>NC_134534.1:58242500-59492500 GCF_050624435.1 Tenrec ecaudatus | reverse complement strand
TTCACCAAGCACACCTACTTTAATTCACAAGCACATAAATCACTGACAAATCCCTCTGACATTTTAATATGAGAAACTCTAAGCTTTCTCAATGGACCTTTTGAATCTCATTTCCATTTTGAAAAAAGAATCATTTAGAAACTAAATTAAAATAGAGAAATATCAAAAGTACATGAAAAGCAAAAGGGATCACCATAGCAATAATCCATTTCCTAGATTAGCAAATGCCCAGTTTTCTCCGAACTTCACATCAGTTATATCTTGTCTTAGAAGCCATCCTTCTTGATTAACCAAGGCAAAAAACTGCTGGAAGCAGAAAGGAAGGAGAACTCTGAAAGACTCTGAAAGTCATCAAATCTTCCCCAGGATCTCCCAAATCAGTAGCTGCAAAAGGAGTGTCAAAAATCGGTAACTCCTTTAGTCTTTTCAGAATTTATTCCTGAGTTGGAAAGGGTGTCTTCTCCCTTGAGAGAAAGGGATATGTGCACTCAGTTCATTTAGAAAGGAAGGTGGGAGTAGCTGCAGGGTGGATGTTGCAGTTGATTGCTACTTTCATAAGCATTGACTATGAATCTAAGCAAACCAAAATCCTTGACAAATTCAAATTCTCCATTTATCATGATGTTGCCTATTGGTCCAGTTGAGAGGATGTGCAAATTCTTTACATTGAGTTATAATCCCTACTGAAGGCTACAATCCTTGATCTTCATTAGCAAGTGTTTCAGGTTCTCCTCACTTTCAATAAGCAAGAAAATTCAATTGACCAGATATTCTATTCTCACCTGTATAGTCATATTCTAAAGGCAATTTTATTTCTTCCTTCTCATTTCCTATGTGCTCTTCTTTCTTTTCTTTTGCAGCAGCTAATTCTAGTGCCACAATGGTTAAGCGATTGACTGCTAACTGGCAGGTTGGCAGTTCAAACCCACAAGAGAAAAGGCCTGGAAGTCTGCTTCTGTAGAGATCACAGCCTAGGAAACTCTGCCCTGTCACCTGAGCACCGCACAGTGTCAACAAGAGCAACAACAGCACTTCTGAAATAATGTTCAATAGTAGTAGGTTGACATCTTTGCCTTGCGTCTGATGTCAATAGAATTTTGGTTTGTTTTCAGAATCGATTGATGTACTAGAATTAATTTCAGTGTGAGGACACTTTTAAGAGATATACGTAGCCCGTCCGGCTATCCATAGAATCAAGAGTAGGATGAGGCTTTCTACTCCAGTTTAGAGGTATTGTCTTAGAAACCCACAGGGGCAGTTCTACTCGGTTCTAGAGGGTCTCAATGAATCAGAATTAACTTGATGGCATGAGATTGTTGGTTTGAATTTTGTGCACAGAGAATTCTCAAGTTCCCCATCGGAGGAAGTCTCCAAGAATGACTTGTTAACTTCTTGATAAGTATATTGTGGAACAAATTCATAATTATTTTAAAAATGAAATCATTCAGACATTGGGCACCTACTTAAGTCCGCTCTCAATGCAAGTACACTTTGTTCTAATAACCTGTAATGTCTGTAATGCTCACTTTCCCAACACGATCACTGAAGACAAAATGGGTACATAAACAAATGTGGTGAAGAAAGCTGATGGTGGCCGGCTATTAGAAGATATATTGTCTGGGACTTAAAAGCTTGCAGTTAAATAAGCAGCCATCTAGCAGGTAAGCAACACAGTCCACATGGAAGAAGTATATCAACCTGTGATCATATGGTGTAGAAGGGATCAGGTACTAGACTTCAGAAGATCCAAAACAATTATATTAATGAGAAAGAGGAGGTTTGTAGTCGGGACCCAAAGCCCACCTGTAGACAATCAGACATCTCCTCACAGAAGGGTCACAAGGAAGGGACAAGTCAGCCAGGGTACAGTGCAGCACCAATGAACCACACAACATTCTTCTAGTTTTTTAATGTCCCCCATCCCCCCACACTATCATGACCTCAGTACTATCTTACAAACCCAGCTCTACAGGAGTATGTACACTGGTACAGATAAGAGCTCTCCACACATGGAATCAAGGACAGATTAAATCCCCCAGGAGCATTGATTGTGATAAGAGCTGTATGAGCTCCCAATAAAATGTTTATTTTTTAAAAAGTCTGAGAAAAATCTTTAGCTATAATACATGGACAAGGGACTAATCTCTGAAACCCATAGAAAACTACAAAGCCTCAATAAGGGAAAAATTAAAAAGTGAGAAAAAGGCATATATAGACAGTTCACCAAATAACATTTAAATGAATAAATAACAAACACATGAAAAAAATGTTCATTATCATTAGCCATCCAGGAGATGTATATTACAACAATCATGAGATATCATTTTATATTGACAATAAGAGCCCTTACAAACAAAACAAAAAAGTAGCAGATAACGAATACTGGAGAGAGTGCAAGGAGACTAGAACTCTTGTCCCCTGCTGATGTTTGTAATTACATACAACCACAATGTAATTATTTTCTTTTCTGCTTCTGCCAATCCTATTTCCTTTTCTTTCAGCCACAAACCCAGACCTTGTCTCCAAAATGTCATCAAACTTGGAAACCCCAAGTAGCCAAACAATAGGATGAAGCAGAGCAATAGTTGCTGAACTTAATAAGACACAGAGAGGCCTTTACCTCAGGACCTAGATGGAAGAGGAACACCAGATTGTCAATAAAAATTGTGAGCACCATTTTCCACATCTGCCCAAACTTGCATGAAGCTTTAACTCTGCTGCTAGTGTTCATTGCACACATTATATATAAAGGGCTGGCCCACAGATACGTACCCCTTATGTCTGTAAATTTTACCTGCAACTGATTTCAATACTCTTTACCTAGGACTTTGTATATAGCACTTTGTAAAATTTGCTATGTCATTCTTTAATCGATACATATGCATATTTTTCTCCACTCAGAGAATATGGTCCCTGGAGGAAGAAAGGGGGGAAGTTTTCAGGAACTTACCTAATGTATTTCCACAGTTTATCACAAAGCAATTGAGAAAGGTTTGTTGGGTGAAAATAAAATGACTGAATTTGGGAAGCAATATATCCATGTTTACTCAAATAAATATCTAATTCAGTGCTAGCATGACTCCATTTTTTCTTTTATAAATCATTTTATTTGGGGCTCTTACAGCTCATATAAACAATCCACATATCCATTGTGTCAAGCACATTTATACATATGTTGCCATCATTATTTTCTAAACATTTTCTTTCTGCTTAGTATCAGCTCCCTTTCCCCCTCCCTCCCGCACCCTCTCACCCTCATGAACCCTTGATAAATTATAAATTGTTATTATTTTCATATCTTACACAGTCCGATGTCTCCTTTCACCCATCTTTCTGTTGTCCATCCCCCAGGGAGGGGGCTATGTGGAGATCCTTGTGATCGATTCCCCTTTCCTCCCCCACCTTCCTCTTCTCCTCCTGGTATCTCTACTCTCATGATTGGTCCAAGAGGTTTATCTGTCCTGCATTCCCTGTGTTTCCAGCTCTATCTGTACCAGTGTACATGCTCTGGTCTAGCCAGATTTGTAAGGCAGAATTGGGATCATGATAGTGGGGGGAGGAAGCATTAAAGAACTAGAGGAGAGTTGTTTGTTTCATCGGTGCTACACTGCACCCTGACTAGCTCGTCTCCTCCCTGAGGCCCTTCTATAAGGGGATGCCCAGTTGCCTACAGCTGGGCTTTGGGTTTCCACTCCACACTCCCCCTCATTCACAGTGATAGGACTTTTTGTTCTTTGATACCTGATACCGGATCCTATTGACACATTGCGATCACACAGGCTGGTGTTTTTCCCAGTCTTTTAACTCTATATTTGCTTGCTTGATGGAGCCTTTGAAAGTGCACGTGTCTAATTTTCTGTAGGTCCTTCTCATCTATCTTGTCTTCTACAGTGTGTGTTTGCTGTCTGTACTTTCTAATACGGCCCTGAAGCCTGGCCCTCTGTTCTCAATGATGATCTCCACAGCTCTGGGAGATACATTCGGGCCTTTGATCCATCTTGAGTTTGTTTGTGGACCTGGGACGCAGTATAGGTCCTGTTTCATTCTTCTGCAGATGGAGATACAGTTGTGTCAGCACCTTTTGTTGAATAGGCTGTATCTTTCTCCTTTATTTTTTTTGGGGGGGGCCTGTTACCTAAGGTCAGTTGCCTCGAGTTGGATGAATTTTTTCTGGGTTTTCTATTCTGTTAAACTGGCCTATGCAGCTGACACTGCATCAGTCCCAGATTGTTTGACTGCTGTGGATGTGTAGTAGATGCCACTATTGCTCTTCTTAAGGGGTTTCCTGCGTATCCTTTTCCATAGTGAGCTAGTTATTATTTTTCCCATTTTTTGTCAGTAATTGAAAACATAAGACAAGCATGCATTTGCTATTTTCATATTTCTTTTGCTTTTTGTGACATGTCTTAGTTCTGTAGGCATGGTTCAGCCTCAATGAATAAGCATTAAAAATATTAAAATTTTTGTCTTGTAGCAGGACACCCCTTCCAGAGGGGTAGTGAGGAGGAGATGGGCCACTCAGGGTTCAGTGTAGCAACAATGAAACTCAAAACCTTCCTCTAGTTCCTGAACGCTTCCTCCCCTCCCAATCATCATGACCCCAATCCTACCTTGCCTTGCGGACCTGGTTATACCAGAGGATGTACAGCTGTGCAGTGGGGATCTGGAGGCACAGGGAATCTAGGACAGACGAACCCCTCAACACCAGCGGTGGGAGTGGCGACACCAGGAGGGAAGGGCATGTAGAAAGGGAGAACCGATCTCGGAGATCTATGTGTAACCTCCTCTCTGGGAGATGGGCAAGGGGGAGGCGGGTGAGGGGAGACGCCGGGGAGTGTAAGATAAGATATAATAATTATTTATAAACTATCAAGGGACCAGGGGTGGGATCGGGGAGGGAGGGGGGTGGGGGGAAAAAAGGGAAACGGAGCTGATTCCAAGAACCCAAGTGGAAGGTGAATTATGAGAGTGATGAGTGCAACGAATGTATAAGGGTGCTTTGCTCAATTGATGTATGTACAGATTGTGATAAGAGCCTTATGAACCCCAATAAAAAGATTAATAAATAAATAAATAAGGAAAAAAATTTTGTCTTGTATCTAACTTTCTTTTTTCTTAGGCAGTATTTAGTCACTTAACTTTTTACTCTGTATAAGTGAATGTTTCCTGTCATTGAGTGTAATAAGCTTTTCTAAATGTGTATACATTTCCTTTTCTCACTAGTATTTTAATTTAATACCGTTGGTTAGATTAATGGGACTTTTATTAGAAATACCAAGTGCCCCTTGCAGATAACCTATGTTACCTCAAGAAGCTAGTAAAACTCCCTATACAATGGAAATGCACACACACACACACACACACATGCATATGTACATATATATTAGATATATAAATGAATTTTCAGCTTGCACTTAAATGTAAGCCCTAATTTAAGAATGATTAGTGCCTATTATTTGGCCCTGCTCAATACTTGCTCTCTTGAAGTGGTTACTGAAGATACGGATGCTTGAGAAAAGTATGCTGAAGAAAACAGGTGGTGCATGACTACCAAAAAAGAATAGTACCTGGGCTCTTACAGGCAGTCAGCTAAGTTTACAGACAAAAACATACTAGCACATGTGAGCCAAAGATTGGAAATAATAAAATCCAAGATGAGATGAGGGAATTGTATTAGAGTTTAAATTCTGAGCACCTGGCTTGCAGAAGGCTATGGATGACAGTGAAAGCCCCAAATCAGTTTGCAGAGAGGCCCCACGTAGATTAAACCTCCCCGATCACGTTCAGACATTTGTCCGGATATGGAAATAGTTTCATTCTAAGAGTGCCTTGGAAAGTTGATTACTACAGATAGTGTTATTTTAAAATTTAACATCTTACCATTTATTTTCCCTTTTGGCTAATTTTTAAATCGTTTTCATTTTTATTATTTTCTGCCTTCTTTTGGATTGGGGTTTTTCTATGTTGTATTTTTTGTTGTTGCTGTTAGTTATTTGGGGGCATTGATCTTCTTTATGTAAAATATAGGAGGTGTAACTCTCTAGAGACGGAAGCTAGATAAATAGAACCTTGGTTGTGACACAGAAGGTCTGGGAAATGAGGAGCTCACAACAGCAGACAGAAGAATGAAGAAAATGACCCCAAATTGATTGTGGTGACGATTGCATAACTCTTTCTAAAATATTCAACACATCGAATTGTATCGCACATGGATTGTATGCAAATAAAAAGCTTAATGAAAAAGTTACATTGTACCGCTTTCTTTTGTGTGTCCTGTGCATTTCAGAAATGGGTGTTTGTCCGTGTGTTCTCATTGACTCTGAGTCCGAGTGCTTCCGTGGTGGGGGACTTCATGGTAGAGAGCCCATGAAGACATTTCCCGGTTGTTCTACTCTAGCCTAACTCATGAAACTCTGTTGAAAACTCTTTTGTGTTGGCAACCCAAAGTTCAATTTGAATTCTCCATTCGCCACTCTTTTATGTCTTAAACATAAAAACCATGTGCCTCACTTATGAGAGGGAAACAAAACCTTCCCAGTAAACCTTGTGCGTATCACGGAAACCCAGCAAGGCCGGCTTTCTTAAGGTTTTCATCTGTGAACCCAAGTAGATCCAAACCCAAAGATGAAGCTTTATACAAATCACATAAGGGACTTTCTTCAATGGCCATCCAAAGGCTGATTACAACTTGGAGATGCACAGCCCTACCCAAAGGCCGTCACTTCCCTGCGACTTCTTAAACAAGCCAGCACTGAATTAGCACTTGGCTTGTTTTTCCTTCGTCTTGTCAAAGGGAAGATTAATGTGCAGTTTTTCTGTCGTTGGCCCAGCTTTGCTTACAGCAACGCAGCGTCTCAATCAAAATTCCACTTCGATGCCAAGAAACCCACTGGCGTGTGATGATCTTTCCCCTTTCCCCCTGTTTTGCTCACTCTTCTTTTTTTCTCCACTGAGCAACCATTTACAACTCCCCTTGAAAAGGTCCCCCCCAACTCCCCATCCTGGTGAGGCTGAATGCTATAATCTTTGAGTGTCACTGCTGTGCAGAGGGCTGGAAAAAAATCTGCTAAGGTAGCAGCTAAGTGCAAGCACCTGTAGGTTCATTTTACAAATGGAATCACTAAAAAGCTGTGCGTCTTGCCGGGTAATAGCACAGAACCTTTAAATCACAGAAATTAGAGACGGGAGACTCTTCAGGTCACCTTGTCCACCTCACAGTGGCTTGATGTAATTCATGTGAAATGACATGAACAGTGAAGCATTTACAGCAACCGTGGGGAGCCTCTACCACTCAGTAATCCATCTGTCCATTGGGAAAATGCCACTGAGAGCAATCCAGCTTTCCTCTTGCCTAATTCCACATTGCGCGGCTTTGCTACTTCTTTTAAAAGGATATAGCTTGCCTGTGCTCCTCTGTCTTTACATATGGACAACCCTGAACTGCTACAGCCTTGTCGTGGTCTTCCATGGTAATTATTTGAGCCAAGTTATACACATTTTCATTTTAAAATACAGCTGCAACAATGAGTCCATCTTGCTAACGTCAATGCTTTTCAAATGTGCTATTTACTGTATTCAGAATCAGAAACTGTATTTCTTGCCGTTTCATGTGTGGGTATGTGATTGTGTGAGGGATTGTAGATGGGAAGGGTTTTGTTCGATCCTATAAGAAAATGAAAATGGTGCTTCAGCTATCTTTGACTCGGAGACATTTGCTGCCAGCTTCTAATGCCGTCAGTTCACTTTCCTCCCAGGTAGTCTTCTCAGGTGCTGCGCCCCACAGACCTGCATACTCCCTGACGTGTCGCCTGTCCAAGCACATGTCTGAAGAAACACTGCCATTTAACAACTCTGTTTCCGGCCAATGTCAGATAGCTACGTGATTTTCTAGAGTAAGTTATTCCATCTATTTTTATTTGAAAATGCCTTGCACCAAACACTGTGTTCTAGAAGGAAAACAGCTTATTTTGCAGTTCACCTCTCTCAGTTTAGAAATAGAGAATATGCACTTAGACTTCTGGAATAGAGGGAAAGTCCGAAAAAACTTGCCTTTCATCGCCACATACTCTGCCTTGGTACGTGGAGGGCTCTTGCTTATTATTTATCCCACTTCCACTTCCAGCACCACCAACAGCACCACACGAGCTTCAAGCAGGGCCCTGTTCTCTGTTTAATATACTTCCCGAGGAATGGACATGTGGTCTTTCCCATAATGCCCTAGGACAAAAATAGAGCATTTCACCAAGACTTAGTAAAGAGACATAATACAGATCACAACAAACTAAGAAGAAAGGCCTGCTAGTGTAATTCCAAACATCCAACCCACTGCAATCAAGTCAGTTCGGACTCACATTGACCTTGTAGGATAGAGTAGAAGATCTGATACAAACCTATGGGTTATAATCATAACAGTCTAATTTGCAAACTCACCACTGGCGTGATGTAGAAACGGGAAGCATTTTGTTCTTGTAAGCCAGAGGTCACTATGTGTCAAGGGCTAGGTCTACAGTTGCTAACTACAACTTCAAATAAAGTCAATGGAATTCTTGCCATGACAGATCTCATTCCACGTTAGTTTTTGGCTTTTTGCCAACTAAATATTTTCGTTTCCCACTCAGGAGCTCAAAGTATGGCATTCTGATCCTTCAGTTCTGCAGCTATTATGACCTTGGGAAGAATGAGGCTACTGTCAGGGGTAGGAGATGGACTCTGCTGTCTATAAATGGCCACCAGACAGAGAGACAAGACACTTTGTGGCACTTTTTCCCTTCTTTCTCAAAAGGGATCAGCATCCTTTTGAGATTAAAAAAAAGCAAAACCCAAAGGAAGCCCTTGTGTGTTTGCGCTGCTGTCAGAGGAAGGAAGGGAAGGCAGGAGGGAGAGGAGACCAGGGGAGGAATGCTCTAGGTAGGACGCCGAGAAAGGGAGGGGGGAGTTTGCATTCAGTGTTTGCAGTGCAGGCAGTTGCTTCACGCACATGATCTCGTTTACTCATTAGATAAATTATTTCCAGGAAGGGAAGTGGACGCAGGGCTCTCTGATGCCCTGGCTCATACTCTGCCATCCTCGAAGCCTGCACTAGTTTTCAAAGACATAGGATTAATGAGATGATAATGTTCACAAAGTGTTCATTTCCTTTGAGAAAAAGAGCCATAAAATTTTATCGTTATTGTTATTCTTATTATTGAAGCTCAATGAGTGCTTTAGGAGTGCCATCTATGTAACTAATATTACTCCCATTTATTTCAGTTAGGAAAATATAGTCTAAAAATAAGAACAAGCAGCTATATTGGGAATTATAGTCAGCAGATTGTCTGCTTCAACAGAAAGTTCATGGTTTTAGGGGGGAAATGACCGCTGATACCAAGTTGGTGCTCTTTCTAGCTTTTGGTTTCCCAAGAGAGGTGGGCTCAGGTGAAAGACCTGAACCATTCATTATTCTCCATCTAGAGTAGTTGACTAAGATGTAGCTTGACTAGAAATAACAATAGGCTCAATTCAGGTGATTTTTGTTTTTCCCCAGTGGTGCAGTGGCTAAAACACTCAGATGCTAAGCACAAGGTTGGTGATTCGAACCCACCAGCGGCTCTGTGAGAGAAGAATATGGCAGCCCACTTCTGTAAGGATCGTCAGCCTTGGCAACCCTGTGGCACAGTTCAACTCTGTCCTATAGTGTCACGACAAGTTGGAGTTGACTCTATAACCATAAGTTTATGAAAAATAATCAATATGTTAATTAGGAAAAACAAATTACAGAAAGGATAGGGAGGCACTATAAAAGAACAGAGAACATGCACATATTCAAGTACAAACAAGAACGTTTGCAGGACTCATATTAGTTTTGTCGATTTTAAAAGACTCTCTATTGGAAAATAATTATATTTCCCCTACCACCCACCCCCAAGGAAACTGCATTTCTGTTCAGTGTGAAGTGTAATTTAGGAGTGGAAGAATGAGAACTTGACCAAAATTATTTCTGTGGCTATTATCTGTTCAATTATCACTTTCTTAGGCTTGGAATTTATTTTTTTTTTTTCAGTACGCTCTACTTTTTGTTTTGTTTTTGTTCCCAATGAGTGAAAAGCACCCAGAGGTGCTTTGGAACAAACCCCTAGAAATCCGCATTTGAATCGCCTCAAGTAGCACAGTTCCACTTTGCAGCACGGCTGGCATCAACTGATTCAGAGTTTATGGGACTGCAACTGGATTTTTGTTGTTGTTTGGTCTCCATTTTATGTGGGAGAAAATTGAGATAGAGACAGGTCAGACAACTTGGTCAAAGTTATAAAATCTTTAGTGCTAGAGGAAAAATTTAAAGCCAAGCGGTACAGCTTCAGAGTCCATGCTGTTTTGTCCACTATTCATAATTCCTCTGGGACAGATGTATATATGGATGTGTGTGTGTGTGTGTGTGTGTGTGTTTGAAAGAGAGAGAGTGTGTGTGTGAGTGTGAGTGTGTGTGTGTGTGTGTGTGTGAGAGAGAGAGAGAGAGAGATACAAATTTTGTTTTGGCTTTTTACTTGGAGCTATACAATATCACAGTAGACATTTTTGAAGACATGTGGACTTAATAAACTTCAAAATAGATGAAAACTAGTTGTCATCGATGTACACTTGAATCAGTAGGTATTTTTCTCCTAGGGAGAATATTTGGGCCAAGATTAGAAAGCCCTAACCCTGAAGGTCCAATAAATGTACAAAATCCAAGTGGCAGAACAGTAATGGATGGAGATGGAATTCTATCATAGACATCACTGTACTCCAAGATAGATCTTGACATGTCCTCTTTGATGAGGAATACAAGGCCATTCCTCTTGACTGTGTCATTCCTGACATAGTGAAGCATGTGATTTTCTGATTCAAAATTCAGTAGCCCTCTCTTCTTCCTTTTCAGTGTGATTGAATTGATGCTGATTCATAGAGATTCTGTAGGACGGGGTAGAACTTCCCTTGTGAGTTTCTGAGATGGACCTCTTTAGGAGAGTAGAAAGGGCCATCTTTCTCCTGAGGATTGGCCTGTGCTTTTGAACTGCGGACCTTGTGGATCTCAGCCAAAGTCACAACCTCTATGAGAACAGGTCTCAAAAACATTTAGAAAAAAAGCAGGGTTACTGGTGATAATAAAGAATAGTAGAACCCCTAAACTATGACTCTCAGTCACCATTCAAGCCTATGATGTAATTTACCTCCATAACTCCAATCTTCAACCAAACAGCAGAGAAGTCTACAAATGGAATAATAGCCCTAGGGAAATAAGCACTCCTTCCAACAGTCAGCCATTCAAAATGCATAGGGCAGCTTTTTCCCAAGGACAAAGTTCAGATGATAGGAAGTATTAGGGGAAAAAAAGGAGGAATTACATGGCAAATGCAGGGTGAAAGTAGGATTAATGACATTACATTGTAAGGATTGCAATCGATGAAATAAAATAAAATGCTTAAGAATTGGTAAATATAAAAATGTGCTTGACACAATGGATGTATGGATTGTGATAAGAGCTGTACAAGCCCCCAATAAAATGGTTTTTAAAAAAGAAATAAAACACATAATTACCAAAAAAGAGTTATTAAGTGGAGAACAGATTTGTGGTATAAACCATAACTTAACTCACAATAAAAAGGTTTTTTTTAATTGTCATGTTAGGGAAACCTGAATTGAATGAAAATCAGGAAAAATCTAGGAAAGGAAAAGAGGGAGAGAGACAAACGGGGATTACTAGCAAGAGGAAAGGCAGAGTAAAGACTCCATCTGAACAAACACTGGGCTTCTCCGGATGTCATCTTCTGGCAGCTCATATGTGAAGTAGTGATTTGCTGCTGATTAAAATTTGATGTGTTAAAGAGCATGAGGTTTCTTTCATATGACACCCCACCCTTTTCCCATAAAGATTTAAAAAATTGTTTTCATTATTTACTCTAGGAGGATCAGTCCAAACCAGCAACAAGAGCAACAAAACAAAAAATGAATACAGAACTTTAAATAAGCAAAACCTGTGTATTTACCTGGGGAAGAAGTGAGATGGGGAGATATACCTGGGGATTCTGAGTCAATAGGGAAAATCAGTGATAGGTTCCACAGTCCAATGCTCAGCATTGAGATCGCCATCTCCCCTGTAGGGGTGGCTTTGAAAACTACTCCTGACAAGACAACCTTTAGAGGAGCCCTCATGGCATTGTGATTAAGAGTTGGGCTGCCGTCTGCAAGGTCAGCCTGCAAGGTCAGCCTGCAAGGTCAGCAGTTTGAAATCAGTGATCACACTGCAGCTGCTCCAGGCCAGGGAGCTGAGACTGTCTCCTCCCCTACAGAGTTATGGTCTTGGAAACTCAGAGGGGGCAGTTCTGCCCTGTCCCAGAGGGTTGCCAGGAGCAAGCATTGACTGGATGTTAAGGAGTGATAGAGGAACGTTGCATACTGCCTCATGGATGTCATTTTAGAAGCTGCCTCTTATGCACCCAATCTCATTTGGAGTTGGCGAACATTTCAAGGTATATTCTGCACTTTATCTAAACTTTTCAAGAATCTTTCCTAGAGCTTGATATATATATCCCTGTGGTTTGGGGCCAATTGTTAGTGGCTGAGTTAGAAGGCACATTGTGAATCAGTCTCAAGGGCACCAATGTTTCATGGTTCTGAGGTCACCCTAAATCAACAGACATGCCTTCAAGAATGATTAGCAAACTTTACTGGAAATTCAAGTCAAGAGGTAGTGGTGGGAACATGTCTGTCTCAGAAAAAGCAATTGCACTTCTCAAATTCACTGTCATTGAGTCCTGGTGGATAAACTGGGTGGAACAAGCTGTCATTGGGAATAAATGCTTAACATTACTTGGTTAGCCCCCCCCCACCCCCGCCAGGGGTAAAATATGGCCAGTATTATGGTATTATGTTCCTAATTGGACACTTTTGAAATAGTTTCTCTCCAGACCTTGGTCACCCAGGCAAAGTGGCTACAGATAACTGGGATTTTAGACTCTGTCCTGGGCACACAACATCCTTCATGGCCGGGCCAAACCAGACGGATCTGATTTGGAAACCCCACTAATCAAAATGGACTTCACCTTAAGCTCAGCTGTAGCAGGCTTAAGGAACTGACATACTCCTTTCGACTTAGGCTGAAATTCCCTAGTATGAGAACCAGCATATGACTCCCAAGGTTATGGAATTGGTGGTCAATGGACATTGGTTGGGATCTCTGGGTTACTGGTGCCCACTCACGGGTGGCTCAGTACTCCCTTATATTTACTACTTTCATGCATTCTTTACATTTTATGACTGGCAGCTTTATTTAATTTTAATCTGGCATGCATTGTTCTACCCTTGTGAACATCATCTCCAAAATCTTTCATCAATCACCACACTCGTGAGTGAATGTTATTGAAAGTTTTGCCCTGTTCTCAACCATAAGTGTTCATGTGAATAGTTTCCAGTTGTTTCAGCTTTTAATCTGTACAAGTCAGCAATGGGTGGACTGCAGTCTGAAAATTCAGCCTACAGAAAAATAATTTCCACTGGCTAAGTTAATGATACTATCAATACAATTACCTTATGACCCATGGGAAGGAATTATAATATTCCCTATTATGAAATGATAATTATGTCCTTAAAGTAAACCATAGTCATATATAAACAGTAGGTATATGGATAAATTTTGAGCTTCCACTCAGTCACCGGGTTCAGCTAAGATGGCCCTATGGGATACTTGCTCTTACAAACAGATCATTGAAGATATGGGTGCTATAGCCACGCGTGGGGAAGAAATTAGATGGCTCCCAGCTATATGAGAGACGAGGGCGTGTGGCCTTAAAGGTTTGTCTTTAAACAAGTAACCATCTAAATGAGATGTCAACCAAACCCATATGGAAGAAGCACACCATCCTTGTGGAAATAGCAAAATCCAGTACGAAGGAGGGAACACCTGGTTTGCAGAAGTCTGTGGACGGCTGGAAGCCCAGATCCATTTGCAGGGGTTTCTCCTTGATTGAGCCTTCAGTGACTCCCCTCTGGCCATAGTCCAGGGTGGCCATTAGCCTTGTTTACCTGACCTGTAAAGCCGATTAGGGCAGATGTAGTTAGGTTAAAGCATAACACCTTATCCTTTGAACGCCTTTGAACTCATTTTACAGCTGTTTCAGTTTTAATACATTCTGATTTTCGATTGAGGTTTTCTCTTTTATTTTGGCATCATTGCTCGTTCTTTCTTTAGTTTATTTCTTGTTTGTGTTTTATATGATTGTCTAGATCAGTGGTTCTCAACCTGTGGGTTGCGACCCCTTTGGGGGTTGAACGATCCTGTCACAGGGGTCACCTGGTTCATAACAGTAGCAGAATGAGTTATGAAGTAGCATTGAAAATAATTTTATGGTTGGGGGGGTCTCCACAACATGAGGAACTGTATTAAAGGGTCGTGGCATGAGGAAGGTTGAGAACCACTGGTCTAGATTCACTGGTCTAGGGGAGTCAATGGGTTACAAGTCAGGAACAGCAAACAACAAGGAAACAAGCATCGTCAATTCAGCCAGCAGCCAGGCTTCCCTCTGCTCCTCAAAGTCTCAGGCACATGTTCCCTTGGGTTTTACCTCTGTGAGCCAGGAAGCCAGCCCCCGGTCTCTGTCTCACATTTCCATAGTGTTGGTTAGATGAGGAGACGCTACCCCATCTCAGCGCTGCCCCTCTGACTTCCTGTGCAAAGTCTCTGAGGAATCTGGTCTCAGCGATCTCTGCCAATTCATCCAGAGATCATGAATGTGTTTTTCTTTGTCTCTACTGATGCATCAAAGATGGCTCATCCTTACAGCAAGGGACTAGGGGATGGAAATCAACCAATCTCCTCTCTTCGTGTTGCACACACCATCTTTGTATAATCCCACCCCATCATTTCGATGGAGTTACAGAGGCTTGGGGAGCAGGTCCACGTTAAGAAATCTCACTCTACCTCACAGACTTTGATGATAGTGATGACAATTGAAGACACATGGAAACAATTCATCCAATGGACTAAGGGGCCATGCACACATCAGTCTCCACAGCCCAGAGGCCAGAACTAGATGGTTCCTGACTGCTGGGACCACTTTAGAAGATTTGGAGAGTGGGAGAAAAATGGACAACAAAACTCAAAATAATAAGAAAGGTGAGTTTTCTGGTCTGATAGAGACCAGTGCGACATCTGAGCCTATGGTTGCTAGTCACTCTTCTGGACTGGCCATGTGCTCACCCTTCCCTTCGTTGTCAGCCAAGCAATAGCCAGGCCTCTCTGTAATGGGAGTAACAGCAGTAGTGAGGCTCATACACCTGAGAAAAATACACCATTTGAGCTCAGAGGGGTGGCATTTACCTAAAGAAAATTTCAAAAATGCTAGGAAGAGACAAATGGAAAAAGAAAAACAAAGCATAAATAGGATCAATGATGTTACATTATGGAGATTGGGTTGCAATTAATGAGATCAAACAAAATGTGCAGAAACTGGTGAATAGAAAACAGATTAGCTTTGTAAATTTTCACTCAAGTCATCATAAAAAGTTTCAAAAAGGAAAGATCTGGTGATCTATTTGTAAAAGGAGATCTGTTCTACTCTGACACATGCAGACTAACTGACCCTAAGAACCCTTTCGATGCTCTGTACCCTGGTGAGGCTGCATTACTCCTTTTCCGTCATCTTCCTGCCTCTGACGTTAGTCATGCTTTCCTCTCTCAGGATGGCCCTTTCCCTCCTTGTCCAGTTGTTAAACCCTTGCTCTTCACAATCGTTTCTAATACAAAATGATCTTTTCTACAGTTTTCCATACAGGCCGACATAGACTTAACTCCCCACATGTGCACGGACACATAGCTGCTAACCTCCAGTGTTTCCTTAGTTGGTGATTTCCCTGTGTCGCCCAATATGGTCAAGGCTTAGGGCTTAAAATAACTTCACTGGTCTTTCTAAACTGATGTGGAAAGGGAGTGGCTGGACTTAGCTCTAGATACTTAAACTCTGCTTTTAGGGATTGCAATGAACCAAGCACTGAAGGTTTTACATGCATTTTTTCTTTTTTAATCACAACAGTACATGACTGTGATTTCCCTGAAAGAAGCATCTTGATTTTTTTTTTTTTTGTAAGTTACCCATTACCTATAACACGAGAGTAGATGCTTAGGGAAACTTTGTGGACTGATGCAATGAATTGATAAGTAAACAAAAAGCTTTATGGAGACTAGATGCGCACAGTTTCCAAATGAAAGTGGAGGCATATGAAGCAAGTACGTTTCAACAATTTGATTGCTACCCATAAAATATATGATACTGGAAAACAGGTCTATTAAAGCATACACAACAATTTTTAAACATGAATGCAATACTGTTCTTTGCAGATAGATTAGAATTGGCAACTATTTTTAAATTAGCTTTTGGAAAGGTAGCAGCACAGACAGTCCCTACTAGATCAAACACTACCACCACGAACAACAACAACATAAACAAGAACAACAACAGCAGCAACAATAGCAAAGACATGCTACAAGGAACAATTCACAACAGTCAAAAATAGATACAGCCTAGGTGTGCACCAGCACTTCACTGGGATAAATAAAAGATGCTCGAGACAAGGGTAAGTAACAAAAGGATCGTGTCTTTCACCTAAGTCTACACTTCAGAAGGCAGTGTTTCCATCTCCATTTTTACCCAATGAGTTCTACACTCATAGATTTACACTCTTTCGAAATGGCAGTTTTGGTACCCAGTGGAGGGACTCAAATTATGTTCATCTTCAATGTTTTTAAAGTTTGGGAATCAAAAGGATGACTGTGGATGGGATAAGGTTTCCCAATGATATCCTCAGAGGACAATCCTTGTTGCCCTCAGTAGGTGAGCTAGTTTGTGTTATGAGGAGGGAAAAAAAAATCCTCTAAAATGTTCCTGGCCTTTTTCCCACTAATGCAGATTCTAACAGTGATAGGTAGGTTTATTATGCCAACCTGGCCAATGAGAACATGTGGGATTAATAAGGTGGCAGTTTGATTGGAGGACAAAGAAATAGATGGCTTGGCAAGTCTCTCTTTTGCTCTCTGGTGATTGGCCAGGGGGTGGCTGCCTTAGCTAGTTCTCTGCCTCAACTTGTGAGCTACTCTACCTGTGGGACACACAACCAGTGGAATGTGTCACTAGAGCTTGAGGTTCCTTTGAGAACTGCTTTGCCACACTGCTGGTGTGTGTGTGTGTGTGTGTGTGTGTGTGTGTGTATTGCGCTGGGGACTGCTGGATCCTGTTATCTGGCTGACTGTGATGACCCACCTTGCTGTTTTCTACCTGTGGCCCGACTTCCTGCATTACCTGATGGAAGACTCAGCTGTCTGCTTTCTTGACCTTGAACCCAGAAGCCCTTGTGAGTTGAAGGACTTCTGGTATATTAACTGTTCCATGGAAATGACTTGAAATGAGCCCTCTGTACTGCTGTGAGAACTAATTAGCTCTTATATGCCTTCGTTCTGTATCTATCTAGTGATCTATATCTATCTATATAAAATCATAAGTGTCTTGGTTTTGTTTCTTGAGAGAACCCTGTCTAACACACCAACTTTCTTAAAATATTTTTCTAATGCCGTTATTGGGTGCCACTGTGTTGGTCCTCACCCAAAGTGAACCTGTGCACAGTAGAAGGAACCTTTGCCCTATCCTGCACCATCTTCACAATGCTTCCTACGCTTGGGCCACCATGGCAGCCACTGTGTGAGTCCATTTCCTTGAGGGTCTTCCTCTTTTTGGTGCCCCCTCTGCTTTCTAATAAGCCCCCTGTAATCATACTGAAGCCCCTGTAATCATACCGAAGACCCTGCAATCATACTGTGTCTTTTAAGAAAGTCTATGAAGAACCATCCTTTGGCATCTCAAAATCCAGTTGCCATTACCTTCTGAATAGACTTGTCTGCCTTCAGTACAAGTGGCTCACCAAAAAGCCTTTGAAGTCACTGTGATGTTCTTGTTTTAACAGCTTTATTGGTATATAATTCACATATCATACAATTCAATAGTTCAATCATTTAGAAAAGAGTTGTACAATCATCTCCACAATCAATGTTAGCACATTTTCTTCTTGCTTGTACTCATTCTTATCACCCCTCATTTCCCCCAGCCTGCCTTGCCCACCTCCTCCCCACCCTTCCCACTCCCCAAGCAAGAGGCCTTCAATGCAATCACCGTCTCTAGCTTTACCTATCTGGAATTTCATATACAGAAGCTTTCTGGTTAATTTTGTTGAATCTAATGTTCATGCTTGGTCACAAATTGTTCCAGAAAATTGTCTTCCTTTGCTTTGCTTTGCTCTTGCTTAAAAGACTAATGGAAACATCAGTTCTTGGAACTACCTGATCTCCATCAAGCTTGTAGAGACCAAGATGTTTATTTAAAATTTAAAGTGGCAAAACATAACGTGTTTGCTTTGCTTTTGCATATATTATTATCTGTGCATGTCTATCTGGACAAGGTAGGAGGGATGAACGATCCAGAGGAGAGAACAATGGGATTGATAGTTCTGGGGAGACACGGGAAGGGGGGCAAAGGAAGGGGGCTTATAACAAACCCAGGGGCAGGGGAAGAATAAGTGATCTAAAATTGATGGTGATGAGGGCTTAGAATGCTTGGGGGGAAAGGGGGTTCAATCAAGAGCAATGTAGCTGAGAGGAATTATGAAAATCCAAATGAAGGCCGAATATGACAGTGGGACAGCAGGAAAGTAAAAGGAAATAGAGGAAAGAACTGGAAAGCAAAGTACACTTCTAGAGGTCTAAGTACAGGCATTTGTACATGTAAATGCATTTATATATAAAGACAGGGAAATAGATCTATGTACATGTATTTATTTATAAAGTATCATGGCAGCAGATGGGCATGGGGCCTCCAATCAAGCACTCCCTCAACACAAGAACAATCTGTTCTACTAACATGGCACTCTAATGTTCACCTTCCCCGACACGATCGCTGAAGACAAAATGGGTGCATAAGCAAATGTGGTGAAGAAAGCTGATGGTGCTCAGTTATCAAAAATTATAGCATCGGGGGTCTTAAAAGCTTGAAGATAAGCAAGTGACCATCTATCTGGGAATTAATGAAGCCGACATGTACAAAGCACAACAGCTTGTGTGATCATGAGGTGTTGAAGGGATTAGGTATCAGGCCTCAGAGATCCCAAACAAGACAAACAAAAATCATATCAATGGGAATGGGGTGGGGTGCAGAGGTGGAGACCCAAAGCTCATCAGCAGTGAATTGGACACCCCTGTCAGATGGGCCACCAGGAAGAGGTAAACCAGTCAGGGTGCAGTATAGCACCAATAAAACATACAACTTTCCTCTAGTTCTTTAATGCTTCCTCCCCACCCCCTTCCACTATCATGACCCCCATTCTATTTACAAATCTGTCCGAACCAGAACATGTATACTGGTACATGTAAGAGCTTGCAACACAGAGACTCCAGAATAGATTAACCTCTTAGGACCAATAAGGGGAGCAGCAATACGAGGAGGGTAAGGGAAGAGGGAGGAGTAAGGAGGAACTGATCACAATAATCGATGTATGGTCCCCATACCAGGGGATACACAGCAGAATAGTGGGTGAAAGGAGACAGTGTAAGACATGAAAAAAAAAAAGAATAATTTATAAATTATCTAGGGACCTTGGGGAGGAAGGGGAGGGAATGAGGGGGGAAGGAAATGACAAGTTGATACCAAGGGCTCAAGTAGAAAGAAAAGGTTTTGAAGAAGATGACAATATATGTACAGATGTGTTTGACACAATGGATATATGTATGGATTGTGATAAGAGCTATAAGAGCCCCCAATAAAATAAAAGCAAACAAAGTTAAAATGGCAAATCATGTTAGATTACCACGTCAGTGTCTGTGGCATCAGTGGCAATTCTATGTCCTTCTTCCATCAGTTCGTGAACTTCGACCTCGGCTCCGACATTTGTAAAGGCTGATGTGTTTTCTCTCTCTGCTCATCTTTGATGTCTTCCTGACCATCCTTAGAATAGTTGGTCCCTTTAAAAACTTTTGTTTTATGTAAGGTAATATTCCCTAAATTTACTGCAAAGTTTCAGTGAATTCGGAAGATGCCCATTTGAATTTTTTAGAAGTTTGATATTAGCTGTGATACATATGTATAATCACAGTTATATCAAACTTGTGATACATATATATCACAGCTAATATCTATCTATATAACATGTTTTAAAAAGTATACTTCTTTTGGAAGGCATTCTAACAAGAGTAAGACAAACATGTCTCTGTGAGAACTCCCCTGAGTGTCCAGACATGTTTAAACATGTTTGGTTTGTAATGAATCCATGACGCAAGGCTAAACTGAAACCCTAGTAGCAATGGTTTTGTACTCACCTGCAGTTACCTGAGTGTTATTGAGCCATAAGGAGAAATGAATTTCGTATACATGCCAGCTCATGGAAACTTTATGCTCTAAGTCAATCACATTAAATGCCTATAATCCTACTTATAGAAATAGGCACATCTATAGGGAAAGGAGTTTATCAGTGGGAAGAAAGGGAGGGCAAACACCGAGCTTCTGTTTTGGGGGATAAAAGCTTTTTAACCAGTGATGGGTTTCAGCATCATTAGTGTAGCCAATATCACTGAATTTTATATGCCAAAAATAATGAACTCACAAGTGTTTTAAATGTTTTTACAACAGTAATAAAAAGAATGCATATAAGGATTATGAATTGAATATACTTAATACCTATAAAAAGTCCAAATTAAAAGATTGGATAAAATTTCTGAAAATCCCTGTTCCCAAGATTTTGTTGCTGCTATTGTTGGTTTTGTGTGTGCTGTTAAGTCAATTTTGACTCTGAGGCGCTCAGCTGTTCTGAAGGGATGGTGCATTTAAAAAAAGAAATTTATGATCAAGATTTGTTTCTGGTGTATATTAAAATTAAACATTAGTATTTTTCCATCGCAATGAAAAATACTCAAGTGCATTTTAGAGTTTATTACTCCAAATTTCTCATGTATCAGAATATCCAAGTGGACATGATAGTTCTACTGCTTTAAAATATTATCTTCAAATGTACAGTGTCTGCATATTATTCTAGGGCCATTCAGAAGGGAGATAATTAACATGTACTTGAAGATAATGATGGAGGTGTTTAACTTTTGTAAAGTTAAGTAGAATAAGAAAGAAACTTGAATGTACAAAATGCCGTGGACATTATGGAAGAGAGGATTCATCAATAAAATGGGTAAATAAGATAGATTATATTATAAAACTATAGTAATTAAGGGACAAATAAACCACATAACTACTAACACTGCCAATAATTTTGAGAAAGGCCCCATTTTGTTATCCCTTTAACTCATCTGTGCCTTCCATAATCTTATGTAATAATTAATGCAAGTTACTTAATCTTCCTATGCTGCCTCTGTTTACTGATCTGCACAAAGGTAATAAAAATAATATAACAGGAATTTGAATGGAAGCACTTAGAATAGCTTCTGTGATATTAAACAAGTTAATAAGAATAGTTATTGTAGTCCGGGATCGTGGGCAAAATATCAAAGGAAAAATAAAGCAGTTTTCATTACAACCCAAATCTGTTTATCTGCTTTTGTTTTTTCAGTACTTATGTAAATACTATGAGGTGAGGATTTTCTACAAGCAGGGCATTATGGAAAACACTGGGAACAAAAATGAATAAAAATGACAAGCCATTCAAACTCAGCAACTTGTAATAACATCAACACTCTAAATAGGCAGGTTTGCAGTTGTTTATAAAACCGCCATGAAATTCTGTCTTCTGACAAGGAAATAGCATTCCATTAATTTTGTTAGAATTCAGATCTCATTCCTATCCCATCACAATAGTAAGTAGAAAATGCTCTTAGCACCTGCTGTCAGCATTGTCTCTCACTTTGTTCACACCTCCAGAAGGAGGGAGCCCTTAGGGAGGTCTCTGGGAATGGTTCTGGAAGTGCTTGTGAAACAGTCTTAAAGTACACTTAGATCCTCCATCAATTTGCAGCAAAAACAGGTTGCTATGCAAATCACACATTCTAGCAGAGGTCCTCAACCTCCCAGTGTAAACTTGGGAAAATGGATTAGACCCTGCCTTTCTCCTTGGTAGTTCCACAATCCATCGCTTTTTATTTGTGAGGGAAACCCAATGTGTTAAGACACCCTGTGTATTAAAACACACTGTCATTACCCCTGTGATGTTGAGTCAGCCTAGCCTGTCAGGTAGTGGCTCTTTGGGGGGATGATGAAAAGACGCTCGGACCTTCCTTGGAAACTAATCAGTTGCAGGATCAATTTTGACTCTACCCAAATCCAGACCAAACCTACTGCCATTGACAAGCTGAGTCTGACTCGCGGTGACCCCATAGGACAGGGTAGAACCTCCTTGGTCAGTGTGTGAGCCTGTCACTGTTGATGAGAAGTAGAAAGCCTCACTTTTCTCCCTCAGAGTGGATGGTGGTTTCCAATGCTGACCTGTGCTTAACGCCCCAGGGCCTAGTCCACTATACCACCAGGGCTCCGGATAGCAGAGAGAGACTCTGGTGATTCAAATCTAAATCTCCGTGGAATGTATATTCCTCTATGATGGGCCTACACTGGAAATCTTTCAGTCTAGTCACGAGCATGGAACTTGGAGTAATATTTCTGGCCAGTGACATAGTTTTCATAGATCAGACAACTCTACTGCCCACAGTGCCCTTAAGAGTTTGTATGTAAGGATTTCTATTTGTCTCTAAACCTTACTTTCTCTCCTCTGTATCACTGGAATTTTAATTGTTTCTGCACCGTATGACATTGTGATCTTATATAGCATCATAATTGTTCATTTCCATGCATTTAAAATGTGGTCACTTTGCAGAAATATTGGCATAAGGAACATTGACGCAAACTACACCAAAGACATCCTATACACCCTTTCTGTCTCCAAAATAAGGTAATCACACATCAGGCCGCCAAAAATTCAATCAGCCCCGCAGCGAGAGGTCTCGTGTTTCACATTTAAGTACTGCTTAGAATATGCTGAAAGCATTTCCTCGGACAGACTGTCATTTTGACAAACGTCAGCCTTGCAGACGTGCCATGCTTCAGAAACTCACTTCAATTTGGATAATAACTAAGAACGTGTCAGATGCTGTCATTGGAACTGTTTTCTACACAATTCTACAACAAAAATAAAATCAAGCTTCTCTCTCAGTTTCCTCTCTACCTGTATCCATCAACACATACACCTTCCCACCACACCAAAACCACACTGAGTATTTTAGGTGTCTTAAGATATATTATTTTGTGGCATTTTATTCTTGTTATGAAAGATTTTTCTTTCTTGTCTCTTAATAAAATCTTTTTATTAGACACATAATTTATATATAAATATATAATTACTGTATTAATATTTATATTACAAAAGTAAACACAATGTCAAGGATATACAATGCCAGCATTTCATAAGAATGAATAATGTACAGCATCTTCTGTCTATGTCATTAACTTCCCTCATCTTATGATATTTCTCATCTTATGAGTTCTTTGGGATTGCAGATAAGATGCCACCTCTTTCTTCCTAGAGATTAGACTAAAACAAGGAACCTTGTTGAGCCAAAGTCTGTATTTCTGAGAATCTTATGGCTTTGAGTCTTTAAAAATGATCATTGGGGGAACAGATGTTCCTGAACTCGTACAAGCATTGACAAGTCATGGTTGACTTTCTTTACCATACTGCGGTGGGTGACATGTTTTCAGGAATGATCCTGAGAAAATGGTGGGAGAGCAGCCACTCACTTCCTCTGGAAACACAGCAAGAAGGAAATCCATCTTCACACTCAAGGCAGATTGCCACAGGTACAGCTCACACGTGGCTCCACCCTCCGTCCTTCCCTTACCCTATTCTAGCAGCATTGATTCCACCCACATAACTTGATTCTCTACTTATAGCCCATTGGATAACCCATTGTAAAAACCACATAGAATTCACAGTAAATACAATTCCTGGGGTTTAGTAGGGATGGTAATTGGTTACTATGAGCTGGGATTATAAAATAGTGAGAATACAGGCTTTCGTCCACATAAGTGTCTCTCCTTAGGCACCAGAAAAAGTCTCTGTGAACCTCAGTCTCTCAGGCATAACTATGGCCCCCGCCATGTTCTGTGACGAGGAATCCCGCCCGCTGCTCTGCCTTACAGACTCATAGTCTTTGTTCTCTCCTTCGGCCACTTCAGGAAGGGGTCTTGCGGGCACTCCACTGGTGGCAGTTCTTTCTTGGCATCCCCAGGATCCTCTCTCTTCCTGCTTCTGAAATGAACCTGTTATAAACTAAGCAATGGCAAAACCAGCCAATCCCCAAGTTATAGTCCCACCCAACCACTTAGTGGGAATTACAGAAAATGGATATAAGGGCCATAAGAGATTCATTTCATTTCACCACAGGCCACCGGCTGGCATCATATCTTTAATAAATGAAGAATTAACTTTCCCCCTATTTCAATTACATGTTTTACAATGTCAAAGTTTACAATAATGATCCTATTAGCAATACCTTCTTCGTGAATCTTGTAATCTAACTACTTTTTCCTCCACCCTCTCTTCTCTAGATCCATTAGGAAAAGAGTAGATTATTCAGTGGGCATTCTCCACTGTCCCACACACTGTTTGACTCAGGACACCCACGAGCCCTTGTAAGTCTTCCACACTTTGCTGTTATCACTCTTCATTTTAGATAGCACACTTTTAAATTACTCATCCCTACCAACCCTGAGAAGACAAGCATATTCTTTGAGCTGAAGAATCTTCCTTCCAGTTGAAAATTTGAGGATCTGCATCCATAAGCAAAGCCTAGTCTAAAGCAGGCCGTTCATGAAGATGGAAGCAATGAACATCAGCTCACAGGGAAACCATCTTTCTCTTTCTAGTCAGTTGAATTCTGGTCACCTCAGCCTTCTCCTTCCAAGCTAGGTCAAATTGATATTATTAGCAAGTGTAGGAGTTCACACACACTTCCCTTCACGTTAGAACATCTGTCCACTTTACACACTGCCATCAGCCCTGCACAAGTCACTTGGGACTTCTTTCTTAAGCCCTACCTTGAACACTTTCAGTATGTTCAATGACTGCCTACATCTCTTCTACTGCCCTAGTCTCTATAACCAAAGCATGGCTCTGGGTAGCGCTGAACAACTACCTATGGGACAGGTGGCATGCACCTGCCAGCAGTTTAGGAAGGCACTCGCTTTTCTCTAAGCCAAGAACTTGAATCTAGGGGAAGTTATGCAAAGAAGTATGAACAATATGACTTTATTTCAGGGACAATGCAGCTGGCAATAGCATCTTCATTCAGTGGCAACAGACACCATGGTGTTCAGTGTCTGGTTACGTGATGGCAGTGATGGCAGTGATGGCCAGTGACATCTTTGCTCTTCTGAAGTCTGATGTTGGTGGTCTTCCTGTCTCTCCAGTTTCCTTTAGTTCCAACATTTCTCTAAACCAGATTTTCCACTTTCCTTGTGGATTCTGAAAGCCCTACAATATGCTTACACAACATTCATTTTATAATAAAGGAATATCATGATTGCTTGGGGTATGTCTATTCAGACTAACTATGGATATATATATATATTTCAAGTTTCCATTATGTTGCATTTTTCTACATTATTTTAAAATTACCAAAAATTGTAATTAAGAAAGAAGTTATACATTTATTATTACTAGATTCATAGGGCCTAAGTTTGTGTGTTTCAGTAAGGTTCATTGGCCATAGAATTTTCAAATGATTACCCTCAATTTCTGTGCTTGTGCCATCACAAATTCAATTCAAAGTTTGTGGTAGGAGCACTGTGGTAGGAGGTATAAACTTCAACCAGCACTGTGGTAGGAGGTATAAACTTAACTCTATGCCTGAAATACACTTCTCAAAACATGAGAAAGATGGAAAGGGAGAAGGGTGAGGGTACAAAAAGGTGAAATGAGTAAGATTAGAAATTTGCAGAGTGATAGTATTGAAGTTGATAAATATGAAACCCAAACCAGCATTTACCTAAAAAAATCTAGCAGAACCAATCTGGACAAAAAAGTGTGTTAGTCCTCTACGAAGACTGCTAGTCAGCACTCATGATGGTTATGCAGCTATACCTCCAGAACTCTGCCTGCGTTTTCCCAATGTGATCCTATTTGGGTCACCTAAAGTGTATACCATATCTCACTGACAATTGCCACACGACTTTTACACAGAACCAACCTCTCACAGCATCGCAGTATGAACCTCTCAAAAAACTTCCTTCCAAAAACTTATGGTAATCCCATCTCACTTGCATCTATCTCAATTGTGCTCATGAACATACCAGAAATAGTGGGTTTCTCCGATGGGAATCTATTTGCACGACATGAGAGAGTTTGTTGACAGGATACCTTCCACACACTGACTTTGGATTCTATACATTTTATATGCAAAACTGAAATAGCAATCAGTGAAAGCAAAAAATTAGCTATATCTTACTAAATGTAAAACTTCCAGCACAACAAAAGGCATAGTTCAGGGAATAAAAGAAAAATCATAAACTGGGAGAAAACATTTGCAAATTATATTATAAAAAACATACTGGTAGAACATTTATATCCAAAGTATGGGAAAATTACCCTTAAACTTTGAGAAGAAGAAAACAAAAAGCTAATTGGGTTCAAAATCTTAGGAGACACCTCACAAATACATGTGAAATTGCCAAAAAATTACATAAAATTGGCTCAATATCATTTGTCATCGGGAATTACAATTGAAACCACAACGAGATGTCACTTATACTTATTGGAATGGCCAAAATCCCAAACAGAAGATAATATCAATTGCTAGTGAGCATGCAGAAAATAGGAGCTGTCAATCATTGCTGATGGAATCCAAAATGGTACAGTGACTTCGGTAAACCGTTTGGCAGTTTGCTTCAATGATACATGTGTAATCAAAATCTGTGTGCAAATGTTTATTAAGTAGCTTTATTCATCTTCACTCAAAACTGGAAGATGGGAAGATGCCCCTTAGAAGGGAATAGATCCACTGTGGTGTGTAACATTCATACTAAGGAATGTTATTCAGTGACTAAAAGGCACCGTTATCGAACAGTGCAAAAACATAGATGGATCTTAAATGGTAAACTAAAGAAGCAGATCTGAAAGGTTACATACTGTATCATTTCACTTATACAACATTTACAAATAAATGGGACTATAGAAACAATGAACACATCACTGGTTGCTAGGGATATGAGGAGGGGAGTTATGACGTAGAGTACAATGGAACTGCTCTGTTTGCTGCAGGAGTGGTAGGTCACTACAGTCTACACTGTTTGTCAGAATTCAGAACTCTGCAGCGTAAAGAGTGAACCTTCCTGTAACTGGGACATGTTTATGGTGTATCCTCATTGAAGGGGATAAGGGAAATGAGTGGAGGCTCTGCTTAAGAGCAAAGGGATCATCAATCATCACTGCTTCAGAGTTGATAAAGTTCTTTTCCATGATAATTATATAATCCAGAAAGCATTAAATATTGACCAAACAGCGATATGATGGTGATTTGTGCTAGAGTTGGTAAAGGGGGTTGAAGGATGAAGCCACATCTGGCTTTTGCTTCATAGAATTCAGCCTTGGGAAGATGCTGATGGTGATCCTCCTCCTCCTCCTCCTCTCTCTTTGTGAAATCAGAAGAGGTCAGAGGTGGTCCCCTGCCATTTGATACCTGGGAACTCACTGCACATGTTTTTAACTTTACTGTAGACCTAACATCATTCTAAAATAAAAAAACTTTAAAAAATAATGTACATAACAACAAATCTACATGCTTTAAATAGATTTAAAATACAATAACTTCTGAAGAAAATGTGTAAAGTTTGAAATGATTTGATTCAGTGGAAAATATGTCTTATTTAACCATCTAATTTACCCTACTTTGATATAAATGTCTATATTTCCATTTAGAAATACTATTGCATGATTGTATTGTGCTGCTTTAGACCCTTCAAACAGGGCTACAAAAGGTACATCGCTTTTATACAGCCCTGATGGCATCGTGGACACATCATGTTGGGTTGCTAACCACAACCTCAGCAACCGGAACCCACCAGCAGCAATGTGGGAGAAGACAGAGTAGTCTACTCCCAGAAAGAGTTACAGAATCAGAATCCCACAGGGGTGGTTCTAACCTAGCCTACAGGGTCCTGATGAGTGGAAATCAATGAGATAGTGGGTTGGGCTTGTTTGTTTTTTGATTACTGCTTTTATAAAATCTAAAATAGTTTGTATCTGTAAACTCATATTTCCAAAGGTTTGGGCTAGAAATTGTGGATTGGGAAGCATTCGGGTCTCCAGTACATAAAATATACTTCTGGCACACATAGCACACACTCCTGTGAACTTCTATTGCTGTTATCGAGAGCTGGACCTAGACCTGGGCCTAGTGCTCCTCTGCTGTTGGTGAGACTTGTGCCAGACTGTGACCTATTTGCCACACTGTGTTGAATTGAAAGATGTCTCAACACATGACTAAATTTATATATTTTGAATTGTGCTTCTTTCATGGATGATAATGCATTTGACACATCCTTTCCCCCAATCTGAGCTATGATCGAGTTCCTCAGGGTCTCTCTGCTTTTGTTGTTCATGCTGAAATTGTGCACAAACAGCTCTTCTTTCCCACAAGAGGTTCCAGAGAAGGGAAAGCAAAATGAATCCATCATCTTCCAGGGGGTGACGCAGGCACCATCAGGCGCCCTTCCATTGAGAGATAACCAAGCGCAGAGAGGACATACCCATTGTCACCGGCTTGTGGAACCTGGTCCAGATGCTTCCTTTTCTTCCTGTTTGTGTGCCCCGTGGTCGGGCAGGGGGAGGGATTGAAATTAGTCCCAAACTTACAGTTCTGTTTAGTTGCCAATAGTAGCCTGCCGAGGAGACATATTTTCCACACATTTTATTTTTTACTGATCTTGGCAGTCCTGGGGCACGTGGTTTTTCCTGCTATGAAAACAAAATTCTTTTATGATGACTGCTCTTTCTCCCTTTGTGTCCATTGTCTTTTCACTCTCTTTGCTGGTCTTGCTAGCTCTCTTTATGATTAGGTCACATTATTATTATGTTTTTACTGTGTGAAAAGCACAATACAGCAGAGCACATGCCAAAGCAGCTATTTGTACACGTACAAAGGGTTCCCCAAAGCTCCTGGGAGATGCCAGGATCGTTCCAGTCCATTTCCCTCTGCATGGTTTTAAGCCCTCTGGTCCAGTTCTTCAACTCTTATGACATTCTTCAAGATTTACACCCTTTCTTGATGTCCTTATCCAAATTATTCCACCACCGTTAACAGGAACTCAGTGCCTCCTATGCAAAAATCCCTTCAATCCCACCACAGCAATTAAGCATCATTTTTGGTTTATATGTATTTGTTTGTTCTATAAATGAGATAAGATGGCATTTGTCCTTTTGCAACTGATTTCTTTAGCTCGGCATAATGTTTAGACCTCCTGTGATATGCATCAAAGCTTCGTTTGTGACTGACTAATGTTCCACCGGCAGTATGTATGTTACAGCTTATTTAGACCTTCATCTGTTGATTGACAGTTTCCTCCCCACCTTTGAGCTACTGTAGAGTATTGCAAGGACAATTGCTGAGCACGTATTGGTTTGCCATGCTTGCTTTCACTTTTTCTGAGTATTTACCTAGGATTGGGGTCCTGGGCCACACACAGAGTGGCCCTATGCTCCATTCTTGAGGAGCCGCTGAGCTGGTTTACACCGTGGCTATACCATGTTATGCTCCACCAGCAAGAGACGACTGTTCTCACTCCTCTCCGACCTTGACTCTGGTTTTCTGGGCTATTACAATCATTGCCATTCTAATGGGAATGTGAAGGTAAATTGTTTGGGTTTTGATTTGCATCTTCCTAAGGAGACCCAGTGGAGCAGTGGTTAGATCACTTTTGTAAAGATTACAGCCTTGAAAGCCCGTTGGGCAATTCTACTCTGTCTTAGAGGTTGGCTATAAGTTGGAATCAAGTTGATGGCCATTTGTTTGTTTTCTGGTTTGATTAGCTAATGACATCGAGTGTCTTTGCATCTGCTTGTTGACCACTTACATATCCTCTTTGGTGAAATGTCTGTTCAAGGTCATTGCCAAGTTTTTGACCAGACTGGTTTTTATTATTTATTTATTTTGCTAATGGTAGAATTTCAGTTTTATTTTGGATACTAAACCTCTATTAGATCTATAGTTCTCCAATATTTTCTCCCAATCCACAAGTGAAGACACATGTTGGCCTCCTCCATTCTGGAGTGACACATTACTGTGTCATTGAAACAAATACTCTGAAACCAGTTCAGCTATTTTCTTTAGCGTATGGACACCTTCATAGGCATAAATGTCAGTGCTGACCTGGTTTCTAAAATCTGCCAAATTAAAAAAGAGAATCTGATCTGCCGCATGAGAACCTGCATCCTTTAAAGCAGTCCGAATGATCTGTTTGTGTTGGTAAGCTGCTGTCGTACAGAGGTGATGCATCATATGACCAATATCCTGGCCATGTCTGCAATGATTTTAGCTATGTGGGATCTGTGTGACCAGTCTTACTTTAAAACAGAGGAAGGAAAAATTATTGGGTTCCAGTACCCTAAACTCTACTTCCTACCCCGTGACTTTTAATCTCTCCTCTATTCATAGGTGGAAGCCTAGAATTACCTTCAGGAGAAATTTCACCTAAGCGATTAGCCTCTGTTGTATTGGTTTTTATTTAGTGTGTGTGTGATCGGAAAGGCGGCCTCAGTGGGCACAGCAAGGAAGAAGTAGGAAAGGATGGCAAATGGAAAAGGGATCAGAGACCTCTTCTTCTTCTTAGCATTGCCGGAGACTGGGCTTGCACGAAATTACCTTTATTATCTGAGAAACTATCTGATCACTTTTTTAAAAAAAGAAATGTTTGGAAGTCATACCAGCAAGAACTGTTTCTGAAAACATAAATTAATTTTATTTTAAAGAAGAAGGAGGAAAAATGTCTGGGGCCTCAAATCTTAAATGTACTCCAAACTACATATACAAACGGGTGCCCCCTACCCCCAGAAAGGATTTTTTTTCCCACAGGTATCCATTTAATTTTATTACAGAACAATCTTATCACCTTCAAAGTACTCTCCATTACTCTTAATGCATTTGTCAAATCTGCAATTCCATCCTTGAAAACATTTTTCAAGCTCATCTGTTTGGATGGCTGACAGCACCTCCCTTGACTTTTTTTTAATTCACCTCTTTTAATTCAAAATTGTGTCTTTTCATATCCTCTTCATTAGAGGAAACAAAATCAAGTAGCATGGAGTCAGGTCAGGTGAGTAAGGTGTGTGGGGCAAGAAAGGCTTGCTGTTGCTTGCCAAAAACTGGAGCATTGAGATGACTGTGTGAGCAGGTGCATTGACATGGTGGCAAACCTGTCCCCCATCTGCCACAAATCAGACCTTTGATGTAGCACACTGTCACGCTACCTTTTCAGAACCACTACTAAATAGAAAGCTTGATTAAATGAACAGTCTGACCTCGTGGAATGAACTCCAAATGCATTGCAAGTTGACATTTTCATCCATTCAGGGAATTGACAGGCATCTAGAACAAGGTTTGTCTTCGATCTACATTTGACCACTTTTGAAAAGAGAAAACCACTCATACACTTGAGTTTTTCCCCAAAGCACTGTATTTGCAAGCTGTGTTCAACATCTCAATATTATTGCGGCATTTTTCTGAAGCAGGAAACTAAATTTCACAGCCACATGGTGTTCTCTTAAAGCAGCCATCGCAAAAAAAAGAAAAATGAGATTTGAACAAAACTGCTTTTAGGAAAAAAAAATTACTGTGACCAGAGAGTACCTTCCCAGATAAAGCCACTGGGTGTACTAACTCAGAGTGAGTTGCTGGATGTTTTCCTAGCAATAAAAATGTACACATACTCTAACAGCTCTGCCCAGTGGAGCTTTTTCTGTTTTGGGTGGGGGGGGGGTATCTCCTCATAAGAAATATGGTTGCTGTTATGTTGATCTATCTAACGGGAGCCCTAGTTTGGCAGAGGAGAGCCGTGCTTCATAGGGTTTTCAGAAATAAATGATCATACCTTTCTTCCAAAGAGCCAGAGAAAGGAGACTCAGCAATGAAAGGATGATATGAAATGTGTAGCTGCCTCCCTCATGAGATTGTCCAGGCCATTATCATGGAGATTTTGATCAAAGATTCCACAGGATAATCTTGATCAAAAAGGGAATAATACAAAATAGAATTTTAAATTCGTGTAGATTCCAGACTTTCTGGAGACAGGAGAGTAGTGAACACCTGAAACAATTGCCCCGATTGCCCTGATCATGTTTAATTATCAAAATTATTGCCTGAAGTCTTCGTAAACCAAATAATAGTTTAGCTTCAATAGTAGAAATTGTCTGCCTAGAGCATTATGCTCATTGAAGAACTCTCTATAAGGAATCAAAGTGAACACCCAAAACTAACTACCCTCGAGTTGATTCTGACTCATAGCGAACCTAGAGAGCAGGGTACTCCTAACCCTGTGAGTTTCAAAGACTATTAAGTCTTTCCAGGAGTGGAACCTCAGAGCAGTTGGTGGTTTCAAACTGCTGACTTTGTGTTTCGCAGCCCAATGCAGAACCACTCCACCAGGCAGGTTTCCTTAAATTGGCAATAGCAGCTCAAGGTACTTAGGGATTTTATGTCAATCAGGGAGAAACAACATTTTAACGGCAGGTGAGAATGATTGCACAATTCAAAGAAATTAGTGTCACCGAATTATGACATGCGGAAATGGTTAATTTGGTTTATATTCTGTACATATTCACTAAAATAAGAAAAATGTATCATCAATTTTACTAGTTCTAGTTCAGCTGTTTAGCAGCTACATATGTCTTTTGGTTACATATGGGGCAAGGCAAAGGGGTAATATTTCCATCACCACAGACATGCTGCTGGGGAGTGCTTACCAAAACATCAAAATGTGTTTCAGTGAAGCTGTATATTATTATATGAGGAGGCTTCAAAAAATTAGTGAAGAAACAAGATAAAGAGACAATGAAATTTTTTCACAATTTTGTGGAATCCCCAATGTCATGTCATTCTTTTATTTACTGCCCTGTGTGTTATAGTTCTGACATTGTTTGTAAAGTATTAGTTTCCATCTGTATGAAACTTATTCAGTCATTTCAAATAACTGCATTTTGTTTTGATATCTTTGTAGTATCATTTGTTCTATATTTGAATTTTCGTAACTTTCAGAATTTGGTATGGTTATTTGATTTCTTATTTTGTTTTCCCGCCCTGCTTTCTTAAGTTGAATACTTGGCATATTTATTTTCAGTATTTCCTGATGGTTATTTTGATAGAATGTCATTGGTTTTGTTCCATGGATTTCATTTTAATAGACATTGTTTATGTTTATATGTCTTCTCACCTTCCCTAGGCTGGTTCATGCATAATTTTCCTTGGTTCTTTTTGACCATGACTAATTGTCTGCTTTGAGTTTGATTTGACTACTTTTTAGTCTTTAACAATCCAAATAAAAGTTACATTTTTCTAAATTTGATAGTCTTAAATAATCACTGCCTCTTCCCAAGCCACTTCACGTCTCTCTTCAACCACAGTTCGCACGAGGAAGCCTTCGGAAAGCAGTGTGGGTTGTCTAGGTGTTGCCCCATGGTGGCACAAACTGCAAGCACTCAACTGCTCGCTGAGGGCTGGCGCCTCATTTGAAACGGCTGGTGATTTCTTTACAATAGGCAAGAGTTTGGGCAACCAGGAAGCCATGCGGTCACCAGAAGTCTGAAGTGACTCAACAGAAGTGGGTCATGGTAGTGACACTTCCTTCTACTGAGGCTCCAAATCCTTAGTCAGAATATATAGTCATTGACAGCTTTTCGTCTCGTGCTTTTTCCTCACAAGAGACTCTCAAAAGTTATGTCTCTTTTAAACTAAATCTTACTTAATGTGCTTGCTTTATTACATTCTAATTATGCTTCCAGGGTAAATTTCCACATAATTCTATTGAAGATAATTTAGGAAGTGTGAATTGTTGCTCTCTTTTGGAGTTTTTTCTCTCCAGGCTGTACTTAGATTTTAGGAATTTCACCGAATGTGCCTGTGTGTGTGTGCGCGTGAGTGTGTGTGTGTGTTTGAGTGAGTGTTTGTGTGTGAGTGCATGTGTGTGTGCCTGTGTGTGAGCGTGTGTGTGAGTGCGTGAGTGTGAGTGCATGTGTGTGTGTGTGTGTGTGTGTTAAACTTTTGGGTCACATAACTCTTTGATCTGAAGACTATGTAGCTCAGACTAGCTTCTTTGTTTTTAACTTTTGTCCAATAATTATTTTCCCCTATGTACATTTCTCAGCTCCCGCTTTAGGCATGCTGGTTAAATTTTCATTTGATTTCTTGACTCCATCCTGCTTGTCTCATATCCTTTACCCATAAATTCTAGCTCTGAGAAGCTTTGTTTTTGCTGTGACATGTTAAATTCTCTCTACTCTAAAGAGTGTATTCACCAGCATCGTTGCTTCGCTCCTAACCTTTAACTTTGTAAAACAGAGATCCTTCATAAATTCCCAAAAGCTACTACGGAGCTGCAGGTCTATCTTTCTGTAGACCTTCGTTGCTCTGTGGCTAACGAGTCCCTTATCCTTTCTATTCGTTGTTTCAATGGAAGTTATCAGATTTCGTTTTTCAAACCTGTTTTTCCTCCCTTAAGTAAATGAGCGCCGTAAGCAAGTCTGTTTCGATTGCTATCTTTCCACAGATTCTGCCCCTAGTGCTGCTGGCCAGGCTGCTGATTTCTTTATATGTAGGGGAGATGGGGCCGCTTTTTCTCCCTCTGGCAACTGACTTCAAGGAGCATAAAAAGTTGCCTTTTCTTTTTAAATATTCAGGTTGGTCTTTTCTTTCTTACTCATTATTTTAGTTTTATCGTTATATTATTATGATTTTCTCCTTACCACTTTATTTTGTTTTGTTTGACATTGTTGCTGTTGGGTCTCCCGGTTTGGGAAGCACAGAGCGAGTAGATGTATGGAGACAATAACTGATGCAAGGGTTCATAAGGGATGTGGGGGTGGAGGGTAGTAGATAGGGAGGGTGGGGGGATTTGGGGAGCAAACAATGGATGTGGGAGGGGGTGGGAACCCTAGAACTGACTGTGATTACACCATTCATTTTAATAGCAATTTAACCATGGAAGTATATAATATGTGAACACTCTATCAAGAAAATCATGAAGACAGCCAAGTAAACAAAGAACCCAAACTCGGCCAATGGTTGCCACAGGTGAAGGGGAAAGAGTTGTTGTGTCAGGGGCATTGAGTTTATGTCAATGGGGGTAATTTGGAAAAGGGTATCAATATTGGCTGTACAGCACAAAGAGTATGTATAATCAATGACACTGAATTACAAAAGCACATGTTGTGGAATTAGAGAATGATCAGTTGTGTATGTTATTGTCCCAAGTAGAAAAAAATTACACGAATAATGACTACAAGGAAGAAGAAAATGTTCTAGAATTGAATATGATGATAATTGTACAATTCTTCTTGGGATGATGGAATTATTGACTTGTATGATGATTTTAAAGTGAAAATAACTTTTAAAAAAGCAAAAAACATTACAAAGAAGAGTTATAGTCATGGAAACCACGAGGGGCAATTCTGCTTGTCTGTGGGGTTGGTAGGAATTTGCCTCATGGCAGTGACTTTGGTTTTGTTTTTTGGTTTATACTGATATATCCCTTACCAGTGCTTAATGTGACTTCCCTATATTCTCTTGTTAATGCTTTAGCAGAGGTCAGGCACTATTTATTTCATTGATTTTGAAACATATTTAGCTCTTAGAGTACTCATCAGTTGTTTTATTATCAAATTATTTCCATTTGTTATTTTCTTTTATATGTATGTTAGTTTTCTTGTCTTCTTACTTCTTGAGTTGGCTTTCTAAATAGATCTAGATACAACTATAAAAAGAGAGAGAGATGAGAGAAAAAAGGGGGGGGAAGAGAGAGAGAGTTGCCTTTAATGATAAGTCTGAGTGTCTTATAATGTTTCATTCCTTTCCTCCTGTCACTCAGGAACCCTTCCACCCACTAGTCCCTCTTCTTTCCAGTCTACCGGCGTCCAGTGGTCTGATGGTATTCCACCAGTGTGGCAATATGAAATGAGAGAAGTGGGGGGCGGGGTATTACGTTGATAAAAATTGCAGTTGCAGACTAACACTAGAATGTTTTCCATTAGAAATTTATTTTTTCCTGAAATTCCATTGTAGTAGTTCTATTTGCCTTTCTGGGATTTGTTAGAGCTACTTCAATTTCCCAGTAGATATCATATCACAGTTGAGTAAACTAATAGGCCTTTGGGAGGTTAGCCATGTCCCATTACATTTAGTGCTTTGTAGCCAATTAGAACATCTAGGCCAAGCATAGATATTGGCAGAGATTGCAGCAGATTATAATCACTCACCTAAAAATGGAGGATGTATGTGTGTGTTTGGGGTGGTGTGTTTATGAATGTTTGAGCTCAGGTTAAACTTTTTCCAGACATTTAGAGGACAGTAGGCTTTAGCTATTATTGACCTTTGTGGATAAATATATTGAATTTTCACAAGCTGCTTTCTTGTGAATGGATGCTGCTCATTTCAATATCAGTTAGATATAAATTAAAAATACTTTATATGTTGCATACCCATTTAAAATCATTGAGCAAAATCATTGAGAATGCTTAGGATATAATGCTAACTAAAAATAAATAGAATACAAAACAGGCGGTTTATGATTTTATTTGAATTTGATGACGCTGGAGAGGCAACAGCTAAGACATTGTGCCAGTATCTGCTGAGTATGGGGATCATCATGTCAGTGCATTTTCCACTAGTAATGCCGTCTAGAGACATGCCTCTGTTGATTCATTCCTTCATATGATATGCCATGCCATGCACAGAGAAGTCCTGGCTTGCCCTCTGACCTCTGCAGTTACCATGGATTGATTTTGTCATCTCTTCACTGATATCTTGTAAAATGAAAGGGGACACTTTTCTTAGGAGGGTCAATATTTTAAAAGCCAAAATTCAGTAGCACGTGTGCATTTTAAAATTCACCAGCACAGCAAGTCAATCCACTGAATCTAATGTTTATAATAAAGATATTTCCCTTGATTTCCCCCACTTACTATCCACTATTGCACCCCACCCCTCACATTATTGATTCCTCAGAAATTTGGGGGTTTTTGCATGATAACTTAATTTTATTCCAAAGGATGTCCAAATAATTGGATAAGTCTATTTATCAGAGAGACTGCATTTATGATTTTAAATATTGCATGCACACTACCCATTTTACTACATATTCCCTGCACATCCCTGCTGATAACAAAGCCAAGTGCAATATTTCATAGTCTATTTATTGCCTATTTTTTACATGTGACTGTACCATTAGTACATTTTTAACTTGAGATTCTTTCAGCTCATATACACCACTCATTAAACAGCAATCATTTATAAGCATTTCTGATAAAACATGATGTATACTTAGAGTCTTTCTACATGAGGATGAACAATTTTGCCAAGGACCTTGGTGAAATTGGTGACACCGGACAGAGGTTATAGTTGAACTCTCTGAGTAATATATATGAAAAATGGCAAGTTTATAAATGTTATGTGACCTATATTTTTACAACACTATGACGACCATATGACATATGCTACATAGATCTTGAGCATGTGCTGTGCTGTGTTCTTTCCCATGAGTACTGATTAACTTTGAATTCAACATAGCTTCATGCCTCTGCTGATCTTTATTTGATTCCCTCAGAACAGCCTCAAGAAAATCGGTTGAAAAGTTCAAGTTCTCTGTCTATTAATTACTTTTTTATATAATAATAAAATACCTGTTTGACATTGCCACCCCCCCCCCACCACACACACACCTGCCACTTTGAGGAATTGTGTAAGTTTTAGTAAGTCAACTTTAGTAACAATAAGCAATGAGGTTGACTATCTTAAATCAAATGAACCACTTAAGTAGGAAATGTGTGGATCTACATTGATTGCTATAATGATTAAAAGGGAGGAAAGTGGCATTTTACTAGAACAATACAGGAAATCCAGGCACAGGCAGCAAACAGCAGGGCAGGTCACCAATAGGCAATCAGATGACAGAATCCAATAGTCCCTAGCTCAAGTGATGTATACACCAGCAGTGTGGCAAAGCAGGCCTCGAAGGAGTCAAGCTCTAACAACATAATCCACAGGTTGGGTGTCCCACAGGTAGTGTAGATCACCAGTTGAGGCAGGAAACTAGCAGCCCCACACTGGTTTGATTACCAGAGAGCAAGAGAAATGCAGGTGGGGCTTGCTGAGCCATTTATCTCTTTGCCCTCCAATCAAACTGTGACCTTATTAATCCCACATGTTCCTATTGGCCAGGTTGGCACAATAAACCTACCTATCACATTCCATCCCTTGCCAACTTGGCACTTCTACACAATTCTGTAATGTGTTAGTCTGGATAGACTAGAGAAACAAATTTGTGGACACTGATATGTATATAAGAAAGAAATTTCTATACAAGAGAAATTGAACATTGAGGAACCATCCTAGCCCAGTCTACATGAAGTACATAAGATCGATATTTGCCCATATGTCCAATACTAATCTATAAAGTCCTCTTCAGACTCATGAAACACATGCAATGATGTTGAATGCAGGAAGATCACAGGCCAGTGGGTTGGAAGTCTTACAGATCTAGTAGTAGTGTAGCATCTCAACACTGGCAGGGCTTTCCACGTGGCTTATCCAGCTTCAGAGGTCTGGATCCATCAACCTCATTCCATGTGTATTCTGCACATCCCAGGTATGTCCCAAAGGGAAAGAGCCAAGAAAGAGAAGTTTCTCCCATCTCCAAGGAGGAAATACAGGAGTTCCCAGAATTCTCAGGAGAAGGTCATGCCCACAAAGAGGCCTCATTGGCTATGACCTGATTGGCAGACTAGAGTCCACCCCTTCACTCTTAATCCTCTCAAGTCCCCAATTGACACCAGGTTATGTAGCTGCCACAGAAATTTTTTTAGATTAATTATGTTTTATGGGAGTAGTTTAGCTTCTAAGTATAATGTTGTCTGAACCATAAAAATAGTGGCATGGACACAGGGACAGATAGAGGCAGAATGCCTGACTCAAAAAACTAAGATTTAAAATTATATGACAGAAAGATGTAGTAGGTACATACATGTATCAATAACTCCCACCAAGCACAGGATAAACCCTAAAACAAACACTGAAAATTCTAAAAGGTAGAGTTAGGAAGGGAGATGGAGGTAGCTGGGGTTCTGGAAAGCATATAGTGGTAAATTTCCTGCATGTTCTATTTGCCACCTGTACCCTCGACTGTCTGTTAGGAAAGCCAGCACTAGACAAAGGCCAAAGGTACAACCAAAGAATTCTCTCTAGCCAATGGGCCAGGGAAGAGGAAAGACAGAAAGATTTTAAATAATAACTGCACTATTCCAGCCCAATTCTACAGAAACATTTGTCACCCCATCTTGACTCACTCCTGTAAAGGCTTACTCGGGAGCACAGAGTCTCACCCTTGCCTTCTTCATCCCCCACCAGAGAGTAATAAACACAACACCAGTGAAGAAGGCATGGGGAGCCTGGACGTCCATCCTGGCCTGGCTGAAATGAGACGTTCCTCCCTCTCCTTATGGATGGTGACAGTCAGTACTTTCACCAAAGCCAAGGGATAAAGAGGCTACTCCATGGAGTAGTGTTAGTGGTCACATAGGACAAGTGGTGAGACACTCCTTCCCTTTTAACACCTAGTATCAGTGGAGGCGTAGTGGACAACCTGAGCTCCTGCCCAGCCCAGCAGTATAAGAGGCTCCTTCCCACTTTGGGACACCAATGGAGGTCACGTAGGAAACGGCGTCTTCCACCTTCACCTATCAATAATGGTGCAGGGTCAAAGAAAGACCATGGAAACAGCAGATTTTAATAAGATCCAGAGTTGCATAACATAATTTCCCAAATGTGCAGGATTCTTAGAAATCAGTTATATTATGAACCAAGAAAATCTCAGTTTTAAAGACAAAAGATGCCAATACTAAGATGCCAACACCAAGATAAAAAAGAATAGTCTTCATCTGAGACTATTTTAATTTACTCTTTATTTCTGAAGGATATATTTTTTCTGGGATACAATTCTGTGTTGACAGATATAATTCGGTTCTTCCTGTGCTTGAAAACCATTTTGCTACTTTCTCCTGGCCTCCTCCTGCTTGGAGAGAAAGCATGGTTAAAAAGGTGAGAACAATAACTAATGATTTTTCTCCTATCTGTTTGTCAGTCTGAAGTCCATGCTTAACATAACAACCTAACCCAAGCCTATTAGCATAAGAGTTGACTCCAACTCATAACAACCCCATGTAGGGTTTCTGAGACTGTAAATGTTTACTTGATGTGGTAGTTACATAATCTGTTGTCAATTTGAGGCTTAAGAGTGAAGGGGTGGAGTTTAGCTGGTCAATCAGGTCGTAGCTTGATGACCTCATTTGGAAGTGCTAAGGAGATAAGTAGCTCTCTGGAGGTGGGACACATGCTGATTTCCTGTGAGAGATTCCTGTGGACAAGAAACATGGACCTATTTTAGAGCCCTAGAAGAAGTCACGTGGAGACCCCTGCTAGCACTGAGATATTTCCACTGTCACTGGATCCAAAAGACTTTCCACCCACCAGTCTGTGATCTCCCTGAATTAAGCATCATTGCATGTGTTGCATGCATCTAAAGAGGAATTTATAGACTGATAATGGACATATAGGCTAAGGTCAAACTTATGAACTTGCTCTGAAATGGGCTGGGATGATTTCTCAATATTCAATTGCTCTTGTATATAAAGTTTTTTTCTTATACACATATGAGTATCTATACATTTCTTTCTGTCGACTGCCCAGACTAACCCACATGATCAGTTCATTTTCCCCCAGTGGAGTTCTTGATGGATTTGAACCACCTACCTGTGATTAGCAGTCTAATGTCTAATCCAAGGCACAGCGTCACAAGAACACAAGTGCTGGCTTTTCTAACATACAACCTAGGGTCAGTAATATGAAACCCTAACGTGTCCTTTGCACTTCTATAGAAAAGAAAACAACACTAAAATGTTTTATAAAATATGGACTATCAGAGGCAGAGAAGAAAAGCAGGTTGGAAGAATGAAGGAAAGGGGGACATGCAAATGCTTAGAATTGGTAGGCCTGTCTTCTACCATTGACTATTCAGGACTGATAGAAATTATTTTCTTCTTCTCTGAGAAACTGGAGTGAAAAAAAAAACTCCAATATATCGTGCTTCTACTATAAGTTAGAAACTACAATGCATTTTTTATTTTGCTTTATCAATTTTAGGAAGGGAAAGAAATATCTAGACCATGCCAAGGAAAAATAACTTTCTGTTTGATCCTGAAATCATATTATTGTGTGCTCACCTCCATGATACGATCGCTGAAGACATATGGTGCATAAGCAAATGTGATGAAGAAAGCAGATGGTGCCTGGCTATCAAAAGATATAGCATCTGGGGTCTTAAAGGCTTGAAGGTAAACAAGCGGTCATATAGCTCAGAAACAACAAAGCCCACATGGAAGAAGCACACCAGCCTGTGTGATCACAAGGTGTTGGGGGGATCAGGTGTCAGGCACCATCGGAATGAGAAATCTTACCATGGTGAATGAGGTGTGGAGTGCAGAGTGGAGACCCAAAGCCCATTTGTAGACCACTGGAGATCCCTTTGCAGAGGGGTCTCAGGGAGAAGATGATCCAGACAGGGTGCGATATAGCAATGATAAAAAATATAACTTTCCTCTAGTTCCTAAATGCTAACTCGCCCCTCCCCCCTGCCTTATCATGATCCCAATTCTACCTTGCAAGTCTGGCTAGACCAGAGGATGTACACTGGTACAGATAGGAATTGGAAAAACAGGGAATCCAGGGCAGATGATCCCTTCAGGATCAGTGGTGTGAGTGGCGATATTGGGAACGTGGAGGGAGGGTGGGTTGGAAGTGGGGGGAACCAATTACAAGGATCTACATGTGACCTCCTCCCTGGGGGACAAACAGCAAAAAAGTGGGTGAAGGGAAACGTCGGACAGTGTAAGATATGACAAAATAATAATTTATAAGTGATCAAGGGTTCATGAGTGAGGGAGACATCGGACAGGGCAACATATGACAAAATAATAATTTATAAATTATCTGGGATCCTGAGGGATGGAGGATTGGGGAAGGAGAGGAAAGGATGAAGAGCTGGTGCCGGGGGCTCAGGTGGAGAGCAAATGTTCTGAGAAAGATGAGGCAATGAATGTACAAATGTGCTTTATACAATGGATGTATGTATGGATTGTGATAAGAGTTGTATGAGCCCCTAATAAAATGATTTTTAAAAAAGAAAAGAGGACAATTGAGTTTCAAATAGTTCACTGAGAAGTTTAATTAAAAATTAACAAGTCTTGTTTTTTTATTTAAAAATAAATAAAAATAAATAAAATCAATTTATCATTGTTACGATAAGATATTACAAATTGTTCTTAGGTACCTTCAGTCGGTTCCAACTCATAGCGACACGACCCTATGTACAACAGAATGAAATACCACCTGATCCTGAGCCAGCCTCCCAATTGTTTTTATGTTTGAGCCCAATGTTGCAGCCACTGTGTCAATCTGTCTCACCAAGGGTTTTCCTCTTTTTCACTGCCATTCTACTTTACCTAGCATGATGTCCTCCAGGGACTATTCTCTCCTGATAATATTTTAAAGTACATAAGAAGGAATCAAAACATTATTCCAAGGATCATTCTAGCTGTATTGTTTGTTCTTCCGACCACAGTCTTTCAATTATTTTTTCCCACACCGCAATGCAATTGTTCTTTGGTCTTCCTTATTCAGTGTTCAACTTTCACATGCATATGAAGCAATCAAAAATACCATGGCCAGGCACACCTTAGTCCTCAAAGTCCTATTCTTGCTCTTAAACACTTTAAAGAATTCTTGTGTAGTAGATTTTCCCAATGCAATACATATTTCCGTTTCTCGACTGATGCTTCCATGAGAATTGAGTCAAACCAAATGAACTTCATGACAACTTTATTTGTCCAGTTGTGAATATTTGGATTTTCATTACACTGAGCTTTAATCTTTACTGAGGGTTTGCAGTGACTGATATCCATGAGTAACTGCTTCAAGTCCTCCTCACTTTCAGCAAGCAAGGTTGTGTTCATGTTAATCACTATGAAATAAACAAAGATAATGAAAGTTCACTTTCCTTTTGCTTTTAAATTAATCACATAACATACTGGTTAAGAGTATGAATATTAGAATCATACAGAACTAGATTAATGAACTGTGCAACCCATAACCACTTGTTTCCATTTTTTTGTGCTTACATTTCTTCACCCTTAAACTGAGAGTAATGACAGTACTTCTACTTCAATATCATCTTCTTGGCAACTGACATTTTAATCTAAAGGACTATTGTGAGAATTAAATGATGTATTGTAACATATTTAGCAGAGTGCCTGGCATATTGTCAACTTTCAACACATGTCAATGCTATCATCATTATTTTAAAAAAAGACACATGAGTACATGACAACCCTCATAAACAAAGTCAACAACTAAACCACCACAACATGAATCCTTTTTAAAAACCACAAGAAAGAATGAAAACTATTGCACAAGACATTCCAGTTTCATTTCTAAAACTGAAAACCTCAGGAGCATCATAGAAGTTTATTGAAATTTCAACAGGCAGTGTACTTGATTCTTCTTTTTATTGAACAAATAAAATATTTTGAAATTTGCCACATATGAAATAGATCTAAACTCAGTTGTATGTTATATTGGTTATGCTATCTTAGAAATGCTTTTATTAAAACATTTAACAATTGATGGGGTCTATAACTCTTAAGGAGAAAATAGGTTAAATCTTGGACAGGGGAAATAATTTCACAGTAAGGAAGTTTTAAAAGATTGTTCTCATATTAGAATAAGAAGGCATTTGGTCAAAATACACATGAGAAATATATTTTCAAGTTACATTTTATATTTTGAGATTTTTCTCTTTGTCGCCATTTCAGATTCAGTCTAGCTGTGCATTTTTACTCATCCTTATTATATGATTCCATTTATATGAATTGATAAATAGATAAATCTATAGAGGCTGACATGGAAGGCAGTCACTGAGGGCGCTGAGGGCTGTCAGGTGGAGACAGACTTCTTGATGAGGCAAGTGCTGTGGAGTTAGACAGCAGGGATGGTTGCTGTTCGGGACAGAAGTATGACTGCTAAACACATGTGTGGAACATCCTAAACTCGATGTCTGTACTGACAAACCCATCTGGGAATGGTATGTCTTTGCAATGTTAGTGAGGCAGGATGAGTGTGTAGTGTTTTTGAGTCAAACTTATTTGAGAAATATAAGCGATTAAATAGGAAATTAGGGCAAAGTGGAGTAGAACAATGACAGAACTACAAGAATCCTAGGGGCAGAGTGAAGGATGTATGGACCTTCTTCAGAGCTGACAGAGAGAAAACCCTCCTGCTCCCAGAGCTGGGAGCCTGAATACAGGCTTCCTTCTGTTTCTCGAGGCATCTATTTGTTCTATTCTGTTAGAACATCACTAGATAAACAGCACAGTTGCACAATTCTGCTAATACATTAAACTTTTGATTAATACACTATAAATACGCTAATTTTATTGTTTGTGAATTATAAAGACAAATCAGCAAGCATTGCAAGAAGATAATAAAAACCTGTAGTGAACAAATTTTGAAAATATTTAGGTATTTTTTTCTTGACATAGCCTCTCTCTAGGTCCATATGAGTAGAATGAAACATAGTCCAGTCTTGTGTCATCCTACTGCCCTGGATATATTTGAGCCTATTGCCTTAGCCTCATTGTTAATCTATCTCATTGAAGATTATCCTTTTATCAATGACCCTCTATTTTATGAGGCATCATGTCCTTATTTAACCTACAGTCTTTCTGGAGAACATCCCACTCTCTCTGTGTGAGATGAAATCTTGCCATCCCTTTCAAGGCCATCAGGAGCAGTAGCTGTAGTTCTGGTCTCAGGCTGGGAACTAGAGTTCACAAGGCACGTTAGTCACATTTCCTTGAGTCTTTTATTTTATTTACTGTATATACTCATATATAAGCCTAGTTTTTCAGCCCATTTTCTGTGGTAAAATTAGGTGCCTCAGCTGATATTCGGGTTGGTTTATACTCAAGTATATATGCTACTCTTCTCTTCTGGACAGAGAGAGACCAGTAGTTGCAAAGGATTTATTACATTGGAAAATCTGATGGAATATACATTTTCAGAGTGTTATATGAGCAGAGATATTATAGGGAAGATGCTATATGTTCAGAGTGTTATAGAGCAGAGATGCCACTTTCGGGACTCAAATGAACTTAGCCCAAGCAATGATATTTTCAATCACCTTGTAGGCATGTGAAAGTTAGACAATAAATAAAGAGATTTGGAAAAGAATTAATGCATTTGAATTAAGAGATTGACTGTGAGTATTTAGTGTACTACAGACTGCCAAAAAAAATCAAAGCAATTTGTTTAGGGGAAAATACAACCAGAATATTCTTTAGAAACATATATAAAAGGCTTCATCTTACTTTGGATCTGTCAGAGGAACCAGTCTCTGGAAAAAATTGAAGCACTCAATAATAAAGATCAAGGATTGCAGTTGTGCCAGTATGGGTTACAAGTCAATGCAAAAACAGCCAGATCCTCACAACTGGACCAGTAAGTAACATCATGATAAACAGAAAAGGTTGAAGTTGTCAAGGATTTCATCTTGCATGCACCCACAATCAACGCGCATGGAAGCAGAGATCATTGCATTAGGTAAATCTGTTGCACAAGACCTCTTTAAAGAGTTGGAAAGAAAGGAGGTTACTTTGCTACCTAAAGTGTATCTGACCCAGGACATGGTAATTTCAATCATCTCACTTGCATGTGAAATTTGGCCATTAAATAATGAAGAACAAAGAATTTTGCTTGAATTATGGTGCTGGTGAAGAATACTGAAAGTGCCACAGACTGCCAAAAGAACAACAAATCTGTCTTAGAAGAAGAGTCAGGATGCTCCTGAGAGTCAGGATGATGAGATGTGGTCTCAAGTGCTTTGGACATGTGGTCAGGAGACACTAGTCCTTGGAGAATGACCTCATGCTTGGTAAAGTGGAGAGGCAGTGAAAAAGAGGAAGATTCTTGACTAGATGGATTGATACAGTGGCTGCAACAATGGGTTCAAACATACAAACAATTGTGAGGAAGGTACATGATCAGGCAGTGTTTCATTAAAAGAAAGTAGAATTTCCGTAGTAGTGATAGCTATCAAAGCTGGGATCTCACATGGTTCGGCATTTTTAATTTTAGGACAAGATTTTGTCCTTAGCCAGCATTAGGATCAAAGAGCTGTTTATTCTCTTGTTCTTTTAAGCATGGTCAAAGTTAATGCAGATGATTTCATGTCATGGGACAACTTTGGATTTACCACTATCATCCTGAGAGCTAGGTACAATTACCCCATTGGCTTCTGAGGACACTTCCTGATCAGCTCACAAGTCTATGGGGATTTCTTTCGGAAATTCTAAAGAGGTCACTCTTTTTTTTTCCAGTGAAGGAAACAAATTAAATATTTTATTATATTATTTTAAAATCATTTTATTGTGGGGGGGGCTCTTACAAATTTTATAAAAATCCAGCATTCATTGGTATTAAGCACATTTGTACATATGTCGTCATCAACATTTCCAAAATAATTTATTTCTACTTGAGCCCTTGGTATCAGCTCTTCTCTTTTACCCCTCCCTCCCCCATCCTCCCACCCTCATGAATCCTTGATCAATTATATATTATTATTGTTCCTTCGTGTCTTACACTGTTTATTGTCTCCCTTCACCCACCTTTCTGTTATTCATCCCCCTGGTGGGGGAGGTGGCTATATATCCAACCTTGTGATGGTTTCCCCCTTTTTCCCCCCATCCCCCACCAGCCACCTACCCTCATGAAAGCGCTACTCCTACTATTGTTCCTGAGTTTGTTTGTTATCCTGAGGGTTTTATCGGTCCTGAATTCTATGTGTTGAGAGCTCTTATCTGTACCAATGTGTGTACTCTGGTCTAGCTGGATTTGTAAGGTAGGACTGAGTCATGGTAGTGGGTGGGAGGAAGTATTCAGGAACTAGAGGCATGGTGTGTATTTTACTGGTGCTATGTTGCACCCTGGTTGAATTGTCCCTTCCTTGTAACCATTCTGTGTGGGGGATGTCCAATTGTGTACAGATGGGCTTTGGGTCTCCACTTCTACTCCCCTTCTTTCACCTCAATATAATTGTTTGTTCTGGATCTTTTGATAAATTATACCTGCTCCCACCAACACCTCCTGATCACAGAAGTTGGTGTGCTTCTTTCATGTGAGCTTATTTGCTTCCCTGCTAGATGACCTCTTATTCAACTGCAAGGAAGGTGAGTATCAAATAGTGCCAGGTTATTAAAACAAAGTGCTCTTGTACTAAGGGAGGTCTTGAGTAGAGGCCCAGAATCTATCTTCTATCTTAATACTTAACATATAAATATATGTATATTGGCTTCTCTTTAATTATAAATTGATATATTTACATATATGCATGCCTATAACTAAACCGCTATAACTAACTTGTGCCTTCTACTTCTTTCCACCTTCACAATCATGCTCACCCTCCATTCTGCTCTCAGCAATTCCTCTCAGATACATTGCACTTGTTCAAATCCCACCAGGCATTATACAGCCTCCTCACCATCAATTTTATATCTCTTGTGCCCTTATCTCTGAGTTTGTTGGCTCCCCACTAACCCTCCCTGCCCACTACTCTCCTATGTTCCCCTAGAACCTCTGGTCCCATTGTTTTCTCCTCAGGTTTATTTGCTCTGCCTATTCTATATAGATAGACATAGGGCAAAAGAAAAACAAATAAACAAAAGGTAAAAAAAAAAAAAAAAGCTCCAGCCCTGTCTGCTGACCCTTAGGTACATTTTCTGATCAAGTCAGATGAGATGAGATGCCAATCCCTGTCCCCCAAGTCAGAAGTCTATTTCCAGGATTCCTCAGGGACTTGGTTACTTTTTGCTCCCCTTGCTGCCCTGTTGCACTCCCGTTGTATTTCACCCCACTGTGCATGGGGCAGATTAGGCACACTTTCCGCACAGTGTCTCCAGTGCTGTTCTCCGTAGTGCTGTGGGTCAGGGAGAGAGCATCGTGTCTCATGGCGGGGCCAGCCCCATGATCCTCTCTGTGCATTGGTTGCTCTGAGCAGGGATGTTGTCCCCGGGTCTTGGTGGGCCATAATGAGGTTCTCTCTTTCTCTCTCTCCCTCTCTTAGTTCTGTATCATGTGGTCTGGACAGACCTGCCTATAGAGACAATTTTGATATATTTTCTAAAAGGAAACAGGACAAATATAGGCTTATTGTGCAAAAGTTTTAGGAAAACCAAAACCTACAATTCTGATAAAAAGTTGCACTTTGGACTTTGCTTTTCCCATCCCTACAATGCACCTACTAATTCTTCAAGGGTAGACAGGGCTGTCCTACTAGAATTTCAATGAGAGCCTTACCCTATTCACCCCACTGTCCTGATCTTGCCCTTTCAGACTCATTTTGTTCCCCAAACTTAAAGTACACTTAAAGAGAATATAATTGAAACCTATCGCAGATGTCAAAACTGCCATTTGATGCAGTGTAAACCAGACAGCACAAATATCGTGGGGAAATTGTGGTGCTTAGGTGTTCCCGAGATGGTCCTGACTCGCAGTGACCCAAGCACAATAGAAGGACATGCTGCCAGCTCCGTGCCATTCTCATAATTGTCTACGCCGGAGCCCTTTTATGTAGTCACTGAGTCAATCCATCTACTGGAGGGCTTTCCTCTTTTCCACTGCCCCTCCCACTTTACCAAACATGATGTCCTTCTCCTGAAATGGGCCACTCCTTACAACATGGGAAAGATGGGAAAGAAGAAGTCGTGCCATCCTTGCCACCAAGGATCATTCTGGCCCTACTTTTCCCAATGGGGATCTGTTTGTCCTTTTAGGCACCCATAGAACCTCCAATATTCTTCACCAGCCCCACACTTCAAATGCATTTATTCTTGTTTGGTCTTCCTTCTTCAGTGTCCAACTCTCACATGCTTTTGAGGCATGCAGCGTTCCTATCAATTGCTTATATGTAAGTTCAGGTTAAAGCTGAACAAAATTAAAGCAAGTCCCTGAGAGAAAAATATAACCTGGATTCTATCCCACTAGAATTTCAAGAAGAGATTTGGTGCATTTGAATCCTATGACAGAAGACTGAGGAGTTGTGGGAGGACTTTAAGACCATCTTTCATGAAGGAAGCAAAAGGACATTAAAAGGGCAGGAAAGAAAAGACCAAAGTGGATGTCAAAAGAGACTCTGAAATTTGTTCTGAATTGTAGAGTAGCTAAGACAAATGGAGGAAATGATAACATCAAAGAGTTGAATAAAATTTTTCAATGGACATCTCATGAAGACAAAGTCAAATATTATAATGAAATGTGTGAAGACCTAGAGTTAGAAAACCAAAAATGAGCACACTCAGCCTATCTTAAATGGAACGAACCAAAGAAAAAATTCAAGCCTCCAGTTACAATCTTCTAAGATTCTATGGGCAAAATATTGAATGACGCAGGAAACATCAAAAGAAAATTGAAAAAACAGAGTCACTGTACAAAAAAAGTACTTAGTTGGCATTCCGCCATTTTGAGAGGTAATATAGGAGCAAGGACCAATGGTGCTGAAGGAAGAAGTTCAAGTGACACTGAAGGAATTAACCATAAACAAGGGCCCAGGCATTGATGGAATACCTATTGAAATTGTTAGAGTCTGAAAAAACACTGGAATCACTCACTCATCTATACCAGGATATGTGGAAGACAGGCACTTGACCAACTGAAAGGAAGAAATCCATATTTGTATTCATTCTAAAGAAAAGTGACCAGGTACCCTGGCAGGGATGCACATGGCATCAAAAATAAAAAGAAGAGGTGGGGGGAAAAGTTCAGCTAGCACTGGGACTGAAAGACAACTTTTCCTCCTCTCTCGTGCCTCTAAGGCCCATGCAGGGTAGAGGGAAGACAAAAGTTGGCATTAGGGGTTCAGGACATTAATCTGTCCATGGGGAGGGTATTGTGTGGGTTTCCCCAGGAAAGGGAGAGAGAGAGCAGACCCCATTCCTTGCACCAATCCTTGATGGCCAGAGACTTACATGGAGCTGCCCTCTAACAGGGAAGACTGCAAGGCAGCTCCAGCTAGAGTTATGACAACCCCTCCCAAGATGACAGCTATACAGAGGACAGTACTGAAGTTATAGTCCAGTGAGAGCTGCCGGTTTGTCCCATTCATGTGGGAATAAACTAGGAGGGAAAGAAAGAGAGAAAGTTGACCAAATTCTGGTACACCAAGCCCTGAGGATGATGTTCCTGTGAGGATCAGCTAGTTCACAGAGATGACTATAGAGCTAGTTCCAGCTAGTGACATGAGGTCTCCTCTGCAGATCACAGTGCTATAGAGGACAGCACAGTGTGGGGAGTGAGGCCGGTCTAACCTCCCCACAGGGGGCAAACTCAGAGGGGAGTATATTCGATCAATGGGAACAAAGCTACAAAGTCCTGGAGATATGGCATTGTTGATGGGTCTTGGTTAAAAGAAGAGAATACCAGAAAGATGTTTACTTGTGTTTTATTGACTATGACAAGGCATTCAACTGGGTGGATCATGGCAGACTATGGATACCAATAAGAAGAATGTAAATTCCAGATTACTTCATTGTATTCTCTTCATTATACTTATACATGGATCAAGAGATCCATGTAAACAGAACAATGGTATGCCTCATGACAAAGTTAGATATATCCAGGGTGTGGTAGAGCACTGATGAAATACATAATCATCCTCTAGTTCTTTAAAATTTCCCCCTCCCACTATTATGGCCTTAGTTTTACCTCACTAAACTTGCTAGACTTGTGTATGTACATTGGTATCATAAGGTCCTTTGATGTATGAAATTCAATAGAGATAACCTCCTCAGAAATCTCAAGAAGATGGCAACAGACTGATGGTTGGGTGGACATGGAAGAGGAGCGTGAGAGGGGAGGGGGACCATGAGCCAATAAGCCATAGACAAGGGAATAGCAAAGGATCTCAAATCAATGATGAGGAGGGTGTAGGGTTCCTGGTGATAACCCTTGAGAAACAGTAATGGGAGTAATGAATCCCTGAGGGTACAGGAAGAGAGGGCAGGAATGGGGGGTGGAGAGGGAATACTGATATCAATGATGATTGTATAACCCCACGCTAGGAAAATGAACATCAGAATTTTAGGTGAATTAATATATTGGAGGGTCTAAGTTATGACCCAAAACAACAACAATAATAAAATATAATATATTAAGGGTTCAAAAGGGTGGTAGGGTGGGGGAGGGACGGGATAAAGAGGGCAGATATCAAGGAATTCAAGAAAAAAGAAATATATTGAAAATGATGACAACAATTGTACAACTATGCTTGATCTACTGGAGCTATGGATTGTAATTATATATGTCAGAGCTCCTAATAAAATTTTTTAAAAAGGTTACCAAACAGAAAGCTCATATTACAGAACAAAATCATTGATATCACAAGTAAGTAAATGTTTGCCCAAGATAGTCCAACAATAATTGCAGCACTGCATTGAAAGGGATTTGCCAGAGGTTCTTCTCAGACTCATAAGAGGACATGGAAGAAGAGGTGGAATTGTTGATGGGTCTTGGCTGAAAAAAAAACGTACCAGAAAGGTTTACTTGTGTTTTTTTGACTATGCCAAGGCATTCGACTGTGTGGATCATGGCAAACTATGGATACCATAGAAAGAATGTGAATTCCAGAACATTCATTGTGCTTATACTTATGTATGGATCAAGAGGCAGTCATGCAAACAGAACAAGGGAGGGCTTCCTAACAAAGTTAGAGAGATGGAAATATCACATTCAGAAATCTATGAACCTAGAAAGAAAATATGTTGAGAATGATAGCTTAACATTTTAATATTTTGCTAATAAAATTTTACTTCTAGCAGCACATTTTAAAATTTACCTTTGTGTATATGCATACATAGGAGTCTTGGTAATGTTCTTGTGTTAGCATCAGACTGAAAAGTGCATAATGGGTAAATCAACCCTACCAAGTGCTCTTCCAAAGAAAGATGAAGCCATTTTCCTAAAAGTTTCTATGAGATGGAACTGACTCCACGGCAGTGGATTTAAATATAAGTAATATTCTTTAGTTTAAAACCTAAATATCATTTATATATAATATAGGGGCATTGTGTTCACTGACTTATACTACTATCACCATTATCCATTTTCAAATATTTTTCATTCTCAGTAATAGGTCAGTGTCCCCTAACCAACTAATCCCTTCCCCAACCTTTCCCCCTAACCCTTGGTGACCACACATAATCTTGACCTGAACAGATTTTCCTAATGCAGACATTTATTTTAAGTACAATAACGCAATACCTGTTCTTTCATGACTGACTCATTCTGTATTTTATAGTCCACCTTGACCTCTCGCTTGTGGCAAGGCTTTCCAGGGACCAGACATTATACAGTGCAGCCCTTCAAAACGGAAAGCTCATGCTAATATTCACGTCCCTTTTCTACAGCAAGTGGCAGATAAAACCCAATCATTTTGTCTGTATCATCCTCCCTAGTCACCAAAAGTTGAATTCAAGCAAAGCCTCCTGGATGATCAGACCAATACTGGCCTTGGACAGAATTTAAGATACTTTCAGACTGGAGTTTTTATAGACTCCAAATTGTAAGAGGAATCACTTGGTGTTGTCAATGAGTAACACTCTTGAGTGCTAACTTGAAGGCTGGAAGTTCAAGCCCAACCACGAGCATCTTGGAAAATAAGCTTAGAAATTTATGTTTTAAAAAAACCCACAAAAATGTTAGGATAGACTTTTATAGTAACTGGAGAAAAAAATAAGGTCTGGGAAGAGAGCTTGTTTACCCAAGAAAGCCTAACACACTGCACAGATCACAATAAATATTTGTTATGTGAAAAAAACAAAGATCTTGAATCTGTTTTGAGCCAATCACTAACAAAAAAATATTAAAAACCATTCTTTGTTGTTATTGCTATCTCTGTCTTTTCTTTCTTCTTTTTCTTGACAGTCAATGAAAACAATGATTCCCTTAGTTGAGTTTCTAGAAGAAAGGCTCTATAAATATGCATGTAGGATGCTATTACTCATTCATCATTGTCAGTTGTATAAAGTGGCACGTACCGTGATTTTCAGTAACAATGGCATAATTATAGTCTTGTGATCTAGGCATAGCCTTTGAGCCCCACTGTTACTGGTTCTTAAGCAGTCCTGTGTCACGTGGTTCCCAGTGGGCTAAAAAGGCTCACTTCATCCTATAATCTGAAATCACTATTAATTAACTAAACCATCTCATTCCTGTATAAACTCAGGGGTGTTAGCCAAATTCATAACAGTCACACTGTTCTCAACTAACCCTTTAAAAATATGAGACTGTTGAAAAGACGAAGTATCAACTTCTGTCTAGTCAAGCAAAAAATTTGAATTATGGAGGCATGTGGTATAAACCAGGTATAAAAACAAAGTATCAAATGACAGAACTCTGAAATATAATTGTCGTGCATTAATGACAATAGGCTACAAATGAAAGTCAGATGCATGACATATTATAAATGTAATATTAATGCATGCTTTTTTCTAATTCAAAGGGAGTCATTGCTTTTGAAGTCAGTTCATTTACCTTCCCATGTCAAAAATGTTCACAGGCTCACTTGGAGTGACGGTGATCCTCGGGAGTCATATAGAACCCCTGGAAATGTGTGTGTTCTTTATGAAGTCTCCCAGTTCTTTGGAAACACTCACAACCTCATTTTCATTATGTGTATTGGCAACCAACTATCGAACTGATTCGAGAAAGGACCTCATCTGGTAATCTAATGATATCCATGTTTCACCCTTCTCAAAAGAGGCAGTTGATTAATGAAGGGGAGGGAAAGGGCAATAGCCTAACGAATTCTGGGCTTGAACTTACACCTTTGAGTAAGGTCAATAATTAGAAATGATGCCCTAATTGGAGTCTTCTCAAGCCAGGTGACTACGTCAAGGATTCCTTCCTGAAGTTTCATACATCTCCAACCAGCATTCTTTAGGATAGTACCCCTCCCTCCTCATTAGTTAATCAACTACTGCTTTTGAGAAGTGAAAAATAAAAACCTCATTAGATTATTATATAACACCAGACTATTGTGTGAGTTAGGTAGTAACTTCAAGACCAGAGATTCAAACCAATCAGCTGCTTGTTGGAAAACGATGAGGCTGACTGCACCATAAAGATTCAGTGTTGGAAAGCATACAAGTATATTGAATCTCTGACTCTGAATCAGCTTAATGGCAAGGGTTTGGGTTTAGTATTGTTTCTTAGCATTAACAATATTATTGGTGTGGACATTTTATAGGTTATTTGGCATAGAAGCATGATGATGAGGTCTTTGGTATTCCCTGGACCCCAATCAACAAAGGGAAAAGAGGGGGGGGGGAGCCGCAGCTAGGGAAAGAAGGTTCAGTGAGATGGTGTGATGCTGAGAAAATATCTGTGAAAAAAAGGAGTGAGTGAAAAAATTACATTTCTCTATATGTTTTGAAGGACGAATGGGGAAGTAAAGGAGGGTTAAAGTCAAAGCTCTACTGAAGCCAGGGACCTTGTTTGTATGAAACTCACGCCACAATTTGGGTTATAAGCTCTGAATCCATGTATTCAGAGCTTGTCCTTTGTTACTCTCTGCTGTATTTCTGGAGATGAAATGGAGCATAGCAATCTCACGCCACTACAGTGTGCTCTGCAAGGCCTTGCAATTTGTGTTTGCTTTTTGTAAAAATTGGAAAGGGGTATAATAGTTACCTTTGGACTGAGAGTGGAAGAATAAATTTACTAAGTGAGGAAGCCAAAATTCAGAACCAGGCACATGTAAAAATATTGGGTTTGCCGCATCTATATGGCATGAAATAGGCTTTCAAGCTGGTTTTACATCCATGTGAGACTATAAACCCCTGTAATTTCCTCTAGAGTTTCCATGTTCTCTAGCCTGTCTACACAAGTCTTTATATATATCTTTTACCAGGTTATACCCTACTTGCCCCTGGAACTCGGTGTCACTTTACCTGTGCCCCTCTCAGTTTGGTTAAATTTCCAGATTCAGTTTGCCCTGTGATAATCTTGCTTATTTCATCATATAAATGTCATTTAAAGCACTTGCTTCCTAACAACATTTTTCTTTTCAAATGCACCGGAGGTCCTTGGAAAGAAAGCCCTGGTAATCTTTGAGATTACTGCTTACATTCTAAAAGATCATTCCACTGAAAATTCTTTAGAGCACAGTCTGCTCCCAAACCAGGGGAATGCCACGAGTTGGAATAGCCACAGTGGAAGCTGGGTTTGACTCTGTTTGAATCTCATTTAGTTGTTTTTGTTGTCAGGAACCACTGAGTCGATTCTGACTCAAAGCAAACTTATGGACCGCAGGACAAAATGCCACCTGCTCCTGTGTTGTTCTCACAATTGATCTGAAGTTCAAGCCCACTGTGGCACCCCCTATATCACTCCATCTCACCAACAGCCTTCCTCTTTTTTTGCTGTACCTCTGCTTTACTAAGTATGATGTCCTTATCCAGGGACGGTGTCTCCTGGCAACATGTCCAAATTACATGAGGGGTGAGATGAAGTCTCCATTTTTCCCTCTTAAGGATCATTCTGGCTCTACTTTTTCCAAAATGGATTAGTCTGTTGTTTGAATTTTTTAAACATTTTATTAGGGGTTGATACAACTTTTATCACAATCCGTACATATACATACATCAATTGTATAAACCACATCTGTACATTCTTTTCCCTAATCATTTTCAAAGCATTTGCTCTCCACTTAAGCCCTTTGCATCAAGTCCTCTTCCCCCCCCACTCCTCCCTGCCTCATGAGCCCTTGATAATTTATAAATTATTATTTTGTCATATCTTGCCCTATCCGGCATCTCCCTTCACCCCCTTTTCTGTTTCCGTCCCCCAGGGAGGAGGTAACATGTAGATCCTTGTAATCGGTTCCCTCTTTCCAACCCACTCACCCTCTACACTCCCAGTATCGCCCCTCACACTCATGGTTCTGAAGGTATCATCCACCCTGGATTCCCTGTGCCTCCAGCTCCCATCTGCAGCAGTGTACAACCTCTGCTCTATCCAGACATGCAAGATAGAATTTGGTTATAGTAGTTGGGGGTAGGAAGCATCCAGGATCTGGGGGAAAGCTGTGTTCTTCATCTATGCTACATCGCACCCTGACTGACTAATCTCCTCCCCTAGACCCCTCTGTGAGGGGATCTCCAGTGTCCGACAAATGGGCTTTGGGTCTCCATTCTGCACTGGGGTCATAAAGGCTTGAAGGTGAACAAGCGGCCATCTAGCTCAGAAGCAACAAAGCCCACATGGAAGAAGCCCACCAGCCTGTGCAATCACAAGGTGTCAAAAGGATCAGGTATAAGGCATCATCCAAAAAAAAAATCTTACCATAGTTTAAATTTTTTTTGCAACCCATGGGACTCTGAATATGCTTTGCCAGCATCATAATTCAAGTACATAGATATTCTTCAGTCTTCCTGCCTAAAATTTGTTTTGTTTTAAAAGATTTATTTGTGGTAGGATTCCAAATATCTGTGCAGTGCCTGGCACCTGGAAGACACAATTATATGGTAAATTTATTGAAATTAGAAAAAAAGTCATCATTTATTGGGAACTCTTACAGATGTCCTAACATTCCTTAATTCAAATAGATCAAGCATCATTTTCCAATAACTACAACAATCAGTTTCAAAAGATTTTCTTTCTTCTTGAACTCGTTGATGTCAGTGTCCCTTTATCTCCCCTCCCCCTCCCACCCTCTTCCCTCCAGAAACCCTTGTTGCTATTGCTATATGTTATTATTATCATATTATAATATATATTTTAGTCATATCCTGCCCTATTCAATATATCCATTCACCTATCATTTTGTGATTCACCCCCTCGAGTTGGGGTTATGCCATCATTCTATCTATAAGCTCCCCTGCTCTCGTCCCTGTCTCCCTGTACCCTGAGGCCCTAAGGTGGAGGGAATCATTGCCCGCATCGCTGATCCTGTCATTCCTGCATCCAATGTCTTAATTATACACATGAACACGCACAGGTCTAACAGTATTAATGAGGTGAAACATAAGCCTTATAGTAAAGGGAGGAAATAGTAAAGAACCAGCGGATAGGTATGTGTTTCATCAGTGCTATACCGCACCCTGAATTCCTCATCAGCCCTGCACAGCCACTCTGTGGGGACCTGCCCAATTGTCTCCATTTTGTCCATGCTCCTTCACATGAATTTTATTGCTTACTTTGGAATTTCTGGCACCTATTCCTGTTAACACCTCATGATCACACAGGCTGGTGTGCTTCTTCCACATGGGCATTTTTGCTTCCCTGTACAATGGCCACTTGTTTTACTACAAGCCTGGAAGATCCCAGAGACTATACTTTTTCATAGCCAGGCATCTTCAGCTTTCTTCTCCTCCACATTCCCTTATGAACCCATTTTTTGTCTTCAGTGAATTTGTCAGGAAGGTGAATATCATCCAGTGCCATATTATTAGAACAAACTGATCTGTACTTAGGTGAGATTTTAGTAGAGGCCCAAAGCCCATCTCCTTACTTATTGTATTTACATATATGTGCATGTATAGACAAATACACCTATATTTACATAATTATATTTGAATATTTATGTTTCTCCCTATATAAATTTTGCTTTCTTCTTCTTTCCTCTTTTCCTTTTTCCTTCTGCCCCACTGTCCTGCTTACCCATCATTCACTTCTCAGTAATTCCTCTCAGACAGTTTTAGTTAATCAAACCCTACAGCAATGCTACACCCTCCTTGCTGTCAATTTTATAACCCTTTCTATTCCCCTGTCCCTGTCGTTATTGGCTCACCCCTCCCCTCATCTCTCCTCTTTCCCTCCAATGTCCCCCACCCCCTGGAAGCATCAGTCTATCCGCTGTTTCCATGGGGTTGTTTGTCCTACCTATCTTACCCAGATAGATACCAAAGAAAACGAGAAAGACCCTATAAATAGTTCCAAGTCTTCCTGATGTCCTGAGCCAGAACAGATGATTTTCTCTCTCTTAAATAGCGAGCAAGGCCTGTTAAAATCCCTAACCCAACCCCCTTTACTCTCAGGGCCCTTATCCTGAGATCACTTACCTAACAGCACTTAGACCCTTTGAGTCCTTAGCCTTCATGTTTGAAAGGCAGACATCCTATCGGTCCCTATTGCTTTTCCTGCACTCCAGAATGGAGTGCTCTAGTGCCTCCCCGCTCCACCCCGCTGACTCCCCACCCTGTTACATCTTTACACTTTCAGCGTGGTGCCCTTGTGAGTAATCCCCAACCAGTTCAGGTGAGGTACCAAATGCTGCCCCCTGAGTCAGAAGCCTATAATGGAGATTCCCCAGGGACTTCATGGCTTTGCTCCCATCGCTGGTATGTTGCACTCCCCTCTTGGTTCGCCCGCATGTGTGCGAGTCAGACCAGCCATTCTCCTGCTATGCCAGTGGCATCTTCAGCGCTGTCACCAGGGAGACTTCACCTCTAGAGCTGAGACCAGCACTGCAGTCATCTCTGGGAACAAGCTGCTCCACCCAGGAACGCCTCAAGGATTGGCACACCGGAATGAGGTCTCCGTTTCCTCACCTTGGTTGGATTAGTGCCCTGGTCCCCCATTGCCATCCTTTTTCTTCCTTTACCCTCTGTGGGCCTCAAAGGCATACGAGAGGAGTGGAAAAGATGCCTTTCTGCAGAGGCGCCATCTGCAGCTTTATAATTTTTGTTTGTCTATTCATTTATTTATTTTTGTTTGATGCCATATGTATCATTCGGATTGGTCTGGCTCATGCCCGAGTATCTGGTCTTCAGCCCAGGAATTCTGTGCTGCTGTTCATTTTCCTTTAGGCACCTTCTGCTGTTTGGACTTCCCTCAGTGGGCTGACTCCACTCAGCGTCTTATCCTCAAACTGTTTCTGTGAGATGAAGTGGTTCACCTTTCATCACTATTTTTTAGTGATGCATAATATTCCATCATGTGTATATACCAGAGTTTTTTAATCCATCCATCTTATAGATGGAAATTTAGGCTTCCCTTTTTTTCTTTGGCAATAATGAGCTGCTCAGCAATGAACGTTGGAGAACAGAGGTCTGATCATGGTCTATTTCTTAATTCTTCTGAGTATATACCCAGTAGTGGGATTCTTGGGTCATCAGGTATGACAATTTCCAACTATTTTAAGTATCACCAAATCGCTTTCCACAGTGACTGTACATTTCTGCAAGACCACCAGCAGCGAATGAGAGTTCCTATCTCACCACACCCCTCCAACATTCACTGGTTTCTGGTTCTTGGACTTGAGCTGTCTTTGTGGGTGTTAGGAGGTATCTCCATTGTTTCCATCTGCTTTTCCCGGATGGCTAAAGATTGGGAACATTTTCTCATATACTTATTGACCATTTTTTTCTTGTCCTGGGCTTGGAGGATTGTGTAGATTTTATTAATAAGCCCTTTATCTAATATGTCTTTACTAAATATCATTTCCCAGTCTGTGGGCGCTCTTATTACTCTCTTTTTATGTACTATTACTTTTGATTTACACAAGTGTTTTGTATTTAGTAGGTCCCAGCATCTATTTTATCTTCCTCTGGGAGTGTAGCCTTCCTTAATTCTGAGAGCCCATGTGCTAAGGTTCTTAGCTTTGTCCCAATTTGTTCATTGGTCCTGATAATTGGGGGTTTTACCTGGAGGGCTGTGATTCACTTTGAATTTTTTCTTATTTGTGGGCTGAAGTAAGGGTTCTTGTTTCATTATTCTGGAGGTTGATATCCAGTTTTCCAGCACCATCGGTTAAATAGGGAATGGGCTTCCCATTTGATAATTTGTGGCCCTTATCAAAGGCCAGTTATCTGTATGCTGCTGTTTTTATTTCTTCATTTTCTGTTCTGGTATCTCTCATTATACCAACACCATTGTTCTTTTGACTACTGTGGCTGATAATAAATTTTAAAGTCTGATAATGCAAGCCCCCCACTTTATTCAGCTTGAGGAGGTTTGTTTGTGCCAATTTTGGGCTTCTTCCCTTTCCATTTGAAGTTGGTAATCAGTTTTTCCATTTCTTTAAAAAAAGATACTGGTATTTGTATTGGGATTGAGTTGAACTTATATAATGCGTTGTATAGGATTGACATCGTTACAATATTGAGTCTTCCCATTCACAAACATGGAATAGCCTTCCATTTGTGAAGGTCCCTTTTGATTTCTTGTAATGATATTCTGTGGTTTTCCTTGTTCAGATCTTTTGTGTTTTCAGTTCAGCATATCTCTAGATATTTCACGTTATGCTTGGCTATTTTGAAGGGTACTTACTACCTTCTTGATCTCTTTTTCTGTAAACTCATCAGTTGTATATAGCAATCCAATTGACTTCTGCTTATTGATCATGTATCCTGCCACTCTACGATATTCCTCTGTGACCTCCAGTACTCTTATTGTGGAGCCTTTGGGGGTCTCAGTATATAAAGTCAAATCATCTGCAAATAACGATAATTTCACTTCTTTCCCCAGATGTATGCCTTTGATGTCATTGTTGCCTTATAATATTAGCTAGGACCTCCAAGATAATGAATAAAAATGGACACAAGTGGCATCCTGGTCTGGTCCTCTTTTTCAGTGGAAATGTTTTTTCTTTTCTCATTGATTTTTAAAGTTGGCTCTTGGTTTTTATATACAGTTTGGATTATGTTGGCGTAATTACCTTCCAATCCTATTTTCTTGAATGTCTTAATTAGGAAAGGGTGTTGACTGTTGTCAAATGCATTTTCTGTGTTTATTAATATTGTCATGTGCTTCTTGTCCTTTTTCCTTTCAATGTCATGGATGATGTTAATAGATTTTCATATGTTAAACTATGCCTGCATTCCTGGTAAGAATCCAACTTGGTAATGAGGAATTATTCTTTTTATGTACTTTTGTATTCTATTGGCCAAGATTTTGTTATGGATTTTTGCATTGATGTCCATTAGATATATTGGCCTATAGTTCTCAGTTCTTATGGGATCCTTGCTCAGTTGTAGTATCAGTGTTATACTAGGTTCATAGAATGTGTTTGGGAGTTTACCATCCTTTTCTAGGTTCAGAAAATTTTCTGCAGCATTGGTATAAGCTCCTCCCTGAATACTTGATAGAATTCTCCTGTGAAGCCATCAGGGCTGAGACGTTTATTTACTCGGCAGTTCTTTTTTTTTTCAGTTGGCAGTTCCTTGATAATCTTATCTATTTCTTCTTTTACCATGGTTCCGTTCAATTTCTTGACATGTATAAGAGATAATCTGAGGAGAGTTTGTTTTTCCAAATATTTGTCCTTGTCTTCCAAGTTATTGTATTCCTTGGAATACAGTCCTTCATAGTACTATTGAATTAGTCTTTTAATTTCATTAAGGTCTGTTGTAATTTCACCCATTTTATCCCTCATCCTGGGTATTGACATCTGTTCCTTTCTATCATATGTTTGGTTTGCCAATGGTTTGTAGATTTTGTTCTTCCTTTCAAAGAGCCAATTTTATACTGTGTTGATTTTCTTTACTGTTTTTCTGTTTTCCCACACATTAATGTCTGCCCTTTTTTTATTCATTTCTTTCCTTTTGCTATTAGAAGAATTATTCTGTTGACTCTATTCCAGTTGCTGAAGATTTTATGATAGGGTCTTGACTATAATCCTCTCTTCCTTCTTAATATATGCATTTTTCACTATCAAACATCCCCTGGTAACTGCTTTTGTTGCATCCCATAGTTTGGTATATTGTATTCTCATTTCCATTTGTTTCTAGAAACTTCCTAAATGTTATCTATAATTTGAGCCAATAGCCAGTTGTTTTGAAGAAATATGTTATTCATCCTTGTGGTGGTTACATAATTTCATGTCAACTTGCAAAAGGGTGGAGTCTAGCCTGTTAATCAGGTCATAGCCAGGAAGGACTCTCTGTGGGCATGGATTTCTCCTGAGGGCTCTGGGAACTCCTATCTTCCTCCCTGGAGAAGGGGCACACCCTCTCACTGCTTCATCTTCCTGTGAGACATTCCTGTTGAAAAGTGACATGGAGCTATGCTGATAGAGCCAGAGTCCTGGAGCTGGAGGAATCATGTGGAGATCCACACCTGTGCCGAGATGCTTCCACCACTACTGGATCCACAAGAGTTTCTACTCAATGGCCTGTGATCTTTCTGCATCCAGCATCATTGCATTTGTGCGTGAGACTGAGGAGCCATTTATAGACTGGTATCAGGCATATGGGCGAATATTGGACTTATGGACTTGATCTGGACTGGCCTGGAATGTTTTCTTAATATACAATTAGTCTTTGTTATAAAACTCACTCTTACACACATGAGTGTCTCTGGATTTATTTCTATAGTCAACCCAGACTAACACAATTCTTCAAGCATTTGCCCTTGTTTTTTTAAATTTTTCTTTGGTTGATTTCCAGCTTTATGGCATAGTGTTTGGAGAAGGAAGTCAGAGTGAGTTCTATATGTTTGAATTTGCTCAAAATTGACTTTGGTCCCAGTATGTAGTCTGTTTTCGAATAGGTACCATGGACACTTGAAAAGAAGGTGAATTTATTTTGAAGATGAGTGGAGAGCTCTGAATGTGTCTGTCAGGTTGAGTTTCCTAATTGTGGAGTTTAGTTCTATATCCTGATTCTTGAGTGTCTTTCCTGCTGATCTGTCTTTCACAGAGAGCAGTGCATTAAAATCTCCTGCTATCATAGTCAATTCTGTGATTTCTTTTTTCATCCTTTGAAGAATTTGATTTATGAACTTCACATATCTCTTATTATGCACATATATGTGTATTATGCTCACTGGCTCTTGGTCTACTGATCCCTTGAGCAGTATATAGTGCCCAAACATATCTAGTATGTCTTACACCATGAGATCTATTTAATCAGAGATTAGAATATTGAAACTCCTGCTTTTGTTAGATTGCCATTAGCTAGGTATACTTTTTTGCCAACCTTTGATCCTCAACCTGCTTTTGTCTGTGAGATTGAGATGTGTCTATGGCAGACAACAGATTGACAGGTTTTATTTCCTAATCCACTCTGCCAGTCTTTGACTTTTAATGGGTAAGTTCAGAACATTTGCATTCAGAGTAATAACATCTATCTGTGGATTCTTTGCTGTCATCTCATGTCTTTTATGGTGATTATTTTCCTACCTCCATCCTTAGCTATGTATTGTGACTGTGGTGGGGGAATTCATTCTTGCCTTCTATTCACTGTTGAGTCAAAGACATGCTTGGTATATTTTTCAGTGTATTGATTTCTGGCGGAACTTACAATTTTTGGTGGTCTCATGATTGCGCTATGTGGATGTTGATCTTCTGTCCAAACCAAGTTGGAAAATAATTTTTGTAGTGCTTTAAAAATATATGTATATTTTCTAAATTTTTCCTGCAAATTCTTGCCTTCTCTTCTATTTTGATGTGCAGTTTGCTGGGGTAGAAGATTCTTGGGTTATCATTATTCTCCTTCTACTTTTGGAAAATGCTACTCCTTTCTCTTCTTCATGGTTTCTGAGCATAACCTTATATGGTTATCCTTATAATGATGCATTTTTTTCCTCTAACTACTCTTATGATTTTCTCCTTTTCCTCAAAGTTGGATAATTTGACTACTATCTGCCTTAGTAGGTTTTGAGGATTCAGTCTAATTGGTGTCCTCTCTGCTTCTGGGATTATTGTCTGGTTCTCCTTCATTAACCTGGGGAAGTTTTCTTCCAGGAATTCCCTCATTATTTTGGCTGTTGATTTCTTCATTATGTTTTGCTTCAGGACCCCAATTATTCTAATATTGTTGTTCTTCATAGTGTTTCTCATTGTTCTTAGGTCTTCTTCAGCTTCTTTGATGGTCTTGTTTGATTGCCTTTCATGTTTACTGAATTATGCTTGACTATCTTCAAGGGCAGTGATATGATTCTCTGGATCTTCCAGCCTCTTGGCATGGCCTTTCACCATTCCCTTCACTTTTGCTTCTTCATCCCTTTACTCTTGTACTTCCCTTCAGAAAGTAGACTCTATCCTCTCTATTTTGTCTTCATTCTACTGTATTAATTCCCTCATATCCTGAATGACTCTAAGCAGCATTCTGAAGATTTCTTCCTGTGGTGGTTAAAAGTCTGATTCTTGTCTATACATCTCGAAGTTCAGATCCTTTTCAGAAATTGTGGTTTATTTATCTTGCTTTCTTGTAATGACTGCTGATGTGAATGGTAGTTTTCAAGGCATTTTGGTATCAGTGGGTGAATGTGATCATTACGTGTGATGTATATGGCCCAGTGGACAGAGCTGGCTGTGTCGGTGTGCAGTCCTAGTGTCACTGGGGTGTGGGCTGAAGTGGCCAGGGCCTCAAGCAGTGGGGTGGGCCCCTGCCTTGGGTCACTGGCTGCAATGGCTGTGTGGTCATCTCAGGTTGAGCTGGCCAGGGGCCACCAGCTACTGGCTTCAGGCTGCACAGGTGGTGCTAGCGGAGAGGTTGAACCAGTTGTGGCCACAAGCCCTGGGTGGCACCAGTGACCATGACCACATGGCCTTGGTTGGCTGGATCACCAGACCACACAGGTTTTACAGGCAATGCAGGTGGTTGGGGGTGCGGGAGTGGAGTAGTGCAGTGCACCACAGCTATGGATCTCCAGCAAAAGTGAGCAGGCAGGCCACAGGTGTGAACGGCAGTACTCTGCAGCAGGCAGAGCCACAGGTCATGAGGGGCAGCAGGCAGGCATCCCAAGCCATGGTGGGTGGACCACTGGCTGTGTTCCATGGCAGGTAGAATGATGTAGCCATTGTACCAGGTCACACAACCCAGCGGCTTGGCAGTTTGTGCATGGAAGGTTGGCTCACATCCTGGGACAGACCCTTTGGGTGCCACAAGGCCCATCTGCATGTCATGGACCTCCCTCACAGCCGCCCACTCCCTAAAACCATCAATTGCCCATGGAGCTCCAGTGTGGTGACCTGTACCTTGCCACCATCTTCCCTGAAGTCGCCCTATTTCAAGTTACCTGAAATTTTAATTAATCTCAATAAGCTGACATGGATAACTTATTTTTCATACCAGCTTATTTTTTCCTTCTTGATCAAGACAATATGAAAATTAGTAACTAAATTTGAACCCAACATTTCCAACAATGATAATATACTATGGCATCAAATTTTTTTTCTCCCTCAAATTACTAGTATTGAACATAATATTCAATGTCTTTGAATTTAGGAGATTTTTTATTGTGTCTTTAGTTTAATATTAATCTGCAAAGCTACACAAACACATAGAAAATATACTGGCATAAATTTTGAGTGCCTATGTTAGGTTTATTTTTTAAGCATGAAAATGGTCAATTATGTAAAATTTATAACATTCATATTTTCATTGAACAGTGATAAAACCTATTCTCTGGGAAATGTGGTAATTGGACAAGTGAGAAATAACAGAGATAATATTTAGACTATGAAGCAGTGAAAAATCATAGAGTTTGAAGAGAAAAAAAATGAATTTTTGACTTATTTTCCCCTTGGTTGTCTGACTTTAATATATTCACTTCATTTCATGATTATTGGTTTTATTTTCTGTAAAGTTTAGAAGCTGCAAGATTTATTATAAGGGCTATTAAAAATAATGCCAAAAACCCTTTATTTTCATCTTCCAATTAGTGGAAAAATTTCTGGTTTCAACATTTCTGCAGCTAGGCCAGGAAGTCTCAGAGTACTTGTGATAAATTTAACAGCCAGTGCATTTTTCCCTACTAAAAATATAGGTATAATTTTCCTAAAATATGACCTCTGGTGATATCCATTTCAGGGAATATGGAGCTTGCATTAACATTGTGTAGAGAATTTGTAGTTCATCCTGAGAAAAAATCCTGAGCCCTCGGAACTCACTGTGTAATTGATGTGCAATCTAAAAGGCCTATAAAGGAGGGCTGGTGGCCTGGTACTTTATGGAACCATTAGCCCCTCACTGCGGGAAAGATAAGGCTTTTTGCTTCCAGATAGATTTACAGTCTTATAAAGCCACCAGAACCGCTCTCATCTGTCCTGTAGGGTCGCTGTGAATCAGTAGTGACCAGTTCCTCAAAAAGGACATCATACATGGTAAGATGGAAGGGCATGGATGAGAGAAGACCCTCGACAAGACGGTTTATACTGTGCCTGCAGCAATGGACTCAAATATCATAGCAATTGTGAGGACCGTGTAGGACCAGACTATGTTCTGTTCTGTTTTACAAAGGGTTGCTGTCAGTCAGAACCAACTCAGTGGCACCTTAAATCAACAACCACCCAAATAAATTCGTAATTGTGAATTTCAGGACTTTTGGTGAGATATTCTTTGTTCCAAAGAATTATTGAACTCAAGAGAGCATGTCAGTAGCGAGAGGGCCTGGCATTCTAAAGGAGTAATTGGAAATCCCCCGAGTCTGGAGCCAGCAGATGAGAAGGGGGAGAGTCCTGAGAGCTCCCGGGCTGCTGCTGACATCTGAAACCTTGGGCCAATTTGGCAACCTGAGGACCATGTTCTTCACTGTATGAGGTGTGACCTAGCACTTAGTATTTGGGGCTAGAGAAAGATGTGCGCTTGGCAATTCGTGTCAGAACAGAAGTGCAGAGTGGGGATTGCGGCATATTTTCCTGTTTCTCATGCAGAGAGCCAAGGACGTGTCCAGGAATATTCAGGCCAGTTGCAGTGGCCAGTGCCTCATTGTCACCAACTGTAGTCACTACTTAAAGCTGCAGCATCTGAAACCAATGTGAAACAATTTTAGACTGTAGCAATAGAGTTCGTCTTTCCCCAAGAAGGGGAAAAATCATGGTGTAACAATATTAGCTAAGCAGTTGCTGTTGTATATAGATTTTGACTCATGGGGCCACAAATTATGTCTGAGTAGAACTCGGCTCCACAGGATTTTTAATTGGGTGTTTTTCAAAGCCAGATGACCAGATCACGTACGGGTGAGCTAACTTCCAATCTGTCCATTAGCAGCCTAACATGTTAACCATTTGCGTTGCCAAGCTCTCCCTAGCAACAATCGTAAATGTATGTGCATCCACAAGTAGTAGCCTTAACTCCCTAGAAAATGTTTCCTATGTATTTGCTATATAGATCATAGTCTGGTAAAATACAACCTAGTGGTCAAATTGGCCTGCCATTTGGTTATGCAAATGAAGTTTTATTAGAGCCCAGCCATAAACATTCATTTTCTATTATTTATCATTGCTTTCATGCTACAAAGGTAGACTTGAGTGTAAAAGAGACCTTATGTCTCAAATATATACCAACTTGAATTACAAAGTGGCTTCAATTGAGGCTGAACCGTGCATTTTAGATGAAATAGTACCTGAAACTTATAAAATCCATTTTTAAAATTTAAAATAACTTTTATTGGATATTTCTTAAAATAAGTATTGACATAATTTATTCGTTCATCATTTAGAAATAATTTTGACCATCTTGTTTTGTCTAACAACTGTATTTGTTAAACTTTTAACTTCATGGTTATAGTGGGTTGTTATTTTGTGTGGTATTGAAGTGGTGGGTGAGTGTGCATACTTAACATGTTTTCCTTTGTTTGCTTTGGTGATTTGGCACTGCAGTATTAGAGTTGGAATTAAAATCTCTGGGCACAAAATTAAAATGGTATCCAGATGGTCTTGTAGCAAGAAATAATGATACATTGTGTTTTATTTGGTTTTCTTTATTTAAAAAATAACAACTTTATTTTTCCCAAATTAAGAAAGCATGATCCATTCATTTTTATGGCATCTATCTTAGATTTATTTAACACTTATTATTTGCTGATAACAAAAGCCCCAAATATAAAAATAAATCCATTACCATTAACTTGAAAGGAAAATTCTGTAATCTTTCAGGAGGTGATGATCATGTCTTTCCATGGGTCAAGCTGGTGGATTCCAACCCCCAGCTTTTCCATTAGCAGGTACTTGGCCACTAGGGTGCATTGAAAGAGCCCAATCAATGGTTGAGTTCTTGGCTGCTAACTGACTCCATGCTTAGACATGGAACGTTGGGTTTAGAGTAGAACCCTCAGCTTTTTACAAATAGCCTAGGGTTCTTTCAAATACAATCTCCCGTGAATATTTATCCAAAATCACTTTCAGAGAATAATGTGAAGCGTATTCAAGTGCTCCGGTGCGGCAGTGAGTTAAACATTCGGCTATAATTGAAAGGTTGGCAGTTCAAACCCACCAGTCACTCAAGTGAGAAAACGGAGGTAATCTGTTTCCACAGTCTCCTACTATAATGGAATTGACAAGCCTAAATAAGAGTATGGCCTGGCCAATGAAGCTTTGTGTAGAAAATGAATCTTTCTCGGAAGCATTCATTTTATAAGGTATGTATGCCCCCCCCCCCCCCCGGTCAGGCTAACTCTGATTATGTTCTTTTGAGTGTGGAAACTTCTGGAATGCTATTTCTGTGGATTTTTATGCCGAGTAAAACATGCTGTGGGATGTGGACCTTCTTTTCCACGGATCAGGACTTGCTAAATAGACCAGGGAACCTGCCCCATTTCCATCTCCTACTTACCTATTGTGTACAGGGAAGACATTCTGCTGCACTATTGAGTGTGGGGATGCTGAGATGGAAGAAAGTGAACTTGTACTAGACAGACTCTTGAAAGACCAAATCCTCTCATCCTAGAGGGAGCACAGGGAGGGAGCGATCTGGAGCTGAAGACGTATTGCCTGCTGATCATAAATCTGAAACCAAACCAATTGGCAACAGGTAGGCTGTCACTCCTCGTGACCCCATGAGTAGAGAATTGCTCCCTAGTGCTCAAGTGGCTAGTGTCATCCTTTGGGGGGAAGTCTATTGCTAGGACTCTCTTCTATAGTATTTTTGGGTGAACTCAAGCCTCCAACTTTTCAGTTAACAGATACTGTTGGCACAAAGCAGGGACTCATTTGGTGATAATAGGTAACCTTACGGACCCTCTGTCCACCCCTACCCCCCAAAAATGTCCACACACTGAAATATAAAGAGATCCATATGTTTGAGGGAATAATTGGAAGAAGGTAGACGCCAATGAATCACCAGCTGATGAAAATGACATTCCTTAGTTCCAGAACCATCATATTTGTTTTGGAGAAAAGTTAAAAAGCAAGGAATTAGGCAATAGACCAGTCAGTAAAGCATTAGTTTAAAAGATGTTTCTCATTTGCCAGTCATACTTAATGTACAATTTTAGTGTCTTCTTTATGTTAACCATCTCAAAATCACTTATTTTTATAAATTATCTTCATGGATTGGATAAAATAACCATTCAAAAAGCTAAGAATAATGAATCAAGCAAGCAAGACAATATTCTAGTCCCCATACAGACTTGAAGTTTGAACTCTTCGATTGTTCCAGGAGAGACAGACAGGGCAGTCTGCACTCATGAAGAAACCCCAGAGGGCATTCTTCTCTGTCCTAACAGGTCCCTCTGAATCTGAATTGACTTAATAAGCAGAGGTTGTTTTGATTTTTGTTTTTGTATTTGACATTGATTTTTTTGGAGGATATACATAAAAATGGGCAATTTTATTGCCAAAAGCCATCCTTAATGATTAGGTAGAGCCAGGGAGGCTTATGGAGTAAGTGTGCACCATTTGGTTTAAACTACAAGGCCACTACTATATCTGCAACCTCATTGGCATCTGATTTTTTATGTTTCCCTCCCGTGTAATTGAAACTCCTTATATCAGAAGGTCCCTTGGTAGTAGACTATTTGCTTTCAATAAACGAGAGATTGAGGTGGGTTGTAAAGGCTGACTCTTACTACATTTATCCAATAGGCAACTGGATCCAACAGTAGTCACCGAGCAAGGGCAGATTATATTAGCCCATCTGCTACACTTAAAATGACATGTGAAAAATTAATAAACTCTACAAGTGATACATTTCAATCAACTGTTCTCAATGAAATACGTGCCATTTGATATTTGTCTATAGATTCCATTACTGATATTTCTCTTATAGATCAATTAAGTATTGCTTTAAGATATATGCCTCCAACAGAAGGAAAACTTGCTGAATGATAGATCACATTCACTAGCCTAAGAAGGTTCCGTGATTGTTATTGTTAGGTACCATCAAGTCAGTTCTGATTTACAGAGACTCGAAGTACAACAGAGTGAAACATAACCCGGTCCTGCACCGTCCTCACAATGGTTCTTATGTGTGAGCCCATTGTTGCAGCCGCTGTATCAGTTCACCTTGTCAAAGGTCTTCCTCTTTCACCCTGCCCACTACTTGACTAAGCATACTGTCCTTTTCCAAGGACTGTTCTCCTCTGACACCGTGTCCAGTGTATGTGAAATGAAATCTTGCTATCCTTACCCATAGGGAGCACTTGGATTATGCTTCCTCCAGGATGGATTTGTTCCTTCTTCATATTGGTGAAGAAATTGCAAGCCAAGCACATCACTATTTATGTGAACTTTGAAAAATTGATTTTTCTACCTTCAGAGGTCAGTTCTATTATAATGGCACCAATATTTCAGGTCATTATACAGGCATGCAACAGAAATTTTAGAACATAATAAATATGCAGGACAAAGAGCTGCAGAGTGTTATCTGAAATAGGTTGAACTTTTTCTATTATTCAGTTTTCAACACATTTCCCCCCTCTATTTACTAATAGACAGGTTTAAAAACATATTCAGGAAAATACTGAGTGTGTTTGTCCAGGTAGACTAAAGAAACAAATCCAGGGAGATAAATATGTGTATAAGAAAGAGTAATTGAATCTTGAGAAAACATCCCAACCCAGTCCAGTCCTCGCCCAGAAGTCTGCTATTAGTCCATATGTCTGATACCAATCTATAAAGTCCTCTTCAGACCCACGAAACACATGCAATGATACCGAGTGCAGGAAGATCACAGGACAGTGGGTAGAAAGTCTTTGGATCCAGTTGTAAGTGTTGTAAGCATCTCAGTGCTGGCAGGGTCTCCACGTGGCTCCTCCAGTTCCCAGGGCACAAGGTCTATCAGCGTAGTGTCATGTGTCTTGTGAGTAGAACGTCTCCAAGGGAGTGAGCAGAGAGAGAGAAGGTGTCTTCCATCTCCCAGGAGGAAATACAGCACTTCCCTGAATTCTCAGGAGAAGCCCATGCCCACACAGATGTCTCATTGGCTATGATCCGATTGACAGACCAGACTCCACCCCTTCACTCTTAATCCTCTCAAGTTCCAAATTGACACCAGATTGTTTAACTGCCACACTGAGTATTAAAACATCTTTCTAATACACACTGGGCATCACATGCTATAGCTGCAAGTGTAAGAAATGACACGAGCATCGCATCAGACTTCCTTTAGCTTTACCGGAAGGAAGGAGACGCCGAGCGTGATTTGTATGCGTCACAGTTCATCAGTGCCTCCAACCTTCTTTATTCTGATACCAACCGTGTCTTCCTGACTCTTTACTTTTCTGATGGGGCTGATAACCAGCTGAAGTGGCCACACACAATTCAAAGATGATACGCATGATTAAGATATTTATTAGGGACATTACCAGGTTACAAATCGGGATCAGAAGTGTTACAGATACAGTTATGTTGTCCTCAGTGCCTCTTTACTGCCATGTTCATTGGCATGTCTCTCGCTGGCCCTCAGCCTCACCTATGCAGCCCCTTGGTGGCTTTGCTGTGCTCCTTTACAAAGTGTTGCAAAGCTGCTGCAGAATGCAAGCTAGTCCGCTGCCCAAAGGCGCTCGGCTTTACTCCTTCTCTGGGTCCAGAAACTTGCCTCGCTGTGGTCTCTGCTGTCAAGGCTGATTCTCTGTGCAAGGGTCTCGGCGTGCTTCACTTGTGCTTCTCCTTTCTGGATGGCTGTGGAGCCTCTTTGTTCCTGCTCCTGAGCTAGGTACCTCAGGAGAAGGACAAAACTCACAAATCCTTGTATCTGAGTTCTCTACACATGTGACAATGATATGGAAACCACATCTGACCATCTATATCTTCCAAGGCTGATTGCCACATAGCAGGGTTTACACACACCTCCACCCTCCCTCTTTATTAACTCTAGTTTGATACCAACATTCCACCCATCACACCCTACTTTCCCACAGTCTGCTTCTCTGCTAGGTTTTATAAACCATTGCAATCACCACAGAGAGCTCACACCGATGCTCACATTGATGGGGTTTATGAAAGGAATGTATGCGTTAAAATTCAAGTGAGAAATGCTCAGGAGTTTCTTCCCCGCTATGTCAACAGACAAGCTTTTCTCTGGTCTTCAGCTTCTTGGCTTTTCCTTTGCCCTTCTCAGGCAATGCTCCTGAGTTCTTTAAGTACCGCAAATGGATACCTAAAGGTTATACCACCTCACTCGAAGCCTTAACCCAACGGCATTCAGCTCCAGCTCTATGGGTCAGTAAGCCCAGCTCCCCAAAGTAAGTGTCCACAAGCCAGACTTCTATGCTAAAGCACCAGCTTTGCTTGCTCTGTGTACTGCCAAGTCCACCACTCTGTCTCTGCCTCACAGTCTGGATTCTGCTGCTCCTCTGATGTCAAAGCTGGGTCAAAGCCTCCTGGATCATGAAGGTTCAGTTCACAGAGATCTCAGAGTCTAAAGCATATACACTACTTCTAGCACTGCTCTCTTGCTGATAGTAATACCCCCCCCCCCTTCCTGTATTGGAGGAGTTTATTTTATACCCAGTAGAATGTCAAACACAATTTTACAGTGTTAACAATCACTAACAGCTGAATCATGTAATTCACTCATCTCTCACACCCCTCCCCACTTTATTACCCATACCCCTTAGGAAAATAAAGGTTGTTTGGTGGGAGTAACAAAGACTATGGCCAGAAGAGCCATATTAAATAATTCACTGCATTGCTACACTTAATTTGCAAAGCTCCACCCAGTCCTTTCGTGGGAGTTACAAAGGCTATGTATAGAAAAGCCATATCCAGTAATTTCATTTCATGGCAGATTGTGGTCCTAGAATTATACACACAGATTTCTAAATGCTTTGAAAAGTATTGCTGAAGATCAGACACAACAATGGATATGCCAAAAGAGAAGCCGCAAGAACAAAATGCAAACGTGGGCGTTGTTGTGGTTAGATGCCATCGAGTTGGTTTGGGCCCATAAGGATCCTAGAGAGAACAGAAAGAAACACTGCCCGGTTCCATGACAGCCTCATAATTGTCCTGATGCTTGAACCTAGATTTGAGGACTCTGTGTCACTCCCTCTTGTTGAGGGCCTTCTTGTTCACTCCCCCTCTACCAGGCATGATGCCCTTTTCAGGGATCAGTCTCTCCTGAGAACATGTCCCAAACACATGAAACAAAATCTCACCATCCTTGTGTCTAAGAAGCATTCTGCCATATTCTGTTCGAGACAGACTTTTTTGTGCTTTTGGCAGTCTATGGCACTTTCAATATTCTTTGCTACCACTGTAATTTAAACTCATGGATTCTTTTTTGGTCTTTCAACTATCAGGTGCCTCAGAGACGATTGAAAATACCAGGGCTTGCATCTTTGTCTTCCAACACTCTAAACAGCTCTTGTGCAGCAGATAGACCGACACTGATATCCTGACTACTGCTTCTATGAGCACTGATTTTGAGTCCGAGCCACACAGCATCCTTGACAACATCAATCTTTTCTCCATTTATCATGATGTCACCTATTGGTCCAGTTGTGAGGATTTTTGTGTTATTTGCATCAAGTTGTAATCCACACTAAAGGCTGCAATTCTTGATCTTTATCAGCAGGTGCTTCAAATCCTCCTCACTTGAAGCAACCCAGGTTGTGTCATCTGAATACCGCAGGATGTTACTACTCACTGCCATTGAGTCAATACTGACTTATGGGGACCTCCTGTGGGCTTCTGAGACTAACTCTGTATGAGAGTACAAAGCCCAGTCTTTCACCAGTGAGGTTTTTCATAAGCTTCCCTCTAATCCTGATGTCAAATTCTTCTTCATATAATCCTGCTTTTCTGACTATTTGCTCTTTACACAGGTTGAAGAGATGTGGTGAGAAGATACTACCTTGACAAAGTATTTCTGACAACATTTAGAGAACACAAAAGGATTGTGAAAGTGAAAGCTTACCAACTCTCTCATTAGCCAGCATTTTAAATATATAACAACACTGGAAAATGATCAGGCAATGCCTCTAATGGCTCCGACCCAAGCAGGAGAGTCCTGACCCGGGATACCCTTTGGGGGCCACTTAAACAACACACCAGAGGCCCGGTGACAATTGGGATGCATGGATAATGGCTAGCTAGTCATGGCCAGCTTCTCTCATTCCTTCCTTGATGATGTCTTGGTTCTGCCATGGAGGGCATGATGGAAGAATAGGATGGCATGAGGTCATGGGCAGGCAAAAGGGGCAAGGCTGAGGGCCTGGAGGGGCCTGGGAAATTGTTGGAGGAGATGAGAAGTAGGGTACATTTATTGTGAAAAATGCATCAAAATTGAAGTATGCACCATTTGAAGCAAAATTGGTAGAAGGTAATTTTTTACTGTGGGAAACTACAGGTTTTTTTACAGTAATTTTTGAAACAGCTAAGATCGCTGGCTCATTTTTAAAATTTTAGAATCTGTGTGTAAAATGGGTATGAGATGGGGCCCTTAAATGACTGCCTTCAGGTCACAAGGCTGAGCCTCATGGTCGGACATGCCTCTATCCTCAATCTTTTCTGTGCACCCTCCAAATCTTATTATGACATCAATATCCCCTTCCATTGGGCTCTCTACCTTCCAGTAGGTTTCTATAATTCACTGCAATCGTCCCACCAATCTCACAGAGACGATCACAATCTTTGGATTTAGTAGTGAAATTAACAAGTTACAAATCAGGAGAGAAGTATTCAGGATGTCAACAATCTGCTGTGCCTCAAGCATGGATCTCGCTGGCCCTCAATGTCTTGGCCTGGCCTTTGCTGTTCTTGGGCAATGTTACAAGGCTCTTGTAGGGCTACCATTAAATACTCAAAAATTGTGTCACTCTACTGGCAGTCCCCACCAGAGGCCCTCACCTTCAGCTCCATGGGTTGGTAAGTCCAGTTCCCCCAATGAAGTGCACCTGACTCCGGGAGACTTCTTTCTGCCCCTAAGCACTCTTTGTTTGCTCTGTGGGCTGGAAGTCCACCACTCTGTATTATACTCCAGATTCCCAGTTCTGTGCTTGCTTCTTCTCTGGTGTAAAAGCTATTTCCTGGGTCAGGAGATTCAATGCCAGGAATCTCCAGGTCCAAAGGTCACACTCTACTCTTGGTTAAAAATGTATATAAGAATAATATAAATAGACACAAGAGTGAGCAAAACAAGGGGAAAATTCTTGTATGTATATGCTTATAATTTATGAAATATTGGCGGGTTGGAAAGTTTGAGTTTCCTATTTTTCCCCATATGTTTGTATTATTTTCAGTAAATTAGCTAGCTTAATCAAATATAAAATGCTATGATTCTGTTTGTAAAAAATACAAACAGAAGTGGGTTTTACTCAACTACCTCAGGATGGCCTTGTGCTAAATGAACCTCGACAGTCCCCATTGATTTTCCAGGGTAGCATAAGGCATTTTAATTGAAAATAAATAGTTGAACACATGTATACATTACCAGGAAGACCATCAAGAAACTATAAATGAAAACTATGCCAATTCTCAGGATATGTATAAATTGCATTTAAAATTGCATGTATAAAAATACCCAATCTCATCATTTAAAAGTACAGTCATTGGGAGATTTCATTTTAGATGCATACAATGGCCAATTTCAAAGATATGATAGATAGTATAGTTCTGTGACGGATAAACTCAGGAGGACTATTGGATGAGTTCATAAACATCCCTAATCCAATATTCCCAGGAAAAAACTTCACATACATACAAGTCATGGAATGCTTATCACATTTTTATAGAAATAAATCATTGAGATATTTGGTATTAATCATGATATAATTAATATTGACCTGATAAAAAGTTGTTTTCAAAAAATATTTAAGAATTTAGAGTTAATTCATTTAATAACTTAGGGTAATGAAATGCTAAATGAAAATCAAATACAAACTTGAGTGTACATGGTTGCAAATTTGGAAACATATACCTAATATGATATATATAACATATATATGAATGAATTTATAGATGGTGCTAGGAGCTGTTGAGTCGGTTCTGACTCGTAATTATCCCATGCCCAGAAGAATAAAGTGCTTCCCAGTGTCATCCTCAGAGTAGTTTCTGTGTTCACTGTTGCAGCCACCATGTCAATCCATGTAACCGAGGTTCATCCCCTTTTCTAGTGACATGTCCCACTTGATGAGATCTTCACAGTACATGAAATGAAGTCTTGCCATTCTTGCTTGTTAGGAGCATTCTGATTGTACTTCTCCCAGCCTTTTCATTCCACCTGAAGTCCACAGTACGGCCACAAAGCTTTGCCAGCACCATGACTCAAATGTACCATTTCTTCTCCTGTCTTCCTCATTCATCATCCAGCTTTCTCATCAAACAAGGTGGTTGAAAAGCCTAAGACTTGGGTCAGGTGCACCTGCATCTTCAAGGCGACATAATAGATTTCAACACTTGATAGAAATATTTTCAGTAGATTTTTCCCGGGGCTGGATGTCCTCACTGCTGCTTATATGAATGTAGATTGTGTGTCCATGTAAAACGACATTCTTGATGACCTCAAACTTTTCAATGTATTGTGCTGTGACTGATAATTGGCTTATGGTACCAGTTGTGGAAATTTTTGTCTTCATTATGTTGAAGTGTAAACAAAACTGAAAACCATAATCTCTGAACTTCATCAGTGAGCATTTGACATCGTCTTTGCTTCCAGCAAGTAAGACAGGCCCTGTGTAATCGGGGTTACTAATGAAGCCTCTTCACATGGTACTGCTCACCGAAGCATGAAACCTGACAGAGTAGTGGTGAGAATCTGGGAGTTTTGTTAAAATGTAAATTTTGGGTGGAAGAGCAAATTCTCATCAGGGAGTTGAGCCATAATCAGATAATCCAATTCACTTATAGTGGTTTGCCTAACAATCTAAAATAATATTATGAGTTACGTATACGATTATTTCTATTGTTGTTTGGTACTTTTGAGTTGGTTCCAACCATAGACTTAATGACATTTTAAATCAACACTTTCTCTTACTTTCATGGCATTCATATTTATTTGTCAAGAGACAAGTCTTTTGTGTATTTTATATTTCTACAAATCTTGCATTTGCTTCCTTTATTCTGCATTTTTATTCAAAGATTTCTGTATAACAAACTTTGATACAGAAAATGCCCCTCTTGAGTAAAGTTGATGTTTGCTTACAATCTGTTTTAATAATAATAATAATGATTCCTAAGCTCAGGACCCTTTGCCTGTAAAGAAATCCACTTAATGTGCATCATTTTCTCTGTGTCACCACAAAGAGACATGGGGAGCGAGGGGAATTTATGCAGATATAATGCTTATGCTGCTCCCCATGTCGTGGATGATAAAGTCCTTGTTTCTGCCCCAAGTATCTCATGTCTTCTGCCATGAAACTGGAACAAGGAAATTTGCCGGCTAACAGTGAGGTAAAATCTTAGACTCTTCAAAACTCTAGGAATTATAAAACTAAAATTAACAGCTGAGTAATTTATCAGATAAAAAATTGAAAATGCAATGGTGGTGCTTTGAATGAAACAGGAAAAAAAAAAAGAAATATTGGGGCATTAAGCTCCCATTAAAGTGAAACAATAAGCAGATGGGATCGACCCTACCACCAACTTACTGACCTGCAACATTACATGCAACAGAAATACTTTTTCCATACCCATTGAAACAGAAGGGACAGAATAAAATAAGCAGGTAAGATGAAGGTGAATTTAAAGTGCTTTCATAGTCTGAATCTACAGAACTGCCTCCTGTCTGAGAGTCTCTGCAATAAACTACCCACAGAGGTATACAGCGAATGTCATTGGTTCCTTTCTCATTTCCCATTTTGAACAGTTTACCCTCCTTTTTGTTAATTATAGCTTTTTTTCAGTCATGCCAAGAGGACATTGGTATAGGGAAACAAAAAGGAAATTCTATTGGACCATTAAGGTTGTGAACTAACATTATACCCTTCAGACTTAATGCCATGCTACTCCAACACTTTCTCTCACTTTTGTGCATCCATGAATCCCAGCTTCCCGCTCTGGCCATTACTGTCAACTCGCATCTCAAAGCTCCATGGTGACAGTCGATGGACCACCTCTACATCTATGCTTGCAGCTCCCTCACTTCCTAGAAACCCAGAAGCCCACCCTCCTATTGGCCTTTTGAATGAACTGAGATAATGCACAGGAAACATGCAAGCGGGTTTTTGCAGAAAACCCTAGGACAGCTTCGGCTTCTTCCGTTTTCATTCATGATTCCCACAATAGCCTTCTGTGCTTCTCAATCCCATGTGGTATATATATCCTGAGAACCATCTTAAAGACTCTTGATTTACGGTGAAATAAGCACCCCACCATCACCTATGTGTACATCGAGTATATGGATCAGGGTGCCCAAGAGCCCTTTCTAAAAATTCCTTTTGAATCTTCTGTTCTAACCTTCTTATACCATTGGCATGGGATTATGATTCATTAAGATAACATTACAATAACACCTTCTTTGTAAATCTGAGGTAGTGCTTTTACCTTACTTTGAAAGGTGATATTTATGACCTTGGAACCTCAGACAAAATCAATACTGTGCATTAATTTTCTACTGTTCATGTTTAAGATTAAAATACAACAAGAACATAGCCTGTCTAACAAGGTGGGGGGAAGTCCAACACATAGGTCTACTTTGTATGAGAGAGCATTGACCACTTTCCGTCCTCCCATGGCCACACCTCAGTATCTCATGGCCATCTTTTAGGGAAAGCTTCTGAAGCAAAATTTTCAATGACAGATCCTCTTACTTGTTTTTCTTCCTTAGGTTTTAAATATTAGAGCAATATCAACACTGAACATTTCTAATTGGCATATTCAGCAACTCTTGGGATTTGGCTTTAACTATATTTATTGCCTTTGTGAATCTGAAGGCGATAAGAAAAAGGATAAAATTAAAATTATTAAAAACTTGAAAAGTAGGAAACCAATAGTATTTCTACATGTGTATTTGTGAAAAATGGGTGTTACTTGTAGTGGAAATATGAACACTTAGATATTTACATTTTTATTGTCATCTTATAAATGTAAATGTTCATCATATTACATTGATGACATGAGACACTCTTTATATATTCGTCCAATGGGAAGTGCAACAAATTTGTGATACGTGACTCTTTCTTTTAAGGTTGTTATGTAATAGCAATAGCAAGAAGCCAACACAAAGCAATTGTAGACAATCACTTTCCAGATGAAAGGAGGAACATGAGCTTTTCAATGATTATTAAAAGAAAACAAATGTATATAATAAAACAAAGCAGTATAGGGTTTAATTCCATGTGAGATTAAAATCATCACACATAAAATGGTTATTTCTTTGGAGAACCACTCTATTTGCTACATAAAAAATAAAGATTAGAGTAACATAAATGGAAGATTCTTGTTGAAACTTTCTCATACATCTTGATAGAGGAGTGCTATAGTCATTGGTCATTGAGACCTTTTTTGAGCAGCTGGTCCAAAAGTTAGAAGTTCTAGAACATTATCCTGACTGATCAGCCATATGATTTTGGACAAGGCTTTTAATCTTTTTTTCCAATTTGGTTTTCTTATCAGTAAATCAACCATTTTCTGGATGTCTTCAGGCTTAATGGAAATGATTAATGAAAATGTTGTCCGACTGCAAGGGGTCCAAGAGAGAGCCTGCCCCTGCAGCCAAACATAAAGACCAGGTTGATTTGAGAAATTCTAAGCTTGTTCCTGCAAGAGCTTACAGAAGGAAACAGTTGAATTTCTTCTTCCAGGAGCAGATTCAAGGATCCAGTGAGAATCAAACAAGTTATATACCCAGAACTTTGTGGCAGGTTCCAGGGGAAACAGTTAACAAGGTTTACAATGATCAGAGAATGTTCACGCCATGGGACAAAAGGGAGCAAGGTTCACAGGAAACAGTTTTACATTTCCCCAAGGGATTATCAGACCATTGGTTGATATCTTCCTTACTCTTGGGGCTGTCACACCAGAAGCTCCCAAAAGTTTTGGGCTCCATTGCTTATCAAAATGACCCTGCCTCTCCTTTCCTGAATTAGTAGGTTCCTGAATAACTCACAGGTTTTCAATGGGTGGAAAGGGAATTTACTATAGATGAGGAGACTGTCATATACTAGGTCCTTTTTAGCATACTAAGTCTCAGCAAACTATTCTACATCTCCAGGTTTGGTTGGAAGTGGCTAACTTCCATTTCCCTATTTCAGAAATGTAATGTGGACCAACTATGTGATGTTTTTGGTGACCCTAGAGGGCACAGAGGCTACAAACAACGGGCTCAAACACAACGACGATGGTGGTGGTGGCACAGGACGGGCAGGGTTTTGCCTTGTTCTGCAGAGGGTTGGTGTGACTAAGAACCAACTCATTGAGATCTAGCAGCAATAGTAGCCATGCTAAAACATTTCAAAGAAGCAGAGTAGTACCACACTTCTTCTTAGGCTTCTGCAGTAGAGTAACAGCACAGAATCTCCTCAAAAACACATGAAAGCTTTATTGAAAGAGACCGATTGCATGATGAGGAGTTTGAATTTCAAAATGTGAAAGTCAACCCTTCAAGATGACAAAGCTGTGGTGGCAATCTAAAACAGCAGTTCTCAACCTGTGGGTCGCGATGCCTTTGGGGGTCAAACAACCCTTTCATACAGATCACCTGATTCACGCCAGTAGCAAAATTAGAGTGATGCGCACCAAAATAATTTTATGGTTAGGGGGTCACTACAACACGAGGAACAGTATGACAGGGTCGCGGCATTAGGAAAGTTGAAACCACTAATCTAAAGGGAAAAGAGAGAATCTGAAACACACTACTTGATAGATAGTTACAAAATTAGAGCATCACAAAGCAGGACTTACTGAAACAGGGTTTGTACGGTGGGCCTTCCTGAAATAGGGACTCCTAACAAGCTTACAGTACACATGTGTCCTAAGATCGGCCACAGTGTAATCATTGCAAAGGTAGAAGACCCAAATGGTGTTGACTGATTTTAGACTAGATCCGCTTTATCTTGAGTTCTTTTGAAATGTTCAGGTCAGCCATCTGGTTAACGACAACAAAATGTCGATACGGAACAACATTGTAGGTTGCTTAAGAACACCCCAGGAAAGTGTATGTATTATTGAGATGTCATCAATTCATATGGCTTTCTGGCCATCATTATTCAAAAAGCAGAAACAACTCAATCCCAGAGACACTAAACAGCAGTTCGGCTCTGTCCTCCGGGTCATTATGAGTTAAAAATGACCCAATAGTAGTGGGCTCTTTCTGATATTTTTGAGCAAGAAATGTTTTAGCTAGCCTACAGCCCATTGTTGTTGTGCACATTATTAGTTGTAATGGAAAAAATGAATGAAGGATGATACTTTTTAATTAGGTGCTGACCAGATTATTGCCAGTCATTCTATGGGCTATCATATATACGTGTATATTTTCAACGCCTCTCTGAGGTGTACATTTTTTGTCCCATTTTACATATAAATTGCTGAAGTTTGAGGGGCTTAAGACACCTAGCCAGTCTGCACGGGAGGCAGGATTTGTACAGAAAAGATACGCTCACACCTGAATCTGCTGGGCGATGGGGATGGGCGTGGGAGTGCAGAGTGCATCCATTGCCCTGTGTCCAGCATGGTGCCACAGTGGATGTGAGTGTGCCTGCTTGCCAAATTCATGGTCCCATGGGCCTTCCTGGTGGTTTCTGGGTTTTACGGGCTCTGAGAAAGATTCATAATTTAATACTTTCTAAATGCTCCAACTGAGGCACACTGATAAAATGGATCACCTACCACCCAACCCAACAAACCCAACCCAACCTAACCCAAACCCAAGCCAGCTGCAATTCAAACCTCTAGAGAAGAGTTAGAAAATATTAGTGGATGCTTTTGTTTCCATCTTCCCCACTAGTGTTCACAAGTTGTGCCCATTTATTTTTAATTTCCCTCATTATGCTACTACCCACTTTGTCTTCCCTTTTCCCTCAAAACAAATCTGGATAGATGGAGGTTCATTGTTTTCTGGGGTGACCCAATATTTCAATCTTGAGGAGTCACTGCATTTCATCGATTAACAAAATAATTTGGCAATAATCTGTGATCAAAATCTTCCATCACACAGGATGATGGAAGAGGTTTTATTGGGCACCCTGGTCTCTGGCTCATACTCTCCGACATTTCTTTAAAGATTAGGCTCAGTTGCTCCAGTCAGCACTCCTTATGCCATTTCCTTCCATCGCACCTGGAGTTGGAACCAGCCTCAGTGGTATCTCAGGGTTCATTCAGTGAAGCCGGAGCAAAATAACCCATCCCGTTGGAATTGTGCTTCATTTGGATTTCTAAACCTTTCTAACAGCAGTTTCGGCGTTTCAGGAATAAGAAACCATTACAAAGTGTAATATCAACATATGTTAGGTCTTGATGAAAAGAATGTATCATATGCTACAAAAGAGCACGGTATGTCTGAAGAATGTTTACTTCAAGGAGGCTGCACGTGGGTCTTCACCTGCTAACATCCCCCTTACATGCCCCACATGCCCCCAATGGCAGGAAGACAGACTTCCTACTCCCGTAAAGAGTTATGGTCTCAGAAACCCACAGGGGCTGTGTATTGGCATTGACTTGATGGCAATGAGTGAGTGAGTGAGTGAGCGAGTATCCCCAATTAAACATGAAATAAGACAAAGGTATCCCCCCAATCCTTCTGATTGTTTTACTTCTTTAGATGTGAAATTGGTGGGTGATAACATTAAGATGCATAAAGCATAATGTTACCTTTACACTTCTTGCAACTCTATGAATTATAAATAGGGATCTCAAATTAAAATCAGCACAGTTTAAGTGTTTATGCCAGAGAGGGCAAATTGCTGCCCACACTTCATCTGAGGATGCTTGATGTCATCTGCTTCTCACCAGCCTGATGACATCCCCATTACCGGCAGATGTCACCTTGGGAGCTGGGTATTGCTGGCTGTTAACCAACTCAGCCCTTAGATGAGAGAGCAGCCAGAAAAAAAAAATGGTGAAAGTACACCATAGACACTCAACACATGTTAGTTCTCATGAGCTGTGGTTGATAAAGCCATCCCACCGCATGCTTGTATTTCACTAAGCATTCTTTTCATTTAAAATAATTTCAGCAGAGTGCCGTGCGAGCTCCTGTTTCTCAGACCTGCCGCATCCAGTTGGGCAAGTTGTTCTCTGCACCGTTCCGGAACATCTCCTAGTAAGTCATTGTCATCTCATACAGTGATTACGAAAAAAAATTTCCCAGCAATGACAATAAGGAGTCATGAATCAATCCTTGGAGTACTAGCTTTTTTATTGTAAAAAATATCTTGTGACCAGATAACTCTCCCCTGATTTATTCAAAGTAGCCCCGGTCAAAAAAAACCCTGAGTTTCACTAAGTCAGTGTTTCCACCCATGGGTCATTCAAAACATGGCATCTGCCGGGGCCACACCCTGGGAAATTCTGATTCAGTGGCCAGCCACAGGGTGGGTTTGGGAGTACAAATCTGAAAATACTGCAGTATAATTATGACTTGCATTTCTGCATAAGAAGGGTTGTATTACATAAACGCAGCACATGTGCTATGACAAAACTCAGCATGTATCTCTGTATAACGCCCGGTTTTTGGTGCACAGTGTGCAGTTTCACAGAGATTAGAATAGAATTTTAATTGAGAAGATGATATCACCATGGGAACAAGAAACCGAGGGTTCCCTCGTGTGCCCAGTCTTCAGAGAGTTATCCTACTGTTCCTTCCAGCCTGCTGCAAAGCCGTGAACACTACGGAAGTTCATTTGCTGCTTCGTGTTGCCTATGAAAGAATATTGCTTGCACATTTATAATTACAGACAATACAGTGTTTGCCAAACTTAGCCAATCAACACCAGATTACATTCAGTGTTAAAGAATTTTGGAGTTTATTTCCGCCACGTTTTAGCAATAAGGAAATTGAAGCCTGTGGCGAGGAATGGATTTGCCTAATGTCACACAGCTGGATAAAATCTTTTTATATCTCTATACTATATACAATCGGTTACATTTTTACTTATTATTTAGAAATGAATAGATTGTCTGAAAGATATAGAAAGAAAAAAATTGTTAAAACACAATAGAACTATGCCAATAAATTTCAAAGAATCCAGGGTGATCATTATACTTCGTAGTTCATAATACTCTGCTAATTGTTTTGTTTTTCTACAAATCTTCCAGTTAAAATAGTCTATTGACAACTTTGAAATATAAAGTATAATGTATGTAACACAGTCCTCGACTCATCCAGTCATGGAAAACATCATCTACCAGACACTACTCAATTACAACAGAGTATGACAGCAAACTTGAAGCCATCAGTATTTTCTTTATAACTAATCAGTTGAAGCTGAAACATGAATAAAGCCACACGGGGAATACTTGTTTTAAGAATTCAATTTATGTTTCGATAATCTTGCACAAACTATTCCTTAGAGAGTGCACTGTGAGGGGAAAGACAGGTATATGTGAACATCTTTGTTTTACTTAACATTGAGTCCATTCAAAAGCAGGTTGTAGTCTATCTATAGGTATAATGAAAAACAACTTTCTAAATAGGATATTGTTATTATCCTTGGCACTCCTCTTTGTCCTGTATTTATTTTATCTTACTCTCTTTTTCTTTAGAAATACCAGGTGTACTAAATTTGGGGCTTATCATTACTTTGTTTAAAAAAAACTATCAGATATATGAGCAAGAATCTTACACGATGTGTTCTTTTAAAAGTTTTTTTTAATAGTGATTTAGGTGACAGTTTGCCATGGGGAAAAAAATCCCTGATTTTTCTATCCCACAATTCATACAGATTTGGTTTTGTGACAATGATTGTAATTTTGACAATGTAGTCTCGTTCTTTCTGATTCCTCCCTGTGTTTACAATTTCCATTTATTCTTTCCTGTCCTTTTTATCCCCCATCTAAACTTCATACCAGGGCAAACACTGCCTCCCCCGCCCCCTTAAAAACAAAGAAACTCTTCTCTGGTGCTCCAGCTCCCCGTGAGGACTGTCTATGGGTAGGCTGAAGGTTGAGCAGTAGAGGTGAGTTCATTTCCAAGCTTGAAAGGTGTCTTAACTGTCATCCTGGATGGTTCTTCTAATTTCTATCAGACCAGCAAGCCTTGTCTGCTTTATGGCTTGAGTTTTGTTTCACATTTTTCTCCCACTATATCCAGGACCTCCTAAAGAGACCCCTTTCCGAAATATTGGCAGTGGTAGCAGAGAAACCTCTAGTTCTTTTGGTTTCTGTGTAGCGGAGGCGGTGCGTCAAGTAGTTCCTTTGTCCATTGGACCAATTACTTCTGCATACTTTTGATTTTCTTCACTTCCCTGTGCTCCTGACAAGAAAGGATCAGCAGTTACCCTTTCTGATTGCTCACAACTTGTTCAGATTCCAGTCACTACTCATCTTTCTATTGTGAGTGATGCTTTTCTAAATGCTTGGCATGTCTCCTGATGTCCATATAGAATTTTTTGGAGATCTGTTAACCTAGAAGTGGAATGTCTATGTCATGGAAAATTTACATTTCCCTTTTGCTAGATATTAAGCGTTTGAAGACAACTTATAGCAATTTTCACAGGCATCAAATCTGCCTAAGATTTCTATCATAAGTGAAGTTAGAAGTACATAGAAATGCAGTCTTAATTTACATTGATATGACTCCTAACGAATTTAAACACCATATTAAATGTTTATTGTTCATTTTGGTGTTCACCTTTCTTAAGTACTCTTTCTCTAGAGGACAAAACCAATGACATGTATATATGAACACATATAGAAATGTGTATATATGGGTATATATTAACATATTTCCTTCAAAGAACTGACTCATGTAACTGTGGAGGCTGAAAAGTCGCAAATCCATATGTCAAGTGGCAGATTAGAGACGTTACATTATATAGCATGATGGGAGAGCAGCAAGTCCACTATCTGCTAAGCCACTGAGAGTCCTAGCCTAGCCAAGGTGGCATGTCACATTAACCATTACACATGTCTGCTCAATCACTTTACCCTTTTTATGGGACTATTTATCTTTATATGATTATTATGAATTTATTAAAGCTCTTAATATAGTCTTTATTTTAATCCTTCGTGACAAATATATTCTTCTAATGTAGGCCTTCATTTTCAATTTTCAGGAGATTCTTAGTGAATACATTTCTTCATCAGATTGTAGTTGTATTTATTCAGATAATATTTTTGCTTTGGGGGTTTTACCACAAAGATACTGTCTTACATTTTCTTCTTACATTGTTATAATGACTTTCACATGATTGATGTCAATTTCCTATATGCTTGATTTTATTAATTTTTATTCCTAAATGGATAGTCAATCATTATAGCAAGGTTTATTGATATTTTCATTATTCTTTTACCAAAATTTCAAACCAATTTTGTGATAAGAATCATACAGTTAGATAATTACACATAAATTTTAGTTAATTTATAGTTAGGCTCATTCTGAACTCTATAGCCCATTCAACTGAGTTAATGATCTATCCCAGTGCCTGTAACGTGCCTGTAATATGCTATCTCTGTCAGTCTGGGTTTGGGCAAATCCCTCAGCATTTCTTCTCCCAGAGAGAAAATGATGTAATCTAATGCTTTCACTCTTCCAGGGAAAGATTCACGTTTCCTTGTCCAGTTTAGTTAACAGAATATTAGATGGTGGATTAGAGAGTTTACTTTGGAAGTACTATTACCTTTATAAGATACACAAAAATAGTGCATTTATTGTCCATATTCAAAGTTTATTTAACATTTTCATAGTTAGGTTTTATCATTTTCTTCATATAGAAAGTGACATATTTTGTCACACTTTTATGTGAGGATTCGTGTTATCATTTTAAAAATAAAATACTCTTAAAATTTATACTAGTATAGAAAAAAATGAAATGAATTTTTGTAGACTGATTTATAACCAATAATGTTATTCATGTTAACAATATATTTATAAATTTCTTTAGAATTTTAAAATATGCACATATCACTTGAAAACACTTGTACAATGCTGCTTAATGTGGTTGAACTATGGAATGATAAATTATCTATCTTAGCTCCCAATGAATGGTTTCAAAAATAAAAGAAAACAACAATTTTTTTTCTAATACTCTGACTTTTTCTTTCCCTTACTTTATTGCCTTAGTGAGTATCTTTAGTACATTCTTGGATAAAAGTAATAAATTCATGAAAGTGATGGAAATTTGAGTCATATCCTTGACATCAAAGAAATTGCTTTCTATTTCTGTACACGCTAATAATATCTGCAATAGAAGTTCATAGATTTTCTTTAACACATTAAAATATGTTTCTTTATCTAGTTTGGTAAGCTTTTAAAAATTATTATGAGTGAATATTGAATGTTGACTCTATTCAGTTGATTGTAAAATTCTTCTTTCATCTTAATGTCTTGAATTCTGTGAGCATAAACTAAATTCTAAATACTCAAACCAACTTTGCCTAATGCACCATTACATCTGTAACATTTTGATAGAGATATGATTTATATTCCATACAATTAATTGTTAAAATTTTATACAAGTAGATGTTTTTGTATAAACAGATTCTGCAACCATCAACACAATCAATGATCCATTTCATTGCTTCTAAAAGAAAATAAATAATGTCTTTTAATCAACCGACATTTTTGTTAGTCTTGTTCAATAGTTTAGATTTCTGCTCTATTCACATTCGTGCTTCACACACACCTAGCCAGGATCACTTTCCTTCTGCTTGAAGGAAGTGTGGCGCCTGAGGCTCGCTGCCTGTGACCAGAAATAAAGACTGCCTCTGTGTTCAGCTTGTCTCCACAATTCACTAACTTCTAGGCAGCTTATATATATTTAAATGTAAAATAATCCTATCCAGCCATTTTAGCTGTTTCAGTGGAAGAGTGTCACTGGGAAATGGAAATAAATAATTGATAGGAAAGAAATTATCTGACATTTTCCAAGAAATAAATGCAAAGAGGGAACTCCAACAAAGATAAGGAAGCATTTTCAAATTGCTCTGAAATGACTGGCTGCATTTTATTCCCATTTTCACCTCTTTGGGCTTTCAAAGGACCACCCATTTGCCTTTAGTTCAAGAAAAACACTGGAAAATGTCAACTATTACGAAGTGAAAACAGATGGTACTATTTTCACTTCAAGATTAGGTTTCAGTAGTAAAAAGATAGTTGTTAATATTCATCACACAAACAGTCCTGCACAATGCCACACATTTCGCTGAGTAATGCCGTGCAGTTCTGAGGTAGAGGAAACCAGCCAGTAAGCCAACTGCCCCCACGCGCTGGCTTCTCTTCTCCATTCATATAAAAAGCTGCATTAAGTTTCACCCAAGGGGGTGTTGTCTATGTTTGTCCCAGCTGGTCTGTAGGGTTGGTATGAGGAAGGTAGTGAGACTCACACAATCGGTCTGGAAAAAAAAAATTAGTACTCCCTAGCCCAGGAGTGGAAACTATAGCATGTCATTTTTTCCCCAACACTTTTATTTGTGTGTGTGTGTGTATATATATATATATATATATATATATATATATATATATATATATTAACCAAATAGGTGAAGTGTTCAGTCATATCAAGGGAAACTATACATTCACCACCACATCTATCTTCGAGCATTCCTCCCCATCCTGCCCCCTCTTCCCGCCATGGTTGTTTCGCTTTTAAAAAGAATTGTGCATGCACTGTCAGTTGTAGCGCCCCCTCACCCTCCCACCTTCACGATTTACTCCCGAAATCCCCTTTCCCTCCCTGTTGCACATCCCTCAGCCCTGCATTCCCTATATACCTCTGTATCAGTTACTATCATTATACATCCATGCCTCCTATGCTTCACAGCTGGGAAACTACACAGAAAACAATGGCTAACAAATTGCACTACGGTGGTAAGGATAAGATCATATTATTATGAAGACAAAAATACACAATGTGCCAGTAGGAGAAGACCCCCATCAACATTCAAAACAGCCAAGGAAGAAATTGATGTTATGGAACAACTAAGAGATGCTTGCAACCAATTCAAATTCAGATCATGTCTCTAGTGAGGGCCACTGGCCAAGCATTGAGTTCAATTAAGTTTCCAATGGCCTCTGACTGATAGTAGGGCTGTTTGGGACTCTTGCCTTTGACTGCAGTGGACCCACCAGCAGCTCTGTCTGACGACATACTCTTCAGATGGTTTGGAAGCTCACACTGTCCTCCATACCCTTCAAAATTTGGGTGTTATTAATTTTAGCTCTGATACTATTTTTTTTTTACCATATTTGACTTTTGTAACTGTCATCTTTGGATCCCACAAGCTGGAGGGCTTGTGTGTGGACTAGTTGATTGCTCGCTTAGATGGGTTCTTGTTTGAATACAACCTTTAAGACTCCAGGCTATTTCGATTGATAGTCAGGCACAATCTAGCTTCTTCACCACACTTTGCTGATACACCCTTATTTTCAGTGATCATTTCATGAAGGTGAGTATGGAACAGGGCCAAAGGCTCACAAAGTAATTCTACCTAAGGACATGGACCAAGAAGTTGGGATTGTAGGAATTGTAGGAGAGGGTACTGTACCATCGGAAGGATAGAATCTCGTGTGCATGTATTTTAAAGTCTTTCTTTTTATTTTAATGGTGAAAAGTATGCTGAAGACTTTTTTGATCATTTTAAAACTTTTTAGTGCATTAACTCAGGAAAATGGTAGATATTTTAGCTATGATAGTTATATGGGTCATGACCAGGAGACAAGAGTAGCTAATGAAACTGGTTCACACAACAGCAAAGTGATGTTATCACTGGGTACTCTAGGGGAAATATTTAGGAAAGCCAACCAGAAGCTCAAACTGTTGAGAGACTAGGTGAATAAATTAACAGTCATGCCAGAAACGAAAGGACAGGGAACTAGGAAGAATTAACAGAAGTTGACAAAGGAAATCATCTCAGCCTCCATGTGGCCTTCCCACAGTAGGGGATGCAAATGTCATTGCATGCTTTGCTTTGTGCAGGAACAATTAGCAACCGATTTGGTATTGCTACCCACCTATCGCAGTCAACTGGAACTTCACCTCTGAATCATGGGTATACTCAAGAAAAGACGGGAGAAGAAAGGCAGGGTAATGTTTTGATACTAAAGTTTATTCTTCAACTACTGTATATACTCTAATATAAGCCAACCCAAGTTGGAACAGGGCCAAAGGCTCACAAAGTAATTCTACCTATCATATAATTGAATAGGTGAAGTGTTCAGTCATATAAAGGGGAATTATACATTCACCACCACATCCTGCCCCTTCTTCCCGCCATGGTTGTTTTGCTTTTAAAAAGAGTTGTGCAATTTTTATTACCTGGGAAACCAGGAAAACTGATTGACTCAAGTGTAGGGTTGGAAATGCAGGATGTGAATTAACACAGAGACCAGAGGGGAGAGACGGAGCACAGACACGTCCTTACCAGTTCACCTGCCTGAATAAGTGAATCACTACAGATATTTCTGCGAATTGGAGCTGTCCATGTCATAGGATGGCTCTGATTGGTTAGATGTGAGTAGACAAACATTCAAAGCCCTGCAGTGTCAGCGGGGCTTTGAATGAACAGTGGAGGAACAGCAATCACCCACTAGATGTTACACCTCGCTGGGGTACCACTGACCCGTGTATAAGCTGAACTCCAGTTTTTCAGCACAAAAAAATGAACTCCAGTTTTTCAGCACAAAAAACTCAGCTTATACACGAGTATATATGGTAATTGATTTTTTTTAATAGTGTAGTGTTGATCTTTTTTTTAAGTACTTTGATTTGGGGGATTAAATTGGTCAAAATAAATTTTTAAGAAGTAATACGGAATTTGAGCAGATGTTGGGTACTTATTTTCTGAATACTCAACAAGTTGCCCTGCATTCTAAATAGCTATCATATATTGAAGTAAATATATAATCTCATAAAATGATTATGCAAGAAAAGGTAAAATATTTCTCTTGAACGTAGTAGAAAATCTTAAGTCATTGTGAATACCTGATTATGTTACAGTGGGATAAATACCAACTTTTGATGTGCAGACATGTGCATCAAGGATATCTGACCCCGTCTTTCCTTGAACAGCAGAGTGGACTAGGAATAAAGGAAATTAAACAATTCCCAAATGTTATACTGCTCCTTGAGCCCAGGCCTTTGACAACTTATTTTGTTATCTGAGGGAAATATTCTAAAGTTCTATTTGTCACAGCAAAGTCTCTCTATGGCCTAGATGTTAAGATTCTTTTCTGCATCTAACCTCTCTGTAACCTCAAGGGTATATTTAAGCCCCAATTGTGATGTTGGAGAGAATGTTTGCTTTAAAATTCCAAAGCCAGAAAGACGTTGCTATGTCCTTAAGAACATAACATTATATCTATTTCCAAATATGACTGAATTTTTCCAAAATTTTCAGAAAGTGCTGTGACTAACAGCATGAAAAGAAAGGGGAGTAACACGCAGGCTGTTGGAGCAGGTATTCCGTCACCCCGAGTCCATTAGCCGACGGGTGGACCTGGTTGCAGTGATGACGATGTTCATGATGGCTTAAGTGGAGGCATTGTATACTCTCCAAATGTCACAGAGCTAATGCCAGGAGAGGACTCTAGAGCTCAGTATATCTTGATGTAATCATAATTTTCAGACATATTGTGGGCTATTTCCATTTTGTTTTTACTTTGTATTTTGTTTCACTTATAATGGCTTAAAATCTTTCTAAGGGGTGCCAACATATACCTACAGGCATAAGCATAGTAAGCATGTACAATTCAAGCATATCCCTAAATTTCCTCTTCTGGTATTAGAAATCAGATTGTCCACCCTGTATTTTCTCTGGTCCAGAACAGTAGAGTGTGTGGCAGTGTAGACGGCTTTCTCTGTCATGATTTTACTGATAGGCTCATACAACTGCTTATGTTTCAAGAAACTGGGCCTATCATATCATATACAGAGTGAGGTAATTTCGGTTGATTATTTTATTCAACATTCTATTAAATATTTTCATATAACCTACCTTGGTTAGTCATTCACTTGTATGAGCACTGTCTCAGTGCAGGATTAAAATGAAACACGGAAATATAGAAATGCTAAGTAATTTGTCTAAGGTCATAAAGCCAATAAATTCCCCCAAAGAGACTGGAATCTGGGATTTTTTTCCTTCAAATTGTGTTTCCAATGGAAAGTTAGCTTGGGACATTAGGCTATAACAAGACTAAAGATTATTTTTATGTGTAATATTTTATTCTCATCTTTTATGAATTTGGGAACAAATTCTCATAATTACAAATGATAAGCTAGTCCCACCTGATAATAATCATGCCAATTGCCATTGAAAAGAAGGACAACAATTAAGCAAATATACAGAACAAGTCAAAGCTGATTCACATTCTTTTCTCTGCCTCATAATATTTCTTTTTTGATGATCAGAAACACAATCACCAGTGTGAAGTTTCTCCAATACACTTTTAAGATACAAATATGAACCGTTGGAAACCTGGAGTCAGTGGAAAATTCCATATTGAGAATGAGACAAACAGATTATCCTCAAGCAACCAGAATCGGTGCTGTCTTGAGATCTTGGGTTCCTGCTGTGGGTTAGAAGGCTGAGTCGGTAAGACTCCATCTGGTATTCTTACCTCACTTTGGTGCTTCTGGTTCCTTCCATTGTAAATGAAACCTCCTTGAGGGCAGCCATGAAGTCTTATAATTTTTCATTATTTAATTTATAATTATTGTATGCATAGTTACTGGCACAGGGACAATTAATATGAGATGCTATCTTATCTTCAAATAAGGGCTTGCTAATTATTTTGTACAAATTAGAATTTTGAAATAGAATTTTGGCCAACAAGTGAAGATAATAAATCAAGGTAAAGGCATATAAATTTAGATGGGATGAATTATGAAAGACAAAAATTAACTAGGGAAGAACACACTTTCAGTCCAACCAAATTACTTTGGATTAACATTATCATATAATTATGCTTAATCCAAAAGCAATTCCCCAAAATTAGAGAACTATGTTATAATATGATACCTGTAAAGGTCAGAGATAAAATATATATATTCAAACTGTATGGAAAAAGTCCAATTAATTTTACTCAGAATATTAAATTGAGATATTCAGAGCTGCCTTGGGCTGTAACCATAAATCCGGCAGTGGAGACCACCAGGTGGTCAGAGGGAGGGAGACATGAGTTTCTGCTGTAAACAGTTACCGTCTCAGGAACAACAGGCTACCTGCTCAATAGGATTGCTCTGTATCGGCCTTATCTCGATTTTAGTGAGCTTCGTTTGAGGTTTTGGACAGCGGTTAAGCCCTCAACTGCTAAGGGGGAGTTTGGCAGTTTGATCCACAAGTCTTTCCTCAGGGGAAAGATCTAGCAGTCTGCTTCCATATCATAGGCTTGAAAAACCTAAGGGACAGTTCTACTCTGCTATATAAAATAGCTGTGTTCATAAATACACTATAGACGGTGATCGAATAATCTGTTTTCCCCATTTATCGCCAATGTATCTGTATCTTTACTATGTAATATAGTACTTGGCTTGATTGTAGCAGAGACAGGTCAACTACTTCCAAACCCAAACCAAACTCATTGCCATCGAGATGATTCTGACCCATAGCAGCACTATAGGACAGAGTAGAACTGCCTCTCTGGGTTTCCCAGACTGGAACTCTGTATGGGAATTGGGAGCCTCAGCTTTCTCCCTAGAAGGGGCTGGTGGTTTTGAAAGGCTAACCTTATGGTTAGCAGCCCAACATATAACCCACTCTACCCAAACCACTGCCACCTAATTCCACCTGGTAACAACCCGCTTTAGGGTCTCTGAAAGTGTGAAATCCTCACAGAAGCAGACAGCCTCATCTCTTTTCCCGCTGCTGTGTTTAAATCTGCAGCCTCAGCGCTAGCAGTCGAGTGCCTGACCCACAGTGGCACTAGGGCTGAAATCCAGGCTTTAGGAATTTGGAGGGGAAAAAATAGAAAGGATAAGGATAAGGATGTTAGTGTTAGTTGTTGTTGGGGGGAAAAAGTATATATATAGGCAGAAGGAGGAGCTATGGGGAGAAGGAATATTATAGGAACTATGTAAATAGGATATTAAAACACTTCTGAGAAAAAATTCTATTTGAGCTTCAATTAATTATGGCATGCAATTGTCCTATTCAAAATGAAGAGGAGTTTGCTACTAATGAAAATATAGTATAAATAAACATAATGTTCAAAAGTTAATGCCAGGCTCCCAGTTTTTCAAAGAAAAGTCCTCAAGGAAAATGTGTTTATTCATAACAGTTAAAGAGCTATTACATATTAAGTGTTTTATGCAAGAAGCATCAATTGAACTATTTAACTTAAATAATACCATATGTTGATACTACCATTTTACCTCTACAGAACAGAAAAATAAAACATGGATAGATTAAGTGGGATTGCCAAAGTTTCTTGGTTCATTAGAAAGGAGGAAATGAGTAATATTTGAACAGAGGTAACTTGATTTCACAATTCTCACTCTTTACCTTAATCACCACACAACAGTCCCTGTGTTAGTGTATTTATTATTTATTTCACTTAAAGGCCATTTGACAACAAAGTAGGAAGTATGTGAGCAATTTTTCTAGTTTGTGAACTATTGTTTATGAATTATTGATATGATATAATTTTCCAGGGACCAGTAAAATTTCTATTTGAGCTGTAATTCTAGCAGTCAATTTTATTCACCACTCCAACCCCATTCTAAGTCAATTTTATCTAAAGCACTGGTGAGGCCCATGCAAACCACCTTCAACTTAGAAGTGACCTTTTGTCTACATCATAAAAATCTCTAGGTACCCATCTTCAGAATTTACTTATTTTCATTACTGAGAGAAAAAACATTGTCCTAAAATATTTAGGCATCTTCACTGTATTGTCATCAACAAACTTCACATAAGGGCAGAAACAAAGAAGAGTCTAAGTTTCCGACTGCCATAATTTCTGACTGTGTGGCATAGCCAAGCCAAACATCTCTTATTTGTTCTTCACTGTTTTTGCAGAGGTTGCATGTGGGCAGGACCTGGCTATCCAGCATCAGCCTAAATTAGAAACAAATACACAATTACTACTAGACGGAAGAGAAGAGCAGACAATTACCCTTTTGGTTTGTTAAATAAACAAAAGTTGTTTGTTTTATTGAACGCTAAGAAAATTGGCCCATGTCCCTTCAATTGTTTCTTTTTACAAACAATTGAATGTTTTTTTCAGTCAGAACTCCAATCTGAATGCAAAACTGATCATCTGTTCCTCTATCCATCCATTCAACAAATGTTTATTGGCTGTTTACCACTTACTAGGCACATGACTTGCTATTATTCAGACCTAGAAAGCACAAAATCAAGATTTCTGCCCACTTTGGGTCCTGTTTTCAACAGGAGTTTATGCTTGTGGAGCATTTTTCTTTAGGAGTTGATTCATGCAGATTTTTGTAAACTTAGTCATTTACTCTCAAAATTTTCAATTATACCTGCATATACCAACTTTGGAGATCTGGTGGCATAATGCTTACATGTTGGGGTGTTAACCATAAGGTCAGTCCTTTCAAATAACCACCAATTCTGTGGGAGAAAGAACAGGCTTCCAATTTCCGTTGTGAAGAGTTGGAGTCTGGAAACTCCCAAGGGCAGGTTGACCGTGTCTTACAGGCTCAGTGGCAGCGGGAATAGCAGAATTGAAGGTATTCACATCTAGAATCTTATGTCCTAAGGAAGTCTGTTGATTGCAGGAAAATGCAGAATATTTCTAAGAGTTACCTACTTGAAGATTTTAATTCCCTTAAGTGATTGTGTATAAATGAGCCCAACATCTTCCATGAGAAACAAGATAGGAAAATGAATACAAAAATTTTGAATAAAGTTGCATTTTTTTCCCATTTAGGAACATAAATCTTTGCCATAGGGAGGGCAGGGTGGGATATAGATGGAGGAAGTATGCTAAAGAAAGGCAATCTACGCAACACTCAAGGTTAGAGTTCTTATTAAGCAGCTTCGCGGGGATTTAACTTCAACTATTTATCAGGATTTGCTTTCATACATTTTAAGAAATGAGGTACATTTCCTGCATTTAAAGTTTATTCCAAAATGTGAGAGGCAGTTATGAATTCCTGAAAAGCCTTTGTGCTTTAACTAGAATTTGGAAACTTTGGTTAATAAAAATTTTAATGTTATTTATAAGTCTATGAATTACTCAGAGAGAAAATTTCCCCTAAGATAATGATTTGTTTTGTGTATTAAGCTGGTATTGTTTGGTCTTTTTAGTCAATAAAAATAAGGATACAATTTAAATAATCAGGTGCTAGGAGTTGAAGGAGTAAGCACAAGTAACTGTATTAAATTTAAATTAAGTTAGGACACTTTTCTTACTTGGTTTAACATTGATTTTTTTAAATTGTTGATTAGCAGAGATGAGAAAAGAAGGAAAGTTAAATTACTAACTAAAGTGCAGACATGTATTAACTTGGGTGTACCAAAGCCAGTAAGCTCACTGCCATCAATTGCTCCTCATATCGACCCTGAAGGAACAGAAAGAAGTGTCACAAAAAATCAGTGTGAAACTGAGAAATATCTGTCATAGCTTTAATTTAAATTTAATATAATTTCCTGTACTTGTCTTATTCCTTCAACTCTTAGCACCTGATTACTATTGCATCTTTGTTTTGAAAAGGGTGAAAAGTCTTTTGAGGGGTAAATGTAAAATATTGGGTGCACATGATAGCATCTAGTATTCTGAACTTCATGAGGACTAACTGTGAGTCTCAGAACAGTGGTTTTCAGACATGACTGTTGATGGAAAACACATACAGAAATGGGATGATTAAAAATGTTGTTGCCTAAAACCCATTTTCAGAAATTCTGTATTTTTTTTTGAAGAACAGGGTAAACATCAGGCTTTTAACTATGACGTTAAAAGATTCTATCATGAGAACCCTGCTTTAGCTACACATCCAAAATTGTTTAATTTTTTCCTACAATGAACATCATTATATTTATTTCCTTATTTTTTGCCTTCCCTTTCTGTGGGAGAAAGATGAGGCTTTCTACTCTTGTGAAAATTAGTCTCAACCCACCCCCACCCCCACCCCTGAGGCAATTCTTCCTCGTTCTATAGAGTTCATGTGAGTCAGTAAGAATAAATTGATGGCAGTAAGTTTGGTTGGTTTTGATTCACCCAAGTTAATACATGTATATATTTTAGTTAGAAATTTAAATTATTTCCCTCCAGCCATCAAAAAAAATGCTTCATTCGTATGAAAGCTTTTCTTGACTTTTTACCATACGGAACTCAATACCATATTTGTTCATTTGTGATTGACTTATTTCATTCAGCACAGTGTCCTCCAGGTGCCTCCATGCTATGGGGTGTTCCGTGTCATTGTTCTCTAGTGCTGTGCCACATTCTGTTGTATGGACATACCATAATGTACTTATTTTCTCTTCCATGTGTGGACATTTAGTTTGTTTCTGTTTGTGCTGTTGTGAATAGTGCTGGAATGAACATGGATGTCTACGTATCTACTCATGTCATGGGTATTGTTTTCTCTAGATAATGTATCAAGTTTGCTGAATCATTGGTAACTCTACTTTCAACTTATTTATTTTTATTAGGGGCTCATACAACTCTTATCACAAACCATACGTACTTCAATTGTGTAAAGCATATCTGTACATTCATTGCCCTCATCATTCTCAAAATATTTGCTCTCCACTTAAGCCCCTGGAATCAGGTCCTCATTTTTCCCTTCCTTCCCCACTCATCCCTCATGAACCCTTGAGAATTGATAAATTATTATTTTGTCATATCTTTCCCTGTCCAATGTCTCCCTTCACCCACTTTTCTGTTGTCCCTCAGGGATGAAGTCACATGTAGATCCTTGTAATCGGTTCCCTCTTTCCAACTCACTCTCCCTCTACCCTCCCAGTATCTCCACTCACACCATTGGTCCTGAAGGTATCATCCGCCCTGAATTCCCTGTGTTTCAGTTCATATCTGTACCAGTGTACATCCTCTGGTCTAGCCAGATTTACAAGGTAGAATTTGGATCATGATAGTTGGGGCGGGGGGTGAGGAGCAAGCATTTAGGAACTAGAGGAAAGTTGTATTTTTCATCATTGCTACATCGCACCCTGACTGCACTCATCTCCTCCCCTAGACCCCTCAGCAAGGGGCTCTCCAGTGGCCAACAAATAGGCTTTGGGACTCCACTCTGCACTCCCCCCTCATTCACTATGGTAAAATATTTTGTTCTGATTATACCGTACGCCTGATCCCTTTGACACCTCCTGATTGCACAGGCTGGTGTGCTTCTTCCATGTGGGCTTTGTTGCTTCTGAACTAGATGGCCGCTTGTTTACCTTCAAGCCTTTAAGACCCCAGATGGTATATCTTTTGATAGCTGGGCACCATCAGCTTTCTTTGCCACATTTGCTTATGCACCCATTTGTCTTCAGGGATCATATCATGGAGCTGAGCACACAATGATATGATTTTTTGTTCTTTGATGCCTGACTACTGATCCCTTTGACAACTCGTGATCACACAGGCTGGTGTGTTCTTCCATGTGGGCTTTGTTGCTTCTGAGCTAGATAGCTGCTTATTTACCCTCAAACTTTTAAGACCCCAGATGCTATATCTTTTGATAGCTGGGCACCATCAGCTTTCTTCACCACATTTTCCCATTCACCCGCTTTGTCCTCAGAGGTTGTATTGGGAAGGTGAGCATCATAGAATGCCAATTTAATAGAAGAAATTATTCTTGCATTGAGGGAGTACTTGAATGGAGGCCCAATATCCTTCTGCTACCTTAATACTAAACCTATAAATATAGGCACATAGATCTATTTCCCCATCCTCATATAAAAATATATTTTCATATGTACATGTCTTTACCTACTTTATCAAGACCTCTATATATGCCCTTTGCCTCCCAGCTCTTTCCTCTATTTCCCTTGACTTTCCTCCTGTCCCACTATCATGCTCTGTCCCCTCTTGGGTTTCAGCAATTCCTCTTGATTTCATTACCCTTGATCATGCCCTATCAGGCCTCCTATACCCACCTCACCACTAATTTGTAACACTTGTTGTTTCCTTGTCCCTGGGTTTGTTAATACCATTTCCTTTCCCCTCACCTCCCCCTATCCCATGTCCCCCCGGAACTGTCAGTCCCGTTGTTTTCTCCTCCAGATTGTTCATCCAGCCTAGCTTATTTAGACAGACCTGCAGAGATAATAACATGCAGAAAAATAACACAGAGCAAAACCAAGCAACAATATACAACAACAACAAACCACTGACAAAGAACAAAACGCAACAAGAAAGAAAAGGTTGTAGTTAGTTCAAAGATCATTTGTTGGCCTTTAGGAGTGTTTTCCAGTCCAGTCTGTTGGTGCACCACGCCCTGGCCCCAAAGTCCACCTTCAGCATTCCCTGGGGACCTTGCTGCTCCATTCCCTTGCTGTTCTGCTGCACTCCCCTAGTGCTTTGCCTCGGTGTGGTGTGATCAGGTCAGGCATAATTCCCATACTGTGCCTCCGGTTCTTTCCTCCATAAGGCCATGGGTCAGTGAGAGGCATCATGTCTCATAGCGGGACTGGCATGTGCTTCCTCTCTGTGGACTGGCTGCCCTAATTGGGGTCATTTTCCTCAAGTCCTGGTGGGCCAGGATGTGCTCTACTCTCCTACTCCCCCTTCATCTGCCTTCATCTGCTGAAGTAAGCGTTAAAAAAAATGCAAAAGGGACATTGGGAAAAAGCTACTGTATACAAACATTCTTGGGGTGAGGACCGTGTAGTATGGCAGGGACAGATCAAATGCAAGGATGCACCCGGTAGACAACTGGGCAGGAGGTGGGGAAAGGAAAAAATATGATGAAAATAAGGAAGAAATGGGTCGCAGGGACATGGGTGCTAACCCACCCAAGGGGAGGATATTGTTTATATCTCCACAGGGAAAGAGGGAACAGACTTCAACCCAGTGCCCCAAGGTGTGAATGCAACATTCTGGCGTGGAGTAGGGAACCAGTAGAGAGGTCTGGGGGGCTGGCCCCAGTCCCAAATATTAAGTGGACGCCTGCCCCTCCCCCCAGAAGAATTTATTTCAAAGGACGGCATTGAATCTGCAGCTCCGGGAGAGGGACATATTTTCAACTTTTAAAGGATGTGTCATACTATTTTCCACAGTGGTTACACAATTTTACAGTCTTACCAGCAGCGTAAAAGGGTTCCCATCTCTCCACGCCTACGTTAGAATTTGTTGTTTTCTGTGTTGTTTGAACTTCGTTTGTAATGCTGAAAAGAGGTAGTACCTCATTGTTGTTTGGAGTGGCATCTCTCTAATGGTAGTGCATGTGAGACCTGGGCATGGACTTGGGAAGACTGAAGAAGAGCCTCCTCACCTGGATTGGGCAGGGGGAGAGTATTGACAGTACCCCAACTGCCCAAAGAACAATGAAACCTGTGTGGGAAGCCGTGCAGCCGAGTGCTCTGTGGAGACAAAGATGATGAGACTTTGTCTTAGGTATTTGGGGCATATTTTCAGGAAAGACCAGTTTGTGAGAAGAACATCATGCTTGGTCGAGTGGAAGAGCAGTGAAAGAGAGACGAGATGGATTGCAGCCATGGACCAGCAGAGTTACAATTGTGAGGATGGTGCAGGACTGGGTGTGGCTTATTGTGTGAATAGATTTACATACAAGTAGCATAGCTCATTAATTTGGAAGCCCCAGGTAAAAACAGCCATCATTTTCCAGGATTAATTCTTCCCAACTGAATAAACTACTGTACTTTTAGGATATATGTATTCAGGATTTAAAGATGTAGTATGACCTGAAATTGAGTGAATAACTCAGGTGTGCAGGTTGAATGCCCAAAGAGCCAACCAGCCAGATTGATTAGACATAGAAATATGTAATTGGCTATTTTAATAGACCATCTATTTCTTTTCACTCCATCTCATCTCTAATTAAAGAATTATAGTAATACAATTTAACTGACATTATCATGCTTACCTTACTATAAATTTTATATAAAAATTCATACAATTTCAAACATAAGATTTTGAAACGAAAATGTTCAATGATGTATTTCGTGTAAAGTTAATTTAACACTTCTTTTAGATCCTTTATAATATCCTTCGGAAATTACACATTATGTAAACATAAATCACTTGATTAAATAAATAATAATAGAAACAAACAAGAAGTCTAAATTGTTTATATGGATACTTTTATGTGTTATGACCATAATTCACAAAGCACAAGCTTTTAGAAACGTTATTTCAGGAATCTAGAAGCACTCTGGCATCTGCTATAAGTAATTTTGTATCTGTGTTTGCAGCAAAGGTGTGAGCTGAATTGTAATAGATACAAAGCAATACAGGTAGCCTAGTCTCATTCAGCACATACCCACAGCTGCCTGTCGGTACATCTTCTACTTAGCCTATCTTCCTCCTGAAAACACTTAGGTTCTGTGGGCTCCTTGGAGGCACAAGCGTGGATGCGCTAGGTCAGTGATGATTGTTGGTAGGTGCCGCGGAGTCAATTGGACTCATGCTGGCCTATTTATGACACAACTAAACATCCTCTGCTCCTGGGCCATTCTCCTAGCTCTCATAATTGCTCGAGCGTAATGTAGCAGCCATGTATCAATCCATCTCTAGGATAGTCTTCCTGGTTTTTTGCTGACCCACTTTTCTAAGCACAATGTCTTTTTCCCGGAACTGGTCTCCCCTGATAATATGTCAAACTGCAAGAGGCCAGGCTACCATTCTAGGGCTTAAAAAGCATTCTGGGTGCACTTCCTCCAAAATAAATGTTTGTTCTTTTAACAGTCCACAGTAATCCGACTCATCTTTACCAACAAAGCAATGCAAATGAATTAATTGTTCATCTGTCATACGTATTCCTGGTCCAAATTTCCCATGCCTATGAGGTAACTGAAAATATCATGGTTTGGGTTAGTCAACTTTGTTTTTAAGTGACATCTTTGCAGGTCAACACTTTACTGAGTTCTGTGGTGGTCGTGGGTTCCATCCAGTTGGTTCCAGCCCAGAGCTAAAGTAGGCACAAGAGAAGGAAACACTGCCTGGGCCTGGGCCTGGGCCTGGGCCATCCTCAAAGCTGTTTCAATGTGTGAGCCCTTACTCGCAGCCACTGTGTCGATCGCCTCGCCGGGGACTTCCTCTCTTTTGCTGCTCTGCCACATTCCCAAGCACAATAGCCCTCCAACATATACAAAGTACTTGAGACAAAATCTCACCATCTTTGCCTCCAAGGAACATCCCGGTCATACATCTTCCAAGGCTGATTTCTCTGTTCTTTGGGTCCATAGTTCTTTCAATATTTTTCACCAGCACCATAATTCAAACACATGGATTATTCTTCTGTACTTCTTATTCAAGGTCCAACTTTCACATGAATTTGAGGTAAATGAAAATACCCTGGCTTGGGTCAGATGCACCTTAGTCCCCAAATTAATATCCTTACTTTTCAACTAGTTAAGGAGGTCTTGGGGACAGATTTATCCAATGCAATGCATTGTTTGATCTCTTGACTGCTGCTTCCATGAGCATTGATTGTGGATAAAAACAAGGTGAAATCCTGAACGACTTTAATATTTGTTCTCTTTACTAGAATGCTACCTACTGGTCCAGTTGTGAGGATGGGCCTTTTGGTTACATTGAGGTGTAATCTGTACTGGAGGCTGAAATCCTTGATCTTCATCAGAAATCACATCACACCTCCTCACTTTCATCCAACAATGTTATGTCGTCTGCATATGACAGGTTGTTAATAAGCCTTCCTCCAATCCCAATGTTGCATTTTTCTTTATATAATCTAGCTTCTCTGATCATATGAAAGTTGGGCATTTTTTTAACAATTTATTGGGGCTCATACAATTCTTATCACAGTTCATACATATACATACATCAATTGTATAAAGCACATCTGTACAGTCTTTGCCCTAATCATTTTTTTCTCCTCTTTTCTTTTTTTACATTTTTTTAGGGACTCATACAACTCTTATCACAATCCATACATATACATACATCAATTGTATAAAGCACATCCATACATTCCCTGCCCCAATCATTCTCAAGGCATTTTCTCTCCACTTAAGCCCCTTGCATCAGGTCCTCTTCCCCCCCCCTCCCTCCCCTTTCCCCCCTCCCTCATGTGCCCTTGGTAATTTATACATTGTTATTTTGTCATATCTTCCCTATCCAGAGTCTCCCTTCCCCCCTTCTCTGCTGTCCCTCTCCCAAGCCCACATGGAAGAAGCACACCGGCCAGTGCGATCACGAGGTGCCAAGGTACCAGGTATAAGGCATCATGCAAAAAAAAAAAACCATATAAGTGTGTGTATGTATGTGTATATGTATATATGTATATATGTATATATATACCATAGTGAATGAAGGGAGAAGTGCAGAGTGGAGACCCAAGGCCCAAGTGTCAGCCAATGGAGATCCCCTCATAGAAGGGTCTAGGAGAGGAGATGGGTTAATTAGGGTGTGAGGTAGTACCGATGAAGAACACAGCTTTCCCCCAGATCCTGGATGCTTCCTCCCCCCAACTACCATGATCCGAATTCTACCTTGAAGGGCTGGATAGGGCAGAGGTTGTACACTGGTACATATGGGAGCTGGAGGCACAGAGAATCCAGGGTGGGCAATACCTTCAGGACCAGGGGTGTGAGGGGCGATGCTGGGAGAGTGGAGGGTGAGTGGGTTGGAAAGGGGGAACTGATTACAAGGATCCACATGTGACCTCTTCCCTGGGAGAGGGACAGCAGAGAAGGGGGGAAGGGAGACTCCAGAAAGTTGGGCATTTTGTAAGTAAAACCAAAGGTTAATTGAGCCCTTGTATTATAATCAGGCAAAGAATACAGAAAGTACCATGGATTGCCAAAGGAACAAACAAATTTGTGTTGGAAGGACGACTAGAAAATTCTGCAGAGGAAAGGATGGTGAAATTTTGGCTGACATACCTTGGACATATAAGGAGAGGCCAGTCATTGAGATGTCAGGCTTAGCAAAGTAGCAGGCTAGCCAAAAAGAGGAATACTTTCAAAAAGATGCATCGACACAGTGGTTGCATCCATGGACTCAAACCTAAGAACAACTGTGAAGCTGGACCAGGACCAGGCAGTGAGGGCTTTGCTCTGCTGTGCACAGAACACTGTGAGGCAGAACGGACTTGACAGCACCTACAGCAGCAGCAACAACTTTATGTTCAAGAGCAAGCACCTTTCGGACTGTCTTCTGACATCTGCTCTTACCTTCGCTTTCTTCCTTTTTCATGTATGGTGTTCTGGATGCATCACATAGCCCTTGGGGACTTCTCTCTTTAGTTTTGCATGTACAAATTCTGTTATTAAGATTTTCCTCAAAATTTAGGTAGGAAATATGCAAAGTCATGTTTGGCTCTCCTGAACTTGCATATGGGCAGTTGATTGTTGGCCTGTGGCTCTGTTTGGGCTGCTGGTATTAAGCTTCTCTATTGTCTCACCACAGGTGTTGACCTTGAATTCCATGTATTCTCTTCGGTGAGGTACACATGTATAATCACCGTTCATGTTGTGGAGAGAAGGAATTTACAATGACAAAGTCATTGGTCTTATAAATTCTATCATGCGACCTTGTTCTTCTATATAACCAAATGCATTGTGATAATTAGGTCTTCTATCAGCTTGTCTGGGTCAGGATTTCAGTAGTTTGATGGCTAAGATCTGTGAATGCCCCACAAAATAATATAACACAATTAATCACTTCTTGTAAGAAATAAGAAGGACTGCAACTCTCATCAGATCACAACTTTAATGCATTTGAAAATAGGTTTCTTTGGGTTATGGCCTAAGTCCTACATAAGTAGACACGCTGGAAAGCTTGCTTTCTTACTGGTCTGGATCCTTCACCAAGCTCATGAACTTTGATGTTCTGAACTTGAGTCGACATTGTCTAATGACCTTGGGAGCCAGAAGCAGCATACATCCGGTTTATTTTTGATCCACTGGAGTCTACAGCTACACTCCTTTCCTGGTGACCGTGGATTCTTCCACCTTCACGTCCACCAACTTGTGACACTTTTGCTTTGTCTTCCTGTGACGGGGTGGAGTCTAGCCTGTCAATCAGGTCACAGGTTGATGATCTCATTTGGAGGGACAATGGAGACACATAGCTCAGTGGGACCAGACACACTCCCTCTCTACTACACATTGCTACTGACAAGCCATGTGGAGCTGTCTTGAGGGAACCAGAGTCCTGGAGCTGGAGGAGCTACATGGAGACCCCTGCCAGTGCTGAGATGCTTCTACCACCACTGGATCCACAAGACTTTCCATCCACTGGCCTGTGATATTCCTGTATTTGATGTCATTGCATGTGTTGTGTGAGTCTGATGAGGAAATTATAGACTGGTATTGGACATATGGGCTAATACCAGACTTATGCACTTGGATTGGAGTGGACTGGGATGTTCTCTTAATATACAATTACTCTTTTATAAAATACTCTTTCTCATACACATAGAGGGTCTATGAATTTGTTCCAGTCTCACAATTTTAATTATGTGTGAGCCTATTACCCACCTTCTTGAGGTGGTCCTCTCCTTCACTGCCCCTCCACTTTAGCAAGCTGAATGTCTGTTTGGAACAGCTCAGTCTTGGCAACATGAGTCCATGAGATGAAGTCTCACCATCTTTGCTTTTGAGGAACATTCTGGCTAAACTTCTTCTAAGACAGATCTGTTTGTTCTGTTGGCAGTCTATAGTACTTTCAGCCTTTTACACCAGCGTCATAATTCAATTGTGTCGGTGCTGCTTCAGTCTTCCATATCTGACCTCTTTGTCTACAGAAGGGAAAATGAGAATCCAACAAGTTTGACTTCTTGGCCTACAGAGGCACAGTGCAAAGGACCGTGTTGCAGAGACTGAGGACTGGGAGAAACCTGCCTTCTGACTGAGGAGAAGTGTTACTATGACCCTGCTCTGTCTCCTGGTCTCCTTACCTCAACCTCTGGTCTCAACCTGCCTCCTTTGCTCTGTCCCATGGTCTCTACCACTGCCTTCAGTTCCACTGATGTTCGCATGTACCACTTCAGACAAAATATCTTGATCAAGCGTTACTGGTGCCTCTTCTTCCAACAGTTTTGGGACATCTCTCTCTTTGCTTCTGAGATGGATCTTGTACAGAGGAAAACCTTCGATGGAGGCATGGTTTCTACCTTTCAGCAGACCCTGCCACACCCTCTACTAAGGAGTAGGCCTAATTCCAAGTTATGTCTATCCATTAGCACAACAGAAATATCCACCCGGATGGGATTATAGCCACAGGCATAAAGGCAAAACTGTCTAGTACATCACATGGGGCATTGTGACTAAAAGGATCACACACATCTCATTTATAGTTTTACTTTCCTTTCTAAATTGGATACTTCTCTTTATTGACTTATTACTATTCCCATGACTTCCCATATAATATTGAATAAAAGACTGGTCTATCCTGTGGTCTTTTATTTTGTTTTTTGACCAAAATTTCAGATATAAAAAATATTTTAATTTGGGTAAATAATGAAGACAGCATTCATAAACCACTGTAAATTGTATATTAGAAACCATATTTTTTGCCATTTTTCCTGAAACCATATTTTTTGCCAAGGAAAATTTTCTCCTTTCATATTTTGTTATGTGGGGGTTGAAATTAAGATGACTTTTTAAAATTCAGATATTATATCAGTTCTAATTTCGTATATGAATATTCAATAACATAATTCATCTCTCATTATATTTGCTTTTTTCCCCCTGCTAAATCTTTTTGAAAAAACTCTACCCTATAGTGAATATTCAAATGCTAGGGGAAAAGAAAAATAAATATTACAAAGCATATAAATAAGGTAACATCTGCCTCTCCTAGCAAAATTTACTGCCATGTGATGAGTCAAATGTGAAAAGGAATACCGGTGATATGTGTATGTTATGCTTTATCTATCATTTGTATTCTAGAGAATAAGTTTGGAAAGATAAATCCATCCCTTGCACACTTTATTCATCATATATGACAAGGACCAGCCCTGGTAGCGTAGTGGATTACGTGTTAGGCTGCTTACCACAAAGTCAGCAGTTGGAAACATATAACAAGAGAGTGTTAGCAAAAATGATGGAAGCAGGGGAAGATACTGGGAGGTTTTCCGGCGTTGAAAGCAACACTGTAACATTACATCCACAATCTTGTGATAGCAGTGATCTATGAGTAAATTCATGGAACTACAGGTTGAATGAGTGTAGGAGGGAGAGTAGGAGTTTGTATATTTATCTATTTATATTTGTATAGGTCTATATAGATTTGTATTACATTTGTATAAATGTATATCATTTATATACATTTGAAAGATGATATGCCTTCGTGTGTTTTTATCTTTGCTGAAAATATACCATGAATATGGTAGAGCATACACACAGATAACAACATCTTAAGGAAATGAGTTACTGGGCCTTCAGGCTTAGTTCCAGAGTTCCAGGGAACATCAAGTTCGTTTGGTATAGCATAGTCTACAAATACAATATTCCATATCCAACTTTGGTGAGTAGTGACTGGGATCTTTATTTTGGTAATCAGTTTATTGGGGACTCTTACAGCTCTTATAACATTTCATACACCAATTCTATCAAGCATATTTGTACATATGTTGCCATCTTCATTTTCTAAACATTTACTTTCTAGTTGAGCCCTTGATATCAGCTCCTTTCCCTCCTCCCTCCCAGCCCACCATTGTGATCCGTTATAAAGTATAAATTATTATCGCTCTCATATTTTACTCCAACCACTCCCTGCACCCATGCTTCTGTTGTTCAACTCCTTGGGGTGGGGTTATGTGTTGATCTTTGCGCTTGGTTCCCCCTTCCTCCCCTCCTCTCTTCATCTTCCCCCTACCCTCCTGGTATCCCTAATTCCATTTCAGTTCCTGAGACATTTATCTGATCTGGTGTGTTAGACTGGGTAAACTAGAGAAAAAAGTCCACAGAAATTCACACATGTTTAAGAGAGAGTTTTATATATATATAGTAAGTGTACATTCAGAAAGCATCCCAACCCAGAGCTGTCTGAGCTCATAAGTCCAACATCAGCCCATATGTCCGACACCAATCTACAAAGTCCTCCTCAATTTCACAAAACACATAAGAAAGCCGAGTCAGTGAGCGTGTAAGCATCTTGGTGCTGGCAGGGTTCTCCACACAGCTGCTCCAGCACCCAGGGCTGCATCAGGGTAGGTCCATGTGTGACCAGATTTTAACACTGGTAAAGTGGGACACCATTGATAAAACTCATATCCTGGCGAAATATCCACATGGCGGCTGAAAACTGTAATACTAGCTAGTCATGTATTCTTTCCAAAATTCAGGACTTTTTAAAAATGCTACAGGACGGGGGAAATTTGTTAAAAATAGGGACTGTCCTGCCAAAAGTGGGACATCTGGTCACATGTGGCTTCTCTTTGGGGATGTATTGCAGGAAGTGAGCCTTGCCAACTGAAGCAGGGAACTGGCTAAGGCAGCTGCACACTGGTCCGACCATCAGAAAGCGAGAGAACTGAGAACTAGAAAGGAGAGGTTCACCAAGCCATTTATCTCTCCACCTTTCATCCCACATGTGTTTATCGGCCAGGTTGGCACAATACAACTTAACTATCTCACCTGGATTCTGTGTGTAGTGAGCTCTTATATGTACCAGTGTATATGCTCTGGTCTAGCAAAAGCTGAAAGGCAAGACTGACTGGGGTCATGATAGTGAGGGGTGGGGAAGGCTCAAAGAACCAGAGGAATATTGTGTTTCATCAGTGCTACACTACACCCTGATTGACTCATCCCTTCCTTGTGAACCTTCTGTGAGGGGATGTTCTATTGTTTACAGATGGGCTTTGGGTCTCTGCTCCAACACCCCTCATTCCCAAAATGTGGTTTTTTGTTTGTTTTGGATTTCTGGTGCCTGTTACATGATTCTGTTGACACTTCATGATTGCACAAGCTGGTATACTTCTTCCATGTGGACTTGTTGCTTCTCTGCTAGATGGCCACATGTTTAACTTCAAGTGTTTAAGACCTCAGATGCCAGGCACCATCAGCTTTCTTCACCACATTTGTTTATGCACTCATTTTATCTTCAGTGATTGTGCTGGGTGGGATGAGCATCACAGAATGCCAGGTTGTTAGAGCAAAGTGTTCTCACATTGAGGGAGGGCTTGAGCAGAGACCCAAAGTCCATCCACTTCCTCAATGTCTTGCCATATAAATATATGTACATAGGCCAATGCCTCTACTAGTATGTGTTAATATAACAATTACATGAGTGCACAACTCTGTTGAAAAGTGTATCCATAGCTTTGCTTCCTACATTTTCCCTTTGTTTCCTTTTACCTTTCTCCTGCCCCACCATCACACTCAACCTTCTTCTGTCTTTCAGTAATTCCTCTCAGCTAGATTGGTGTTGGTGACTGAGGTTGTAAAAGCTAATGAATGGTCTATTGGTCTCTCTCTACCAAGAGCAAAGAAGGGTGAAGAAAACAGATGTTTCATGGAAACAATCCAATGGGCCTCTTAGAGATTAGCATTCAGTACTGTGAGGCCACAGGAACTAGATGGTGTCTGGCTAGTCCTGCCAACTGTTCTGAGAGATAAACATTCAAACCACCAGGTGGTTCTTGATAAGATTGGAGAACATTTTAGAAAAAGATACAAAGTTCTGAAAAATAGATTTATAGAACCCTTGAGATCACGGTCCTGGTCAGTTCTGGGAATGAAAAATGCGTTGTGTTCAATTTTTAGCTAAACAATAAACAGGGCGACCTGCATGACACTAACACCAAGATGACGTGCACTCTTTTGAACAATCAGCTATTTGAGATACAAGGGCAGTGTTTTCCAAGGACGAAGTTCAGAAGGGTTAGGAAAGGAGGTATAGAAACGAGAGACTCGGGGAGTAAATAGGACAAGGATAGGATATTGGATGAATTTCAATGACTTGGAACAAAATGTGTATGAACTGTTAAAGTGGAAACGGCTTTGCTGTGTAAAGCTTCGTGCCATTAACAATGAAAGCTACGTTGTTGTTAGGTGCCATCCAGTCACTGCCAACTCAGCGATCCTCTGCACAAAGGAAGGAAATGTTCCCTGCCTGCACCATTGTCACCATTGTGCTCATGTTTGGGGCCATTGCAACCACCACTGTGTCGGTGCATCTTGTTGAGGGACTTCCTCGTTTCTGCTCCCTTTCTCTTTTACCAAGAACAATGTCCTTCTCTGTGGACGGGTCTCTGACAGCTTGTCCAAAGTACTTAATACACAGTTTTGCATCATTGCGTCTCAGGAACATTCTGGATCTACTTCTTCCAAGAGATATCTGTTTGTTCTTTTGGCAGTTCCTGGTACTTTCAATATTCTTCGCCAGCATCATGACCCAAATGCATCAGTTCTTTGTTGCTCTTCCTTATTTAGTGTTCAACTTTCACATGCACATGAAGTGATTGAAAATATCATTGCTTGGGCCAGGCCTAGCTTAATCCTTAAAGTAATCTTATTGCTTGACAACACTTTAGAAAGATGTTGTGCAGCCGAATTATCCAATGCAATGCATTGTTTGTCTCTTAACTACTGCTTCCATGAGTGTTGTTTATGGATCCTACTTTGTTAATATTAAGATTGTATTAATAGACTAGATTAATTTATAACTGTAATTAGTGTCTTATATTAAATACATTAATGTACTGAAATCTACTCTATAAAGATGAAGCTTCTCATGCGAGAGGATAATGCATGATGGAGAAGTGCTTCTTTCTGCTATATGTAAGGTCACCAGGAGTTGGAACTGGCTAGATGGTAACTAACCACAACAAAAAGCTGTATCCAGCTAAAGCTGGCTTTACTATTTTGGATAAATATTTCACTAGGGGAAGTGCAGTTGATTTGGATCTTCTCTGATGGTGCCCCTCCATTTAGAGGCACCATACAATAAATGTGAATACTCTTCTATGTGCAGTGATAGGGACTGAATAGGAAAAGGCTGTTTGCCTACATCTTTTGTGTAGCTTTTTTCAAAATATGTTCTTCTACACAGGGTCAAAATAAGAATGGCTCAAGGTTAAAACATTCATCCTCCTCAGCTAGACCACAGATGATGCAGGCTTCTGTCCTGCACAAGTGCGTTCTGAATGTGTGCTATTGCTTCATCTCTATTCATGAGAACTCTAAGAGCTCAATTCGAGGAAGAATATGCCTTTCTTTATGTTGGCTCCCTTAAAGCTCCAAGACTTTGGGGATGTAGGAAAGAACAAATACCATTTCAAATACAGTTTTGAGGGTGAAGAGAAGGGAGGGAGGGGAAACCATTTTATTCCACCATGAATAGTTACAGAGGGAAATGAAGTTTGCTAAAAACATATCTGCTATAGAGCTATGAAAGAAAAGAAAAAGGAACACTTCTAATTTTCCAAATTGTATTATTGTGATTCTTTTATAAATGCAATTGTACTGAGATTCCTACAGAAATGGCATAATTGGCAGATATAGTTGAGGTGTAGGAAGCATAATTGTGTAGACATTATTACGTCTCCTGCTGTAGAATGGGGTCTGTGTTGCCTTCTTCCCCTTTCTCCTTTCATTGTTCCTGTGCTTGCCACAACTCTTTAGAACCCATGCAAGCTCGGGGTTTTACTCCACATAACACAACTGCAAGTATACAAATGAAATACTCAAGAGGTGGCATAAGTATCCAAGCATTTATTTCATTAATGTAACATTTAAGAATAATATATTTTTAAATGTTATTAGATATACTGATAGACATTTGCTTTATTTGGAATAGTAGATACTGGTAGTAGTGATTCAGAAAGCATAAATATTCATGAAGAGTTCAATCATTTTATTGGGGGTTCATACAATTCATATCACAATCCATACGTACATCCATTGGGTCAAGCACATATGTACATTTGTTGCCATCATCATTCTCAAAACATTTGACTTCTATTTGAGCCCTTAATATTGGCTGCTCATTTACCCCCTCTAACCCCACTCCCCCCTCCCTCATGAACCATTAATAAATTATTATTATTTTGTTATAATATGTAACATATATTATTATATATGTTACACTGTCTGACATCTCAACCCGCCCTCTTCTCTGCTGTCCATCCACCAGGGAGGAGGCTATGCGTAGATTCTTATAATCAGTTCCCCCTTTCTACCACACATGCCCTCCACCCTCCATGCATCGCCACTCTCACCACTGGTCCTGAATGAATCACCTGTCCTGGATTCCCTGTGTTTCCAGTTGCTATCTGTACCAATGTACATCCTCTGATATAGCCAGATTTGTAATGTAGAATTGGGATCAGGATAGTGGGGGCACGGAAACATTTAAGAACTAAAGGAAAGATATATATTTCATCGTTGCTACCCTGCACCCTGACTGGCTCATCTTCTCCCCACAACCCTTCAGAAAGGGGGTGTCTGGTTGGCTACCGATGAGTTTTGAGTCTCCACTCTGAACTCACCCACATTTACAATTATATGATTTTTTTGTTCCTTGATGCGTGATGCCTGATCCCTATGGCAGCTCGTGGTCACACAGACTGGTGTGTTTCTTCAATGTGGGCTTTGTTGCTTCTGAACTTGATGGCCACTTGTTTATCTTCAAGCCTTTAAGACCCCAGACGCTATATCATTTGATAACCGAGCACCGTCAGCTTTCTTCACCACATTTGCTTATGCACACATTTTCCTTCAGCAATCATGTCAGAAAGGTGTGCATCCTGGAATGCCAATTTAATAGAACAACGTGTTCTTGCATTGAGTAAGTACTTGAGTGGAGACCCAATGTCCATCTGCTGCCTTAATACTATTCCTATAAATATGTGCACACAGATCTGTTTCTCCACACTCTTATAGAAATATATTTACATATGGACATTCTAGTTTTTAGGCCTCTATAAATACCTTTTGTCACCAAGTTCTTTCCTCTATTTCCTTTCACTTTCCTCGTGTTCCACTATTATGCTCAGCCTTCATTTGGGTTTCAGTCATTTCTCTCATTTACCTTGTCCTTGCTGAATCTCTACCAGGCCTCTCACACCCTCCTTGCCACTGATTCTGGATCACTTGTTGCTCCCCTGTCCCTGGGTTGGTCATCACCACATCCTTTCCCCTGCCTCCCCCTCTCCCGTGTCCCCCCAGAACCATTGGTCCTGTTGTTTTCACCACCAGACTATTCATCCAAACTATCTTATCTAAATATATCTGTAGATATAATAATATGCACCAAAAATCAAACCAGAGCAAGATAGGCGATGGGTGAGAACACAGCAATGACAACAAAAAGGAAACCAATTACCCATAGAAGAATAAATTAAGTAAAAGAAAAAAATTTTAAAAGAAAGAAAAACCTGTAAATAGATAAAAGTCTAATTTTTTATCTCTAGGCGTGTGCTTCAGTCAGGTCCAATGGGGTACCATGCTTTGGCCCCAGAGTCTTTCCTTTGTACTCCCTTGGGGACTCCCTCTTCTGCTCCCACGGTTGCTCTGCCACATGCTTTTAGTGGTTTGCCTTGGTGTCACAGGGTCAGTCTGGGCCAGTCCCGACACTGTGTCTCCAGTGTTGTCCCCCCTGAAGGTCCTGGGCCATAAAGGGACGGCGTGTCTCACAGTGGGATCAGCCATATCTTCCACTCTGTCCATTGGCTATAAAGAGTGGGGATATCGTCCTCCAGGCCTGGTGGGCCAGGATGTGTTCCACTCTCTCTTCCTCCCCCTCCATTTGCTCCCATTTGCTCTGATCAAACATGCCCCTCTCTCCTAGCTGCAGCTTCAGTGCCATCCTCTCAAGTAAATTCTTCTGAAGGGAGGGGCAGTTGTCCATGTAGCTGGTATGGGGGCTGAGCCCTCAGGCCTCTCCACTGGCTCCCCATTACTTGCTGGCATGCTGTATTGGTCTGACACTGGCTTTAAATCCGGTCCCTCTTTCCCTGTGGAGACACAAACAATACCCTCTGCGTGGGTGGGTCAGTGCCCTATTCCCCTATCACACATCTTTTTTTTTCTTTCCCCTTTCCTCCCTCCACCCCCCTCTCAGTTGGCTACCGTATGTATCCTCGGATTTGGTCTGGCCCCTGCCATACTATGTGGACCTCACCCCTGGAGTGTTTGTTGTATACAGTAGCTTTTTCCCTGTGCTCCTTTTGTACTTAACTTTCTGTTCTCTGAATATATATATATATATATATATATATATATATATAAACTTACCTCAGCAGAATCATGTTACTTGTCTTTTTGTGCTTGGCTTACTTCACTTAGCATAAATTCCTCTAGTTCTTCCCATACGGTGATATGCTTCATGCATTCATCACTCATTTCAGCAATGCATAGTACTCCATTGTATGTATGTACCACAGTTTTTAATCCATTCGTCTGTTGATGGAAATTCGGGTTGTTTCCAACTCCTTGCGATTGTGAACTGTGCTGCAAAGAACACTGGAGCACAGATGTCTGGCTGTGATTTGTTTCCTGCCTCTTCTGGGTATGTGCCCAGTAAGGGGATTTCTGGGTCATATGGTAACTCAATTTCCGTCAGTTTGAGAAATCACCAAATTGATTTGCAAAGTAGTTGTACATACCTACCGGCCCAGCAGCAGTGGATAAGAGTTTCTATCTCCCCACAGCCCCTCCAACACTTGGTGCTTTCTGATTTGTTGAATTGGGCTATCGTTGAGGGTGTTTGATGGTATCTCATAGTTATTTTGATTTGCATTTCTCTTATGGCTAATGATCGGGAACATTTTCTCATGTGTTATTTGCCATTCAGATTTCAGACTCTGTGAAACTTCAGGTCCTTTGCTCGCGTCCTCAGTGGGCAATTAGTTCTTCTCTTATTGTAAGCTTGCAAATTATTGTAGGTTTTAATAATAAGGCCTTTGTCTGGCATTTCATTTGTAAAGATGTTTTCCCAATCTGTGGGCTCTCTTATTACTCTTTTGGTGAATTCTTTTGATGTACACAGGGGACTTATCTTCAATATATCCCACTTGTCTATTTGTGACTCCTCTGTATTTGTATCCTTCCCTATTTCTGATAGCCTGTGTACTCCCTGTGCCAAGGTTCTCAGGTTTGTCCCAATTCCCTCATTATGGCCCTAATTGTTTGGGGTTTTTCTCAATGTCTGTGATCCACCTTGCATTTATTCTTGTACATGGAGTGAGGTAAGGGTTTTGCTTCATTTTTCTGCAGTTAGATATCCATTTTTTCCAGTACTATTTATTGAAGATGGCATCTGCTTCCCATTTAATATTTTGGGGGCCTTTATCAAAGATTAGTTGCCTGTATGCTGATGTTTTTATTTCTGGGTCTTCAACTCTTTTCCATTGGTCTGAATATCTGTCATTATGCCAGTACCATACTGTTTTGACTCCTGTGGCTGTATAGTATGTGGTAAAATCAGGTAGAGCAAGCTCTCCCACTGTGTCCTTCTTCTTGAGGAGTTCTCTGCTAACTCTGGGCTTCTTCCCCCTCCATATGAAGTTTTCATCTGTTTTTCCAATTCTTTGAAGAAGAATGGTGGTATTCGTATCGTGATAGCATTGAACTTATATGGTGTGCTCGGCAGAACTTATGTCTACTATATTGAATCTGTGAATCCATGAACATGGGATATTCTTCCATTTGTTCAGGTCATTCTTGATTTCTTGAAGTAGTGTTTTATAATTTTCCTCATACAAATATTTAATTTTTTTAGTCAGGTATATCCCTAGGTTTTTCCATTTGTGCTTGGCCATTGTAAAGGGCACTACCTTTTTAATTGTCTCTTCTGTGATCTTGTCTGATGTGTAGAGCAGTCCAATAGACTTCTGTTTGTTGATTTTGTATTCTGCTACTCTGCCATATTCCTCTATTGCTTCCAATACTCTGCTTGTAGAGTTTAAGAGATCTTTGATGTGTAGAATCATATCATCTTCAAATAATGTTAATTTTGCCTCTTCTTTCCCCAGCTGAATACCTTTAATATCTTTCCTTTGTCTAATGTTGTTAGCTAGGACTTCCAGTACAATGTTTAATAGGAGTGGGGCACGGGACATCATTGTCTGGTCCCCTTTTTCAGTGGAATTTTTTTCATCTTTTCTTCGTTAACTACCATATCAGCTGTTTTTTTCATGTATGGCTTGTATAATATTGAGCAATTTTCCTTCTACTTCTATCTTCTTGAGTGTCTTAAACAGGAATGCATGATGGATGTTGTCGAATGCTTCTTCCGTGTCTATCAATATAATCATGTGGTTCTTATAATTTTTCCTGCCAATATGGTGAATAATGCTGATGGTCTCTTTTATATTGAACCATCCCTGCATCTGTGGAATGAATTCCACTTGGTCATGGTGAACTATTTTTTAAAATGCTTTTTGTATTCTATTGGCCAATATTTTGTTATGGATTTTTGCATCAATGTTCAATAGGGATATTGGTCTACAGTTCTCAATTCTTGTGGCATCTATGCCTGCTTTAGATATCAAAGTTATACTAGCTTCATAGAGTTTGGGCGTTTTCCATCTTTTTCTATGTTCTGGAAGAGTTTGTTTAGGATTGGTGGCAATACTTCTTTAATGCTTGGTAGAATTCTCCTGTGAAGTCATCTGGCCCGGGGAATTTTTTTGTTCATGATCCCTTGATTACCTTGTCTATTTCTTCCATTCCTATGGGTCTGTTGAGGTTGTTGACATCCATCTGGGATAGTTTAGGGAGGGATTGTGCTTCCAAATATTTGTCCATGTCTTCCAAATTGGTGAATATGTTAGAATATAGACCTTCATAGTACTGTGTAATTATCCTTTTGATTTCAGTAGGGTCCATTGTAATGTCCCCTGTTTCATCCCTTATGCTTGAAAATATTGTTTGTTCCTTCTTTCTTTGGTTAGGTTTGCCAGAGGTCTCTCAATTCTGTTAATTCTTTCAAAGAACCAATTTTTAGCAGCATTGATTTTTCTCATATTTTTCTTGTTTTCCCTCTCCTGTATCTCATCTTTGATTTTTATTATATCTATCCTCTTGCTATTAGTAGTGCTGTTCTGATGACTCTTCTCTAATTGGTGTAGTTTTTTTGTCAGCATATCATTCAGGAGTCTCTCTTCTTTTTTAATGTGTGCATTTATTGCTACCACCCTTCCTCTGATAAATGCCTTTGCTGTATCCCACAGGTTTTGGTACATAGTATTTTCATTCTCATTGGCTTCTAGAAACTTCCTAATTTCATCTCTGATCTGGGTCAATAGCCACTTCTTTTGCAATAGGAAATTGTTCTTCCGCCAATTGTTTGCCCTTATATTCTTCACCATCCTTCTGTTAATTTCCAGCTTTATGGTGCAATGATCAGAGAGAGATGTCTGTATAAACTCTATGTGCTTGAGTTTACTAAATTTCAACTTGTGTTCGAGCATTTGGTCTATTTTCAAATATGTGCCATGTGGGATTAAAAATAATGTGAGTTTTTTAAATGTGAATGGAAACCTCTGAAAATATCTGTCAAGTCGCCCAATTGTGCTATTTAGATCTGTAGCCTTCTTGTTGGGTTTCTTTCAAAATGATCTGTCTTTTTCAGAGAGTGGTGTATTAAAGTCACCAACTATAATTGTTGAGCCTGTGATCTCTTTTTTTTTCGTCTTTTGGAATGTTTGATTTACAAATTTTGCAGGTCTCTCGTTAGGGGCATATATGTTTATTATGATCCCTGGTTCTTGGTCTATTGTTCCCTTGAGCATTATATAGTGCCCCTCCTTGTCTCTTGTTATGGCTTGTATCTTGAGGTCAGTTTGTTCAGATATTAAGGTTGCTACCCCTGCTTTTTTTGTGTTACCATTTGTTTGCATATTTTTCTCCAGCCTTTAATTTCAAGCTGTCTTTGTCTGCAAGCTTGAGATGAGTCCCCTGGAGGCAGCAGATCGATAGTTATGTTTCCTGAGCCAGTCTATTATACTCTGCCTTTTAATGCCTGAATTCAGGCCATTGATATTCAGTGTTAGTATATCCATCTGTGGAGTCTGTGATGTCACCTTGTACCTTTTGTGTTGGATATTTTCCTATCTACCTATCTTATCCGCTGGTCTTATAGGTGTGGTTTATGTTTGCTTTCTTTCCACTATTGAGCAGATGCTATCCTGGGGACTGTTTCCTCCTTGTTGCCCTATGGGTGGAGTTGTTTTATGTGATAGTCTCTTATTTCCCCTTTGTGAGTGTTGATCTTCTGCCCATACTGGATTGGCAGGGTTCTTTTGTAGGGCTGGGTTTCTTTTTATGTATTCTTAGAGGTTGTCCATGTCTTGGAAGACTCTTACTTCTCCATATTTCTTAATAGGTAATTTGACTGGTTAAAGTATTCTTGGGTTTACATTGTTTTCCTTCAAATTTTGGAATATGTTACTGCATTCCCTCTTATCTTAATCATTTCCACTTATAGAACTGAATATACTCTTATTGGGATACCTTTATATGTGACTGTTTGATTTTCCTAACTGCTTTTATGATCTTCTCCTTTTCCTCATAGTTGGATAAATTGAGAATTATGTGTCTTGGTGACTTCTTGGGAATCAGTCTGGGTGGTGTTCTTTCAGCCTCTTGAATGGCTGCCTAATTTTCATTTATTAAGCTGGGGAAGATTTCCTCTAAGAATTCCCTTGCTATTTTCCTGGTTTACTTCTTTGTTGTGTCTTGTTCCGTTAGTCTAATTATTCTAATATTTTTTCTTTTCATAGCCTCAGACATGGCTCTCAAGTTTTCTGCAGCTATTTTGATGATCTTATTTGACTGCTTTTCCCATTTGCTGAGGTTTGCTTAGTTATCCTCTAGGTCACTGGTGTGATTCTCTACCTCCTCAAGCCTATTGACAAGGTCTGTCAATTTGTCACTGGATTTTGTTATTTCATCCCTTAACTCTTGTATTTCCCTTTGGTGCATTGCCTTTATCTCTTCTATCATTTCATCTTTTTTTCCTGCATTGCTTCTTTCATATACTTTATGACTTCAAACAGCATTCTGAAAATTTCTTTTTGTGGCAGGTCAATATCTGCTTCTTCTATGCCCATCATTAGGTTCATGACTTCTTCTGGCACTGTCTTCTGTTTCTCCTGTTTTTTTGTTAAAGATGTTAGAACTGGTTGTTGTTTACTTGTTGCTTTAGAGGAGCCTGCAGGCATCTTCCTGAGTTGAAGATCCCTGGGTTCTCTCTTGGGGGTTTCTTATGAGTACTTTTATGAACTACCTGCCAGTAATTGTTCTGAGGGGTCAGGCTATCACTATATCTTCCTGTGGTTTCACTCTTATCCTAGCCGCCCAGTATTCTGTTACTTGGAATGTGTGTTGGATATTCCTCTCATGTGACACTTGTCGGGTTGTTGTTGCCCCATGAGTGCATTGCTTCCCTGGCTGATCTCTCAGTAGACTTCATGGTTCTTGGAGCACCTTGGATGGCCTATGGTATTTTCCTCTGCAACTGTAGTGCGGAGTGGGGTGTATAGGTATACCTTACTTAGCGTAGAGCTCTGTAGCTGGCCAGGGAATTATTATAGACAGAGAGATCACCTTGGAGGTTGGGTGGATGTTCCTGCAGTAGCATGGAGCCCCACCAGTGGTGGTTAGGTGTTTCCCTCAGTCACTTGTAGGGTCTCAGGATTTAGGTTGGGGATGCTCCCACTTTTTGTAGGGGAGAACCCCCTACTGCTTGGTGTGTGGATGAGGACAGGCATGAATTCCACAGCTGCTTGCCAAGCCAATAAATGTGGGTGGGAGCTCCCCTAGTCCTACCTTCAGAATTGTCCTAGGAAGAGGATAGTGGCCTGCAGGGTGCTAGTGGTTTGTGAAAGGAAAGAGAGTGATATGAGAGGGAAAAGAGAAAGAGGAAGACAGACTGGAGAAACCATGCCAAGAAAACTCACACACACAACTAAAATGTACAGAGTAAACAAAGTGAAAACGGTAATAAAAAAATAAAGAAAGAAAGAAAGGAAAACAACCTAAAAGGAGAACGGAATCTGCTGATGCTGTGGTAGCAAATAGAGAAGAGCTAGAAGAAGAGGAGAAGAGAAGAACACGTGAAAGAAGAACACAAAGAAAGAAAAAGAAGAGAAAAGGAAGGAGGAGAGATAATTTTGAAAATAGATAAAGAAATAGCTGACCCCATGCTGTGCTGTGTAGCGCTGACTCGTCCTGTGTGCAGCACTGTCTTAGGTGTCAGGCTGCCCACTGGTAGGACAGGGTTGCCCTAGGCAAAGTGTAGGGTTCCGGAAATCCACAGTGGCATGTGAAAGGAATGAGAGGGAGAAGAGAGGATCATACGAGCAGAGAGAGAAGTGAAGAGAACAAATATAGAAAAAGGAAAGAAAGAAAAAGAGAATAAAGAGAAAGGAGGAAAAAACCCAACTGTGTTCACTAATATTGGCTGTGATAGTAAAGAGGCAGGAGAGAGAGGAGGAAATAAAGTATAAAGAGATAGCTGATCCCTGATTGCTTGAATGTGGGGCTAGAGGGATTTATTCCCTGCCCCACAATGGCAGGTTGGTGTGCCCTATTAATGCAGAGACCCAGTTGTGTTAAGAAGAATTGCCCTAGTTGACAAGATTGCATTAGAGGTCTGACAGAGGTTTCCTCAGAAGTGCAGTGTGGTATAGATGTTTGTCCCAGCTGCCTTGTGTGGTGTACAGCACTCCCACAGAGGGCAGGGTAGAGGTCCTCGTGCTCTTTGGATTGATTTGCCCTAAGCGGAGGGTGGTGACCTGGAAGCCAGTAGTGGCATATGATAGGAGAGATTGGGAGAGAAGAAGAGAAAGAGGGAAAAAGGAAAAAAATGAGGGAAAACGAAAAAAAAAAAAACCAACAGAAATCTGAGCTCATTGAAACTGACTGTAGTGGGAAGGTAAAAGGGCTAGTGAATAGAGGGAGAAGAAATAGAGTAGTAGGTAAGGAGATAACTGAGATTTGATCACATGTTCGTGAGGCTGGAGGAGTTCCAACTCTTCCTCTAGGTAGCGGGTGGTGTTCCTGTTAGATGTAGGGTTCCACAGATGCTGTGTGGGAATACTTCAAAGGCAAGATCGCACCCATGGTCAGGCATCAGTTGAGTGCTGGAGTTCACTGGTGTACCTGCCTTGTGCTGTATGCAGCATTGTAGCAGGGGCAGGGGCTGAGGTGTTCTCACAGGAACGTCTAGGGCCCCAGGACAGGCAGGGCCCTATACTGAAAGGGAAGCTGGGCTTATTGTCCTATCTAGTCTGCTGGTGCCTACTAGATCAGAGGATTTTATTTATTTATTTTTATCTCCCTGGCCAGCTAGAATAAAATCAAATTAAATGATCTCCCACAGTCTCTGAGCTGTAGCTCTGTGCTGTTTGAAGATGACACTTGCTACAGCGGGTCTTTGTTATTCCAAAAGCCTCCAGGCCTTGTAGCTGAGTTCTTGCATTCTTAGCTAGGTTTCTTCTTATGCTAATTTATGTTAAAGGCCCCCACCTATGTGCTCCTTGAAGCTGAGCAACCAGATTGGGGTTTGAGTTTTAAACCAATAATATATATTTCACCCTTTTTATAAAATTATGCTTGTGATGTGCTCCAGTTTGGGGGCTGTCAGGCTGACCTCCAGAGGGGGAGATCCAGGTTATCAGGGGGGTTGTTTCAACCAAATGGAACTATATTCGCTCCCTGAACTGACTTTCCGTGATCTATTTTCTTCGACACAGTGATCTACTTGAGGTAAAAACCTTCCTTTTCTTCTACTCTAAATTATGGCTACCCGCCACCACCACTCCCCAGGTTGTGAGCCCGAGCATAGGGTTCTCCTTGTTTCTGTTCCCTTTAGGGCGTCAGCCTGGAGAAATCGCTGCAGCCTGCACCAGCGGGTCACCAAAGCTCGAGCGTTTTAAAGCATTCTTGGTTTGCTTTGTGAGTGGAAATCACACACAAAAATAGGGGTTTAGGAGAGACCCTAGTACTCTAGTTCAAATTTCAGGACTCCACCTCCCCATTTCCTTCACCTTACCTCCCAATTTTCTGGTCTGGCAGCAGGAGTTCAGGATGGGTTTGTCCTATAAGGTAGCCATTTTTTCCCGGTCCCCGAAGTTCGATTTCTAATAGATAAGAAAATAGTTTTAATTCTAGTAGTTAGTTTCATCAGCATTCAATACTTTAATTTTATAGTTTGAGTAGGTAAAATACATTAATTTAAAATGAAATAGTTATAAAAATAAAATGCATATATACATGTTGATGTCTGCATATATGAATCTATACAGAGTTACACCAAAGTGGTGATTACCTAGAAGTATCATGCATATATATAGACTATTAACATTTTGACTACTTCTCTCAATGATTTTACTTCTTACCAAACGTATGTATTGACCCTAAATATATATTAGTATGACAGAGGATATTTCTACATGAGTATTTTCCTATCCTGAAAATGCATCTGACAAATAGCTAATTTAGGGATAAAGGGAAGTTGTCTCTACCAAATGCCAACCGTAAACGAAAACCAGCTGGCACTGCCACCATAAAGGGTTGCAGGGAAATCAGGCACACTTCAGACCCCTATCAGAAAATCCAGAGCTGGCATGTACAGACCCAGGCTACCTAGGCCCAGGTGGAATGCAACCTGGCCACAACCTAGGCCCATGTGTCGGTGACATGACATCACACAAGTGCACCTGAACTCAGTCAATAAGATTGGCCAGTGCCCTTACTCACAACAACCCCTCCCTAACCCACAGTGAGGACAGTAGGGAATAAATACCAGACTGAGGGCAAGCCTCTCTCTCTTGTAGGTCCGAGGGTGAGATTTCCCCAGCATGCATGATGTACAGGGGCCCGAGTGCCTGCTGGGGCCAGCACTCTCTTGGTTTTCCTTGCTCTGGGATCAGGCACTCTTTTGGGTTTGTGGACTCTTTCACTACCCCCTTAAGTGGCCATTTTCATCATGAACTTTTCCCCGACCCCCATCATGCTGCCTTGCACATTTCCAGAAGTAGCGTGTATTTTCTGAAATGGTAATGTCCGACACTTCCCTTTCCCTCATAAAAGTTACGTTCAGTTCTTGGATTTACAAAAGTGCTTCTGTCATGTGAATTCTTTCAGCCTTGAGAAGCAAGAACTGAGGTAATCCACCGCAGAAACCTAGTATATCCAAGTTTTCAAGGTCTGTGATGCCTTTGTCATGAAAATATCATAAAAAGAAATCATCTCACTATCATCGAGTTGATGCTGGCTCATAGCAACCCTATAAAGAAAAGGTGAAACCATGCTTGTAGGTTTGTGAGGCTGTAACTCTTTCAGGAAGTACACAGCCTATCAAGCTGCTGACCTGGGCTGAGCAGCCCAGGACTGAGAATGAGTCAGTGGGGTGATTAATTTTGTCGTATGGTTGTGCTTTCCCTACTTTCTTTCTTTTATTCTTAACAAGTATAATAAAAACCATTATCTATAGCATCAACCAAATATAATTCTCTGAATTATGGTTTTTAATTCATCCTTAATATTAAAAATGAATTTACTAGCACTTGGGGAGTGCAGCAGAACAGCAAGGGAATGGAGCAGCAAGGTTTCCAGGGAATGCTGAAGGTAGACTTTGGGGTCAGGGCATGGTGCCCCAACAAACTGGACTGGAAAAGACTCCTAAAGGCCAATGATCCTTGAACTAACTACAACCTTTTCTTTCTTGTTGTGTTTTGTTTTGTTCTTTGTCAATGGTTTGTTGTATATTGTTGCTTGGTTTTGCTCTGTCTTGTTTTTGTGCATGTTATTATCTCCGCAGATCTGTCTAAATAAGTTAGGCTGGATGAACAATCTGGAGAAAACAACGGGACTGACAGTTCTGGGCAGACATGGGATAGGGGCAGTGGGGGGTAAGGAAGTGGTGTTAAAGAACCCAAGGACAAGGGAACAACCAGTGATACAAATTGGTGGTGAGGCGGGTGTGGCAGGCCTGGTAGGGCATGAGCAAGGTTAATGTAATGAAGATGTATTGCTGAAACCCAGGTGAGGACGGAGCATGAAAGTGGGACAGGAGGAAAGTCAAGGGAAATAGAGGAAAGAGCTGGGAGGCAAAGGGCATTTGTCGAGGTCTAGACCAAGACATGTACATATGCAAATATATACATATGAGGATGGATAAATAGATCTATGTGTCTATATTTATAGGTTTAGTATTAAGGTGGTGGAAGGACATTGGGCCTCTACTCAAGCACTCCCTCAATGCAAGAATACTTTCTTTTATTAAATTGGCATTTTATGATGCTCACTCTGCCAACACAACCGCTGAAGAAAAGTGGGTGAATAAGCAAATGTGGTGAAGAAAGCAGATGGTGCCCAGCTATCAAAAGATATAGCATCTGGGGTCTTAAAGGCTTGATGATAAATAAGCGGCCATCTAGTTCAGAAGCAACAAAGTCCACATGGAAGAACACACCAGCCTGTGTGATCACGTGGTTCCAAAGGGATCACTTATCAGGCATTAAAGAACAAAAAATCATATCATTGGGTGCACACCTCCATGATACGAATGCTGAGGTGCATAAGCAAATGTGCATAAAGCACAGGTGCATAAGCAAATGTGCATAACAGGTGCATAAGCAAATGTGGCAAATAAAGCTGATGGTGCCCGGCTATCAAAAGATATAGCGTCTGGGGTCTTAAAGGCTTGAAGGTAAACAAGCAGCCATCTAGCTCAGAAGCAACAAAGCACCCCAGCATGTGTGATAATGAGGTGTCGAAGGCATGGAAGAAGCACATCAGCATATGCGATCATGAGGTGTCGAAGGGATCAGGTATAAGGCATCATCAGAACAAAAAAAATCTTACCATAGTGAATGAAGGGTGAAGTGCAGAGTGGAGACCCAAAGCCCATTTGTTGGCCACTGGAGATCCCCTTATGGAGGGGTTTAGGGGAGGAGATGAGTCAGTTAGGGTGTGATGTAGCACCAACGAATAATACAGCTTTCCTCTAGTTTCTAAATGCATCCTCTTCCCCAACCCCTGCCACTATCATGATCCGAATTCTATCTTGCAAGTCTGGATAGAGCAGGGGATGTTTACTGGTACAGATAGGAGCTGGAGGCACAGGGAATCCAGGGCGAATGATACCTTCAGGACCAGGGGTGTGAGTGGTGATACTGGGAAGGGAGAGGGAGAGTAAGTTGGGAAGAGGGAACCAATTACAAGGATCTACATGTGACCTCCTCCCTGGGACAACATAAAAGGGGCGTGAAGGGAGACGGACAGGGAAAGATATGACAAAATAATAATTTATAAACTATCAAGGGCTCATGAGGGAGGGAGGAGCAGGGAGGGAGGAGGAAAAAAAGAGGACCTGATGCAAAGGGCTTACGTGGAGAGCAAATGCTTTGAAAATGATGAGGGCAAAGAATGTACAGATGTGCTTTACACAATTGATGTATGTATGGATTGTGGTAAGAGTTTTATGAGCCCTAATAAAATGTTAAAAAAAATGAATTTGCTATACAAGGGGGTACCTCTTCCCACCCCCTCCAAAATGGTAAATAGCTCCACTGGACCGAGATTTTGAAGTGCTCATTTTTCCCCTGCTAGGCAAACTTTGAGCAACTCCTTTTGAGTTAGTGCACCCAATGGCCTGTGAAGGTTCTCTCTGGTCTTAGTGAATTTTTTCATAAAAGCAGTTTTGCTCAAACCTTATTTTTTGTGATGACCGATTTAATCGAATGAGCATGCAGCTGTGAAATTTTGTGTCCTGCTCAGGAAAAATGCCGAAGAAACGGTTGTGACGTAGCACACTGCTTACAAGGACAGCACTATGGGAAAAACTCAAGTGTACGAGTGGTTTTCTTGTTTCAAAAATGGTGAAATATTGATTGATGACAAACCGCATTCTGGATGTGTGTCAACTTGCTGAATGTATGAAAATGTCAACTCGTAATGTGTTTGGAGATCGTTCCACCAGGTCAGGACTGTTATTCAAGTTTTCTATTTAGAGGTTCTGAAAGATTGTTTAACAGTATGTGACCCCCCAAAAAGGCCTGACTTGTGGCAGATTGGGGACTGGTATTGCCACCACGACAACGCAGACATCTCAGTGCATCAGTTTTGGCCAAAAGCAGCCCACAGACCTTAATCACTGACCTCCCTCTTGAAGTTTATATGAGTTTATAAATGCCCAATTATAGAAAATATAGATTAAAGAATATATTACCTTTGGACTTCTAAAATTTGCCCATTTTAAAAAATTCCATTTAGCCTCACTATAAGACAAGAAAAATTTTCAAGTTTGCATTTTGGGAGAGTACTTTCTCTTAGGAAATTTTTTAAAAGTATTTCAACCATTTTAGTAACAATAATAGCTTTTTCTCAGTAATTTTACTTTCTGAGTTTTACCATGCTCTAAAGAAATATGTAATTTATGGATGAGAGCTCTGTCAAACCGTGCAGTCACGAACATAATTACAGATTGCTGTAGAAATCATCTGTGAGGCAAAGACTGAGGAGGTCTGCACAAGCACTATAGAGAGCACCCATGAAACAGGGGTGAACGGAGTGTGGTAGTGGTCAAGAGAAAGTTCACTGGTTTGCAAGTGTATTTTTGTGTTCATTCATTTAAGATTTAATTGTAGAGTAATTTCAAGCTCCAAGTGTGATAGGTCTTGGTCTCATATTGATCAGCTAATGCAGACACATGCTTGTTTCACAGAGCTTTCAACAAAGAATTCAATATGCACGCAACTTTTTCACCTGACCCTTATTTAAATACTCCCAATCCTTGTTGCTCTCCATTATTCTATGACCTTTTCGGACTGAGGTCCAGCCATGCTGAACAATAGTTACTGTTTTCTTTGTGTTGACTCCATTCATGGTGATCCCATGTGTGTCAGCATACAATTGTGCTCCCCAGGGTTTCATTGGCTCATTTATTGAATGTAAATTTCCAAGCCTGTTTCCAAGGAGTAGACTCACACAGCTGAGAGTATTAAGCATTTTCAATATTCATTGACTGGGACCTAGTTAGGAGGAGGCTGATGACTTTTATATTTATAAACATCAGTTGAATTTATTCTTAGGCTTGTTTATTTTCTTAGTTATGATAATCATGAGATTCAAATAATAAATTAGACAAATGTGATATTATGTATATCAAAAGTTGACTCTTAGAAATCTATGTAGGATGTGTTAGAAGGAAATTGTTTAAAGAGAATTACTGTGGATTATGACAGATTTTCAGCAAATGGCATTAGAGTCTAGGTATGTAGGACACAGGGTTCAAAGAGAAAAGGAAGTTGGGGTCAGGAAGTGAGAAAAATCTTTCCCAAAGAAAGAATAACATGCATAATGCTTCTAAGCAAAAAAAGTTTTCTATCTTTATGGGGAAAATGACTTTTTTGTCTAATATTAAATGAAAGTTTAGCTATTTGATTCTACCAGCCTTTCTACAGGAAAAAAATGTGGCAATCAGCTTCAATTAAAATATAAGCTTTGAAGAGTTCTACTGATCCTGTATGGTTGCCCTGTCAGTTGGAATTGACTCTTCAATAGTGGTTTTGTTTTTGTCTTTTGAGGTCTTTCCTCCTCCTCCTCCTCCTCCTCTTCCTCCTCCTCCTTCTTCTTCTTCTTTTGGGGGGCAAAGTAATTAGAAAATGAAATAAATAGTTAAACATTAATACAGAAAAATGATAATAGATCAAAATCATACAAGTAGATTTTTCATTTCATATTTTCCATTTTCAGCATAATAGTCCTGTGTTCTACAAATAAAAGTACTTTGAGCCTTGAATTCTCTGTTTAACCTCTCCACAATCCCCCCCCACACACACACACAATTGCTTTTGTAATTGAAAAGTGACTGCATCTGAATAGCATCCTCTGAGGGTGCATGTATATTATTTTGAAAGAAAGGACAAGAGAAACTGAGAACTCAACTGTTTGGAGCAAACAGTTTAACCATCTTCTCTTTTTTCAGTTCCACATATTGTGCCCAGTTTCTACAAGATTCAGTCTTTCTAAGCTCCTCTAGTATCCTGATCTAAAAGTCACCCCTGCAAACTGCTAAGGCCCCGAAGCTTCTGCCTTTGCTCTGCCTTACAACTTGTCATTTGTCTTTCTATTCTCCTTCAGAATGTTGTTTCAATTTAGCTTTCCTCCTTTTGTTCTTCATTTTTGTAACTTTATACTTTTACAAATGTTTATGGCATGATATGAAGACTTTCTGAGAATAATGAGATAATCATATGTTTTATCAGTTGTTTGGTCTTAGAAACCTCTGAGGGGGTGAAATCAAAGTAAATTATATTACTGTTAGGTGTCATTGAAGCATTGAGTCCATTCAGACTTACAGTGATCCTATGTTCAACTGAACAAAGCACAGCAAAGCCCTGAACCACCTTCAGAATTGTTGTTTTCTTTGATCCCATGGCTGCTGTCACTCTGTCAATAGCCTCATTAAAGGTGAGCCTCTTTTCAACGGACCCTCTGTAGTCTCCCCATCCTTGATTCTAAGGAACAGTCTAGCTATAAGTCCTCTAAGATTTGTGTGTTTTTCTGATAGTCTATGGTACTTCCAGAGTCTATGGTACTTTCAGTATTCTTTGCCAGCACCATACGCTAAATGAAACAATCCTTCTCTGGTTTTCCTTATTCACTGTCCAGTTCTCACATGCATATGAGACATTTGAGAAATACCATGACCTTAGGTAAGGCTAAGGTGCACCTTAGTCTTCAAAATGACATCTTTGCTTTTTTAACAATTTAAATAGACCTTGTGCAACCTATTTGAAAGGTATATTGGGAATCCAATAAAATGAAAATCTTGACAACTTCAATCTTTTTCTGCTTATCATGTCTGCTGGTCCGGTTGTGAGGGTTTTGATTTTCTTTACTTTGAATTGAAATCCACACTGAAGACTATCATCGTTGAACTTCATCTTTGACTAGGGATACAAATCCATAGATACTCTTATGTTTCTAAGAAAGAACTTTCCACATGAGAGGGAGAGAGGGACCAGATTTCAACCCGGTGTGCCAAGACATGAACGCAACATACAGGCATGAGCAGGTAATCAACTGAAAGGTCAGCAGGGGCCTACCCCTTATTCCAAATATGTGGGGTCCCCCAACCCTCCACCCTAGAGGAATGCACTTCAGAGAAGAGCACTGAAGCTCCAGCTCAGGAAGTGGGGCACATCTAATCAGGAACAAACAGGTCAGGCCCCATCACAAGACAGGAAGATGTCCCTCACTGACACATAGTGCTAAGGGGGACAGCACTGGGGACAGGGTGTGGGAGATGTGCCCCATCTCACCCTACCGCACCGGGGTGAACACTAAGGGTATACTGTGGATCTGCAAGGGGAGCACACAATGAAGTCCCTGAGGAATGCAAAGGTGGACTTGGGGGCCAGGGAACGGCACTCCAGTAGATCCACTTGAAAGACACATATAAAGGTCAGCAGACAGACCTGGAACTGTGTGAGGGCTTTTCAGTATTTGCTGTTGTTTTTTCTTTATTTTGTTTTGTTTGGTTGTATTGGCTGTCGTTGATTTATCTTGTGTCTTCTTTTTTTTGTTATGTTTTGCTCTGCTTAGTTTTTGTGCATATTATTGTCTATGCATGTCTATCTGGACAAAATGGGTGGGATTAACAATCCGAAGGAGAGAACAATGGGACTGATGGTTCAGGGAGGTCTCCGGATGGGCAGAGCTGTGGGAAAGTGGGAGGGGGGTGGGAGAGGCAACAAACCCAGGGACAAGGGAAGAATAAGTCATCTAAAATTGATGGTGAGGAGGGCATACAATGCTTGGGGGTGGGGGGGTGGGGTAAAGGCTAGATCAAGGGCAATGTAGCCTAGAGGAATTACCAAAACCAGAATCAAGGCCAAACCTGACATCGGGTCGGAAGGAAAGTAAAAGGAAATAGAAGAAAGAACTGGGAGTCATAGGACAGTTATAGAGATCTATATACAAGCAGGTATATATGTAAATACATTTATATACAATGATAGCAGAATAGATCTATGTAATATATTTATTTATAAAGTATTACAGTAGCAGATGGACATTGAGCCTCCACTCAAGTACTCCTTTAATGCAAGAACAATTTGTTCTACTAACATGGCATTTTGTGGTGTTCACCTTCCCTGACATGATTACTGAAGACAAAATGTGTGCATAAGCAAACGTGGTGAAGAAAGCTGATGGTGCCCGGCTATCAATAGATACAGCATCTGGAGTCTTAAAGACTTGAAGATAAACAAATGGCCATCTAGCTGGGAAGCAACAATACCCACATGGAAAAAGCACACAAACCTATGTGATCATGAGGTGTCGATGGAATCAGGTATCAAGCATCAAAGACCACAAAACAAGCAACAATTTTATCAATGAGAATGAGGAGAGGGCAGAGTGGAGACCCAAAGCACATCAGTAGTTAATTGGTCACCTTCCTGTCAGAACAGCCACAAGGAAGAGAAGAGCCAGTCAGGGTGCAGTGGAGCATCGATGGAACACACAATCTTCCTCTAATTCTTTAATGCCCGACCCCCACTCCCATGACCTCAATTCTATTGTATAAATTTGGCTAGACCAGACCATGTATACTGGTACAGATAAGAGCTCACAACACAAGGAGTCCAGAACAGATAAATCCCTCAGGACCAATAAAGTAAGCAGCGATACTAGGAGAGTTAGGGTGGGTGATAGTAAGGGGTAACCGGCTACAATTATCAACATATGGCCCCCATCCCGGGAGGACGGACAGTGGAACAGTGGGTGAAATTAGATAGCAGTTGGTTTAAGACAGGGAAAAAAGAGAGTAATTTATAAATTATCAAGGGGGCACGGAGGAGGGAGGGAGGGGGAAAATGAGAAGCTGATTCCAGGGGCTCAAGTAGAAAGAAATGTTTTGAAAAAGATGATGACAACATATGTACAGTTGTGCTTGACACAATGAATAAATGTATGGATTGTCATAAGAGCTTTAAGATCCCCCAGTAAAATAAAATAAAACGAAAGAGCTTTATATAGAATAATTATATATTAAGAAAACATTCTAGCCCACTCTAGATCAAGTCCATATGTCTGATATTAGCCTGTATACCCAATACCAGTCTATAAATTCTTCTTCAGACTCATGCAACACATGCAATGATGCTGAACACAGGAAGATCATAGGCCATTGGGTGGAAACTCTTGTGGATCCAGTGGCAGTGGAAGCGTCTTAGTGTTAGCATAAGTCTCCATGTGGCTCCTCCAACTCCAGAGCTCTGGCTTCATCAGCATAGTTCTATGTGGCTCATCAATGAGAATATCTAGCAGGGAAAAAGGTGCCTGGCCTCCAGTGAGCTATTTATCTCCTTTGTGCCTCCAAATGAAGTCATCAAGCTATGACCTGATTGACTGGCTAGACTCCACCCCTTCACAATTGACAGGAGATTATGGAACTGCCACATCATCATTCTTCAGCTTCAGTAAGTGCTGCACATCCTCTCTGCTTTCACGAAGTTATGTTATGTGCCTTCTCCCAAACCTAAAGCAAACTTCAACTCTATTTCAACTTCTTGGATGATTTGCTCAGCATCCACATTGAATAGAATGGAGAAAGGATACAACCCTAATGCACGCCTTTGCTAATTATTTTTGATCCTTTTATTGGGGGTTCACACAGCTTCACCATCCATCCATGCATCCATTGTGTCAAACACATATTTGCATTTGTTGCCATCATCATTTTCAAAATATTTTCTTTCTACTTGAGCCCTTGCCTTCGCTAATTTTAAACTACCTTTTCTTGTTCTGTAAGAATGGCTGCCTCTTGGTCCATGTACAAGATTTATATGAGCACAATTAAGTGCTCAGGAGTACCCTTTCTTCCAAATGATATCCATTGTTTGTGGTTATTTGCACAGATGGGTGCCTTGCACAGTCAGTGAAACATAAGTGAACATCTGCCTGCTGGTCTCTGCATTCAGCCCAGAGCCACATGAAGTCAGCAATGACGGACGTTATTTTAGACCTGCTTCTGAATCCAGCTTGAATTTTGGCAGCTCCCTGGGAATGGACTACTGCAACTGTTTTTTAATTATCTTCATCGAAGTTTTACTTGTGTGCTATTAATGATGCTGTTCTTGCTGTGAGGTGTCATCTGGTTGGTTACAGCCCACAGTGACCTTATGCACAACAGAACTAAACACTGATCAGTTCTGTACCATTACCACCATTGTTTTCATGCTTGAGCCCATTGCTGCAGCCATGGTATCAAACAGTCTCCTGGAAGGGCTTCCAATTTTTTGCTGCCTTTCTACTTTACTACACCTGGTGTCCTTCTTCAGGAACGTGTCTCTCCTGACAACATGGCTGTAGCAGTATGCTACTGGGAATGTAGTTGGATGATCTTCAGCAAAATTATACTTGCATGTGATATCAATGCTATTCTTCTGTAATTTGAGGATTTTATTGGGTCACCTTTCTTTGGAATGAGTACAGATAGGGATCTCTTTCAGTCAGTTGGCCAAGTAGCTGTCTTCTAAATTTCCTGGCAAAAATGAATAAGTAATTCTACTGCTCTTCAGCTTGCTGAAACATTTCAATGGGCATGCCATCAATTCCTGGAAGCTTATTTTTGGCTAATAACTTCAGTGCAATTTGAATTTCTACCTTCAGTACAATGAGTTCTTGCTCACATGCTACCTTCTGAAATGGTGAACTGTCCACTAGCTCTTTTTGGCATCGTGATTCTGTGCATTCTTTCCATATTCTCTTGATGTTTCCTGCATCATTCACAATTTGCCCATAAGATTTTTCAGTGGTGCCACTGGGGACTTGGATTTTTTAAAAAATTCTTTCAGTTTAAGATCTGCTGTGTGATCTTCCCTTTCAATTTTCTAATTCTAGATCCTTGCACATTTCATTATAATATTTGGCTTTTCCTCTTGATCTGCCCATTGAAATTTCTTATTCAATTCTTTGACTTCACCATTTCTTCATTTTCTTTAGCAACTTTGCAATAAAGAGTAAGTTTCCAGTGTCTTCTGACATCCACTTCAGTCTTCATTTCCTTTCTTTTCAATGACCTTGCACAACCTTCATGGGTGATTCTCCTGATTCCTCTCAGCTCAACAGGTCTTCTCTCATTAGTGTTGAAGGAGTCACATCTATTCTTGAAATAGACTCTAAATTCCAGTGGGACAGACCCAAAGTCATATTTTGGCTCTCTCAGACTCATCTTAATTTTCTTCAGCTTTACCCCGAGCTCACATATGAGTAATTGATGGTCTGTTCCACAGTCAATCCCTCGCCTGGTGATACTGAGCCTGTCCATCATTTCTTTCAACAGATGTAGTCTATTTGATTTTTATGTATTCCATATGGAGAAGCCTTTTGTGTTGCTGAAGACAAATGTTTGCTATGAATATGTCCTTGGCTTTGTAAAATTCAATCATGCGATCTCCAGCTTCATTTCTATGACCAAGTCCATATTTTCCAGCTCTTGTTTCCAACTTTTGCATCCGAATCACCAAGAATTGTCAGTGTATCTTGACTGCATGTTTGATCAAGTTCTGATTGAAATCCTTAGCAGAATTCTTCAATTTATTCCTCAGTAGATTTTGTGGTTGGTGAATAAATTTGAATAAGTTTATGGATTAGATTTCTATGAAGATAGATAAAATCCATCACAAATAGCATTGTACTTCATGATTGATTTTGCAATGTCTATTTGGACAACAAGGGCCACAGGATTCCTCTTGATTGTATTATGCCTGGCATAGTAAAATTGCGTGATTTTCTGACTCAAAATGGCCAATATCAGTCAATTTTAGCTCACTGATGCCTAGGCTATTGATCTCTATGAGTTTCATTTCATTTTTGGTCACTCACAATTTTCCTTGATTCATACTTCACTCATTCCCAGTTCCAGTCGTTAGAAGATATTTTCAGCTGCCTCTCCTTACCGTGAGCTGTGCCCCATCAGCAGTGAGGATGCCAAAGGAGCTACTGCCAAAGGCTTTCCCTGACTCATATCACCATAGTGGAGTCCACTCTGAGAAATTGACTCCCCTTCAGTCACATTTCAAGTAGCTTTGGACCCAGGGAGCCCATTGCCTGGAACTGCCTCTGACACTGCTCAACTTCCATTCACTAGACCCTCAGTGTCGAACAGTATTTCAAAGGTATGCATTTGGTTTCCAGCAGTTGCTTCTTCTAAAGTAGGGAGCCAAGACCTTCTCCCTAGTTTATTCTTAGTCTGGGAACTCTGATGAAACATGTTCACTTTGGATGACCCACTGACATTTGAAATATCACAGTGACATCGCTCTAGCTTCACAGGAACACACCACCCACTACAGTGTGACAAACTGACAGACAAGTGGTCGATATTAATGAAAATGTTTGATAGCCTTTTACTTTCTTTTCAGTTCCCTTTCTTTGTAAAGGCACAAATATGGATCTCTTCCCGTCTGTGTAGCTGGTTTCAACATTTTTTGCACGAACTTGTAAGTGCTTTTTAACACTACATTGGCTTTTCAAAGAATTTTGTTACTTTTCAGTACCTGGACCTTTGGATTTTGTAATGCAGTCAGTGCAGCTTGAACTTCTTTCTTCACCACCATCGTGTCTTGACCATATTCTACCTCTTGAAATGGTTGATGAGAAATCTATATTTTTGTACAATGATTTTGTGTATTCTTTCTATTTTCTTTTAGTGCTTCCTGCATTATTAATTATTTTAATTCTTCAATATTGTAACTTATTGCTTGAATATATTCTTCATTCTTTCAGCTTGAGGTATACGGAGAACTCTTTTGGTTTTATAATTTCAGGTTTTAAAACATCTCACTACAATGTTTTGGGTTGTCTTCTAGTGCTGCCTTTGATGATTTGTGTTCAGCATGGTTACTTCTTTACCTCTTCCACTTGTTTTATAGCTGAATTTTGTTCAAGAGAAAAATTAAGAAGCTTTTCTGACATCAACTTAGATATTTTACCTCTTTCCTGTCTTTTTAATGACTGTTTTTGCATTCTTCATGTCATTCCAGTCAGGTCTCTTGCCACTAGTTGTTTAATGTGTCAAATCTGCTTGAGAAATTTTCTAAATTCATTTTGGAAACTCGTGGTCATAGTCTGGATCGTGTGTATTTGTTTTAATTTTCTTCTGCTTCGACATAAATTTGCATATGAGCAAATTGGTCTGTTCCTTTGTGGACTCCTGGACCATTTTTGATTCATGATTTTGAGTGTCTCTATCCCCCAACCTCCCACCCCCACAGAGAAGTAGGCAATTTGATTCCCATGAAATTCTTCAGGTAAGATCCACATGTATAGCTACATCTTATGTGAGAAAAGAAAGAAGTTTCTGGTCTTGCAAAATTCTATCATGAAATCCCAGTTTCATTTCTGTGACCAAGGCCATATTTTCCAATTACTGCTCTTTTCTTTCAACTTTTGCATTACAATCACTCGTAATTATCTCATCCTGATTTGCAATCAAGCAAATTATAGGTAAAGGGAAATGAATGAAATGCATCAATTCTCACCTCGCCAAAGGATTACAGAAAACTGGATCCTTATGTACATGTGTATTAGTTAAATTGTCTCAGAATTTGGAATATATTTAATCTCTGAGAATGAAACAAATTAGAATGCTGGAAGACAAATAATCATACAATATGCAAATCTCTATGGCAATTGAAAACAATACTAACAGCAAACATTATATATATATCACAGCTCCATCAATGAATAGGGATAAGTGTGTTCTGAGAGTCCATGGAGAGAAATTTGTGAAATGAAGAAGTGTACACTGTTCTTTTGTCTTAGAAGGAAAACAAAATTAGCCATGTGTCTAGAAGAACATGTTTTAAACATTAAATACATGATGAAAAGTGTCCTGAAAAATATTTTTATCCCAGAAGAGTAAAAACTACTTTGCAATTTTGCAACTGCTGAAAAACAACCTTGTAATGCCAGAGCCCTGAATTCAAGCAAAGGCAGAACCCACTGAACACACTTCTCTCCTCATAGTTGTGTGCAATGTTAGGCAGTACATGGTTTCTCTTAGAGAAAGTAAAAACCCGAAATCCACCAGCAGAGTGTATCCTCAGCAGAAAAAGAAAAAGGAGGAAATGATCATAGATTCGATGGTGAAATAAAGAAGGGAAATAGGTATTTATGTAGGTTTCAGAGACATATGAAACATACTGGCATTTCTACAATGAGTGTATCTGAATGACGGTGCTGGCAAAGAGCATTGACAGTACCAGGGCTACCAAAAGAACAGACACATCTGTCTCAGAGTAACTACAGTCAGAATGCTTTGCTCAAGCAAGGACTTCTTCTCACGGACCAGGAGAGACTAGTCCCTGGAAAAAGACATCATGCTCTGTAACGTAGAGGCTGAGTGAAAGAGAGGAAGGCCTGAACAAGAGGGAATCATACAATAGCTGCAGCAATGCGCTCAAACAAAAGCACAATTGTTAGGATGGTGGAGAACACCGAGGTGTTTTCTTTTGTTGTATGTAGGGTTGGTATCAATCTGAACTGACTCAGCCATCTAACCACAACCCATGTCCCTAAGGAAGGTCTTCAGGAAAGGAAAAGTGGTGTGAAATTGTTGACCCAGGCCTAATTACGTCTTCCTAAGGGAAACCCCAGCCTTGCTCTTAAAGTGACTTCTAATTGGTTAAGTCAGATCCTCAGAGATTAACAAGGATTATCCCCCTTTCTTAAAGTCAAGTGATTACAAACTGAATAATTGCATCTACTCAATACCTTGGAAATAACACTAAGTTATTCTTCGGTTGAATAAAAGTGGGCTTTATCCTAGTCAATCAACTGTCATTGCTTTAACCATAGCAGCTCTAAAATATGTTTATTCTCTAAGAAATGACAATTAAAAGCATACAGTTCTATATGGTTTATTAAAACTAAACTGCATACATCCAGAAACATACAAACACTCGAAAACTCAGTTATTGAGTTCTAGTCACTATTTTTCTATGGAAAACAATAATTTAAATACTGATATAAACTATTTTTGATACCTATTATATCAGATAAAATGAAAATGAGAGGGAGAAAAAAAGATTGTGTTTAATATACATGCAAATATAATGAAATAAAGAAAAATACTCCTAGGTGTTATATTTCTGAAATTGGTTATGTAATTATTTCATTGTTGTTCAGTGCTTTCTAGCTGGTTCCAATTCAGAGGGACAGTATGTACAGAAAAGGAACCCCTATCTAGTCACATGCCCTCCTGACAGGTATGTCCATGTTGGAGCCCATCCTTACACCCCTCCTTTCATCCACCCTATCAGTCAATATTGTTAAGGATATTTCTCTATTTCATGAACCTCTAGCTTACCCAGGACACCTGGTGGGATGGTGGTAAAGTGCTAGGTTTAAACCCAGTGCTTGGAGCCCCTAGTGGCTTTCTGGGAGAGAGGTGTAGCCATCTGTTTTTGTGAAGATTTTCAATCTTGAAAACTTGTGAGGTTTGACTCTGTCGTACAGGGTTCTAGGAGTCATCCTGGACTCCCCTGTCATACAGGGTTCTAGGAGTCATCCTGGACTCCCCTGTCATACAGGGTTCTAGGAGTCATCCTGGACTCCCCTGTCATACAGGGTTCTAGGAGTCATCCTGGACTCCCCTGTCATACAGGGTTCTAGGAGTCATCCTGGACTCCCCTGTCATACAGGGTTCTAGGAGTCATCCTGGACTCCCCTGTGCCGTGTCCTTCTCCAGAGATCAGTCCCTCCTCATAACATGCCCAACGTATATAAAATGAAATCTCACGATCTTATTTTCCGAGTATCATTCTGGATGTGCATAATCCCGATACATTTACTTATTCTTCTGACAGTCTATGGCACATTTAATTCCTTTGCCAACACCGTAATTTAATCAGTTATTCTTTGGTCTCTGGTATGTACTGCTAAGCTTTGGCAGGCACTCCAGGTGATTAAATGGTGGAATTGATTTGACCAATATGAAGTACTGTCTGATTTTCTCCTTACTGCTTCCATGAGTACTGATCATAGATCTGAGTAAAATGACATTCGTCAGAACTTCAATCTTCCCTCCAATGACCATGATGTTGTCTGCTGACTCAGTTGTGAGGATTTGGGTTTCTTTACATTGAATTAAAGTCAATACTGGAGGCTATGGTCATGGATCTTTATCAGTGAGTCTTCAAGTCCTTTTAACTTTCAGCAATTAAGGTTGCAGCATATTGCAGATTGTTAATGAAACTTCCTCCAATCCTGATGGTCTTCTACATATATCGATATATTCAAGCTTCTTGGATTATTTGGTCAGAATACAAACTGATAAATGAGGTGAAAGGACAAACTTTGGTGGATCTCTTTCCTGATTTTAAAACATGCCATATATCCTTTGAATCGGTATTCCCTTTTAAGCACTCCCCTTGGTCACTGACCAAGGTCCTACATGAGCACAGTTAAGTATTCTGGAATTCACATTCTTCACAATATTATCTATAGTTTTTATGGTCCACATAATTGAATGTCTTCTCATAGGCAATAAAACCCAAGTAAACATCTTTCTGCTTTCAGCCAAGCTACATCTGACACCAGAAATTATATCCGTCATTCTGTGACTTCTTTGAAACTATCGAGAATTTCTGGAAGTTCCCTGCAGAAGCACCGCTGCAAAAAAAATGAATTACCGTCAGCAAAACTGTGTGATATAGATATATTAATTAATTCAATCATTTCTTTATTCGGTTGGGTTGGTTTTTTTAATGGACACACATATGGATCTCTTCCAATCACTTGGCTAGGTTGCTATAAGTTGAAATTGAATAAGTATCAATGAGGGTTTTTTGTTTGTTATTTATTTTGGTATTTATTGCTGTTGATACAAATTTCTTGTCATAGTCTAATCAGTTTTCTGGCCATTGCCTTGAAATAGTTCAACTGGTATTTCATCAAGTATTGAAGTTTATTATTCACCAAAGCCTTGAATGCAGCTTGGACTTTGTCTTTCACTAGTACCAATTCCTAATCATAAGGAGCCCCCGATATGCTTCAAACGACTGATTGTTAGTACAGTGAGTTTGTGTATTACTTCTATCTTCCCTGGATGCACCCTGTTCGGTGAATTTCTTGTTTATTGAGCCATCCATCCTCACGACTGTCTATTCAGTCGCTCCTCCTAGTGACTCTATGAGGGAGTACCTGAAAAAAAGGGGGGGATTTTTCAAAGATATATGTTTAAAAGATTTTTAAATCATTTTATTGGGGGCTCATGCAATTCTTATCACAATCCATACATACATCCATTGTGTCAAGAACATTTGTACATTTGCTGCCATCATCATTCTCAAAACATTTGCTTTCGACCTGAGCCCTTGATATCAGCTCCTCATTTCCCCCCTCCCTCGCCACTCCCTCCTCCCTCATGAAACCTTGATAATTTATGAACCCTTGATAATTTATAAATTATTATTTTGTCATATCTTACACTATCCAATGTCTCCCTTCACCCACTTTTCCATTGTCCATCCCCCAGGGAGTAGGTTACATGTAGATCCTTATAATCGGTTCCCCCTTTCTATCCCACCCTCCCTCCACCCTCCCTCCAGGTACAGCCACTCTCACCACTGGTCCTGCAGGTATCATCTGTCCTGGATTACCTGTGTTTCCAGTTTCTATCTGTACCAATGTATATCCTCTGGTCTAGCCAGATTTGTAAGGTAGAATTGGGATCATGATAGTGAGGGGAGGAAGCATTTAAGAGCTAGAAAAAAGTTGTTATGTTTCATTGTTGATTCCCTGCACCCTGACTGGCTCATCTCCCCACAACCCTTATGTAAGGGGGTGTCCAGTTGCCTACAGATGGGCTTTGAGTCTCCACTCTGCACTCACCCTCAACCTTAGCACCTTCAAAGTATTCTTCATTAACGCAACTCATTTGTCAAATCTACCATTCCATTCTTAGAAATATTTTGAAACTCATCTGTTTGGAAGCACCACCCTCAATTTTTTCTTCACCTCTTCCATATTGTCAAATCACTGCCCTCTTATGTCTCTCTTCAGTCAGGGAGGCATAAAGAAGTCACACCGAGCAAGAACAGGCAAGGCAGGTGTGTGAGGCAAGAGAAACATGCTGTTTGTTTGTTTACAAAAACTGTTGTGCTGAGATGGCTGTGTGAGCAGGTGCATTGTTGTGGTGGCAAAACAAGTCCCCAAACTGCCACAAATCAGGCCTTTTTGTCACCCAATGTTATGCAATCTTTTCAGAACCTCTAAACAGAAAGCTTGATTAACAGTCTGATCTGGAGGAACAAACTCCAAATGCACTATCCCTCTTACATCACATCTGTCTTTTGGGGATATATATATATATATATATATATATATATATATATATATATATATATATATAGAGAGAGAGAGAGAGAGAGAGAGAGAGAGAGATCTATATGTGTTTCTCTATACAATCAATTGCTACTCATGGTAAATAGATTCACTAATAGTGTGTGTGTGTGTGTATATACACACATAGTCTCGCATGGAGTGACTGGTGGATTTTAACAATGACCTTGTTGTTAATAGCTCCACACTTACCTGACAGCACTGCCAGGGTCCCTGTCATGCTCATCTTGTCAGCATATTTTTAAAATACTTCTACTTGAAGTTTGATTTTTTTCAGCAATTCTTTCAGTCTGGAAAATACTAACAACAACAACATCATTATTTGAGTCTATAAATTATCACAGAGGGAAGGTGTTCTTAGCACTATAGAAATTAAAAAGCATTAATAGTATAATAAGGGATTTTGTCTAGACCTCTTGCTTACATGAAATCTGGATAAGGTGTACAATGGATTCCATTGGTTTAGTTGAGATTATTTTCTTATTTTCTTGCTATCTGAATGATTAAAAATGTAGCTTAGGTAAATTAGGAAAGTTTTAACTAAGTTTCACATTAATTTCCTTGCCATTGCTGTTAGGCAAGAATCTTTTACTATAATGATATTTCTTTACAGTTTATCGTTTTGTGAATGAAGTTTTCCTGATATTTACTTGTCTCTTATGATCTTCAATTTAGCAACCTATAAAAGAATGACAATTATAGTTTGTTTTATTTATTGTCAATGAAGATTAAATATAGTAATACACAGATTTCCTCTCTTCTTTTAAATTCCTGCGCTTGTGCCTCATCGCCCCTCCCCTCCCCCGCAGCTAAGGCCGAAATTAAGGTAAATACAGTGGTCTCAAGTAAATTAAAAAAAATAATTTTAGGCATTTTGTAAATAAAGGCTTTATCATATGCCAAAAAAAATTCAAACCCTTTCTTCTGTATCTTTTTAAAGGACTAGGGCATTTTGTAAATAAAGGTTTTATCATATGCCAAAGAAAAAAGTAATAATTTTACTGGGGGCTCTTACAGCTCTTATAACAACCCATATTTCCATTGTGTCAAGCACATTTGTAGATATGTTACCATCATCCTTTTCAAAACATTTTCTTTCTACTGAGCCCTTGGTGTCAGCTCCTCATTTTTTTCTTCCCTTCCTCCATGCTCCAGCCTTCATGAATCCTTGATAATTTATAAATTATGATTCTTTTTATATCTTACACCAACAGCTGTTTCCATTCACCGCATTTCTCTTGTTAGTCCCCCTTTAGTGGGGGTGGGTTATATATCGATCATTGTGATCCATTCCCCATTTCTTCACCCTCATGGTATCACTGCTCCCATTATTGTTATTGAGAGTTTATCTGTCCTGGATTCCCTGTGTCAAGAGCTTTTATCTGTACCAGTGCACATGCACCGTGGCTGGCTTGTCCCCATCTTGTGACCCTTCTGTGAGGAAATTTCCAATTGTCTACAGATGGACTTTGAGTCTCCACTACACCCCCCCCCCAGTCACATCAATATGATTTTTGCTCTGGGTCTTCTGATACCTGATACCTGATCCCATCAATACTTTATGATTACACAGGCTCGCGTGCTTCTTCCATGTGGGCTTTGTTGCTTCCCAGCCAGATGGCCACTTATTTATCTTCAAGTCTTTAAGACCCCAGATGCTACATCTTTTGATAGCCGGACACCATCATTTTTCTTCACCATATTTGTTTATGCACCCATCTTCTCTTCAGTGATCATGTTGGGAGGGTGAGCATCACAGAAAGCCAGGTTACTAAAATAAAGTGTTCTTGTGTTCTTGAGTAGAGACCTTCAAGTCTTGGTGCATCAGGTTGAGGTCTGGTTCCCCTCTCCCTTTTCTTTGGAGATATAAACAATACCCACCCCCACCCCCGAGTGCCTGTTCTACTACCACCCCCCTGAGTGCCTGTTCTACCTCTACTCATGCCCCACCTCTTTCCCCCTAATTTTTAGTTGGCTGCTTTATGTATCCCTGGGTTGGGCCTGGTCCCTGCCAGAGTACTTGGATATCACCCCAGGGATGTGTCCATATAGTAGCTTTTCTCCTATGCCCCTTTTGTTTTTTCAAGCTTACCTCAGTGGACTCAAGTTGTACTTGTCCTTTTGTGCTTGGGTTACTTTGCTTAGCATAGTTTCCTCCTGCTCTTCCCATGGGGCAAAGTGCTTCATATGTTCACCACTGCTTTTTAGGGATGCGTAGTATTCCATTTAGTGAAGATGTTATGTATATTCCAGAGTTTTTTAATCCATTCATCTGTTGATGGAAATGTAGGTCATTTCCAGTTTCTTCCAATTGTGAGTTGTGCTGCAACGGACATTGGGTCACAGATGTCTGCCCATGGTCTCTTTCTTGCCTTTTCTGGGTATGTGCCCAATAGGGGGATGGCTGGGATGTATGTTAGCTTGATTTCCATCTGTTTTAGATATCACCAAATCAATTTCTATAATGGCTATACATACCTACAGGTCCACCAGTAGAGGATGGGAGTTCTTATCTCACCACAGCCCCTCCAACACTTACTACTTTCTGATTTTTTGAATTGGGCTATCTTATGTATTCCCTGTGCCAAAGTTCTCAGGTTTGTTCCAATTCCATCGTTAATGGCCCTAATAGTTTGAGGTTTTACCTCAAGGTCTGTGATCCACCTTGTGTTTTATCTGGTCCCAAGTAAATTTTAGCTCTTCTTCAACAGTTGTTTCCTGAAGACTTTGTAATCTTTTAGTGGTCTTCGTAGATTTTGAAAGATGCTGTAGAAATTATCAGTGAGAAAGAAGAATAAGCATGTACACATGATTACAATATATTTTATGAGATTAGAATTTAGTGAAGATCAACATTTTTAACATATTGGAAATAGTGTGAAGGAATGGTTAAGAATAAGTGACCAAGGCATCCCATCTTAATTCTATTATGAAAAATCCATCCAGAACTATGGACAGAAGAAAATGACCAGGCCAACATTTTCCTCTGCATAATTTGCTGCTGTGGAGACTTGGTGCTGCAATGGATTAAGTATTGGTAGGCTAACCTACAGGTCTGCAGTTTGAACCTAGCAGCCGTTCTGGGGGAGAAAGATAAAGCAGTCTGCTTCCATAGCAATGTACATAAGGGCAAGTTCTACTCTCTCCTGCGAGTTGAAATTAAATAAACAGCGGTGAGGGTTTTTTGGGGGGTTTTTTGTACGTATTGCTGTGTTAGTATAATCAAAGGCATGTAGGGGGGCTAAAATCTACCACAATGCAGGTATAAACCAAGCTCTTTGAAGCACCTTCTCCTGACTAATACATGATAAATAGAATTAATTTAACGTAAGTTTTTAAAAGAGCAGTTTCAGCTAAAATGATTTCCATTATGAAAGTTTTATTGGCTCATTAAATGCACATAGGAAGAAGAAAATTAATTCCTAACAGTATATCTAAACATAGGCATTATTAATATTTTAGGGTTTACCCATGAATAGATTTCTTAAAATCTATGAATAGTTCTAATATCCTAAGCGTAAAACCCAGATGACCTTGACTTTATAACAAGAAAGGATGGTATGTTGTTTTCTCTTTCTGTAAGCTTCCTGTGGAAATCTAATATGCGCAGAGAACTCGACAAACAAGTGCTGCTGTTGTTGGATGCTACCAAGTTGGTTCTGACTCATATGGACCCTTTGGCAGCAGGAGGGAAGCTTGTTCCGGGCTGTGCCGTCCTCGCAATCGTTGTGAGAGTTGAGCCTGTTCTTGCAGCCACTGTGTTTATCTAGCTGCGAGTCTCCCTCATTATCGCTGCCCTCCTGCTCCCCAAGCATGATGTTCCTTTCCAGGGACTGGGCTCTCCTCATAACCTCTTCAAAGCTCCTGAGGTGAAATCTCACCACCCACATTTCTCAGGGGTGTGTGTTCTGGCTGTACTTCTTCCAAGACAAACAGATTTGTTCTTTTGACAGTCCGTGGATTCTTCCATATTCTTTGACAGCCCGACAATGTATAATTCACTGATCCTTCTGCAGTCTTCCATAGTCAACATCCAACTTTCACATGCACATGAGGTGATGGGAAAGATCATAGTTTTGGTCTGGTGCACCGTATTCGTCAGAGTGACTAAGTGACACATGTATTCATGAGTAAGTTTTCAAAAACTGAGCACAACCACAATGGCTATTATATCAAGAAAAGGACATTAACATAACCTACCCTACCCCCGATGCTGCTTTCATTACAGTACCTACCCCTCAAGGTATATATAAATTGACTTGTATTTCTTTAATGATGAAAACTGCAAATAACTGAGCTTTATATCAATAGTAATATACCAAATAAAAAAGACTGTCTTGATCTATTTTAGCAAACATGACATGAAGCATGGCACCTCCAACTGGACCCACCATAGTATACACTTTCATCTGCCGTTTATTTAAATACTTTTTTCACCTTCTGATTGATGATTTTGTTGTGCTGTGATGCTTTTCATGATTCTGGGATGTTGGAAGCCATGCCATTAGAATTTCAATTACCAATACGATCACTATAGTGAACAGATTTTATCAGAGCTTCCAGACTAAAATAAACAAGGAAGAAAGGCCTGGCAATCTACAGACAAATATTAGCCAATGAAAACTTTATAGATTACAGCAGAATGTGCCCACTCTAGGCCTGGGAGATGAGTCATAGCCATAGCAATGGAAGCAAGCAAATTAAGGATCATCAAATTGAAACAGGAGCTAGCAAGTGTCCTTTCTCTTATACATACGGCTGTCCATTGTGAGATCACTTAGCAGCAGTGATTGACAAATGACAACAGTAAGGACTTTATGAACTTTTCTAGAATTATTTAGAATACAGAGACTTTTGAAGGTCTATAAAAGTTCCTAACATTTTTGGTTGACTCTTTTGACATTTTAGATATTTTATCTATCTTTCTTATATATGAAGATACATAAAAAAGTATTACTGTAAAATCAGAGAAACCTTAATTTACCCAAATTATCCAAATGTGAAGCGATTATTTCTCAACACAGCCTCTATCTACATGGAGATCTATATACTTCTCAAAGTCACATTGGGTTTGATCTGTCTGCCTCAGATTTCTTTCTCATCAAACTGGTAGGGTGGATGGGATGTTTCACAATGAAATTCTCTTAAGACAGCCCTTCCTTGCTACTCTCAAAGAATAAGCAAGTACATTGTGAATGGGGGTGGTGGTGGAATGGGATGTGGTGGTGTGGGAAGGTGGTGGGGTAGGGTGGGGGGGAGAATCCTTGGCAAAACTTCCCTGCCTTTTTTCTCAGCAATATGGTTTTCAAACTCTATCAAGTTTACCCCTTTGGAATCTACCCCCAGATAGTCACTGCAAGCTTCAGAACTAACCTGTCTGCCTAGAATTTAATTAGCTCAGCTGACTCCTCACAAGCCACTGTGTGGTTGATATTTGGCTATGTGTATTCTATTGGAAAATCCAAGATTTGTCATCGATTATGATTTATTCCATCAAATTATCTCCATTACCTTTGATCTTGCTAACAAGACTGATGGACACATCTGTTATGAGCTAGATGATGCTCACACAATTTTGTTGATACTCATGGAACGGATGCTTCCTGAGACTGATATGTTTGTTGACTTGACATTGAATTGCCATATGCAATCCTAACTTCAGTAGCTCTTTTATCAGTGGTAGTTCTTCTTCAACAACCTTCTTCTGCTAGTTTCTGGACTTCATGCAGTTTCTTCATTCATTCAGGTTGACAGTCTTCCTTCCCTTGAATTATCTTTAAAATCTCCCCAATCTCCTTAAACCACTTGATCCATCTAAGAAGTGTTGTTTTATGTAGGGCAGTCACCAAAACTGTGCTTTAAAGCTTCAATAATTTGACAAGGCATCCACTTGAGTTTTGTTAAAAAGTTGATATGATTCCTGGTATTAAAATAGTTTTTCTCATGGTACAAAAAGTACTTTAAAATTCATTGTAAAGGGAACAAATGCCACCAGGAAATCTTTTCAAACAGAACAAGGGTATAATAGGCTATACTCTTTCACCATACCCAGTTATACAAATTCGAGAAGCATTCCACTTTTAAAGGAGCCCTAGTGGCATAATGAGCTGCTAACTGTGAGGTCAGCAGTTCAAAACCACCTGCCACCCTATGGGAGAAACACGAGGCTTTCCACTCCCTTATAGATTCACAATCTCAGAGACCCATGGGGGGGGCATCTACCCTGCCCTCTAGGCTGCCATAAGTCAGAGTTGACTCGACATCAGTGAGTATTCAATCTGTATGCTTTGAAGACGAAGACTTATTAACCAACTTCCATATGCAGATGACAAAATTTTGCTTGCTGAAAGTCAGGACGGCTTGAAGCATGTGCTGAAGAATTAAGTACTCCTCGGTAGAGTTTGTAAAGAAAACCAAAATCTTCACACGTGAACCAATAGATAGCATCATTCAAAACAGAGAAAAGATTTGGAGGGGTCAAAAATTTCATAGTGCTGCTGTGTCCATTATTAACGCTCCCGGAAGCCGCAGTCAAGAGTTTAAGTGATATAATGCGCCAAGAAGATGGGCTGCATAATACCGCTTCAGTGTTGGAAAGCAAGGGTACCACTTTGAAGACTAAGATGTGCCTGTTGCATGCAAACCATGGTGTTTTCACTCAGTGCCTGTGAAAGTCAGACACTGAATAAGGAAAAGGGGAGCTGAATCAATGCATTGAAACTGTGATACTGTCCAGAATATTGAAAATATCATGGACTTCCAGAAAAAATAAGCAAATTTGTCTTGGAAGAACTACCTTAATGCTCCTTAGAAGTGAGGGTGGTGAGACTTTGTTACTTTGGACATTTTATCAGGGGAAACTGGTCCTTGGAGAAGGAAAACCCCCTTGATAGAGCAGATGAGCAGTGGAAAAGAGGGCAAATCTTGATGAGATGAATTGACACAGTGGCTACAATAATGAGCTCAAAAATAATTGTGAAATGGCTCAGAATGGGGCAGTGTTTCCCTCTATTGTGCATAGTGTCACCATTAGTAGGAACCAACTGGATGGTGCTCAACAACAACAACTACAAAGTGAGTAACTCAAGGGTATCATTGACAACATTGTCTTCAGTCAAGCATTGATTAACTGACATGCTTAAGCACATTGCATTTGGAATACATCCGTGTATGTGTGAACTAGGGCCTAAGTAACAATACTTTAGGCTCATCCTTCTGTTGTGTACTTCTATATTGTGTCCTATTGTGTTTGAAGAATGACTTAAACAATAGCGTGAACAATGATACTAGTAGTTGTCGCCATGTAATTCTACATTTTAAGTACTGTTTCACCAGTAAGCATGTGCTGGGTCTTGGGTGATCAGTGGCTGACCTTCTGGTTAGCTGTTAGGCTCTCGACCATTGTGCTCCTATGACTTCGCTGGTATAACGCAGAGATAATTACATGCATAGGGCTCTAAAGCAAACTTACTTTTTCCTTTGTCTCTGAGTAAATGGTATAAATTAATTATCTACTCTGATACTTAATCCAACTTTATTTATAAAACATACGAAACAAAACCCACCTATACTCATGTATGATATATAAGTCTACTTATATATATGTATCAAGACTTCATCAGACTCAGTATTTATTAGAAGCACATTTACTATCCTTTAGTACAACTTATTTTATAATCCAAGTACTTTTTTATGTAGTTCTAGGTGAACTCTAAATCTAATTAATATGAAAGTCTAAGTTTTTTTTTCAAGTAAGTAAAAGTTGGAAAATAGGATCAAGATAGAAAAATATAACTGTGCGCCTCACAGTGAGAGGTGAAACCATTGTCTGGGGATACATTGCTAGGGACCCTGGAGAAAATTTTATGCTGTTTAAGAAACTGAATTTTCTTCATTTGAACTCTGTGTTAGGCCAGGTTGACTAGAGAAACAAATCCAGAGACACTCATATATGTATTAAAAGAAAGAACTTTATATCAGAGTAATTGTATCTTAAGAAAACATTCCAGCCCAGTTCAGATCAAGTCCATAAGTCCAATGGTAGCCTATAAGTCCAATACTAGTCCATACATCCTTCTTCAGACTCATGCAATCACATGCAATGAATACAAAATTCAGAAAGATCACAGGCCGATGGGTGCAAAGTCTTGTGGATCCAATGGCAGTGGAAACATCTCAGCACTTGTGCCAATCTCCACATGACTCCTCTAGCTTTCTATGATTGGCTCTTCAACAGGAAGATGAACGAGAGAGAGAGAGAGAGAGAGAGAGAGAGAGAGAGAGAGAGAGAGAGAGAGAGAGAGAGAGAGAGAGAGAGCGAGAGAACACCTCCTCCAGGAAGAAAATGAGAAGGAGACTGGCCTCAGAAAGCCATTGATCTCAATTGCCCTCCAATGAAGCTGCAACCTGATTGACAGGATAAAATCCGCCCACATGTTCTTATGGGAGCCATCTTGGCACAGAAAACCCAACTATCACTAACTCTTAATATGAGGGAAAGCTAAGAAAATTTTATACAAGTGATTTTCAAACAAAATTTAGAGAGAACTTTAAATGAGTGCAATAGATTTTTAAATTGTTTTGTTATACTAACAATTATGCTTTTATTTGGTAGATTGTGTGTGCTTTTATACATTCAGTATGCAGTGTTATATCAGAAAGCTTATATATTTTGAAATGTTCTATGTATATATTTATTTCTTATGGTATATTAACAAATAGAAATATGGAAATAGTTATACGGATTTTTTTCTTATCCTTAGACAGTGTGTGTTTGGGCTATACTCAGTTAGAAATCTTACAAGAGTTTCCAGTTCTATTTGATGTGCTGCGGTCTCTGGGACAGCAAAGATCAACCTCCACTGGTCCCTGGCTTCCCCTTAGAGGGCAATCTGTGTGCCTTGCATGTTTACCTGCTACAGCCAAGAGGTAGCACTTTGCTGGATGATTTCACCAGTTCTCCAAGAGCCGACCAAGCCTCTATTTGAGCAGCAAAGTAAGCTGCACTGATGAAAATGTAGGACCTTGGTCCCTGCATATCCTCTGTGTTGATCCAGTAATGGCGCACGCATCCACGCCCTTTACTATGCTTTGTATCAGAGAAGACTGTGCTAGAGAAAGAACCGGCAGGACTAACTTAGAAATACATGCTCACATTTCTGCTATGTTATTTGTGCAGACTTCTGTGGAAAATTGTCATGGAGATAGTCACAACAAACATTTCCCAATTTGAACTCTATCCCTTCCACTTAAGTCTTTGACCTCCAGGGGGAAAAATGTTCCTGGGTTTGCCAGATATTGTATATTTTCCTCTGCAAGAAGGCAAATCCCAAGAAGTACAAAGGGTAGTTCTTTTTATTTGTAGCACCCCAAGGCTTAGGGTTTTCCATTATCTAAGTAAATCACCTTTGATACCTGAAAATAAGACTCTATTACTCCTTAGCAATTTGAAAATCACGTTTCCTGTGGTGATGTGAAGAATAGTAATTAAAAGCAAAATCTGGGAGTAAGACATCAGTCTTCATTGTTCTTCTTTTTTGTTGTTGTTGTTAAGGCATGCCTGTTTTCATAATCTTATAACATTCATATATCATAACAAAATAAATCACATTTAAATTAAATATGATTGAATTCTATAGTAAATTTTCTCTGTACTTATGTGCAGGATTCCATGACAAAGTAGGGTACCCTGAAAGTGAACTCTATTTAGTTCTAAATTCAGTTACATTGTCTTGGGGGTAATTAGTGTGAAACGCTGGAAAGACATCAAGCAAGGGTAGATTACACAAAGCTGTCACCAAATCCATCTTACAGCAACAGTTCTTTTTGTTATAAATTGAAGAGAGATTTTCATGACACTTCAGAAACGGAGACTGGGAAGCCAGCAGTGAAAGCATCCATTATCGTCCTTGAGATAAGGGCTTCCTGCTCACGTTTGATTCCTTTCACTAGCTGACCTGCCAGCTTCGTTCTACCCTTAATATAGCCTATGTTTTGTGAGAAAAATGAAGGTTATAAATTTTATTGTGAAAATGAAACAAGATTGCACTTAGTTGTTATTCAACCTGCTCATTAAGTCCAGGCTTAATGCTTGCCCGATATCAATGAACAATCCAGTCTGAGAGCCTACTTGCATTATGCTGATAATCTATCATTGTCTTTGGCCATATATTAAACCCATATTGCTCAAGACATCTTTAGTTGTAAATGATATAACTCATCTTAAATAATTTAGGCAAACATTAGGAAATTGTTAGATTATTTTGAAGAGATAAGCAAAACGAAGTCCCTGGAGAATGTAAATGATTACAGAGTTGGGTGGTTCAAATCCACCCAGAGAAAAGTCCACCTCAAAAGAAATATCTGGTAATATATTTTGGGGGAAAATAGTTGTTTAAAACTCTAAGAAGCACATTTCTACTCTGACACAGATACGGTCACCCTAATTTGAAGTCAATCTGAGGGCAACTGGTTACTGGCCCAGTGCAAGGCTCTGGAGGCTCAGGCAGTCTGGGCAGAAGCATGGCGGGCTGGGCTCAAACCCACCGTGATCGTCTCTGTAGGACTGACAGGGCATGAGAAGAGAACAAAAGGCCCCATGCGCCCTGCCTTCTGATAAACAACTGACTTGTAAACGTCCCCATGAAACATCATCTCTCAGACGAAGCCGAGAAAGAACAGATGTGGAAGCAGCCGCCTGGCTGACTGAATACAAGGATAGAGGGACACAATGTGCTTCCTTCTCATCAGTCTATCTTTCTTTGTTTCATTTTCTAACGCCTAGACTTCCTTCCACATTCTATCTGAATGTGAAACCGCAGCCTTAAGCACCTTCAAGCTTACACCTCTAGAGCTTTGTACTACATTTTGAAAGAGGGTCCTTTCCAATGAATTCTGGTAAAACTTAGCCAAACGTGTGTCATATGCCTAGTGCTTCTCTAACAGAAATACCACAGGTGGGTGACTGAAAAGAAGAGAAATTCATTTTCTCACAGTTCAGGAAACTAGACGTCTAAATAGCTTTGTCTCTTAGCCTTGGCTTTCTTGCTGTCTTAGCAATGGTCACAAGGTCCCTGTTTGTGCTTCCTCACTTCTGCGTCTGTTACTTCTTCTACCGCAAAAGTGACTAGGTTTAGCTCATACCTTATGCTCATATTGCCTCATTAACATAGAAAAGGTAACTCTATTTCCAAACAAGATTATATAACAGGAATTAGGGATAGAGTTCTAACACAAGGTCCATACCTTCTATGATGTGGCATACGGGATTGCCTAGATTCATGAGGGATAAGAATTAGGATCAGCACAAAGTTGGTTCCTATGAGGTTGACAACAGACATACCTCTGCTGCTTAAGTTCTTCAGCATTTCTGACACCGGTTGTCACCCTCATGGTTCTTGGCCACTCTGCCATGCTTCACAGTTCACTGCAATGCCCACTGAGCATACCCATAGAGCACCCTCACAGTCCTATGACTTATGAGGGAAGTCACAGGCTACAGCTTGGTATTAGGATCAACTTAGAAATCATAGGAAAAAATGAGCTCTGGAACAGGGGGTACCTAAAACCCACTGCCATTAAGCGAATTCCTACTTATCGTCTCTATAATAGGGATTCCCAGGCAATCAATCTGTACAAACGCAGACAGCCTCATCTTTCTTCCTCCGTGTAGCCAACGACTCCACCAGGGATCTTTAGGGAATACAGAGACAAACTTCAAGGTTACCCCAGAGTGGAAAGTACATCCCCCACACTTAACATAATATGACTCTCATTATTCATTGCTGTCTGATTGGTTTCAACTGACAGCAGCCCTAACCAGAAAGGCTATCTGCTCTCACACAGGTTTGCAGTCTTGTAAACCCTACATAGGCGCTGTGTAAGTGGGAATCAACTTGATGGCAGAGAGTCAACTGGTTAGCAGCTTGATATGAATCCTTTCCTAATATAAACTTCTCTCTTTATATACATGTACATTTGTCCTGGTTTTGTTTCTCTGGAAAACTCAGCCTAATATAATATATCACCCTGATGCATGATTTTAACCATTCACTATCGCCTTGTTCTGTTCGAATGACTGCCTCTGGACAGCAGATAGGTTCTTTATGCGCACAATCAAGATGTCCGGGCATTCTCATTCTTCACAATGCTGTCCAAAAAATGTCGACGATCCACACAGTTGAATACCCTAAACCAGCTTCCAATACATGGTACTATTTCTCCAATATCCAGGATTCACTGATCCAGGAAAAAGTGTGGCAGAAATAAGAATGACACTATTCACTATCACCAATCAATTAGTCAATAAATAAGTACATTAGTTAATCAAGCAGATGTAAACATCTTTTTTGCATCCTCCGCTCTCAGCCAAGATCTATCTGACGCAGCATTCATTTTTATTTTTTTATTTTTCTCATTCTATATCATCTTCTGAATCTGGCTTTAACTTCTGGCAGCTCCCCGTTGATGAAGTACCTACAGCCATTCTAAATACTCTTCAGCAACATTTTACCTCCATGTGATCATAATGATGCTGTTTGATGATTTCTACATTCTGTTTGGTCATCTTCATTAGAATGAGTATAGATAGGGATCCCTTACAGTCAATTGGTCAGGTGGCTGTCTTCCAAATGTCATGATATAGACAATTTTTTGGCATTGACAATAAGTGCAGTATCAGTTTGTTGAAACATTTCAATTGTTACTCTTTAAACACCTGGAACCTTGTATTTTGCTAATGCCTTCAGTGAGATTGGAGTTCTACCTTCACTGCCAGGGGTTCTTAATCATAAGCTACCTACTGAAATGGTTGCACATCAACCAATTCCTTTAGATACGCTGATTTTACTCTGCAGTCCTTCCATCCTCTGTTACTGCTTTCTGCAGTTTTCTATTTTGCCCATGGAATCCGTCAGTATTTCAACTTGAGAATTGATTTTTTTCTTCAGTTCTTTCAGTTTGGGAAATGCTGAGCATGTTCTTGGCTTTCAATTTTCTAACTCCAGGCCTTCTCACATTTCCTTATAATTCTTTACTTTGTTTCTTGAGATATTATTTGAGCTTTTCTGTTAAGCCCATTTACTTTATCATTTCTCCCAATGGCTTTAAACTATTCTACATTTAAAAGCAAGTTTCAGAATCTCTTCTGACATACACTTTTATCTTTTTTCTTCTTCCTCTTCTTTATAAAAACCCTTGAACCTCTTTGTTTGTCTTTCTACAACTCATATTACCTTTGGTCATTAGTTTCCAGTGAGTCAAGTTTGTTCTTGCATAATCTCTAAATTCAGGTAATACAAGGTAATTCAATGTTTGCGAGGGGGCACCCAAAAAAACTCTGATTTTTTTCAAAGTTATGTCAAAGATTTGTCAAATCTGCTATTTCATTCTAGGCAACATTTTTCAAACTTGTCTGTTTGGATGGCTTGATAGCACTTTCATCTATTTCTTTTTCATCTCTTTTACATCACCAACTCACTGTCCTTTCATGTCCCTCTGCATTTGTGGAAACAAAAAGAAGTTGCCCAGAGTGAGGTCAGGTAAGTAAGGTGGGTGGGGCAAGAGAGGCATGCTGCTTTTTGCCCAAAACTGATACACTGAGATAGTTGCATGAGCAGGTGCATTGTCATGGTGGCAAAATCAGTCCTCTGTCTGCCACAAATAATGCCTTTTTCGTCAGACACTGTTACACAATATTTTCAGAACCTCTAAATAGAAAGTTTGGTTAACAGTCTGACCTGGTGGAACAAACTCCAAATGCTCTACAAGTCCACATTTTCATCTATTCGGGAAGGTGATGAATGTCCACAGCGAGGTTTGCCATCAGTCAACGTTTCACCTTTTCCAAAATGAGAAAACCACTTGTTCACTTGAGTTTTTTCCATAGCCCTGATCATGTAAATTGTGTTCAACATCACAAAATTTCTGCGGCATTTTTCCCAAGCAGGAAACAAAATTTCACAGCTGCATGCATTTCTCTTAAATCAGCCATCAAAAAAACAATGTTTGAACAAAACAGCTTTTATGAACCAAAGAAAATCCACTGTGACCTCAGAGAACCTTCTGAGGTGACACCACTGGTTGCACTAGCTCAAAGTGAGTTGCTGAATGTTCACTTAGTTTAAAAATGAAAATAAAAAAGTATACTATGAAAATAAAAGTAAAAAAGTATACTATGAACGCTCCGCGCCTCCCACTGCAAAAAGTTTTTGTTGTTGTGATCCCCTCATATTTGGGTTCTCATGGACTTAGTTTATTTTTCTTCAGCTTCAACGTGAACTTGTAGATGAGCAATTGATTGTTTGTTCCACAGTTGACCCTCAGTTTTGTTTTGGCTCATGATTTTCAGCTTCTCCTTCATCTGTTTCCACAATAAATAGTCATTTTGTTTCCTGTGTATTTCACTTGGTGAGGTCAACGCATATTGTCACTGTTATGTAGCATAAAAAAGGCATTTGCAATGTTCAACGAAGCAGTCATGTATCTTGCAAAATTCTCTCCCTAATATCATTTCTATCATCAATGCCATTTTCTTTACTAGTAAGCCTTTCCCCTTATTTTCTACTTTTGAATTCCATTCACTAGTAGTTATCAATGCATCTTGATTTCATGTTTGGCCAACTTTGGACTGAATAAGTTAGTAGAATTGTTCAATTTCTGAATCATTAGTGTTAGTGGTTTGTACATAAATTTGAATAACCAAATTAATTGGTCTTCTTTGTAGGGATATTGATATTCTAGTATCATATAGCTTCGTTTTCAAAATAGAACTTAAAAAATATAAGTGATAGATATCACCCCATTACACCCTAATTTGTCATTACCGCCATAAGAAATCATATGATTATCTGACTCAACGTGCCCTAAATCATTTTATTTCAACTCACTGTGCCCACCAGATTAATCTTTCTGTGCTTCATTTCACTTTTGATGACTTCAATTTTCCAAAGTTCAGGATCTGTACATTCTAGAGTTTGATTATTAATGAATGTTTGCAGCTGTTTCTTCTCATTAGGAGCCAGGCTCCATCAGCAACTGTAAGCTCTGAAAGCTTGGCCTCACCCAGGTCATTCAGATGGCCTCTGGTCTGAGGAGGCGGTTCTTTCCCAGTCAGATTTCGAGTGCTTTCCAATCTGAGGAATTTATCTCCCAGCATTCTCCGAAGCAAGGTTCCCCTGCTACTCATAAGGTTTTCAGTTGCCAGTCCCTCTGCTACGGACCACCTCTTTTCTTCCTCTTAGTTGGCGCCTTTAGTCTGAAAGCTCCACTAATATCTGTCCCCTACGGGTGACTCTAGTAGTATTTGAAATCTGGTAGCACAGATTCCTGAATCACAGCAACATGCAAGTCATCTCAGCAAGCCAGAGAGAGAGCTGAGTGTTGGGGATTAATAGTATATGTCTTCAGCGCTGAAGAATCTTTAGGCTATTTCTTGGCCCACTGTGTCCTGGGATTAAAGTCAATAGGAAAATTCAGCAGCCCAATTACAACACTACTAATTGCTCAGACCCTTTGGAGATGAACGTTGCAGTCACCTCACCAAGCACAGAAGCACAGCCAGCTGCGATGCTTGCTGAGGGGAAGCGGAATACAGCATGGGTGGTGGAAGAAGTTGTGACCAGTTGCAGAAATGAGGACAGCAATTCTTATGAGTACTTCTTCCTTGAATGTGTGTAACATATATTTGCAGGCATAGTATGACCTTTCAGTTGCTTTATTTAAATATGATGCACAGTTTTAAAAGATGCAAGCAGGTTCCAGGCTGGCAAGAATTGGACTGTGATGCTAAAAGCTTCATGTCTACTGAACTAGCATGATTCTCAGTGCTTTGACAGTTGTAGTTTGCAATTGTGAAATGATGCAGTTTCTCCATATGATATGAGCAAGCAATAGTTAAAAGGGAGGGGCGCTCTATGTCCAAGCAATATGGGTAATCCAGTAAAGCTTTATGGCTTTTTCGCACTCCGGATCCTACATATAACCCATCGTCACCTGACTCCTGGTTCTTGGAACTCGAACCAGTTGCTTAGTGTATTACCCGTTGGTTGGGGATTTGTTAGACTCTGCATCTACCGGAATCAGAGACCCCAGTCTGACATCTGACCCACGGACATGGAACTTGCCAGCATCTGCAACTATGTGAAACCATTTCCTTCAGCGGAATCTCCCCCTGTATACACACTTGTATACACTTCACTGGTTTCACCTCTCTAAAGCACCCAGCCTATGACACTATCTAACTGAAAGGCTCATCTTACTGAAATACAGTAGCTGTAGAAACATTACAGCAAATGGCAGAGCCCTGATTCAAACCCTGCTTTGTTTAGGTTTACTGTCCTGCAGAGTCCTCGATTGAAATCTGCCCTTTGCACACATCCTATTAACAGCCACTTGGCCTCTAACTGACTGAGAGTACGATGTCTCATACTACCTTCTGGGACCCAATTTTAAGTCAATAGAAAGGGATCATGGAAAGAAACCTATTTTCAGGAAATAAGGAGTGAAGATGTTATTATAAACATGTGTTATTATAAATATATGCTCAATCCAGCCATTCATATTACAGCATGTGAACTACTTCATTTGAAGTAATTCACTCAGTTTGAGACTGGGACTAGAATTTTAGCTCCTTGAAGCTTAAGGATATCAGAGCAATAGAAAATCTAAGTGAAATAATAAAGAGGTTTCCGTCTTATTTTATCTGGAAAAAGAAGGGCAAGATGAAAGACTTAATTAAAAGATTACAAAGGGATTTTTTAAAGCAAGACTTTACCATAGAGAGGGCACTGTGATGAGAATAAAAATATATATATATATAATACCCATGCCCTTTATAAAGTAAAATCCTTTGAGCCTTCAGTTTAACAACAAGATATTTTCCCGGAAGATATGGTATAATAGTAGAAATATGTTGTATATATTTGTCCAATTGTCTGTTAACAACTTCAAGGACTCAGGCAGTCTAAATCTCTTTTTGGGACACAAAGTGGTTATAAGCACATGAATCAAATAGGGGCTAAGATTTAAACAAGAGGTCCGTGACAGGTTTAGTGGAAGCTTTAGGAGCCATTTTCTTCTCATCGCCTCTTCAATTTAAAGAGAGCAAAGGATTGCACGTGCTACTGTGTCATGCTGTGTGCTTGCGTGTTGGCATTGAGTCCTTCAATACCTTCTGCAAACAAAAATACCCGAATGCAGCTGTTTCCATGGCAACTGACTTTTAAGAAGGCGAAGTTTCCAGTTTGATAGAGTTGAAAGGCTATTATATTAATGTCAGGTCTCAGAGATGTGAAACCAAGGTGTCAGAAAGAGTCAATGCAACACCCGTGGTTTAAGATGACCCCGCCCACCATTCATTTTAGTGCTGGCATAAGACTTAAAAAGTAATGAAATAAAATGTTATAATGTTGTTATTATTATTAGGTAACATCTGATAGTATTAGCAATGAAATATGTTGATTAAAAATCGAATGCATTACCAAATTAAGAAATAGTACCCAGAAAATGTTTTGAGAATGATGATGGCAACCAGTGTACAAATGTGCTCGACACATTGGATGGATTGGGATAAACGTTGTACGAGCCCCCAATAAATGATTTTTAAAAAAAGAAAGAAAGAGCCCAAATCTTTTTTCTAAGGAATTTTATTGCACTAGATTTCACCGTAGCTATGCAGGTGTATAAGAAGGGTACAAACTTTCAGTGGCCTTCTCCCTGATGTGCTCCAAGATCCATAAAGATTTAAAAATTAGCCCTGAGTGTGGAAAGGAATGGAAGCAGAGATTTTCTTCAGCAAGATTCATCCTCCTGTCTAGGAGAGAAAAGCGAGAGACTTCAATTTCATACAGATAACATTTATGGTTATCTCATTTAATTCTCATAATTAATGCTGCGGTCAGAAGTGATTATGATCCAAATCAATATTTTTTGCACTTCAATGTGCTTATAGATTATCTTTGAATCTCGTTAATATGTGGACCTGGTTCAGTTGTTCTAGCCTGGGGTCTTAGATTCTGAATTTCTTACACATGAGGCTGATACTTTTAGTTTGCGGAAAACCTAGACCAGCAAATTGTGAATGAGGGGCCGAATTCTGAAGTTCCGATCATTTATATGCTGATATTCTACTTCTGTGAAGGAGGAGCAGGGCTGGAGGAGGTGACAGAGGAAAGAAAGGAGAGAGGGAGGGACCAAGAGTGCAAATAGGGCCTTAGGATCGCCAAGTGAGTGCTCTGTCCAGACCGGTTTGTAAAGCAAGTCAGTGATCAAAAGGAATTTACTCCACATTTCCCACCAAACAAATCCTTTTTCCATTGCTCAACAGAAAGGCGTCTGTGTGTGTGTGTGTGCGCGCGCGCGCCACTACAAACTGAAAGACCAGCTGTTCAAATCTGCCCAGAGGTGCCTCAGAAGGAAGACCTGACTATTATTTCTGGAAAAAATGTCACCCACTTAAAAGCCTATGGAGAGCAGTTTAAGACCCTGTAGAAGGCAGAGTCAACTAGATGTCAAATGGCTTGGTTTTTCAGTTCAAATATAAATGTTTCTTAGTCCATCTAATATTGAAGTGAAATTGTGACTAACAGCAAGGCTGTACCTCTTTAAGAGAAGAGACCTTGCTCTCTAACTGATGACGCTGTGGTTCGAGACCCTGTGTGTTACTCACTACGGCACCAGGTTTCCTTGATGTGAGCATCAAGAAAGGCGGGGAAAGTATTATCTTATACTTAATGCAAAGGACATTATGGACTCTAAAGTACATTTTATAGATGAACAGGAAACAGAAAATGGCATGAAAGGACCAAAAAGCACAGTCAAGTCAAGACCAGTAAGGAAGCCTGGACACACTGGCAGGGAAGCTTTGGACAGACTGCTAATTACAAGGTTGGTGGTTCATACCTACCTAGTTGCTCCTTGGGGAAAGGCTGAGACTCTCTGTCTCTGTAAAGACTGACAGCCTTAGAAATCTTGTTCAGGGTGGCTGTGAGTTGGAATTGACTAGAAAGCATTGGGTATGGGTTCTATGCCACCAGTGAAAACACAACCACTTCAAAATGTAAAGAAAACATTCCTATCTTACAAACTAAAACAATGAATGAATGAACCAGTTAGATAACAGAATAAACCAGCAGCCAACCAGATTCGCCTGAGGGCTGGACTTCTCAGACTTTCGAGCTACCTAAAAGGAGCCCTCGCGAGCATTGGTAAAGCAGATGGTTGGAACACAGCAACTGCTTTTGGGGAGAAATGCTGGGTCGTGTCTTCCTGTAAAGATTATAGCCTCGGAGCCCTGTGGGGCATTTCTACTCCATCTGCTTGCATTGTATGAGTCACAGTCAACTTCTGGCACACAACCACAAGGAGATAGAGCCAACCAAATGTAATATCATGCATTAATTTTCCCTATTACAATAGGAGTCTGGTGGGGTAGTGGTTATTCACTGGGCTGCTAACTGCAAGGTCAGCAGTCCGAAACCATCAGCTGCTACTTGGTAGAACGATGAGGCTTTCAACTACTGCAAAGAGTTTACATCTCAGAAACGTACAGGCAGATCTGCTCTGTCCTATAGGGTCACGGTGAGTCAGCGTCAGCTTGACGGCAGTGAGTTTGTTTATTTTTTTATTGCTCTATCTAAAATGAAACTGTCAGTGATAAATATGCTGCGGGTCATAGTTGGACATAGAAGCACAGTTTGGGAGTATGACTCAAGAACTGTTCCACGGGGACTGCAATCTAGGATAAACAGCTGCCGGGAGACACAGGCCATGGGACTGCAGGGTGGGTGCAGCTACTGCATTACGTCAGGGAGCACAGTGCAAGTGCAGAATAAAATTTGGTTATCACGCACCCATTACTGTATCTTCATTGTCGGGAGAACTGTAGGACAATTAAATGTGGGCAAGTATAACTCGAAGAAATATAATTAAGGTCTTTTTTCTCAGATTCTGGAAAAGGAATTAGGTCCCCCAAAGCATGGAGTTGGATTAAAGCCAGAAAGAGGGATGTTTTAGAGAAACCAACTGCCAAAAGTGGGTCACAGTAAGTCTCCCTTGCCCACTTCTGGAAGACTTTAGAAATGTCCACCAGTAAATAGGTGCCATGCCCAGCACCCTGAAGTAAACGCTCTCTTGCACTGAAAGCACATACATCGCTAAGTGTTTTGTTTTGTCTCCCCCGTGGGTGGTTAACTACTCAATGAACTGAGTGTAGTAGAAGGCCATAGCCCAACACTGCTCCAAAGCCTTGGGAAACAGCAGCCACGGCCCAGCTGTTTATGAAAAAAGAACACTGACTTGATTGAGCTTGCAGCATTCAATTCTGTTTGGGCTTCTTGCTGCATAAAGGGATACACGTCTAATCGAACTTCCAAGTGCAGATGTGTTATGTGTTGTCGCACGAGTAGTGCTTACCTGTTGGTGGATGCTGCCTCGGTGGTGGGCCGTGCTCAGCACCCTGCTCCCGCAGCCATTGGAATGAAATGCCTGGTGGCCGTGAATGGAAGTCCGCTGGAGGAAGAAGGCACGGAGGCAGCACTTGTCTCGAGCTTGGTTCAGCACTCTGTACTGAAGCCTTAGGTTTGCTTTTTTTAAATGAGAAGAATTATTATCTGCAGCATTGGTGATTTACAGGATGACAATGTTTCTCAATGTCAGTTTACTGCCTAGAATCTGCAAAATTTTCTATGACCCACTACAACTGAAGCATATTTGGTGAGAGGCATTTTTCTTCTGCTAAAGTTATTAAAATGTGTATTACACTCAATCGAAAATGCTGCATAACAGATAGCGAACAAATAAACACAATATATCACATATCTCAAAGGACGCTTTTGATTTATTTAGACGATGAGGCAACGTGACTGCTAGAAGCTGCCTTGCTTCAGTATTTTAGCAGGAGAGAATAAAATCTAAAGGCAATGGTACAGTTTGTAGAAGGGCTCCTCTGAGTCAAGCAACCAGTTTTCTCCTATCCCATTAAAAGGAAGAAGAAAGAAAGAAAGAAAGAAAGAAAGAAAGAAAGAAAGAAAGAAAGAAAGAAAGAAAGATAGGTTTCCCATTCACTCAATTCCAATTTCTGGTGACTCCCTAGTGTAGCCAGTAGAACTGCTGGGTTTTGAGAACCAGGTCCCGAGACTTTTCTCTCGAGGGACTTCTGCAAGGCACCTTATGGTTAGTTAGCACCACACAACGACTCAGCCCCCAGCCCATCTATTGTATGAGCTGAACCACTCACTGCAAGGTCAGGGCGTGGACCCCACCCGTCGAGCCACAGGGAAAGGAGGAGGCTTTCTGCTCCTTTGAAAGGTTTGCTCTCTTGGAAATCCACGAGGGCAGTTCTACCCTGTCCTCTAGGGTCGCTATGGATCAGCATCGATTCACTGGCAGTGGCACACTCAGATGCAACCAATCAAAAATAATCATGTAATTTCTAAGCCAAAAATGATGAAAGACCTGATGCAAGGGGCTTAAGTGGAGAGCAAATGCCTTGAGAATGATTGGGGCAGGGAATGTATGGATGTGCTTTATACAATTGATGTATGTATATGTATGGATTGTGATAAGAGTTGTATGAGTCCCTAATAAAATGTAAAAAAAGAAAAGAGGAGAAAAAATGATTAGGGCAAAGACTGTACAGATGTGCTTTATACAATTGATGTATGTATATGTATGAACTGTGATAAGAATTGTATGAGCCCCAATAAATTGATAAAAAAAATGATGAAAGAACTTTAAATTCACCAAAGACAATTCAGCCTTGACTCTAGCTTTGGTGGGAAAACATCTTAAACGGCAACCATTGTGTGCCTGCAAAACAGTTCTGATACTAGCTTTGATACTCTTTTATGTGACACTTCGAAGCTTTGTACAAACAACGTAAAGTGCCTTAAATGCATTCTTATGGAGAGCTGATTTGATATGAGAGGGATGTCTCCTCTCACGGAACGCATTTCATATCCAAGTGGCTATAATGACATTGAAGATCATCCCTAAGACATGTATTACACTGATTTATAAATGCATATTACAACACCTGATAGGCATATAAATAAAAAGATAAGTGAAGTCCAGAGCTGATGAGTTTATCTACACATTTCCTCAATCATGACTTCCCCATCTCAGGATTTTTTGACAGTCCCCACAGGGTATGTCACATTGCTTTAGGGAAGAATGTGTCAACCTGAATAACTGGAAATGGGAGCAGCTCCAAGAATGAGTGGGATTCTATGTCAAAATCACCTAGGCTAGCCTGTCACTTTGAATATGCACGCTCTTCGGTTTCCTCAGTGTATACAAAAGCCAAGTTTCAATAACCAATCCATTTATATTTTAACAACATCTAGGTGCTTGTCAATACAGATCAAGTGTAGGGACTGAAACTAACCACTGGGTGGATGGAGAAGACACCCAAGAGAGGGAAATAGAAGTATAACTTGGTCAGAAGTATGCGTTTGTTCAGAAGTACTACTTAAAGCAACCATCTCCTATGGTATGTTAATCTGTGTTATATGTCAGATGCTACTATTAAAGATACATATTCCATTAAATATCTGACCCTGATGTCTGTGATTCTTAAAATAGGCAAACTGTGGACTAAAACAATAGAAGATATTTTTAGAATATAAGACATGAACTGGGTTCATTTGAATAATACTCACATGCTCTTTTTTTATTCTACAAAGAATAAGCTACTTTGTTAGCAACACTAGAAATGCTTGTAGAATTAGAGGTGTTTTCATTGGATTTTCAGTTTCCTTATGCGGGGTGGTACTGCGGATTAAGCATTGGCTCTAGTTGCTCTAAGAGCAACCACTTTGTATGTCACATTCAAATTTCCTGCAAAGCCCAGCCTGCTTGGTGGGACTTCATGCCTAGCTCACCCCAGTGCCTGGAATGCAGAGAGAAGAACATTCTGTATATTTTTGTTGAATTCCTGAGTAGTGCATATGGTCAAGTGCTCAACTACTAGGCAAAAGGTCATCAGGCTGTGACATGATTGACAGGCTAGACTCCACCCCTTTGCAAGTTGACAGGAGATTGTGTAAGCTACCACAAACACCATTTAGAATGTGCATTCCACCTGGACTGCTTAGCTACGTTTTGCATTTCACACTTTCTTTGTGTTTGGCATACATTTTCAGTAGAGAAAGACACATGTACAGCAATTAAATAATTACCTTAATTTTCAGAGTCTTTTAGGAAAAAGTTGCAATAGTTGGCTTTCATGAGTTTATGCATATTCTCACAGTAAATATTTTTCACAAAGTATGACAGTGAGTCACTTTAGTGATTTCTGTCAGGTGTTTCCAAGGTAGGGGGAAGAGCCCAGAGAGCTCTCACGGTGCTGCTTCTGACCAGAAAAGTAGATAAAAACAATTGCCTTTCAGTTCATTCTGACTCACAGTGGACTTCTGTGTGAAGGGGGAGCTGCTCCATGGGGTTTCAAAGTTGTGATCTTTTGGAAGCAAACGACCAGGCCTTTCTTCTAAGACATCTCTAAGGACATTGAAAACACCCACCTGTCTGTAGGTCTTCTAGCATTTCACCGTTTGCACAACCAGGGACTCTATAGTTGCCTAGCTAACTTCTATAGCTATAGCTAACTTGTCTGCTGCTGGTGAATGCTTCCTGACTGGAGCAGAGAGTTTTCTCAGTGAACTTGTATTTTGCTTAGTTTTGCTAGACCGCTATTCCTTGCTGTTCCATCATGATAGGAGAGTCCATGAGGAGAAGTTATCTCTCGGAGCACCTGTCTCAGTAGGCAGATGAATGGAATACCACTTTCTGAAAAGTTGGGAGTCAGTGGAACTGAAGGAAAAGCATACTGTGAGCCCCAAGTGTGGACCTTCTGAGTGGATGGTCCCAGCAGATGATGTTTCCCAGTAGGCACTTGAGATTCCATATCTTTTGTTTTCTGATGCTTATTTGCAGCTGAGATAATGTTTAAGAAGTGCCCAAACTAGCTATATAAAAATCAAACTCAAATCCACAGCTAGCCGACACATAGTTATATAGTTGAGGTCGACACATAGTTATATAGTTGAGACCGACACATAGCTATATAGTGGAAGCTTTAAATATACTATTTTATACTGTTCCAAGTACCACCAAGTTGGTCTGACTCACAGAAACTCTTTAGGATTTTGGAGACTATAAATCTTTACAGGAGTAGACAGAATTAATATTCAACACAGCACTGATCACCATAGCCAATGATGAAAACAACCTAAATATCTATTCTGGTAGAATGAATACACACAGACAATAGAATATTACACATCATTTAAAAATTACAAATCTGTGAGGCATCTTGTGTTAATCCAGGTTGATTGGAGAAATAAATCCAGAGACGCTCATATGTATATAAGAGAGAACTTTATATCAAAGAGCAATTGTATATTAAGAAACATCCCAGCCCAGTAAAGATCAAATCCATAAGTCTGATATTAGGCCATATGTCATGTACTAGTCCATCAATTCCTCTTTAGACTCACTCAGCCATACAATGATGCCGAATACAGGAACATCACAGGCCAGTGGGTGGAATGTCTTGTGGATCCAGTGGCAGAGGAAGCATCTCAGTGCTTTCATTGGTCTCCACATGGCTCCTCCAGCTCCAGGGCTCTGACTCCATCAGTGGGTCTCCATGCAACTTATCAACAAGATTGTCTCTCAGGGAGAGTGTGTGTGTCCCACCTCCAGGGAGGAAGACAGGGAGTTCCCAGAATCCTCAGAAGAAGGCCATACCCACACAGAGGCACCATTGGCTATGACTGGATTGACAGGCTAGATGCCACCCTTTCGCGCATGTTAAGAGGAGATTACATAACTGCTATGCAACTCATGCTATGGATTAACCCGGGGGACATTATGCTGAATGAAGTTAGAAAAAAGTGAAAGGAACTACACCGTATGCTTTATAACTTCTCTCATTAAATATTCAAGAAAACCATCTCACACTAAAAGATACAGACTTTGATGGCTGCCAGGGAAGGGAAGGGAAGGAAGGCACGGGATAGGGGTTAGCAGGTGCTACTCGAGTGAAGATGAACACAATATTCTACCAGAGGGGATGGTAGTGGGGGGGGGGGATTAGTGGAAGCAGGCCAAGACAATGGGAGGTATGATGATGGCTAAATAGTTAACTGATGGCATTCTTTGTAGATTTTCACCTAACTCACAATAAAAATGTTTTTTTACAAGAAAAAAAAGGTCACTGCTTCTATGTTATAATTTTATATTTCTACCTGATCATTTAAATGGATTATGGACGTTTTCATTTAAAGAAGGCATTCAGATTTGTAGTAGCTCCTGGTCCTAGCTTTCCCTGGTAGATTGAATATCTACTTCCAAGTATTCTGATTCCCCTTTCTGTGATCACAGTCACAGATTTATTTCCCTTCTGCTCCTAATTCAATCCAATAAAAAGGGAAAGTGTGTGTGTGTGTGTGTGTGTGTGTGTGTGTGTGTGTGTGTGTTTCTTATGGGTCAACTGAAGGCTAGATTGTCTGGGATGGCCTCAGCACTCTTGAATGTGACTGTCTGACTGGTCAATATAGCTTGCCTTGTTCTCAGATCAGAAGTCTGAGAGAGCCGAGATGTGTCCATGGCCTCTTGAGACCTGGGCTTGGAGTTGACAGGTTGCCATTACTGCAGCATTGTATGGCTACAGTGCCGAATAAGGCCAATTCAAATGAGAAGGTTTAAAAAAGGACCCCCCACCCTTCTTGAGAGAACCTGCAAAGACCTACAGAGAGAGAATAAAGAATTAGAAGCAGTTTGAAATAAATCCATGTCAGTTTCCTATTGTTGAAAAGAACAATTCAGTAAGGTGGGTTTCATAGTCTTGACCAATAACATAATTTGAAAATGTCAATTGTTCTTCAGTTTTCCTTACTTATTGTCCAACATTCCAATGCATGTGAGGAGGTCGAGAACACCATGGTTTGGATCCGACTCGCCTCACTTTTCAGCGTGGCATCTTGAAAGGCACCTTTTGCTTTAGACTTGCCAACAGCGTGACGTGCTCTTTGATTTCCTGACTACTTTCGTGGGCCTTGATTAAAGGAAAATGAAATTCTTGACCATTTCAATGTTTTCTCCACTTATCCTGATACTGCTCATTGGCCCAGGTGTGATGATTTTTGTTTCCTTTATGTGAGCGTCGTCAATGAGTGCTTCAAGTCCTCCTCTATCTGAGCAAGCTAGGGTGTGTCAGCTGCATATCTTAAGCTGTTAGAGATTCACCCCAGTTTTGATGCAGTGGTTTTCCTTATCATCCCACTTCTCAGGTTATTTCTCAGGAGGCAAACTGAATAAATACGGTGAAAGTGTACAGTCCTAACGCATAGTTTTCCAGATATCAAACAATGCAATGCTGACTGTTCTTTCCAAGCGATTGACTCTGTTTCTGGGTGTGCGTGCCACATGAGCCCAGTGAGTCTTGGTCTGTGTATAAGTTCCATGTGAACACAATGCCATGTTATGGATTTCTTCTTCTTCACGATGTTATTATTCACACAGTCAAATGCCTTTGCAGATCCAATGAGACACAATCAAACATTTTCCTACTCTTCTTTGGTTTTGTCCAAGATCCATCTGATATCAGCAATGATATCCCTCCTTCCAGATTCTCATCTGAATCTAGATTGTATTTCTGAAAGTTCCCCATTGATGCACCACCGCTATCATTTCTGAAGTTATCTTTCATAAACTTTTATTTGCGAATGATACATATGATGTGAGAAAAAAAATCTGCCTTCTGCTTGATGACTTTTCTTTGGAATGGGCCCAAATATGGATCTCTTCTGTTGGCGAGGCAGTGGTTGTCCAAACTTATTTGGAAAATATTATTTGTCTATGCCAAATTTACTTTGATAAATGAATATTTCTGCATCTGATTGCTGGAAATGTTCAATTGGTGTCACATCGGGTTATTTAGCCTTGATTTTCACCCATACATTCAGTGTAGTGTGGACAGCTTTCTTCAGCACCACTGACTCGATGATATGCTGCCTCCTGAAGTGCTTGAATGCCAACCAGGGTTTTGTACAGAAACCCTGTATTCCTTCTATCTTTTTTTAAAAAGAGGTTTTTTAAAAATTCACTTTCCCTTCAATGTATTAATTTGAAACTTTGATTTATTTTTTGTCAGTTCCTTCAGCTCGATGACTGCTCAATCAGTTCTTTCTTTTTGTTTTTAATTCCAGGTGCTTGCAAATTTCATTACAATACCCGGTGTTCTCAAGTTGCTCCTGGATCTCTGTTAGTTCACCATTTCTCTAGTTGCCTTAGCCTCTCCATTTTCCAGAGCAAGTTTCAGGGATTCTTCTGACATCCAGACTTCCATCCTTTTGGAGACTTTTGGTTGTCTTTGTATATGATGCTTTTGACATCATCCCAAAGCACAGTTAATCTTCAGTCATTAATTCAATGTATTAAATGTATTTGATATATTCTTAAGGTGGTCTTTAAATTTAGGATATATATCTATATAAGGAATATCAAAATTGTACTTCATCTCTTGTGAACTTGTTTTCATCTTCTCCATCTTCAACTAGAACTTGCACATTATCAATTGATGGTCTATTTTGAAATTGGTTCTTGGTTTCTTTTGACTGATTATATTCGCTTTTTTCCATTCTCCCATTCCATGGATTAATAGATTTGATTCTTATCTGTTCCATCTTGAAAAGTCTATATATACAATTGCTATTTACGTTGTTGCATAAAAAAGGTATTTGCAAATAATGAGTCCTCAATCTTGCAAAATTCTTTCATGAGATCTTTGTCTTTTCTATCACCAAGGTGATAATTTCTAACTGCTCATAATCAGTAATTTTCAATGCATCTTGATTGCACATATGGTCAATTTAAGACTGCAAAAGTTATTTAAAGTGCTCAATTTTTCATCTTTGGTATTAATTTACACAGTGTGTTTAAATACATGCACGTTTTATATATGTTGTTGCTGTTAGGTGCCATCAAGTAGGTTCCGATTCGTAGTGACCGATGGACAAGAGAGCACAATACTGTCCAGCTCCACACCACCCTCACTCTGCTTGAGCACATTGTGGTAGCTACGGGGCGTTACATTACTGATAGAGACCTGGACCGTTCAGGATATGATACTGTGGGTGTACTCTACGAATTTTCTCTATCCATGGCAGCATACCAAATAAAGCACATGAGTGAGGAATTTATACGGTAGTTAGATTTCATTGTGCTTCTTGAAATGGCACATTTTCTAAGTTCAAAGCAGCACTTACACTTATATTAGGAAAACTTGTGAAATAGATGCTAAGCACTATGAGGAAAGATAATGAGAAACTAAAAATAGACATGATATTTGTTTTTATAAAAGCATCAAGGCGCAAACACTAAGGGATTGTTTTTGAAATTAATTTCATCTAGTTAAATAATTATCGCATGAAATCAATTTAATAAAGGTTTAAAGTTAATCAATTGTTAACTTTATCTACAACTTAAGATAAAAATATCATAGCTAATCTTAACCAAGAATAAGTAGAAAATTCACATATTTTTACATATTATTAAATTTTTCACCTAAGAATTATGACCAAAAATTGTCCTCATTTAAGTTGGCAAAATGCCTTGGTTACTGAGGTAGATGGTCACTTGTTTATCTTCAAGCCTTTAAGACCCCAGACACTATATCTTTTGATAGCCAGGCACTGTCAGCTATCTTCACATTTGCTTATACACATAGCTCAGAAGCAACAAAGCCCACATGGAAGAAGCACACCAACCTGTGTGACCACGAGCTGTCGAAGGGATCAGGTATCAAGCATCAAGGAATAAAAAATCATATCATTGAAAATGTGAGTGAGTGCAGAGTGAGTGAAAGAAAAGCCCATTGGCAGCCAACTGAACACCCCCTTACTGAAGGGTTGTGAAGAGGAGATGAAACGTGCAGGGAAGCAACGATGAAATAAATCACTTTCCTCTAGTTCTTAAATGTTTCCTCCCTTTCGCCCCTACTATCATGATCCCAATTTTACCTTACAAATCTGGTTAGACCAGAGGATGTAAAAAGGTACAGAGAGCAACTGGAAACACAGGGAATCCAGGACAGATGACTCCTTTAGGACCACTGGTGAGAGTGGCGATGCCTGGAGGGTGGAGAGAATGTGGGGTAGAAAGAGGGAACTGATGAAAAGAATCTATGTATAACATCCGCCCTGGGGGAGGGACAGCAGAGAAGAAGGTGGGGGGAGACATCAGACAGTATAATATATGACAAAATAATAATAATTTATGAATTATGAAGGGTTCATGAGGTAGGGAGCAGTGGGGAGGGAGGGGGAAATGAGCAGCCAATATTAAGGGCTCAAGTAGAAGGCAAATGTTTTGAGAATGATGATGGCAACAAATGTAGATATGTTCTTGACACAATAGATGTATATATGGATTGTGATAAGAATTGTATGAGCCCCCAATAAGATGATTAAAATTTTTAAAATGCCTTTGTTATACCTTAAATGATGTTTTGAAAGTAGAAATATAAATGTAATAAACAAAAAGAATATAATTTCTAGATTTGTTGCATGCAAGAGTATTTAGGTTTTATCTATGCAAAGCAAGTAAAAGTTTTTAATGTAATACCTGATGATAATAAGATATTATTTTTGAGTTGGTTATCTGTAATAATCTATGAAGGTTCCATGGAGAATGCTGTTGTTCAAACACATGCTATAACAGTAGTAACGATCTGCATCTTTTGAAGTTATCCTCAAATATCATGTTATATCACATAGATAACAGTAAATTGATCTCTGAAACAGATGGCACATGTCTGAAATGAATATAGTTGAATATTATCATAGCTGATGACCTGATCAAGGTAAAAAGTACATCGCTTTGTAACCTTTCTTCTATAAAGCATTTGTTGTAATCAATTGTGCTCCAGGGACAAAGATGCATCTGTCTAAACGTGTTTAATTTGAGAGAACAAAGTTCTGCTCAGAATTTAAAATGAAAAGATTTTCTATCTGCTTGGCAATTACATAAATGATCTTTAGATCAATTTGCTTCACCCTCCAAATACCTCATCAAACAATGATTGATGATTAATCTGGAAAGTGAATATGGCCTTGTATTTGTCTTGTTGGAAAATTACAACAATCTTTGCTTAATTTTAGAAAGATGAGTAGTTTTATTTCAGAATCAAATTAGTAGATCCTCAAACCTAGATCTGATCCTAGAATCCATATAAGACACATAAAGTGAGAATATAGTCTCATTATTTAGAGGCAAAAAATAATGTGCAGGAAAATAACATTGTGCCTAATTTAAAAAAATTAAATATTGAAAAGCTAAATCAGTAAGAATTATTACTCTTAAAAAGAGAATGCCATTTTGACATATGGAAAAATTAACCATTCATATAAATGGTTTTGGGGATGAATGCTTCAGTAATAAAGATATGAAAAATGATCCTTGAATGTGGCCTCACTGTGATTGGAATCTTGTAAGTACAGAAAATGGGGGAAAGGTGACGATGTAGATTAAATCATAATTTCTTCATGGAGAATATTTGCCAAAGGATTAAAAAAGAGGAAACAACAAATATCCGTTGCAGGCAGGCTAGAGAGATTGCACACTCACACACACTCTAAAGATTGGATTGAGATCCCTATTTACTTAGATAAATAGCATGGGAATTATTGGACTCATGGGGCCTTCAGAGCAGGAGGAGAAACAACCGATCTCAGCCAGCTTCTCTGGGAGTCAGTGTCCATTACAGGAGCTCGCACAGCATATGGTGAAGGATCCCTGGCTGGCAGCATTTTACCGGTTCTCAAAAAATCGCCATCTGTTTTGCAGCACCTTGGCCTCTTTATACTTGCCTACCCAGGAGCAACTTCTCAGGGATTAGATCTTCTTAACGTTAAAAACATTTACAGAAATCCAATTCTATCTCTGTGCTTGAGCCAAACCTAGCATTAGCTGCTCTGTATTCTAATTCTGTGGAAATAATGTGGAATCAGTGCCCAGATATTTCCATTAATGCTCTGCTTCAGCTGTTCAGTTCCCTGAAAGCTTACTTTTCTGCAGTAAGCCACAATAATCAAACTTAATACCCTTTAAGCTGGCCCTTGGCCTGAGTTTTCTGAGGACCATGAAGATAAAGGCAGTGTTCCTGCAATTCAATTGCTGACCTTGATGGGTGGTCAGATTTTCAGACACTGTACTGTACACAGGAAGCCCTGGTGGCATAGAAGTTACACATTAGACTGCTAACTTCAAGGTCAGCCATACAAAACACCAGCTGCTCTGGAATAGGGAGATGAGACCATCTACCCCAGTCAACAGTTACAGTCTCGGAAACCCTGTCCTACAGGGTCTATGTGAGTCAGAATTGCCACGGTGGCAGTGAGTGTAGTTGAGCTGATGCAGTGCACACTTTTTGGTAACCTAGCAAACAGTGGACACTTGTTAGCGTTTCTGACCTACGTCTCTCACTCATACAAGTCTGATCGATCCCTGTGAAGCAGCATCAAATGTAGCCTCTTCTAGATTAAATGTTTGTCAATTGATCATATCCTTGATGTTGCTTTCACCCAAGAAATCTCATTTTACCGTTTAATTTCACATATTTCCAATGATTTGCCTTCCAAGAACAAATTTAGACACCAAAATGTGGATTGCTATGATCAGCAGTATTTTTCTTTACATGAGCATGGAGATAAAGCAGAATATTGTAGAAGATTCTAGAAAGAGAAACTATGACTTCATCTTGATATTTGCAACTCACCTCAATTTCTAACAAGCCTTTTAATATAGCATTAACATGAAAGTATGTTAATGCATTTGTCTAGTTTCTACTACATTTTACGGTATCAGATTTTCATATTAAGCCATGTAAAAATGTACCTAGCTTCCCTAAATATATATATATATCTGTATTTTCTTTTCTTTTTCTAACTCTTGGATTAAGAATCTATAATCTAGTCCTAAAGTAGAGAGTTCCAGGTGGCTCCTCTTGAGGACATGACTAAATCATAGGATCATCTTATAATTTGTTATTCAAATTAGGTGCTCTGAAAGTAATAAAAAGATCTCTATTCATAATGATACTGAAATGACAAACATTAACAAAATATTTCCTAGGTCACTCTTGTAAAGAAACAACTGCATAAAGAAAATAAACTCTTAGCTTTCCCCAGGCAAATCCAAAGGGTAAACACATAGTAGAACACTGGGTATTTTGTACAAAATCCAATTAAGACAAAGGAAAATCTTTAAAAACTTAGGAAGACTTGTCTAAAATTCTTATCTTCATTTTCTTGATCATTCAGATTATTATTAATTTTTATTACAAGAAGCTTTAATTATAAGCTCTAATTTCTTAAAATGTATAGAGAAATACAGGTTCATATCATCTCAGTATTTTTTAATCCATTTTCTCCAAAATCAATTTTGAATATCAAACTTTCCAATTAAACTAAAAATCAATGATCAATGTTAAAATATGCCCATGATTACATTTTGAGAGGCCAAGAAATGATAATTATATAAATAACTTTTATATAACCATATAAATTAAAAAATACTAACACAAGAAAATTCCAAATGCTAAGGACAAAAATGGTTGCATATTAACTTAATTTTAATATCATATTAATATTTCATATATCTCATAATACCAATCCAGTCTATAACATATTTTAAGGGTTTTCTTTTTTCAAACAGTTTTTGGGCATATAATCATATCTCATACAATTAAATAGTTCAAATCACATCAAGAAGAGTTATACAATTATCACCACAATCAGTTTTATAAAATTTTCTTCATTTTTATACTCTTTATTATTAGCTCCCCATTTCCCTCACCTATACCCCAAAGGAGCCACTAAGTCAGTTATTGTTTCTTTAGATTAACCTATTTATAGTTTATAAATTATCAAGGGTTCAAGAGGGAGCGGGGAGCAAGGAGGGAGGGGAAAAATTGAGGAGCTGATGCCAGGGGCTTAAGTGGAGAGCAAATGTTTTGAGAATGATGAGGGCAATGAATGTACAGATGTGCTTTACACAATTGATGTATGTATGGATTGTGATAAGAGTTGTATGAGCCCCTAATAAAACAATAAAATTTTTAAAAGGGAGAAAAGCGTCAACTGGGCAGAGCTGTTGTAGTACACATTTTCTCCCACTAGGTGAGCATGGAGAAACTCACTCTGAATTAACGCACCTGGAAAGGTTCTCTCCAGTCACAGTGAATTTTTTCGTAAAAGCAATTTCGTCCGCACCTCGTTGTTGTTTTTTGTCATGGCTGGTTAAAGAGAACAGTGTGGGCTGTGAAATTCTGTTTCCTGCTCAGGAAAAACTGTTGTGATGTTGGAAAACTTCCAAGGAGAGTGCAATGAGAAAAACACAAGTGGTTTCCTCATTTCAAAAAGGTGAAATGTTGATTGATGACAAACCTCATTCTGGACACCCGTCAACTGCCTGAATGGAGGAAAATTCACTCATAGTGCGTTTGAAGTTCATCCCACCAGTCAGACTGTTAATCAAGTCTGAGAATCTTTTAGAGGCTCTGAAAAGATTGTGACAAAAAAGGCCTGATTTGTGGCAGAAGGACACAAGGACAATGTGTGTCCCACCACGACAATGCACCTGCTCACGCAGCCATCGCAGCGCACCAGTTCGGGGGCAAAACCCAGCATGCTTCTCCTGCTCCACACACCTCACTCCCCTGATCTCCTTAAGTGTGACTTCTTTCTGTTTCCACGAATGCAGAGGGACATGAATGGACTGTGATTTGACAATGTAGAAGAGGTGGGAATAAAAATGAGGAAGGTGCTGTCAACCATCCCAACAGATGAGTTTGAAAAATGTTTCCAAGAATGGAATCGCAGATTTGACAAATGTATTAAGTGTAATGGGAAGTACTATGAAGGTGATAAGGTTATTTTGTTTCAAAAAAATTAAATACATGGCTTTGAAAAAATCCATTGGGGGGGAGTGCTTGTATATTGTGTCCCTAAAATCAAGTAGGCGTTGGTTTTCTGATATGGACAAAAACAGCTCTCATGAGTCAGCTTTGACGATAGCTGCGCTACGTGTGTCGGAGTAGAATTGGACTCCGTGTTTTTGTTTTTAAGAATAGTTTACATTGCAGCAGGACCACACAAACTCTCTTCCAAGGTGTTGCTGCGTAAGCTTATACTCCCAACCTTTCGGTTAGTAGCCCAATAAATTATCTACTTATACTTCGGGGGGGGGGCGGGGGGACCTCAGGTCTGGATTAAGAGATGTAAACGCCCTAAGCACTAATAATTTGTGATATCTCTTCTTCTGCTTACTCATACATTCAGATAGGGTATATGATGTATCATATGTGGGTATATATGTCATATGGCTATATATCTAGATATCCATGCGTGTTAGCAATGCATAATGCTGCTTCCTTTTAAATGTGACTATCATACTAGTGATTGAATGAAAGCCTATCACTTGCCATTTCAACATGATGAGATGAACTGGATTATAAAAGTATTAATGACTGCAGGGGTACTAAGATTTTAATTTTTACACAAAGAATATTCTATATATTGTGCAACAAAGAAATGAGTCAGTGAACTTAATTTGTTTCAGCAACCAATGTAAAATTCTGTTGATCTCAAACAACAGAGCATTGGGCATTACCCATGATTCTTACCCTTCTTGTTTCATAGTAAATGCTATGATTATAAATCAAAATATGTTCTAAAATAAATTTAATGTTCAGTAAATAAATACAATGAAATTACTATATTGTTTCTCTAGATTGATTTTTTTTATATCTAGCATGGTACAATTTTTAAAAACTTTCTGTTAATTTATAAATTCTTCAATGATTTTGGCACAATCGAGCTGCTAAAGAATATCTCTATCCAAAGATCATAAGGAAATAAATCGAGTCTTTCTTGATCACTGTGGTGCACTAAGGGTTTCTAAATCATTTAGATTTTAAAATTAATGTTTTGTGCAGTTTGTGATCATTAAAATAAGGAAGATATGTAAAGTAATCTCTGCATTGAGAAATGTACATTGTTTTTCATCTTCTATTATGGAAATCATATATGTGTACATGAGTAAAATTAGTTCTGAATCAATAAACAGCTTTCAAGTAATAATGGTACTGTCATGCTTCTCTGTAAAGGTTTATGTTTAAATCATAGTAAAACTACTCAACTGTCTTGGCTGCATTCATGCATGCTTCAGCAGCTATATCCACATTGGTAAAGGTGCGAAAATCGATTTCTTTAAAATAGAGGAAAATCTATTTGAAAAGTCTATTTTAAAGAAATATGTTTCCACTCTACTTTTCACGCAAAATTCTAATGTGTAAATGTGGTTATGCAAATTGATTTCTGACACTACATGCTTCTGGACTCGTTTCTTTCTAATGTTTCTGTGAAAGTGAACTGCTGGATCCTCCTAGCACTTGGAGGAAGGAGCTAAGTTGTCAAAGATTTCATTTTACTGGTTTTAATCATTGAAGCGTTTGGAAGAAGCCATCAAAAATCAAGCCACGTATTGAATGGGGACACACAGTACAAAAACACCTCTAGACAGTGTTAAAGACTGAGCATGTCACTTGGAAGAATAGTCCTGAGACAGCCATGTGTGATAGCGGAGACCTCAAGTCCACTTGCTGGGACAGGATTCTAAGTGGTTTTATAGTCCGGGTGTAGTAATCCCCTCATGGTGCAATATCTTCAGTGATGTGACCTGCTTGCATTATAAGTGGGCACTGTGGGAAATCTTGCTTGCTTTTTGATGGGTTTGAATCCTGCATCTGGTTCCTCATCAGACCTCCAGTTTTTTGGACTTGAGCCAAAGCTGTTGGTATTGCTTTCTGCAACAGCCTTTTGTATTGATCCTGGAAGTCATCAGTTACCTGCCAACTCACATTCACTTGTCTATGTAGTTAGAATACTGTTATCTGTCTACCCACCTGGGACTTATCTGTGCTGCAGCTGTGTGAGTCAGAAGAAGCATCTAGTCTGGTTTCTGACTGAGAGATGGAGAGCTTGCCTGTCTCTATAACGCTGAGAATCATTCCTTTGATATAAACTTCTCCAAATAGAAATAGATATAAGGTTTATTGGTTTTACTTCTCCAGAGACTCAGGCTAAGCCACTATGGTATTTTGATGGCCTCACATGCACATGGAAGACGGACAACAAATAAGGAAGACTGGAGAAGACTCGATGCATTTGCATTATGGTGTTGGCAAAAAAACATTGAACGTATAATGGCATGCTAGATGAAGAAACAAATCAGTCTTGGAAGAAGAACAGCCAGCTAGAATGCTCATTAGAAGTGAGACCGGTGAGACTTCATCCCATTTACTTTGGGCATGTTATCAGAAGACACCAATCCCTCATAAAATACATCATACTTGATAAAGAAAAGGGCCCATTCAAAAGTGGGGGAGATCGACACAGTGGCACAACAATCAGTTCAAACAAAACAACTGTGAAGATGACACAGGTCGGGCAGTGTTTCCATAGATTGTTTGCAGAGTCTATGAGTGACATGATTCCAGAGCACTGAAAAGCAGTAACAACTTTTAAGCCAAACAGTATGCAAATTGACTGATGGAGAATACAGTGAGCACTCTCGGTAATTTTCATCTTAGAATTTCATTAGCTTTATGTTCTAGAAATTTATTCTGGCTATAGAACCTTGTCTATTTAACAGCCAAACATGTTTATGTGAGTTCTCAAGTAGTCCACTGTGATGCTGACAATCACCTGACTATCATCTGAACCAATAGTTTTCATCATAGAAGAAAAGTTATTCCACAATGCAGAATATGAATTAGCCATTTTTGCAGTATGAAGTATGACAACTTCAGATTCTAAATTAATAGAACTTTAAATACCTTATTAACATTTGACTATCATAAGAAGGGATAGTTGCAAATGTATTGCTATAAAGCATAGAAACCTTTATTTTAAAATATACCAGAATATGAAGCTCTTGTTTTTAAACCTCCCCTTCATCTAGGTCTCTACACTCTGAAAGTGTTGATTCAGTCTCTTCTACCCCTCCCTAAATACTTCTGTATTTTTGTTTCTTATCAGTTTTATTGGCATATAATTCACATAGTATGTAATACAATAGTTTAATCACATTAAAGAGGGTTGTAGCATCAGCAGCACAGCCAATTTCAGAACATTTTCTTCTTTCTTTTGCTCATTGTTGTCAGCTCTCCACTTCCCCACAACCTTCTCTGTCATGCCCCTAGGAAATTATTAATCCACTTACAGTCTCTAGAGATTTACCTATCCTGAATTTCACATACAGAGAAACATAGAAAGCCACAACAAAGAACAGCAACAACATCAAAATGAAAAAATAAAGAGAAAAGTTCCATCGAAAATAAAACAGAAAGTATTAAAATTAGAACACAATAAAATGCATCAAAAAGGAGATGCAGTGATAACCTCACTGCATCTGTCATCATCGGCTTTACAATGCTCTCTGATTGCAAGGCTAGGCACATCCCTAGTCTGTGGTCCAAGCAGGTCTTGAAGAAGCTTCATCCACGAGGGAACCCAGCAAGTGTATTTTTAGACTTCCACCACCATACATGCCTTCTGCAAACAACTGAAGCTATAACACTTTGCCCTACCCTGGACAGGAATTTATTATTTATAATCCTTGAATCACAACAAGCTAGTGTGCTTCGTCCATGTGCACTTAGCTGACACTTCACTTAAACAGCTGCTTGTTAAAGATTAGTCTTTTAGTCCCCAGACGTTATTCTTTCTGATATCTTGGCCCTGTTTGATTTCTTTACCACAGTTTGCAATAGCTCCAGTATCTTCAGTGATTTCTTCATGAGGGCAAGCATTGAGTAAGATCATGTCATACGAACTAATTATTCTTAGGTCGAGGCTACAATTAAGTGGGAGCTCAAAATACGTCCATAAGTATATGGTTTATTATGTCTCTGATTCACTTTAGAGATATTGTGATTTTTATTGGAGAACATTATGAATCATCACCATGGGGTATATGGTAATTCCATTGATGGTATTATTAATTTAGCCAGTGGCATAGAATGGTGTTCATAAAAGGAAATTATATCGGCACCAGGCAGCTTTTGGACCAAAATATCTGTACTGTTGACTTCTACAGATACTGGATGCTATTTACACAATGAGGGCTGGAGAGAGGGCACCACCTTCAATGACACTTGTTTACAAAGACAGAACCATGCCTGCTAGACCACCACCTGTCATAAAGAGCAAAGAGTGAATAGAAATAGTAAATATACTTTCTCACAACCAAGTAAAGAGATCTGAATGACAGTCCAATGACCAACAAGTGCAGAACCTTGGGATAGCAGTAGTCTGCTTCTCACAAAAAGACATTTCAGCCTGAAGTCCAAGGGTGTGTTTCAGTTCCTTCAGTCTGCTACAGGTGAGTTTAAGGTAAGGTCTAGTTCACATAGTAGGCTTTCTGATCTGCTGTGGCCTATACAGGACCGAGTCTAAAGTCCCAGTTGTCTATAGCACAAAGCCTGGGTTGCCAAGGGTTGTATAGAATTTAGATGAAAACTGTCCATTTAGGAGCATAATACTGGGCATTAATCCCTCCCTTGGGGGTCTTATATAAGTAATGTTACGTAGTTCCCAGGAGCACTTGCCCCAGCTTGTTTATCCACAAACAGAAGTGTAATCACCTTCTCCAAGACAGGCATGTACCCAACATCTTAATTTGACTTCCCAGTAAGGTTCATGAATCAGTCTTGTAGACATGTCTGTTGCTTTGGGGTGACAGTAGAACAATGTTATATGATAGGAAAGTGTGAATATGTGATAGTAGATGAGAGGAACTTGGTCTTCTCCCTCTCCCTGCCTTCATAATAGACTGTTCCTACCTGAGGTGAGGCCTCTCTTGTCCAAGTGGTTTTTAAGGTGTACAAATAAGCAGATTTTGCATGAGCAGGAGGCGAGCACACTACATCATTGCTTGGAAGGCCTGAGTAGATAATATGACCTGAGAAGAGAGGCTTACCTTTCTCTCAGTGTTTAGCCTTACAATAGGATCTCATACAACAGGTATCCTTTTGTGGTTGGCTAAGTTCACTCAGCGTAATTGTTTCCGAATATCTTGAGGTGTTTCTTGGTTTCATTGGTTTCACCAAATATCTTGAGGTGTTTCTTGGTTTCATTGCTATCTTTTAGGAATGCATAACACTCCATTGTGTGTATGCACCAGGTTTTCTTTTTCTTTTATCAATCCTTCTGATGGGCATGTTTCCAGCTTCCTGCTATTGTGAACTGTGAACCATGCAGCAAGAAACACGGAAGAACATGTGTCTGTTAGTGTGTTGTCTCTTACTCCTTTGGGGTACAGGCTGTGTTAGTGTGGGTTGACTAGAGAAACATCCAGAGACACTCATTTCATATAAGGGAGAACTTTATATAAAGAGTAATAGTACATTAATAAAACATCCCAGCCCACTCCAGATCAAGTGCTTAAGTCTGATAATAGCCCATATGTCTGATACCAGTCTATAAATTCCTCTTCAGACTCACGCAACACATGCAATGATGCTGAATGCAGGAAGATCACAGGTCAGTGGCTAGAAGGTCTTGTGGATCCAGTGACAGTGGAAGCATCTCACTACTGGTGCAGGTCTCCACGTGTCTCCTCCAGCTCTTGGAGCATCACAACAGCAGGAAAAGGAAGGCCGAGAGACTGCCTGGCCGTCAGTGAGCTTTTTAACTCTGTTTTGTCTCCAAAGGAGGTCATCAAGCTGTGACCTGATTGACAGGCTAGACTTCAAGTTGATAGGAGATTATGTAGCTGTTACTCATGCCAAGCAGAGGTATTGCTGCATCCTACGACATTTCTATTTTCATTTGTTTTAGTTAATGCCATGTGACTTTCCACAACGATTGTACATGTTTACAAGCCCACCAGCAGTGTTTAGGAGTTCCAATCTCTCTGCACCTTCTCCAGCAATCAATCTCTCTCTCTCTCTCTCTCTCTCTCTCTCTCTCTCTCTCTCTCTCTCTCTCTCTCTCTCTTTCTCTTTTTAAATTGGGCTAGCCTTGTAGGAATTTTGTATTTTATTTTTTTGTTTTTATTTTTTGATGTTTCATTTATATTTTAAAGATTTTTTGTTGTGAATTATATGAAACTTTACAGAGCAGATAATCAGTTTTACATTCAATGGTCCATATATATTTTTGTTTCAACTCATCCATTGCAGTCCTGATAATACACCCTATCTAATCGCATTTCCTTCCTTGTGTTCCTGTTTCTAGCCTCTTGTCTTTCCTGATCCTCTATGTGTTGTCCTTGGGTAAATGCTGCCATTTGGATTTTAAACAGTTGTTTATTTTAACATGGGAATGAGTTCCGTTCCAGACCTGAAGCCTGATGAAGGGCCATGATCTTGGGGGTTCTACTTGTCTTCAGTCAGAAAGCCTAGTCTCATAAGTGTGGACTGTGTTCAGTATATGCTCTCTGATTCCTACCATGTCATCATGGCAATTTTGACTCCTCAAGGGACTCATATCATGTGGTCTTTGTGATAATGGATCAAGAAGTCTGAAGTGAGGTATCAGGGCTGTAGAGTGGATGTATTCATGTTTACCAACAGAATTCTTGAAAGACAGGCATTGATACCCTCAAAGAATGAGCAGGTGCATTCATAAAATGAGGGAAACCCAAAAACTCCTCGGCATATCTTCCTCACTAATGAAGTTTCCAGTTTTGTTAAATATTCTTCATAGCAAGCACCCTTAATTGTCTTGTGTCAAGAAAATCATCAAGATTATCCCTTTGGAATCCCACCCCCCAATAAATTCTATAACCATCTGAGTTGACCTTTCTGCCCTGGATTTAACTGACCAAGCTGATCCCCTAGAGAACCACTGTCTTGATTGGGCCTATTTTTTAAAAGTGAATTTTAATGAGACTAAGACAAGTATTACTAAGAGGATGTCTATTTACAGTCACCTATTGGTTATAGAGACACGTTTAAGTATACTTTATTTGTTATAAGTCCATGCGTGTATGAACTGGAACCCCACTGAAAACTCACTGTCATTCAGGTGATTCTGACCCATGGCAACCCTACAGAACAGGGTAGAACTGCCTCTGGGTTTTTCCTGAAACTCTTTACAGGAGTAGAAAATCTCGTTTGTCTCCCACAGAGTTGCTGATGGTTTCGAACGGTCATGTGGCCTTGTGGTTAGCAGCCCAATGGGCAACCTATTACAGCTCCTAGGGAACGTTATTAGCACGACTCTATGACTCACCCTTGTATTCACCTTGATATTAGTGACGTCAAGAGTATATGCTTAATGCAATGCTTTGTACCCACTAAGCCTGGACATTCAAAGGTAGAAGTCATTACAGATTTATCAAATTTTACAAAGGAAGTTAAATTTTAAATTTCTTTATGCATTTACTAATTGTTTCCTTTTAACTTCTGCAAGCTTCCGTTTTTATGCTCCACATAATTTGTGCTATTTCATTTTAGTTGGTGTGATAGTTAGGCTTTGTGTCAACTTGGCCTTCCTGGGATTCACAGTGGTTGGGCAGTAAGCCCTCCCTGAGATGTATAGCTCATAACTTGATGGTGTTTCCGGGGAGTGTGGTCTATTAGACATCCTGGAAACAGAGCGAGTGCTCTCTCTTCTTCATGCAGGCTTGCAACCTGCACCTGGCTTTCAGGAATGTTCTACCACAGGCCTAATGTAGCCTGCTGAAGCTTGGGAGCTGTCAGTGGCCTGCCATGTTTCTTGCCTTGGATCCAATTGACTCTTTTCTCACTGACTGACAGTCTTTCTCCCCTCCTGCTTTATTTTTCTGGTTGGCAGTTGTGTGAGTCAGGAAGGGTCTCCAGGTAGCATCTGACCCATGGATTGGGCTTGTCCATGCTGGCTCTGCAGGTTGCTTTTTTGAGAAAAAATCATGTCTTCATATTTATGAATGTGTCCTGGTTTTGCTTCTCTAGAAAATTAAATCTAACACACCTGGCTATAAAATTATGTCACTTGTAAAAGTTGAATGTTCTTGGAGATCTGCATGGAATGACCTACAAACCTCAAGTTACAAACGGATGAAATTATTTCTTATCTTCTTGTAAGTCCAATTCTTTGACTCTCAGACCCAAAGAACAAAATTGCACACTCCAAAGCAAATATTTTTACTTATTAATTTTCAAATATAAATTTTTGTATTATAGTCCAAATTCTAATGTAAAGTTTATTTTTAAATAGAACACATTTGAATGATTGAAAAAATATATATTAAAATGTTTAATAAATAAAATTTGAAACATGGTTGTTTGCCATCTATAAATGATGTTTTTAAAAGTGTGTACTCACTTTCCTTCCTTTGCTGCTATGTCTTCACAGGTTCTTGGACTATTGCGGGCACTTGTCAAGGGCAAGAGCAATGGCAAAGGGCATGATACAGATATAAGGGTACGCTCCATCAGAAGAGGCATTTTGGTTTGGTTCTCACAGTACTGGATACATAGTAAATCCCATGATTACAGCACTGCTTGTGTGTTGCAGTAACAGCATGGTATCAGCTGATCGCCTCTGGCTTCTCTTTCGCCTGGGTATATGGACAGACATGCTTCTACCCTCCATCTTTCTTTACCTATTCTGACACTAACGGTTCCTCCAAGGAATGCTTTCATTCTGAGCTCATTAATTGAATAACTCATTGCAATGGACCAAACTCACAGACAATTCTCACAATTAGGGGGGATCATTAGGGAAGCTACTAGGTTACCATGATTTAAAATCTATATACCATAAAAATATAGTCACAGCAACACCTCTCCCTAGTCAGCACCCAAGTCTCTCCATTTCTGATCCTCTCAGCCATGCAGTTCCTTGGCCCTTGCCTCTGTGTGACAGGAAGCCCACCTGTCACTCTATCTCCAAGGCCCATCGTCTTGACACCATTCCTCTGTTCTGTCTCATGGTTCCCTGGCCTCGGCCTCTGGTTTCAGCCTGGCTCTTTTGCTCTGTCCCATAGGCTCTGTGCCCCAATCTTCTGTGCCCCTGGCCTTGGCCTCCGTCACTTCAGATAGAGATCCTTGGAGCTCCTCTGGTCATCCTTGTATTTCCCTCTGTGTCTGAGACAGCTCTGATACACAGAGCAATGGCTTCGATGGAGGCATGGTTTTGGTCTTTTAGCAGACTATTCCCCCAGAAGAACAAACGGTATGGCTTTATTCACATCCTCTACTAAGGTCGGGACTTAATCCCACTTTCGTATGGGTAAGAACCCCCCTCCCCCATCCACCCAAAGTGTGTTTATAGCAACAGGCATGGCATCTGGAATTATAATACATCACACAAGGAATTATGGCTAGAGAGGCCATGTTAACTGGCTACATCTCATGTGTTTTCATGTGGTCAGTGCGAAAGAACGGAACATAAGGTTATACTTCAGCAGTCAAAAATGTAAAGGAAAATCTAATTCTTACTGTACGTAAGATTTCTAGGTGGTATCAATTTCATTCAGCACCCTACTACTTCCTTTCACTGTGGCTTCCCTGAGGTCCTGGCCATGTACCTAAGTGGGCCTTTGCTTTGGACAATCGGCGCCCTTCTTGTGTTGGTGCCCTAAGTGAGTGCTTATCTTATGTATCAGGTGACATTGCTGCATATGCTATGCCACCATCTCTCCTAGGTTAGCACAGGGTTGTCTATTTCAGGTGCATTGGCTACCTGACACAACTTTTCACTGATTTTCAACTCTCTTGGCTAGCATAGTTGAGAATTTGAATACAAGGGACAATGACTTAGGCTAGCTGGCTTTCAGCTCAGTGCTCCATTCGTTGGATATGAGTGATGAGAATTAGAGAGCAGAGGACACATCTACAGGCAAAGTTGACAATGAAAAAATCTCCCTTAACAATGAGTGATTTCATGTTCCGATCATTAACTATCTACTCTGGCATCCGAATGTTAACGCCTCCTACTTTTGCTTCCTAAATATCCACCAGCAGCCCTGGTGGTGCAGTGGCTTATGAGTTCCGACGCTAACCTCAAGGTTGGCAGTTTGAAACCACCAGCTGCTCTGCAAATGGTGAGGCTTTCTACTCCCTTAAAACATTACAGGAGGGCAGTTCTACTCGATCTCCTCTGCACTGGAATTGCCTCGATGGCAATGCGGTTAAATTAAACATCCTTCTGAAAGTGTACTGGTGCAAGCCTCTCTTAGTTGTTCCACGACCAGAATTTCTTCCCTGGTTTTTTGAATGTTGATAGGAGTCTTCTTCCTCTTCCGCATTATTGGTAATTTTGTCTTTAGATTAATAGGATCTTATCCTTACGACCTTAGTGCAGTTAAATTTCCATGGTTTTCCCAGCTGTGAAGCACAGGAGGAGTGGCTGTATAATGATTACCACTGATACAAGACATTATAGGGATTGCAGGGGAGGGGACTGGGTAACAGGGAGGGAAAGTGGATTGGGGGCATAATTAATGAAGGTGGAGAAGGGCAGGAGCACTGGAACGGATAGTGATTGCACAACTCACTTAAAAGTGATCTAACCATGGAGGGGGTGTTCTCTAAGACAGATATGGTGGTGATTATATAATCCCCCTTGATATAATTGAATGATTGAACTATTCAATTGTATGATGTGTAAATTATGCCAATGAAACTGTTGGAAGCAAAAACCAAAAGAGAAACCCAAACATCCTTCTAATAAATCGTACAGAATAGCATATTACCCAACTTTACTTCTGTTAACAAATATATCATTTTAGATGAAGTTTATATTGGTATCAAAAGGCTCACATGTTCATTTGTGTGTTTCTGCATGTATGTATATGTGCACACACATGCAAACACACAGGCAATAGAAGAGAGCTTTAATTGTATGTAATAATTATTATCTCTAACACATTTTTTACAGCGCTCCAGTGGTGTAGAAGGTTACACACGGGGCTTCTAACCACAAGGACGGTAGTTTGAAGTCAGCAGATACTTCTTAGGAGACAGATGAGAGCTGTCCAACGGGCTAGTTCTATTTTGTCTTACAGAGTCACTATGAGTGAATCAACACCGTAGGAATAGGTTTGGGTTTTCAAATACTTTTGGCTAAGAATGAATGGTCCACACAACATAAGCAGACACCACATAAATGAACTCACCCAGAATTGCTCCTGGGAACATCCTAGGTTGCTCGCTGAGCTGTTAACCTCCAGGTTCACAGTTCAAAGCGAGCAGGTGCTCCTTGGGGAAAATGAATCCATCTGCTTCCAAAGATTTACAGTTTCAGAAACCTCAAAAAGGAGTTTTACTCTGCCTTATAGAGACATTTTGCATCAACGTTTACTCCATGGCAGTGGGTTTGATGTGGTTTTCGAGAATTGTTCCTGTGCATTTATAAATCAAAAGTAAGCAGAGGATGCTACTGCCATACTGGAAAGAGATGCACCATATCTGAAGAGTCAGTTTAATTATGCCTCAGTCTTTTTATACTTAGAACCTTTTATTTCCCCTCGAATGGTTGCTGGTGTTTCTGTGGGTTAGGGTTTAGGTTACTGAACACAAAGTGAGCAGTTCAAATCCACCAGATGTTCCATAGAAGGCAGATGATACTGTCTTCTCCTGCAGAGGTTTGCAGTCTGAGAAACCCTATGTAGGTTTACTGTAGTAGGAATGACGTTGTTGATCTTGCAAAATTCTGTCACGCAATCTCCAGATATGCTTCTCTCTTCAAGGCCGTATTCCACAACTACTGTTCCTTTCTGTTGGTTTCCAAGTTTCCTGTGAACTCTCCAATAACTGACTCAGAGAAGGGGATACCAGGAAAAGGTTTACTTGCACTTTATTAGTCATTCAGAGTCACTTGTCTGTGTGGACAATAAGCAACTATGGATGGCGCTGAGAAGAACAAGTGTTCCAGAACACTCACTTGTGCTCTGTGGACCACGAGGCAGTTGTTCTCACAGAACAAAGGAATACTCCACGACTTCAAGTCAAGAAAGTTGTGCATCAGCAGGGATGTATCTTTTCGCCATCCCCGTCCAATCTGTGCGCCCTGCAGATAATTTGAGAACTGCATCTACTCATAGAAAGAATGAGGTGGCGTCAGGATTGGAGGAGGGCTTATTAACCCCCGGAGATATTCTGACGACACAATGTTACCTTGTGAAAGTGAGTCGGACTTGAAGTGCTTGCTGATGAAAAGCAAGTATGGTAAGCTTCAGTGTGGACTGTAACTATAGATACATGGACTTTCCATATAACGAAAGCACCAATCCTCACAACTAGACCAATAAGTAAAATCATGATTATCAGAGAAAAGATTGAAGTTATCAAGGATTTCATCATCCTCTTATTCACAATCAATGCTCACAGAAGCAGCAATCAAGAGCTCCATTGAAGCATCACATTGGATACATCTTCTGCACAAAGTTTCATTAAAGTGTTATAGAGCAAGGACATCGCTTTGAGGTGTGTTTGCCTGAATCAATTTCTTCATAGGCCTCTGAGAGTTAAAAGCTGAGTAAGGACAGTGGACGAATTGATGCATTACAATTATGGTGCTAATGAAGAATATTGAAAGTACCCTGGATTGTGACAAAGACAAAGAGATAGATCTGTCTTGGAAGTAGTACAGCCAGAATGCTCCTTAGAAGCAAGGATGGTGAGACTTCATCTCATGTCCTTTAGACATGCTAGTAGAAATGACGAATGTCTAGAACAGGACACACACTTGGTAACATGGAGGGCTGTGAAAGCCAGGCAGACCCTGGAGGAGATGCACTGACACGGGGTCTGCGACGATGGGTTCCAGCGTGCTAACCACAAGGAGGCTGGTGCTCCGCCTGGCAGGGCTGTCTTCTGCTGGACACTGGTGGACTCAATAGCCCCGAATAGCAGCAACAGCAACAAGTAGAAATCGATTCAATAGCAGTGATTTATTTTTCTCCTTGTCTTATTAGCTCCATGTAGTGTGATTTTAAGCAAACAACTGATAGGTAGTTTAGCTTAGGGACTGGGGCACCCATTACACATACTCAGAGGTCCAAGCTACTGACTCATGAAGGAGTGGTACACTGGGCGTGCTCAGTGGTTCAGGTTTCTGGCCAGGAAGGGGAGGTACACTTGGGTGGACGCTGTACCTGAACTGGCCCACCTAAGCCAATTCAGTCAATGGGGTCGACCAGGGCCATCCACCACACCCCCCTGAGGAATAATTGAAAAAGGCAGGAGCCCGGACTCGACTGCGAGTTGTGAGCAGCTTCTAGGGAGGCTGCACCTTTGCGAGGAGCCCTGCGGGTGCCTGTGTAAACCTGACACTTCTTCTAACTCTCATAAAACTCACTTGGCTCACAAACCAGGCTTCGGCATGAATTCTTTCTCATGCTGAGCCAAGAACCAAGGTATACCTGTCCCTTGAGAGATCTAACACAACCTACACTCTACAAAGAAATCCTCCTCTGATTCTTGAGGGAAACAAAGCTTTAGAAAAATCCTGCTCCCTTTGAAGAAAGAAAATAGAATCCCTCCCTGATCAGGTGTCAGTGCACAATATTTCTGCTTCTTCATGTCCCACTTCCCAAAGGAACTGATTTAGTTAAGGGACTGTCAGAAAAAGAGTTCACATATAATCCTCCCCTGAAATTATTTTTAAGATGTCTCAGGGTTAGAACCTGGTATTGCTGTGGGACTTCACCCAAAGGATAGTTCTTTGAAAAATCTAGTTTTAGTGAAAGAACAGTGTCTAATAAGATATCGATCTTTCTTGCTGACATGTTTTCATTTGCTCGGAGAACATGGCAAACGAAAAGGGATATAGCTCTTTGGATTTAATTCTAACTTATAAGAGAGACTTGAGGGATGATAGAGTTGTGATAAGACCCTTAGGAAAAAGTGAAGAGGTCATGGTCGTTTCTAAGTAACCTAAGGAAGAAAATCCTCAGCACCGTCAGACACGTCTCCAACCTGATTTCTAGAGATATAATTTAAACTTTGAGAAAGGCATGCTAGATGCTAAGATAGAGAATCAAGAAGGTACCCTGCTCCCGAAGGTTAATACACACTAAAATTAAAGGACAAAATGGAAGGGATGGCACAACCGAATAAGGCAATGCACATATAAAATAAGTTGATTTTTATTTTAAAAGACTATCAGTGACTATAAAGCCAAGGCTGAAGAAAAAGAGAGGTATTTGAAGTTCTGAAGAACAGGTCAAAAAGGATAAAGTTTAGGATTGAGATAAATAACAAAGAGTCTAAAAATACTTTTCTAACTGTGTTGCAAACAAGAAAGCACTCAATGTTTTGTGTTTGGACCAGGGGAGGCCAGTGAATTTAAAGGGATAATAGGTATATATTAATGACTTATATATTAAAGAAGCCAGATATCATTCAAACCTAAAGAAGCCAGCTATATTAAAAAGCCAGTTATATATTAAATAAGTCAGATATAATTCAAACCTAAAGAAACTTGCAAGAATGCTACTTTTTTCTTTTTTTAAATCATTTTATAAGGCGCTCATACAACTCCTATCACAATCCATGTATACATCAATTGTGTAAAGCACATTTGTACATTCATTGCCCTCATCATTCTGAAAACATTTGCTCTCCATTTAAACCTCTGGTATCAAGTCCTCATTTTTCCCCCTCCTTCCCCAATGCCCTCCCTCATGAAACCTTGAGAAATGATAAATTATTATTTGTCATATCTTGTCCTGTATGATGTCTCCCTCCTCCCACTTTTCTGTTGTCACATGTAGATCCTTGTAATCAGTTTCCCCTTTCCAACCCACCCTCCCTCCACCCTCCCAGTATCACCACTCACATCACTGGTCCTGAAGGGATCATCCGCCCAGAATTCCCTGTGTTTCCAGTTCTTATCTGTACCAGTGTCTATCCTCTGGTCTAGCCAGACTTGCAAGATAGAATTGAGATCATGATAGTCGGCTGGGGGACGGGGGGAGAGAAGGTAGCATTTAGGAACTAGAGGAAAGTTGTATTTTTCATCGCTGCTACATTGCACCTTGACTGGCTTGTCTCCTCCCTGAGAACCCTCTACAAGGGGATGTCCAGTGGCCTACAAATGGGCTTTGGGTCTCCACTCTGCACTCCCTGCCTCATTCACTATGGCAAGATTTTTTTGTTCTGATGATGCCTGATACCTGATCCCTTCAACACCTCGTGATCCCACAGGCTGGTGTGCTTCTTCCATGTGTGATTTGCTGCTTCTGAGCTAGGTGGCCGCTTGTTTACCTTCAACTTTTAAGACCCCAGACGCTATATCTTTTGATAGCTGGGCACAATCAGCTTCCTCACTACATTTGCTTATTCACCTGCTTTGTATTCAGCAGTTGTGTCAGGAAGGTGAGCATCATAGAATGCCAATTTAATAGAAAAAGTATTCTTGCATTGAGGGAGTACTTGAGTGGAGGGCCAATGTCCTTCTGCTACCTTAATACTAAACCTATAAATATGTGCACATAGATCTATTTCCCCATCCTCATATATAAATATATTTTCATATGTACATGTCTTTATCTAGACCTCTATATATGCCCTTTGCCTCCTAGCTCTTTCCTCTATTTCCTTTGACTTTCCTCCTGTCCCACTATCATGCTCAGTCCCTACCAGGGTTTCAGCAATTCCTCTTTGTTACATTACCCTTGATCATGCCCCACCAAGCCACCCACACCCACCTCACCACCGATTTGGATCACCTGTTGTTCCCTTGTCCCAGGGCTTGTTAACACTACTTCCTTCACCTCCCCCTCTCCCAGGTCCCCCTAGAACTGTCAGCCCCGTTGTTTTCTCCTCCAGATTGTTCAACCTATCTTATTTAGGGAGACCTGCGGAGATAATAACATGCACCAAAACAAGACAGAGCAAAACCAAGCAACAGTATACAACAAAACAACAACAACAACAAACCAATGACAAAAAACAAAACACAGCAAGAAAGAAAAGCTTATGGTTAGTTCAAGGATCATTTGTTGGCCTTTAAGAGTGTTTTCCAGTCGAGTCTGTTGGGGCACCACACCCTGCCCCCAAAGTCTACCTTCAGCATTTCCTGGGGACCTCACCACTCCATTCCCTTACTGTTCTGTTGCCCTCCCTTAGTGTCTTGCCTCAGTGTGGCGGGATCAGATCAGGTGCAATTCCCACACTGTGTCTCCAATGTTGTCCCTGTAGAGCTATGGGTCAGTGAAGGGTGTCATGTCTCCTAGAGGGGCCGGCCATGTTGTCCTCTATGTGTACTGGCTGCTCTAATTGGGATCATTATCCTCAAGGCCTGGTGGGCCAGGATGTGCTCCACTCTCTCCTCCTCCTCCTTCATCTGCTCCCGTGTGCTTGATCAGATATGTCCCTCTTCCGGAGCTGCAGATTCAATGCCGTCTTTTGAAATAAATCCTTCTGCGGGGAGGACCAGGTGTCCACTTAGTACTTTGGATTGGGGCCAACCCACCAGACCTCTCAACTGGTTCCCTACTTCACGCCAACATTACATCTTGGAGCACTGAGTTGAAGTCTGGTCCCTCTTTCCCTGTGGAGATATAAACAATACCCTCCCCTTGGGTGGGTTAGTGCCCTGTGCCCCCATTACTCATTATTTTAATTATTTATTTTTCCTTTCCCCACCTCCTTTTTAGTTGCCTACCATGTGTATCCCTGGATTTGGTCTGGTCCCTGCCAAACTACCTGATCCTCACCCCAGGAATTTTTTGTATACAGTGGCTTTTTCCCTATGCCCCTTTTGCATTTTTTTTTAAAGCTTACCTCAGCAGACTCATGTTGTACTTGTCCTTTTGTGGTTGACTTACATCACTTAGCATGATTTCCTCCAGTCGTTCCCATGCAGCAATGTGCCTCATACGTTCATCCCTGCTTTTTAGTGATGCATAGTACTCCATTGTATGTATATACTACAGTTTTTTAATCCAATCATCAGTTGATGGAAATTTGAATTGTTTCCAACTACTTGCAATTGTGAACTGTGCCACAATGAACACTGAAGCACAGATATCTGGCCATGGTTTGTTTCTTGCCTCTTCTGGTTATATGCCCAGTAGGGGGATTGCTGGGTCAGATGGTAACTCAATTTCCATCTGTTTTAGATATTGCCAGATTGATTTCCATAGTGGTCGTACATACTTACAAATCCATCAGCAGTGGATGAGAGTTCCTGTCTCCCCACAGCCCCTCCAAAAAGAATGTTATTTTCATTGCCATTTTATACTGAAGGAATCAAAGTTCAAAAGAGCTATGAATTGCTGTATATGAGTTGTTGGAATTGTATTTGTGTGACTCCAAGAATAATAGGGCAAATGATCTGTCAGCACCAATTTTACTTTCTTTTTTTCTGCCAATGTGGATAATTTTTAGCTTATATATTTTAATGAAAATATGAAACATATGCAAAATAGCAAAATTTTAGTTTCTTTGCATTAAACAATGGGTTATATGCACTTACACCACCACAAGATATTGGAAGAACTGAGTTGTTGATAGGAAGTTCTGCTCTATTATTGAACTTTTTACATTTGATTATATTCTACAGGAGAGGTTTATTGTGTGTAATCAATTGTGGATGTTCATTGTGTTACCAAAGATAAACTCAGTGCTGGCCTATTCATTTTGTTCTCAATTAGCATATGTGCCATAATGGAACCATTGTTTGGCAATAAAAAAGAATCGGTTATGTGCTATAAGTGGTAAATTATTAATGTGTACCAAATCTCCACAAAAGAAGCTAAAGAAAAACTAAGAATTAATCACCATTTTTTGTGAATTCCTGTTGTAGTATTTAGCAGTTGTTATGCATAGGCTCATGCAAGCCTTTCAATTACCTTGATGCAACATTGAGAAATACTAGAAAAAAACAAAGTTAACAAGCGTTTAAGTTGTCAATCTCCAAATTGTACCAGAAAAGTAGAGTCTCAAACTTGCGGCTGTCTTTGCGAGCACATTGCGGTGAATTTCCGGATCTCGCCAAGTTACATTAGTCCTTTAAATGCATGGCTTTACTTTCCTGGCTTTTTTTTCTCTTTTGCAAAATAAGGATAGTGAAAAACACCCAAGCAATAGAAATATGCCAGTTATTTCTGTGGAGAGCACTTCAACTTGCATGACACTCAGCAAACGCTCAACAGTATGAATGTTGTACCAGCAATACGCAACAATGACAAAGATTGGAAAAACTTTTATTATGAATTAAAAGAAAGTTTTGGGAGAGCAGCTCATGAGTTATACACTCAATAACTTATCAAATTCCCCATCGCCTGCCCCTGTTTCCAACAAGCCTCCCCCACCCCCACCCCATCTCCCTCTCCTGGATATTGTGTTTCAGTGGAATGTTCTTGCTGCTGCTGGGTGCCATTGAGAAGTATCTGACTCAGCAACCCCATGTAGCAATGTCAAACTAGCCCTTGGGATTGTTATGGCTGTAACTTTTACAGAAGCAGGCCAACAGACATCTTTCCCCAGAGCCACACCTTTTCAGTCAATAACTGAGCATTTAATTATTGGGACAATCATATCATGCACTCCCCAGCTATTAAGTATAAGGCACTTTTTGCTGTGGGTTTGGGTTGGGTTATTTTCTCCAATTGACTCTGTTTTCCGCTCCACACAGAGGTATCAGTGGTCGCTCCAGAGAGGACAAGATACCCTTTTTCTCTGCAAGTCTTCATCTTATCATGACTCGGTGAGGAGCTGAGTAAATAGTGAAGTACCATGTGCTGAAGCAGTGGTTCTCCACCTTCCTAATGCTACGGCCCTTGAATAGAGGTCCTCATGTTGCCTTGACCTCCCACCATACAATTATTTTTCTTGCTACTTCTTAACTGTAATGTTGCTACTTTTATGAATCAGGTGACTCCTGTGAGAGGGTCGTTTGACCCCCAAAGGGCTCGTGACCCACAGGCTGAGAACCTCTGTGCTAAAGCTCTTACTGTATAGCAGATATAGCAGTATCTGAAGATGCAGAAATTGTACGTACTTGCAGCTGAGTTTAGCAAGAGAATAATACTCCATGCTAGAGCAGGGCACACCTGAGCAAAGCCTTACACAGGAGTTTGGTCACTGGGAGGCAGCATATTCTTCCCTGGTGTCAAAGAGGCTTTCTTGATTATCTCATTCTGCAGAGAGCCCTTCACCTGACCGGGGCTGCTTTCCAGCGTGGGAAGGAAGCTTTGCCAAGCACAGATCTACTGGTGTCGACACAACTGCAGGCTGTTAGAGCACACCCACAGATAACAAGTGGACCAGTTTTCCTGAATTCTGAGTAATGGTCGAACAAAACTCAGTGGATTTTTTCTCTTATATATTTTTTATCCTTCCATCACATGGGGTAAGAACCTATCCGTCTGGATTTTTTTTTTCACAAAGAAAAATGTTAGGGCAGTGTAAAGAAATTAAATGCTGGTCATTTTAAAATGCACATTAAGAGTGGCTTTGAGGGCACAGGCTTGGAGAACATCTGCAGAATAATAAACCTGGGAGCTTCAAGTGGCAATAAGAGTTTTAGAGCAATAGATGAGTACAAATTTTAAAAATGTTATCAAGACCCAAGCTAGCCAGTTGCTGTTGCACTACTCGGGACTCCCAGCAACCCCAGGTGCATCACAGTTGACCTGTGCCCCTGAGCGTTTTATGTAGCTTACTTCCAAGAAGGGGGTCCAACCATTTTTTCCCAAGGTGCCTTTGAGTAGTCGAACCTCTAGCCTTTTAGCTAGCAAGTGAGTGCACTTACCCTTTACACCACTCAAAGAATCTGAGATACAACTTGCACAACTAAATTAAATGCAGAAATTGTAGTTGGATGAATTTTTACCCATATTCACATTCAGGAGGACAACACCTAGATCAAGATGTAGAACGTTCTTATGGCCTCGGCACGTTTCCTGCTAGCCCTTTGCAGTTGATACCAAGCTTCCACTATTCAGATGTCTACCAGAATATATTGATTCCATATGCTTTTGTACTTTGTATGCATAGGATGGTCCAGTAAATAGTACTTTGTGTCTGCCTTTTCTTTTTCTTTCTTTTTTTAGCATAGCACAATATTTTTACATTCACTCATGTAAATACAGAAAGCAGTATTTTTGTTGTTATGTATTATTACATTGTATTAGTAATGCACCGTGAGTTTTAATCAATGCTCCTGTTGATGGACATTTGAGTTGGGCTATTCTGAGTAAAAATGCTATGAGCATTCTTGTATGAGTCCTTGTTGGGCATCCACATTCATGTATCTTGAGTAAATACATGGGAGTGGAGTTATTGGTTCTTAGAGAAGGTGTATCTACAAAATTACTAGAACTTTGAGCAGAAGAACGGACAAATCTGTCTTTGAAGAAGTATAACCTGAAGCTCTTTATGAGGAGGAACCAGTCCTTGGAAAAGGACACTCTGCTTGGTAAAGTAGGTCAGTAAAAAGGGAATGACCTTCAAAAAGATGGATTTGCACAGCGTTGGAGCAAGGGACTCAAAATAGCAAGGATCGTGACAAGTTGAGACGTTCTTTCTGTTGTGCATAGGAAGTGACTTAGGGGCACCTAACAACAACCAGAAGCAGAAGAGAGACATAAGCAAGTAAAGAAAGGGTAAAGTTAGTTGTCGAGTTAAAACTGGAGTTCAAAGAATCAAAGACTCCAGGACAGTGGTTCTCAGCGTTCCTCGGCTGTAGTGCAGAGAGCAGGCAGAGCGAAGGGGTCAGGCAGGAAGAAAACAAGCAGCAGAGACAATTGAGGAGAAGCGGCCCTGAGAAGATGGAAACCAAGGGAAATGTGTTTCGAGCAAAAGGAAATGGTCAGCCCTATCAAATGCTCCTGATAGTTGCTATGAGGACTGGGCATTGACACTGACTGAGACTGACACTGGTCGCTTCTTTGTGCTCTACATTTCATAGTTTCTGTAGATTGGTAATAGTGGGGAAATACTGAGTTTTTCTTACAATTAAAAAAATACGGTGACAGAGAAGTTTTAGAAGTCAGAGACCTTCTGAACTTTAACCAAGTACAGATTTCCCCCCAGAGTGATGCAAGTTGCTCAGTGTTGAAGTGGGTGACTGGCTGTTAGTGAAGAAATTCTATTCAGGAACGCAGATGAAACACACAAGAATATCATCCAATTTTCATGATAAATTCATCAGAAATTCTATCAGAATCTTACTCCAAATGATCACATTTTCCCTTCTTGAAGAAGAAAAATATGGAAAGAAAAAGTTGATCAATTAAAAATTGTCTGACTTTTATTTTATAGGACATTTGTTTCCTGGAGTTTATTTCTTTTCTAGGAACTTCATTATGGGATGGAAAGTTTCAATAAACATCAATTGAGTATCATGGGCATTAAAAAATCAAACCTTTCGTCCCTTTGCATCTAAGTATCTGGTACTCTGCTATTACTCTTACTTTACAAATGAGAATATTGGGATGCAGAGACAATGAATTACTGGTCTCCCGTTGCTTGTCGCTGCAGGCAGAGGATTGGCACCAGCCAGGTTCATGCTCAAAAGCACTACACTCCAATTTAACTGAAGGTGAAATCTGAATATCTGACAGAAATACAGACATAAAAAAGAGAGGAAATTCCTAAGTGAAATGCAAGCCCAAGATGAATATTTTTTAAAACATATCTGAGAACTGGTTTGCCACTTTAAAATGTGCTTATTAGGTATTATGTAGTCTCTTTTGTATAAAAGAGTCCAGTAGAGTCACTATATGGAGAAGAGTTACTTTCTACAATAGATGACGACGATGATGATAATGGTGGTGGTGGTGATGATGATGATGATGATGGTGGTGGTGATGGTGATGATGATGGTGGTGGTGGTGGTGATGGTGATGGCGGCAAATATAGAGAAAAACATTTTCCATTTTAACCATTTTTCCACGTGCTGGTCAGCGACATTATCTGAATCATTTTGTTCAGCCATCCCCGTCCCCAAACTTCTTTCGAGAAGTTGCTGAGTTCCATCCAGGCAGTTCCAACTCACAGCAAGCCAGCGCCCAACAGAAGGAAGCACTGCCCAGTCCTGCCCCAGCCGGCAATTGCTCTTATGCCGGAGCCCATTGCTGCAGCCACTGTGTCCATCCATCCTGTGCAGGACTTTCCTCCTTTTTAGTGTCCCTATTCTTGACTGTGTATGGTGCCCTTCTCCAGAGATGGTTCTCATGTGACATGTCCAAAGTACATGAGAAGAAATCGTGCCACCCGTGCCTCTATGGGGCACTCTGGCTTGTCTTCTTCAAAACAGCTTTTTTTTTTTTTTAAAGCAGTACCTAGTACTGATAATATTCTTCTCCAGCACCACAATTTGAATACATCATTTTTTCAGTCTTTCTTATTCAATGTTTTACTTTCACATGCATATGAGGCAACTGAAAATACCATGGCTTGGTCAAGCACACCTTTATCTCCAGAGAAACATTTTTATTTTTGAATATTCTAAAAAACGGTTTTGTGCAGCAGATTTACCCAATGCAATATATCGTTTTATTTCTTAACTGCTGCTTCCATGACCATTGATTGTGGAGTCGAGCAAGATAAAATCCTTGACAACTTCAATCACCTCTCCATGTATCATGAGGTTACCTCTTGGTCCACTGTGAGGATTTGGATCTTCTCTACATGGAGTTCGTATCCATAGTGAAGGCTGTAGCCCTTGATCTTTGCCAGCAAGTGCTTCAAATCCTCCTCACATTCAGCAGGCAAGGCTGCGTCATCTGCAGTGAGGATGCCACACGAAACGCCTGATGGCATGGGTGGACCTAGAAACCGTTATGCTGAGTGAAGTTAGTCAATCACAGGAGGACAGATATTGTATGAGATCACGGAAAGGCGGGTTTCTGTTTTTAAGTCATGCAATCTGCTAGTTCAGTCTCCCAAGCAGTGAGTTAGTACGTCTGTCTTCAGCTTAGAAACCATATATCTCCCTTTGTCACAACCACCTCAACCGGGGAAATCTGACTTCATCTGGGGTCAGGTGCTCATGTTGAGAGAAAAGGGAGAAGCCAATCAGTTCCTGTCATATAACATTGCTCTACTGTCACTCCCAAAATGACTCAGTGAACCTTAATGGAAACACAAGTCAAGACGTAGGGGAGGACATGTCTGTCTCAGAGACGATGATGTCACATCTGTTGGTGGGTAGACCAGCTGGGACAACCTGCCATGCTGAGCATCGCTTATATGTACCCTGAAAGGGAGAATACTCCCAGTCTTATGTTCCCAATTGGATGCTTTTGACCTTGGTGACCCAGGATGTGTGCTATAGACAACTGTGACTTTAGACTCTGCTTTTGAGGTGCACTACATCCTTTATAGTTCACACCAGAAGGAGCTAATTTGGAAACCCCATTGTGAACAACACTGTACTTTAAATTGACCTGCAGCCAATAGATGAAACTGAAATTCCCCCTTGTATCTAAGGCTGCAAAGTTCTAGTGTGAAAAGAAGCAGACGACAATTATTTGAAGGTTAGGGCTTGGAGGTCATAAGACTTTGGTTTGGTTCCTTTGTTTGAGGGCGCCTAATGAATAGGAGGTCTGGGCTACTATGTATTGGTTATTTGCGTGCTTCTCACTTTTTAATGACATGTCTCAGTCTAGCAAGCATGGTTCTGCCAGGATGCATGATTGCTACTGATAATCAAATAAAATATGTGTGCTTCCACAACATAAAAAGTCTTGCAAAACTATATGCACTAAAATGCTTTAAAAATATTCTATAGTGGAAAAATACAGATTATTTTAGTTATCTTCTTAGAGCTATGCAATAGTTTCTCATTTTTAATGAGTCACATGCATTGCCTTTGAAATCAGAATAAACGAATAAAATTGAAAGAAAAAAATCATAGATGATAGATAGAGCATGTAAAAGGATTTCTAAGGAAAAAAATAAAGTTAAAAACAATACTGGAGATTTATTATCCAATCCATGATACCTAGTTTGGGGAACACACAATCTAATCCACATGTCCCCAAGAAGGGTGGCAGCATCAACATTTATACTCAAGTAGCAGTCACACTCTCTGGACTGGACATGAGCCACTCCATTTTTATTTTAGCTTCCACAGCCACCATTCTAATTCAATATTAAAGTATAATGCCATAAAAATCCTTATGCTCCAAAAGCAAATTATCACTGTAAATGATTTCTAAAACTAAGTCAGAAAATCTTTCCTGTTTTGTACTTTGTTCATGTCTCTACATTTAACCATAAATGAGGAGATCTCTAACACAGGCAGCTCATATTCTGAGGACACGTGAATCTTCTACCTGTGGCACTTGAAATTTTTTTGTAAAACTCTCGAAAACAAGCTGCGTTTGAAATAGGTCAATCCAAAAGGAGAATGGAAGCTGGTTGTTATTTTTATTATAATTTCTGCAGCAGAGAGCTGATTCGATTGTACTTCCCATCTCACAGTGGATTTTCATCATCTATTTTAATTGTTTCTGTTAAAAGTCCCCTGCCCTGTTTCTCACTTCTCTTTCTCTAAATACATATTTACCTTTTGAAATATTTATCAGAGTTTATGTGACCTGTTTTTAATTTATAGAAATGATATGCTATAAAACACAGTCTTTTCTTTTGAATGAGCACTGTTTTTAGAATGTGTCCATACTCTGTAATTGCTGCATCATATCCCTTAATGTGTGAATCCATCATACTTTGCTTATTCATTCTCTTAGTGATGGGCACCAAGTTGGCTTTCAGCTTTATCCTCCTCCAGCAAACACCAGACTGGACAGCTTTATGTATTCTCATTTAGAGCCCCGAAGCAGAATTTTGGGGGGCACTAACCCAGAAATGCACTGCTTCCTCAGTCTTGGATACGGAGGTATTTCACAAAAATCTGACAGAGTGCTTCCCAGAGTGACTGTACCAGTTTTCACTTGAAATAGAGTTGCTAATTAAAAAAATAAGTTGCAACTGTTTTCTCATGCCTGTGGGGCAGAAGAATTCATTTTTCAAAAGAATTTTGTTTAGAAAAACAATGTAATGGTCCCATTGGGCTTCTTTAGCAGGCACGTAACTAACTTGGAAGGGAAAGTTGGATGCAAAGATTCGCACAAGTGCTTTGCCCACTAGTGATAACTCTTTTCATTATGAACAAGGAAAATCTTTGGCATGGTGGTGCTCTTAGAAAAAAATGTGTTTTGTTTTGTTATGAACAAAGACTATATGATTTCAATTCATTATTATTTGCTTTTGAAGACTGTATGTGTCAATGTGTGCATTTTCAAGTTACCGATTTTGATGGGAAAAATATGAGACAAGAGCACTATAGGAAGAATGAGGGAGCGAAGAGTTTCCTTCCGTAAAAGAACAGGCTTTAAAGCCTACTAGCCTTGAGCTTCCAAGGCCTACTAGGGATAAACTGGCGAACCTCTAACTCAAATATTGTAATCATACACTGGAGATGAGTCGTTGTCAAAATTGTGTAACTCTTATGCCCAGAGATTGCTCTTTTAGGGCTAAAGCAGATTTTGGAAATTGGAGAAAGATCCTATGCCGGTACCTTCGACAGTAAAGGCATGGGTGACCTTCCCTCATAGCATCTTCTTTGAAGCAAAGACGTTGTAAGTAACATATAGATTAACCCAAATGAACAGAAGTCCCAAATTTACAAGACAAAGGGTGGATCATGTACAGCTGATCTCAGAGCTCAAGAATTGCTTTCAACTCTTTCTACTGCATCCGGTTATGTGAGGTGCCAAACCATCGTGACAGCTTTAATTCATTTAGAGTTAGCAGGAAAGAATGAGTCTCTTTCTTAAAAATTTCAGCAAGTCTCATTTAATCTCATCGGGTCTAATTGGGTAATACATTCATTTTTGAGCCAAACATGTAGTGCAAGCCTTGTGATGTGCTAACAAGTCAGTCATAGCCCCATGCTAGTCAGCTTCATTGGTTTCTGTGGAGCACACGGGAAGAGTCAATAGCTGATACTAAAATCCAGCGCACACATTGTGAGTGGCAAACACAGTGAAAATCTGCCATAATTTCATTCTTGTAGGGAACTCGTCCTTGGCCTCCTTCTGCGTCATTGCATCTGAAGAAACAAAACAAATGACCCTGAGAGCGTCATGTAGAAAGTTGAAGACAAAGGTGTCCACCTTCAACCCTTGACAGGTATTTGGAACTATCACGTTTGGACTGTACAGCTGTGATGGTGATTTCTTCTAGACAGAACTTAATATTGCACTAGTTCCCGGCATCGGAGATTAAAGATATCCTCAATGTCCAACGCTGCCAAAATGCTGCCCTGCTCCATTCCCAGCCCCACTTCCGCCCTCCTCCACGGAGGATCTTCTCTCGCCTCCTGGAGTAGTTCTGTGTCGCACTGCGGTGTCCTACAGAAACACGTGAGACTTAAGGAAATGTCGTAGGTGGGTGGTGGTTACTGGTCAGGCCCAAATCTGAAAGTCAGGCTGGGGTCAGCCCAATGCAGGCTCCAGAGCCAGAAGCAGAAAATGTCCCAAAGTTCCTCGGGTCCTCTTGCTTCTACCAAAGCACAGTCAGGAAAGAGGCATGGCTTTCCAGATGATGTGTGCAGGTACTGCACAGTGGTAGCAGCGCATATACTCCATTCAAGGATGACTTACATCATGTTCTCTAGGAAAGTAGTGTAAAGATGCCAACAAGGAAATAAAAGGTTTGACCATGTTCACAGCCTCTACTAAACCAAACCAACCGATAATCACTGCCCTGGAGTCTATGCTGACTCATAGCCAACCTGTAAGATAGAGTAGAACTTCACCTGTGTGTCTCTGAGATTATTTACAAGAGTACACAGTCTCATCTTTCTTCTGCAGAGTGGCTGGTAGATTCAAACTGCTGGCCTTGTAGTTAACAGCCCAACTCATAGCCCACTACACACAGAGAATGTCCTGCAAAGTATGATTACAGCCGCAGGCATGGAGTCCAAAATTATAATATATCATACTATATCTAATCCTAAGAAATTGTAGTTAGAAGGGCCATATTATTTATTTGATTACAAGTCAATGATTTTTGTCGATGATCACACGTGAACATTCTACCATTTTCCTCTTTATCATGGTCATTGCCTTATAAATAGAAAATCCTCAATTAACATTTAATCAGCCAAATAACTAAATAAAATTGGAATTCTCTTCCATAAGCTAAACACTTCATATATCATATCTAATAAAGGAATAATAAATACCCTAATAGTTACCATTTAAACCAGGACTGAAAGGCAAAACGGAATTGAAAGGAAAAACCATTTATACTTCACAGAAAGGCAGTCAGAAATACATAATTCAAAACTGCAAATAGTTGACTAACAAATAGTTATTCTGATTATTATTTTCTAAGAAATAGCCATCTGAATTAAATCAGAATTTACAAAATGCTACTAGAAAAATCTTACTGCCATTGAATTAGTTCCAACTCAATGTGACCTCATGGGACAAAAGATAACTGCCCCAATGGGTTTCCCAGGCTGTAAATCTTCCTGGCGTAGCAAGCTCCATCTTTCTTCTTCAGATTAGATGGTGGGTTAGAACTGCTGGCTGGTGGCAGCAGAGCAAAGCATAACGTCCTAAGCCACCAGCGCTCCTGTGTCATAGTGAAGAACCATTCCAACATTAAAATGACATTCAGAGGATTTATTCAGCATTAAAGATTTGTATGGGTTGAAATTTCCAACTCAAATCAGTGATAGGATGATGAGTCCAGAGAGATGTCTCGGGCGTAACTAATTGTGTGAGTCTGGTAGACTCGAGAAACAAATCCACAGAGTCTCATGTGTGTATAAGAAAGAGGTTTATCTACAAGAGCAACTGAATATTGAGAAAACAGCCCAGCCCAGTGCAGATCAAGTCCATCTGATATTAGCCCATGTGTCTGATACCAATCTATGAAGTCCTCTTCTGACTCACAAAACACGTGCAGAAAGTCTTTGGATCCAGTGGTGTTGTGAGCATCTCAGCACTGGCAGGGGTCTCCATGTGGCTTCTCCAGTTCCTAGGGCAGGGGATCTATCAGCATAGTGCCATGTGTCTTGTCAGTAGAGCGTCTCTCAGGAAATCAGCAGAGAGAGGGTGTTCTCCCACCTCTAAAGAGGAAAATCAGGAGTTCCCAGAATTCATAGGAGAAAGTCATTCCCACACAGAGGCCTCATTGGTTATATCTTGATGGACAGGCCAGACTCACTCCTTCACTCATAATCCTCTCAAATTGACACCAGATTATATAACTACCACACCAATTAAAGCTCCAGAGGGGATGTTCCAACAAATAGATCAATTGGCTAAAAATTCATTGAGTTCAAAAGAGAGAGAGCCAAAGCAGTGGGGATGCTTTCCTTGGGTGCATACACTTAGTTGGGCTACAAAATTAAGTCAATTGAAATGTAAAAGTTTCATTCAGAGACAGAGACCCAAAATTATCATCAAGAGACGCCTATAACGCACACCTTTCTGAACCACTTATGAAAACAGCTATATTGATGTAAGGTATTTGTTGGAAAATCTGGTATCCAGGTTGAAGATAAGAGTCTTATTCTTGGTTATTTACTTTAAAAAATAAATTTTCAACAAAGATTTGAACATTAATGTTGATAGCTTAATTTGGATACAAACTTGTAAAGCACAAAACGATTCAGTTCTGGAAAGATTAGGAGGATTCATCTAGAAGGAACAAAGAGAGAGATAAATGTACATTTAAACACAAGGAGGTACCAGCTCAATTAAGTAGTAACTGATTACCACAATCAGAAAGTTTCTAATAGCAACACGTGTAGTACAAGAAAGAAAGAAAGAAATCACAATACAGTCATTTGACTGATTAGTCTACAATTGATGCCACAAGAATGGGTTTGGAGGTGGGGAACTGGCTTATATTGGGTAATTTGGTATGGATGGAGTGATTGAGTTTTGGAATTAATCACAGAGATTTTCAATGATAATGATGCATACTTCAAGACACGTCGTAACAACATTATTGGTTGATGTCAAAGCGGTCTAGTCAATGGCTCAGGGAGTTATGATAACCATTTAGCACCAGAAGTACCTGTCTCAGAAGCAGCTCAGTTAAACAAGACCCTTTAAGGATTGTCTAGACAGCTTTAGATAAGGATTCATCCAAGACCATTTTAGAACAGAATTCTCTCCTTGTCATAAAGAAATATTTCTTAGGCATGTTTTCCATAAAAGAAGACACCTGTGTGAAGTTTCCTGCTCCTAGACTGCACATCTTTCACACACGGGCTTGCCAGTAGAAACACTTTAGCTGTTCCCATGGTTACTGGAAACTGAGGAAACACATGACCATGACCGCCACCCGAGAGAACAAGATGGAAGTCAAGTAAAATGCCAATTAAATTCAGTGACACTGAATAGGATTCAATCATTTAGTTCTGGCTAAAGAGGCTTCATGTGCTTCTCTTTACAAAACCAAGTATTTTTATAGGTGAATAGATTGTATATGTTCATATACTTTAATATTGCTCAGGATTAAATTCCTGATATACTGCACAACATAGATGAATCTCAAAAGCATCCTAATGAATGAAAAAGAGAAGCTCAAAACAAAATAAAACCGCTTGTTTGATTTGTGTAGGATTATGGGAAATAAAATAATTAATTGTGACACAAAGCAAACTCGTGACTGCCTTAAAATGGGTATGGAGAAAGGATTGGATTCCAAAGGACTATAAGGAGAATTTAGGGATAATGGAAGTGTTCCTTATCTTGATTGTGGAGGTGATTTCAAAGGATTATGCAAATACGGGTAATGTATCATTTTTATTGAAGTGCCTGGGTGGAACAAAATGTTAAGCACTCCGATAGTAACTACATGGTTTGTGGTTTGAAGCCACCCAGGTGTGCCTTATAAGAAAAGTCAACTCCTCGGTTTCCAAAACGTCACTGCCTTAAACCCAAGGGAGCACCTTGTAATCTGCATCTGCAGTGTTGTCATGAGTTGGAATTGAGAGCACTTCGTTTTCATTATATTATTTCATTAATATTATTATTATTATTATACTTCAAAAGATGTTGGAAGAAAGGTATAGTCCTGATTTCAAAAACACTGGTTGTCACACCACAATTTCAAGGGAGAAGTCCAAGATGCACTGAAGACATTAAGAATAACAAAGGGCTCTAGAGATTGACTGAATACCAACTGAGATGTTTCAACAAGGTGAGGAAGCCCTACAGTAAGCCCTGGTCTATGCCAAGAGACTTGGAAGAGAGCTGTCCGGCAAACCAAGCAGAAGAGATCTATATTCATGCCCATTCCAAGAAAAGATGATGCAACATAGTGTGGAAATCACTGATAGGACGATATATCCTACAAGTGAAATGTTGCTGATTATAATTTCCCAATGATGCGGCAGTCTTTGGAACTGCCAGAAATTCAAGCCAGATCCAGAACAGAGCATGGCATGAGGGATATCATTGTTGACTTCCGATGGATGCTTATTGAAAGCAGAGAATACAAGAAGTTGTTAATTTGAGTTTTGTTGATTATGAAAATATACTCAACTGCAGACAAACGATGGGCAATGTTTTTCAGAAAGGGAATTCCAGAACACTTCCTTGTGCCATGTGGCGTCTGTACATGGAGAACGAGGCCATCATTCAAAGAGAACGGGGATCACTCCATGGTCAAAACTCAGGAAATGTGTGCATGAAGGTTGCATCCTCTCACCACACTGATTCTATCTACATGCTGAGCAATAATCTGAGAAGCTGGAATATTTGAAGAGTAGTGAGGCACCAGGATTGAAGGAATGTTTATGAGCAACCTGTAATATGTAGCTGATACAAACTTGCTTGCTGAAATAAAAAAGAATTTGCAGTACTTGCTGGTGAAGATCTAAGATCTCAGTATTGAATACAATGCAATATAAAGAGGGAAAAAAATCCTTGTAATGACTAACAGAGAAAAGACCAAAGTTGTCAAGGATTTCTTTCTGCTTGGATCCACAGTCAAGAAATCCCATGATTGAGGGAATCTGTTGAACAAGACCTCTCTAAAGTGCTGAAGAGCAAAAATGCCGCTTCACAGACTAAGGTGCACCTGACCCCAAACCAGAACTCATTGTTACTGAGCCAATTCCGACTCAAATCAGCCAAACAGGACAGGGTAAAGCAGCTCCCGTGTGCTTCTGGGACTGTAACTCTTCAAGGAATGGAAAGAAAGCCTCATCTTTCTCTCAGAAAAGCTGTTGGTTTCCACCTGCTGTCTTGCAGTTCACAGTCCAATATTCAACCACTGCACTAATAGGGCACCTTACACCTGACCAAAGCTATGGTATTTTCAATTGCTTCAAATGCATGTGAAACTTGGAAAATTAATAAAGAAGACTTCAGAAGAGGTGATGTGTTTTAATTAGGGTGTTGGCAAAGAATTTTGAGAGACCATTGGATTGCCAGAAGAACAAACAAATCTGTCTTGGAAGAAGGATAGGCAGAAACCTCCTTTGTCTCGTGTACTTTGGACATGTCATCAGAGAAGAGCAACCTCTGGAAAGGACATCATGTGTGGTATAGTGGACATCAATGGGAAAAAAAAGGAGAGCTCCTTGAGGCTATGAATTGATGCAGTGCTGCAACAATGGATTCAATCATGACAATTGTGAGGATGGTGTAGTGTTTTGCTCTGTTGTGTATGAGGTTCATATGAGCAGCGACCTAATTGATGGCGTCTAACAATGACAATAGATCTTTCTTGGAAGAAAGAGAGTCAACATTCTCCTTAGAGGCATGGATGGCAAGACTTCCTCTCAAGCACTATGAACATGTTAGCCGGAGAGACCAGCTCCTAGAGAAGGACATCATTCTTGGGAAGTGGAGGGGCCCGGAAAGAGAGGAAGGCCCTCCCAAGATGGAGTGCACAGCAGCTGCAACAAAGGCTCAGACATAGAACTGTGTGAGGACAGAGCAGGACCAGGTGGTGTTGGTTCCGTTCGACACAGAGTCACTACGAGTCAGAACCAACTGGGTGGCACCCAACCGCAAACGATGCCACCCTTGAACAAGAGTCCTAGCAAGACAACACGAGGAGTGTGGCGAGAAGAACTCCTATTCCCCTCAGCGTGAAATTGCTACACAAGAATATTCATTACACCGCGGATCTGCAAAGTTACGGAAGCACAGATGGCGAAAGCACTCTCCTCTGGGAAGCAGTAGCATCCAAAAGAAGGCGAAGCAGCTCCACCTCCTTTCGCCATCAGCACCCCCACAGAATTCTACAGCCAGAAATCCACTGCTCTCTTCTTCAATGGGTGTGTACGAATAGGAAGGTGGTAAGGCCTGTGAATGCCCTGCCCTGTACAAATGAAAACTGAGTCACAGCACACGTGGCAATAACTGCCACCAAAACTATTTGGATTTTTGCTTTATAATGATCATATTTCTCTTCACATGATGACGGTTGCACATGCCAATATAAATCCTTTTTTTTTTTCAACAAGTGAATGACTCGGCACAAAGAGCCTTGTGCCAAGTAACATACTGTTTCTCTGTGGTTCTTTCACTGCGTCCTGTTTCTCCTTCCTCTGAAGTTACTTTCCCCTGGAGCGATTGGTGCTGAGAGGCGGGCGCTGTGAATGTCATCTCCTTTCCTTGTATGTGAAGCTTCATTTAGGATAGAGGAACATTTCAGGGACATTTTATCCTGAAATCTTAAACAAAACTGTACAGCACAGTTTATCCTGAAATCTTCAGCAAAACTCTACAGAAATAGAAAATATTCATTTGTGTATAAGATTATCACTTTGGATAAGACAAGTTAAATTAGTTAATTATTTGGCATGGAGGGTAAACATTACTCTTCTATTTACTCGGATGATAAACAGAAAGTTTTTATATTTAGCATTTATTCATTCTCTGGCAGCTCTCCTAAGTATCAAAAAAAAAGTTGCATTTAAAGTGCCAAAGATTTCCCAGCAGTTAGAGTCGAATACTTCCAGTAAAGGTCTTATATAACTTGGTTTTCAGAGTGATCACACACCACTGGAGAACGAGCACATCAGGTTAGAGACGGACTTTCCTCCAGAGATTACCTTGTCCAGCCCTGGTGGCACAGTGGTCAAGCACTTGGCTGCCAACCAAAAGGTAGGCTGTTTGAATCCACCAAAAGCTCAATGGGAGAAAAGACCCAGCATCTACTTCTGTCATGATAAGCGCCTTGAGAGCCCTAAGGAGCAGTTCTGTTCTGTCCTACAAGATCCACCCCAGTGCGAGTCAGAGTCAGCTTGGCAGCGCGCACACACAGCTTGCTAAGTTTCCAGGTGATGTTAGCAGTTCAGGCGTCTGAGGACTTATCTGAAGTCACGGTTATTTATTTTATTCTTCTATTTATTCAACTCCATGCTTTCTTTCTTTAGTGTTGAATCCAATATTACGGAATATGTAATAAAACAATTAAGTTATTCACTGGATCATTGCAAAAGGAGGCATAGTGAGGAACTTATTTTAAAATATGACACTTGTGCATTGATCACCTCAAGGGTGAGAGGTATGTAACATTATAAGTGGAGCGATAATGAGACCCTTCCAGGTAAGGAACTGTGATTACATACAAAGCATACTCCCAATCCAGAACACCTCTCTACAAATACAAAAGAGAAAGAAAACATTATTGAATATGCATTGTGTTTGAGATACTATTCATTCAGCTAAAGAGATGGCCAAAACAGAAAGAAACCTCACCCTTTATACAACTGAGTGAATACAACCCATTATATTGGTATCTTCAAGATAAAACTGCTCTCTAGTGTGTGTAGCAGCATTACGGGAGTTATGGTAGTCTTCTTCCAGGAAACTGCAATTATTACCTTAAATCACACTTCAAAGTGGTGGGTGCCAGTGTGAACACCTTAAACCTCATCGTTTCAAAAGAACTCTCTGCCATGGATTCCTGCCAAGGCACAGTGACCCTAGAGGGTCAAGTAGAATTCAGCCCCCCCCCCCCGCTGTGGGTTTTCCAGGGGGGGATATCTTTACAAGGGCAGAAGCCTCACCCGTCCCCCACATGGGATGGTGGTTTTGAACTGCTGGCCTTCCAGTTAGCAGCCCAGCTCCGTAAGACACTATGCCACCAGGGCTCCTTATCTTTTCGGAGAAAATGGACAAGTTATCTAAAGAGAAATTCTGAAAGAACTGTATAGATGGGACGATTGCCCTCATCTTCAATAAGGAGATTAATCCCTCTTCTTCTCAATTTATGTTTTTCCTTAAACCCCAAGTATATTTTAATGTACTATACTTTTTATACCTTTTATAACTTTACCATAAGAGATGCATGTTTTAGTATATTCAGGAGCCCTTGTTACACAGTGGTTATACTTGGGATGTGCTCTGCAAGGTCAAAGCCACCAGCAACAACGAGGAAGGAAAAATGGGACTTCTACTCCAGCAAAGAGTGACAGTCTCAGAAACTCACAGGACAATTTTACCCTGTCATCTCAGGTGGATCTGAGTGGATATTGACTCCATGGCAGGGTTTTTGGTTTGATTTGGAGGCTTTAGTATCTTCTGGCTCCTCAGTAACTCCAGACTGGCATCAATTACAACACAGAGTAGCATTTCCTCATTCAGGAAGCACTACGGACAACACAAGAGTGTAAGATTATTTCCTGTCTGAAGGAAATATGATCCATTTAAGTTTTAAATAGTTTGTGGTTAATGGTGTGAAGAGAGAAAATAGTAAGTGGGACGAGAGTATAAACGAAGATATAAATTAGATGTGCTGTGGGTTGTTTCCCAGAATGACCTTAGCTTGGAAGACAGTAGTGCCAAGAAAAAACAAAAATGTACACGTGTTTAAATGGCATTTTGATCGTACAGTTGATAAATTCCTCATGAGTAATAAATTGAACCAAAAAAATTCTGCTGGTAAGAAGTCAAAGTTGAAGATAACTTACAGTGTTATAACATCAGCGTGCAAGTGGTACTTAAACACATGAGACTAGAAGTAATCACCTAGCGAGAGGATGAGGATGAAATAAAGATTGGCTGCCATGAGAGTCTGACAAAGTTTGAGGCAGAGAAAACAGCACTGAGGCTGAAAAGGAGCAGGAGAAGTGAACAGAGGAGAAATTTGAACAATTTTCTGTCACAAAAACAAATCCTAAAAATTAGCCACCAGAGAAATATTAATAAAAGCTGCAATAAGACAGTACTTCCCAACCACTACGATGGCTATAAGATTACAGAGAGGTGATAGAATGGCCTGGGATGTAGGAAAGGCAAGCCCTGGTGCCCTGGTGATGAGAATGTACAAGAGCATAAACAATTTGGAAAATGATCTGGCAATTTGTCAAAAGTTTGAGCATGAAGGCGTCATATGTCCTATGAATTCCACTTCTAGATATGTAATCAAGAAATATTAAAACAAGTTCATATAAAAACTAGTATTCTAAGTGCAAAATTCCCTCTTCACAAAAGACCACAGTGTTTGATTTGATTTATATGCAATGTCCAGAGTAGGTAAATGCATAGAGATAGAAAAGAAATTAGTGTTTGTTTACTGGTGTGGTGTGAGGGGGCAATGAGAAAGAACGGGAGGAGTAGAAATGAACTCAGTGTACATTTCTTTTCTGGTTAATGAAAGTATTATAAAATTGATGCGGTGATATTTGAAGAACCTTGTAAGGGAACCTAGGGCTATTGAAATGTAAACTTTCAATGAGTAGCTTGCATTGTATGTGGAGCCCTGCTGGTGGAGTGGTTACTCGTTGGGCTGCCATCTGTGTGGCTGTGAGTTTGAAACCACCAGAAACTCTGCAGGAGAAAGACTGGGCTTTCTACTCCTGTGAAGATTTACAGTCTCAGAAAACCACAGGGTTTGAAACCACTAAGCTCCTTTTAGGAGAAGGATGAGGCTTTCTGCTCCCATAAACAGTAACAGTCTTAGAAACCCTCAATGGATAGCTATGAGTCAACAATGACTTGATAGCAGTGAGTTTGGTTTGGGGGTTTTGCTTTTGCATATTATGTATATTATAACAGAATAAGTGGACATCCAAGGTCATCAAGTGCATACAACTCATAGTGACCCTATAAAAATTTCTGAGGCTATGAATCTTTACCTGAGTAGATAGTACCCTCTCTCTCCAACAAGCAGATAGTGGGTTTGAACCATGGGCATTATAGGTAGAAGTCCAACATTTACTTGGCAGCACCACCAGAGCTCTCTGAATAGATAGTAATTATTTTTTTAGAAATACAAACAAGAATGATAGTGTTTGATTAAAATCAGAGTATTCAATGTGCTAACATAACTTAGAATGACAAAGTAGCCACCAAAAGATAAAGGTCATTGTGATAGGTTTATTGTGCCAACGGGGCCAATATGAATTTGTGAGCAGAGTTTGATCGTATTGCAGCTTGATTGGAGGGTGATCATAATAAATGAAGACAACTGGCATCCTATATCTCTTGTGCTCCCTGGTGATCAGACCAGCCCACTACTGCTTTAGCTAGTTCTCTACCTCAGCCTGTGTGCTACACTACTTTTGGGCCAACCCAACCCATAGATAGTGTTGCTAGAGCTTGAGGCTTCTTCAAGACCTGCTTCACCAGGCTGCTGGTATGTACATCACTTGAGCGTGAGGTTGGTGGATTTTGTGCCCATGCATCGCTTGAGTTTGAGATCCTACAGGGGGTGTTTTGTTAATCTTCCATGCCCTGCTGTTTGCTGCCTGGGGGCAGACTCAGCCTGTCTTGCCTGAGAGAAGACTCTGTTGTCTGCTTCCTTGATCTTGGACCTGGCAGCCCACATGAGCTGAAGGACTTCCAGTATATTAACTGTTCCATGAAAGTGAATTGAACTGAGCCCTCTGTATAGCTGTGTGGACTAATCAGTTATATTCCTTCTCGCTGTATAATCACATTCAAATATATATAATCATAAGTCTCCTGGCTTTGTTTCTTTAGAGCAGTGGTTCTCAACCTGTGTGTCATGATCCCTTTGGGAGCCAAATGACCCTTTCACAGGGGTCGCCTAGGACCATCAGAAAACACATAAATATTTAGCAATCTATAATTATATATTGTTTTGTGATTAATCACTATGCTTTAATTATGTTCAATTTGTAACAATTAAAATACATCCTGCATATCAGACATTTACATTATGATTCATAACAGTAGCAAAATTATAGTTATGAAGTATCAATGAAAATAATGCTATGGTTAGGGGTCACCACAACATGATGAACTATATTAAAGGGTTGTGGCATTAGAAAGGTTGAGAAACACTGCTTTAGAGAATTAATAACTGCCTAACACAGTTATTAATAACTCTGAAAAATTAGACAGTTGTATGACAGTCTAGCTAGAATGGATAAAGAGAAAATGGCAAGTGGAAAGAGTCCAATTATACCTGAAAGTCATTGTATTTGTTTGTTAATAAATAAGATAATAAATCATAATTTTATAGAGCTGTGAATAACCCAGGAATGGATAAGAATGTAGAGTCTGGGACGGAGTGGTAATTGTAAAGCTCCCAGTTCAGACTGAGGGCATTGGGTTCAATGAAAATGGCAGGAATCGCCCTTTGATACAAGCAGAGAACTTATTCTACTTTAATAGAAGGGACTGTTAAAATGATAGATTCAAATTCAGATTCTGATGGATAGAATTCCTGGTGAAAAAAATGAGAAGTGTTTTATTAGATATTGTTGAATAATATATAACTACACTTTAAAAAACACAATTAACTATAAGCCTAGGAGGTTGTCTGGAAGCATGGAGTAGAGAAGAAGCAAAAACAACTATGTGCTGTTTTAGACTGAGGAAGCATAAAATTTTCATTTTTTGAATTAGAAAATTCAGGCAAAGAGTGGTATCTCAAATTTTGGGACCAGAATTTAAATGGCTATATAAGCCCTGGTGGCATAGTTGTAAACCTTTGGGTGCTGCCCACAAGATCAGCAATTTGAAACCACCAACCATCCCAGGAGAAAGTGGCTTTCTACCTCTGTAATGAGTTTTAGCCTTGGAAGCCCGCCGAGGCTGATCAACCCTTTCCTGTAGAGTCACTTTGGATCGAATTGGACTCAGTGGAGATATATATAGATAGATATAGACAGATATAGATATAGATGATATAGATATAGATATATATGCACATACATATATTTTTATTGTTATAAGCTGCCAAGATGCTATCCTACTTAAAACAGTGTGAAGCACTGCCTGGACCTGAGTCATCCTCACAATCATTCTGTCTGGAGCCATTGTTATGTCTACTCTATCATTATGAATCATCAAAGTCTTTCCTCTTTTCCCTGCTCTTTTGCTTTACTAAAACACGAGGAGGGCCTTTTCCGAGTATTGATCTCTTCTTATAACATGCCTAAAGGACATGAGAGAAAGCCATGCCATCCTCACACCAAAGGAGCATCCAGGCTGTGTTTCTTTCAAGGCAGATTTGTTCTGGTAGTCTATGGAAATTTCAATATTCATTAAACATACCATAATTCAGATGAATGAAATCTTCTTCAATATTCCTCATTCAATATCTAACTTTCACATATACACGAGGTAAACTAAAATGGCATGGCTTCAGTCAGGAGCCCCTTAGTCCTCAAAGTGATGTCCTTGAGCTATAATAGGTCTCAATAGGTCTTGTGCAGCAGATTTACCCAATACAATGTGCCCTTTGATTTATTGACTGCTGTCATTAGGAGTATTGATTGTGGATCCAAGAAAGATGAAAAATAAATTTTCACAAGCAAGTAAGCAAAAAGTAAGGAAATATATAGTATTTTGTGAAAAGAAAGTTGCACCATGGATCCTAATTAAGATAAGGAGAGATTACATGAGATATGTTATGTCACTGAAAGAAATTTAAGAATCAACTCACATTTTAGTGAGAAAAATATTTTCACATTGGAGTTCTTTGAAGGGATGAGGGGGAAGTGTATTTGGTGGTACATCCAGGGAAGATATGGAGCATTGTTATGAAGAAGTACTACGTAATTAGACTTGATCAAAGTGACTAAAGGAAGCAGGCAAACATATGGAAGGCCACGGTATTGACTGAATCATCCACTTAGAAACTGAAGCCACTAAAACGCATGCAAGAATAGCCTGGGAAGAAAATTAATCCTCTTCTGAAATTGATGGGGAATGCGAGAGCATGACCTCAAGATTGATGGTGACAAGAAAAGAGAGCAAGCGGTATAGCCTGGTGAGAGCAGCAGCATGCATTTTACCTTTCCAAATTGGAAGGAGGAGAAATGGTTCATAAGTGGTTGCCGAAGACAAGAGTGGAGGCTTGTTTTTTCTCTAAGACCATCGGTTTGCCTAGAATTTGAGAAACAATGGAAAGTTTTGGTAAGTGTGCTGGATAATTCTGTCTGAGCACTGGCTGCCTTTGTAAGAAGATATGAATGGAGTCTAATTGATCAATCACGTTTCAGTCTAATGACACCTCCTTCTGGATGTAGTCTATGTATATGGATAGGAAACCTTGTGGAGAGCTTCTCTCTCTCTCTCTCTCTCTCTCTCTCTCTCTCTCTCTCTCTCTCTCTCTCTCTCTCTCTCTCTCTCTCTCTCTCTCTCTCTCCCCCTCCCTCCCTCCCTCTCTCCCTTTTCTTCCTGCTTCTGGGCCCAGTGGCACATGCTGCCTGCAGACCCTGGGAGCTGTTGGGGCCTTGGGATGTTCCTGCAAACCTTAAATCCACAGGACTCAGTATCCAAGGGCCTGTGTCATCTTCCAGCTGCCCGCTTTGTCTCCTGCTCCACTGGACGGTAACTGCGGAGTTTGGGGTGGCCTCTAGATAATATCTGACCCTTGGACTTGAGTGTGACTGGGTTGGGCCTCTTCCTTGATATACATTTATTTCTTGATATAAATTTCTTTGCTATGCATATATGAGAGTCACTGGTTGGTTTCTCTAGAAAACCCAGTCTATCGCAGGAAGGAACAGCATACCAGCTACCAATCAAGGTATTTGGTACAAAAGTTACTAACTACATAATTTGAACATGTACAGTATCAAGTCAGGTACTCTGATAGCAGCAGGTTTAGAACTGGTTGTTGGCTTAGTCATGGGAAATGAAGTGAAATCAGGATGGATCAAAATTTGCAAAATGTGAGTCCAATGGAATGGGGGAAACTATGGGTAGATGTGCTAGATATGTAATCTCCCTTTGAGAAAATATAGGCGATGTGTGCATTGTACAGCAACCAAATCTCTGGTCTACCTGAGCTGGAAGAGTGGATGATTGTGCTGCTTTTAAAGTGTGCTGATTTCCACAGTCTGGCAATTATGCAATTCCATCCTTCAGGCTCTAGAAGTTCATAGAAGCATCCTCCAAGCCTCCCATTCCAGGGATACAGTACATAATTTTCCATTCCAGTTATTGTTCTAGGCATCCAGATTATACAAATTCTCATTCAATGAAGTTTTGTTCAACCAAACTTGTTCAAACCAGTCCGAAGCACTGTCTAGCACTTGACAAAGAAATAAATAGGCATTGCTTACATCTTTTCATACATAATTCACAAGTTATTCTTTTGTTGTCATGTTGAGATCTCAACTCTTGATTTACACAAAGGCAGAAATAAAAATCACTGTTCAATTTCCTAACATAACTGTAGCTGACCACTTATTTCCTGGGCTTTTCTTTTTCCAATAGTAGAGGTGCTAAGTCAATTGACTTTGAATAGAAATACAATCCAATTGTATTTATGAATATTTCTGGATATATTACAGGTTTGTATACTTTGAAGCTTAGACCCCAATCTGGTAAGAGTTTGGATGTAAAATAATGGAAAAAAAACTGATCTACATTCTGTTCTAGCTCTATACCTATTTTCCATTTTGCAGTAAAGGGGAGGGTGCTGAATATAATTGAATCATAATTCTTGACATAGTTTAAGAGACAAGAAGACATGATATGAAGAACAGAAATAATCTGGAACATTGAACACCTCAGTAACAGAGCAAAACTGTGTTACTGAAAATAAAATCCGACAAATAAGTTTGAAGTTTCCTCTATGACAACAAAAAGATGTCGTTCTTAGAATAGTGCCTTCAACTATAAGGTTGCCAGCCAGTGACCTTTTAGTTAAAGTCAGTACAGATTTGTGCTCTTGTTAGGCCTGAAATAGGGTTATTTTTGTTGTATTAAGGGGGTTTTTTTAGTATATATTTTTATGTATTTTAAATTGGTTACAACACTTTAGAATCAAAAGACTTTATTTTGTTCCCCTTCAAATTCTAAAGATCTGGCAACACTGGGAGCCAGATCTATATTCCTATTTGGAAGCTGGCTGGACATCATTAAAAGGCATGTCTTTACACTTAGCAGACTTTTCCAGATATGTCTGTTGTCTGCAGACCTCTTAGACCAAAAGTCAATATTTCGCTGCCCAGAAGAGGCTAATGCACTCATCTGTATTCATCTGCGCTCTCTTCTTCTACCACAATCCATCCTCCAAAGTGTAAATCAGATTAGATCACTCATCTGCTTAAACTTCCCCAGGGGCTTCACATTGTTCTACATATAACATCCAAACCAAATCAAGGCTGTGTTTAATCTGGTTATTGTTAACATCTCTAATGTCCTACAGATAAATGATGTGAAAAGAAGAAAAAGATACATTGTGATCCTAACCTAACATAATTATTTTGTAAATTATTGGTAATACCAAAAAAACTTTCATATAACTGTTATGTAATGTTACTTTTTGTTTCTTATGTTTTAAACAAATTTAGCAATCTTCTTCTACTGATACTTTAAGGGGAATTTTTAATTCATTTTCAAATTACATAATCTGGATTACATGTTAAGAGGGTCAATCGAAAAATGTTAAAGTCATCCAGCAAGTGACTTATTTTTGAGAAAAAGAATTTCTTCCTATGAGAGATAGTGAATTCTTGAAATAGAAATAATCAAGATCTTAAAAGCACATCATAGTCCATTCTTTCAAAGAGAAATATTTTGTTATTCTTTTTCTCAGTCTCAAATTAGAACATGAAACTTCAAAAATGGGCTGAAATTTTATTCATGTGGTTTACAATAAAGGCAATTAATTGAATTAATATTTCCCCAAATAATTCCTTTGGATTTGTTGAGACTGACTTACAAAAAGGTTTTAGAAAAGGCCAGACATTGACAGGCTAGTTTTTTGGCTTCTTTTGTTTGCCTTTCTTTCATGCTTGCCAAAACAACAATTCTTGAGAAAGGGGAAGTGGTTCTCCCTTCAAAGATAAGCGGGAAGGATTTAGAGGAACAAAAAGAAGACATATTTATACAGTGCCCCCCCACCACCGTCCAATCAATCTGTCTAATTCATGTACCTATCCAACGCTAAAGAAACAAAGTACTTGTGAAGAAAGGACAGGAAGTAAATGGAAAAGTCCTACCCATTTAATAGCACAGCTTAGTTAATGTCCCCCATATGTACAAAAAGAAAAGAAAACCAACGTAAGAGAAAAACTTGGCTTTCTATGCCTGTGCCGAGTCACACTCTCCGAAAACCCGCAGGGCAGTTCTACTCTGTCCCATAGGGTTCCTGTGAGTCAGAACTGACTACACGGCAGTGAGTTTTTGTTTTGTTTTTTTAAGATGTAAAAATTAGATAATACCAAGTTGTAAAATTAGAGTTTTTACATTGGTAATAGCCTGGCATTTTGTGTAATAGCCTCATACCAAAGGGTCATCGTGAACTTTGTGTTATCTTGATGTGATTTTTCAGTGATCACAATTTAATTCATCCTTTAAAGTGGGAAAGAAAGAAGTCCCACAATACAAGGTGATTGTCATAACTGAAAGGAAAGGACCAATCATAGGCATTCTGTAGACTACCTTGTTAAGAAAACATTGTTGCTGTTCTTGGTAGGTCTCTGAGTTGATACTGACTCATAGCAGCCCAGGTACCACAGAATGAAAGCCTGCCAGGCCTGATCCATCCTCACAATCATGATCTCTGGGAGCCCATCGTTGCAGTCGCTAAACCCACCCATCTCATTGAGGAGCTCCCGTTGTCTCTCTGACTCTACTTTACCAAGCAGGGCATCCTGCTCCAAGAACTACTCCTTTCTATTACTACTTCATATCATTATGGTAGGTGGATGGTCAAGTGTGCTTTAGGATACTAAACAACCTATACAACATTGTGTAATAATTAGTTACTTTATTTTTAATAGTTTCCAAAGAGTAATCGGGTTAAATTATTCTTTAAAATATACTCCTCTCAAAGGCAAGGGAAACCCCTGTTTTGAACATTGTGTTACAAAGAGAAGCATCTCTACTGATATAGAAGCATATTAAGGCTTCCACGATAATAAATGGCCTTGGCTACTGAATATCTTAAAATGCATGGCATAATGCCTGAAAAAAATTTTGCAATACAATGCATAATTGATTGAACTATTTAAAATGTATTTCTCATTTTTATGCACTGCAATGAGAGATATATAAACAAGCAACATCTAGGGCAAAGTGTTAAACTCTCTGACACTGTTATATACACTAAATTAAAGCCAAACTCATTGCCATGAGTTGGTCGTTTCTAACTCATAATGACCCTATAAACAGGTTTAAATTTCCCCTTTATATTTTTGAGACAAAATCATGATGGGACAAAGCCTCGTCTTTCTCCCTCAGAAAATTCAGGTGGGTTTGAATCACTGCCCTTTCTGATAGCAGTCCAATATAGAACCGACTTCACCACCAGAGATTTTTTAAATAAAAATACACAATATACAAAAAATAGCATATATGCAGGCATATAATTTTTTAGACCCTTGTAGCATTTACTCTATATAGAAGGCTTTAAGAAGTTCATGGGGAAAATTTAGGTTGCTGATATACCTAAACTACTGTGCTTTCAAAAGTTCATGGGAAAATTCCACTATTTTCTATTTCCATTTACCCAGAAACTTCCCCCCGCACCCCCCCACTCACAAAGCATATATACTTGTAAGTTCCTTACAAAGAGTTCTGATATATTTGGGGCAAAAGTCTGGGTACATTATGTAAGTGGATGCATCTGCAGCCAATTCTCTAGAGATGATATTGCTATTGTACCAGTGTTTCCAGTTTCCAATTTCCCTTCATGTTCCATCAAAACTTAATACAAACAAATGCAGGAAAAATAAATAGCTTAAAAAAATAAAGTTCTACTATTTCTCAGAGAGTGAATGGAAGATTAGTATCTTTTTAAAAAAAACATTTTATTAGGGGCTCATGCAACTCTTATCACAATCCATACATATACATACATCAATTGTATAAAGCACATCTGTACATTCTTTGCCCTAATCATTTTCAAGATTAGTATCTTAAGATGATTTCTAAACCTTAACATTTTATAACCTCTCAACAGATGACCTTAACATTAATCTCTATCTCTCAGTATTTGTGATGCTCTTAAAGTACAAGAAACCCAGCAGCTCAGTGTGCAACTGGTAGTCAAATGAATACGACAATGTAGTTTTAAGACATTGGTAGGTTGGCAGATTTTCTTGGTAGCTTTAAATTATCTGTAAACCAGAATTTCAAGTGTTCTACATATGGAATTTTTTTCTTCTTCTTTTTTTCGGAAGTAATTATATAGGCTTCACCAGATTTTCAAGGGCAGGAATGAGCACAGCACAGGGGTTTGGATTTTAGGTATCCTAATAGCCAAATATGGTACTTTGATGACATCATGAGCATAGATACACCATCCTTTTTCTTTTTCTTGAAATTCAAGTATATTTGATGTGATCCTTGGTTTAAGGTCACAAGAACCTGATAATATGAGGCCATGTTAAATTAAATTTCTATCCTTCCATGTAAGTTTTAAATACTCTTCTAAACTCTGGGGAGTATGTGGAACAGAAACATTAGGAGGGCTAGCTGGTGAATTTTGAATGAAGATTAATGTGATAGGCACTGAGCTCAGAGAATGAGGGAGAGATAAAATATGGAGGATACCATGAGAAAATTGCATTTTATTCCAATGATAGTATAACTGTTCTTGAGAATTTTAAGATAGGGAGTTATTAGGTATAGTTTTTATTTTTATGAAGTCACTCTATTATGTGAAGAGTATAGTTTATATACAAACAAGTGTAGAGCCAGAGATAATATTTGAAAATCAAAATATATTAGGATATAAACCTGGTCTAGGCAGGTTGAAGAGAAGATGGTTGAAGAGAAGATGGGGTGATAACATACAGATGTATCAGAGTCTATGTTTGAAGTAGTATTTTCATCTGACTGAAAATCCATGAAGATCAGAGATTTTTTCATTGAAATATGAAAAGTAAACCTTTCTTTTCTCTTTTTATTTTTGGCAACTCCTTCAAATTGCAGCATAAACTATAATTAGTTTTTAGTTCCCCTCAGTAATTGTATAAATAGATTATTGATTTTTATTAATCCCTAGGGATTGCCGAGATTCTTTCAAAGGATCCACAATGAAATAAAATGATCTTCATAATACTTGGAATACTATTTGCTATTTTCAATATGTTGACATTTTTACCGATGGTACAAAAACTATTTGTACTGAAGCAATAGTTGTAAAACTCCTGTTGTGTTAACACACACCCTGGCGCCTTGACTTCAAGATATATTTGTCACCATCACTTAAAATAAAATAATGTAAAAATGTGCCCTTTAAGAATATTTTTATAAAGTTGTGTATTAATACTAGCTTTATTAATTTACAATCATTGATACATGATTTTAATATTCTCTAACAAAATAAGAAGTAAACAGAATAGCACTTCTGGATATTGCAACTTCAATGGTTTTCTAGGTTGTTTGAGTTACTAGCTAAACTACTCACTTTTATCATGTTGTTAGGTGTCCTCAAATAGATTCCACTCATAGCAACCTACAGACAATGGAACAAAACACAACCCAATCAATCCTGTGCCATCCTCACAATTGTTTTTCTAATGTTTGCGTTATTGTTGCAGCTACTGTGTCAATCCATCTTGTTTAAAGGTCTTCCTCTTTTCACTGCCCCAATACTACTTTAGCAAGCATAATGCCCTTTTCCTAGATCTGCTCTCTCCTGACAACATGTCCAAAGTATGGAAGTTGTAGCCTCACCATCCTTGCCTCTAAGGAGAATTCTGTCCACACTTTTTCCAAGATAGAGTTGTTGTTTCCCTTGGGAGTCCACAGCACTTTCAGTATTCTTGCTAGTACTATAATTGAAATGATCTATTCTTCAGGATTCCTTATGCAATGTACAACTTTCACATGTATAGCTGGTGATTGAAAATACCATGGTTTGAGTCAGGCACACTTTAATCCTCAAGTAATATCCTTGCTTCTCAACATTTTAAACAAGTCTTGTGCAGCAGATTTACCCACATGCAATACATCAATTGATTTCTTGGCTTCTACAATGCACATTGATTATGGATCCAAGCAAGTCTCAGCTTCTCATGGTATTACCTATGGTCCAGTTGTGAGGATATTTGTTTTCTTTATATTAGATTGTAATCCAAACTGCAGGCTGAAGTGCTTGATTTTTATCAGAAAGTGCTTCAAGTCCTACACACTTAAGACAAGGAGGGTTGTGTAATCAGTATACCATGGCTCACCATTTTATATATATATATATATATATATATATATATATATATATATATATATATATTTGGCAGACCATGATTATGCAAACAAGAGTGCTTGGAAGAAATGAAAGTGAGTCTTTACTGTCAAGGAAAACAACCGACAATATTTGTCAATGATGAAATTCAAGTTTTCAAGCTAAACAAAAATTTTGGGAAACCACCTTGCATTTGTCAGTGTCTGAATATGTAGCTATGTTTCTACTAGGAGAAGTGGTGAAATTAGCAAATGTGATTTGTTTATTTTGAATAATAAAATAAGCATTGTTTCATGTTAGCAGAGTCTTCTGGTCTAGCGCCAAATAAGTTTGAATTCATATCATATCCCCATCAATTTAAAACTTTAAAAATGAATTAACTAAAAGAGTTTGATTTTGAAAAAAATCAAGCTTCTCGCTGACATTTACTCATTTTCATGATATTTTTAAAAAATATGTAGGCATCTTGTTTACAGTCTAATTCACATGGGAAACAAAGCTGAATAGGGATGAAGAAACTACTTTCATTCAATTTTTTAATAAATAATTAGTATTTGTTGGGGTTATTTTTGACCAGAAATATTTCTGATTTTTTCCTTAATTTGGTATTTCAGGAAATGCAAACTTTATTGCAAATTTCAACCCACAAGAACAAAGCCAAATCCACTTCTATGAAGTCAATTCCACCTCATAGTAACCCTCTAGCACAGAGTAGAAGTGTCCTATGAGTCAAAGCTATTAATCTTCATGGGCAAAGATTGCCATCCATGTCTTTCTTCCATGAAGAGATTTTGGTTCAGAGTCTGAGCACCTTGACCAGTGCACCACAAGAACTCCTTTAATTTTCTAGTACTTGCCTCCTAATTTGATTAGCCAGTTTTTGTATAAGTGAGCTATGCAATCGTGGCTTTGAAGTAACACAAATTTGGTCAAGCAAGCCAAGTGGATGAGGATCTCCCCAAACATTTAGTGATCTCCTCAGTAGAATGGTAGCCAAGACCAACATCCACCTTAAGGGATTCTTAAGAAACTAATATAAGACGATGCTTATAAGCAATTTAGTGGATTATCTGGTAAATTTTAGATATTGTAAACATAGATGAAAATATAGGTATACAGACATATCTATTAGACAAACACTGGTGGTTATATTTGTTTCCAAATTTATTCTAGACTTCTAATAATCAATATTAAAAATTCTTCTTTTCAAGTTATTGATTTTGATTGAGCTAACTTGGTTTAGAGCATGGGCGGCAGTGGTGGGCCACCAAAGCCTGCAGTAACAGAATGTATCTTCCAACAGGAATCCTTTTAACCTTTTAAGATGCCCCAGAACATTCACTAGCATGCTTTCAAAGCACAGGGAAAGGAGTACCTGCCAGCTTGGGAGAAAGGGGCAGAGCTGAAATGCTTTTACTCCAAGATACAGTGATCAATCTGATTCTTTATGTAGTAAGAGTTGCCAAGGAAAGAAAGTGAGTGAGTGACATTGGACACAGCCCATGGTAATGAAGGCCAATAGCTCAGAGGTGAAAGACACTGGATTCTGGTAGGATCCTCCATCAGTCTGCTATTATCAGAAATAAGGTTCTTACCCAGTGCTGTAAAAGTAGGTGTGGAGATTTAAAGCAATATTTGCACCTGTGCCCAGTCAGATACATAGATTAACTTCTGTGGGGCTTCAGTGGGTGTCTGTTTATGTGTGTCATTACATTTCACAGTGCTCACTACTGCACAATGTTGGAGGAAGGATTGACAAAAAGGAAAGGATGAAGTAGCAAAAGGTGGCAGAAGAGTCTAGGGAGTCCGACAATGATAGAACATGATTGTCTCTCCTTTCATGTTAATGAGCTACACTTTGTCTGTGTGTAACAGGGAGTCACTAACAGCTTTAAAGTAGAATGTGGTATTGTTTGATTTTGATGTAAAAGAGAGCAGTATGTCAGGAGAACAAAAGGACTATTTGAATGAGCTAGACTGGAAACAGAAGAACCAGTGAGAGATGACTTAATAAGATTAGGACAAATTATTTGATCCCTATCTGTAGAAGAAAGCAGGCAGAGTGCTGTAGTGGATTATGTACTAAGCTGCTAACCACAAGGTTATTGGTTCAAAGCCTCATTTGGGATCCACAGAGGTTAAATCACAGGAACCCCTCATAGGGAGAAAGATGAGTCTTTCTCTGTATTTGTAATGATGTATAGCCTCAGAAACCGTATGACAGTAGCTATACATTGGAATTGACTCACTAGCAGTGGAGTTGGGGGATCTAGAGTAAAAGAAATCCTGGTAACATAGTAGTTTAAGCACAAGGATGGTGATTCAAACTGCACAGTCATTTCATGAGAGAAAGATGAGGCTGTTGGCTTTCTTAAAGACTTACCCATCTCAGAAAGTCTATGGAGCGTTTCTATTCTATCCAACATGGTCACTGTGCATTAGGATAGACTCTAGAGCAGCGGGTTTGATTTTTTTTTCAGTTTTATCTAGAGTAGAGAGATTTCTGTAGAGGGCGCACAAATGGTTGGTGTTCCATTACTAACCTAAAGATTGGCAGTTTAAATTCACTCAGTGACACTGGAAGAAAGACTGCTCAGCATGCTTCAGTAAAGATTAGAGTTCAAAAACCCGAAACCAAAACAACAACAAGAACAGCAACCCTAGAGAGCACAATTCTCGCTGAAACACATGGTGTTGCTATGAATTGAAATTTACTTGAGAGGAAAGCGGATAGGAGAAGAAAATAAACTTCACATAAGTTGATGATTGAACTGATAATCGCATTTCTACAATGTGGAAAAATCATGAAATCTATCATGGACACTTCATGTTCTTGGTAATGCATTAATGAAGTAATTTATTGTGTTGTGTTCCTGATTAAGAAGACTCCCTGTACAGAGTCATGGACTGGACAATTTCTGAAACTATGGTTTACAGGAGATAAGGTTTGTTCAAGTAAATCCTTTTACTCTTAGCATACTATCAAAACAGTTACACTTTGAAATGGGATCTAAGGTAATCTAAATACCTTGCTTTCTGGATCCTACTTTAGAGAAATGGGTATTTGACAAATTCATTAAACTCCACAAAATTGATCTTTCCAGAGACATCTTGGCAATTGCTTCATTGCAATCAATTCCTGGCATGGAGAACAGTCCATCTTGTTTGTTGATTAAAGAAGGATTTATGTTTTTTGCAAGAGCCAAAGTTGACCTTCTGTTGTATTAATTAAATAATCTGACTTGTAAGGCTGGTTTTATGATATGAGCTGACGAGGTGCTGGTATTTAGGATCAACATTTCCATCCCCTGCAATTCTCATACATTTTATTTTCTCTCTGCCTGGCTGAGTTTTATTAATCTTTAAAACAAAGGTCAGGAGCTATCTTTCTCAGGAAGCATTCCTTCATCAGAACTTGACCCATTCCTGGATTGTACACTCCCATTTTGTACATAAACAGTACAATTTCTATTTATGTCTGTGTCTTCATTCTATAACTGTTGAGGGTGAGGAATCAAGAGCATGTAACACATGGATGACATTTGACCCAAACTTCCAATTTTACTTAATCTGCTCTATTTTCTTTTCAGCGTTCATATCACCTTCTTATGTCATATATAATTTATTGATATTTTATATCTATTATCTCTTTATCCACATGAGAATGGAAGTTGCTGAAAGACAAGAATTCTTCTCTGGTTTGTTTTACAAAACCCACTGCCTGATACATCATAAAAGTTACGCAATTAAAATTTTTTTGAATAAATGGGCTCAATAAAGCATTGTTAAACTACCAGGGTGGGGGAGGGAGGGGCGAAAATGAGGAGCCGATACCAAGGGCTCAAGTAGAAAGAAAATGTTTTGAGAATGATGATGGCAACAAATGTACAAATGTGCCTGACACATGACTATATGTATGGATTGTGATAAGAGTTGTATGAGCCCTCGATAAAATGATTTATTTTAAAAATAATGAAATAAATCATATCCAAATAAAAGAAATTGTCATAGTACATTCACACATAATTATTAAATAAATATAAGACTGAATTTTATACAATATGAAATGCAAGGATTTTGACCTATACATTCAAAAAAGATATCTGTGCTAAGTTATAGATCTCCATGAGCTTTTAAGACTTTTCATTACTCACCAAACTAGAATGCGGAAGATTATTTTTGTGTGGACTTGACAAGAGTCCTGGGGTCACCAGGACCAGTGACTCATTCCCTAAAGGTGTTTAATTATGTTTAAGAAATTTTAATAACATAGTCCCTGTGTGCTCCAGCATATACATGAACATATTTTCAGCAAAGGTAAATATACATGTATAAATAACCTCTGTCAAAGCCATATATTTTTGTGGATAGACTCCTCCTTTCCCTTCCACACTCATGCACTCTTCTTGTTTCTCCATGTATCTACTGGTAGGTCACTGGTGACACAGTAGGTTATTTGTTGTGCTGCTAACTACAAGGTCAACAATTCAAAACTAGCAGCTTCTCCTTGGGATAAAGGTGAGGTTTTCTACTCTTCTAAAGAGTTACAGTCTCAGAAACCCACGAGGGCAGTTCTACCCTGTCCTATAGAGTTGGTATGAATTGGAATCCACTCAGTGGCAGTGAGATTGACTTTGGTTTGGTATGTGACAATTACTCTTGGACATCAGTCTCTGTGACCCTGAGATCAGAACTAGATGGTGTCCAGTGACCACTACTAACTGTTCTAAACGGGACAGAGTTGGAGAAAACAGTGGAAGAAAACTCAAATTCATAAAAATACCTAACTTAATTGTTGGATAGAGACTGTTGGCACCCCAGACACTGTTATCCTTAGTCACCCTTCAGATTTGGAAACGAACTAATTCCCATGACTCAATTTTTAACCAAACATTAGACAGGTCTTGTGGTAGTCACATACTCTGGTGTCAATTTAAGGATTACGAGTGTAGGGGTGGAGTCTAGGCTGTCAATCTGGAGATAGCCCATGAGATCTGTGTGGGCATGGCCTTCACATGATAATTCTGGGAAATCTGGGACTTCCTTCTTGGAAGCAGAAGACACATCTCTCTCTCTGCCATTCCCTGGGAAACATTGCAAAGATAAGCCACATGGATGCAACCAGACCTCTGAAGCCAGAGAAACTATGGAGATCCCTGCCAGCACTGAGATGTATCCAATGACACTGTATCCAAAGACTCTCTACCCACTGGCCTGTGATCTTCTGCATTTAGTGTCAATCCATGTGTTCCATGAGTCTGAAGAGGACTTTATAGATTGATTATCATAAATATGGGCTAATATCGGACTTATGGACTTGACCTGGACTGGGATGGGGTGTTTTCTCAATGCTAAATTGCTCTTGTATATAAATCTCTTTCTTATACACATATGCGTGCCCATGAATTTGTTTCTCTAGTCTATCCAGACTAACACAGGTATATAAGATGAATATTAACAGTAATGAGGTATTTACACTTAAGAGTGAATATTTGTGATCAAAAGGGCAGTATTTATCAAAGTGGAAAGTTCAGAAGTTTAGGTTAGAAGGAAGAATGGAAACAGGAAACAAAGGAAAGAAGTAGGATAATGATGTTACATTGCAGGGGTTGCAATTAGTGAGATGAAAAAGAATGTATACGAATTGTTGAATGGAAATTGATCTGCTTTGTGACCCTTCATTCATTTCCCAAGAAGAAGCTAAAAACAACCCACCCAGGGGAGGTATTGTTTATGGTATTATTTTCCACAGGAAAGGGAGCAGGAATCAGACCTCATCCTGGTGCGCCAAACTCTGAGGGCAACAGAACATACCTGCATGAGACAGTGAACTAATAGAAAGGTCTGGTGGCTGGCCACAATCCTTGAAACCCTCCCCAGAGGAGTGCACTACAAAGGACAGCACTGAAGACACACCCCAGGGAGAGGAACAGATCTGCCCAGCCCACATGGGAGCAAACTAAGGGAAAGAGAGAGCATGAGAGAGTGGACTGTATCCTGGCCCATCAAGCCCCTAGGATGACTTTCCAGCTCGGAGCAGCCAATGCAGAGAGGACAGTAGGGCTGGCCCCACGACAAGACACGATGTTCACTCACTGACCCACAGAACTGCTGGGGCAGTGCTGGAAGCCCAGTTGAAGGAATTGTTACCAGTCTGACACCACTTACCCACCACCAAAGTTCCAATCATCAGCAGGTTTTTGCAGCTCTTTCTCCCTACCTTGAGTGGTGCCCCATCTTCAAATGAAGACATTGAATGGCTCACTCCCACAAGCATTACCAGATTCAAGTTGCCATGGTTGATTCCACTCTAAGAAATCATCTCTTTTTCAGTCACATTTCAAGAATCCTTAGACCGAAGGGACCCATCCTCTCAAGCTATCACTGACAAAGTTGTATTTCCTTTCATTAGGACTTCAGTATCTGACCATGTTTCAAAACTATTGGCATTATTTTCCCTCTAGGTATTCGATTCCTTCTCATTATTGGTTCTTATTATGGAAGTTCCACTGAAAAGGCTCACTTTATGTGATCCTGCTGACATTTGAAATACTAGTAACATAGCTCCCAGCAACACATGCCACCAAGGTATGATGAACAGATAGACAGGGTATCTCTTATAAGAATATGTGGTCTACTGTAAAAGATTTTAAAATGAAATACCATACTATTTGAGATAGAAAAAATGAGTAGTTTCATAGACAAGATGGAAGGTGTGATTGAATTTATATTAAGATTTGTCAGAGCACTTACTGTCAGGATCGTAACAACCTGTGGAGAACTTTGAGAAGAATGGGCCTTCCAGAGCACTTCATCGTGCTCTTGCAGAACTTGTACACGGATCAAGAGGCAGTTGTGAAAACAGGACAAGGGAGCACTGCACGGTTTAAAGTCATGGAAGGTGTGCGTTAGGGTTGTATCACTTATTCAATCTCTAGCCTGAGAAAATAATGAGAGAAGTTAGATATATGAAAAAGAATGTAGCATCAGGATTAAAGGAAGGCTTATTAATAGCCCATGTATGTAAATAGCATAACCTTGCTTGCTGACAGTGAGAAGAACTTGAACCACTTGCTGAAGATCAAAGATTGCAGCCTTCAGTATGGATTGACATTCAATGTCAAGAGCCCCCCCCCTCAGTTGACTAATAGATAACATCATGATAGGTGGAGAAACGGTTGAAATTGTCAAGGATTTCGTCTTGGTAAGATCCACAACCAATGCTCATAGGGGCAACATTTAAGAAATCAAAAAATTCTTTGTATTAGACAAATCTGCTGCACAGGAAGTCTTTGGAGTTTTGAAAAACAAGGTTGTTACTTTGAGGGCTAAGATGCACCTGATCCAGACCATGGTGATTTCATTTGGTGATTTCATTTGCCTCTTATGCATGTGAGAACTGAACCTTGAATAAAGAAGACCACAAAAGAATTGATGCATCTCAACTGTGGTGCTGGAGAAGAATATTGAAGGTTTCATGGAGGCTAAAAAGACAAAATGATTTGTCTTAGCAGTAGGACCAGCATGCTCCTGCAAGGCAAGGGTAGCAAGTCTTTGTCTTACATATTTTTGGACATGTTGTCAGGAGAGCGCAGTCCCTGAAGGACATTATGCTTGGCGAAGTGTAAGGGCAGTAAAATAGCGGAAGGTCTTCAATAAGATAATTGACACAATGGCTGCAACAATGGTATCAAACATGGAAACAATTCTGAGAGTAACACAAGACCAGGCAGTGTTTTAGTCTTTTGTGCATAAGGTCACTATGGGTGGGGGCCAAGCCAATGGCATCTAACAAGAACAACAACAAAACATACACCTGTAGCAATGTTTACTGTCTGTGTCATGATGTTTGCATTGCTGTATAACTTCACTCTCTGCTGGTACACTGAAAATTCAGTAAGGATAATAATTGTCACTGTTGTTTTTGTTGTTTTTTTGTAATTGTTGTATCCCCATGTTACAAAGGAAACCCTTTTTGCTTTAAGTAAAATGAAGAGTTTTGTTGGGAATATTCCATTGCCATAAAATCGGGCCAACTCATGGTGACCCTTAAAACTGCTCCTGTGAGTTACTGAGACTGTACCCCTTAATGAGAGTAACCCGCCCCCCCCCAAAAAAAACCAAAACAACCTTCTTTCTCCCTCCAAGCAGCTGGTGGTTTCAAACTGCTGACATTGTAGACAGTAGCCCAAAGCATAACCACTACACCACCAGAGCGCCTGTTAATTGGAAAATAGCAGCCACTATTATAGGAGCCATCGTATGGGGATCATTACAGGGATCATAAGTTTGCTACACAAGACCTTTTAAAAGTGCTGAGACGCAAGGAGGTTACTCTGAGATCAAAGTACGTCTGACCCAAGTCATGGTGTTTTTTTTGCCTCATATGCTTGTGAAAGTTAGACATTGAATAAGAAAGATCAAAGAAGAATTAAAAAGAATATTGGGAGTACCATGGACAGCCAAAAGAACAAACAGATTTGTGTTGGGAGAAGTACAGTCACAACGCCCCCTAGAGGCAAAAAGGGTGAGACATAGTCTCATGCACTTTGGAACTGCTGCTAATCAGCTCCTGGCAAAGGACATCCTGCTCGGTTCGGTATTGGGCAGTGAAAAGGAGGAAGATCTTCCAAAAGATGCATTGACAACGTGGCTTCAACCCTGGGCTGAAACAGAGAATGCTTGTGAGGATGACACAGGACTGGGCAGGACTCCTCTGCAGTCCAGAGGGTCGTTATGATTTGGAACGGACTTACTGCACCTGACAACAAGCTCATAGGAATTATTTCAATGGCAACTTGGACTCCATTGAAGTGGAACCAATTAAAATTAAACAGGGGGTTAGTGAGTATAAAAGAGTATTTAAGGAATTAGAATAAAGAATCTTAATTACATTATTTGAGTGTAGCTTGCAAACTTAGATCAATATAAAATGAGATTTAATAAGGGGTTGGTTCCAGGGTATTTTTTTCTTAAAAACAGCTTGTTCAAATAAAACTTTTCTTAAATGTACTGGGCAGGGAAACAGATAAGAGTAGTGACAAGGTCTTACTCATAAGAAATGTTATTTTATCTATACCTTTTTCATGAAACATTTTTTGTGGCCTTCTCATAGCAAAAAAAATAATTTGAGACTTTTTTAAAACATCATTTATTGACATTATTCCAACTGGACTTGAGATGAAAAATCTCTTCAATCTCTCTTGGTTGCTGCCCAGAGAAAGGACTCAGAGGTGTGCAGTGTTAAGACTCTCAGTTTGGTTTTGATGAATATAGAATGGTCGAGGTTACTTCAGCCACCGTATTTTGGTCACAGGAACTTTAAAATTTCTCTGTTTCTCCTTCACACTTGTACCTGGAGTGTCTTCCATCGTTTAGTAGCTCATGGTATGTTTGTTGGTGCTGTGGAAGGGTTACTGATAAGTTTGGGAGGAAATCTTTTTCTGTCTCATGGGACAGAAAAAAGGGATTCTGTGGTCTGAATCCAAAGCACCCACTGATAAACATGTCCATTTTTTTTCCTGCCAGATTGATACTATAATTTTTAAAAGCCCTCCAAATCTAGCAATAGCTTATCTCAGAATTAAGTTGTTGGTGTTTGCTTGGTGTTTTCTTTGACTTATAGTTTTAAAGGAAGCTGTGAGACACTGCTCCGGGAACACATTGCCAGATGTTATTTTAGTCTAGAAACCCGTTCTCTAGGGAGGAGTGAATTTATTATCAAAATGACAAAAAAATATTTTCATGCCTCAAGTTGAAATATGCAACCACTTTTGGGCTGATATGAAGGAGTATGCCAGTGCGTGAGGCAAAGTCTTCCAATGTCACAGGGATATTACCTGCTTATCATTTGTGAGAATAAGATTGGTGTCCTTGAAAGGAAGGGTTGCTAAGTGAGAGATAAATAGCCAAGAATTAAGCCTAAATAAAGTAGTGTCATGAATCATGTGGCTTGATACCATTTGGTGCTCAATGAGCTCAATTGTATTGCTATTTGTATTCTCTGTAGCTAAAACTATTCTTGAACAAGATTAAATGAAATACGCTAACAAATTAACAATTTGGAGTTAGTTCAGAGAGGAACTCGATATATGTACAGACAGATGATTACAGAAAATTAGGTTAGGCGAACTGATCTCGGGGAGGCTCCATGAGCCCAAAAATGATTAAAACCCAGCTCTTTGATAATTCTTTCACAACAAACCTTCTGTTTTCTTTTAAAACATCAGCAAAAAAAAACTTCTTCAAATGTTTCTAGTACCCAGAAATTTTCCTCATGACAAAAGTTGAGTTGTAAGATGATACCATTTTGTGGAAAGACAGACCCCTATATTTTTAATTTGAATAATCATTTTATGGGGGCTCCTACAGCTCTTATCACAATCCATACGTCATCATTTCCAAAACATTTTATTTCTACTCAAGCCCTTTGTATCAGCTCTTTTTTCCTCTCCCACCCTCATGAATCCTTGATAATTTATAAAGTATTTTTATTTTCATATTTTATACTGTCTGCTGTCTCCTTTCACCCATGTTTATGTTGTTTGTCCCCATCGGTTGGGGTGGGGCATGTACAATGATCATTGCAATCGCTTCCCTCTTTCTCCCCCTTTACCCCCATCTTACCCCTGCCCTCATGGTATCACGACTCTCCTTATAAATGGCCCCAGAAATAGAAACCAAATCCTAGCTTTCAATTGTCCAATTGTCTTTTTCATTTGGAAAGTAAATCAAAGAATAGAAACTTAATATCTTTTGTCCTAAAGATTCTTTATGTCACCATTTTATTGTTTGATTTTTTAAGGATAAAAGTATGCCTTTGAAAAGATCTAAAAGAAAGGTAGATAATTTTGATACTCTGATAAAAGAGGAGTCCCTGGGAGAAACAAATGGTTAATGTTCTTGGCGGCCAACCTGACATTGGAAGTTTGAATCCACACAGAGATGCCCTGGAAGAAAAGGGCTGGAGATCTACTGCTGAGAAATCAGTCATGGAAAACCCTGTGGAGTTTGGTTCCACTTGACTCATGCCAGGGTCATTCAGCAGGATTTGCTCTATGGTAACTGATCCTGATATGTATCCCTTCATAAGCGATGTTTTCTAAACAGGAGAAGGTATTCTAACTAGTCAGATAGGTATCTCCTCTTGTGTCTCTTCCCTTAAAATCCTGTAGACTGTTTTAGCATTGTTTGATTTTTTTAAGTTAAAAGAATCCCATTGATTTAAAAGTAGTGTCTCAGATGAGAATATTTTATTGAGTTCATGTTTTGTACCAGGTACAGTGGAAGACTTGGAAAGACGTGAACAAACTATATATATGTGTGTGTGTGTGTGTGTGTGTGTGTGTGTATGAGCTTCAAAAAGTCCAGTAAAGGAGAAAGTTAAAAAGATATAATTTTTCCATAAATGTTTTTATTCTCCCTGACATAGTGCCTATTTTCGTGGAATTTATAGCAGAGTATGGAACACAGACATGGATCAAATAATCATATAATAATCTATGTAAGTATTTCAATTATAATGAGTGCTAGCAATTAAAATACTGAGCACAAAGAGGGGGTATACTGGAGCCTTGGTGTGGTTAAGGAAGATATGGTTTTGAAAGGGGATTGGGTATTTCCTAGTAGCATTCCAAGTGGGATCCTGGTAGCAGGGAGGGTTACTCACTGGGCTGCTAACTACTAGTTCAGCAGTTCAAACCCACCAGGCATTCCAAGAGACAAAGATGAGGCTTTCTGCTGCTGTAAAGATTTCCCACCTTGGAAACCAGAGGCAGTTCAGCTCTGTCCTATAAGGCCCTGAGTCAGAATCAACTCAATGGCCATGTGTTTGGTTTGAGCTTTGTGCCAGGTGGAGTGAAACATTCGGAGACAGGAGTGGTCCTTGCTCATTGACGAAACCGAAAGGGGCCTCACACAGCTGAAGAGCAGAATAGGCTGAGCCAAGGGAAGAGGTGGCGAGGAGCTACTTCCTGCGGCCTTGGGGCTCTAACATGTTCAGTCATCACGGAAAACCTTCAACATTGTACGCAGGAAGGAACAGAATCAACATAGTCAGGATGGAATGTGAACAGTTATTTCTTTTTTTTAAAAATCAATAAATATCTTTCAAAATTTTTAATTTTAATTGCATTGTTTCTCCTTTATTTTAGCCCAGGACAGTCCTAGAGAAATCAGGCAAAACATGTGGAAAAGGAACTTTGTATAAACATTTATTGAAGAAACATGTCAACAAATGCCAATTTAGTACTCCCTAATGTTGAGACCCCCAAAAGGCAGAAATGTTGAGGATAAAATAGTGAACAAAACATTTAGCTACTATCCTTTTGGAGATTAAAAATATAATAAATATTTTTTAAAAAGGACAAATTGTGAATTCTTGTCATCTAAGAGGCACAAATGCATGGCCAAACAAATCGACATGCTTAACAATCTTGTCTGACAAGAATAAGTACCTGTATGCAGAACCCAGACTCAATCCACTGTGATTTTCTTCTGGACTGATCAATTCGACCAAGTAATTGCTTGATTTCAACATTTGCCAAGCACTTTACTTGAAGATTGTCTGTCAATTGTTGGACCACATTGTAGTTCTCTATTGATCAGAGAAATAATACAACACATACCCTTCATTTTATATAATCACTGTTGACACTGACATTGTTCACTGTCGCTCCAACTTAAGCATCCCTGTCCTTGCTTGGTAGGGGACACAGGAGTGAAAAAGGAAACACTACCTTCTGCCCTCTTTCAATAAAATCTGAATGGTAGCTGTATTTATAATGCAGCAAGAAGGGGAAGAAGGAGATGCAGTTTCTTAGAGCTTACATTTAAACAAGAAACAAACCTTGAGAACATAAATTCAAAAGACACATGTTCATAAACCGAGGTTTTCAATCCTTATTAGGTATCAAATAGTAGCTTCATAATTAAAATCAAAATGTATTTTTCTTTAACCATTCATTATAAAAAGCATTCTAGTGTGAACTAGGTGAGGATTCCCAGAGCAGGTATCAGTTTAACACTCAACAACTCAAATACATTTGTCTCATCTCCTTGACTGCATTCCCTCAGTGTGTCTTCACTCCCGCCGCATCGTCCCTGTGCTTCCTCTTTCCATTCCTCCTCCAAGCCTCGTCCTTTTGAACTTTGTCTTGGGTAAACGCTACCCGTTTGATCTCAAATGGTTGATTCTTCTAAGGTATTATTTATACTTCACTCATATGACTCTTCCCTTTATGGATCTGCCGGTTGTTTAGCTGTACATAGAGCCACGGGAATTAGTTCATTTCCAGACTTGAAGGGTGGTGTCTAAGGGCTACAGTCTCAGAAGGTCCACCAATGTTTATCTGGCTGGAGTCTTGATCGCCTTTTTGATTCTGAGTTTGGGTCATATTTTCCTTCCATTCTACCAATGACCTTCAAATATGATGCCTTTCAGAGCAATTGGTGGCAGTAGCTGGAGCCATTGAGTTCCTTGGTCTCAGGGTCGGGGAGCCTGACCACTCACGAAGTCCATCAGTTCAGTGCACTGGTTGCTTCCATGCATCTTTGGTTTTCATCACTTTCTTTCCTTTGGGGGAACTGAGTTGCCCATGAGTTTTTAAGACACTAGTAAATTATAGAACAAGGTCTTTGTGGACCATATTACATATTGTCACCTGGGACGATGAAGGTTAGCCCAGCAACTCCTTTACCACTACTGCAAATATAGCTCTGTATGTGGTGGAGCCTATAGGGGGGGGGGCAACAGTATGAAAACGTTGTGTTAGTCTGGGTAAACTAGGGAAACAAATCCACAGAAACTCATGGATATATTTAAGAGAGAGTTTTATATAAAGGGTAAGTGTACATTAAAAAAGCATCCCAACCCAGTGCTGCCCAAGTCCATGAGTCCGACATTAGCCCATATGTCCAACACCAATCTACAAAGTCCTCCTCCATCTCACAAAACACATGCAATGATGCCGACTCCAGGAGGAAAGCCAAATCAGAGAGTGATTAAGCATCGTAGCACTGGCAGAGGTCTCCATGTGGCTGCACCAGCACCCAGTGCTGCATTGGGGTAGGTCCATGTCACAAACCATCTTGCTTAGCTGTTATATTTCATACACTAACAGTACTCCCTTCACTAATAATCATCAAAATCCATCCTTTATCACCAGAAATGCAGGGACTGCAAAAAGTTTGCAGAAATATCCCTTATCCTTTCATTAAAATTTCCACAAACTTTTTGAAGTTCCTTCATAGATTAGCACTATTACATATTGTTAAATCTTACAATTACAGAGAAGATAATATAATGTCTTATTTTTCATTTGAAGAAATCACAGCGAGAAAAGTGATAGGACTTGAATGTTAACTCATACTTTAATTCTCTAAACTGCTTTGGGAAACTTTTAAATAAGATTGAGTCTAAATGAAGTGAGCGATGTTGAAAATGGAAGAGACATTTCATATAATGTTTTCCTTACACATAGGACCCAATTCACACGTGTTCATTAAGTTTCCAATTTAGCCTGTGTAGTAGATTGTAAAATTGACCAAAATTCTTCAACTGTTACCTACATCCATACCCTTTCTATATCCCTTTGCACTACTGCCCCTGTAAGCAAGATAACACTGGATTCAACCAAGAATCTGACAAAAGCTTAGACTTATGAACAGGCTTGTTCCTTTGGGTTTGCTTCCTCTGTGCCTCTGCCCACAATGAGCCCAGCCACTTTCTGGAAGATGGAAAACGCACATTAGTAAATTTGAAAGGCTTGTGTCAACTTGACTGGGTCAGGATTTTCCCATGATCTGATCTAACATAATGTGATCAACCCCAAATTGGTATCTTCTGTAAGAAGCCAGACAGTTGTGGAAAGGTTAGGCTGGGACCCCCTTAATTAGGTCACAAACTTGATGCAATTGAAAGAAATATTGCTCTGGAGTATGGTCTACTATTTAAGCATTTCAAAAAATTTTAAATTGCATTTTTGGTGAAAATTTATAGAGGAATTAGGGTGTTTTCAACAATGTACACACATTTTATTTCTTGGTCTAGGTTGAGACTCTCTCCCTACCCATATCTTCTCTTGTCTTCCCTGGGTTTGCTGAATCCAGTTCTCCTTATTTCCTGCTCTTCTGAGTTTTGTCTTTGGAGAAATGCTGCCCTTTACTCTCCATTGATTGATGACACTGAGGAGGGTGTTCTGTTCATCCCAGGTGTGATCATTCACTTCCTATACCTGTCCGTTGTTTGCCTGAATATTTAACACTGTGGGTAGGTTTCGTTCCAGGTTTGAAAGATATGTTAGATCCACGGTCTTGGGGTTTTATGAGATTTTACCAGACCAGAATTTCTGTCTGATACATTAGTCCAAATAGCCTTTGGACTAAATATTTTCTTGAGTTTTTAATTTGCTTCACTCTTCTTTGCTCCAGATGAGGAGGGACCAATACTTGCATTTTAGATGATAATGCAACAGCTTTTGAGACCTGCATCATCAGTCACCAAATAGGATATGGAGCATGTCTTGGTGCACGATGCTCTGCCCACTCACCCACTTGTCTCCTCAGACTGCGGTCCTCAAACCCAGTGCATCATTCTCTCAAGATTTTGGCTAAGAAGTTTTCAGAACTTTGCCCCTTGTAATCTCTCACCTTGGACAGCTCTACAGCACATACAAATACACATGTAGATAGAGCTTCAGCCAAACTTATGGGAAGGAACTTCAAACATTTCATGAGAAATGGACTGAAAGTGAAGAGAACTTTTCCATGAACTTGTTGAAACCCCTCATATTTCTGCACGGGTGTAATCTCACCCTGCCACTTCTTTTCAGCTGCCAGGACCAGCCATGTGCCTATCACCGATGCTGTTTGCTTCCATGCTTTCCTGGCAGGATGGCACCTAGAAGAGTATCTACCTCTGTTGTCCTTCACTCTCATGTGCCTCCCAGTGACTTCCTGGCCTGGTCCTGCTGTGCTGCCTTCCCTTGCTGCCTGTCTCCTACCCTTTCCCCATGTTAAGAAGGGGAGATTTCAAAATGCTTATGGAAAATGGGATAAAAAGACAATGGAGTTTTTCTATTAGCATTTTGAAGGCCTGCCTACTTGTCTACTCTCTAGTTAGTGATTTATCCTGTCTTCCCCTTCCATCCCTGGTAACTGTCAGTGGATTTTTATTCACATATAAGCTTTTTCTTGATTTTTTTAATAACAGTGATCCCGAGCAGTCTTTGTCATTTTGTAATTGATTTATTTCACTCTGTAAAATGAATGCTCTCCAGATTCATCTGTATTACAAGGTGTTTTGCAGAATATTCCCTAACATATTTCAGGCTTCCTGGGTGATTTTCTGGGTTAGAGGAACAAAATTGTGCTCAGAAGTTTATGTCAACTATTTTGTTCTGTTTATTTTGGTTTTGTTTTGCTTTGATTTTCCTTTCCAAGGGATAAATTTAGTTGATTTTCTGGAAGAACACAAGACAATCACAGGGGATTTTTATGTAAAAGTTTTAAAAAATTTCCAAGCAGCAATGGTGAGAAAAAAAGGTCAGGAGCATTATACCAAGGACATTTCTTCCCCATTAAAATAATGCACCTGCTCATTTTTCAAGGGTACAATGGCTGTCGTGTATGAATTTTATTGGGAAATTCACCCTACAGCCTAATATTCCTTGTCCCCACTAAAGCTAAAGGAATATTTTATGAGTCCCTCGAGGATGTAGAAACTGCTACTTTGATATGGCTTATATTAAAAAGGAGTCCTGGTGGCAAAGTAGTTGTGTGTTGGTCTGTTAACCACAAGGTCAAGAGTTCGAAACCACCAGCTGCTTCTCAGAAGAAATATGGGGTTTTCTACTTCTGTAAAAAGTTACAGTTTTGGAAATAGGGCAGCATTTCCATATTTTTATTTGATGAGTGTTTCCCTGATTTTTGTAGCATTTTAAAATGTGCCCTCATATATACCTAGTAGTGGGATTGATGGATCATATAGTATTTCTATTTCCAACTTTTTAAAGAAGTACCAGACTGTTTTCCACATTTTTATTGTTCCAGCAACCTCTCCACCTCCTTGCCAATATCTAGTGTTTTCTGTTTTCAGGAATGGCACTGTCTTTGCGAGGGTTAAAGGCCACCTCACTGCTATTTTCTTTGAATCTGCCTCTATCAAAAAGGAGAATGATTAGGAACATCTCTCCCTGTGCTCAATGGTTTCCTGCATATATTTTTTAAAACATTTTATTAGGGACTCATACAACTTTTTTTTTAATTTTAACAATTTATTAGGGGCTCATACAATTCTTATCACAGTTCATACATATACATACATCAATTGTATAAAGCACATCTGTACGGTCTTTGCCCTAATTATTTTTTTCTCCTCTTTTCTTTTTTTACATTTTATTAGGGACTCATACAACTCTTATCACCATCCATACATATACATACATCAATTGTATAAAGCACATCCATACATTCCCTGCCCCAATCATTCTCAAGGCATTTGCTCTCCACTTAAGCCCCTTGCATCAGGTCCTCTTTTTTTTCCCCCTCCCTCCCCTTTCCCCCCTCCCTCATGTGCCCTTGGTAATTTATACCTCGTTAGACTCATACAACTCTTATCACAATCCATACGTACATCCATTGTGTAAAGCACATCTGTACAGTCTTCGCCCTCATCAATTTCAAAGCATTTGCTCTCCACGTAAGCCCTTTGCATCAGATCCTCTTTTTCCCCTCCCTCCCCCCTCTCCCCTCCCTCATGAGTCCTTGATAATTTATAAATTATTATTTTGTCATATCTTGCCCTATCCGGCATCTCTCTTCACCCCCTTTTCTGTTGTCCATCCCCCAGGGAGGAAGTCACATGTAGATCCTTGTAATCAGTTCCCTCTTTCCAACCCACTCACCCTCTACTCTCCCAGTACCGCCACTCACACCCCTGGTCCTGAAGGGATCGTCCGCCCTGGATTCCCTGTGTCTCCAGCTCCTATCTGCACCAGTGTACATCCCCTGCTCTATCCAGACTTGCAAGGTAGAATTCGTATCGTGATAGTTGGGGGAGGAAGCATTTAGAAAGTAGAGGAAAGCTCTATTCTTCATCGGTGCTGTATCGTACCCTGACTGACTCATCTCCCCTAGACCCCTCTGCAAGGGGTTCCTGTATATCTTCTTTAGTGAAGCCTCTTTTGAATTTTTCTTAGCTATCCACATATGGAGTTTTTAAAATCACTTCTGTGTGAGGAGGCATATGCTGATTTGTACATTTGGGTGACAGAGGCATGCCAAATATTTGTTTATTATCTTGCGAGTATGGTCAGTCAGCAATGTGTTAACTTTTTTGGTTGGCTTTAGCTTTTGTCTTGAAGACTTCTTGTTCCAGGCCCTGGGGGGCATGGTGGACAGTGGTAGCCACCAACTGCCCCACTGGATGATGAGGCCTGGTGGCACAACCAGCTGCTAACCAGAGCATTGGCAGCGTGCCCCTTCCACTGGTTCAGCAGACAGGAAGATCTGGTAATCTCCTGCAGTACAGACGCTAGCCTGGGGGTCGCTGCGGTGCTCTGTAATACAAGGTTGCTGGGATTCGGACAGCTTACAACAACAATAGTTTAATTATTCCTAAGAGATTAAATTGATTTTGTCTTAGTTGCATTTCCAAATAATGCCTAGGAGAACAATAGAGAAGCTGAGACAAAGATTTTTCTTCAGAATAGACAGAGCCTTCCGCCTGGATCTAGTGCCCTGAATTTAAATGTCTAGACTCGAACTGTAATAAAATAAAATTTTGTTCCTTAAAGGCACCTTTGTATGATATTTCTGTTATAACAGCACTAAGAAACAAAGACACAGTCAATTCACACACACACACACACACACACACACACAACATAAACTATATTAGAACTCTGTCAAAAGACTTTGTTTGGTCTTGTTTTATACGGAGTGCATGGCTTGAAGGTGTTTTCATCTTTCAACTGATAATTTTGGAAGCAGTTTCAATCTCTGCTGAAAGTCAATCTATGTATAACATACAGCAGCCATCCTAAAGAGAACCTCAGCAGATCGCGTGTTTCTGGGAAGTCTCCTCTGGTGAGTGCTAGAATTGGGGCTGAGTAGATGTTCATCTCTCTGGGACTATATAGTGATAGCCCTTCTGGACGCCATGATGATTAAGATATTGCAAACTTCATTGCATCTCCCCGATTTTGTGATCAGGAATGGAGGAAAACAAACATGACAGTGACCTTTATTGAAATGACATAACAACTCACATTTCTGCCTTTCTACAGAATTTCTTTTTCATTCTTTGAGAAATATCACTAGTTTAGATACCAGATCACCATGGTTTTGGTGTTATTCACAGAAAAAAAATAACATTACATCAAAGAGATTCGTAAATACTCACACTCCCATATCCAAGTCTCTCTAGTTCTACTTTCTCTCAAAATGCTATGTAACTAATTTTATCTTCATATGCTGTCACATTATCTGGAAAAAAAATCTACTATCATTGTGTTGTTTATAAGTAAAAAAGGATTAGGAAGTTGAAAGGGCTTGACGCTAAAAGAAATATAAAGGAATGAATGCTTTTGTTGTTATTCTTCTAAGTCATTAATGTACATTTATGTTTCTGTTTTGTTGATTATATTAAAATGTGCTAATAGTTAGTCAAATACAGGCCTCTGTCAAGTTTTACCCTCGAGACAGAGCCTGGGGAAGCAGGCCTGCAGAGTCGTGACCGACGTGGCTGAATGGTACTGGGTGAAATTCCAAGACCCCTTAAAGACTTTGCCGCTATGTCATCTCTTCACAGGAGACCCAGAAGACGGTATGTGTTTTTATAATACAGTATAAGAGTGGAAACTAGAATGGAGAGGAGAGAGAGACACGGGCTTTTTTACTTCTACATCCACAACATGGATAGCCGCAGCTTCCCAAAGCAGTGTTGAATCTGAAAGAACACATTGAAATGCCACATGGGTGATAAAGTACTAGCCCTGGTTTGGTACAGCATGTACTTCTTTACCCCAAGTTACACTATTCTTTCTCTGGCAGACCAATCTGAAATGACCCAGTCTTTTACCCACATTGAGGTATCTCCCAAAAGTAAATAAAGCTATCAGAAAGGATGATTGTCTGGAACTCATTTTAAATTTTCCGAAGATGTTTGTTAATCACAAATGACCAAAACATGGATATTGAATTCCACAGTACAAATGGCAATACCTTAGGAGCAATTTCAGATTGCTTCTGATTATATCCCAATTAAATATCCAATATCTAGATATTCAAATATCTCCCACTGTGATTCCTTCTTACTGAGGACAAGGCTGTATACACCATAAGTAGTCCACAAGGACAAAGAGTTGTTTGGTGTACTACAGTAACTGAAAACTTCATTTACATCTTGAGGCTCAATGAGGTTCCTTGGATGTATTCATTTAACATAGTCAAATAATTAATAATTAATAGAGATCCGATATTACACAAACAAAAAGTTGGGCAAGTGGGGAAAGGACCAATAATGCTTGATCTTCCTGAGATCAAGCAACTTGAAGGAAACTTAAAGACACCCACATATATATTTAGAAAATGATGTAAATGTTAAAGGAGGATTAAATTTAGGGTACTGTAGAAGCATAAAGAATGATCCTTTGATTAGAGTAATTATATATCCTAGCTATTTGGTGAAAAATATCAAAAGTACCTTGGACTTCTAAAAGGGCAAACAAGTCTTGGGAGAAATATGGTCAGAGTGCTCCTTCAAAGCAAGAATGGCAAGACTTAGTCTCATGCACTTGCTATCAGGTGAGCCATGTCCTTCCCTTCCCTTCCCTTCTGTGCATAAGGACATCATGATGGGTGAAGTAGAGAGGCAGTACCCAGAAGGCAGGCCCTCCAGAGAATGGATTGACAAAGAGACTGCTGGAACAATCGGTTCAAGCAAAGGAACAATTGAGAGGATGAAGCAGGACCAAGCAGTGTTTTGTGCTGTTGTGCATGGGGCACTATGGGTCAGAACTGACTCAATGTCACCTAACAAAAACAACAAAAAACAGCTCTCTGGACAAGAGTGGTCTATAGTTTCTTACCCAACATAACAGTTAAAATTCTCTTTACTCAGAGAAAGGACTCAGATGGGAAAGACAATGCAGCAGGAAAGGGAGCAAACCCATATCAGGGAACACAAAATCAGGTCTGCTGGTAAGAAAAGAGGGACCACAGATCCCCAGGTTTGGGGAAGAATGACTGAAAAGGCTTTGGGGGACACTAGGTGGGAGAGAATTTGGTGACATGCAACAAATGGGCCACATTGATCTCGGGAGTCTCGAGAAATCTCGGGGAAGCTGGCTGGATGTTATGGAACATGGGGTCAATGAAACCTGGACCTTCCAGGGGCATGGCATACTGCAGAGGCTATGCCAGGGAGATCCACAGCAGAACTCACCGGATGAACTGAACCATCCCTCAGACACACTTATAAGCTGAAGACTTCGGTCGGCAAGTCCATGTCTGAGGAAGCAGACGACAGCTGTGCCAGGAGCGTGGAACTGTTGGTAGGCCGACAAACTAGGTCCTGCTTCATCAACACCCTATGCGCTGTATGAAGATCTGTATCATTCTGGCAAATGGGACATTCTGTTTCATTTGGTTTATGCCTGTTCATAGTAGGATGGTTCTTATTGGTGCTATGTCATTGGGTGTCACCCTATGGAAGTTCTGTATGGGGGGGGGTGTGTACAAGGAGGGTAAGGGTGATAAAAAAGAGATGATATCAAGGTCAGGAAGGAAAAGTATGTTTGGAAACTGATTATGGAAGCAATCATATAATTCCATTTGATGAGATTGAACTATGGAATGATATCACAAATGTATTAGACCCCAAGTAATAACAAATTTAAAAAAATAGATCTAGAAATGGGTTGGGGCTTGCACTAAATCCTATCTTCAGTTTAAGAAAAAAGTAGTTCTTCCATTGTCCTGCTTGACACCTTAAGGGAAAAAATACAGAAGACCTGTGTGCTATAGGTAAATGTGGCAAGAATAGAAATGGTACCCAGCTCACAGATAAAATAGTGTCTGGGATCATAAAGACTTGTTTCCAAACAGCATCCATCTAACTGAGAAGTCAACTAAGTTCATGTGGGAAAAGCATACCATGACCAGTCACCAAAGAATAGTAAACCACATAATTAATAGTTGAAAGAGGGACTAGTATCAGAGTCTATGTTATGAGAACCAGGTGTACAGAAGGCTGAGATTGACAGTGGAAGCCCAAGATTCATTTGTGGAGCTACATAGGAAATAAGTCTCCAGAGAACTCCCTCTATCTACAATTAAGGGGTGGGAGGAAAGTAGTTACTAAACCGAGGACTTTGGAGAAGATCAAAGGATTGAATCTGACTTGAACAGTTAACATGTTGTCAGTAGATCCCCTTTTGATGCCACTGGACCTGGTCTGGGTACCTAAATTGTCTGTATCTTTGGTTTATATTGTTCAGTTTGAGTTTTGCTTGTCCTTAATAGGATGTATCTCGGCGGTCTCATGTCATTGGAGGTCGCCCTCCAATGAGTTATATATGTTTTTCCATTTTTCAGTATATGAAACCAGGATTGATGAACCTATAGAGACAACAAGAAGAATAAGGGTTTTTTGGGGGAAGAGAGGGGTTCAGTGCTTGAGGGGGGCATGAAGGGAAGATGATTTCAAGGAGTCTATGTAGAAAAATAATGTTTGGAAATTGTTTGTAGTAGCAATTGGACAATTCCTCATTATGTGATTGAACTATGGAGTAATATTATATAGATAATATTTATATTATATATATATATGAAATAATTCCCTGTACTCTCAACAGGACCTCAGTTTGAAAAAAATAAATGATCTTATCACAATACCAAAAATAGTTTGGAGAGTCAGGCTGATGGAGTGGTAGGGGAAACAAAAAAGAAAGATTGCTTTTAGACATCTTTTTTTTCTCTTGTTTATCATTTTTGTTGACATGGAAACAAAAGAAATTTGACTACCAATGCACAAAGAGGAAGCAAAAAAACATTTCACAAGCTGTTTTGGAATCTGATTATGGTGTAAACATGGCATTTGGCTGGAATTTAATAATACTTGATAGATCATTTGCATTTAGCATAACTTTACAGATTGCCTGACTTTTTTCTTCTTGTGAGGTGCCCTCAAGTTGGCTCCAGCTCCTAGCAATCCTATGTAAGATAGTACAAAACAGGGCCTGATCCTGAATCATTTTCACAATTGTCCCTGCCTTTTTGAGCCCATTGCTGCAACCCCTGTGTCAGTTCTAGTTGTGGGTCTTCTATTTCTTTGGCCTCTACTTTCCCACACCCACTATCCTTCTCTAGAATCTCGTTTCTCCTGATAACATGCCCAAAGCAGTTGAGAGGAAGTCTTGACATTCTCTCTTCTAAATGTCATGACCTTGGGAAACAGTTATACATTTTTCTGATTAAGGTAACAGACATTCATGCTTCTGGCATTCTGGTTCTACACTAGGAACTCATAGAAACATAAGCTATGGAGACCGGAAAAAATGGCGACCTGATAGAACTTACCTGTCCGGAGCTCCTGCTGCCAGACCAGAAATTGGAAGGTAAGGTGAAGAAAACGGGGAGGTGGAGTCCTGAAATTAGAACTAGGGTACTAGGGTCTCTCCTGTACCCATTTTTTGCGTGTGATTTCCACCCACAAAGCAATCCAAGAACACGTTCAAGCACTCTAGATTTGGCGAGCCCGTGGGCACCAGCTGTGCCCTTTCTGGGAGCAGGGATTTATCCAGGCTGATGTCCTAAAGGGGACAGAATCCCAGACATGAGGAGAACCCCACGCCAGAGCTCTCCACGCAGTTGGCTGCCTTGAGCTCACAGGCTGGGGAGCGGAGGTGGTGGGCAGCCATAATTTAGAGTAGAAGAAAAGGAAGGTCTTTACCTCAAGTAGATTGCCGTGTGGAAGAAAATAGATCACGGAAAGTCAGGAGTTCAGGGAGCGAATATAGTTCCGATTGGCCGAGAAGGAAACAACCCCACTGATAAGCTTGATCTCGCCCTCTGGAGGTCAGCCTGACAGCCCCCAAACTGGAGCACATCACAAGCATAATTTTATAAAAAGGGTGAAATATATATTATTGGTTTAAAACTCAAACCCAAGTCTGGTTGCTCAACTCCAAGGAGCACATAGGCAGGGCCCTTAACATAAATTAGCATAAGAAGAAACCTAAACAAGGTATGCTAGAAAGACCAGAACTCAGCTACAAGGTCTGCCAGCTTTTTGAATAACAAAGACCCACTTTAGCAAGTGTCAGCTTCAAACAGCACAAAACTACAGCCCAGACACTGTGGGAGACAACTTAATTTGATTTTAATCTAGCTGGCCAGGGGGATAAAAAATAAAATAAAAACAAAATAAGATCCTCTGACCTAGTAGGGCACCAGCAGACTAGATAGGATAATAAGCCCAGCTTCCCTCTCAGTGATTCTACACATAGCTGAGGAGGCCCTGCCTGTCCTGGGACCCTAAAGGAGGCTGTGGGAACACCCCAGTACCTCCCTCCCAGCCCCTGCTGCAGAGCTACCTACAGCACAAGGCAGGTACACCAGTGAACTCCAGCACTCAACTGACACCTGGACACAGGTGAGATCTTGTCTTTGGAGTAATCCCACACAGTATCTGTGGAACGCTACATATAATGGGTACACCGCCCTGCTACCTTGAGGTACAATCGGAACCCCTCCAGCCTCACGGACAGGTGATCAAGTCTCTGTTATCTCCTTACCTACTACTCTATTTCTTCTCCTTCTATTCACTAGCCCTTCTATCTTTCCCACCGCAGTCAGTCTCAATGGGCTCAGGTTTGTGTTCGGGTTTTTTCCTCTATTTCTTCTTTTCCCCTCTTTCTCCTCTTCTCTCCCAGTCTCTCCTATCATATGCCTCTACTGGTTTCCAGGTCCCTACCCTCCACTTAGGGCAAATCAACCCAAATAGCAGGAGGAACTCCAGCCTGCCCTCCGTGGGAGTGCTATACACCACACAAGGCAGCTGGGACAAACGTCTACACTATGCTGCGCTGCTAAGGAAGGCTCTGTTGGAGCTCTAAGGTGATCTCGTCAATTAGGGCAATTCTGCCGAGCACCACTGGGTCTTTGCATGAAAAGGGCACACCAACTGAACATTGTGGGGCAGGCTTTAAACCATTCTGGCCCCATATTCAAGCAATCAGGGATCAGCTATATCTTTATTCTTTATTTCCTCCTTTTCTCTCTCCTCCATCTTTAGCATCACAGCCAATATTAGTGAACACAGTTGGGTCTTTCCCCCCTTCTTTCTCTTTTCCTTTCTTTCCTCTTTCTGTCTTTGTTTACTTCACTTCTCTCTCTGTTTGTATGATTCTTTCTGCTCCCTCACATTCATTTCAAATGCTACTGCTGGTTCACAGACCCCTACACTCTGCCTAGGGCAACCCTGTCTTCCCAGTGGGCAGCCTGACCCCTAAGACAATGCTGCACACAGGATGAGTCAGTGCTACACACAGCACAGCACAGGCTCAGCTATTTATCTATTTTTAATATTGACCCTCTTTCTCCTTCCTTTTCTCGTCTTTTAAAAAATTTCTGTGTGTTCTTTCACATTTTCTTCTCTCCTCTTCTTCTAGCTCTTCTCTATTTCCTACCACAGCCTCAGCAGATTCACTTCTCGATTTTTGTTTTCTTTCCTTTTCTTTTTTTTGTCTACTATTTTCACTTTTGTTTACTCTGTGAATTTTAGTTGTGTGTGTGAGTGGGTTTTGGTTTGCTTGACATTGTTTCTCCAGTCTTGGTCTTCCTATTTCCTTCTTTTTCCTCTCCTTTCACTCTCATTCCTGTCACAAGCCACTAGCTGCCTCCAGGCCACTCCACTCTATCTAAGACAACTCTGAAGACCCAACTTGCGGAGCTCCAAACCACATATATAGACTTGGCAAGCATATGGGGAATTCACACCAGTCCTCTTCCACACACCAAGAAGCAGGGAGTCCTCCCCTACAAAAAGTGGGAGCATCCCCAGCCTAAATCCTGAAGCCCTACAAGTGACTGAGGGAAACACCTGACCACCACTGGTGGGGCTACACACTACTGCGGGAACATCCACCCAACCTCTAAGGCAATCTCTCTGTCAAAGCAATTCACTTGCCAGCTACAGAGCTCTACACCAAGGAGGGCATACCCACATGCCCTTCTCAGTACTACAGTTGCAGAGGAAACCACCACAGGCCCACCAAGGTACTCCAAGAACCATTAAGCCTACTTAGAGATCAACCAGGGTAGCAACAAATACGAGGGCCCACAACAACCCGACCTGTGTTACATGAGAGCAATATCTAACACACATTCCAATTAATGGAATACTGGATGAATAGGATAAAAATGAAACCACAGGAAGATATAACGATAACCTGACCCCTCAGGTAGTTCACAGAAGTACTCATACGTATCCCCCCAGAGAGAGCCCAGGGCTCTTTGACATAGGGAGATGGCTCCAGGATCCTCTAAAATAACATGTAAACAGCAACCAGTTCTAACAGCTTCAACGAAAAATCACAAGAAAGAGAAGACAGGGCCAGAAGAAGTAATTAACCTAAAAATGGCCATAGAAGAAGCAGATATTGACCTGCAACAAAAAGAAATTTTCAAAATTCTGCTTAAAGTCATGAAGAATATGAGAGAAGCAATGTAGAAAAGAAGATGAAGTGATAGAGAAGGTAAAGTCAATGCACCAAAAAGAAATACAAGAGTTAAGGGATATAATAACAAAATCCAGTGACAAATTGATGACTTTGCCAATAGGATTGAGGAGGCAGAGAATCGCACCAGTGACCTGGAGCATAACCAAGCTAACCTCAGAAAACGGGAAAAGCTGTCAAATAAGAGAATCAAAGAAACTGAAGAAAACTTGACAGTCATGTCTGATGCTATGAAAAGAAACAATATTAGAATAATTGGACTACTGGAACAAGACACAACAAAGAGATCAACATCGAAAATACCAAGGGGAATTCTTAGAGGAATAAATGAAAATCAGGCAACCATTCAAGAGGCTGAAAGAACACCAGCCAGATTGAATCCCAAGAAGAAATCACCAAGACACATAATTGTCAAATAATTCAACTATGAGGAAAAGGAGAAGATCATAAAAGCAACTATGGAAAAGCAAACAGTCATGCAATTAAGAGTATGTTCAGATCTGTTAGCGGATATGATGAAGAAGAGGAGGGAATGGAGTAACATATTCCAAAAATTGAAGGAAAACAACACAAACCCAAGAATACTTCACCCAGCCAAATTACCTATTAAGATAGATAGAGAAGTAAGAGTCTTCCAAGACAAGGACAGCCTCAAAGAATGCATTAAAAGAAACCCTGCCAAAGAAAAGATTCTTGCCAATCCAATATGGGCAGAAGATCAACATTTACCAACGGCAAATAAGAGACTTTTACATAGAACAACTCCACGCATATGGCAACTAAGAGGAAACAGCCCCCAGGATAGCATCAGCTCAATAGTGGAAAGAAGGCAAACATGAACCACGCACACAACACAAGCGGATAACATAGGTAGAAAGGAAAATATCCAACACAAAAGGTACAAGATGACATCACAGAGTCCGCAGATGGATATAATAACACTGAGTATCAATGGCCTGAATTCAGGCATTAAAAGGCAGAGCCTAACAGACTGGATCAGGAAACATTACATTGATCTGTTGCCTCCAGGAGACTTATCTCAGGCTGGAAGACAAAAAGGTTGAGAATTAAAGCCTGGAGAAAAATATATCAAGCAAACGGTAATGCAATAAAGTCAGGGGTAGCAATCTTAATATCTGACCAAATTGACCTCAAGATACAGGCCATAACAATAAATAAGGAGGAGCACTGTATAATGCTCAAGGGAAAAATAGACCAAGAACCAGTGAGCATAATAAACATATATGCACCTAATGAGAGACCTTCAAACTTCGTAAATCAAACACTCCAAAAAATGGAAAACGAGATCACAGCCTCAACAATTATATTTGGTGACTTTAATACATCACTCTGAAAAAAGATAGATCATTGGGAAAGAGACTCAATAAGGAAGCTACAGATCTAAACAGCATAATTGGACGACTTGACTTGATAGATATTTTCAGAGCTTTCCTTGCACATTCAAAAAATTCACATTATTTTCAATCCCACATGGCACATATTGGAAAATAGACCAAATGCTGGGACACAAGTCGAAATTGAGTAAATTCAAGCACATAGAGATTATACAGCTATCACTCTTTGATCATTGCACCATAAAGCTGGAAATTAACAGGACGGTGGAGAAAACAAAGGCAAACAATTGGAAGATGAACAATTTCCTATTGCAAAATCAGTGGGTATTGACCCAGATTAGAGATGAAATCAGGAAGTTTCTAGAAACCAATGAGAATGAAAATACTACATACCAAAACCTGTGGGATACAGCAAAGGCATTTATCAGAGGAAGGATGATAGCAATAAATGAACACATTAAAAAAGAAGAGAGTCTCGTGGATGATATGCTGACACAAAACTTACACCAATTAGAGCAGAGTCAACAGAACAACCCTACTAAAAGCAATAGGATAGATATAATAAATATCAGAACTGAGATACAGGAGAGGGAAAGCAAGAAAACTCTGGGAAAAATATTAATGCCGCTAAAAGTTGGTTCTTTGAAAGAATTAACAGAATTTATAGACCTCTGGCAAACCTAACCAAAGAAAAGAAGGAACAAACGACATTTGCAAGGATGAGGGATGAAACAGGGGACATTACAATGGACCCTAATGAAATCAGAAGGAAAATTACCCAGTTCTATGAAGGTATATACTCTATGAATTCAATAATTTGGAAGACATGGACAAATATTTGGAAACACAATCCCTCCCTAGACTATCCCAGATGGATGTCAACAACCTCAACAGACCCATAGCAATGGAAGAAATAGAAAAGGTAATCAAGGGATTACCAGCAAAAAATCCCCCGGGCCAGATGGCTTCACAGGAGAACTCTATCAAGCACCGAGGGAAGAATTGACACCAATCCCATACAAACTCTTCCAGAACATAGAAAAAGACGGAAAGCTCCCAAACTCTTTCTATGGAGCTAGTATAACTTTGATACCTAAAGCGGGAAAAGATGCCACAAGAATCGAGAACTGTAGACCAATATCCCTAAGGAACATTGATGCAAAAATCCTTAATAACATACTGGCCAATAGACTACAAATGCATATTAAAAAATAATTCACCATGACAAAGTTATATTCATACCAGGGATGCAGGTATGGTTCAACTTACCACAGACCATCAGCATTATTCACCACATTGGCAGGAAAAATGATAAGAATCATATGATAATATCGATAGACGCGGAAAAAGCATTCGACAACATCCAACACTCATTCCTGTTTAAGATATTCAAGAGGATAGGAATAGAAAGAAAATTCCTCAATATTATACAAGCCATATGTGAAAAACCTACAGCTAATGTGGTAGTTAACAGAGAAAAGAAGAAAACAATTCCCCTAAAAAATGGGGTAAGAAAAGGATGCCCCTTGTCCTCACTCCTATTTAAAATCGTACTGAGATCCTCGCTAACAACATAAGACAAAGGAAAGATATTAAGATATTCTGCTTGGGAAGGAAGAGGCGGAATTATCATTATTCACAGACAATATGATTCTACATATCAAAGATCCCTTGAACTCAACAAGCAGTGTTGGAAGCAATAGAGGAATATGGCAGAGTGGCAGGATACAAAAGTAACAAACAGAAGTCTATTGGACTGCTCTGCACATCAGACAAGATCACAGAAGAAACTATTAAAAAATAGCCAAGCACAAATTGAAATACCTTGGGATATACCTGAGTAAAAAAAAAAATGAAAGATTTCTATGAAAAAAATTATAAAACACTACTTCAAGAAATCAAGAGTGAACTCAACAAATGGAAGAATATCCCATGCTGGATTGGCACACTGAATATAGTCAAGATGTCAGTTCTGCCCAAGGCACTATATAAGTTCAATGCTATCCTGATATAAATACCACCATCCTTCTACAAAGAATTTGAAACACAGATTACCAACTTCATATGGAGAAGGAAGAAACCCAGAGTTAGCAGATAACTCCTCAAGGAGAAGGACAAAGTGGGAGGGCTTACTCTACCTGATTTTAACACGTACTATACGGCCACAGTAGTCAAAACACTGTGGTACTGGCATAATGACACATATTCAGGCCAGTGGAAAAGAGCTGAAGACCCAGATATAAAAACATCAGCATACAGGCAACTGATCTTTGATAAGGGCCCCAAAATATTAAATGGGAAGCAGATGCCATCATCAATAAATGGTACTGGAAAAAATGGATATCTAACTGTGGGAAAATGAAACAAGATCCTTTCCTCACTCCATGCACAATAATAAAATCAAGGTGGATCACAGACCTTGAGATAAAACCCCAAACAATTAGAGCCATTAATGAGGGAATTGGGACAAACCTGAGAACCGTGGCACAGGGAATACGCAGGCTATCAGAAATAGGGAAGGATACAAATACAGAAGATTCACAAATAGACAAGTGGGATATACTGAAGATAAGACCCCTGTGTACATCGAAAGAATTCACCAAGAGAGTAATAAGAGAGCCCGCCAACTGGGAAAACATCTTTAGCAATGACACATCAGACAAAGGGCTTTATTACTGAAATATACAATATTTTGCAACCTTACAATAAGAGAAAAACTAATTGCCCATTGAGGAGCTGGGCAAAGGACCTGAACAGAAGTTTCACAGAGGCAGAAATCTGAATGACCAATAAATATATGAGAAAATGTTCCTGATCATCAGCCATAAGAGAAATAAATATCAAAACAACTAACACCCTCAAATATAGCCCAATTCAAAAAATCAGAGAGCAACAATGTTGGAGGGGTTGTGGTTAGATAGGAACTCTCATCCACTGATGGTGGACTGTTGGTATGTACAACCACTATGGAAATCGATTTGGCGATTTCTCAAACAGATGGAGATTGAGTTACCATATGACCCAGCAATCCCTCTATTGGGCATATACCCAGAAGAGGCAAGAAACAAACCACAGTCAGACATCTGTGCTCCAATGTTCATTGCAGCAGAGTTCACAATCCCAAGGAGTTGGAAACAACCCAAATTTACATCAACAGACGACTGGGTTATAAAAACTGTGGTATATACATACAATGGAGTACTATGCATCGCTATAAACAGTGATGAATGCATGAAGCATATGGCCGCATGGGAAGAACTGGAAATTAGCCTAAGTGAAGTAAGCCAAGCACAAAAGGACAAGTATAACATGAGTCCATTGAGGTAAGATTATATATATAAAAGAAAGAACAGAAAGGTAAATGCAAAAGGGGCACAGGGGAAACTACTGTATACAAACATTCCAGGGGTGAGGTCCAGGTATTATGGCAGGGGCCAGACCAAATCCAGGGGTACATATTGTAGCCAACTAAAAAAGGGATGGAGGGAGGAAAGGGGAAAGAGAAAAAAAAGATGTGTGATGGGGGAATACGGCACTGACACACCCAAGGGGAGGGCATTGTTTGTGTCCCCACAGGGAAAGAGAGACCAGATATAAAGCCAGTGCCAGATGAATGCAGTGTGCTGGCAAGGAGTGGGGAGCCAGTGGAGGGGCCAGAGGACTTGGCTCCCATACCAGCTATGTGGACAACTGCCCCTCCCCCAGAAAAATATACTTGAGAGGGCGGCACTGAAGCTGCAGCTTGGGGAGTGGAGCATGTCTTATCAGAGCAAATGGGAGTAAATGAAGGGGGAGGAAGAGAGAATGGAGCACATCCTGGCCCATCAGGCCTGGAGAACGATATCTCTGCTCTAAACAACCAAGGGACAGAGTGGACAACATGGCCGATCCCACTATGAGACACGCCATCCCTAATTGGCTCAAGGCCATAAAGGGGACAACACTGGAGACTCAGTGTCAGGACTGGGCCAGACTTACCCTGTGACACCTAGGCAAACCACTAAAAGCGTGCAGCAGAGCAACAGTGGGAGCAGAGCAGGGAGCCTCTGAGGAAATACAAAGGACAGACTCTGGGGCCAGAGCATGATACCCCAATGAGCCTGATTGAAGGACATACCTATAGATCAAAAATCAGACCTTGATATATTTACAGGTTTTTCTTTTTAAATTTTTTTCTTTTATTTAATCTATTCTTCTATGGGTAATTAGTTTCCTTTTTTGTTGTCATCACTATGTTCTCACCCATCACCTATCTTGGTATGGCTTCCTTTTTGGTGCATATTATTATCTCCTCAGATCTATCTAGATAAGATAGACTGGATGAATAATCTGGAGGAGAAAACAACAGGACCAATGGTTCCGGGGGACATGAGAGAGTGGGGGAGAGGGTAAGGAGGTGTTGCTGACCAACCTAGGGACAGGGAAGCAACAAGTGATCCAGAAGCAGTGGCAAGGAGGGTGTGAGAGGCCTGGTAGGGGTTCAGCAAGGGCAAGGTAACCGAGAGAAATTACTGAAACCCAAAATGAAGGCTGAGCATGATACTGTGACAAGAGGAAAGTAAAAGGAAATAGAGGAAAGAACTAGGTGACAAAGGGCAATTATAGAGGGCTAAATACTGGAATGTACATATATAGATATATTTCTATAAGAGTGTGGGGAAACATCTGTGTGCACATATTTATAGGCTTAGTATTAAAGCAGCAGATGGACATTGGGCCTCCACTCAAGCACTTACTCAATGCAAGAACACATTGTTCTATTAAAATGACATTCCAGGATGCACACCTTGCCAACACAATTGCTCACGCAAAATGTGTGCATAAGCAAATGTGTTTAAGAAATCTGACGGTGCCCAGCTATCAAAAGGTATAGCGTCTTGGATCTTAAAGGCTTGAAGATAAACAAGAGGCCATCTAGCTGAGAAGCATCAAAGCCCACATAGAAGAAGCACACCAGCCTGTCTGACCATGAGGTGTAGAAGGGACCAGTTATCAGACATCAAAGAAATAAAAATCATATCAGTGGGTGCCCACCTTTCAGATACGATCACTGAAGAAAAGCATGTACATACGCAAATGTGGTGAAGAAAGCTGATGTTGCCTGGCTATCAAAAGATATAGTGTCTGGGGTCTTAAAGGTTTGAAGATAAACAAGTGGCCATCTAGTTCAGAAGCAACAAAGCCCACATAGAAGAAACATACCAGCCTGTGTGACCACGAGCTGTCAAAGGGATCAGGTATCAAGCATCAAGGAACGTAAAATCATATCATTGTAAATGTGGGTGAGTTCAGAGTGGAGACACAAAGCCCATCGGTAGCCAACAGGACACGGTCTTACTGAAGGGTTGCGGGGAGAAGAGCCAGTCAGGGTGCAGGCTAGCAACAATGAAACATATAACTTTCCTCTACTTATTAACTGCTTCCTACCCCCCACTATCATGATCCCAATTCTATCTTACAAATCTGGGTAGACCAGAGGATGTACTTAAGTACAGATAGCAACTGGAAACACAGGGAATCCAGGACTGATGACTCTTTCAGGACCAGTGGTGAGAGTGGCGATGTCTGGAGGGTGGAAGGAATGTGGGGAAGAAAGTTGGAACTGATTACAAGAATCTATGTATAGCCTCCTCCCTGGGGGAAGGACAGCAGAGAAGAGCATGGGGGTAGACTTTGGACAGTGTAACATATAACAAAATAATATTTTTGTAATTATGAAGGGTTCATGAGGTAGGGGGCAGTGGGGGAATTGAGCAGCTGATATTAAGGGCTCAAGTAGAAGGCAAATATTTTGAGAATGATGATCTCAACAAATGTACATTTGTGCTTGACACGATGGATGTGATAAGAATTGTACAAACCCCCAGTAAAATGATTTTTTAAAAGAAATATGATACATGGCATGTCTATATCCCTTAAATAGGATGCTATTATATTTCTCTTTTCTATCAGAATTAAAAGTGAAGTAAAGTCACAAGACACATGAACACAGAATTGAAATTTTATTTTCCACTAATTAAGAAGTCAGGGTAAAATTACCATTCTCAAAATATTTGCTTTCTACTTGAGCTCTTGGTATCAGCTCCTCACTTTTTCCCTCCCTCCCCACTCCTCACTCACTCATGAACCCTTGATAATTTATAAACTATTATTTTGTCATAACTTACACTGTCCAATGGCTCACTTCACCCACTTTTCTGTTGTCCATCCCCCAGGAAGGAGGTTATATGTAGATCCTTGTAATCGGTTCCCCATTTCCAACCCACCCTCCTGGTATTGCCACTCTCACCACTGGTCCTGAAAGGATCATCCATCCTGGATTCCCTGTGTTTCCAGTTTCTGTCTGTACCAGTGTACATCCTCCAGTCCAGCTGGATTTGTAAGGTAGAATTGGGATCGTGGTAGTGGGGAGGGGGAGGAAGCATTTAAGAACTAGAGGAAAGTTGTATGTTTCGTCGGTGCTACCCTGCACCCTGACTGGCTCGTCTCCTCCCTGTGACATTTTGTTGAAAGCAAGTCCTCCTTTACGTTGTTGTTTTTATTCTCACATATTTAGAACTGTTTTATGTGAGCGTAATAAGGTTAATTGTGAGACTTGCATCTCTCCCACATCTTTGTTAACTTCCAGAGCCTTAAGAAGCTCATTACCCCTTTCAATGTCTTCTGGGAGAAGAATCATCATTATTCATATCACATTAAATAGTAAAATGGGTGAGATTACTCTTATCTTTTAAAAAGTGAGAAAGTAGAACATCAAATTTATTTTCTCTTTATTCCTACCAGAAATCAGTTCATAAAAGAAAACAACTCAAGTGAAGTTTCTGAGTCAAAATCACACAGAAATTCAATTAAGGCTATCTGAAAATTATGCATAATCACTTTATCAAGTCATTTTTTTCATCACTGATGGCAATAATGTAAAGCATGCTTTCCTAAGTGCTACTTTGTTCGGTACAGAATATGGACTGGCTTGCAGACATATTGTCCTATCTTTAAGCTCTATAAAGTGGGTTGTGACTTGGAAAAACTTCTCTCATCATTCATAAATATGTATTCTATTTTCAAAAGTGCTTCCTTCCATTTGTACATTCACTAACATAGCTTGAAACCTTCAGTTATTCAACTTCCTTTCCAATGTGTATCATGGTCAATATTTATAATTTTAGTCAACTTTGTCCTCTGAGGTGATATATAGTATAGCTTTATTTTGCATTTCTATGATAAGAAATTAAATTGAATCTCTTTAATTATACTTATTAAAATTTAGGTATCCTCTTTTATGACGTGTGCATTTTTATACTGATTTCTGATTTTTTACATATTCTATGTAGAAATCCCTTAAAAGTCATCAATATTGAAAGTACATTTCCCCACCCTGTGTATTCCTGTCTCATTTTGTCTTTTAATTTTCAGAATTTCCTAATTTCACTGCAGTCCAAGTAATCAATCTACACATTTTGTTGAGTGATTTTGTGTTCTCTATAAGAAGTATTTTCTAATCCTGGCTTACTAAGACTGGCTTATTGGAGAAAAGACCTGGTGATTATCTCCCCAAAGATTCTAGCCTTGATGGCCTTCTGTGGTCGTTTTATTCTGTTATGAAAGGCCATTATGAGTCTGAATTGACTCAACATCATACCACCCCAACCACACGTGTGGGAAAAGAACTCTGGTGTCAGATTGACTTTCGTCAATGCTAAGGTGGTAGTGGAGGGAAAAGTCATTGATTTATGTAAAAAGTGTTAATGTTACTATCCATCAGTAGCAACTTCGTAGGAGGAAGAACTAGCTCAATACTGTCCTATTGGTTCAAACCTGACCCATTTTATGAGGAAGTTCTTTTTGTCGCATGGTTTGCTATGAGTGGAAATCAACCTGATTGAACTAATAACAATTTGTATCTCTATATCTTTGTCATCTATATCTATATATCTATTTCCCTGAATGATGTGGTTTTAACCGTGGTCTTACTATTTACTCTGTATGGTTTGTAGTGATGTTCTCATTTTCATTTTCTACATGGCTACTTTCTATCTTTACTTCTTAATAATTTTATAAAAGATTATCAGTTTTATTAGGCTCTTCAAATAACAAACACTTGACTTTGCAATCCTATTACTTTTTTTCTATTAAATTAGTGACGATTACTTTTAGTTCATCTTCTTTGGGTTTTGTTTTTATCTCACTTCCCAAATGATTATATCATTTATTTTTTTCAGATGTCTTTCTAACAGATAAATAAAAGATGATAAAGTTTCCTCTAAGAATTACTTTTATATCTGTACATTCTCATCCACATTGCATATTATATATTATATTGGTAATCACTTAGATAAAAATGTTAATACTACTATTGTAATATTACTATTGTAATGTTGTTTTCGGATGAGTTATTGATATATTCATTGCTTCATTTGATTAGATGGGGATTATCTAGTTAAAATGTTGTAACTTGTTTGGATATTATTTATATGTATATGAGTTGTGCTTCATGGCTAAGGATCTGGTCAATTTTAAATAACCATTATGTGGACAACACAAATAAGTATATATTATAGAGCCGTTGGGTGCAGTTTATTAGTCAAATGTGTTTATAATATTTCATAAGTCTTCTATAAAAAATTTTAAAGTTGATGATGGCAACATATGTACAAAGGTGCTTGACACAATGAATGGATGTATAGATTGTGATCAGAGCTGTATGAGCCCCCAATAATATGTTTTTTTAAATAAAAAGTAAGAAAATTTTAAATTACCTGTTTATTCTATCAAAGGGAAACATAGAACCTTTCTCTACAGCAGTAGATTTCATTGTTTCTATTAGTTATGTAAATTTTTGCATGAATGTATTTGAGGTTATAGAATGGGTTCCTGGTGTTAGCTAGTCAGAAAGTGGTAAGCGGAGAAGAAGGGATCAATGGAAGGAAACTGGGAGAAATCATAAATTAAAAAGAAGTGGATACAAATGTACCCCTCTAGTACAGAGGAAGGTGTGGGGGCAGAGAGAAGCACATTTCCTATCAGTAGAAGAGACCTGAGATAATGGAGATAACAAAATGCCTTCGTAACAATGACAAGATGTTCACACCATCCCCACAAGGAATGAATAGACTCGAGTTTTGGGTGTGAGACATGCAAAGCCTGATGTTGGGGTGCCAGAAATACATATCTGAAAGGAGGGCGGACACTATGGGAGACCGGCCAATAGCAGAACTCCACCAGAAAACCAGCTTACGGTGGGACGTCCATTCGCTGAATATAAGGTACAGCCTTACATTCTGCCAGACCTTGTAGGTTAGCTAAGGGTCTTTTTGATTTATTTCTGCAGAATATCCCTCTGCAATAAACCTACTCTCTCTGTTCAAACCTTGTCTGGATTGTATGTATCCTTAGCTCAAATCTTGCTTATGAATAGGACAAGAATCAAGGCATGGAGAGGCTTGAAACAATGAACATGCTATTAGTTCATAGTGGTTTGGTTTGGTTTTCTCATAGACTGTGTCTTTTTTTTACAATGGAATACTCTTCTTTCTCTCCAGCAATTACTCTACAAGTTTACTTCAACTAACATTATAACAATTCAATCAAGTTTCTTTGTGTTTATAAGATATAACTTTCCCTATGATTTTAGTTTAATTTTTTTCTATTATGCTATGGTTAAATCATATAATTTATAATTATCTTTTAAATAAAATACATGTGATTTATTCATGGGGCATACAATAGAACTACTTAAGTGCTTTCTAATTGTTTTTATATCTCTATTTTATTCAATCAGAATATATACATTTTTTTACATTGAGTTATAATCTATACTGCTGAGATGAAAGAATGGAGGTAGGACAGTAATTGAGCTCAATTTTTAGAGGGTATGCATTTTTTCCTTATGTCTCATTTCCTATTATACAAAGCAACTAAGGATATAAAAAATTGCCATTCCTATTTCCTAACCACCCACACTGCCCTTTCACAAAGACGTAATGTGTCATAAGCATTATTTACAGAGCTGGTATTATATATTCTATCTTGTCAGACCATATGCCAGATGATTCGTCTTCAATTTCTGAATTCAGGAAACATGGCCATCATACTTACTCATAGGGAAGAGAATTACACTCACCAAGTAATAAATCTTGGCTGTCAGTAGAACCCAGACCCATGCATTTCAAGATGTGATAACATCCCTCCTGTATTGACCCCAAAGTGCAGGATTCCTGTGAGTAGTGGCAGGCGAGCTGAAATCACTTGAGCTTGTAGAAGTAGGCAGGAAGAATGATTAAAATTGTGGTACTGAAGCTGAAGTAAAATGCAGCTAATGTAGGAAAAAATGCTTGCTTTCAAACCCTAGGAGAGACAAAATTAAAATGTCAGACGCAATAACAGAGGTAACCTTTCCCTTGACTGCGAAAAAAAATGCATATCAACGATGCTAGTTATCAAATAGGAGAGAGAGTCTCTTTTTAAAAAAATCATTTTATTGGGGACTCGTACAATTCTTATCACTATCTATACATACATCCATTGTGTCAAAAACATATGTACATTTGTTGCCATCATCATTCTCAAAACATTTGCCTTCTACTTGAGCCCACTCCCTCCTACCTCATGAACCCTTCATAATTCATAAATTATTATTTTATCATATGATACACTATCTGATGTCTCCCCCTGCCCTCTTCTCTACTAACCTTCCCCCAGGGAGGAGGCTATACGTAGATTCTTGTAATCAGTTCCCCCTTTCTCCCCCACTTGCCCTCCACCCTCCAGTCATTTCCACTCTCACCACTGCTCCTGAAGGAGTTATCTGTCCTGGATTCCGTGTTTCCAGTTGCTATCTGTACCAATATACATCCTCTGGTCTAGCCAGATTTGTAAGGTAGAATTGGGATCATGATAGTTGGGGGCGGGGGGGGGGGTAAGCATTTAAGAAATAGAGGAAAGTTATGTTTCATCGTTGCTACCCTGTACCCTGACTGGCTCATCTCCTCCCCACAACCCTTCAGTAAGTGGGTGTCTGGTTGGCTACCAATGGGCTTTGAGTCTCCACTCTATATTGATCTAGTAGATCAGACTTTAAAATCAGTCCAAACTATTCTAAATGTATCTAAATATTCAACAAGATATGAATTTCTATAGAGAACACATATGGGGAAGAAATCGGCTTTATTATTGCATTTTAATTTTACTAACATGTGATAGTGATAATTGAAGCTCAAAATTAAAAAAAGAGAGAAACAAACACTAATTGCAGAGTTTGACTAAATTGAATTTGGAAAATCAACATATACGATTTGTAGATACTTCCCAAACCAATCATGTATCAGAAAGAGTTCAAAAGATAGAACATAGAACAGATAAACTCCTCTGAACCAATATGGAGAGGAGCGATACCAGGAGGGGAAGGGGAAGGTGTGGGGAGAAAGTGGAAACCGATCACAATGACCTTCCTATAACCCCCTCCCAGAGGGCTGGACAATGGACAGGGAGTATAGGAAGACATAGAACAGTGAAAAACATGAAGTAATAATAATTTATAAATTATCAAGGGCTCATGAGGGAGGGAGGGAGGGAGGGAGGGAGGGAGGGAGGGGAAGGGAAGGGGGTAACTGAGGAGCTGTTACCAAGGGCTCAAGTAGATAGAAAATGCTTTGAAAACAATCATGGCAACATATGTACACATGTGCTTGAAACAATGGATGGATGTACGGATTGTGTTAAGAGTTGCACAAGCCTCCAATAAAATGATTTTTTTAATATAGAAGTTGTGGCATATAAGAGGTTAAATCATTGGGTTCCTGATACTGCACTACTTGTGTAAAATTCCATGTGACACTTTTGAGACTCTAGGAAGGTTAGGAAGCTACTATGAATCACAGCTTTCCCAGAGAAGTTGGATTGAAATAGATAGGCTATATTTTTAGGCAAATAATTTGAATGGAAAACCACACCACCCCGTTTCACAATAACCAACTGCTTTTGCATAGGTAATAATTCCCAGGTAAACACCTTTCTGATATTCTCTGCTTTCCACCAGCAGACAGAAAGCTGACATTTAGCAACATTATCCTGGTGGCATTATTGGTGACATGCTGTCTGCTTTCTGGAATCTCCCTAAAGGACAGTGGTGGAGGGACATCTTCCCAATGGGCAGAACTTCAAGCTGTACACCTGGCCATTCAGTTTGCATATAAGGAAAAATGGCAGATGTGATCCATGGTCTGTGGCTACTGGCTTAGCTGGATGATCAGGGAATTGGAAGGACCATGATAGGAAAATTGGTGATAAGGAGGTGTGGGGAAGAGGTATGTGGATAGACCTCTCTGAATGGGTCAAGAAAGTAAAGGTAATTGTATCTCATGTGAACGCTCACCAAAGTTTTACCTCTGAAGAGGAGGACTTTAATAATCAAGTGGATAAGATGACACGCGCTGTGGAGACTGGTCGTCCTCTTTCCTCTGCCACTCCTGTTATTGCCCAATGGGCCTATGAACAAACTGGACATGGTGGCAGGGATGGAGGTTAAGCATGGGCGCAGCAACATGGACTTCCACTCACCAAGGCTGACTTGGCCACTGCCACTGCTACTGCTGAGTGCCCCATTTGCCAGCAGCAGAACCCAATATTAAGTCCAAGATATGGGACCATTCCTCAGAGAGATCAACCAGCAACTTGGTGGCAGGTTGATTACATAGGACCACTTCCATCATGGAAGGGACAGTGTTTTGTTCTTACTGGAATAGACACCTACTCTGGATATGGATTTTCCTTCCCTACATGCAATGCTTCTGCCAAAACTGCTATTCGTGGACTTACAGAATGCCTCATCCACCAGCATGGCATCCCACATAGCTTTGCTTCAGATCAAGGAACTCACTTCACAGCAAATGCAGTGCAGCAATGGGCCCCTTCCCATGGAATCCACTGGTCGTATCATGTTCCTCATCATCCTGAAGCTGCTGGCTTGATAGAACGATGGAATGGGCTCCTAAAGACACAATCATGGTGCTAACTAGGCGGCAACAACTTGCAGGGCTGGGGCAATTTTGTCCAGGAAGCTGTATATGTTCTAAACCAGTGGCCAATATATGGTGCTGTGTCTCCAATAGCCAGAATTCATGGGTCCAGGAACCAAAGGGTGGGAGCTGGAGTGACACCACTCACTATTACTCCTAGTGATCCATTTGCATTTTTGCTTCCTATCCCAGCAACCCTGTGTTCCTCAGGCCTGGAGGTCCTGGTCCAGAAGGAAGGAACTCTCCCACCTGGAAGCCCAGCACGGATTCCACTGAACTGGAAGCTGAGAATGCCCCCTGGCCACTTTGGGCTCCTCATGCCTTTGGATCAACAGGTCAGGAAGGGTGTCACTGTACTAAGTGGTGTGATTGATCTTGATTACCAAGGAGAAATTGGACTGGTGTTACATAATAGAGGTAAAGAAGAATATCTGTAATCCAGGAGCTCCCATAGACCGACTCTTAGTGTTATCATGCCCTGTGATTAAAGTAAATGGTAAGTTACAGCAACACAATCCTAACAGGACTTATAATGACTTAGATCCCTCAGGAATGAAGGTCTGGGTCACCCCACCAGACAAAAAAAACAAAAACAAACAAACATAGCCAGTTGAGGTACTTGCTAAGGGCAAAGGTAATACGGAATGGGTAGTAGAAGAAGGTAGTTCTACCTATCAATTATGACCACAGGATCATTTGCAAAAGCGAGGTTTGTAATTGTCAATGTATTTTCTTTTTATGTGTTTATTGCATATCTTTCCTTGTTGAGGTATGATATATCAGATGCATTTGAACTCAGTGTGTTTTCATTTATCTGTATGATAGATGATTGATGATAAGTATAAGTGTGATTTCATCAATGTCTGGAAACTATATACGTATATATGGCTAAAGAATTGTGTACAGGTGCCAGGTTGGCAAGGAGTGGGTTGAGATCGTTTATTGTGCCAGCCTGGCCGATAAACACATGTGGGATTCATTGAAGGGCGGAGAGCTAAATGACTTGGCGAGCCTAGCCTTTCTTGTCTCTCACTCTTTGATCATTGGACCAGTGTGTGGCTGCCTTGCTTGTTCTGTGCCTCAGTTTGCAAGATACACTACCTGTGGGACACCTAACCTATGGACTATGTCGCTGTAATTTGAGGTCCCTTTAAGACATGCCTCGCCAGAGAATTGGAATGTATATCTCTGGCATTGTGGACTGATTGTTGGTGACCTGCCTTGCTGTTTGCTGCCTGTGTTGAGATAGCCTAGCTCTCTCTACAGACCTGGCAGCCCTCAAGACTTGAAGGACTGCCAATGTCTCACAACTCTCTCATGGCAGTGAGTTGCACTGAGCCATTTGTACTGCTTTATCATTTAACTGTTCATTTCTTGTGTTATATATCTATCTACCTGTATATAATTTAACAGTTCATTTCTTGTGATTTATATATATATATATATATATATATATATATATATATATATATATATATATAGATCAGCAATCTGGTGTTGTCTCTCTAGAGAACCCTGTCTAACACAGTGATCCAAGTGTTACAGCTTGCAACAACCCCTGCTCCTCCAGGGAATGCCTGGCCTTTCTACTCCTGCGAAGACTTACCTTCTCAAAAACCTACAGCGGTGCTTTCAGCATGGCCCATGGCCACCACCAGTTGGCAGCGAGCTTCGTTTGGGGGTATTTTTTGTTGTTGTTTTTAAAAAAGTATCCTTCATTTCACCCTCTTCAAAATCAGGCTTTAATTTCTGGAAGTTATATCATGATGATATAACTATACAACTATACAATGATGATGGTTATACAGTGTATAAAGTGAAGATAATTACAGAGTCCTACCTCATGTGGTGCAGCAAGAGTTTGATTAAATATCTCAGGTTGAAAAAAATTAAACCAACTCTGTTATTTAGCTCAGTGAAAATAAGCCACCAGAAATGAGGTAGGAGTTCAGAGCGTGTGGGTTGCTTTGTATGTAGGATTTTAAGGGCCATATTTTGAAATGCAATTCAATTAGATTCATGTATTTAAACTCTCTTTTACAATTAATTTTTTAAATAGCATCAGTGAGATATGGCATGTTGAGGATGGTAATTAAGCCAATGATGATCACATTCACCACAAATTAACAGAAAACAATGAAAAGATTTTTCAAGCATACTCTTTTACATATATACACCACTCAGAGAATATTTTTCCATACGACAGACAGGTTTTGTGGTGTTACAGCATTCCTTTCTAATTAAAATTATCGATTTTATTCAAGAAATTGAAGAATTATGATTAAGTAGGAATTAATAGCAAGATTATTTTCAGTCAGCCTGTTTTATACTTGGTGTAGTTCTGCTACCATTCGTACCCAGCGTCCTGTACTCATTAATAGAGGAAGTTAAGAAAAAGCATATAGCTATAAAATCACAGAAATCCTTATTAAACAAAAAGTCAAAGTGTGAAACAAGCATTCCTTGACATATCCTCCATTTAGGTCTAGATGCGTCTGAATAATTCTGCACTCTTTGATCTTCACCACATCAAAACAGTCGTTTTGGGCATCCTAAGGGGATTTAAATCATGTTCCTTTTAAATGTTCATGAGTCTTGAGAACAAAACGGAATCTGGGGAGGAAAAGTCATGACTGAAAGATGGATGGCTTAAGGTGCCACCCCAACAAAAAAAAATCCTCACAGCACCGTCCTCACTCCCTTTGAGAATGGGCACCTGCATTGTCGGGATGGGAGCACATTTCCCCAGCACCCCTTTCCTGGCTCTCTCTCTCCAAGACAGTTTTCAATTTTCTTAGAAGTTTTCCATAAGCCCCCCGTGATGACTCTGTGTGCCTCTAGAAAATCAACTAGGACTAAACCTTGGGACTCCCACAGCTGCCCTAATCTTCTGAGCTGGCCTCCCTGCCTGGAGTTTAGCTGTCCAGCAGATCCTGTTAGAAGCCACTCTTTGGGTGAGCTCTCTATTTTGAAGATGCCCCCATGAGCTCAACACAAGTGAATTACTGAGAGAACTTGTCAGTAGTGTGCATATCAAAGCTCTTTTTGAGAGCATCCCGTCGAAAGTAAAGAATGAAAATGAAACATTTCTGGAGGACAGATTAACTGTTCTACACAATCTGGCATTACAGAAGATAGATTACTCAGCCACCTCTCAGCCCCATTTGACTTCAGAACTCTGTGATGTGGCTGCAGATTGGAAAGAGTGTTGGATGTTGGCACAGCCTGAGGATGCAACAATCCTCCTCTTCACTGAACTTCCTGATTGACCGGAGAGGAGACGTAATGGTAGAGAAGCTAAACCACAGCAAGCAGCTTAGATGTGCATTTGTTAGAGTCTAAGCTTAGAGTGCTTTTAAGATGAGTTTACTATTGTACTCGGTAAGACTTTCTGATCGTTAGCAGGTCTTAAGGTAGGGTAATTCGCCAAAGAGCTAGAGTTAGAAACATGGACACTTTCATAGGTTGATTTGAACATTTTCTGTTGTGGAACGTTTGAAAAAAATCACATAAAATCACACAATGGAGAAAATAATGCTCTGAAGATTTTCTCTGAGGATTTCCATGCAAGGATTTGCAAATTATATATTATTCAGATGTTATCATCATTTAATAAACTTTTCCATTATTAAAGGGGACTGAATTAGAACTATAACAGCAAACTACTTACTTGGTTTCTAAAATTCTGAAGGACAATTTTTTCTAGCTGTAAACCATTTTAATGACTCACATTGTGTAAATAAGGCAAAGTTGGATTTAAGAATGTAAGTTTCTTGGGCTTTAAACAAGCCAAACTAATATAATTTCTAAGGAACCTGAGTAAGGAAAGTTTCTTAAATTCACAGTTCAAGTGTCACTTCCCCACCCACTATGCCCCTAAATAAGAAACTTGCAAACAGTAATTCCCTTTTGAGTAAAAAACTATGGATATTCCAGGTCCTTAGCCAAAGTTTCAAGAAGATGATCTCAAAATAAAAGCTTTTCTGCTTTTATTCAGAAGTGTGAATACCTTGGATGGATCCTGGGTTTTATTGTCATTGCTTATTGATCCATGTGTATCTGCATAGATCCACATTGTACAGGTGCTTAGCGGAAATATGTGAAATTGTACAAACACTTAGGTTTCATGGTCTTGCCTTAAAAATAAAGCAAAAAAACCCAAACAGTTAACAAAATCTGGAAAGGTTATATAATGTTCCTTATCTGTAATAGCCTGGACTTTTGAAAATTATAAATTAGAAAAATAAAATCCATTGCTATCCAGTCAATTTCAATTCACAGTGATCTTCTAGGATGGAGGAGAATTACCCCACAGACTTTCCATGGCTGAAAATGTTGATGGAAGCAGACTGACATATCCTTCTCCTGTGGAACAAACTGCTTTCTTTTCCTTTCTTTGGAGGAGAAAAATTGAAATGTTGATTTGTGGGTTATCAGCCAATCATTTAACTACTGAAGTGACAGGGCCCCTTCCTACAACCATACAGACAGCGATTCATATATATTATAGCTTATAAGAGCTATTTATTCACCACAAGTATATAGATAAGCAAAAACTTTCAATATTACTTGAATTTATTTTTCCCTCCATCTAGGTATTCCAAAAGACATTAGGGGTGCATGTGGGCAAGAACCCCAATGTTAAAACCAGAAACAATGCCAAAGCTTATTATTTTGAGCTGTTCCTTCATGTTGTACAGTCTGACCTCCTTGGAAGCATTTAAAACATCAAGATGCAATTGCAATGTTCCAACCAAAAGCCTGCAGATACCTAAGAGACAGAAGCACTGCATAATTAAAATGTTTGATGTGGGTCCAGTGCTATCCCAATTTCAGCTCATAGGTTTTTCTGTAATTTTCTTTCTGAGCAAACTGTAGAATTTATCCCAGAGCAAAAGGGCATGTCTCAGATCCAGTGCTTCGGAATGGCACAGTGTGACCCTCAGCCATCAAAACCCTGCCTTTAGGACACCTGGCACCATGGAGGCCTAGGCAAGTGCCTCTCCATCGTTTGCCTTATGCTCTTGAACAAAATGTGCCTCTGTCTTTATGCTCGATCCAAAGGCTGTGATTTGCCGCATTGTTAGTCGGGGGGAAAGGATGTGACTGCTGATTGGAGTTGGGTAAGAGGAAAGCTCCTTGTCAAATACTTCCTCTTATAGACTGTGAATGAAATAGGCTATTTCAGAATAAAGGCTTTCCCACTACGCTGAATGGTTTGGCTTGTTTACTTTGTATTCCTGCTCACAGTTGCAAAGACTCCTTGCACATTAGCAGAGAATTTGCTGCAAGTTTGCAAGGTGACCTACAAACATTTTCAATATAATTCTTATCACTACAATAGTATTATTAATGATTACTACAATATTATTCTTAATTATTAGTAATTAGTAATATAACAGTAATAATAGTATTATTATTCTTATTAACCTTAAATTTATCTATATCTAAGTATAGAAACAACATGCAAGAAGGCTTACAACCATTGGTAATGATATTGGGCATTGAATACCAGAATTGGGGATAGTTTTTTTTTTATAAAAATACTCAATAAAAATTCATTTAAAAATTAAATCTGAGAAATTTTAGCTGAATTTCTAAAATATTGGTACTAATATATTTTCATTATAAATCGTATTTTGCCTTTATATCTAATAGAAATATCTAAGTATTGGAAAGAATTAACTTTTTTAAATGAATGAAAATAAATATTAATTACATTTATTTTAATTTACATTTTTATATTATATTCCAATTTTACACACTTGGAATCAAATATATATTATTACGATCCTTTATATTATTATTGTGACAAAGAATATAAATAAATACATAAAATGATTGATTATAAGAAGTTAATCAAGCAAGAAAAATGTTATTAAATAAACATAGTAACTTATAAATCATCTCTGTCTTTTGTTATTCCCCATTTAAACACTACTATTCCATCAGCAGATAACTTAAACATGTACAATAAGAAACAAATTCAACTGAGATTAAAATCTTGCCTTTGTTCAGTCTTACAAAGACAAAGCTTTAGAAATGTTCTTTTATTATGAAAGTTCATTATTCAATTAAAAGCTAGACCATGTTTTATTTAGCAATCTGTTAGACTGATGGCTTTTTAATATTTAGACAGCTAGTACCTGGGCCTCTTGCCCGGGGCACCTCAAATATTACAAAGAAGTCTGTAAACTAGAGTACTACAGTATGATGAGAAAATCCATTTTTGCTGATCCTAATATTTAAAAATAACCAGCAGACCTAGTTATGATGGATTGCCTGGCCCATAAAGGTGAATTGTTAATATTGTATGTAGATCCCTGCCTGCTTTGTCCTCTTTCCATCAGCTTATTTTAAATTCCATGTAGATTATGTTGTGGATTCTCAGTTCTCTGACCCCCTGCCTAACTTTCCATCTCTAGCTTGTCAGTGGGCTGTCGGTACTTATGCTTTGTGTTTAATCTTTTATTTTTATCGCAAACAGCTTTGTTTATTCACCTTTTTAGTTGTCTGTTTCCCTTGTGGCTTGAAAAGTGAAGGTTAGTTCTGGCCACTGAGGAGCTGTCCTCTTCATTGGTGACTCCCCTGTAACTTGGCTGAGTTGGCCCAGACTTAAGTAGAGAATTAGATGTATTATCATCATGAAAATGTCAAGAGAAATAACTAGGTTCAGAAAAAGAAGTTTTATCTCTCTGTAAAAACAAAACACATCAGCCACATGGCATCAGATGCTCTGTCCATGCCATCCACACCTACAAATGTATAACCTCCCTGTGGAATCTCAATTCTTCACTCAGCTTAAAGGAGATTCCTATCTCTGAACTAGGCATGCAAAGTATTATCTGTCACATAGATTTATATACTCTGGCTTATTAATTTTTAATATTTGAGTGCTCAGTGAAACAACATGAATAAGGCAGTGAAAATAAGTGTCCACATCTAAAATTCCATGTCCTGCATATCTATCTGTCATCTCAGCATTCCCTTTCTGTAGTTTAGAGGGATAGTAGATACCATTGAATTACCAAGACACACATAGGAAAAAGAAGAGCCATTAAATGCCACATTTCTGGTGAACACCTGTTAATTTAATTTAATTCTGCCCCCCGTTAACATTCCAATTTCCATTTGTTTCTGGGCGTGGCTAAATACAGTATCTTCCTCCCAGCAAACACAGTATCATCAACTAATTATTAAGTGGTAGTAGGTCGACCTTGGCACTTCAGCTAGAGATACAGGATCATGAGGAATGATTTGAGGCAAGATCACTACTGCCCAGTGGGTATGTACCAGGTCGGCCCTACTGAAAGGATAAGGCAGACCATCTGTCTTAGTATCTAAAATGATAATTTAACGTAAATACTATTTGTGAATACCTTTAACAAGCAAAAATATGTTTTCTCAAAGTTTAGGAGATGAAATTTTCATGTGTTTTTGCATTTGTCTTCCCCCATCTCTGCTTGTCTAATCTTTTTACATTTTATTAGAGATAAACTCAAACCACACTGTACACTAATCCTGTCTCTTTAGTATAGCAAAGGCAACCGAATCTCAAATGGGATTATAACCACAGACAGAGAGATTAGGATTTACCACACAATGTAGTTATATAATAGTTTGTCAGTTAGAAAGGATTAAGAGTGAAGGGGTGGAGTCTAGCCTGTCAATTATGGCATAGCCAATGAGACCTCTGTGTGGGCGTGGCCTTCTCCTGAGGATGTAATCAGGAACTTCGTAGATATAATTAAATTAAAACTCTTGGGATGAGGCCATCTTAGATATAGAGTAGATCCTAAAGGCTTCATAAGCTTTTATAAGGGCTTGAAAGCTTCATAAAAAAGGGAGAAGAAGACTTGAGGCACAGAGCCATGCAGAGTAAAAGTAAAAGGCCAGGTGCACAGAGAGACAGAGTGGAGGATTCAATGGTAAACCAAGCAAGGCCACAAACTGATGGCAGCCATTAGAAGCTAACCAAGAAAGAGGCATGGAATAAGTATTCCTCAAAGTTTCCAGAAGGAGCCCCAAATGTTGACACCTTGATTGAAGACTTTTTGCCTCCAGGACTGTGAGACAGTAAGTTTCTGCTAAGATAAGTCACCCAGGTTATGACAACGTGTTACTAGGGATTTAGGAAACAAATACTCCAAGCCTTGTCATTCAAGCTCTCGCATAGCCTGTGGGCACTCAACGCTGTCTTGTCTTGACAGGCAGGGTTGCTTTCTTCCTTGCAGTCAGTATCTCTGATCTGTAGCACAACATAGTGATTCTGACAAATATTTTTAGAGAATTTTATAATGTACAAGTTAAGTAAATTCATATTCCAAAGTGATCAGCATAACCTCAACCACTGTATATATATTGTATATATCCTAAATAATCCTTGAAAAAATGGAATGAATGTATCTTATGCTTTTCAGAGTGATCTATGACCCTAATGGACAATGCCAATAAAAAATTGACAAAAGGATAACAGAAAATATTGTTCCACACATACACAGAGAGAGAGAACCAGAGAGATCAAAAAGTTTGTTTTGCTACAAAGATCATGAAGTATAAGGAAGACCTTAGAAACAAGTATTTTGCCTCATAGCTCTTTCCACATTTTAATATAAACACTGTAATGGTAAGAGCTACAGATAATCACAGTGCTTATTAAATATGGAAGCATGTAAGCGTATATAGCCTGGGTTCCTTTAGTCTGGAATCATTTTCTAATAGGTCAAGAAATACAGTTGTGTTGTTGCTGTTAAGTGTGAGTCCCTCTGACTTATAGCTACTGGGATAGTTACATAAGCTGGTGTCAACTTGAGACTCTTAAGAGTGAAGGGGTGGAGTCTAGCCTGTCAATGAAATCACAGCTGGATGACCTCGTGTGGAGGCTCTAAAGAGCCTCCCTCCTTTGTCTCCCTGTGAGACACTCCTATTGGTAAGGAAAATGGAGACACACTGATGGAGCCAGAGCCTTGGAACTGATGGAGCCACGTGGATACCCACACCAGCGCTGAGATCCTTCTACCTCCAATGGATCTATAAGACTTTCCATCCACTGGCCTGTGAGCTTCCCGAATTTGGCATTATTGCATGGATTTGTGAATCGAAAGAGGGATTTATGGGCTAGCGTTGGACATCTGGACTAATATTGGACTTATGGACTTGATCTGGATTAGGCTGGGATGTTTCTTAATATTCAATTGCTCTTTTATATAAAGCTCTGTCTTATACACATATGAGTGTCTATGAATTTGTTTCTCTAGTCAACCCAGACTAACATAACTGCCCGATGCAGAAACCGCCTCCTAGTCCTGCACCATCCTTACAATTGTTCTTATGTTTGAGCCCATTGTTTCAGCCACTAAACTGATCCACCATGGAATAGGCCTTCCCCATTAGCATTGCCTCTCCCTTTAACCAAGCATCATGACCTTTTCTACAGACTGGTCTCCCCTGATAACATGGTGAAGTCTCACCATCCTTGCCTCGAAGGAGCTTTCTGTCTGTACTTCTAAGACAGATATGTTTGTTCTTTTGGCAGCCCATTTCTCTTTTGACATTCTTTCCCAACACTGTAGCCCAATGCATCCATACTTCTTCAGTCTTCCTTATTCGATGTTCAAGCATCAGTTTACCTGGACTGAAAAAGCCACTCTACAATAAATATCATTCTAAAGTAGAGTCATAGGACCATTTGTCCAGAATTTCAAACACCAAATACTCATTTTTATGTAGCTATATGTATGTAAACTTGTTTTCATATGAGACTTTAGACAGAAAACCAAGGTGTAGCAAAGAAGTCCCTCTGAGAGATTAGCCCTCGAATCGCCCACAGTTGAGGAGCCTTTGTGTATCTATCCCTGCTCCGTGTTTTAGAAGCAGAATCATGCCGATCCCGAGAAGGTGGGTGACGGTTTCAAGCACAGCTCCATATAGGACTTTTGTGGCAGAACTGGAGCTCCGATTCCGAAACAGATGTGTTTTTTAAATTCAGGGACCACTGTCCAGTTCTACACCTTTGTCCAAACCTCCACATTGAAGACAGGCCCTGCTCAGCATCTCTGGAGATAAACACAAGTAACTCAAGTTATGCTATGGGAGAGGTTCCTCACCCCATTTATGTGCTTCTTGAGAGCTGACTCTGTGCTTTCAAACCCGTTCTATTCACCGCATGGCTGATGGGGTCACATAACTCTTCTCCACCACAAGAACACATTTGAAAGTGAAAGAGAAGCTCTTTAAACTATGCTTGGAAAGCAGGCTATCCCAGCAAGATTTATGATCATGTTCTACATAAAAATCATTGCTCTATGAAATCTGCATTCAGTGGTCTGGGGCTTCTCCTTAGTTACTTAGAGGACCCAAAGAAATGCTGCATCACTCCGATGGAGACAGACTGTGCCTGACCGGCAGTGATTTAAGACTTCCCGTCCAACACACTGTATCTCCTGTGTGGTCATCTTGGACTGCATCCACACAAACAACTGCGAGAACAGGAAACACGAGAGAAGCTTTTCTTCTGAAAGGAAGTTCATCTATTAGTCTTTTAGAAGAATGTCCCTGTTGAAGCACTGGCGACTTTCTCCCACAGCAGACTTTCCATTCTCTGACCTCACTTCACTCCCTGGCAGCACATACTACCCATTGCCCAGCAGATTCTAACTCCTAGTGACCTCAGAGCCCAGAGTGGAGCGGCCCCATCAGATGTTCAGTGCTGCACTTTTATTTTGACAGATGCAGACTCCCCTGTCTTTCTCCCATGGTGGGTCTGAATTGCAGACGTAGTTAGCACCCCTGCCTAAGGTTTGAAATAATTACTTTCTATTATCTTTTCTCTTTCTGTTGTTGAGTCATGGAGGTACAGTGGGTTAAGCTATGGGTTACTAACCTAAAGGTACGAGGTTGAAGCCTACTAGCTGGTCCCCAAGAGAACTATGAGACCGTCTGCTTCTACAAACATTTACAGCTTCATCAATTGTATTGAGCAGTTCTATCCCATCCTATGAGTCACTCTAAGTCAGAATTACCTTGAGGACAATGGATTGAGATAGGTTATGACTTTTACCAGTATCTATCAAGCTGATTCCCACTCATAGTGATCCTACATGTGTCGGCACAGAGCTGTGCCCCAGACAGTCTTCAGTGGCTGATTGCCATTCCTTTCTTCTGAGGATCCTTTGGGTGAACTCTAATCTCCAAGGTTTCAGTCAATTGCTTTAACTGCTTATGTCACCCAGAGACTCTAGAGTTATCCATTGGCACCACATATGGTGTCCTATCTCCGAATTGTGTTTATGATACTTTTACCATTTGGATATTTAACATTTTTAAAATCATAAAATGTATAGGTACTATTCTGTTTGGACTTTATATTTGTAAATAATTATTAAGAAATCAATCTATCCCAGTCTTAACAAAAGAATGTTAGAGTAACAGCAAAATTAGCTATTACAATCCAATCCTGTGTGTTTTTTTGTCTTTTGTATTTGCTTTTGTAAGCTGGTGGTGTTGTGGGTGATGTGTCAGGTTGCCAATGGAAAGATAGAAGTTAGAACCTACCAGAAGCTCCATGGTAGAAAGACAAGGCTTTCTACTCCAGTATTAAGAATTACAGTCTTAGAAACCCTCAAGGGCAGTTCTGCCCTATCGCACAGGGTCATTGTAAATTGGGACCAGCTAATGGCAGTGAATTGGATTTTGTTAGTCTGTTTGCTTGTTCTGTTTTTAAGGACAAGGAAGCAGTTTTTGAAATTCCTTTTTAAATTAAATAGATATTAAGATGCTCAGCTACTTAGTCTTCATTGAGTTCATGTGAGCAGTCTTCCCGAATGCTGCCTTGCACTCACACTAAGCCCAGTGTTGGGAGTCAGTGCAGACTCATAGTGGCCCGCAGGTCGGAGTAGAACTGCTCCTTTGGGTTTTGAAGACTTCAGACTGCCTCCTCCTTCTCCCAGTGTGCAGCTGGTGAGTTCGAACCAACCACCTTTGGGGTAGCAGAAGAGCCCTTTACCTAATGCTTTCATGCCGCCCCGTCCCCTTTCAAACGAAACAGCAGGCTTGGTTTTGTTTTTAATAAATCATTTTGTGGGGGCTCTTACAGCTTTTATAACAATCCACACATCAATTGTATCAAGCACGCTTGTACATATGTCACCATCATCATTTTCAAAACATTTCTTTCTACTTGAGCCCTAAGTATCAGCTTCCCCCCCTTTCTTTCCCCCCCGCAAACTCCCATCCTCAAGAACCCTTGATAAATTATAAATTAAATTATTTTCATATTTACACTGTCTGCTGGCTCCCTTCACTCTGTTTCTGTTATTTGACCCCCTCTGGGAGGGTTATAAACCATTGTTGCGATCAGTTCCTCCTTTTTCCTTCTTCGCCCCTCTCCTTCCCCCTTTCCTCATGGTATTGCTACTCCCATTACTGTTCCTGAAGGGTTTATCTATGCTGTATTTGTGCGTCAAGAGCTCTTATCTGTACCAAGGTATGTACCCTAGTCTGCCTGGATTTGTAAGGTTGAACTGTTGTGTTAATCTGAGTAGATTAGAGAAACAAATTCATTGACATTCTTATATGTGTAAGGGAGAACTTTATATCAAGAAGTAATTATGCATCAAAAAGACATCCCACCCCAGTCCAGATCAAGTCCATAAGCCCAATACTAGCCCATATGTCTGATAGGAGTCTATAAATTCCCCTCCAGACACTTACAACCCATGAAGCGATGCCGAATGCAGAAGCTCACAGGCTTGTGGGTACAAAGTCTTGGGGATCCAGTGGTGGTGGAAGCATCTTAAAGGCCCTGGCTGACATTAGCGTGGCTCCTTGTGTCTTGTCAACAGGAAGGTGTAGCAGAGAGAGTGTGTCCCACCTCCAGGGAGGAAGAGCAGTACCAGAATCCTCCTGAGAAGGCCAAGGCCATAAGGAGGGCTCACCAGGCTGTGACCTAATTGATAGGTTAGACTCCATTTCTTCATTTCTATTTATTAGGTTGACATGGAATTTTGTATCTCATGATAGTGGGGGAATAAGCATTAAAGAGCTAGAGGAATGTTGTGTGGTTCCTCGGTGCTGTACTGTATGTACCCTGCTGACTCATCCCTTCCTTGTGACCCTTCTGTGAGGGGATGTTGAACAAAACAGCAGGTTTTCAAGATTCCAAGTGGTAAGTAGACCTAACTAATCTATCCAGGATAGCTATCTTCACTAAGCTTTATTATGAAACCAAGGAATCATAATACTCATATAAAAGGACTTGTATTTCCATGTACTATGAAGACATTTTAAAATGTTCATCAAATACCAATTTTTATTTTTGAGAGAGAGAATTTTTCCCCAGTTATACTTTCCAATGTTAAATTTTGCTACTTGAAATCATATAATGTATATGAAATGTAAGGCTTCCAGCAAATACGTGTCTCTGAATGAAACGAGCAGTTCCCCTAACTGTGTCTCAATCCATGCACTCCTCTGAACAAGTGCACATCTTCCTTAAAACATTGAAGGACAATGGGTTGGCGGATCCAGCGACTCCTATCAAACGGATTCATAGTACCCCAGGGCCCAGCAACACTGGCCTCCATAGGTCTTCAAGGCTGTACTCTTTCTGACCACCAGCCTTTTATTCCCCCTGAGACACCCATGGTTGAGTTCAAACCACCAAACTTTTGATTGGTATTCCACTGATTGGCCAATTGTACTTCCCAGGAAGTGCTTCAAGTGACAGAAATAAATGAATCCTGATTTGATCATTAAAAATTATATATTAAGATAACGGATAGCTCATGGATTTCCTTGTGGAATGGGAAGAAAGGGCGGGGAGAAAACAGACACACAAACATTCAGAAACCTAGGTTTGAGGCGACAGAGTGAAGACTAGCCCCTAAGTACCATTTCATCTTGCAGCAGACCCTCGCTAACGCTGCCACTGCTGGGCACATGGTGAAGGCCAACTGCCGCCATTGCCTCCTAAAGCCTGACTAAAACAACAGCTAATAATAATATGGGTGAGGGAGACTGCAGATGCTAATATTCATCAGATATAAAACATAATCACCCCATGGGCTTAGTTCCCTTCATTTGAGGGCTTCAAGCCCCCAGTCAAGTGGTACACAATAGCTCCTAAAGGTTTTCTCTTCTGTTTTACAGTACACTCAGTAGTATAAATCAGTATCGCATTGATGACAGTGAGGTTTTTGTTTGCTTTAAATAGTATCTGGGACCTTGAAAGCTATAAACAACCATCCAAGATACAACTGCTGGTCTTATTTCATTTGTAACAAAAGTCAAGAGTCAGGAAATTGGGGAATGGAAACTGGGCCCCAGGATTAATCATCTACGTGAACCTTATTCCATTCTAAGCCGGGGGAAATAGATCTTTTCCATCTATCACTACTGGATGTTTGGATCAGGAAGAAAATGGGTGAATGGCAATCATGAAGGGAGAAAAACGTGGACCACGACTCTGTATGCTTACGGAATCCAGAACTGCAGCACCCACTGAGACTGAAGACGCCCCTAAGCCTCGGCGTGAAGTTCCTCTTCAAACCTGGATCGGAAACTATCCACCGAAGTCACTTTTAAACAAGTACTACTTTAGTCGAGAGGATTGAAGACTTGTAGGACTGAGGAATAAGCCCACAAGGTCCAGAGAAAATATTTGCAAGCATAGAGAAGTAGTCCCCTACTGGAAAGAGATGAAAAGTGAAACAACTTAGAACAGAAATACCAAACAATATAGAGAGGCATGATCCGAAGGCTGTCACCAATCCCGTGCATCATTGTGTTTATAAACTGGAAGGGAGTGCGTTTTTCTTCTTATATTTTCACGGAGAAACAAGCAAACAAACACAAGCCTGATTTGGCCTCTGCTGCTGTAACCACAGTGAGCCCCCTGATTCTTTGCATCCCCGTCTTCTCAATCAAATGCCGTGGCGGGCACAGACGACATTCGGAGCTTCGGGGAAGCTTAAAGAGCAAGAGTCTGGCCCTTTGTGCACATGTCAATTACTCAGACATCATCATAGAGTGGTACTGAACCATGAAATGGGAGATTGGTCAAATACAGCAATAAAAACCCAGGGGCTCAACAGGAAGTCAGAAACCATGACTGATGTTCACGATCATCTTAATATACCAGAAATATTTCTTTAGTAGGATTGAAGTTAAATGACTTGTTCAATACATTTTATATTCAAAACATGATTTGAATGAAGGAATTAAGGTGCTCCTGATTTCATTTACATACCCTTTTTGTCAGCACTTATGTATTTTTATGTTAAGGACTACGTTTGCTGGGTCCATTTGAAACGTCTAGGGTTTCCCTGGTTTATTAAGGCTAATTTGAAATTATTAAAATTATTAATCATGTAGAAATTATTCCTGTATCTTACTTCATATTTTATGTTGATCATAGAGAATTAGTTTGACTTCTGCTCTTCTTATTCTTTCCATTGGTGATTTTTCCTCAAAGGGTTTCCACTTTAGGCCTTCTTTGCCATTATTGATTACTTATGGAATCCAATGCATCCATTCGTACTCACTTCAATAAACTAAATGGATCGATATTTACATAATTTCTGGGGCTAAGAAAAGTATCTGAGCATGGTCTCACCTCCAGGTGTTCTCTGAGTGCTGCCCTTCATTTCCACTGTTGTTATGAACAGTCAATTAGACCCCAGCTCATGGAGATTGGACTCATTCGATTCTCTTTAGCCAATTACTCAGAAACAGATTGCCATCTCTTTCCTCTGGTCTCTCTGAGTGAGAAAGCTCTGCTGACAGCCGCTCAGCATCTGGGCAACATGCACGCTCCCCTGACAGAGAGGTGACAGCTGCACGAGGTGACTTGACCAGTAAAAAACCTGGTCTCTCACATGCTTGCCTTAACCCAGGAGTATATTCAACTGATAACTATAACCAAGACCAGAGAATCGTGTCAGGAATGATTGCAAGTTCCATGACCCCAGAGTACATTTTTATTGTTGTTTATTTTTGGAACTCAAGGGTAACATGACCTTCAAATGAGAGCTGCCTTTTATTGCTGCATCCCATGAAAAGAGGCAATAAAACTGTATTCAAATCTAAAGGAAGGCATTTCAAGGTCTTGTCCCTGTTGCATGTTCCTTGGCAGGAATCAGTGCTATGCTTCATTCTCAGAACCACTGCAGCGACGGAAAATCGTGCCCTTGCTTTACGACAGGGATATTTGGACGCAAAGACTGCAACAGTGCAGGATTTTGTAGAAAGATGCATTTTTTGAGAGAATTTGGCAAAACATGGAACTGTGTGATCCACAGATCTCATATTGTATTGGCACTGCCCTAATTCCCTTTCCAGATGTCCAAAAAGAAGGGCAAAAATGAGGATGCCTTCCAGAGGCCGACATTTCCTCCCCCCTGGGAGTTACCCAGACGCACAGGACCGCAGTGTGTGGCCTGCCCTTGGTTCTAAAGCATGATCATTCTCAAAGGAATGCGTCACTTGGCACAAATCCAAGGACGCAATCTACAAGGAGCACTCATACCCAACACAAGGAAACGATCGAGTTTGCTCTGTACATACACTTATCTTAAGATATGTTCTCAGTTTAAACTTCTGTGGAGGCAGCAGCCTTTGAATGGCAGTTGACAATGAGATCGGTGTTTGCTTCCATGCCAGGCAGTAAATCTTAGTTTAAATGCCAGGCGAGATGGGCTTTATAGCTCCTACTGCAGCTTCAACTTCCCCTCAGCATGTGGAACTGCTAAAAAGTACACTGGATTGTGAACAATGTTCCCATTTGCAATGGAATCATCTAGTTGTGTTTATCACTATTTTTCCTTTTCAGTAAGGTAGTACAACCCAGTGTGACATGAAAACTTCTCCCCCTTTTAATGTTTACAATGCAATCTTTGATTTTCAGCTGTTAGATCTCATTATGGGGAAATATTTAAAAACCAAAGCCCTACTTCCAACATTGTACTCCTTAAATGCTAATAGAGGTAGCCTCTGACATTGAGTTTGACTCTCTCACAGGTCCTAGGAGAGTTTGCCCCAAGATATTCTCTCCAAATGTGTCTTTGCAATTTGGAATTGAGTTTACACATGTTCATATTCCTATTGGAGGCAGCTAATAACTCAGTCATGTTTTATTGATCTTGCTTCAAAAATGAGAGTTTAATTGGTGGGAAGAGATTGGTGCTGGCTGGTTGTATTTGGTAATGTAGAGTGTAGACTCTCAGGGGAGATCGCTAAGTTCTAACTGGGAAAGCAGGATTGGTTTCTGTTCTGTCCCCTCGTGCTGATTTTGATTGTTTTATGAAGGAGGCCTTAGTGCTCTGGGTGCAAGCATAAGGCAGGTTTGGGTTTTATGGAATCACATCGGGTTGAGTATCCAATGAGAGGCTGGCTGTTGCTAAGGATAAATTGTGACCTCTGACCCGAAAATTCAGAAACAAAAAGTGAAATTTCTATTTGTACACTTTTCTTTTTGCTTCTCTCTATACACATGTGTTGATGTTAAATACTCTTTCCAGTTGTATCACTATTATTTTTGCTTCTTGTTTACCAGACCTATTTTGCCGAGAAGTGGATTTATAGGAAGAAGATGGGACCTCAAGATTAGAAGAAGGCTTATTAACAGCCTACCGGATGAAGCAACACAGCCTTGCATACTGAGAGTGGGGCGGACTTGCAGCATTAGCTGATGACCGTCCAGGATGGCTGCCTCGTGTTTGGAGTACAGCTCAATATATAGCGAGGACAAACATTCTTACAAAGGGACCAAAAGGGGGAAAACATTGATGTGATCAAGAATTTCATCGTGCTTAGATCCACAATCAATTCTTGTGGAAGCAGCAATCAAGACATCAAAACACATATTGCATTGGGTGAATCTGCTGCACACAACCCCTTTAAAGTGCTGAAAATCAAATATGTCACTTTGAGGACTAAGGTGCACCGGACACAAACAAGTGCCTTATGTGCATGTGAAAGTTGGCCATTGCATGAAGAAAACGGCAGGATAATCCATGCATTTGAGTGATGGTGTTGGCAAAGAATATTGAAAGTACCATGGACTGCCAAAGGAACAAACAAATCTGTGTTGAAAGAAGTAAAGCCAGAAGGCTTCTTAGAGGAAAGGATGGTGAGACTTCGTCTCCTGTGCTTGAGACATGCAGTCAGGAGAGACCAGTCCCTGGAGAAGGACAGCATGATTGGTAAACGGAGAGGCAGCAGAATAGAGGAAGTCCCTTAGCAAGATGGACTGGCACCGCAGCTGCACAGTGGGCTTCCGCGTAACAGTTGTGCGGTTGGCCAAGACTGAGGGGTGTTTCATTGTGTTGTACAAAATGACACAACAGCATTTATTTGTCTTTCCCTTGGCCTTTCATCTCTCATGTGTTGGCCAAATTTTCCTTCTAGCTAGCTGTGTGATAATCTCTCGCTCCCAAAAAGATAACCATCTCTATTTGTGCCATGTATTCATGGCAGTGTCTCTGTTAACATTGCATGTAAGAAAGTAAGACATGTCCTTTTAAATACCAAAGATTCCAAATAATATTTGAGTTGAAGGATGGTATTTTTCAGGATAGAATGAGGGAGAAATAGTCTGGACAATATTTCAAAGTCCCATGTTCTGATCCCTGAGCATAATCATCAAGAATGTGTTTTCCCTTCTGCCAGGAAGACGTTGAGCCAGGGCAGGCTCATTTTCAATCCCGTCAAAACCATTGTCTTGTTTATTGTATGAAATTCCTCCCATTATTCACCTCCCTGGCACTCAGGGTTTATGTACCTGGCCCCTGTGTGCCCAAGGTGTAAAGGCTGTACCACTGAGATGGGGCATGCCTCTCTATATTTGCAGAAGGACCATCCACAATGTAAAAACACCCTATGTGGAATAAAGCAATTTTGTGGCAACAGTTCATCAAAGAGGTGATTTTGTATCTAACTTGTCAGACTTCCGCGACATTTGACTTACTGCGTTTTGACTTACTGCGTTTGGCTCGAGATGCCCTGGCCAGTCTGCGGGCTGTTTATGAAATGCCTTGATATGTTTGAAATTTGCGTTTGCCAACTCTATTTGGAAATCAAGGCATGGAGAGAGACAAGTAAAGGCATCTGTTGTTACCAAGTGTGCAATTATTCTTTCCCATAATCCATTTTTTCTTGGAGATGATTGTTTTGATATCATGTTATGAAATAGGAAAATAATCCTTGCTGTGGCTTATTTCCTAGGATATGTGTAACCACAAAACGCAGGCCTTGAACTTTCATTTGTGGGCTGCTAACTATAGGATCAGCAGTTTGAACCGACCAGGAGCTCTGAGGGAGAACCATGAGGCTGGTTTCTGTGGTGAAAGGTACAGCTTTGGAAACTCACAGCGGCAGTTCTCCTCTGCTCTCGAACACTGGTACGAGTCAGAATTGACTCAATGGCAGTGAGTGTGGGTTGGGGGGGGGGGGGTCCAGCAGTTCTGACTGTGCAAGACACTCTGCCGTGCTCTCTTCAGGGCTCCCTCTCTGGCTCCCCACGATGGATTCCAGCCACCCCCTCACTTCCATGGAGTCCCTCACTTGGGTTATTCCCTGCCTGACTTTCTGGACACGCCATCCAATGGTCCTCAATTATGCTTTCTCAGTGTGGAAAAGTATTTTCCAGTTCTTCCCCTCATTAAAATTCTTTCTTTTCTTCCACACCCAGATTACCTCTGCTTAATTTAGGAGCCTTGCTTTAGATTCTTGCTTATACCGACCACTCTCTCAATTTGTGAATATTACTTTGTCCCACCCTCTGGATTGCAAATCGCTTGGCTATCTAATACTTTCCTTTATACCTTAGCAGCCTGCACAGAGCTGGACTAAACACAGACTCACTCCCCTGCAACGAGGGAGTAGGGAACAGATAGGCTTATGAGCCCCTGCCCCATGTTAAGGAGTCCTGCAGGTGCAAGGGTTAAACACTCAGCTCCTAGACACAAGGTGGCAGTTAAAACCCACCCAGCAATGCTGAGGGGAAAATCCTCCAGAATCCCCTTCCTTAAATTACAGCCCAGAAAACTCTGTGGGACAGGGTTACATGAGCCCAGTTCGACTCCGCAGTAAGTAACAATAGTTAGATGGGTGGTTTGCATTTGACTACTAATCTAAAACTTGGAGGTTCTAACCCACCAAACAGCAGCACAGAAGAAAGGTCCAGTGATCAACTTTCATAAAGATTGCAGCCAAGAAACCCTCTCGAGAGAGCAGGGCTAGTTATTGGTACCTGGGATTGCTATGTGTTGAAATTGACTTCAAGCCAATGGACTTCCTTTGGTTGAAGATCCTGTTACTCTTACTGTTCACTGTGATGATCTGAGAAACAAGCGCCTCTCTTCTCCCTGATATACATCCAGGTAAGAATAACAATACAAGGAAAGCTGTCAGAGCTAGAACGCCATCGCCTCCCTTACTTTTCTGAATCCTCTAAATTCTGTCTTTCACAGAGGATAAAACCACCAATTATTCTCTATTTAATCAAGAATATTTGAGTTTGCTTTCTCTGACAGGTTTCCATCTTTTGTTTTGATATCTTATGAAATACATTCCATAACTTACACCGATGTTCCTACGCAACTATTATTACCACTGCCACATGAGCCAAGTTCTCTCTGTGTCATCTCATTGATCCTTATTACCATCTTCAAAGTGAGGCATTGTCCTCTTCAATTTACTTAACAGATGAAGATATCCAGGCTCAGAAAAGTTAAGTCCTTTCTCAGAGACAGCGAATGACAGACCCAAGCTGGGATTCAGGTCACCCTCCTATAGGTTGCTATGAATCAAGATCAATGAGTTTGTTGTTCTACTAAATGAAGCACAGAACTCTATTCTTTTCTTTTTTGTCTTATTGTGTCTTTGGAGAGGTGGTGAGAGAAAAGGGGCTCCACCCATATTTATATTCATGCATTCTCTCTCTCTCTCTCTCTCTCTCTCTCTCTCTCTCTCTCTCTCTCTCTCTCTCTCTCTCTCTGTCTCTCTCTCTCTCTCTTTCTCTCTCTCCTCACAGCCCTGGGATGACTGTAGGCTGCCCAGAGGCTTCCCCTGCAGTGCCCTGCAGTAAGATCTCATCTGCCTTAGGGGAAAATAGACCTTTCCACTCCTTTCCCTGACTCAAATCCCACTCTACATTATGGCTCCTCTTGCTTTCACTTCCTTCCTAGGTGATAGGGTTGGTTGCTAATTCCTGACAGGCTGGTTTACATGTTTTGTTTCTCTTTCTGCTTGTTGCCTTTGTGTGGACTCCTACCCCAACCCCCATGTCCACCCTGACTCCTGGTGATCCCAGGTGCACAGAGAACCGCCCCACTGGGTTTGCATGGTGGTAACCTGTCCTCCACGGTGCCTCAAGGTGGCTTTGAATTGCCAACCTTCTGACTGACAGTCAAGCACTTAACTGTTTTGCCCCTCCCAAGCACCCCTCTTTTATACCAGACCAGGAGATAACTAAGAAGCTCTGAGCCACAGTGTTTAAGTCAGCGGTTCTCAACCTGAGGGTCTTGATCCCCTTTGGGGGTTGAGCAATGCTTTCACAGAGGTCTCGCCTAAGACCATTGGAAAACACATAAGAACCAAGACACCGCTTCTCTATCAGTCGCCAGGCGGGTCTGCCCCCATGCAGATAAGCCCAATACGAGTACTCTGCAAGAAGACTCTTACCCATTCTACACCATGCTTCAAGACAAAATTCCATTTATTTGTAATTACAAATAACTAGTTCACAATATATGATTACATATTGTTTTTGTGATTGATCACTATGCTTTAATTATGTTCAATTTGTAACAATGAAAATACTTCCTGAATATCAGATATTTACATGATGGTTCAAAACACTAGCAAAATTAGATTTATGAAGTAGCAATGAAAATAATGTTATGGCTGGGGGTTCACCACAGCATGAGGACTGTATTAGAGGGTCGCGGCCTTAGGAAGGGTGAGAACTGCCGGTTGAAGTGCTCAGTTTCTAACTGAAAGTTCAGCTATTTGAATGCACCAGCTGCTCCACAGGATATATCTGTGACAGTGAACCCCCATATAGATTAAAGCTTAGAAAACCCAACAGGGAAATCCAATGTCCCATAGGTTAATAAATAGATTCCAGTGTAATATTTATCATCATTTCTAAAACATTGTATGTGTATATGCCAAAGGGAATTATAGACTAAGAAACTTTCCCCCAAAGGTAATGTACTTTCAATAATGGGAACATCAGGGGTAAAGAAAAATATGAAGTTGTAAGGCCTTGAGCGATGCCCCTCCACTGACACTATACGAGACACTGCCTGTCCTCAAAGCCCAAGCCCTGCCCACTCTCTCATCCTGCTCTTCCTCACACTTGTCTTGGAACCAGATGAAATGAGCAGAAATTGTGGTAAACCTTCCTTTCTCTACCTGTAGCCTTCTTTGTATTATTTTACCCATTAAATAACATGGAAACTTTAAGTCACTCATGTGGAAGTACTTTATGTAGAACACGCATGAAATTGGTCTCAAAAATAAAACTTTAATGAGATCAGGGACCGAGGATAAGAACAGTGCCTGGCATAGAACGAGCCCAGGAAACATTCATTGCATGAATGAACAGATGGTATTGCGACATATCAAAGCAAATAATTCTAAGTGTAATCATGAAACATAGCAGCTATTGAGTTAACTATTTGCCAGATACTCTTTAAAATGCTCTGAAGATATTAATTGAATGTTTAGAACAACTATAGCTCCATTATAATGAAAAGGAAACTGAGGCACTAAGATAGATATTAAACAGCTTCCTAGTCAAACAATCCAAAAGACACCCCACACTAGGAAGAAGAGGCTGTCCACTCCTATAAAGATCCACGACTCTCTCGGGTCGTGGTGAGTCAACTTGGCTAGATGACAATGGGTGGTCAGTTTTAGAAATGAAATTCAAAACCAGACAAGCTAGTTAGCTCTAGAGACTGCTAAGCCAACTACTACAATTTATTTTTCTTCAGAAGTCAGATACTCCAGAAATCTTGCTTTGGTTACTACTCCTGGAGCAGGTTGGGTAAAATGTTCCCTTTGGGATCACATGACATTAATTTACGTTTGTCATTCTCATCTCGCATAAAAATTGCTGGGCTTAGAATGAAAGTTGTTTAAATACATTGGAGCAAAATATAAAATTCAAAATCAATTCGTGCTAACATTAGAGACACTGGACATTTTAAATCTGGAACATTATTCTGATCATTGTATAAAACCCTTAACTCTGATTAAAACAGCAAAAATAAACTCTACAAGCCTCCAGAGCCCAGTATGTTAATGTCTAAGATCTGAATTTGCTGAGCAATAGCATTTAATTTTCTTGGTACTTCCAATTTCAGCTTATGCGGTGCTATCTGGCTCACATCAAAGCTCCTTTGCCATGGATGCCATTTAATTAGCTGTCGACTCTGCACTGGGCTCTCATCCTGCCACATATTTCTTTGATACGTGTGGACACCTTGGTATTTCTAAAATGTGGTCTCTGGACTCATGTTATGAAAATTCTCAGAGCAGTCCAGCTGTGGCTTATTGGGTCAGGTCCGTAAAGGAAAGGTCTCAGGCGGCTGTGGGGTCTCCCAGCACTCAGGTCCGTTGCTAGGAGACGATATTGATCTTTTGTGGCTTCTTTGACGATGACCTCCTCTACTTCCCAGTGATTGATTGGCATCATTTATAGCAGTAGGGTAGTTAGAAGCTTTGCCTTGACTTTAATACTTATAAAGTTAAAAAAATAATCATTTAAATTAAAACATTTCGTAGAATCGTTTCCCTCTTATATCTACCGTGGGGATGTCATTCAGGATGCCCGTGCAGTAATTCAATTTTCCATATGAATAGATGAATATATGTATCTTTTCCCCCTGTCTGAATATAGGTGAAACTATTAAAAGAGTTCATTTGGTTGTATTAAACGAAGCCAATATGTTTCAAAAGGATCGAAAACAATTTGCTTCTCAGTCTGCCTTAGCCACCTCATCTTGGTAGCAAAACTACAAGTAAAATGGCCTTTATCAAGACAATTCTATCCAAATATTACAATATTCCACCCATCCAATACAGAGAAGATTAATTACGCCACAGTGTTCGAAGGTCTGATCTCTAAAGTTCAAGTTAGACAGTGCAGTCAATAACTCAAAGACTAGTTCCATGAGGGTGCTGTGCTTCATGCCTGCGTGAAGGATGTCACTACATTAGAGCGCTGCTCCTGAACAGCTTGGCTGCTGTACAGCAGTGTAAACACAGATCCCCAAGATTAAACGCTCAATATAAACATCCTTTCCCCTTGTACTTTAAAGTAGATTAAACCAACCCAGTGGATAGTTTTAAAGAGAACCATTTTTATTAGTCCTATGGTAAACCCTGCTGAAAGAGATGCCCCAGCAGTATTTTGCCAAGTATACTCATCTGGGAGAGGGCTTTAACAAACCAGTGTTCTGTACATTTTGACTTCCTTATTCAGGTTTCTAGGAGGAATGGAGATATGGTGGTTTTCGTAAAAATGATGGCACTAAATAAAGATAAGTGAAACCAGTTATCAACATGTGGACTTGCCGTCAAGGTGACCCCATGGATTGTAAAGCAGAACTATGGATTCTTAAGGTCCTGACCACTCAGAGGTAGGACCTCTGCCCCAAAGCTCTTTCTGCTGAGTAGCCTGTGGGTGCAATTAAAGTATGAATCTTTCTATTAATATAACTGCTCCCAGAGACTCTTCACAGAGCAGATGCTGAGTGTTTATATTGAATACCGATCTCTGCTCTGTCTCTCGCACACTCTCTCTCTCTCACACGCAAATATGTGCACACAGGTAAGGAAACAATTATTGCTAGGAAATTGTCTGATTCCATATATCAACAACGTAGTCCAAATGCATCAATCCTTCAATCTTCCTTATTCACTGTACTGCTTTCACAGGCATGTGAGACCACTGAAAATGCCGTGGCTTGGGTCAGGTGCACTTAGTCCTCAAAATGGCATCTCTGTCCTTCAGTGCTTTAAAGAAGCCTGATACAGCAGGTTTTCTCAATACAATAAGCCTGCTGATTTCTTGACTACTCATGCCATGACTGTTGATTGAAAATCCAAGTAAAATGAAATTCTTGTGAACTTCCAAGTTTTCTCTGGTTAGCATGATGTAAGAATTTTTGTTTTCTTGTAATTGAATCACAATCAAGACTGAAGGCTGAAGCCTTTGATTATCATCAGCAAGTGCTGCAAGCCCTCCGGCTAGCAGGGTGCTGCCGTGTGCACGCCCGGGGCTAGCTCATCCTCCTCCGCTTCTGATGCAGTGTTCTTCTTCCTGGACTCCAGCTCCTCTGATTATTTGCTCAGCATACAGTTGGAATATATACGGTGGAAGCACACAGCCCTCACACACACCTTGCTTAATCTCTACAACAGAATATCCCCTTGTTATGTATGAATGACTGCCTCTTGGCCCATGTTCAGGTTCCTCACGGGCACAATTATGTGATCTGGAATGATGGTTAGGGGTGATGTCGACTAGACACTTCTGGCTAGGGGTGGAGTCAATCCTGTCAATCAAATGGGAGCATGACATTTCACGGGGATGCGGCCTTTTGTATAAGAGCAAGATCAAACAGAGATTTCTCTCTGACACTTTCCCTTCTGCCTCTCTGGGATTCACCATGATTCTGTGTGCTTCCAAGGGCAGCCGCATGTGGGTCACCTGACCCTGAGAGCAGCCAGTGCCCTTCCATGGATCCGCTTCATTCTGCACGTACTTGCCTGTCATCTCCCTGCTCCCCTGTTCTTTGCTTCACCTTTCGGCATGAGTCACCTTTCTGCATGAGTTGGACTGGGCTGGAGGGTCTTCTTCTGAATAGTTGCTTCTTGGTGTAAATGTATTTTTGTGCTTTGATGAATGTCACTGGTTTGTTACTCTAGGCAACCCCATCTACATACCTACTGTTCTTCTCAATTGTATTCATAATGGATTATGCACCACACAGCCATGGTTTTAGGAGTGAACATTTTTTCTTGTATTCTCAGCTGTCCAACAAGATGCATCTGATGTTAGCAGGGATATCCTTCATTCTACATCTTCTGAATCTGTCTTGAATTTTGGGCAACTTCTAGCTTATGTACTCCTACAACCATTTCTGAATTAGCTTTGTGGAAATTTTACTCTCAAATTATAGTAATGAAATATTTTATAATTTCTACCAAATAATACATTTAAATTAATTACCACAATTCCTTACAGGTCTCTTGGTTGGGATAATTTCAAAGACTTCTTTTTGACAAGTTTGAGAGACTTCACTTGTTCTTATATCTGGATGATAATTGGGACATATTTTCAGGTTTCTAATAATCTCTTAGTAGTAATACTAAATAGGAACAAACAAATAGTAATTTAAAACTATCTGGGTGATATTTATATGTCTATGTTCACTCTGTTATAATTCATAAAGTTATTTTCTATCTATTATAAAGTAATAGAATGTTTATTACAAAACTAATTTCAGGTTGAACCAAAACATATAATCCTTTCTTCCAAACAGAATCTTTTCTTAGTCTGAAATAATAGCTTTCACCTATTCTTTAGAGAACCAGAATAAATTAAAAAAACACCTAAAGGTTTGTCAAGACATAAGAATATCTAGCTGTATTCTTTAAACATACAATAGAAATTGGATTTGGTTTAAACCGTCTATTGAAAATTTTAACATGTGTCAGTGTCAACAATCTGTCTTATTTCCTGGATCACTGCTCATGTCTCTTAACCTTTTGTAGCCCATATTACCAGAAGGCTCGAATGTTGTCGCTAGAGCCAAATCTTAGCTCCCTTGCTTTGTCATTCGCTGACCTAATTCTGTTTCGGTAAGTAGATTGTCTTCTGGGCTGAAGTCATTCAGATGAATGGCTCAATTGTTTATGCCTCAGCATATTTATTTTTTAATTTATAGTTCTCCACCACAGTCATGTCTGTATATGCCATAAACTCAATTAAAGACAATCAATCTGCAGCATGAAGGGTCTCACTTTTGTCAGAAGAAACAGCCTCGTCTGCGGATCAGAAGGTGAAGTAGCGGGGGAGACGCAATGCGGCTGTTTGTATAGCCATTGTAGCTGGTTCAGGCAGTTTGCTCTCACCTACTCACTTAGAGCCATTAAACCTGACAGCTCCCAGCCTGCAAACCCCTGTGGTGTTAAAAGTCCATGTGCATTTCATGTCATCTGGCTGAGTTATAATGGTTGTGCTTGCCTATTTCACATCCTGTGAAGCCCCTTCTCAATGAGAATTGTATGTTTCTCCCACCCCCACCCACCCACACACACATCTATTCTTTCCCTGAGCTGTTGGGCACCTTTCTGCATCATTTAATGCTGTCAGGGGTAAAAATCACAGTGATATTCAGCTTTTTGCTCATGGAGCATGTAATATAGCAGACTATTATTATCATATGATAAAGTATAAGGCTACAGACGTAAAAATGCACAACCACCGACCACTACTAAATTCTTAAGAGATTTTCATTAGGTGTTTTTTATTTTTGTGTTTCTATAGGAAAGTCAGGGGGCTAAAATCACTGCAAAAGGTTAAAGTAAAAGATTCAATCACACAGATATACAATCCCTTAAGGATGATAAAATACCAAATGAATTATATCTAGAAAAACAACAAAATTCTCCAAGTATGTGATCTTAAAGATCCTGCTCAAACCTACCTTTTTTGTAGCTGAATCAACTGAAGATTAGATTGATAAATGGCTGCCTGTAAGGCGTTCCAGCCAATGAGGAGAGGAAGGGCAAGATGAAACTAAAATGCTGATATGCTTTATATCACAGCATATACATATCTATATACATATATGTGCTTTTTGCCATATAGCATATGCTTGATACATAAGAACACATCTGTCCTTTATAGTATACAGTCTACACATAAATACACATATACATATACGTGTGTCTATATACATACATATATATATAAGGGTTTCAAAAATGTATGGAAAATGTGAGTAAAAGGTAATGGAATTTTTCAGTGAAAATTTATAAGCCTCTTTATATTCATAAACAAACACTGAAATATAAAATAGGTTATAAAATGCATTAAATTGTTGTTATCCACAGTGTGTGTCAACAGTTGAATCAATTTTGACATAGTATAATTTTTATCAGTGTTTCTCACTCCTATTAACTGTCCTGCTTCACATTCAAGTGGACCCTCTCACTACTATTGTTCTTAGTTGCCTTCTAGCTTTTAGGACCCTGAACAATTCTATTTGCAGCTGAACAAACATTGAAGGGTCCTGAGCCATCCTCAAAAACGTTAGTATACAAAATCCTATCGTTGAGGTTATTATGTAATTGCAACTCATTGCCAGGACCGAGTACTTGAAAACAAGTACTTACTATAAATAGCTTACTAGACACCTTATAGGAAGAGGTCAGGAAATGGAAGGCCAACTTATTCCAAGGAAGAAGAAGTAGATGCCTATTTGCCAAAACGTTGTTGTTAGGTGTGATTGAGTTTGTTCTGATCCATAGCGACCCTCTGAATGACAGAACACAGCATCGCCCAGCCCTGCACCATCCTAGCAATTGTTCCGCTGCCTGAGCCCATTGTTGCAGCCACAGCGTCAATCTTTTTAGAGGGCCTTCCTCCGTGGCCCTACCCCTCCACTTTTCCAAGCATGCCATCTCTCTCTAGAGACTGGTCTCTCCTAACAACGTGTCCAAATAGGTAAGACCAAGTCTTGCCGTCCTTTCCCAGAAGGAGCACAGATCAGTCTGTCCATTTAGCAGTCCACAGTACTGCCAATATTCTTCTCTAGCACAACAATGTGAAGGCCCCAATTCTTCTAAAGCCTTCCTTATTCAATGTCCAACTTCACATGCAGATGAGGCCATTTAAAACACCATGACTTGGGTCAGGCACACATTAGTCCTCAAAGCTACATCCGTGTTCTTCAAAACGCTAAAGAGGTTGTGCAGCAGATGTACCTAAGACAAGGGTTTTTGATCCTTGAGAGCTGCTTCCATGAGCATTGACTGTGGCCCCAAGCAAGAGGAAAATCCTTGACCACTGCAACCTTGTCTCCATTCATCATGATGTCTGTTACCTATTGGTCCAGTTGTGAGGATTTGGGTCCTCCTTACAGTGAGCTGTACTCCATACTGAAGGCTGAATTTGACAAGCTGGAAATCTAGAAATTGCCAATGAAAAGAAGAAAATAGGGAAGAAAGACGGTAAGAAAATAAAAGTAAAGGAGGGAAAATGAATGGTAGTGAAATAAAAAAAAGGCATAGAAAGAGAAGGGAACGGAAATCCACTTGTCCTGCTGTTAAAAGATGATGTCCGCCTACTCTATGAAACAGATGGCAAAGTCTGATTGTAGATATCTGCTTAGGCCCAACCTGGAAGAATTCTTTCCCTAGATATTGTATTTAAGATTTCAAATAGAGTTGACTGTCACCATACATTTTGGTACATGAATACAAAACCCATGTATGGAATTAGCCATTTTAAGTTATTCTCTTACACAGAAAAGCCATACAGCATATCAATAAAACTTGTTTTTTTCCCAATATAACTTTTGTTTAAGTGTTCCAATGTAGCCTTCTTTTAAGATAGTGTCAATAAAGCTATTTTCACATTAGTGCTGAAATGCGACTTGGTAATTAGGGAGTAAGTAAAACTGACAGGCACATGATTGTAAACACATTTATTATTGAGCATGATAAGCTAGCAGTGAATCCCACATGAATTTAAATGATTAGGCACAGGAATTATTATGAATAGTTTCAGCAGTCAATAAACAATCCTAATTAAAATACACCAATATTATCAACTAATACAAAATGGCCTGGAAAACTGCTCAACAATGAGTTGAAAGATGAGGTCTTTTCATCATAAATGTAAAATAGTACAGATTATCAACTTCTGAAATTCACTATTTGTAAAAAAGAATATGTATGTAATTAAAATTATTTTAGTATACATTGCATGAACCATTTTTTATTTTAAAAAATTAGCTAAGTACATAAACCATTATTTGAGCATTGTGTACATAGAATTAGCAATACTATTAACAGATTTGTTAAATGTGCTAAAATACACAAACATAAAATTCACCATTTCAAACATTTGAAAGTGTCCAATTCAATGACACATAGAAAATTCACAATGTTGTACCATCACTACCACCATCTAGTTCAAGAACATTTTCAGCACTCTAAACTGAAGCTCAACCAACAACGGTTGCAGCAGCACATTCACAAGAAGCGGCCAGAGGCTCAGACTGGATTTAAAAGAGGACCTGGAACAAGAGATATTATTGCCAATTTCAGAAGGATCTTGGCTCAAAACAAAGAGTGCCTGACAGCTGTTTCCTTATGTTTTATTGACTATACAAAGGCATTCGACAGTGTGGACTATAATAAACTGTGGAAAACCTTGAGAAGAGTGGATAACCAGACACTTCATTGTGTTCATGAGGAACTTGTACATGGATCAAGAAGCAGTTTGGTGTGTGAACAAAGCAAGGGCAACCCGCATGGTTTAAAATTAGGGAAGGTGTGCATCAGGGTTGTATTATTCACTCTATGCTGAGAATATCATCAGAGAAACTGGCCTATATGAAGAACAATATGGAATCAGGATTGGAGGGAGGCTTATTAAGAACCTGCAATGTGGACACGACACAACCTTGCTTGCTGAACGTGAGGAAGACTTGCTGATGAGAGTCAAGGATTATATCCTTCAGTATGAAGTACAACTCAACATAAGGAAGACCAACACCCTCACAACTGGACCAGGAGGTAACGTCATGATAAATGGAGAAAAAGTTGAAGTTGTCAAGGATTTTGTCTTGCTTCAATCCATATTCAATTCTCATGGAAGCAGCAGTCAGAGATCAAAAGACATATTGCACTAGGTAAATCTGTGCATGACCCAAGCCATTGGTATTCTCCATTGCATCATATGCTTGTGAAAGTTGGACATTGAATCAGGAAGATAGAGAGTGAATCTATGCACTTGATTGTGGTACTGGAGAAGAATATTGAAAATACCACAGATGCTAAAAGGACAAACTGACCTGTATTGGAAGAAGTAAGGCCAGAGTGCATCTTAGAGGCAAGGATGGAAAGCCTTCGATTTACCTACTTTGGACATATTGTGGGAGAAACCAGTCCCTGGCTAAGGACATCATGTTTGGTAAAGTGGAAGGGCCGTGAACCAGAGGAAGGCCTCAATGAGGATGGACACAGTGGCTGCAGCCTGGACCCGGGCATAATAAAATTTTGAGGATGGTGCTCTGTTTCGTCCTGCAGTGCACTTGTTTGCTACGGGTTGGAGCTGACTTGATGGCACTTAACCACACATTTTCCCTCTGTTAATCATGTATCCGTCTCATGTCCATGAATTCATATCCAAACTCTAGGTTATAGAAAGTTTTCTCCTCTGAATGTCAAGCTACAGGATGGCCTTGAGCAATTCCTGTAGGGAAGCTTGACTAGCAAGGACTTCTCCTGCTTTTGCTCTTTTCAGTAAATAAAGGGTTTAATTCCTCCTTTATTTCTGAAAGACAGTTTTAGACATGCAGAAATTTTAGTTGTCTGGGTTATTTTTGTTTCATCATTTTATATTTGTCATTATACTGCCTTATGTTACCTCTGTTTTCCATTAAGAAAATGACCACTCATCTTATTGAAGATGTTTGTACATGATAGTTCCTTCTCTCATTCTGCATTCATAATTATTTTTCTTTGACTTTGAACATTTTAATAGGCATTACCTTTAGTGAAGTGACATTGTTTTATTATGCCTCTTCTATTCATGTCTAACTCCCACCAACTGATTGGTAAAATTCTGGTTTTGTCATTTCATTAATTTGTCCATTCAGAGATAATTTTTATGCATGAACTCCTATTGGTGCCAGTAGAGGAACCAAAAAGCCAAGGTCCAGAGTCACTATTCTCATACACTCTACTTTTTAGAGGGGAGAGACAGATAGTAAATAAAAAACCAGTAATATATAATACAGCAACGATAAACTCTGAATAGTAAAACGGTTAAATGAGAAGGGATGTAGTGACCTGGGGATACATTTTTATATAAATAAAATAAATATTATATTATAAAATAATTCATTTAATATTCTAGAGAAATATAGGGCTCAATATTGTTAAAATTAGACAAATATATTTCATGCATTTAAATTAAATATGAATTTATGTGAAGCTTATTAATGACGATGGGTTTATTTGTCCAAAACAATGAAAAGGAAATAATAAATGTATCTCTCAGGAGTGATGTTTTGGGTAGTGGTAATTTAATAAATATCACTTAGTATATGTAGTAGACTTAGAAAAAGTAACTATGTAGTTAGTTTTCTAAAGCATGATGTTCATAAACTTTATTTGCAAATATCATCTATGAAAACAAGAACTAGTGCAAGACCTATGTAGCTGAGTTTCATCTTTCAGCAATTATCTCCACTCAAGTCAAGGTTTGGTATTCCTGTCAGCACAACACCAGTCATAATGGGTTTCATAGACAACAATGACTACCTTATAACATCACTGAGAACTTAAGTCTCACCCATAAAAAAATCAGAGTTTCCACATACCTTACTGGCTATAGGTAGGGGGTCTGAGAAAGAATTAATAGAATTCATTAGAATTCATAAAATTTAAATAGCATTTGAGCAAATAATCTGAGAAGCTGGATTATATTAAGAATGCGACATCACATTCAGAGGCAGGTTTATTAATAACCTGTAAAATGCAGATGACACAAACCTTGCTTGCTGAAAGTGAGGAGGACTTGAAGCCCATGTAGATGAAGGACTGCAGCTTTCAGCATGAATTACAATTCAATGTAATGAAACAAAAAATCCTCACAACCGGACTAATAAGTAGCACCATGATAAATAGAGAAAAGATTTAGAGGAAAGAATTAGGAGACAAAGGACATTTATAGAGCTCTAAATACAGGAATGCATATATGTAAATATATTTATATATAACAATAGGGATGTAGGTCTATGTGCATATATTAGTATGTTAAGTATTAAGGTAGCAGACGGACATTGATCCTCTACTCAAGTACCCCCTCAACACAAGAACACTTTGTTCTAATAACCCGGCATTCTGTGATGCTCATCTTCCCAACAAGATTGCTGAAGACAAAATGGGCGCATAAGCAAATGTGGTGGAGAAAGCTGATGGTGTCTGGCTATCAAAAGATATAGTGTCTGGGGTCTTAAAGGTAACACGATAAACAAGCAGCCATCTAGCTGAGAAGCAACAAAGACCCCATGGAAGAATCACACCAGCCTGTGTGACCATGAGGTGTTGATGAGATCAGGTATCAGGCATCAAAGACCCAGAACAAAAAAATCATATCAATGTGAATGAGGGGGAGCACAGAGTGGAGACCCAACGCCCATCTGTAGATAATTTGACATCCCCTTATAGAAGGGTCACAAAGAAGAGATGAGCCAGTCTGGGTGCAGTATAGCACTGATGAAACATACAAGTTTCCTTTAGCTCTTTAATGCATCTTCCTCTCCTCCATTGTGACCCCAATTCTACATACAAATCCAGCTAGATCAGAGCATGTACACTGATAGAGATAAGAGCTAGAGACACAGGGAATCCAGGACAGATAAACCCTTCGGGACTAATAATGAGAGTAGCGATACCAGGAAGGTAAGGAGAAGGTGGGGGAGAAAGGGGGAACCAATCACAATGATCTACATATAACCCCCTTCCCAGAGGGAAGAAAAACAGAAAAGTGGGTGAAGGGAGCCATTGGTCAGTGTAAAACATGAAATAAAAAGTATCAAGGGTTCATAAATGAGGGAGAATTGGGGAGGGGAAAATGAGCTGAAACTAAGGGCTCAAGTAGAAAGTAAATGTTCTGAAAATGATGATGGCCACATATGTACAAATGTGCTTGACACAATGGCTGGATGGATGGATTGTGACAAGAGTTGTACAAGTCCCCAATAAAATGATTTTTTTTAATTCATCTTACTTAGATCCACAATCAATGTTCATGGAAACAGCAATCAAGAGATCAAGGATGCATTGCATTGGGCAAAAGTGCTTCATAAGACTTCCTTAAAGTGTTGAATTGCAAAGATATTGCTTTGAGGACTAAAGTGGGCCTGACCCAAGCCATGATATTTTCAATTAGTTCACATGCACGTGAATGTTGGCCATCAAATAAGGAAGACCAAAACAGAATCCACACACTTGAATTATGGTGCTGGTGAAGAATATTGAATATGTGTTTAAAATCATGTTATAATTAATTACATATTTAAAATTATAAACATTAGAAACTCAATGTGCACCTAATAAGTCACATTGGCCCGAGTGTTTGTGCACCCCTTGAGGACCCAGGCCAAGTTACATCAAACACTGGGACATGAAATTGAATCCAGAATCGTCAAGGCACACACAGTGTGCTTAAGGCCCCACCAGAGGAATCTGAAGTGGAAACTTGACTAGGTGAACTAGACTCTACCTCAAACACACTTGTAAGTTGAGGACTCAAGAATGAAATTACATAGTGTGCATGAACAATCAAAAGACAACTACACCAAGAGTATTGAACTATTGGTAGACAGACTAACATTTACTTACTACTTAAAAGCCCTAGTCACCCTATTAAGATATGTGTTATTTTAGCAACTCTGTCACTGACCTTGTCAAAAACTATTATTGCAAATTTTGACCACCATCTCCCATGTTTATGCAAATAGCATCCAGTCACATAAGGATTTACTCTGTACAAGTGAGTAAGTCAGGTATCATGATATGTAGTTAGCCAACACTGGTCCAATTTCCCTGTCTCTAGTGTTTTAGTGATAGTCTTTTAAAAATTAGTACTGTGGGCTACTCAATACCCTATAAACGGAAAGTCCTTATGCTCCAGGGAGATGATTATAAAATTCTGTCCAATAAAATAACAAAGATTCTCTATGGTGAACCAGAGGCAGATGTAAAAACAGAGATTCAAGAAGGGATTTGGCTTGCACTTAATCCTAGCTCCAATCTAAGAACAACTAATCCTTACAGCACGGCCCTGCTTGATTCTTGCCTTCAGGAAGGGAACACAGAAGATATGGGTGCACAGCAAAGTGTGGTGAAGAGATTAGAAGATGCTCAGCTAGCTGATAGAATAGCATGTAGGGTCTTGAAGACTTGTTTCCAAACAAGCAGCCATCTAAGTGAGATGCCAACTAAGTCCGCAGGTTAGAAGCACACCAACATCCATGATCTGAGGGTTGCAAATTATATAATCCAAATCAGAAGGGGGGAACAGTATTAGTGTTCAAATTGTGACATTCTGGTGTTTCGAGGATGGCACAGAAGGCCATGATGACAGTGGAAGCCCAAAGTACATTTTCTGGATCTACACAGGAAATAAGCCTCTAACCATCCCTGTGGGATAAGAATAACCTGGTTATCAGACAGAGAGTGTTGGAGAGATGGAAGAGAGTGTTGGAGAAGATAGGAGATTCAAATGATAATTCTGACCCGAACAGTTAAAACATTGTCACTTGGCCTCCCCTCGGATACACTTTGGGCTTGATCTGGTTTGTAATGTTTTCTGGGTTTTTTTTTCATATTTGTGTTTCTCTGTGTTGTATTTGGTCATTGTGGGTGACCTTCTTGAATCTTTGTTATGTGTACTTCTGGTTTATGAAACCCACAAAGATGAACCTATAAAGACAACAGCTAGAATAGTGTTTCTTATGTGTCTGAGGGGAGAGTTGGGGATAAGAGAGACCTGATAGGAATCCAAGAAAGAAGAAAATTGTTTGAAACTGACTTGGGTAGCTATTGATGCTTGATGTGGTTGAACTATAGAATGGTTTAATGTCTAAATTAACTTCTAATAAAAATGCTTGGGGGGGGGGGAATTAGAAACTCCAGAACTCCGTTTATTCCTTTTTACATATTAGAATTCTTGTTTTCCCATCTCCCTTCCCAGTAAATTCTGTATATCATTCAAAATGTAACTTAAATATCACCTGCAATGAACTGTTTTTCTCCGTCTTTGGAGGAATACCTCAATAGTCCTCTCAAAGGAAGCACAGTTAACAGTCACTAGTGATGAATTTGATGCAGGTGTTTTATGGGCGAAATTTCAAGAAACCTCAAACAAGATAATGATATATTTAAGAATAGAATTCATGTTTCATTTATTTCATTCATTTATATCTCCAAGATCTTTAAGGTCTTAAACACATGCACAGGAGACAGGCAAGTGAATAAATGTATGTGAATAGGAACACCCATCCCCAAATCAAGCCTTAGTGTTTTAGTTAATAAAATGCATTAAGTGCTTTCTTGATATGTGCCTTGCCTGAATATGTGCTCAATTATTTTGCAGCATATACTATATAAATATATTAAAATAATGTTTAATTACATTGTAAAACCTAGTTATTAATGTGAGGTGTACTCATGGTAGAAACTATGGACAACAAAAAAGCTAAGAAAAAGACAAATAATTGATCATCTCTCCTCGTAAAGTTGACCATCATTAACATACAGAAGTCTGCTATGCTTAGGTCCCAAATATTGTCAGACAATGAAGGCTTATTTAATGGAAGCAGAACATTGTCAGAGATCGTTCCAGAGGATAGGCCTCTCAGGTGAAAGGGCACTCTAATTGTTCCTGATGAGGACCTGAGTTTTTGGAGTGGGCTCGACCAGAGTGATGTAAGTTGGGTAAAGTATGCAGAAGTACAGCTGTTCAGATCTGCATTTGCTGATGGGGCATATCTCAAGGTAAGGAGAAACAGCTGCAAACATCTAATGAGAAAAACTTGGAATGTGTGAAGTATGAATCAAGGAAAGTTGGAAGTCATCAAAAATGAAATGGAGCCAATAAAGATCGATGTCCTGGGCATTAGTAAGCTGAAATGGACTGGTATTGGAATCAGAAAAATTTTGAATCAGAAAACTCATGTTATTTACTATGTGGGGACTAATACACTCAAGATGAATGGTATAGCATTAATTGTCAAAACGAATATTGCAAAATCAATCATGAAGTACAATGTCACCTATGGTGTATAGATCTATACACCTTCCAGTTATTCAATCATTATAATTACTATTCAAATGTATGCACCAACTGGCTCAAAAGCAAGTGACGAAGTAATTGAAGAATTCTACCAACAATTTCTGTCTCAAGCTGATCGCAGAGGAAATCAAGATGCGTGGATAATTATTGGCTATTAGAATGCTAAAGTTGGAAAGAATAGGACGGAATAGTAGTTGGAAAATCGGGTCTTGATAGAAATGAAGCTGGAGATAAATGATAGAATTTTGAAAAACCAATGACCTGTTCATAACAAATTCCCCTTTTCAACAAGGAAAAGAGGCAAATCTATACTTGGGCTTCTCCAGATAGAATAAACAGAAATCAAATTGGCTACATCAGTGGGATGACACAGTGGAGAAGCTCAACATCGGCAGCTAAAGCCAGATCAGGGACTGGCTGTGATGCAGACCAGGAATTGCTCATATTTAAGTTCAGGTTGAAGCTGAAGAAGAGCAAAGCAAGTTCACAAGAGACACAATATGGTCCTGAGTGTGTCCCACCTGAATGTCAAGAACATCTCAAGAATATATGTAGTGCATTGAACACAAATGACAGAGACCAGGTGAACTATGGGAGAACATCAAGACTACCATTTGTGAAGAAAGCAAACCATCATGAAAAAGACAGGAAAGAAAGAAAAGAGCAGAGTGGCTGGCAGAAGAGACTCTTAAACATGTTCTTAATCAGATAGCTAAAGTAAAACAGGAAAAAGGATGAAGCCAGAGCATTGAATAGAAAATTGTGAAGGGCAGTTTGAGAAGACAAAATCAAACACAATGAGATGTGCAAAGAACAATAGCTAAAGAGCTGAAAGGCAAGAACAAGTTCAGCATATCTGAAATCAAAAGAACTCATAAAAATGTGCTGAAAAATTGGCTGATACATGAGCATACACAGTAAACAGCTCAATAAAGCAAGTCACATGAAAAAAATATAAACTCAAGCCTGAAGATCATCCAACAATGATCTCAGTGGTTTATTTAGAGTGAACTGTTGAAAGTTCAGGCTTGATTCAGAAGAGGACATGGAACAAGTGATTTCACTACTTATGCCGTTATCGATCTTGGCTCAAAACAAAGAAGTAAACCAAAAAGATGTTTACTTATTGGCAATGCAACGGCATTCGATTGGGTGGACTAGAATTAACTGTGGATAACCTGGAGAAGAAGGGGAATTCCAGGGAAAAAAATTGTGCTCATTCGGAGCTTGTACATAGATCTACAAGAAGCAGTTGTGTGAACAGTGCCTGGTTTAAAATCAGGAATGGTGTGTATCAGGGTTGTATTCTTTCACCACAGTTATTCCATCTGTATGCTGAGTAAATAATCAGAGACGCTGGCTTACTCGAAGAAGAACGTGGCATTAAGATTGGAGGAAGGCTTATGGAAACCTGCAACATGCATGTGACGCAGCCTTGCTTGCTGAGAGCCAGGAAGACTTGAAGCACTTTCTCCTAAAAATCTAGATCGCAGCCTTCAGTATGGATTTCAACTCAATGTAGACAAAACAAGAATATTCACAACTGGACCAATAGTTCGCAGCATGATAAATGGAGGAAGATTGAAGTTGTCAGGATTTCACCTTTCTTGGAGATCAAAGAACGGCTTTGTCTTGCTTGGATCTACGATCAATGCTCATGGAATCAGCAGTCAAGAGATCAAAAGACATTATGCAATAGGTAAGTCTGCTTCGCCATACTGCTTCAGAGTGTGGAAAATCAAGGCTATTACTTTGAGGACTAAGGTGCTCTTGACGCAATCAGTGATATTTTCCATCACCTCCGATGCATGTGAAAGTTGGACACTGAATAAGGAAGATCGAAGAAGAAGAAATGCCTTTAAACCGTAGAGCTGGAGAAGAACACCGAAAGAACTACGGACTGCTAGGAGGACAAAGCGATCTGTCTCGGAGGAATTACAGCAAGGGTGCTCCTTAGAGGCACGGATGGTGAGACTTCGGATGTATTTGGGCCGAGGATTGTCATCAGAGACCACTCCCTGGAGAGGGATCTCATGCTTGATACAGTGAAGGGCAGTGAAAAAGCGGAAGGCCTTCCAGGAGGTGGACGGATGCAGTGGCTTCCACAATTAGCTCAGGCATAAGAATTGTGAGGATGGCACAGGACAGTGAAATTGTTCCTTCTGTTGTACACAGGGTCGCTCTGGGTCGTAACTGACTCCAGGACCGAACAATGACACAGGTGTTCTGTGCTGAACTTTCTAAGACACCATGAAACTCTGTGGCACATAAGTTGAACCAGTTTACATTCCAACCAGTAACATCGCAGGGTTCTTTTCTGATTGCTATTGTTGTTGTTTGGCTTAAGGATAATGATAGGCATTGTGGTGGGAATAAGTGGGTATAAATATAAACTTCAATGAGGGTTTTGTTTGTGTTTTCCTTATGACTAGTGAGAAGAGCGTTAGTGGTACAGTAGATAAATACTTAGCTGTCAATCCACTAACTGCTACACAGGTAACCTTTTTCCATAAATTTTTTTTCTATTTTCATTTATTTATTTTAATTTTATTGGGGACTCATATAACTCTTATCACAATCCATACATCCATCCATTGGGTCTAACACATTTGTACATTTGTTGCCATCATCATTCTTAAAACATTTGCTTTCTACTTGAACCCTTGGTATCAGCTCCTCATTTTTCCTCTACCTCCCCACTCACCCATCCCCCATGAATCCTTGATAATTTATAAATTATTACTATTTTGTCACATCTTACACCATCAGACGTCTCCCTTCACCCACTTCTCTGCTGTCTGTCCCCCAGGGAGGAGGTTATATGTAGATCCTTATAATCTGGTCCCCCTTTCTCCACCTACTCTCCACCCTCCCGGTATCACCACTCTCACCATTGTGAATGAGGGGGAGTGCATATTGGAGACCAAAGATCCATCTGTAGGCAACTAGACATCCCCTTACATAAGGGTCACTGGTCCTGAAGGGATAATCTGTCCTGGATTCCCTGTGTTTCCAGTTCCTATCTGTACCAGTGTATATCATCTGGGCTAGCCAGATATGTAAGGTAGAATTGGGACCCTTCTGTAAGGGGATGTCTAGTTGCCTCCAAGTGGATCTTGGGTCCCCAATATGCACCCCCCCTCATTCATAATGATTTGATTTTTTGTTATTTGATGCCTGATACATGATTCTTCAACACCTAGTGATCACACAGGCTGGTGTGCTTCTTCCATGTGGGCCTTGTTGCTTCTGAGCTAGATGTCCACTTGGTTATCTTCAAGGCTGTAAGACCCCAATGTACAGGACATTTTAAATATTGAGTAAGTTTAGTACATCTTTTTTTCTTTATCACTCATATTTTTGTTTTGAATTGAAGGGTCCATTACCAAAACCAAGGTCATTACAACTTATTCCTGTTTTCTTGTAATAATCTTGCTGTTAGCTTTTAGAGTTAGGTAATTGATTCAGGTCATATAAATGTTTGTGTATGGTATGAGCAGAAATATGAATGAGGGGAAACACTCCGGTTAACAGAAGTCTCTTCTAGTATGATGAAAAGTCAGTCTCGAAGTGCTAAGATAGTGTTGTACTTGGAATAGGACCCAGCATAGAGTAAGTGAACGGTAGAAGCATGAGTGGGAGAAGGAATAGCAACATGCAATGGCTGTTTAAAAGGTAATGTGAGGAAATGCCTTGAACAGGACCCTGATCACTGGGGGCTGAGAACCTGAAGAACATAACTGGAGTCACTCTGAGAGACATGGACTCTATTATTTATGGGAATTTTACTTACAGAGGTGCAGTACGTTATGCAATCCGATGGCAGCTGATAGGATCAGGACTCAGTGGGCACCCCACCCAACCAACTTCACACCCATCAACCTTCATAAACAAATAGACTTTCCACTCCCATAAATAGCAGACACCCACAGCATAAGTTTCACCCTGTCATCTAGGGTCACTATGAGTCAGGATCAACTTGATGACAGTGAATTTTCGTTTGGGAAGGTAGTGAAGGGGAAGAAGGGATCAAGGAGACAAGCTGGGAACTGACCCTCCAAGCTCGTCCCAAAGTAGCTCCCTTGAAACAGCCTTGCTGATAATGTGTTCTCAGTTCATCAGCTCTGGGGTTATGCCTCAGCGAGCGGAGTCCCGGAAGGGGTTGGGGGTCCTTGTTTATCCTACAGCAATAAAGAACCCTGTCACTTTAGCTTTTGAGGCATGTCATCTAGTTCTGTGTTTCTCTGAGACCTAGAAAGTTCTTGGTGATTTTAAACATAGAAGTCAGTTATCTGATTTTTTATTCACCCAATTTGGCTGCTAAGTAAGGATCAGGAATAGGGGCAGGGATTCAAATGAGAAAAGAGTTTAGCTTGGACAGAGGTGAGAGCATTAGAATTGGTAAGAAGTGAAAAGATACAGGCTACGTTTGTATGGTTGTGCTGATACAGCTTTATTGGAAATAAGAGCTTTGAAAGGGAGTGGGATTTTGGATAGCTACAATTTTTTCATTTTGCCCTAAAGATCTGGATCAATTATGGTGTCATTTTCTGTATGGAAAATATGAGTGGATATGCAAATTTTGTGAGTGGATTTCAAGATATCAGTCTTAAACACATTGAATTATAGGTGCCTATTAAGTATTCAAAGGAGCCCTGGTGACATAGTGGATTACACACTAGGCTACTAACAAACAAGTTCAGCAGTTCTAATGCACCAGATACTCTGGGAGAGAAAGAGGAGGCTTTCTGCTCCTGTAAACATTCCAGCCTTGGTCATCCACAAGGCATTTCTATTATCACAAGTAGTCTGAATTGCCTTCAGGGTAATAAATGAGTATTGGTCAGCCAAGAGGATATATTGAGCAGACAGTAGAATATATCAGGTTGAAGTTTAAGAGAAAGGTCAACCTAGAGCTATGCATTTGACAGTCATCATCATATAGGTAATAATTGGAGCTAGATGGATGCTCTGGGGAGTCCACTAGCCACTTCAGGGGAGGAAAAGGAGGTCGTCTGCTCCTTTGCCCATCTGCAAAAGCCTCAGAAAGCCTATATAGATAAGGTGGGTATCTGTCAGAATTGACTAGATGGTAGTGGTGAGTTATAAACTAAAGAGGAGATCACAAGGAGCAAATATTTGAAGAATATATTTTTGCTAAACCAGAACAACAGAAAAAAAAGCAATCGAGCTTATTCAAATAGTGTCTAAGGCTGTACTTCTCGATGGGGCAGGTCGCTTCATCTTTCGCTCTTAGTTTGAAATGCCAATCTTGCAGCTAGCAGTCTCGCACGTCGAACACCACCATCAGGGGTCTTTGTACTTCGACTACTGTATGCCTCTCTCTCTCCCCGTGTGTGTGTGTGTGTGTGTGTGTCATTCCATAGCAGGCCCTTCTCTCTCTGTCTCTCTCCCCATTCATCTACCCTGCATTTCCAATATATCACCCATCTACAGAGATTCCTTCACATAACTGCAGTGGAAAATGAAAACGTGTCATGCAGCGTCTTGAGTAATCACAGCTGCTCTGCTTTCTGACAAGCCCAAACACTTTTTCTGATAAGTCATGCATAATTGAAAGCAGCAAACAGCTTATGGTCATAAAGGACTTTTTATGTGACAGTTAAAGATCCTCTTGGTTACAGACAGCACCTTGAAGTTAATGGCTAAAGCACAAAATTTTATTAGATTTGATTAGAGAAATTAAAACCCCATCATATTTTGGTTACTGGTAAATTAAGGTCAATTAAACACACGCTCATTGTCTGTCTACTATGTTCGTGCCTGGCACTGAGCAAGGATAAGAGCACACAGATAAGCAAAAATAGTCACAGACCCTTGATTTCAAAATCTAGTAGATATCATTTAAAGCCAATAACCACTTCAATAAGTATACATTGTCACACTGATAGATATATGGTCACATATTGAAATAAGAAATTTGAAGAGTAAGAATGTGGATCAAAGCATATGAACAATAACTGAGTTAGTCGAAATCAGAGGTGCCTGATAAGGAAATGACATTGGAATTTGGTGGAAAAGCAGAAGTTTACCACTTCCAGCAGGACTTGGGCATGGGCACTGAGCATCCCACAAAGTGGAAATGCCCCTGCTGAATGATCACTAAGAACAATGACAAGAGCGAGTGCTGCCATCACTCCTCCACACCCTGCTTGCATTACCTTGGAGAATACATTTTCATATGATTATGTATCACCTGCAAAACAGACTGCAGTTCTGATTATCTGAAAGATCCTGTCCACTCAGAAAGTGATTTTAGCATGGCGTTGAAGGAGCTGTCCATGGTTCTAAAAGGTAACAGTAAGGGTGAGCTTGTCTAGCTCAATTATACCTGATTGTTATTTGGAGTAACTAAAAAATGTACTATAATTATACATTTTTATGAATATATATAGTTGTATGTATTATACTTACATACTAAATTTAATCTCCAGCATTAGGACCTTGAATCTATATTTTTATAAGTATCAACAAGGAGATGAATCTGGCCTGTGAGCCACAAAAGAGCATTTGAGGGCCACCATCAAGAGTATTAATTTTCAATGTCAGCTATATATACACGAAATATGTGGGGAACGCTCATCATTGTTCACAACTATACCCTTCTATAGAATAGCTACATCACTATATCTTGAAGAGAAACCCAGTAATGTAGATTTTTCAGAGTTCCCCAGGTGATTTTTAAGTAGAAGAGTAGAACATTGTGTATTTTTATGTACAAAAATAATCACCAAAATGTCTTTTTATAGTAAGTGTATCATGTCAGCACACACACGCACACATGCACACACACACAAAGACACACAATACAAATCAAAGGATAGCACTGTTTGCCAATGGCATCTGAATCAACGGACTAAAACCTTGAAATATTATTAAGTGAAAATTGGTGCGTGCAAATAATTTTGTAACAATATCTCCCCATGAAAATGAATCTAATCAGGGAACATTTACTTACAATAGCATGACTGAACATATATTATCTTAGAATTCCTGGTAAAGGTGAATCAAATCCTAGGTGGCATTAATTTTTTTAATTAGCAAATATATATACATATGTTTGTAATTAATTATACTTTTTATATACATCTGTATTAAGCCCCACTCTGTAAGTTAAATTTAAATCAGGCAAATGGAAATGAGATAAATTATCAACTTTGCTATTATTACCACAAAAGAAATTACATAAACCTGGCAGGAATGCTTCAATCCAGATTTGAACATGTTGTTAAATTTTAAACCATGAAAGTAGTTACATCTATGAGAGAGCCATTTATTCTTCCTTGGAAAGAATGAAGGAGAAAGTAAGTGAAATAAAAAAAGATTTCTTGTATTCTTTTTTATTATAAGTACTGAGGCACAAGGTTCACTCCTAGTATGAGAACATTTGGAGTGAAATACAAGTGTTCCTTCTTTACAAAGAAATATTTGAATTTTAAAATGTATTTTAATCTAATGGGGCTGCAAATACAACTTTCAAATATGGCAATTTATTAGCTCTGGAAAAGTTTTTCTTTCCGTGGCTTTATTAATAATCAATATATCATGCTAAAATGTAAGAAGTCACTGTAAAATACTAACTAAATTAAATGGGGCCCCATGATGCTATTTCACATGAATTTTCAAAGCTGTTTTGTATTCATTGTAAGCCTTTTAAACGCTGCTCCTCTCCAAGCCCACTCTTGCTCATCCATACAAAGGGCAGGCTACACCGTTCCCGATGAAAGTGACAATTTCTGCAACTCAAAGAAGAGACGTACCTTACATAAAAGCTGACCCTCATTTCAATGTACTGCTTTTTTTCATAATTTTCCAAATAGTTGAATTGATATATTCAATCATATAATTAGTCAAATGGGTAGCTATACTGATGCATTATCAGACTGATGTCAACTCTCAAGATGAAACAATCTGAACTAAATGTGTAGACGGTGCATGGAGAAGCACCCAGAATTGTCCCGGTTAGCATCCTCAGGGGAGCTGCTCTGGATCTTCCCGCCACAGCGGCCCTCCTACTTCTGCCTCCACCAACACCTTGACTCTGATTAAGAATCAACAATTTCTGAACAACAGGATAAAATGATACCACATGGCAACCCCAAGAGCCCATATCCACTGACTTCTGAATTTCTATCAGCCTACAAGCTGTTCTTGGGTCTTCTCACAACTTTCCCAACAGCCCAAAATCCAATGTAAAAAATATAATTGTGGTAAATAAATGAAGAAAAGACCAGGGGAAATAAAAACATATGGCTACAAGTGTTCTAGTTCATATACTTTTAGTTTTATTCCAAACAAAGCACGTTAAAAGATGTCTCTAGATCAGTGAATGGCGACAGACACAAGTTCTCCCTTGCCTTAGTCAAATTAGAGTTCAGATTTTTTAACTTCACCTTTGGTGCCATGGAAAAAACAACCGTGAGGCCCGTGCTCATCTAAAATTCTTAGCAAAACTCAAATGGACAACTTTCAAATGATTGACATTTTCAACAAGTTTATAGGAATGCAGACCCACCTAAACGAGGTTTCTATATGGATCACACATATGATTCATGAAGGCAGGTCAGAAAGAGCTCAAAGACAAGACAGAGAAGACTATCGACCTCAATGAAGAAGCACCTGAAGTGCAGAAGCAGCTGGAAGAAGACTGGAGAAGGACCATTGCAATAGATGCTGAAGTTGCTATCTCACCTGGCATGGACTTTTCCATTTGAAGTACACCTCTCAACCTCCTCAGCAAGCTCTCTTGACTGACAGGTGCTGTTTTGACCTGGCCCAAAGAGAATTGCACAGACTTCTTCAGAGAAATTTTAGAGAGTTGGAATAACTACCTTCAGAAGTTCTAGCCCGAGATGGAGAATATGTTGAGAAAAGAAATAGCTTCACGTTTCAGTATTTTAACTTAATAAAGGTTTTGATTGTTTTATAACAGTAACTGTTTTCTTACATATTTTACATCTCTCTCTGGGTTTCTAAAGCTAAAGTCTATTGTGAAAACAAATATAAAAAATAAAGTTGGTTGAATATGCAGAATATGAGACTGAATAGCCATTGTGAGAATCTAGTTTGAGGTCATCCAATTAGATGCCAAGTACTTGGTATATTAAAAAAAAATCTTACTGCCATTGTGCCGACTCATGGTGCAGTGGTTAGAAGTTGGGCTGGGACCCAAAAGGGCAGCAGTTAGAAACCACCAGCCATATCTCAGGAGAAAGGTGGGGTTTTCTGCTCCTTTCAACAGTTATAGTCTTGGAAATCCACAGGGACAGTAGCATAAGTGATATGTATGTATATATGTGTGTGCATGCATATATGAATGCATATGCATATATGTGTGTATATATCTAGATATAGATAGTATAGATATAGAGAGAATGATGGAAACACAAAGTCCTCAAATAAGGATATATTACCAATTGTAATATTAGTAACATTTGTTGGGGTGAAAATAGTGGTAGTCGAATTAACAATAAGAAAATTTTAAATGCTTTCTAAAATTATGAAAATCATTTGGATTACTTATTAGAACAGCAGTGTCATATAGGACTGCCATTATTTTCTGTATGCTTTAAATGGCAAATTAAGTCTCATAATGGTGGTGTACAGCAGTAATAATACTATTAATACATTACTAATAATAACAATATGCTTCCATGGCAAAATAAAAATCAATGGGACAAAAGCAAAGAGAAGCTTATCAAACTATCCCAGATTCCAAATTGAGGTCAAAGGACAAGTGGGAAAAAACGTTAGGAGAAAATCCTATCACAAGTCAAAGGTCAAGAACAAAACAAAAGTAAATAGATGTTGCATCCAGGATTTCAGGTTTCTGCTTCTAATGTACAGAGAATAGAATGGTTCCCTAGAACATGGGAACCACCAGTTCAGAGAGCACTGGCCCAGTCGGTTATTCCTCCTCTGCTCCGTTTGCACATTTCTCAGCTCAGCTCTTTCAACCAGACCGGGAAGCATGCTATGAAATCTGAATGACTACATTTTGTCAGGGTGAGGAGAAATATGCATAGCTTGATGCAAATCTCATGTTTTATTCAACATGTTTCAAGTGATAAAATTTTTAGAGACATGTCAGGCGAGGCAAATGGATAGCTTTAAAAGTCTTAGGTACTTTCCTTGTCAGGTTATCTCTGTTTTTCCTTGGTAAAATCATTTAGCTTCTGTATTCGCCTTCTTTACAATTAAAAAAGAAATGAAACAAAATAAAGTTCTAAATTCCCTTCCTCACTAGGATTTATAAACTAATTAATGAAAATGTTTGAAAAATACTTTTTAAAAGAATGATGTATTATTAAATATTTGTGTTACAAATACAACCATTTGGGTACAGATATTCAGACCTCACAGGAATTAAAAGATCTAAATTTTAACACAAAATATGAAGGAGTCCAAACTCTGGAAGTAAATCACAAGGTCAAGACAAACTAGGCCTACCCACCCTCTGTGATTCGAACCACTGAGAAATCACATGCCTTTAACGGAACTAGAACATTTTTGTTTACTATGGAAGGCTTCCCAGAAGTTACTCATTCCACTTCAGGATTCTGAATCATTTTACAGATGGGGGGAAAAAAGGACATTTTCGTGTATGCCATCCGGAAGTAGCAAATTTTAAGTAAAGTTATCAATTGCAACTCTGTAAAATCACAGCTAAAACACATAGAGGATTAGATGGGATTGAAGATGCATTACAAGTGCAATAAGGGGGAAAAAGGTGTCATTTGTGCAAATAGTAAAAGGAGATGGATTCTCAGTACTCCTGGTGGGCTAGGGGAGGGGGTAGCGGGGACCCCATCTAAACAGCATTCTTAGTGGTGATCTGCTGAACAATGAGCTGTGCTCCCCCTACACCAAGGTAGTACCTCTGGATAAATAGAAAAGGTCTTCAAAAAGTTCATTGAAAAATTAATTATCTTTTAGTTCTATTTTTATACTCAATTTGTGAACCCTTTGCAGCTCACAATCGGGACACAATCCGGGTGTTCGAGTGATCTAAATACCAACTTTAGCTTTGTCTACGTAAGCCTCCTACTGAAATGAACTCCTGGTCTGTGCTGCGGCCATGCTTAGCCACCTCGAGGCCTCCCCTCAGCCCTTTCCTGGCCAGATCCTCTACTCTCTGGGTTCTGTCTACACCACACAGGGGACCCAAGCATGACTTGGGAAGCTTAAACTCAGAACCTCTTTCTATCTGATCCCAAACCCAAAGAAAAACGCAAAGAGAAACTGAGTTTGATTTCTTTCCAAGTCTAGAAAAGAACTAAGGCTTAACTCCTTCCTGCCCTTGGTATAGCGTGCACTGATATCATACAGACAGATGGTCCTTTCCTTGATTGCCTTTGTAATCTTCTTGGTTGTTTCTTTTCCCCTTTTCGACCAACTTTGGCTATGTAGTTGCTACATTTTAAGGTATATATATATAAAAGACTTTCAGAGCTTTAAAAATAATTGGCATAACTATCATGAATCCCAAATAGAAGGCTGACTGAGAATATTATTTTTAAATATTATTATTTCTCTTATAGGATTTATTTTACAGGAAAAATGCAATCTCTAATTTTAATCCTTAGGCTGGCAGGTCTGAGAGTTCAGTATTCTGAAAGACAAAAAGTAGAATTTTGAAGGGATTGCAAAAAGTCCCTGGGGAAAATCCATTATCTTTCAACTACATGTTTGCACAATATTTTGGAAGTGCTTCCCTTATGTTAATAGTTTTCTAAATAGCTTCATCACAAAGGTACTTTTTATCACAGTGCCTACAATATGTTAAATGTTTAATAAGTAACATTATTGCTATTTTAAAACAGTAAAAGTAGTAGTAAATCAGTAGACTATTAAACAAGTATTTCTTGCAAATATATATATGCTTATTTTGTTCAATTTAAAAACATTTAGAGTATGATCTGACTTTTATGTACTAATAAAAATAAGGCTGTGGATTCTGAGAGTTAACCAGAAAATCCCCCTGGAATCACTGAACTCCGGGTCAGGTTCTCCTAGGGTGCCCCCCTTTTTATGACAAGGACCACCCTTGGCCTTGGTCTCTCATGTTCTTGTGAGTTGCAGACAACATTCTTTAGAATGTCCAGAGAGTCCCAGAGACTCCCCAAACGACCAAGTTGCTCGTTGTTGTAAAATATCAATTCCATGAGGATCTTATGCCTCCAGAGAGCCTGTTTTTGATACTTTACAAAAAAATAGCCCCCCCTAATGTTGAAAAATGGAGCCCTGGAGACTTAATGGTCATACATTGGGCTGATCAAAACCATGAGCCAGCTTGGAGGGGGAGCTATCAGACTTTCTCTCCTGTAAACAGTCACAATCTCAAAAACCCACAGACACAGTTCAGCTCTGCCCCATGAGTCAGTATCGATTTGATGGCAGTGAGTTGGGTTTGTTTTTGAATGTTGAAAATAAATGATCTCCTGAGAGCTCTTTGCCTATGCAGATGCAGATGTGCACCTTCACCTTGTGATGAGGCTGTCTGAGTGACATGGCCAGCAGCACCGTGTTACACAAGAGTATTGAAAACAGTAATGAGCCATGCAGCAAACACAGCCTCCTGCCCTCCATAGATCAGATGATCAGTCACTGCGACTGAGTGCGGCTTTCCTGATCACCTGGCTTACTCCTTAAACATATCCCCCTGGGGAGAAGCCTTAAAGTTACAGTGAGCATTTCCCATGACAAACTATTAATTACATTTAGATTAGTCAGCGCTGCAGAAAGGACTTCACCTCCCAGTGAACTGTATCAAAGAAGCCTCACAAGCATGTCTAAATGATTATTACTTGTCTGCTTTGTCCACTCTGTCTTCAGCATGGGTTGAAAGGCATCTGATGGGATTTTATGAATGGGCATCCCCAGAAAGCCCACCATCCCTGCTCAAGACTCATCACTGTCCTACGTTCTGACGCTGCATTTTGATTCTCTCCTGTGCTCCTCCCCCTTCAGGTCATCGGCCGAAGGGGATGGACGGGCTGATGGGTGGAATAGCAATCAGAGGTGATGTGGAAATGCATGTCAAATCTTTGTCTTTATAAAAAACAACTGCAGCCCGTTGCTGCAGAGGACAGGAGAACAGTGACTGACTCTCCACATCAAATTCCCTGATTCATTCGTAGTTATCTTTCTTTTACAAACTAAAATCTCTAGTTAAACAAACATCATTCCCCAAATAGTAAATTGCAAGCATGGAAAATTTTCACATAAAGTAAGACCACCTGAGACCCTTTCCCCCAGGAGTAGGAAGGGTTGAAGAAGACATGCCCTCCCGTGTGAAAGCATGCCCTGTAGAAAGAAGGCTGCTTTCGTGGGGAGGCCCCTGACTACTCACTGGACATCTGGGAGCAGGGGCTCTCAATCTTTGCTTGGTAGAAGAATCAGCTGAAAGGTTCTTGAAAACACAGACAGCTGGATCTGCATCTCAGGCTGGGGAGGACCCTTGATTCGCTTGGTGTAAGAAAGAACTATAACACTAAAGGCCTCATTCACACCCTAGCTCGATCATCTCCAAAAGAAAAAGACAAAAAAACCAATTGCTCTTTTGGACAGAATGATTGACACAGGTTGAGCTCAGCTGTCTCATCTTTCTCATTGATCAAAGCAAGGCAAGCTCGGTCCCTGTTAAAGGATGTCTAATGCGACCCATGGCAGAGTGGGTGTATCTGCCCAATCGGATCTGTGAAGCGGATTTGTCTAGACAAACAAAAACCGTGACGCTCATCTATGTAGCAGAAAAGCTGTATGGCAAGATATAATTCTCTATCAAGAAGGTATCCCAGCCCAGTCCAACTCAAGCCTAATTCCTGCGCTAGTCCAGAAGGCCCTCTGCAGGCTCCCATAGCCACATGCTGGAACTGGGAAGCAGAAAGACCCCAGGCCAGTAGGTTGAGAGTCACAGTCATACAGGTCCAGGTAGTGGAAAGGGTCAGAGTTGCCAACAGCTCTCATGGGGCTGTGGAAGCAGGCAGAGTTCCAGCAGCCCGGAATGCAGAGTGGCAAAGAGAGAGAGGCAGTTCCCACTTTCATGCAAAGGGCCATGCTCCCAAGGTGTCATCAAACTATCACTTGATTGACAGGTTTGGCTCCACCCTAGGACAGGAGTATCTAGTTGACATAAAAGCATCCACTTACCACAAGGAGCATATACGTCTAAAGCCCAGTCCTGCAATTATCATCCATCAAATTTGAGTTCTGATCTCAAGCGTCTGGTCTCTTACATTCTATTTTTCCAATAGATTCTGAACTCTGGTAGGAAGAAGTGACAATACTGACTAACTAAAACTCTAAGAAAGTTATTAAAGTCTCAACATTTTCAGATAAAATATACCAACTTCCTAATGTCTACCTGCCAGCCAAATGTGTTGCCAACCATTTGCTGTTATTATAATGGGGGGTCAAGGTTAAACCTCTGTGACAGAACAGGGCTTAGAAACTAAAAATGGTCTTGAAAAAATCTACTCAGTCTCCTTAAACTCATAATGTACACGTGAAAAGTAGAAATAATGACCGATTTATTAAATAATGTGATCATCTTATGAAGAGTCAGTGGTGTGTGTGTGTATGTAAGAATGGTCATCCTCTGTACATGCACAGGTTACAGGTATCAGGACGTTCCAGGAAAGGATAATGAGAGAAGTGGAAGAATGGTAAAGTGGCTCAAAAAAGTACAAGAGCAGTGAAAATATTTATAGTCAATAAAATAATTCTGAAATGAAATTGAAATACAATCCACAAAAAGGAGCTAATATCAGGGTGAAATAGAAGTGTAGCCTAGGGGGGTTACCTTTTCCACTGCTCAGAAAACTCTCTCTTGGACAAAAATAACTTGCAGCATATCAGTACCTAAGTTAACATTTCATGTCACAGAAGCTAGGCTTTAATCCGCGGTGAATAGTAAATCAAATCTATGGTTCCTTGGCGTAGAAGTCTGCAGGCAAGGTCCAAATGTGACCCACCGCCTATGGGGCCACGACTGTGGTCTTCAGTTTCCTTGGACTTCAGTTTCAGACAAAGGAGGCAAAAGGAGTAGAGGCCACAGAGATAACATGCTCCCCAAAGGCCCAAATGTGTGAGTTTGCCAGCTCTGGCCCCAGGAAAGGAAGCAAGCTCCAAGCGAGCTGCAGACAGTGCTCCAGCATTGCAGTCAGAAGGCATGAAGTCATTTCCCAGATATGAGTGACTTTCCTTAACAGAATAAATAAGCACTAAATGAGGCATCAGATCCGAGTCATTCGGAAACGAAGGCACTAGTGCTGTTTTTGTACTTTTACCACCAGGCTAAGCTGATGCTTGGTTTCCTAGAACTCCCTTATCCAGTACCTCCTAATAGTATGGGTTACATGGGGAACTTTGAAAAGCAGAAATGAGTCTGAGCCTTATTCTTTCGACCTTCTGGAGGTCCGTGCAGGGCACACACGTTTGCCCCACCTGCTGGCTCTCCTATCAGGGTGGGGCAGCAGATGAGCCCCGGGTCCTTCCGTCTTTGTATAATGTCCTTCCACCAGGTCAGTGACATTTGAGCCGTGCCGGCAACAAGTAAATAGCTAGGATTGCAGCATCTCCCCCTCCTGTTTAGTTTCCTCTTTGTGCTCACCACATGCAAGGTTAGGGGCATTTTAGTTCTGTGATAAAAAGCAGCAGCTTTTCCTCCTGGTGACTTGGGTCACTGAATTTGAACTTGTGGAGGTGGTGAAATATAGATGTGTGTTCTAGCCTGTCCTTGGGGATTTTGGTTTGTCATTGACTTTGTGGCTGCTTTTCCTTCTGTCCCCCTTCTGGGCATCCCGCACCAGACCCAGAAACGGCAGGATGGCAGCCCTACCTAAACTCCTTGACCCACTTCCACACTTGCCTATGATCAAATCTATAGGACGGATTGTAGATTCTTTATCATTATTAGTGAGCCTGGCCTGTAGAAGTTATGACTTGAAGTGGCTCCATAAAAACAGGACTTTAGGGTGTCATCTCAGAATTGGTTCTGTATTAGTTAGATCCGGTTCTCTGTTCTGATTATATTTAACACAACAAGTCATGACTTCCTTTTTTCCCCCCAAAGAGATAGCACTGAAGGCCCATGGTAAATAAGCAGTGACAGAGCAGCTGCTTGGATTACAGTTTTTATATCGCACAGTCAAAATAAAGTTCTGGGGGATTAAGTAGTTGCTACCGCAGACATTTCATTGAAAATAAGGAAGATAATGACCCTCTGTATTTTGAATAGGTGTTATCCTGTCACACATAACTATAGCTGTACCACCGTGAATGCTCTAGATCTCGTCCGATCTCCAAAACTTAATACCTTCAGGAGAGACTCTGATTTGGTACTTTGTTTAAGCATTTGAGGAAATGCAAAGGGGCCCCTGTCTGACCTCTAGCTACATAAAAGGGGATCAGTCTGATTCCACATCTGTCTAAGACAAATTTCCATGAGGCAGAGGTCAGACATGCCTCTGCCTGCCAACATCCTTTGCCCTGTCTTGCCGTCCCTCCTACGCCATTCTCCTCTTCTGGGAAGTGTAAGTCACTGCAGTGCCACACAGAACTCATGGACGACACTCAAGCCTAGGGCCTGTAGGGAAGTTAGCTGTTTCCCATAAGTCAAAATGAGAAAACATTAAGAATAGGCTCCTCTTGTCTTCAGCAGTGCCTTGTCTCAGACATGCCAATGGAATATCTCTCTCTGGTCCTTATATAGTCTCTCAGTAATATAGCCCCTTGGCCTCTGTTCTGCAGTTGGGAAGCCCACAGCTGTGTCTCATGGCTCTGTCTTGAAGTCTTGACCCTGTTCCTTTGCTCTGTCTCACGGTCTTGCTGCTGCAGCCTCCGGGAATGCTCCTGCCTCAACACTGCCGTCAAGGATCTTGCACGCGCTCTACTGGAGGCTGTTCTTTTGTGACGGTCAAGAAATTCTCTTCCTGCTTCTGAGATGGCTAACTCTCAAACCCAGAACTGCAAAACTGACCAATCGCTAAATAATAGTTCACGACACTTTATTTGCATGACCCTCCCTCGCCATTCAGTGAGTGGGAATTACAAAGATTATGAACGGAAGAGCCATTAGTAAGAAAATTTTAAACAAGCAAACAAAAAGCCTATTGCTGTCAAGTTGATTCTGCTTCCTGGCAGCCCTATCCGAGAGAGTAAAACGATGCTACAGAGTGTCAAAGATTGTCATCTTTAGGGTGTGAGACTACCCAACCTTCTCGTGGGGCAGCTGCGCTGTGTGAAACACTGCCTGAGCACACAGTCACCACACCACAGACAACTTCAAGATTGTATAATGGCTCTAAAATCCGTGTTACTTAAAAACAATCCCTTATTTCATGAAATTTGAGGGATACTATTTTCTGAAAGCCCTTTAATGTGGTGGCTTGCATGTTGCTGTGATGCTGAAATGATCCCCCTTTTTCCTTTCAAAGAGTGCAACAGGACCATCCATGGGGGAATTTTTCAGTGGAGCTTCTAGAGTAAAACAGACTAGGAAGATGAAATAGGGAGTCCACCGTTGTGAAAATTACCACTGGAAGCATTATGAGTTGTTGTGGGACATTATCTCCTATAGTGCAAGAAAAAGAACCCTGCAGGTTAGAAGACACGCAAAATACAAGAGGGGACATGTTGCCTCCTCAATATTGAATTAATCCTAATGACATAGATGGAGCAAAGCTTTCCAGACCCATTTGCTGATAGGGCAAGATGTAAAATGGGGGCAGGCACTGAAACTATTCAAAACTTGGAATATACACAATATGAATCTGGAAAATTAGTTGTCAAAATGAACTGGAATGCATAAGGATTAATATCCTAGACATTTGTGAGCTGAACTGAACTGGTAGTTATCATGTTGCATCAAAAAGATATCTCTCAATCTGAATGAATTGAGGAGGAATATCTAGCTTCAAGCTGAAATATTGAAGGATTCTCTGGGTAAAATGTTGAACAATGCAGGAATATAAAAAACAGATAGAAGAAATACATAGAATTACTGGGTCAGAAATCAACTAATAATTGGAGCTTGGAATGTATGAAGTATGAATCTATGAAAATTGGAAGTCATTAAAATGAAATGGAATGCATAAAGATCAATATTCTAGGCATTAATGAATTAAAATGGATTGAGACTGGCCGTTGTGAATCAGAATATCCTATGGCTTATTATGCCGAGAATGAAACAATCAAGAGGAAAGGTGATGCATTCATCATCCACAAGGAGACGAGAAGACCTTTCTTGAAGTACAACACTGTCTGTGATTTTAAAAACAAAACAGGCTGGACTCAGAAGAAAGCGTGCAACAAAGGATATCATTGTTGAGGTCAGGTGGCTCTTGGCTCAAAGCAGAGAATATCAGAGAGATGCTTCCTTGTATTTCATAGGCATTGCACTGTGTGGATAATTACATCAACTTCCCAAAGAACAAACAGCTCTTAGAAGCAGTACACGCATAATGCTCTTTAGAGGAGATATCTCCATGAAGGCAGCCATAGCCTCCCTGAAGAGTCCTGGCCTTCTATCAGTAGGCCAGGATTTACCAACGAAACCATCAAAATTGAAGTGGGTCTCTTGAATTTAATGTGTATGATGGAATCTGGTGGTGGTATTTAATTGCTAGAGACCAGTTATGGATGGTCATTATAATGGACAATTGAGTCAAAGGAATCAACAAAATGGTCTATTTGGCCAGTCAATCATGGAATCCCTAGAACTAATGTAGATGAGTAAGTCTTCTAACACCTTAGTTGGTTTGTATATACAGAAAACATCGAATCCATCGGTCTAATCCCCTTTTCTTTCAGGTACCCATAACCCAGGTCCAGCCTACCCAACAGCACTTGTATCTTTTAGTCCTCAGCATGAGTGTCCCAGGGATGCACCCCCTTTTGCCTTTAGACTTTCAGTATGGCCCCCCTCCTGAGTATCCCCCAACCAGCTCAGATGGTGTGCCAAGTGCTGTCCCCGAGTCAGAAGTCTGCACTCAAGATTCCTCAGGGTCTTTGTAGCTTTGCTCCCCTTGCTGGTCAGTTGCACTCCCCTCTTGGTTTGCCCCCATGTGGGCAGGTCAGGCCGCCCACACTCCCTGAATGGTATTTTCAGTGCTGTCCTCTGTAGCGCTGTCATCTAGGGAGGGGACACCATGTCTCCAACTGAGGCAGGCCCTGCAGTCCTCTCTGTGAATGAGCTGCTCAAGCAGGAAGGATGCCCTCAAGGCATGGCGTACTGGAACGTGGTCTTCTCTCTCTCCCTTTCCTGTGGAGACATAGCCAATACCCTCCACTTGGTGGATTAGTGCCCTGTTCCACTGTTGCCATCTTCTTCCCCGCCCCTCCTCTATGTGCCATAAAGATATCTGAGGGCTGGTGGTTGAAGATGCCTTTCTACACAGGTGCTATCTGCATCTCTTTTCTTTTTCTGATGACGTATGGATCATGGTGTTTGGCCTGGCTCTTCCCAGGGCATCTGGTCCTCCATCCAGGAACTATGTGATTTATACATTTTCCCCTGCACGCATTCTGTTGCTTGAAGTTACCTCAGTGGACTCGTGTCCTCTAATACAACAGTCTTATTGAAGTATGTATCCTTTTCATCTTTTCTCCAGATGTGAAAACCCAAGATATTTCAGAAGAAAATAATAGATTTTCTAGATAATAATAGACCATTGCCAATATATTTAGCTCCCTCTCGGGCCTTGGCAGCAACAGCGGGTTGAATGCTGGGCTGCTAACTGAAAGGTCAACTGTGTCAACACACAGGCTGACCACAGAAGAAATTCTGATGGTTAGAATACCTGTAAGAGCTCCAATAAAATGATTTTTTAAATCTAGGTCTGCTACATAAAAGTGCCTCCAATGGTTATGATGGAAACAATGCCCGTCAGAAAACTCCCAGAACAGAATTAGTTTGCAGACCTGGATCATCTTAAGTGAAGAAGAGGCCAGCTATCATTGAAAAACAACCATATTACACTGGTAAAAATTTATATTATACTCTTTCTATCCTTTCGCAAAAGACATACACAAACTTGCCATAAGATAAAAGAATTGTAATTGCAGAAGAGGAAACAATACATATTTTGAGTGATTGCTAGGCACTGGCTGTGAGTTTGAACTCATCCCTGGAGACCTGACACCTCGTTGTGATCCCTCCATCATAGCAGAGGTCCAGGGAGATCAGCAGATTCAGGGAGATTTGGATTAGATCTGTCACACAACAGGACAGTGAATCCTCAGACTCACCCCGTGGGTGATTTCCCAGATTATGGAAGGGATGTTTGAAATAGACATGCAATTGGCAGAATTCTCACTTTGGATTCCTGACCTGTAGAGTAAAGGATGTTATGTTAGGAAAACACTAAATGGAAGTTACTAAAACGACCTAAAGAATAAACCCAAAACAATGTTGCATTCCTGGAGGCAGAGGGAGATGGTAAAGATCAATGTCACCATTAAAGGCCTGAAAGATGCAGGAGTGGTTGTTTCGACCACATCCCGTTTAACGCATTTACTTGGCCTGCACGGAAGACAGATGGATCTCAGAGTGACAGCATATTTCCATAAACTTAACCAGATGGTGACTTCAATTGCAGTTGCTCTTTCAGATGTGGTTTGCTTGCTAGAGCAAATCAACATATCCGCCGGCTTATGATAGGGAGTTATGGAGCTGGCAAAGGCTCTTTGCTCTGCACCTGTTAGTAGAGATCAGCAGCAGCGATAGCTGACTTCCAGTTGGCAGAGTCAACAATATATCATCACTAATTTCCCTCAGAATGATATTGATCTTCAAACCTTCTATCATATCCAAGTCTGTAGGAACATTAGCTGCATCTTTGTCCCGTGGACTCTCATGATGATCCATTACAATTAGAGTGCTTAACCGGCCAAACAGGGAGAAGGTTGTAGAAACTCTCCTAGACATCTTGTTGAAATGCATCTATGCCAATGGGTAGGAAATGAAGTCCACAAAATTTCACCAGTCTGTGAGCTCCTAAAATTCCAATGGAAGGAGTCTACTTAGTTATCAAGTGTGGCTATACCTGCTTTGGACAGATTGTCAGGAGAGATCAGTCTCTGGAGAAGGACACCATGCTTGGTTAAGCGAAGGAGCGTCGAAAAAGAAGAAGACTGTCTACAGAGAGGTGGACACAGCAGCTACCACAAAGGGCTTGCACATAAGAACAATTGTGAGGCTGGCCCCAGACCAGGGGTGTTTTGTGCTCTCTTGTTCATAGGGTCAGTACTGACTCAATGGCACCTAACCACAACCACATTGCTATCACAGAAATACCACCAGTGGGCAGCTTTGACAAATAGAACATTCTTTCCCATAGTGTAGGAGGTTAGAAGTCCTCATGGAGGATGCTGGGAAAGACTCTGAGGGCTGGGATGAGGCTTTTTCTTTCTGTCACCTCTGAGGAGAGTCTTCATCTGTTCTGAACTTCTGCTCCTGGACAGCCCTCATGTTACTTGGACTCTTTCCTTTCCCATCTCTGTGTATATACTCTGTTATTTTCATGTTTTATAAGGGATTGACTCCAACTTTACCCTACATTAATCATGTCTCATTGACATGACGGCACAGTTCAATTCAAACTACGTCCAAAAAATCTGGGACATGTCCAGACATCCCTTCTAAAATGAAGTGCAAGGTCTACATTTGATCTCTTCTACTAATAAAAGAGAGCACTAATGGGGCTTTCTGAATGTCAGATTAAAAATATAGAGCACTTGTTCATGCTGTCCTGCATATTATTTAGTAACACAGAAAGATTACAGTTTTGAGGGAATTCCAGAATAAGAGAAGGCCCGAACAACATGAACAAGCTCCCCAACATGTTTTCTGTCACTTAGACTGTCTGACCCATTAAATAGGGTGGTGCTTGTCAGAGGAAGGTTATGTGGAACTTTTGGAAAGTCTTGTACAAAACTGACACCGCAGCTCTTTAGGATAGTAAAACAAGCTATACTTTCTTTTTCAGATAATTATTCTCCTTTTGAAAAACAGTTTCCATGGGTTACCAAAATGCCATATGACCTGAATTTTCTTTTTGGTTACTGATTGACTCAACAATCCATAATGTTGAGTGTCAACAATAGGATTGCATCTTCCAAAGAAAGATCAATGTTGAGAGTAAACAGTAGGATCACATCTTTCAAAAGTCAGCAGTAGATAGAAAACTGAGCCCAAGCTTAGGGACTAGGTAAATTTCATAAGTAACTGGAAAGCACGCGCATGGCCCAGGTACCTGCGATTTTGCCTTCTCCTTCTCAGTCTCATCAGGAGTTCATTCAGGAAGAAAAAACGTGGATCAGGTTAACAGAGGATCCCCGACAATGTGCTGAGTTTGCTTTCCAGGAGGTGCTGAAGGACAGCGGTGAGAACAATCGACCCAATGAGTAGACCTTGGAACAATGGATCCAGTTGTTCATTTGACCTGGAAGGAGAACAGCCCACAAGCATACACTGATTAAAGGCAATGGTAAATGATTCAGTTGAATGCTCAGGTACTTGAAAGTAATGGAATTGGTGACAAAAGCAGTCTGGGGGAGAAGTGCTTCGATGGATCTCTCTGAATGGACACAGAGTATGCAGAAATATGTGTCACATGTGAATGCTTGCCAAAAGGCAATTGCAGCAGAGGAGGATCTGAGTAATCAGATAAGATGTTCCATCCAGAAGACATCAGAAGGGACTGAAATCATCAAAGATATCAGACATCAAAGGATTTAAATGTAATACTATCATCTGAATGAATGGGTTGCCCATATCATGAATCCACAGGAAAAAAATTGAATTCATTGCTCAGGCCATTAACTCTGACTCTTCAGAGGAGGGTAAAGAGGACTATGTCTGGAACATAGAACATATTTTATATATTTTAACCACCTTTTCTTTTCCTCTGTTTCAATACTTGTAATTAACCTTCAGTAACACGGATTTTTTAAAGTTATAGAACACCACAGGGGAAATATGATTCATGCCGATGTTAAAGGGAAATTATATCTTGTTATATGGAGGAGTTAGTATAAGAAAAAGCTGTATCATGTTAGGCAGAAGCAGTATTTTTTATTGTCTCTATCTGGTAGTTATTTCTTCAAATTACCTTTTAAAATTTGTGGAAATAATTCAATTCACTTTAGATTTCATGTTCCGACAAACTGAATCCCCCTTTTTATATGTATTAGAATGGTGAAAAGAGACAGGTATGATTGCCACACTGAAAGAGGTAAAGAAAGTACCATGGATTTGTTACTGCCAACTTTCCTAAATGAAGGTGCATTTCCTAGAATGATACTCCTAGGCCAGGTGACGTTAGACAGTTTGCACGATGTTTCTAAAGGAGAATGGAAGAAATAGCTTTGTTCTTCTGCCTGTGGGGAACGGTGTAACTGATTTGACTCAAATTACTGGTTTGGCTAGCAGCAAGGCTCACTATTTGCCAAGTTTCCATCGGATTTCCTGCTTATGATCCTCTAAATCTTGGTCAGCTACAGGTTTAACTCTGGGACAAAGAGCACCAATGTTTTTTCAGGCCACCATCTTCTTAAAATTGGAGGCTTATCTACAGTGAGAGATCTGTGTGGGCCCTGGCTTGTCCTGTGGCTTCTACTGTCCTTTCTTGCTTTCTCCATCTCATGCCTAGCCATTCTTCCCCACTGCCTGTCTTACCAATGTCTTCCCCAGAACAGGATGCAGTATCAGCCACTGTCAGGTGTTGACTCGGCTCCCACAATCATGTAAATCAGGTTTCTGTAACAAATCCCATGTTCTCGACCATTCTCAATAATTATGATTTTTCTGATAAAATTCCAACTCACACAGGACCAATGGAAATGAGCTGGAAGAGCTGCAGAAAGCCAAATATAAGAGATTCATTATGAATCAAAATTTAAAAGAAGAATTGTCAAGGCAGATAGGGCCTCCCCTAAAGGAATGGAGGAGGAAATGCTGTGTATATGCAAAATTTAAGAACATTGGGGTGGGGTAGTCATTTTATTGGGGGCTTGTACAATTTGTATCACAATCCATCTATCCATCCATCCATCCACCCATCCATTGTGTCAAACACATTTGTACATTTGCTGCCATCATCATTCTCAAAAGATTTGCTTTCTACTTAAGCCCTTGGTATCAGCTCCTCATTTCGCCCCTTTCTTCCCACTACCCCTACCACATGAACCCTAAATAATTCATAAATTATTATTATTTTCTCATACACTGTCTGATGTCTCCCTTCACCCACTTTCTGTTGTCCAATCCCCAAGGGAGGAGGTTATATGTAGATCCTTATAATCGGTTCCCTTTCTACCCTATCCTCCCTCCATCCTCCGGTATCGCCACTCTCACCACTGGTCCTGAAGGGTTCATCTGTCCTGAATTCTCTGTGTTTCCAGCTCCTATCTGTACCAGTGTACCTCCTCTGGTCCAGCCGGATTTGTAAGATAGAATTGGGATCATGATAGTGGGGGGAGGAAGCATTTAAGAAGTAGAGGAAAGTTGTATGTTTCATCGGTGCTACCCTGCACCCTGACATTGGGTTTTTTATTTTGTTTTGTTTCCCTCCAACGAAGAAGAAGGCCATGTGAGAAAGGGAAAAGCAAACAAACCACTCTGAAGAGATCAATTGTTGCTGTTTTGTTAATAGCCTTCAAGTCCATTCTGACGCACAGTGACCTTCAGTACAGGGTCGAGTTTTCAATGTTATGATGGTTTGCAAACATCAGCATGTCTGTCTGCTGAGACACTTGCAGGTGCAGTAACCTTTTGGCTAGGTGTCAGGCATTTAACCACTTGCCTCACGCAGAGGCTACTCTGAGATACTAAAATCCACATCAAATGCATAGTGACCCCAAAGAACAGATTAGAGCAGTCTCTTTGGGTTTTCAAGGTTGTACATGTTTGCAGTAGCAGAAAGCCTCGTTATCTTCCCGCAGCGTGGCTAGTGGATTTGAATCGCAGACCTTGTGGTTGGCAGCCTGATACATAACCGACTACACCACCAGAGCACCATGCTGTGTGAGGTAAGGGGACCAAAATATAGAACTTTATAAAATTCAGACTGATCACACCTACTTCTGGTGAGCCATTAACAAGTGAGTGAATGGCATGGCGTTTATCTCATGAGTCTTGCAGCGGCTGAGACCAGAGACAGGGCTAGAAAGTCCTCACAGAAAGCCTAGGACTGAGAAAGGTAAGACTATTTTCCTAGGAGCAATGTCATGTTTGTTACCACATGACACACAGAATTGTGAATTCAGAAGCAGGACAACCAGCCTTTGTGATTACAGTCACGGCTATTGAACTATGTAAACAAAAACCACCAATTAGTGAGGCAGATACGGTGCTCAGCCCTTTATATACACTATCGCATGAAACCTTTTGTGATAGGCTTTATTATTTTAGTATTCCGATGAAGACACAGATGACTACAGGCTAAATAACTTGCCCCAACTGGCATATTTAGTACTAGAACTTCTTCTATTCCAGGAAAGAGCTCCCTGACACCAAGGCAGCGTCTCACCCTATGCTATAGCACAATAAACCTCAGGTTGAGGACGATTTGAATCCTTTGCCTTAGGACCTGACTTGGTTCTGATATGGATGATGGTATAAGCAAAATTTTAAATGGACAACTTAAAAATATTATGAAGGCAGGAGCCAGTCGGAATAAAAGAACTGTAAGCTCTTGAGTACATACATCAGTACTGCTTGCTCATTTGTACACACAAGTGTGACAGGATATTGTCATATAAACAAATAAAACATATTTCTGGTGTGTGTGTGTAGTCCCAAATGTCACAACCCTCAATTCTTAACCTTTAATAAAATAATGTTGAAACTGCCTCTATCCATAACCAAACAAAGGGAAAGAATCTTTTGAAAGGGAGGAGAACTATAGATATTTTGTATGCTAAGCAGGGAGAGAAGCTAGCCAGAATGTCTGGCCCAGTATATATTCTGGAACCAGGCTACATGTGACTGAGTCTTGCTGTGCTTCATTCTAGCGGCAACAAATGACCTCTCTGTGCAGGCAGGCTCTCGTGTGGAAATAGGGTGGATTACTATTATGAAGGCACAGTGGCAGTTCAATAGTAGAATCCATGCTTTCTGTTCAAACAACCCTGGTTAAATTCCTGGCTAATTCACTTCATGCTCAGCTACCGCTTATCGATCAGGTGAAACCCGTGTGTTACTCTACTACTGACCAGGTTTCAGCAGAGCTCGACTAAAACAGACTTGGAAGGGAGGCCCTAGGATCCCAGTGATCCGTTCTGAAACTCCTCGTGGGAACGGTGCAGACTGGGCAGTGTTTGTTTCCGTTATGCTCCGCCTTGTCATGAATCGGGGCTACTCAGCTTGACAGCAACTAACAGTAATTGATATCAACTTTATATTTTGAAGAGCTTAAATATTTCCTGGCACATAGTACAGCACCATAGTAAATAATTATTTGGTAATTACATAAGATACTTTTCGGACACTTTGGGCAATTTACTAGAGGCAAAGTCAAGTCAAGTATCATCTCTTTAAGAATAAATTCAGTGATTCGAGTGACAGACATTTTTACATACCTGATAAATTCAGTGCGGTCTTGGAATAGAGTGGTGAACAGAACTGACATGAAAGCCTTTCATTGTTCTAATCCTGTAGTACCCCCTACATCTATGTATTCTTCCATTCATCCTATTTTTGGATAAATTGTATTTACACAGTGCTCTTCCTCACCCATCTATAAAATGCTAAAGCCTTAAATAAGCACTTCTTGGTATTCATGTTCAGAAAAAAACAATAAGTACTCAACAAAGATCTGTATTGGAAGAAGTAAGGTTAGAATGCTCCTTAGAAGCAAAGATGTAAGACTTGGTCTTACATACTTTGACATAGTGTCAGGAGAAATCAGTTCCTGCAGAAGTACATCCTCTTTGGTAAGGTGGAGGGCGGAGGAAAGAGAAGCGCTCTTGAGAAGATGGCCTGACACAGAGGCTGCGTCCATGGGCTCTGAAGGAGGAACAATTGTGAGGATGGCGCAGGACCAGGACCTGTGGCATTTTGTTGGACCAGACTAACTCGATGGCCCTTAACAACACCCAGCGGCTTGAACTCAGATCTCACCTATGGCCTATTAGCGCTATGATTTTAGGCAGGTTACTCAATGTCCCCAAACCCTAAGACTGCAGCTGTTAGAGTGAGCTGATAATAATACCTACTTAGGTGAGTTTTTCTGTAAGGTTTTAAAGAGCTAAGGATTATAAAAAGCACATTGTGGAATCTGTGGCACATAGTTATCACATTTTAAAATATACTGTTATTATGAACTCATGAGCAGATTACATTTTAGCCAGAACACTCCTTATAAATGTTTCTAAGATTTAACAGAAGTAGAGGATATTAAAATTTCTTAATATTTGTGTGCAAAGGTATTTAGATAATTTTAAATGACCAGAACAAATCAAAGTGAGTCCAAAGATCCAATCTAACATACTATACACCATTTTAATACCATGTGAACAAAACGATTGCAGTTCTGGGTCCCTGCCAGAGCGTTCTACAGACCAATCGCAACTAAGTAGATAAATCAACTGTAATTTAGTCTAGCTCAACTCGATCCAGCTGCAGGCTGTTTCTGCGCATGAAGCAGAAAAACCATGAGAGGCTATAATTTCTGCTCAGAGCCTCAGTCTCCATCATTCTAGTTGGCAGGAAATTGGTCTGACTAAAATTATTTTATGTGAATGATGCCGTAATGGTGGAGAAACCGTAACCTTTAACCTGCACAATCCTCTTCTTAGAAGGGGAGGACCAAGCTCATCTGCCAGGAGGATCTCCTCTGAGCTCCGTGAAGGCTGCAGCCACGAGGACAAGAATAGCCTGTTTTGCCCAGAAATCTCCTAGGTCGGTGGTCTTCAACCTTCCTAATACCACGACCCTTTAACACAATTCCTCATGTTGTGGGGACCCCCCACCATAAAACTATTTTCATTGCTACTGCCTAACTGTAATTTTGCTACTGTTCTGAATTGGATGACCCCTGTAAAAGGGTCATTCAGTTCCCAAAGTGGTCGCGACCCACAGGTAGAACGCTGATCTAGGTGGTTCATTAAAATCTCCAGGGAATGTTAGTAAATCAATAGCACATCATACAAACTGTTCTATTTCATCCCAGGCCCTCTAAGATACATAGGCAGCCAGAGAAATGCATAGGCTACAGGCTTGCCTTAGAATCTGTAAGCTTCTCGAGAGCAAAGGCTATGTTATGTCCATGCCCTACCTCCAGCAAGGAGAATGACCTTCCAAAAATATTTAGTAACACCTTGTAAATGCCAGGTACTGTTGAGACCTAGATATAGAAGTGAATCACATGGAAAATACTCATGGTCCTTTGGAACTTGCATATGGGAAAAGACCGATTACATATGAGTGGGCTTCAAGAAGTTTGTGGGAAAATTCCACCATCTGTCAATTCCACAGATTCAAAATATTTTTGACTCCAATATGTGTGTGTGAAGTGTGTGATTGTGTTTATAAAATATATTGTATAAACTATATGTACAAATTGTATCTACTGATAGTTTCTGAGAGAAATATGAGTGCTACTATGAAAACTATTCTCTGCCCAATATGATCATAGGCTATAATAGGTGGTCAATAATTTCGTTTATCTTAGTGGATCGGTGGTTTGCAACACTTTGAAACCACAGGACACACCACATGCACAAGTGCTGATATTTGTGTCACACGCAGGAACCAGATGAAAGGCTGTTTGTGGCCATTGAAGACTGGTTGGGGGTGGCTCTGGCAACCTCAGCTATGGATGAAGGACTAATGAGAGGAATGACTGACCTGAGGATTGAGGCTGAGAAGATACTTGAGATATCTAGTCCGGGAGATGAGAAAATTGCCTGAGCAGCTAGCTGTGGTACAGTGTCTAGACAGCTGGTCATGGTCAATCTACAGTAAGAAATCTATACTGCATATAGTGCTTTACATTAATCCTCCCCTAGCAAACCACTCTCCATGTTGATCAGGGGACCTGCTTTATCATGAAACCTGATATCACTTATACTTATGGTTCTTCCCAAAGAACAGCATGCCACATCGTTTTCTGTTTCTTTCATCTAGCTGAAACCTGTGTAAGGTTTAGAACACCCTCTGATATCATGAGGGTTGGACAGTAGAACATGCTCAAACCTTATTCACCTGTCCCTTCTAAGTCTCCCTCAAGGTCACAGAGGGCCTTGGGGAGGTGGCCATATGGCATATGACAAAAGATATAAAGAGCAAAGAATTCTGTGCCTGTGTGTCAAATCCACCATTGGTGTCCTGGAATACAGGGTGAAATTCTACTTCAGAAAATTGCACAAGGCAGGAGCTATTGGCTCTGTGGGCACAGCCCATCCTGGATGCCCAACCCTCTGCGGTGCAACTTCAAAGAGCCTCTCTATTCACCGATCCTGGGCCCTGCCATGCCACTTTCTTTAGTCCACAGGGCAAATAGAGGAGAATTTTACTCTCTGACAACAATACACCAGCCAACTCCCATGTGAATGCAGATGCCCGAGTGAGCGCAGACGAGCCCAGCACATTACTGTCCAGCTGATCCATGCACAAGTTGTCAACCCACAGAATCATGAGTAAATAAATGCTCATTGTTTCAAGTCACTCCACTCAGAGATGATTTATTACATAGCAGAAATTTACTAATATACTCAAGAAGGGATCATTAAGGGCCCAAACTAGTGCCCTGCATCCTGTGTATTTTGAATAATAAGAATTTAAATATGGAACACCTTGACTTAAATGCCCTGCAGGAAGCAAAGCAGAGGTGGTCCCTATGCTGTTTATCAGAGGGGTGGCTATCATGGGAGGAGGGAGGAGGTTATCGGTGAAGAATAACCGGAAATCCAGACTTGAAGACCTGGGGGAGGCCAGAGGAAAGGAAAACAAGCCATTGGGAAAATCCCCATAAATGTAAAAGTTTGTTCCATCCACGGTACATAAAAGAATCAGATCAGGGAGATTGAATTTTAAATTTACATTTCCAGTGTCTGTAGGAATCAGTGAGTTGGAAAACAGCATGTGGCTCAGACACTTAAAAATGTAAGAGTGTTATTAATATTTTAAAATGTAACTTAGGTATTTATACAGTAGAAAGTAGTGGTAGACAATGACCCTAACCTGGGATCCAGAAAAGAAATGTCAAGAAAATATTTTTCTGGGTTATTTGATGTGACATCTTATCAATGACCATCTGCTGATCTCTGCACCAGTGTCTTACTCTGGTTAAGCCAGATCCCCTCCTGGCCAGCACCTGCTAACTACGCCAGGCTAATAGAGCCTACCGGAAAATGGAGAGGCACTAGAGACGATTCAAATTTTTGGCCCACCCTCCATAGATATCAACGTCAAGAAAATTACCTAATATGTCTGCTATTGTTTCTTCTTCTATAAATATGAAAAATAAAGCTTGTTTCATCCACCTGAAACAGTGGATATAGGAATAAATGGATGAGCTAATATAATGCAGACTCAATCACTCCGTCACTGTACATTGGAGTCCTTATTCCGATTTGAGCTTGCAGTTCTTGCTCTTTCATTAGGTAATTTCCTAACAGTAGCTAGCCCTCCGTCTCATGAAGCTAGCCTGACTCTTGAACATTGCCATTTTCCCAAACAAACAAGACTCCCGAGCCCTTCAGCGTCTATCCAGATCTGGAGTCTGCCAAACTGGTGGCTTCACTTCCACTTTTTATTTGTTTCTCTTCTTTTTCTGGCCAGCAGACACGTTTATCTTTTTTTTCATTAATATATTTTAAGTTTCTTTGCTTTGTGTTTTGTCTATTCATTGACTTACTAATGAATCTCCTTTGGCATTAGCCAGGCATGGGAACAGTCTTGCTATCAGACAGAGGGCGTTGGAAAGTGGACTACCGCAGGTATGGTTAGGTTAACATTTAACACATTACCATTTGATTTCCCTTTAGACCCATTTTAATGTGTGCTAGATTTTATTATTTTGTGTTATCCTTTCAAGTGAGGTTCTTTTATTGTTTTTTTTTTCAGTTGGTTGTTTGCTTTTACTTGTTGTTTTTGTATGTTTTTCTCAATATAAAATCCAAGATAGGTAAATCTTTAGAGACAGTAATTGGATTAATAGTTTCTTGAGATTATGACAGGGGAAGTGGGGCCAGACCATAGAGATGGAAAGCTAATAATAATGAGTACGAGGAAGAAGACCCTGTAGTAAAATGATTGCAATGATGATCACACAATTCTGTTTAATATGTTCAAACTACTGAACTGCATGATGTGTGAAATATATGACAATAAAGCTGTTGAAATTAAAATAAATTTTAATTGTAAAAATTAATTTTTCAGACATGAGCCAAGAGGATTTAAAGGTATTATTGAGGTGCCATTAGACCATTTTTAATGCTCTTGAAGTTATATCATATGATGAAATTCCTGGAGGGGAAAATCAAGACATGCTCTGAAAATATTCTCTTGTTTCTCTAAGTCCTCCTCCGCTATTGGCATGGTTTGCCATCTTCTAAACAATTCAAGGGGTCGAACTCCAAAGGAATGGGAAGTTCCCCATATCTGTAAGAAACTGCTCCCTGTCAGAACTGGAAGGACATAGAGACCGAGAACTTATTTCATAAACTGATCACAATAAAGAGAAAGACATTTCTAGGGAGGAAAGGGTTACTGGAGGAGAGAAATGAAATGAAGCTTTGGGCTCCGTGGCTCTGTGCCGGCGTTTTCACCATACCGGCAGTTTTGTTCTTTGTCTTCTTCTAGAAGTACAAAGAATGTGGATGATCCTCTAAACAATAGTTCTCAGCCTTCCTCCTGACACGACTTCTTAATACAGTTCCTCATGTTGTGGTGACCCCCAACCATAAAATTATTTTCGTTGCTACTTCATAACTGTAATTTTGCTACTGTTATGAATCAGGTGACCCCTGTGGAAGGGTTGTTCGACCCCCAAAGGGGTTGTGACCCATAGGTTGTTGAGAACTGCTGCTTCTAAGACATTTAGAAAATCTCTAATTATCATCCTGAGTTAGAATTGATCCACACCATACCAATTGCTGGTATCGATGAAAACATTGTCATTTTGCTAGGTACTTTATTACTTGTTTAAGGTGCTGATGATGATATTAGCCTTGTTCTTTTATTCTATTAGTTTTCATTTATATATTCATTGATGCATTTCATTTTTGCGAGACTAAATATGTTCAGAGACTAAATATGTTAAGATTCACTGAAAACATTTTGTAAGTTGCGATTTGTTACAAAAGCTTAACCTCCAACTGTTATGTTTTTTAGAGTCATGGAACTTCATCTCCCTCGTGTGTCCATTTTTGTTTCATTGAAGGTAGAAGCCTAGTGTGTGCCAGCGGTGCTGTGACGTGTGCCTGGGGTGTGACAGGAGCAAACACAAACATGGTTCCTGCCCTCATGCAACTGACACGCTTGTAGAAGAGGCAGAGACAACCACGATGGTTATGAGAGAAACGGAAGTGACAACTCTCATTAGCAGTATGGTGGAAAAATTAAAAATGCTTTATTGCATCACAAGAAGAAGAATCAGAGGATTTGACTTACTCGAGTCTTCAGGGTAATTCCTCTGGGAGAAGTTCTGAAAGTTGTGTAGAAACAAAATCAGTGGGAATTGGAAATTCCAAGTTACTATAAGTGAAACTGATTACATCCACTATTTAATCTACATATAACTTAAGCCAAGAATTACAATATTATTATATTATATCATATAATACATGTATGTATGTATATATATTTTGTAATACTATGTGTGCCCCATGCCCTGATTACGCCAAGTGGAAGTCTTTGGACAGTGTTCATTCTTTGTTTAATTTTCCTGGCCCTTTATCACCTTCAACTTGACTGAAACTCCTTCCTAATGGGCCCTGCAATGATCCCATGCCCTTTGAGAAAATACTCCAAGACTGTTCCTTAGGTGTTCCCATTAAAAGGCACCATAAACGTCCAGCTGCTCTCCCTGCTGTGAGTTTAACGTCCCAGCAGATCCCCTGAGGGACACAAAACCATTGTATTGGGATCTAATACAGATATCCTATCATTCCATAGTCCAATCACATCAAGCATACTGTACAATTGCCAACACAATCCATTTCAAAGCATTCTCTCCTTCATGAACTTGACCTTGACTCCTTTTTTACCACCACCCCATCCCTACACCCAGCCCAACCCCCACACCAGAGGCATACTTAACTAGGAATTGGTTGTAATAAAACCAGGCACGGACGAACGGGAAGTCCAGTATAGCAATTCATTTGGATTCAGCCTCATATGGTACCAGGAAAACTAGCACAAATCATTTGCAAGAGAGTTCCTACTAAAACAACTTACTGAATGTTTACATTTGTCTCCCAAAGTATCTGAAATCTCCCTCAAATAGCAGTAAAGAATATAAATAATATAAAGCCACAAAGACAAAGAACAATGATAATTAAAAAAAACAACTATGAGAGATGGATGAGATATTCCCTGCAAGTCTGGAAAGATGACACTGCTGTCTCTGGAGGAGGCTCAGTAGTTCATGCACAGGTTTAGGGATAATTCAGCAATTCTACTTATTGGAGATTTTTAGAATTCTATGCTTAGAAAGATGGATATGTGTGGTTGCATACGTGCAGCTTATAAAAAGAAGTGGAGTATTGTAGAGATATTTTTCTTTCATTGTACCCAATATACCGTAACTCAATAAATAATTGTATAATAGTAATAAAACCTTCAGATAGTTCAGATTTGGCTCATTAAACCCATTGCTGGTATTAGCAATTCAAGAAAATCTTATCAGTTATGTTTTTGAAATATCTCTGATTAGCTAAATGTCTATACAAAGTCAAGATAACATTAAAGTATATATTGTATATGATGTAACAAATGAGGCAATTAATTTGGATTTGTTTCCACAGAATAAGCCATTTGCTATTTCTGTACTTTGTATGGCAGATTAGGTTTGATCATGGTGGCTTATTATATTCTTTCTGAGTCATTAAGAGCTATTACTGACATGCACCAAACTGTTTTGAAGCTCTGTCATTATGTTTAAAACATATAATTTGTAGATAAAAGTAAAAGCATGAAGCTTGTCAAATATTCTTTCATTTCATACTGGGAAGAACAAAATTCTTCACTTCAATGTTGAGTTATTATACGTCAGAAAAATAGATACCTAAAAAAGCAAATGGTATCTCAATATTTGCAGGGGAACTGTAGCAAAGTTTACTAATTGCTTTCCTTTTAATACACAGGAGGAATCTTCTTCCCAGACCTCTAGGAACTTACATAAGGCCAGGTGGCTGGTTTTATTCAATAGAATGTAAATGAAATCGATGTATCTTATTTCTGACCTGAAGCTTTTAGATCAAGTATATCACCTCCATTTTCCTTTGGAGGTGGCCTTGAGGGTTATTTACTGAAACATTGTCCACAAAAACAAAGTATCCCAGATCTCTGAAATATTTAATAGAGATGAACATCATTAAAGAGACATTTTATCCACATCAGACTTTATGTACATGAGAAATAAACTTTTTATTTTAGTGTTGTAGCAGCAAGCATCAACTTACCCTGGTTAAAACTAGTATGTCTTGTCATGTAGAATATGCACATAAATTTAATAGTCTTATGTAGACCCACACGTAACAGGATTTTAATAGAGGTACTCAGTATGAACTTGGAGGCAATTATTCTTTCAAACATTATCTAAGTATAAATATGTGTCCCTCAATTTACATAATTTTGACTAACAAATCAGATCATAAAATTATTATGTGTTAGGTATGTATGTATCTGTGTGTATAAAAGGTTAATACTTATATGTGGTCAGAATTTTTTTAAATCATTAGGTTAGGTGATATATTGAAACACACAAACCCCACTGCCATTAAGTCAAGTCAAACTCATAGCACCCCTATATAGTGTTTCTAAGAAGACAGTAAATCTTTATGGGAGCAGACAGCTTCATCTTTCTCCCACTGACGAGTTTCGAACCACAGACTTGCTGTTGGCAGAGCAAACATGTGTTAGACAGGGTTCTCTAGAGAAACAAAACCAGAACACTTATGATTTTATAGATAGATAGATACAGCAAGAAGAAATGAACAGCTAATTAGTCCACAGAGCAATACAGAGGGCTCAGTTCAACTCACTTCTATGAGACAGTTAATATACTGGCAGTCCTTCAACTCACAAGGGCTGCTGGGTGCAAGTCAAGGAAGCAGACAGCTGAGTCTTCTGTAGAGCAATACAGGCAGTACAGCCACAGGCAGCAAACAGTAGGACGGACGGGTCACCAATAGTCAGCCAGATGGCAGGGTCCGACAGTCCCCAGCTCAAGTGATGTATACACCAGCAGTGTGACGAAGCAGGTCTCAAAGGAACCGCAAACTATAGTGACAAGGTTCACGGGTAGTGTAGCTTGCAAATTGAGGCAGAGAAATAGCTAAGGCAGCCACACACTGGTCCAATCATCAGAGAGCAAGAGACAGAAAGGAGAGCCATTTATCTCTTTGTCCTTCATTTAAACTGCAACCTTATGAATCCCACATGTATTCATTGGCCAGGTTGGCACAATAGACCTACCTATCACAAACAGTTCCACTAGGGCTCTGATGCATGTGAAAGAAGTTTCTAAATTGAAAGGTACCACAAAATATAATCAATAACCTAAGCATCATCATTATAATTGTCAGCAACATATTGTTTCCTTAAGAGTCTCAGGATTGGCCATGAGTAATACACATATTAATTTCACTGAATAACAAGACTGTAATTCAATCAATTATTAAAGTTGTTTGACATAGCACTGAGAAACCTATATAATTTGATTCGTTGTTACCTTGACTGATGGAGAAAGTAACTCCAGTTTCACACAGACACAGTCTTAGACTGTTCTTCCATCTCATTTGTCAAGCTGGTCACTGTGATACAGAACTGTCTCACCACAGAACACACTCAAAGTGGTGTATGAGTTGCTTGTGACTGCTCAGAGCCATGAGACATGGATGCGTATGTTTGGTTGTTTCATCAGATTTACCTAAGTAATTCAAATTAAATTAAATACCTTTGTGTGTATTTTCCCATCCAATGACATATTTATGTTTTAGAGACAGTGGCTTCTCTTATTTTCATCAAGCATTGAGATAGATGACATCTATTCTTTTTCTCTGGGAGGGAGATGATGCTTTCTGTGAATCAGAATCGACTCAATGACATTTTTCAGTCAGTGTTTGGGTTTAGTTTTTTGAGTTTATTCTTTTCGTCTTCAATAGCTTGTTACATCAGTTAGCATCTAAGTGTCCGCATGCATTCTGTCTACGAAGCCCTTTTGAGTTTCGGGAAAACTTGACCCTCAAATGTCTTCTTTCCATGATATCTCTATGCTCATAAATGAGTCTATTCTCTCCTTTTGCACTGGTGGTGCTGTCGCCTAAGTATTGGACAACTAAACAAAAAGTCAAGGGTTCAAACCCACCAGTTGCTTAATGGGGGAAAAATAAATCTCGTCTGCTCCTATAAAGATTTGCAGATCTGGCAACCCTAAAGGGTCTCTGTGAGTTGGAATCAACTCAATGGCAAAGAGTTGGGGTTGGGTGTTCCAGTTTTTTATAGCAGCTCTTATGAGTTTTATGAAAGGAATAGGAAAGTTTTATCTTTTCATATTTTTAGAAATTGTGTATGTACTATAGGAGCTTTCTGTATTTGAAGTGTTTGGAATTCTTATACTTAAAATCAACAGGGCAGAATATTCTTTGGGGGGGGGGGGGGAGAAGGTAGACTGCCTGTTGATCAATTCCCTGATGCTTATCTTCCTTTTTTATATTTGTAATTGATAACACTTTTCCAAAAGTGACCATTTACCTAGTTATAATTGGGATAATAATATATAATTATGATTTCTAAAATATATTTCTAACATATTTTTCACTGTCATTTACTCAACTATGACACTACGTGAGCCTACTGAACAGAGAATGCCCTTGTGGCTTCCAGAGACCGTCACTTTTGAATGGGAGTCAAAAATCCATGTGTTTCCCTTGAGAAACTGCCAGTGGCTTCAAATTGCCTATAACTTTATGTTATTATTCACCTAGTTTCTATTGTTACTTATTTCTGATTTTTTAGGGTAAATATTTAGAGCAAATTGTTTGAATTTTTCAGAAGAAAAAACTTCACTTTTGTTTATTATCTGTATTGTTTTCTATGTCATTGATTTATCTCATTTTTTATCATTTTCATCTTTTTCTTTTAGGCTTTTGCTGTTGTTCAAATCCGACTGCCTCCTATGCTGCAACTGCAGGAATTTTGCATAAATAATAAGCACTAAACCCAGGGCACGGATTCTAACTTTATGGTTTATGACCAGAACGCTGTTCATCAGACCACAGTTTCCCTTATGGACAAAAGAACCAAAGCACAATGCTGTAACTTTGTCTTCATGCTTTTCTCTTTATTGTACATAAAACTAATTACCGTGCTGCATTTGCTAAATCTAAGTTTATATTTAAATAGGAACTTATACCAAATACAACTATCTCATTCATGGCTCTATAAAAAAATACCTGTGCTCTTATGTTAATAGGGTTCTTGAAAAGCCCCAGCTGCCCTGTGGGAGAAAAGTGAGGCTCTCTGCTCCATTCAACAGTGATGGTCTCAGAAACTCAGGGACGCAGGGTTTAAAGGACGTGGGCCTTCACTCTCTCTTTCTCTTGCTTTTATTTGGGGTGGGGGTAGTTTGGTAGTGCAGGGGAGAGGTTGAAACATTCCCCATAGTTGCAAATCCCATCTCAAAAAATGAAATGATGTCCCAGTAACCCCCCTGTAAATGTGGTTCTCCATGGCTTTTCCTCTCCCCTCCTCCCTCCAACCCTCTATGATTTCCTATCCTTCCCCTCCCCCTGCCTCTGCCCCAGTCCCTAGTTTCCACATCATCTTCTAAATCTAAATGTCGTGTATGTGCAAAAAACACATTTATTTTTCCTGGCTTTTCTTTGTAAGAGTTGGTGTTATTAAATATTTATCTTTAGAAGATTGACTATCTGTATATGATTTTGCTACACATAATGTCCTCCAGTTTTGTCCGTGTATTGCAGTGTCTAAGAGAATCCTCATTGTTTTTTATTGATGCATAATATTCCATTGTATGGATGTACCCAAGTTTGTTTATCCATTCCTCAGGAATTGGAGTTTTCGTGTTGCCATGCTTTGGCTATTATGAAAACTGCTCTAATAACCATAGGTGTCCCTATGTCTGTAAGTGTTGTATTGTTTATTTCTTGAGGATGTATACTTGCAGCACGTGCATTGCAGCAACATGTGTTTAAGAATGCGTCAAACTGATTTTCACGGTGCTTGTACCATTTCACAGTCCCACCAGCAATGTTTGCTCACTCCGATCCATCCACAGTCACCCCAACATTTACTATCTTCTGGATTTTTTAAAATGTTGTTGAAGTGTTGGTATCTTGTTCTTTTAATCTGCATTTCTCTTATTGTTAATGAGCACTCGTTACTGGTTGCTGGATGTCATCTTTGGTAAATTGTCTATTAAGTATTGTGTCTATTTTGATTGAGTTACTTGTATTTTTCTTGTTATGGTAGTGTAATTTTTCTACAGACTTTGGAAATTGGCCCTTTAATCTGGTGTATCATTACTAAATATTTTCTCTTTTAATTATTTTGATGAAGTATTTTGATGTACATACCTTCTAAAAATGAGATGGTCCTGCCCTTTATTTTTTCTTCTGTAGTGTAGTTTTCATTATGTTGGTTCATTTGTTTTTGCCTTGTATTAGGACCCATAGGTTTGTTCCTATTTTTGTTGTTGATGGTCTTTATGGTTATGGAGTTTATAATTAGGTCTTTGATGTATCTTGAGTTCATTTGTAAACATGATGTAAGATATGGGTCGTATTTCATTCTTTGGCAGGTGAAGATACAGTTTTTGTAACAACATTTATTAAAAAGGCAATCTCATCACCAATAGTGTGTTTTGGTCCTGTATCAAAATTGAAATGTCTGAGATCACTGAAGATAAAATGGGTGCATAAGCAAATTGGTGAAGAAAGCTGATGGTACCTGGCTATCAGAAGATATAGCATCTGGGGTCTTATAGGCTTGTAGTTAAACAAGCAACCATCTAGCAGGGAAGCAATGAAGCCCACATGGAAGAAGGGCCCCAACCTGTGTGGTCATGGGGTATTTATGGAAAGAGGTATCAAAAGTTCAAAAACAAGTAACCAAATTGAAATGAAAGGTGTGGATGTAGTGGGGACCCAAAATGTCATTAAAGACTTCAAAACCCACCTGTAAGATAATTGGCCAGTCCCTTTCAGAAGGGCCACATGGAAGGAATTATAAATCCAGGGTGCCCTATGGCACTGATGAACCACATAACTATCCTCTAGTTCTTTAATATTTCCTGCTCTTACTATATTATGGCTTTTATTTGTTTTACTTCATTAATCATGCTAAATTTTCAATTATTCATTTGCATATTTAAGATCATTTGGTACATGAAAGTCAAGATCAATAACCCTTCAGAAACAGTAATAGGAATAATGGTTTCCTGAGGGTACAGGAAGAGGGAGGGTGGAGGTGGGAAATGTGGAGCTGATAGCATTGATGGCTGTATAACCCCACTTGATGGGATTGAACCACAGAATTGTATATGAATGAATATATTGGATTGTGTACACTGTGACAAAAATTAAGACAAAAACTATTATAGAAAAAAAGAGTTAGGACTTCTGGGAGGTATGGGGGCATGGGATGTGATAAAGGGAAGCTGATATCAAGGGGTTCAAAAGAAAGAAAATTTGAAAATGATTGTGGTAGAAACTGTACAATACTGCTTGATGTGCTTGAACTATGGAATGTTGTGATATCTGTAAGAGCTCCCAATGAAATGCTATTTTTTTAAAAAAGAAAACAAAATTAGGTGTCTGAAGGTACTTGCTTTTGTTTCTTAGTTCTCAATTCTAATCCATTGGTAACCATATCTATCTTTCTACAAATATCAGACAGTATGGATTAACATGGCTATATAATATATTTTAAAGTCTAGAAGTGAAAGGTCTCCTGTTTTGTTTTTCTTCAAAGGTGTTTTATTTTTTTAATCATTTTATTGGGGTCTTGTACAATTCTTATCACCATCCATCCATTGTGTCAAGCACATTTGTACATTTATTTCCCTCATCATTCTCAAAACATTTTCTTTCTACTTAAACCCTTGAGATCAGCTCCTCATCCCCCCCCCTCCATCTCCCTCAGAACCCTTGATAATTTATAAATTATTATTATTTTGTCATGTCTTACACTGTCTGACATCTCCTTTTACTCACTTTCCTGTTGTCCATCCTCTAGGGAGGGGGTCATATGGAGATCCTTGTGATCGGTTTCCCCTTTCTCCCTCACCTTCGCGCCACTCTCCCATTATTGCCACTCTCACGTCTGGTCCTGAGGGGTCCACCTGTCCTGGATTCCCTGTGTTTCCAGTTTCTATCTGGACCAGTGTACATCCTCTGGTCTAGCCGGATGTGAAAGGTAGAATTGGGATCATGATAGTGGTGGGGAGGAAGCATGAAAGAACTAGGGAAAGTTGTGTGTTTCATCGTTGCTGCACTGCACCCTGACTGGCCCATCTCCACAGTGTTTTATGTGTCCTGAGTTTCTTTCCTTTAAATATAAGGTTGTTGGTTAGTTTTTCCATTTCTTTGAAGAATTATGCTGGGATTTGGATCAGAATTTATTTGAATTTGTAAAGGATTTTGGTACTATTGAAATTTTCACAAGGCTTAATCTGCCTATCCAGGAACATGGTAAATTGTTCCATTTGTGTAAGTTTATTTTGGTTTCTTGTAGGAGTGTTTTGTAGTTTTCCTTTCTATAAGTTTTCCTTTGTTTCTCTGATAAGATTTATTTCCAAATATTTTATTGTATGTGTAATTCCTATAAATGGTATTTCTGTTTTCATAATTTTCAGTGTCTTCTTCTTTATTATATAAGAACCTTATTGATTTCTGTACGTTGGCTCTATAACTGCTCCACTGCCAAAATTTTCATTTAGTTCCAGCAATTTTTCAATTTAATCTTTTCAGGTTTTCTGTATATAGGACTATATCATCTGCAAATAAGAGTTTTATTCCTTCTGTGCCTGTGTGAATACTTTTAATGTCTTTTTAATGCCTTAAAACTGGAGGTAGACTTCCAGGACTATATTAAATAAAGTAGTGATAAAAGGGAAACTCTGGTTCCTGGTGCACAAGGTGTATGTTTTCAACTTCTCACCATTAAGTGAAATACTGGTCATTGGTTTAGCATATATAGCATTTATAGTGTTGAAAATGTTCCCTTTTATTCTGATTTTAATGAGTGTTTTCATCAGGAGTTGATGCTGAATTTTATCAAATGCATAGTCTGCATCAATTAATATACTGAGATGGTTTTTTCTCCTTTATTTTGTCTATGTAATAAATTACATTGATAGTTTTGTTTTCTAGAATTAAGGCATCCTTGCATATTTGATATGGACCCCACTTGACTTTGATGTATTTTTATTTTATGTTTTGTTGAATTCTGTAAGCTAGGATTTTATTGAAAATCTTGGTGTGTCAAAGTATCTTCATTGGAGATATTTATCTTTATTGCTCAATTCTGGTGATGTCCTTGCCTGGATTAGATTCCAGATTATAGTTGCTTCTTAAAATGAATTTGGTAGTGTATTGTCCATTTGTGTACTATGAAATAGCTTATGTAGAATTGGCCAAACACTTCTCGAAATGTTTGATAGAATCCGCCAATGAAAACTTGCAGTCGTGGGCTTTTTAATGTTGGGAGTTGTTTTATAACTAAAGCTATTTCTTCTCATGTTTAAGGTTTATTGAGATTTTCTATATTGACTTGTGGTAATTTAGGTAAATAACACATTTCAATAAATGAATCCATTTCTTTTAGATTTTAAATTTTGTTGTAATAAAAATTGCCATGATAATGCGTGATTATATATTTTTTATCTCATTCGGTTCTCTTGTAAAGTCATCCATATCATTTCTTATTCATAGAATTTGCTTTCTGTCATTCTTTTCCTTGGTTAGGTTTACCAGAGATCTGTAAATGTTATTGATCTTTTTGAAGAACCAATTTCCTGTCTTGTGGGCTTTATACATATACTTAATTTTCTGATTCATTTATTTCTGCTCTAATCCTTATTATTTATTTTCTTCTCAAACCCAGTCATTTGTTTTGCTGATCTTTTTTCAATTGTTATAGTTGGTGTGGTAAAGTATTTATTTGGTTTTTTTCCCTGCCTTTTCTATGTGTGCAGTTATTGCTATAAACTGCCCTCTGAGTAAAGCTTTTACCTTGTCCCAGAGATTTTATATTTTCTTTCTCATTTGTTTCAAGTTATCGTTGATTGAGTTTTTTTATTTATTCAGTTACTCAGTGATTTGTAAGTAGAGTGCTTAATTTCCATCTATTTCATTTTTAGTATTGATCATTTTATGAATGATTTCTAATTTTACCACATTGTGACCTAAAAAGAGGATTATTAGTATCTTGATGTTTTTTAATGTATTGATGCTTGTTTTGTGGCCTACCATATAACCTATTCTAGATTTGATTTCATAAGCACTAGAAGGGAAAGTGAAATGAATTGTTGTTGGTTACATGTTTGTATATGTCTCTGAAACCAAGCTGATTTATTGTGTTGCTTAATTTTCTGTATCTTTGTTGATTTTTGGTTTAGCTGATTGATATTTAGTAATGTATTGAAGTCTCCTAGTATATTGTGGTTTATTTGTCTTTTTATTTCTGTAAGAAATTCACTTACCTTTTTTGATACTCTCATTTCATGCGTACATATTTCTTATGGTTTTGGTTTCTTGCTCAGTTAAAGCTTTCACAATTATATAGTGTGCGTCTTTGTTCATTCTTATGTCATTTACTTTGATGTCTGCTTTGTCAGAAATTAATCTTGCTACTCCTGCTTTCTTTTTACTATCATTAGACTGATATATTTTCCTTACTTTGAGTTTTATCTATGCTTTTCTTTATATCTAATGTCTGTTTTCTGTAAGCAGCACATTAACGGTTAATGCTTTCTTAACCATTCTGTAACTCCAATCCATTTACATTCACAGTTGTTATTGACAAATATGGTTTTTCTGGCATTATTTTCTTATTTTGTGTGGTGATATTGGTTTCCATTTCCATGTGTGTTGTACTCCTTTTCTTTACAAGTTGTCTTGTCATACTTCCTTTGCTTTTTTCTTTTTATAATATTGTACAGTTTGCCTGCATAATTTTGTTCTTTTCTGTTTTGTTGAGGTTTTCAATATTTAAGGATTGCTTGTTTTTGTGGTTTTCATTCCAAATTCAAGACATATTTTTGTCTTTTATGAAACTTTTAAATATTTTTTCCATTGGACTATTCATTGTCTACTCCTTTCCCTTTGTGTGTATGTATGTATTTTTTATCTTCATTTCAGAATGTTCTCCACTGCTTCTTGTTTTGATTTACTTGTTTTGTTTCATTTTGAGTATCAATTAAATAGTATGTTTTCACAATAACAATATTTTTCTGATATTTTTAGGTTACTGTGTACTGTTATAGATTATCTGTTCAAATAATTCCTTTTAATATTATTGTAAAGGTGGTCTTGTTTTTGCAAATTCCTTTAGTTTGTTTTTTTATTCCTCTCTCATATTTGAGGGATAGCTTAGCTAGATATACGCTATAGGATGACAGTCTTTTTCTTCCAGAATTTTCTATGTAATGTCCTATTACCTTCATCCTTGCATCATTTTAATTAAAAGTTATAAAGGATGCTAATTGGTTAAACTTTGCATGTGGCTGTCTTCGTGTCGTGCTGCTCTCAGCGTTGTTTCCATTTCCTTACTATTGGACAGTGTTCTTATACTGTGACTTGGTGCTGTCCTTTGGGGATCCATTCTGTTTGGACTTCGTGAATAGTTATTTCATGTTCTGCCAGAATATTGGTGAAATTCTCCCTCAATGCTGGATCAGCCCTTTTCTTTGGAGTTAACATGTCTTCTTATGTTTCGGGATGTTTATCAACATGTATTATTTATTTTGATAGTGTCCCATAAAAATGAGCTCCCCTTCAGCTTTTTGGGTCACTCATATACAACTCAAACATCTTGTATTTTTGCCTTCAGAGATTTGTCTTTGAGATCACTGATTCCTGTTCTTATTGTTTCTTTACTTCTGTTTTGTTCTTTCACAGTGCTATCCAGTTATAATATTTTCATATTTTCCTTCTGTATTTCTATTTGGAGTTGTTGAATTATTTCTAGCTTTCCATTCATTTTGTCCGAATGACCTTTTAGAGCATTTCTGAGTCCTAGGATAGTCACTTCTGATGGTTTTGTTTGTTTGTTTGTTTACTGATATACAATTTCCCTCTAGTCACTTTAAGTAACTGGAAACCACTAATGTGGTCTCCATCATGGACGGATCCAAGGTGCTCTATCTACTCCTTTAGGTGGTCCTCTCGGTTCGCATCTGTATGTATTCGAATTAATTGGCTGTTTCTGCAATTGTGTCCAGATTGATTGTTGTCTCTGATTTAAAAATAAATTAAAGTGTCTGAAATGTTTTGATTGCTCTGTTATATCAAGTCAGGTTATTGCTGGTGCCTTTCAGTGTACTACTAATCTAGAGAACAATGTGTAAAAGAACAAAATCTTATTTAGTTCTGTGCCATCCACACAATTAGGTTTCAACCCATTGTTGTATCCACTATGTCAGTCCATCTCATTTACGATGTCTCGCTACCTTCCTCTACTTTGATGACCCTCTGCTTTACCAAGCATGATGTCTTTTTTTTCTTGATAATATGTTTAAAGAGATAAAGTCTTGCTTCTAAAAACCATGTTAGATTGCGTGGAGAAGCAAAACCAGTGACTGTGGGTGTATCTATGTATAGAGAAAATAGTTATATCAGAAATTGGCTTACACAGTTGCAGAAGTAGGTTAAGTCCAGTTGGGTTCAAGTCAATAGTCCGGATGTAAGATGGAGGCTTCTCTTAACTCGCATAGCTGCAGGAGCTGACAAAGAAGGAAGATGAAGATGAAGCAGAAGGGTCACAGGCTGATGGATGCAGAACAGAATGAATATTAATCCAAGATCAATCGTCAACAGATAGCTGCTAGGACTGATAGACAACACAGCAGGAGACAACGAACAAGAGGCAGGACCCGATGCAGCAGAAGGAGAAGGAGCAAACATGTTAGCTCGGTTCTGCTCAGGGTCTCTCTGGTACAACAGGCCAGAGCCCACGAAGGTGTCATCAGGCTGCAACATGATGGGTCGACTGGAGTCCGCCCCTCCATAAACCCAGATGTTCAGTGGACATAAAAGCTAACCATCAGAGGAGAATGCTGCCTGTACTTGCTCCAAGACAGATTGATTTGTTCTGGAAATCCACAGCACCTTCAATATTCTCCACCAATTCCATGATGAAAATGATCAATTCTTATCCAGATTTCCTCATTCATCATCCGGCTCTTCCATGCACAAGATGCCATGGCAGGAATCTCAGCTTGGAGCCACTGTTAGTCCTCAGTGTGTCATTTTGAATGGTTGTGTTGGATCTAGCATTTGAAGAAGGCAAGCTTGGGACGTTGTGGAAAGAACAGGTGTGCTCGGCCAGGCTTCCTTCCTGTCCAAGAGACTTGGATCAGCCTCAGTTCTCATTTGTGTTTAACCTTTCCAGGCATTTATTTTCCTCCTTTCACTGACCATACTTAGGTGTATAATTTCTATGAGGCTGTCTTGCAATCTGGTCGCTTCTTTCCTCAAGGGCACCCTGCCTGGCAAATGCACAACAGTCTTTTGTCTCATCCGGGTTCATTCAGAGGAGCAAGTCCAAACTTCCGCACAGAGTCAATCATCTGCAGCGTTTAAAACATCGCAGACATATTAAAATGCTATTCCATATTCAGTGTCCAGTTATAACCTTAGCCACCAATAGATTGAGTCAGAGCTAACTTTGTGTAACTAAAGATGTTAAGTGTTAGGTTGTCATCACACAGATTTCCTGAGATGAAAGTTGGACTTGTGCTGGCTGGGACCAACGGGATTATAGGCTAGCGTCCACAGAGTCGACAATGTCCTCAGAGGGACAGCAGAACCAAGGAAGAGACGGCCACACTGGAAGGAGTGAACATGTGGAATGGGTTCCAAGGAGTTCAGGGCCGATCAAGGAAAAACAATAACCAGGTAACACTAGCTTGTACCACTCGTTAATTGGACCAAAAGCATTAACCATTGCAGGAAGGAGCAGACCCTTAGGGCAGGAGGTCTTCCAGAAATAAGAGATGAGGGAGCCACCAAAAGAGGAAGAGGGATGGAAACTCCAGGGAAGAGAGAAAGGGGCGGGGGCTGCCTTCCACGGGCCTCAGTGATGTCCTTCTGTAGCAAGGAGGGCGTCTCTGGGTCACAGAGGATTTTGACTATGAGTACCTGCTCTGTTAATTCTTAGGGAAAGGCACAGCTAGCACCTGCTGTCTGAATTTACAGCCACGTATAGATTCACTTTGAGTTACATTTGACTCCGTGGTAGTGGGTGGCTTTGAGGGTTTTACATAAACTTTGAGAATTTTTTACCATTCAGAATTTCTCTAATAACAATGAAAGGCTAGGTACACTGTAGCCCAGTTAATTTTGAAGCCCAGTCAATTCCTCTCCTTGTACACATGGCAAGCTATGGGGAAGCGATCAGACTTGCTCTTCTCATGGGATTTTGTGGGAGAATCATTAACCCTTTCAAAAACAAACAAAAAAACCCTTCACAGTCTATTTCTGATTTATATTTTCAGGCGTAGAAAGCTTTATTCTCAAAAAGTTTCCAATAAATGCTTATTAACTGGTGTAATAAAATGCTTCAGACCATCCGTCATTCTCTGAACACACTTGACAGTGGTAGATGTTTGAGCTAGTGCCCCTCCAAAGGGTCAAGGGCAAAAGTCATCAACTCTGTGGGTATTCACTGCAGAAAAAGTCCACTCTTGTCATTTAAAGTCCATGTTTAAAGAAGTCCCAAAGTGTGGGGGGAAATGTATCTTATCTAAGTTCCATGTTTTAGCACGTGTTGCAGGGATTCCCAGTACAGCCATAGTCTGTTCACTTTTGTGGCAAAGATCCTACTTTCTGTGCCATTACTACTTCCCAAAACCCCAACTACAGTATTTTCTCTAATGTTTGAGGGTCCAAAAGAGAGCCCAAATCCTAAATATAATTCAAGGAGAACATTGATTTATTAAGCCTTATACAGGAAGAAAAAAAGAAAAAGAGGCATCATCTGGATGAGGGAAACAATTAGCACAAGGTTATAATTGGGCCCTAGGGTTTGTAGAGATTCAGGACCTTAAAGGGGGCAATGGGAGAGCAAAGGAAACTGTCACAACAGCATAATGAGTGGCAGGTGGCAGATAAATACATCACGGTTAAGCGTAGGATGACACAAGTGGCAACAGGACCACAATTGGGACACTTGCATTATGTTAGACAGAAGACCTTGGACCAAAACAGTAAGAATATGTTGCATGACCACATGAGTGTAGCACCTCAGTTTCCTAAAGGCACACCCAGGCAGTCCTCGTGAGCAAGACTGCAGCTCCCAGGATGGGCTAGGAGAGTAACAGTACTCTACTCTGAAGGCGCTGTGCCTGAGAGCAAAGCTATTCCCATTGCTGATCAGAAGGACTTCAAGGAAGGTTGGATTTAAGTGGCGATTCATCCTTGAATTGGGGTCTGCCACTGTAAGCCAGAGTCTTTTACAAACTGGGTTCCTAGAAACTTAAGCTCTAATACGGTACCAAATGACAGAAAACCAAAATGTATTATGTATTGAGAAAAGTAGGACCCCTCCCCACTGCCTGCATTGAAATCTCTGTTGATTGGATGGAACTATAACCAATCAGAAAGAAGCCCTGGCAATGTGGTGGATTACACATGGGGCTGTTTAGCCAGGAGGTGGACAGTTCCAAACCATTAACCGTTCCATAGGAGAAAGATGAGGGTGAGGGTGTCTACTTTCATAGAGTTACATTTTGGAAACCCACGGGGCCCGTTCTACCCGGTCCTACATGGTCACTATCAGTGAGAATTTACTTGATGTTAGGGAGTTCCAGGAAACATGGCAACATGAATAGCCATGCTATGCTATTTTCTGATATGCCCCCTAGCTTGTAGAACCATTTGTGGTAATATCCAAAGCTCAGTAATAGTTGGGGTTCTTTTTTCCATGTATGGTTCAATTTTTCAACACTTCTTAGACAATACAATTTTTAAAATTGTTCAACAAGTAGGGAAATCAGGCACAGTAACATTGCTTTTATAATTACAGAAATTAGGATTTGGGGGAAGTAATGTGTCAGACAGATTGAGCATAGTCCTTAAAGTCAAAGCATTCTCAGACTGCGACCAGTTCCCGATACTCAATTGCTGTGTGATTTAGGGTAACTGGCATATCCTTTGCGAGTCTCTTCGTCTCTAAAGTAGAGGCAATGCCAAAATCTTTCTCAAAAGGTAAATAGAAAGATTAAATTAGATACTTCCTAAGATGTGTACCACAGGGAACTGTCATGGAGCATACATTTTATACATAAAATGCCCTCTTAATATCCAAGGTGGAATGGATTAATGAAACAAAAGTTCCAATCCATTGACTCCAAACTTGAATTATTCCCTTTAGAGGATACTATAAAGACAAACAAGAGCAGGTTGTAAAGATGAGTGTGTCCAGTCTACTGTGTGAAATAGTTGGCCTTTCAGAGTTAAAATTTAATTTGTATTATTAAGGACTTAAGGTTTCCATTTATGTTCTGGGAAGACTTCCAATGTACAGAAGTATATCTTATAAAGTACTGTGCTTCAGCCTGGGAAGAAGAAAGAAAAATTAAACAATAACCAGCAGCAGCTAGATTAGGATGAACTAATCGTACTTCATCCCTGGCCAACAATAATGATGAGATCATGGTCTCCACAGGCTTCCCTCTGGGAAAAAAATAGCTCAGTCTAACGTATAGATTTTCTCCTAGAATTTTGTTTCAGGCCTGACTCTAAGCGACAGATGACGTTTCCATGATATGGGCCCTACCTACCCAAACATAAATATAAACTTTTCAATTGAGATTATTTATTTGTATGCCAAAGAAGCAGCCATGATTGTACATACTTCAGTAACTGTCACCCACAACCTTTGCCAAGAACTTTCTCGAAACAAGTTTTGGATAAAATAATATTATGTTTCTAAAAGGCAAATCAATACAAATTAAGATAAGCTTCAATCACACTCAATATCAGTTGAACAGAATAATATACTGTAGGTTACGGCTTAAGTCAAGGGTAACAGTTGAAATATAAAACATACATGGATTATAAATTATCAAGGAGGAGTGAAGGGAAAAAATGAGGAGCTGATACCAAGGGCTCAAGTAGAAAGCAAATGTTTTGAGGATGTTGATGGCAACAAATGTACAAATGTGCTTGACACATTGTATGTATGTATAGATTGCAATAAGAGTTGTATGAGCCCCCAATAAAGTGATTTTTAAAAAGAACAATGGCAATATATGTACCAATATCTCTGGTACAATTGATGTATAGATTGTAACAAGAGTTTTAAGTGTCCCAATAAAAGAAAAAAGTACATCCTGTTATTTTCTCTTGAAATTTTGATCAAATCCACTTTTAGGGATCACCCATTAAACTAATGAAATAGCTAATCAAGTCTCTTTCTTTCTTATCTAAAATATGTTCATATCGATGATGATATATTCAATCTGCATATGCTCAAGTCTTCCAAATTGAAGTTAAGAAAAATAGAATAAGATCAGTCCATGTTGATAGGATGCTTTATTTCTTTGCTTGTCAATAAGTGAAGGTCTTTTTTAATATTATATGCTGTTATATTTGTATATCACAATTCTTCACCTGCAGCTCTCAGTCCATTCCTGCTCCTAGTAAGCCTATCTACCAAGATCCAAAACCCAGGTCCCTTGCTGCTCAGTCCATTGTGATCCAAACCAGCCCTAGTGGGCAGAGTAAAACTCTGCCATGCGGTTTCAAAGGCTGAATTACAGTAGCAGATTGCCACATCTGTCTCCTGCAGAATGGTTAATGGGTCTAAACTGCTGGTCTTTTGGTTAGTAGCAGAGTGCTTTATCACCGTGCCATTACAGTTTCATATTTTTAAAAAGCACCACCATCTAATTGATTCTGACGTACAGCAAGCCTATAGGACAGAGGAGAGTTTCCAAAACTGTAAATCTGTACAGGAGCAGACAGCCTCATATTTCTCCCACAGAGTGGCTAGTAGGTTTGAACCACTGACCTTATGATTAGCAGCCCAGTGGCTAACACAGTACACCACTAAAATCTCTTAATGCTCCACATAGAGCTCTCCAAAGGAACTATCTTAGACCATTGTGAATTTGCTGGCAATCTCTCTCTCTGAAAATGAAAAGCACGCACTTCATTATTTTCTCCTTCCTACTCTTTGCCCTTCACTCTTGCATTTTGATTAGACCTAATCTTATTATTTCCATTATTACAATTTTGACAGAAGGATTTCACAGGTGTAAAGGCTATGACTCATTCATTGCTTTACTATAGATACTGAATTTTAATATACTCCACAAGGAAAATATTTTCATGGAATTTTCAAATATATATAACTGTGTGCATATATATATATATATATATATATTTATCAAAACCTTGCTGGTGCTGAGTGAAATGCTACCATCACAATATAGTAAATACTCTTTTTGTGTCTAGCCTCCCAAAATGAAAACTTAGATAATTCATAGCAGGTTTAGAAGTGGGAAAACTCAGCAGTAAGGCACATCTGCAGAGTGTTATATGCGAAGGGATGCTATTAATAGCCTGCTGTGAGCTCCAGCTTGGAGAATGAAGAAAGAAGCTAAATCTTGTCTCTCTGTAGAGGTTTCACTTTTAAAATAGTTCTCTGTATCCTTCTGTGTGTGTGCATATGCATTTTTGTGTTGCTGCTATTTATTCTTGTAAGCAACAAAGCAGGAGTTTGAGCATAGTATATAAAGGAGCTATAAGGAGGGAGTAAGGAGTATTCTATTTAATCATTCAACTCTGATATGTACCAAGCTTCACTATTCTTTGATAATAAATTAGTCTATATCAATTATCCAAATTGTATTGGCTCTGACCCTCCAAATAGTCATCCAAGTGAACTCAACCTTTTCTCCCAGGTTTTCTTCGGAAGTAGGCACACCTACCTGATGGTCAGTTCAGCTTACCTTTTCTGGGCCCCAGAGACCTCCGAGTTCCCTCGAACAGGTCCTTTGAGGCCCATGCAGACAATCACAGATCGCCATGTTAGCATGAAGGATATTTGCTATGTCTGGTCACTAGAGAAGCCTGGTGATACAATGGCTTAAGCATTGAGTTGCTCATAGAAAGGGTATAAACCCACCAGCATCTCCATGGGAGAAAGATAAGGCAGGGTGCTTTTCTTAAGATGTGCAGTCTTAGAAATCTCATGGGGCAGTTCTACGCCATTTGAGAGGTTCACTATAAGTCAGAATAACCTCCATGACAGTAGATTTGTTTGATTTTTGGTGGTCACTGGTGAGGGTGCAAACTAGTGCTTATAAACACATAACATAGGACTAATAGTTTCCATGTGCTTGTGTATCTTAGAAGGAGAGATACTGATTATCTGGTTAATGCATGCCTCAGCTCTTCCGAGACCACACAAACCACATATCAGCAGATAGCATACCCTCTGATTCCCTATTTTAAATTAAGTGCACTTATCTCCACTGCTGTGCACAAGCTCCAAGTAGCACATCTGTTGCTATGGAGTAGAACCCAACTCCTAGCAATCATATGTGGCAGAGGATTACTGCCTCTAGGTTTTTCAGGCTGTGATCTCTGTGAGCTGCCATCTCTTTGACCCGTGGAGAAGCTGGTAAGTTCAAACCATTGAGTTTTCATTGACCAAAGCACTGTATCACTAGAGTTCCTTCCCTGGCAAAAAGTAGATACTAAAATAACTGTTGAAACAATAGATCAATGTCTAATTAAGCAGATAATGTATCATCCTAAGTCTCCACTTAGTACTGCATATTTAAGATTAAAATTCTATCCTACAGTGATAATTAAAGGTATATAAAAATAAACATTTAAATACTACAGGTAAATTCTAGAAACCCATTTATTGAAAGAGTATACACTCATTGTGTTAGGCTAGGTTGACTAGGGAAACAAATCCAGAGACACTCGTATATGTGTAAGAAAGAGCTTTATATCAAGAAGAAATTGTATATCAAGGAAACATCCCAGCCAAGTCCAACTCAACTCCCTAAGTCTGATATGAGTCCCCAAGACCCTCTTCAGACTCATGAAGCCTCATACAATAACGCAGACTGCAGGAAGGTCACAGGCCGGTGGGTGCAAAGTCCCATGGATCAAATGGCCCTTGAAGAATATCCATGGCTCTGGCAGCAACCAGGTTCAGCCAGAAAGAAAGTGAAGCGAAGATTTCCAGGGTCCTCCTTATGAGAAGGCCATGCCCACAGGAGGACCCATCAGGCTGTGACCTGATTGACAGGTTGAATACTACCCCACCACTTTTATCTTCAAGGTGACATGAACTTAGGTAACTACCACATGCATCTACTCCTGAACCAAACTGCTGCTGTCAAATCAATGTCAACCCATGGAGACCCCTTAGGTTACAGACTAGAACTGCTCCATAGGATTTTCTTGACTAGCCTTCACAGAAGCAGATACTGGTTTTCCTTCTGTGGAGCCTCTGCTGTTGCTGTTCTTGTTAAATGTCATCCAGTCAGTTCTGACTCATAGCAACCCGATGTACAACAAAAAAAACAACACCCAATCCTGAGCCATCTTCACAATTACTATAATGGTTAAGTCCAGTGTGGCAGTGCAGAATTCAATACATTTTACCCAGGGTCTTCCTCATTTTCCCTGGTGACCTATTTTACCAAGTATAAGGTCCTTTTACAGAGAATGGTCTTCTCTAATAACATGTCCAAAGTATGAGAGATGAAGTCTTCCCATTCTCCTTTCTAGGGAACATTAAGATTGCATTTCTTCTAAGGCAGATCTGTTTGTTATTCTGACAATACACAGTATTTTCAATATTCTTCATCAATGCCCTAACTCAAATGCATCAGTTCTTCTTTGGGCTTCCTTATTCAATGTCTAACTTTCAGGTGCATATGAGGCAGCTAAAAATGTCATGCTTGGCACAGGAGCAGCTGAGGCCTCAAATTGATATCCTTTCTCTTCGGCACATTGCAGAGGTTTTGGGCAGCATAGCAATATATCCTTTGATTTCTTGACAGCTGCTTGAATCAGTATTGATTGTGAATCCAAACAAGATGAAATCCTTGACAACTTCAATCTTTTATCCATTTATCATAATGTTGTCTATTACTCAAGTTTTGAAGATTTTGGTTTGATTTACATTGAATTGCACTCTTTTAGCAACATTACTATAAATATTAATACAATGAGTTGAAGATTAAAGATGTCCTCGATGACCAACATTTTCCAAGATATTCTAGCACTCCGTGTTTCCTATTCTTTTCTTTTTGAGTCCCAATAAAAAGATTTATTAATTTTAAAAAAAGAATGGCACTGCATCTAATGGGCTTCCTCCTCCAAACCCATAGCTCCAGCGTCATCCTGAGAAGCACATCAGACAAATCGCAGAAGAACATTTCAACCCACAGTAACCCCATGTGACAGAATAGAGCTGCCCCCATAGGGTTCCCAAGGGTGCCACCTTTATAGAAATAGATCATCAACTCTTTCTCTTACAGAGTCACTGGATAGATTTGAACAGCCAGCCTTTGGTGAGCAGCAGAGCACTGAACCATTGTGACCCCTAATCAAATCTGAATGGTGTCATTTCAAAGAGGAGAAGCACCCCAGAGAGAAAGACAATGTGAAGATATTGAGTGACACTGTAAGCTCAAGCCAAGGAATACCTGGGCTGCCAGAAGCTCAGAGAGGCAAGAAAAAGATCTCCTTTCAGGGCCTTCCAAGAGAACTAGGCTCTTCTCACACTCTAAATCTAGACCTCAGACAATAAACTTCAAAAACTGACACAATAAACTTTCCGTTGGTGAAACAATCTGTCATCTGGACAGGGCTCAGCAGGGATGGTTCATCTGTGCTTCCTTTGCTGTCCTCTGGGTCACCTCTAACTTCCCCAATGGAGGAAGCTTTCCTACCGTGGCATACCAGCTTTCTAGATTCCCTCTGTGATAAGTTAGGGAATAAAGTCCTCGTCCTCGTTCCCTCCGTGTTAGTTTCCCACAAGATTCCATGGAGAACCTTGGCACTGCATGAAGTCAGAGAGATTCTGCCCAGCCTCTAACTCTCCAGCTGTCCACTCTTCCAGTTTCAGTCACGTAGCCTGATCCCTTCAACACCTCGTGATCACACAGGCTGGTGTGCTTCTTCCATGTGGGCTTTGATGCTTCTCAGCTAGATGGCCGCTTGTTTACCTTCAAGCCTTTAAGACCCCAGACACTATATCTTTTGATAGCTGGGCACCATCAGCTTTCTTCACCACATTTGCTTAATCACCCGCTTTGTCTTCAACGATTATATCAGGAAGGTGAGCATCATGGAATGCCAGTTTAATAGAACAAAGTATTCTTGCATTGAGGGAGTCCTTGAGTACAGGTCCAATGTCCATCTGCTGTCTTAATACTAAACCTCCTGGAGGGTCATGATCTCACCAGCCAGATCTGCTCACAGCATGTCCAGAGAGGGCAGGAGGATCTCCGTGTTTCCTATTCTTACCTTTAATATCTTCCCTCGAATCTTTTCTGCCATCTGCTATAATATCTCATAGAAATTCATGAAATTTTAAGGAAATGTCTCAAATACAGTATAGAATCAGAAATTAAATATGTCAAATAGTCAAAGCAGGTCTTCTTATTTCCACCAAGGCTCAATCAGACAACAGAGGTCACAAGACAAGGGAGGCTTTGGTGTAGTTGTGGTTTCTAATCTTTCAACAGACCATACTCCCAAGGAAAACAAAGGATAGTGACTTAAGTCACACCCTCTAATAAAGTAGAACCGAATGACATATCTCATCTTAATCCTGTTGCAGAGAACTCACTCCAAAAGGGGATTATATAAACATGGGCACAAACCAAAAACCATACTCACTGCCATATAGTCAATGGCATCTCATAGTGACCCCACAGGACAAGGCAGAACTGCCTTTTTGAATTTCCATAACTGTTAACAGGAGTAGAAAGCCCCTTTTTTCTCCCCAGGTAAGATTGATGGTTTTGAACTGCTGACCTACCCTCCTGCAGCCCCATGTCTAACCACTATACCATCAGAGCTCCATAACCACGGGCAAGAAGCTAGGATTTATAACACATTACAAGAGGGGTTATGGCAAACGAGATTATGGCTAGAGAAGTCATATTAAGTAATTGATTACATCTTATCGCACGGCTGCCATCCTTGATTTTTATGAGCAAAATTCCTCAAGTCCTCCAGTTTGCAGTAAGCAAAGTAGTGTCATTTACATATCTAAGGTTGTTAATATGGCTTGCTCCAATCCTGATTCAGCGTTTTTCTTCATGTAGTCCAGTTTCTCAGATAATTGAATCAGCATACAGATTGAAGTAAAATGATGAAATGATATATACATTCCTGATTTAATAGCATGTAGTATTTCCTTGTTATGTTCAAAAGACTGCCTTTTGTTCTATGCACAGATTTGGCATGAGCACAATGAAGTGCTCCAAAGCTCCTACTCTTTTCTGTTTTCACAGTTTGTCAGGTCACATAGTTCAATGCCTTTGCACAGGAAAAAAAGTCACAAGTAAACCTGTCTGATATCCTTTTATTTCCATCAAGATCCAGCTGTCAATAATGCTATTCATCCTACCACTTGTTCTTCTGAATCTGGCATGAGTTTCTAGCAGCTTCCTTACATGTGATATTAATGATATTGTCAGATGAGTTCTGCATTCTGTTGGGTAACGATTATTTGGAAATGGCACAGATTTAGCTCTTTTTCTTCCAATTGGTTGGCCACTTTATAGTCCACTTTACAGAGAGGAAACCAATGTCCAGAGAGCTATTTGGAACTTACCCTGAGTCTTACAATTGCAATGGCACCTGAGTCCACATTTCTGTAAACTCTCATACCTCTTTGACGTTAGACCTCTTTCACCCAAAAGTGAGATATATAGAAAAGTATTATGTTTAAAATTCATCATGAAAGATACAAACCTTATATTTATATGAAAATAAATGAAATTGCTCTCAACCAGTATGGAGAATACCAATATCCTTCCCAGAGATTAAAAGTCCAACCTTAACAAAAACCAGATCAGGAAGATATACTATTGTTTATGAAACATGGTTTTTGATTGACTTGATTGGCTTCCAGAGAAATAAAGAGCATTGTTTTAAATCCACATTAAAAGATCGTGTAAGGGTTTTCTTCTTTGCTCTTCTTCTAGCTCTTCTCTATTTCCTACCACAGCCAAACCAGATTTAGTTCTCCTTTTTAGTTGCTTTCTTTTCTTTCTTTCTTTTTTCGTGTTTCTTTGTTACTGTTTTCACCTTTGTTTACTCTGTGCATTTTAGTTGTGTGTAGGTGAATGGGTATCAGTTTGCTTGGCATTATTGCCCCAGTCTGTGTCTTCCTCGTTCTCTCATTTTCCTCTCCTTTCACTCTCTTTCCTGTCATAAGCCACTAGTGGCCTGCAGGTTACTCCCCTCTGCCAAGGGTAACCCTGAAGGCCCTACTGGAGGAGCTCCCACCCGCATCTATTGGCCTGGCAAGCAGTTGGGGAATTCATGCCAATCCTCTTCCACACACCAAACATCAAGGGGGTGCTCCCATACAAAAAGCAGGGGCATCCCCAATCTAAATCCTGAAGGCCTACGAGTGACTGAGGGAAATGCCTGACCACTTGTGGGGCTCCAAGCTACTGCGGGAACAACCACTCAACTTCCAAGTAGATCTCTCTGCCTACAGTAATTGTCCTACCAACTACAGAGCTCTACACCAAGGAGGGTATACCCGCACAACCTTCTCAGCACTACAGTTGCAGAGAAAAATACCACAGGTGCTCCAAGAACTGTGAAGCCTACTTAGAGATAGGCCAGAAAAGCAACACCCTCATGGGCCCACAACAACCCGACCAGTGTAACATGAGAGGAATATCCAACCCACATTCCAAGTAATGGAATTCTGGACGGCTGGAATAAGAGTGAAACCACAGGAAGATGTGGCAATAGCCTGACCCCTCAGAACAGCTACCGGCAGGTACTTCATAGAAGTACTTATACAACTCCCCCGAGAGAGCCCAGGGCTCTTTCACTCAGGAAGATGGCTCCAGGCTCCTCTAAAACAACATGTAAACAGCAACCAGTTCTAACAGCTTCAACTAAAAAGCAGGAAAAACAGAAGACAATGCTGGAAGAAGTCATGAACCTAATGATGGGCATAGAAGAAGCACATATTAACCTGACACAAAAAAGATATTTTCAAAATGCTGCTTGAAGTTATAAAGCATATGAGGGAAGCAATGCAGAAAAAAATTAAATGATAGAGGAGATAAAGGCAACTCACCAAAGGGAAATACAAGTGTTAGGGATGAAATAACAAAATCCAGTGACAAATTGACAGACCTTGCAAATAGGCTTGAGGGGCCAGAGAATCGCACCAGCGACCTAGAGGATAACCAAGCAGACCTCAGCAAACAGGAAAAGCAGTTAAGTAAGAGAATCAAAGAAGCTGAAGAAAACTTGAGAGCCATGTCTGATGCTATGAAAAGAAACAATATTAGAATAATTGGACCACTGTAACAGGACACAACAAAGAAGTCAACATCGAAAATACCAAGGGGAACTCTTAGAGGAAAACTTCCCCAGCTTAATAAATGAACATCAGGCAACCATTCGAGAGGCTGAAATAATACAAGCCAGACTGAATCCCAAGAAGAAGTCACCAAGACACATAATTGTCAAATTATCCAACTATGAAGAAAAGGAGGAGATCATAAAAGCAGCTAGGGAAAAATCAGTCACGTATAAAGATACCCCAATAAGAGTATGTTCAGCTCCGGATAGGGAAAGATATGACAAAATAACAATGTATAAATTACCAAGGGCACATGAGGGAGGGGGGAGTGGTGAGGGAGGGAGAAAAAAAAAGAGGACCTGATGCAAAGGGCTTAAGTGGAGAGCAAATGCTTTGAGAATGATTTGGGCAGGGAATGTGCGGATGTGCTTTATACAATTGATTTATGTATATGTATGGATTGTGATAAGAGTTGTATGAGTCCCTAATAAAATGTAAAGGAAAAAAAAAGAAAATGATTAGGGCAAAGAATGTACAGATGTGCTTTATACAATTGATGTATGTATATGTGTGGATTGTGATAAGAGTTGTATGAGCCCCTAATAAAATGTTAAAAAAAGAGTATGTTCAGATCTATCAGCAGAAATGATGAAAAGGAGGAGGGAATGGAGTAACATATTTTAAAAATTGAAGGAAAACAATGCAAACCTAAGAATACTTTACCCAGTCAAATTATCTATTAAGATAGATGGAGAAGTAAGAGTCTTCCCAGACAGAGACAAACTCAAAGAATACATAAAAAGAAACCCAGTCATACAAAAGATCCTTGCCGATCCAGTATGGGCAGAAGATCAACACTCACCAAGAGCAAATAAGAGATCATCACATAGAACAACTCCACCCATAGGGTGACAAAGAGGAAACAGCCCCCAGGATAGCATCAGCACAATAGTAGAAAGAAGGCAAACATAGACCACACACAAAAAACAAGCGGATAAGATAGATATATAGGAAAATATCCAACACAAAAGGTACAAGAAGACATCACAGAGTCCACAGATGGATATAATAACACTGAATATCAATGGCCTGAACTCAGGCATTAAAAGGCAGAGGCTAACAGACTGCACCAGGAAACATTACATTGATCTGCTCCCTCTAGGAGACTCATCAAAGGCTTGCAGATAAAAAAAAGGTTGAGAATTAAAGCCTGGAGAAAATATAACAAGCAAACAGTAATGCAATAAAAACAGGAGTAGCAATCGTAAAATTGACCAAATTGACCTCAATATACAGGCCATAACAAGAGATAAGGAGGAGCACTATATAATGCTCAGTGGAAAAATAGACCAAGAAACCATGAGCATAATAAACATATATTCACCTAACAAGAGACCTGCACAATTCATAAATGAAACACTCCAAAGGATGAAAAAAGAGATCACAGGCTCAACAATTATAGTTGGTGACTTCAATACATCACTCTGAAAAAAGATAGATCATTGGGAAAGAAGCTCAATAAGGAGGCTACAGATCTAAGCAGCACATTGGACTACTTGACTTGATAGACATTTTCAGAGCTTTCCACCCACATGCAAAATAAATTCACATTCTTTTCAAATCCACACGGCACATATTTGAAAATAGACCAAATGCTGGGACACAAGTTGATCTTGAGTAAATTCAAGCACATAGAGGTTATACAGACATCTCTCTTTGATCATTGCACCATAAAGCTGGAAATTAGCAGGACAGTGAAGGAAGCAAGGGCAAACAATTGGAAGATGAACAATTTGCTGTTGCAAAAGGAGTGCGTATTGACCCAGATCAGAGATGAAATCAGGAAGTTTCTAGAAACCAATGAGAATGAAAATATGACGTATCAAAACCTGTGGGATTCAGCGAAGGCATTTATCAGAGGAAGAATGATAGCAATAAATGAACACATTAAAAAAGAAGAGAGTCTCGAGGATGATATGCTGACACAAAACTTACACCAATTAGAGCAGAGTCAACAGAACAACCCCATAATAGCAAGAGGATAGATATAATAAAAATCAGAGCCGAGATACAGGAGAGGGAAAACAAGAAAACTATGGAAAAAATTAATGCCGCTAAAAGTTTGCTCTATGAAAGAATTAACAGAATTGATAGACCTGTGGCAAACCTAACCAAAGAAAGGAAACAACAAACTGTATTTGCAAGGATGAGGGATGAATCGGGGGACATTACAACGGACCTAGTGAAATCAAAAGGATAATTACACACTACTATGAAGGTCTACATTCTAACAAATTCAACAATTTGGAAGACATGGAAAAATATTTGGAAACACAATCCCTCCCTAGACTATCCCAGATGGATGTCAACAGCCTCAACAGACCCATAACAATGGAAGAAATAGACAATGTAATCAGGGGATTACCAATAAAGAAATCCCCGGGTCCAGATGGCTTCACAGGAGAATTCTACCAAGCATTCAGGGAAGAACTGACACCAATCCTATACAAACTCTTCGAGAACATAGAAAAAGACGGAAAACTCCCAAACTCTTTCTATGAAGCTAGTATAAGTCTGACACCTGAAGTGGGCAAAGATGCCCCAAGAATGGAGAACTATAGACCAATATCCCTAATGAAGATCGATGCAAAAATCCTTAACAAAATACTGGCCAATAGAATACAAAAGCATATTAAAAAATAATTCACCGTGACCAAGTGGATGCAGGGATGGTTCCACATGTGAAAGACAATGATCATTATTTGCCACATTGGCAGGAAAAATTATAAGAACCACATGATAATATCGATAGATGTGGAAAAAGCATTCGACAACATTCAACACGCATTCCTGCTTAAGACACTCAAGAAGATAGAAATAGAAGGAAAAGGCCTTAATATTATACAAGCCATGTATGAAAACCAAATAGCCAACGTGGTAGTTAATGGAGAAAAGATGAAAACAATTCCACAGAAAAAGGGAACCAGACAAAGATGCCCTTTGTCCCCACTCCTATTTAACATCATACTGGAAGTCATAACTAACAACATAAGACAAAGGAAAGATATAAAAGGTATTTAGCTGGGAAAGGAAAAGGAGAAATTATCATTATTTGCAGAGAATATGATTCTATATATTGAAGATCCCTTAAATCCACAAGCGGAGTGTTGGAAGCAATAGAGGTATATGGCAGAGTGGCAGAATACAAAATCAACAAACAGAAATCGATTGGACTGCTCTACACATCTGACAAGACCACAGAAGAGACGATTAAAAAGGTATTACCCTTTACAATAGCCACATTACAATAGCCACAAATTGAAAAACCTAGGGATAAAACTGACTAAAAAAACAAAAGATTTGTATGAGGAAAATTATAAAACATTACTTCAAGAAATCAAGAGTGATATCAACCAATGGAAGAATATCCCGTGCCCGTACATCGGGAGACTGAATGTAGTCAAGATGTCAGTTCTGCCCAAGGCACTCTATAAGTTCAATGCTATCCTGATATGAATCCAACATCCTTCTTCAAATAATTGGAAAAAAAGATTACCAACTTCATATGGAGAGGGAAGACGCTCAGAATTAGCAGAGAACTCCTCAAGAAGGACAAAGTGGGAAGGCTTGCTATACCGGATTTTAGTACGTGCTATACAACCACAGTAGTCAAAACAGTGTGGTAATGGCATAATGACAGATATTCAGACCAATGGAAAAAAGCTGAAGACCCAGAAATAAAAACACCAGCATACAGGCAACTGATCTTTGATAAGGGCCCAAAAATATTAAATGTGAAGCAGGTGACATCTTCAATAAATGGTGCTGGGAAAAATGGATATCTACTGCAGAAAAATGAAGCAAGACCCTTACTTCTTCACTCCATGCACAAGAATAAACTCAAGCTGGATCACAGACCTTGAGATAAAACCCCAAATAATTAGGGACATTAATGATGGAACTGGGACAAACCTGAGAACCTTGGCACAGAGAATATGTAGTCTATCAAAAATAGGGAAGGATACAAATACAGAGGAGTCACTAATAGACAAGTGGAATATACTGAAGATGAGACACCTGTGTACATCGAAAGAATTCACCAAGAGAGTAATAAGAAAGTCTACCAACTGGGAAAACATCATTAGCAATGACATATCAGACAAAGGCCTTATTACTAAAATCTACAATACTTTGAAAGCTTACAATAAGAGGAAAATCTATTGCCCACTAAGGAGGTTGGCAAAGGACCTGAACAGAAGTTTCACAGAATCTGAAATCTGAATGGCCAATAAACATATGATAAAATGTTCCCAATCATTAGTCATAAGAGAAATGCAAATCAAAACAACTATGAGATACCACCTAACACCCTCAATGATAGCCCAATTCAAAAAATCAGAAAGCAACAAGTGTGGGAGGGGTTGTGGTGAGATAGGAACTCTCATCCACTGCTGGTGGACCTGCAGGTATGTACAGCCACAATGGAAATTGATTTGGCAATTTCTCAAACAGATGGAAATTGAGTTACCATGCGACCCAGCAATCCCCCTACTGGGCATATACCCAGAAGAGGCAAGAACAAAAACACGGACAGACATCTGTGCTCCAACATTCATTGCAGCACAGTTCACAATCGCAAGGAGTTGGAAACAACCCAAATTTCCATCAACAGACGAATGAATTAAAAAACTGTGGTACATACATACAATGGAGTACGATGCCTCACTAAAAATCAGTGATGAACACATGAAGCATATCGATGCATGGGAAGAACTAGAAGAAATTATGCTAAGTGAAGTAAGCCAAGCACAAAATGACAAGTATAACATGACTCCACTGAGGTAAGTTTATATATATATGAGAGAACATAAAGGTAAGAGCAAAGGGGGCACAGGGGAAAAGCTAGTATACACAAACACTCCTGGGGTGAGGTCCAGGGAGTATGGCAGGGGCCAGATCAAATCCAGGGTTATATATGGTAGCCAATAAAACGGGGGTGGAGGGAGGAAAGGGGAAAGAAAAAAAAAACATGTGTGATGAGGGAATAGGGCACTGACCAACCCCAGGGGAGGGTACAGTTTGTGTCTCCTCAGGGAAAGAGGAACCAGACATAAAGCCAGTGCCAGACAACTACAGTGTGCTGACAAGGAGGGGGGAGCCAGTGGAGAGACTTGAGGGGTCGGCCCCCATATCAGCTACATGGACAACTTCCCCTCACCCCAGGATTTACTTGAGATGACAGCACTGAAGCTGCAGCTAAGGGAGAGGGGCATGTTTGATCAGAACAAATGGGAGCAAATAAAGGGGAGCAAGAGAGAGTGGAGCACATCCTGCTCTGAACAGACAATGGACATAGTGGAAAATATGGCTGATCCCACTATGAGACACGTCACCCCTTGATGGCCCAGGGCCCTAAGGGGGACAGCACTGGAGATTCAGGGTCGGAACTGGCCCAGACTGACCCTGTGACACTGAGGCAAACCACTAAAAGCGTGCAGCAGAGCAACTGTGGGAACAGAGCAGGGAGCTCCCGAGGGAGTACAAAGGACAGACTCTGGGACCAAAGCATAGTACCCCATTGGACTTGACTGAAGGACATGCCTAGAGATCAAAAATTAAACCTTGATCTATTTACAGGTTTTTCTTTCTTTTTTTAAACATTTTATTAGGGGCTCATACAACTCTTATCACAATCTATACATACATCAATTGTATAAAGCACACCTGTACATTCTTTGCCCAAATCATTTTCAAAGCATTTGCTCTCCACATAAGCCCACTGCATCAGGTCCTCTTTTTTCCCTTCCCTCTGCGCTCCCGCCTCCTTCATGAGCCCTTGATAATTTATAAATTATTATGTTGTCATATCTTGCCCTGTCCAAAGTCTCCCTTCACCCCCTTTTCTGTTTTGCGCCCCCCAGGGAGGAGGTCACATGTAGATCCTTGTAATTGGTTCCCTCTTTCCAACCCCCTCTCCCTCTACCCTCCCGGTATCGCTACTCACACCCCTGGTCCTGAAGGTATAATCCGTCCTGAAGCCACAGGGAATCCAGGTTTCTTTCTTTTAAAATTTTGTTCTTTGAATTAATTTACTCTTCTATGAGTAATTGGTTTCCTTTTTTTGTTTTCATCGCTGTGTTCTCACTCATCACCTATCTTGCTATGACTTGATTTTTGGTGCATATTATTATCTCTACAGATCTAGCTAGATAAGATAGACTGGATGAATAATCTGGAGGAGAAAACAATTGGACCAATGGTTCCAGAGGGAGACAGGGAGAAGGGGGTAAGGAGGTGGTGCTGAACAACCCAGGGACAGGGGAGCAATAAGTGATCCAAAATCATTAGCAAGGAGGGTGTGAGAGGCCTGGTAGGGATTCATCAAGGGCAATGTAACCGAGAGAAATTACTGAAACCCAAATGAAGGTTAAGGATAATAGTGGGACAAGAGGAAAGTAAAAAGAAATAGAAGAAAGAACTAGGTGAAAAAGGGTATTTATAGAGGTCTAAAGACTGCAATGTACATATATACATATAGTTATATAAGAGTGTGGGGAAACAGATCTATGTGCATATATTTATAGGTTTAGTATTAAGGCAGCAGATGGACATTGGGCCTCCATTCAAGCACTTACTTGATGCAAGAACACATTGTTCCATTAAATTGGCATTTAGGATGCACACCTTCCCAACACGATTGCTGAAGAAAAATGTGTGCATAAGTGTGTGCAAAAATGTGTGCATACGTGGTAAAGAAAGCTGATGGTGCCCAGCTATCAAAAGATATAGCGGCTGGGGTCTGAAAGGATTGATGACAAACAAGCAGCCATCTAGCTGAGAAGCATCAAAGCCCACATGGAAGAAGCACACCAGCCTGTCTGACCACGAACTATCAAAGGGATCAGGTATCAAGCATCAAGGAACAAAAAATCATATCATTGTAAATGTGGGTGAGTGCAGAGTGGAGACTCAAAGCCCATTGGTAGCCAACTGGACACCCCCTTACTGAAGGGTTGTGGGGAGGAGATGAGCCAGTCAGGGTGCAGGGTAGCAACGACGAAACATATAACTTGCCTCTATTTCTTAACTGCTTCCTCCCCGTCCCTGCCCCCCTCCACTATCATGATCCCAATTCTACCTTACAAATCTGGCTAGACCAGAGGATGTACATTGGTACAGATAGCAACTGGAAACATAGGGAACCCAGGGCAGATGATCCCTTAGGACCAGTGGTGAGAGTGGCGATGCCTGGAGGGTGGAGATAAGGTGGAGTAGAAAGGGGGAACTGATTACTAGAATCTATGTATAGCCTCCTCCCTGGGGGATAGACAGCAGAGAAGACGGTGGGGGAGACGTCGAACAGTGTAACATATGACCAAATAATAATAATTTATGAATGATGAATGGTTCATGAGGTAGGGGGGAGTATGTAGGGGGGGGAAGAGCAGCAGATATTAAGGGCTCAAGTAGAAAGCAAATGTTTTGAGAATGATGATGGCAACAAATGTACATATGTTTTTGACACAATGGATTTATGTATGCATTGTGATAAAAATTGTATGAGCCCCCAGTAAAATGATTTTAAAAAATAAAGATTGTGTAAGAATTAGCCTATGAAATTCATATTTACCCTATTGTGTAAATTTTATCAAGAATTGTGTCTTTTTTCACCATAACCCACTCTGCTAGTTATATAATCTCATGTTAATTTAATGGTAGAAAGAGTGAAGGGGTGGAGTCTAGCCTGTCAATCAGGCCCAGCCTGATGATGCCTCTTTGTGGTCCTGGCCTTCTCATGAGGATTCTGGGAACTTCCTCCCTTCTGGGAGGTAAGACAGTCTCCTGAGACCTGAGGGAGCCATGCTGCAGAGAACTGCACCAGGCCTATGATGCTTCCACTGCCATTGAATCCACAGGACTTTTCACTACCACTGACCTGTGATCTTCTTGCATTCTACATCATTGTATGTGGCTGTGTGAGTCTGAATGGAGATTTATGGACTAGTATCAGACTTTTGGGATAGTATCAGATTTGTGAACTTGATCTGGAGTGGGTTGGAATGTTTTCTTGATATACAATTACTCTTTGGTATAAAGCTCTTTCTTATACATATATGAGTGTCCCTGACTTGGTTTCTCTAGTCAACCTAGCCTAATACATCCACATTTAAAAAAAATCTATTTTGTATTTCAGAATCAGAAATTTTAATCTTCTGAGGACTCTGCATATTGTAGCAATCCAGCTGCCCATCAATTTCTCCTACTGTGGTGGTTTCTGTGTGATTGTAATATTATAAACTATGCCATTCCTACTGCAAATACCAGTGGATCATCCATTGTTGACAGGTTTCAGCATCAAATCGAGGACTAAGAAGATAGTACTAAAAATACAAAAAAAATCAGCAATGATGACCCTCAGTGACTAAGGCCAATACAGGGGACAGCACTGGAGACACAGTGTGGGAATTGTACCTGACCTGATCCCACCACACCGAGGCAAGCACTGGGGGAGTGCAGCGGAACAGCAAGGGAATGGAGTGGCAAGGTCCCCAGGGAATGCTGAAAGTGGATTTTTGGGCCAGGGCGTGGTGCCCCAACAGACTGGACTGGAAAACACTCCTAAGGGCCAACAAAAGATCCTTGAAAAAACTACAAGCTTTTCTTTTGTGAAGTTTTTTGTTTTGTTCTTTGTCAGTGATTTGTTTTTGTTGTTTTGTTGTCTGGTTATATACTGTTGCTTTGTTTTCTTCTGTCTTGTTTTCGTGCATGTTAGTGTCTCCACAGGTCTGTCTGAATAGGACTGGCTGGATGAACTATCTGGAGGAAAAACAATGGGACTCACAGTTCCGGGAGGATTTGGGGTGGGGGTAAAGTAAGGGGGTAAGGAAGTGGTGTCAACAAACACAGGGACAAGGGAACAAAATTGGACCCAAAATGGTAGAGAGGGGGGAGTGGCAGGCCAGGTGGAGAATGATCAAGGGTAAGGTTGCATAGAGAAGAGGTATAGCTGTAGCCCAGGTGGTGACGGAGCATGGTAGTAGGGCAGGAGGAAAGTCAAGGGAGATGGAGGAAAGAGCTAGGAGTCAAAGGGCATTCATGGAGGTCTAGACAAAGACATGTACATGCAAATATATATATGAGGATGGGGAAATAGATCTATGTGTCTATATTTATAGGTTAAGTATTAAGGTGGTGGAAGGACCTTGGGCCTCTACTCAAACACTCCCTCAATGCATGAATAGTTTTTTTTATTAAATTGGAACTCTATAATGCTCACTCTCCCGACACAACTGCTGAAGCCAAAGCGGGTGAACAAGTAAATGTGGTGAAGAAAGCTGATGGTGCCCGGCTATCAAAAGAGATAGTGACTGGGGTCTTAAAGGCTTGAAGATAAACAAGCGGCCATCTAGCTCAGAAGCAACAAAGCCCACATGAAAGAACACACCAGCCTGTGTGATCGAGTGGTCCCGAAGCAATCAGTTATCAGGCATCAAAGAACAAAAAATCATATGATTGACTGCACACCTCCATGATAGGATCGCTGAAGAAAAATGGGTGCATAAACAAATGTGGCGAAGAAAGCTGATGGTGCCCGGCTATCAAAAGAGATAGTGTCTGATACGTTCATCACTGCTTTTTAGTGAGGCGTAGTATTCCATTGTATGTATATACCACAGTTTTTTAATCCAATCGTCAGTTGATGGAAATTTGGGTTGCTTCCAACTCCTTGCAATTGTGAACTGTGCCGCAATGAACATTGGAGCACAGATGTCTGGTCTTGGTTTGTTTCTTGCCTCTTCTGGGTATATGCCCAGTAGGGGGATTGCTGGGTGAGGCACATAGCGGCATGGGAAGAACTGGAGGAAATCATGCTAAGCGAAGTAAGTCAGGCACAAAAGGACAAGTACAACATGAGTCCTCTGAGGTAAGAATTTAAAAAAAAAAATTTTTTTTTAAAAGCAAAAGTGGCATAGGGAAAAAAGCTACTGTATACAAACATTTTAGGGGTGAAGACGGTGTAGTATGGAAGAGACCAGACCAAAACCAGGGATGTACATGGTAGACAATGGTGAAGGAGGTGGGGAAAGGAAAACAAAAGGATGAATACAAGGAAGAAAAGGGTAGTGGGATCCTGGGGCATTAATCCACCCAAGGGGAGGGTATTGTTTATATCTCCACAGGGAAAGTGGGACCAGACTTCAACCCAGTGTCGCAAGGTGTGAATGCAATATCCCGGCGTGGAGGAGGGAACCGGTGGAGAGATATGGGAGGCTGGCCCCAGCACCATAAATTAAGTGGATTCCTGCCCCTCCCCCAAAAAGAATTTGTTCCAAAGGACGACATTGACTCTGCAGCTATGGGAGATGGACATATTTGATCAGAGCACACGGGAGCAGATGAAGGGGCAGGAGGAGAGAGTGGAGCACAGCCTGGCCCACCAGGCCGTGATGATGATGTTCCTGAGTAGAGCAGCCAGTCCACAGAGAGAACAACATGGCTGGCCCTACTATGAGACATGATGCCCCTCAGTGACTAAGGGCGATACAGGGGACAGCACCGGAGACACAGTGTGGGAATTGCACCTGACCTGATCACACCACACCGAGGCAAATCACTGGGGGAGTGCAGCGGAACAGCAAGGGAATGGAGTGGCAAGGTCCCCAGGGAATGCTGAAAGTGGACTTTGGGGCCAGGCCGTGGTGCCCCAACAGACTGGACTGGAAAACACTCCCAAGGGCCAGCAAATGATCCCTGAACTAACTACAAGCTTTTCTCTTGTGAACTGTTTTGTTCTGTTCTTTTTCAGTGGTTTGTTTTGGTTGTTTTGTTGTCTGGTTGTATACTGTTGCTTTGTTTTCCTCTGTCTAGTTTTCGTGCATGTTAGTGACTCCACAGGTCTGTCTGAATAGGACAGGCTGGATGAACTATCTGGATGAAAAACAACGGGACCGACAGTTCCGGGGGGACTTGGGGTGGGGGGGTAGGGGGGGTAAGGAAGTGGTGTTAACAAACCCAGGGACAAGGGAAAAACATGGGACCCCAAATGGTAGAGAAGGGGGAGTGGCAGGCCTGGTGGGAAATGATCAAGGGTAAGGTTGCTTAGAGAAGAGGTATACTCTAGCCCAGGTGGCGCTGAAGCATGGTAGTAGGGCAGGAGGAAGGTCAAGGGAGATGGAAGAAAGAGCTAGGAGTCAAAGGGCATTCATGGAGGTCTAGACAAAGACATGTACATGCAAATATATATAGGAGGATGGGGAAATAGATCTATGTGTCTATATTTATAGGTCAAGTATTAAGGTGGCGGAAGGACCTTGGGCCTCTACTCAAACACTCCCTCAATGCATGAATACCTTCTTTTATTAAATTGGAACTCTATGATGCTCACTCTCCCGACACAACGGCTGGAGTCAAAGTGGGTGAACAAGTAAATGTGGTGAAGAAAGCTGATGGTGCCCGGCTATCAAAAGAGATAGTGACTGGGGTCTTAAAGGCTTGAAGATAAACAAGCAGCCATCTAGCTCAGAAGCAACAAAGTCCACATGGAAGAACACACCAGCCTGTGTGATCAAGTGGTCCCAAAGGGATCAGTTACCAGGCATCAAAGAACAAAAAATCATATCATTGACTGCACACCTCCATGATAGGATCGCTGAAGACAAATGGGTGCATAAGCAAATGTGGTGAAGAAAGCTGATGGTGCCCGGCTATCAAAAGAGATAGTGTATGGGGTCTTAAAGGCTTGAAGGTGAACAAGCGGCCATCTAGCTCAGAAGCAAATAAGCCAACATGGAAGAAGCACACCGGCCAGTGCGATCACGAGGTGCCCAAGGGACCAGGTATAAGGCATCATGCAAAAAAGAAAAGATATAAGTGTGTGTATGTATGTGTATATATGTGTATATGTATATATGTATGTGTATATATGTATATATATATCATATTAAATGAAGGGGGAAGTGCAGAGTGGAGACCCAAGGCCCAAGTGTCGGCCAATGGAGATCCCCTCATAGAGGGGTTTAGGAGAGGAGATGGGTTAATTAGGGTGTGAGGTAGTATCGAAGAAGAACACAGCTTTCCCCCAGATCCTGGATGCTTCCTCCCCCCAACTACCATGATCCGAATTCTACCTTGCAGGGTTGGATAGGACAGAGACTGTACACTGGTACATATGAGGGTTGGAGGTACAGGGAATCCAGGGTGGATGATACCTTCAGGACCAAAGGTGTGAGGGACGATGCTGAGAGAGTGGAGGGTGAGTGGGTTGGAAAGGGGGAACTGATTACAAGGATCCACATGTGACCTCTTCCCTGGGAGAAGGACAGCAGAGAAGGGGGGAAGGGAAACTCCGGATAGGGCAAGATATGACAAAATAACGAGGTATAAATTACCAAGGGCATATGAGGGAGGGGGGAATAGGGAGGGAGGGGGGGAAAAAAAGAGGACCTGATGCAAGGGGCTTAAGTGGAGAGCAAATGCCTTGAGAATGATTGGGGCAGGGAATGTATGGATGTGCTTTATACAATTGATGTATGTATATGTATGGATTGTGGTAAGAGTTGTTTGAGTCCCTAATAAAATGTAAAAGAAGAAAAGAGAAAAAAATGATTAGGGCAAAGACTGTACAGATGTGCTTTATACAATTGATGTATGTATATGTATGAACTGTGAAAAGAATTGTATCAGCCCCAATAAATTGTTAAAATAAAAAAAATAAAAAAAAAGAGATAGTGTCTGGGGTCTTAAAGGCTTGAAGGTGAACAAGCGGCCATCTAGCTCAGAAGCAATAAAGCCCACATGGAAGAAGCACACAGGCAGTGCGATCATGAGGTGCCAAAGGGACCAGGTATAAGGCATCATGCAAAAAAAAAGATATATATGTATATATTTATATGTGTGTGTGTATATATATATATACCATATTGAATGAAGGGGGAAGTGCAGAGTGGAGACCCAAGACCCAAGTGTTGGCCACTGGAGATCCCCTCATAGAGGGGTTTAGGAGAGAAGATGGGTTAGTCAGGGTGTGAGGTAGTACCGATGAAGAACACATCTTTCCCCCAGATCCTGGATGCTTCCTCCCACAACTACCATGATCCAAATTCTACCTTGGAGGACTGGATAGGGCAGAGGTTGTACACTGGTGCATATGGAGGCTGGAAGCACAGGGAATCCAGGGTGGATGATACCTTCAGGACCGAGGGTGTGAGGGGCGATGCTGGGAGAGTGTAGGGTGAGTGGGTTGGAAAGGGGGAACTGATTACAAGGATCCACATGTGACCTCCTCCCTGGGAGATGGACGGCAGAGAAGGGGGGGGGGGTAAAGGGAGACTCCGGATAGGGCAAGATATGACAAAATAACAATGTATAAATTACCAAGGGCACATGAGGGAGGGGGGAGTGGGGAGGGAGGGGGAAAAAAGAGGAACTGATGCAAAGGGCTTAAGTGGAGAGCAAATGCTTTGAGAATGATTGGGGCAGGGAATGTGCGGATGTGCTTTATACAATTGATGTATGTATATGTATGGATTGTGATAAGAGTTGTAGGAGCTCCTAATAAAATGTAAAAAAAAGAAAAGAAAAAAATCAGCCAATTAAAGCTCCATTTTCCAATTCACTTGCTTTGGGCATGTCATCTGGAGGAGTCAATCACTGAAGGGGTATTTATTGTGAACATAGAATTAAGATTAGGGCTTGAAGTTGTTTAAATCTGGACTAACTCCAAGCCCTTCCTCACTGACTGGGTAAAAATGTAACGTATTCTTTCCAAGCATTTCAGTTCCAATACTACAGACTTTCTTAAATTAGTAGTATGACTAAATAAAATAAGTCACACAAAGTATTTAACACCATATTCGGTACAGAAAATGTCAATAAACACAAGATTATTGCTAATTTAAATGCTATTCTTGTAATCTCTAAACAATCAATACTAGCCATTTATGGGACAATTAATAATAATTATAATAATATTACTATAATTATCCCAAAACAGAGGAATGGCCCACAAAAACCTCTTCTGGCTGTAGCAGGATTAGTCACAGAAGACAGCAGTCGCTCTATTTTAATGATTTGGCTTTCTAAGTATCAAGTGATGTTAACTGTCATTTTCATTTCAGTAAATTAAAGAAACAGAAAATTTTCAGAGCAAGAGTGAACAACATCTGTGGTAGTTACGTAAGCTTGTGTCAACTTGAAATATTCAGAGTGAAGGGGTGGAGTCTAGCCTGTCAATCAGGTCGCAGCCCAATGATGCTGCCTTGTGGGCATGGCCTTCGCAGGAGGATTCTGGGAACATCTCTTCCTCCCAAGAGACAGTACACACTCTATCTCTGCTACAAATTCATATTGACAAACCACATGGCATCCAGAGCCCTGGAGATGCGTCCACCACCACTGGAATCACAAGACGACACCTACCAGCCTGTGATCTTCCTGCACTCAGGATCATTGTGAGTGGCTAAGATGAATTTATGAACTTGTTTTGGACTTGCATACTAATATCAGATTGTGGATTTGATCTGGATTGAGCAGGGATGTTTTCTTAATATACAATTGCTTTTTGATATAAAGCTCTCTTACACGCAAATGATTGTCTCTGCATTTGTTTCTCTAGTCTATCCAGACTAACACAACAGCATACCTTCAATCGGCTCTTGTAATGTATGTACATTTTAATATGTCCTTATAAACCCATCAGGATCAATTATCTTTAATGATAGCCACCACATGCTTAAGTGATTTAGCTTGATATAGCTATTCAGTTCACCCAACTGGTTGCCAAAGTAATTGTGCCGAAATTTATTTTCATTTTGGCACAGACTATACTTAAACATTCTTCCTAATAATTAGTCATTAGCTAATTGAAACTACATCTGTAGAATATAAGAGGAACAGAGATGTTAAGCATGTCTGGTCCTCAATCGTATATTTACTTTTAATCTATTTATACACTGATATGTATTTATTTCAATAAAAAATAATTGAGAAATTATATCATATTTTCAACATAAAAGTGTATTTTCCTCTACTAAGAGTTCTAAAATATATCAAATAAGCTATACCATACATGGAAATATGTTGGCACTTTGTTTTCTCAAGACAAATGTCATTTCCTGAAACATTAAGTTGTGAAGGCAACCAAAATGCAGTTTTAAAGATAATTTTAAAATTTTATCCTACATTTTTATACTTAATTGATGGTTTCATTTATATTAGGAGTTATTTATTTTTGTTTTATGCCTTCTGAATTGCCAGTGCATGGAACTAGCCTGATGTTTTATTCATTATATGAATGATCAAATGAATAAATGGTAAACATGTATATAAAACCCATCAAGTTGATTTTGACTCAAAACTATCTGATTTGAGTTTCCAAGGTTGCAAATTTTTACAGGACCAGGCAGCCTCGACTTTTTCCCTCAAAGTGTCTAGTGAGCTTGTACCTTCAACCTTGCAGTTATCAGTCCAGAGCTTACCTAAAGGCACTACATAAGCAAAATTGGTGTTTTTGAGTGTAAATTACTTAGTAGTAAGTTATAAAGTTTACTTCCGGAAAAGCTAAATAAACCAACAAAATTGGATGTAATAATTTATTACTCATTTAACACTCTTCCAATATGGAATGTTAATGTGATGATGAACTACTTTTTTGATGGTTATCAGCGTGTCTAGAATTGCAGAAATAATGAACTTGGCATGTCTAGATAAATTTAATTTAACAACATACCTGACATATTTCCTTTTAGGCCTTCCATATGTGTTATTTTTCTCAGTGACCGTCAAAAGGCAATCGCAGGTACAGCATAACTAAAATTACTCCGTTCTGCATCAACTTCACAATTGCTAGTATGTTTTCATTTATGTTGTGGCCACTGTACATTCTGATTGTCTTTCATCACAATATCAACAAATATATTTTGTGTGATCTATAGGAATTTTATTGGTTGCTTTTCAGAAATAGATATCCAAATCTTGCATCCTACTTTGTTTTCGATTGCAACATTATCTGGAATCTGGAGTCTGTGGGTGCCTCTGGCAGTATTTAAATACGAGTGATAGAGCTTACAAAATCATAGCAATACACTGACTGGCCACACAAACAGATGACTGGGTGGTGAAAAGATGGTTATATATTTGATAAATTATCTTCCTTATTTATTAGGTTTAAAATAATAGTGATATATATAGATCACTTACTGTTATTTTCTAGTGTTTTTAAACTGCAGGTAAATTTAAGTAATGCTAATAATCTGAACTTGTTTTGCAAATATTTCCCAGGCTAAAATTTAAAAGAAAAGTTGTATATCACATAGCTTTTTTCTTTCTTTTTTTTTTTAAACGTTTTATTAGGGGCTCATACAATTCTTATCACAGTCCATACATATACATACATCAATTGTATAAAGCACATCCATACATTCCCCGCCCCAATCATTCTCAAAGCATTTGCTCTCCACTTAAGCCCTTTGCATCAGGTCCTCTTTTTCCCCCTCCCTCCCCGCTCCCCCCTCCTTCATGTGCCCTTTGTAATTTATACATCGTTATTTTGTCATATCTTGCTCTATCCGGAGTCTCCCTTCCCCCCCTTCTCTGCCGTCCCTCTCCCAGGGAGGAGGTCACATGTGGATCCCTGTAATCAGTTCCCCCTTTCCAACCCACTCACCCGCCACTCTCCCAGCATCGCCCCTCACACCCTTGGTCCTGAAGGTATCATCCACCCTGGATTCCCTGTGCCTCCAGCCCTCATATGTACCAGTGTACAACCTCTGCCCTATCCAGCCCTGCAAGGTAGAATTCGGATCATGGTAGTTGGGGGGAGGAAGCATCCAGGATCTGGGGGAAAGCTGTATCACATAGCTTTTAAAGGCATGTTTTTAACTAAGCTGAAATATTCTCAACATATTCCTTTGTGTACAAAAGCTCCAAAAGTGTTCTGAATAAAAATGACTTGATATTTATATATTTCTTTAATAGATTTACATATAACTATCAAGTAATTGTTCTGGCTATGCTTAGAATCCATAATTGTACTTGCCTTTCAGATAATGCAAAGTAATTTCCAAGGCAGTTCTCTTAAGTATTTGTCTTATCTGATTATATGCATGGTATCATCGACATTTGATGAATATTAATCATCCTTTGAAAGCGCAAAAAATAGAGTCTTTTTCATTCTAGGTCTTACTGACTTCTAAATAATGATTAAAAAGAATGATCTCTTCTCAAATTTTCATGAAAGGAGATATTCAATGTTTCCCCTCCAATTAAGATGCTAACTCTACCACATCAGCAACTCTCACAAAAATATTCAGTGCTGTGACAGTTGTTTCACATAAATTCTGCTTTAAAAATTGATGAAAGCTGCTGTTAGCGAAGACTGTGCCAACCTAGTTCTTTAACAAAAAATATGATGGGTGTCCTGCCTCTCTGAAAGCTAGCAGTCAGGTAATAACCTGACCTGGAATTTCAGGCTTTTCAGGAACCTTTAAAATGTACATCAATATGTAACATATATACATAGTTTGATACATGTTACAATCTGAGTAAACCTGGAAAACATTATGCTGCAGGAAATAAACCAGTATACTTCCTGTTATATAAAATACCTTGGATGACAAGCATCAGAATTATCCAATGAATCAGAATTGACTCTAAAGCTAGAGGGTACCCTTCGGTTACTAGGGGTAGGTGGCCAACATATGTCTGTTAGTCTGTTGTACTGTAATGGCTTGTGTGTTGCTGTGAAGCTGAAGCTATGTGACTGATACTTCAAATACCGGCAAAATCCAAAGGGCAAATGGTTTTTATCAGAGGGTCTGGACAAAGGACTAAGACGGAGGCCCTCGAGGAGATGAACTGGCACAGTGGTTGCCAAAATGGGCACCAGCATAGGAGCAGTTGGGAGGCTGGCATGGGACCTGGCAGTGAGTCACTATGGGTGGGAACCCCCATTGGGTCATGATGCATTTGAATCAACGTGATGGCACCTAACAATAACAGCAAGGCTAAGAATAGACTCTGCTGAAGTGACAGACTATACTTTCCCGAGGCATTAACCACTGGAAATTTAGTTATAATTAACATCAGAATATTGTAAGAGAGAAGACCAGGGGAGGAGCCCCTTGGGTGGAAGAAACTCAAGACCCCATGGAGGAAGAGCCGCCCTCTCAAGGAGAGTCTGCCATAACTATGTGGATGGTGTGTGAGGTTGGGTCTCTGGAGAAGCAAAAACAATGATGCTTCTATGTGTATTTATATGTAAAAATTATATGAAGAAAGGATCACTCACCAGGGAGAGTTTAATAATGTTCTTTTACATAAAATGACAGTGAGTTCTCTAAGATGAACCAGAGACATATATAAACCATCGATTGATGAATGAATTTGGCGTTTTCTCTTTATTCTAGGGCTAATATAAGAAAATTTAGTTCTTATGATATGACCCTGCTTAATATTCGACATCATGAAGCAATCACTAAAGATATGGATTCTATATTTAAGCGTGGTGTGGTAAAGGAATCAGAAAGAATAGTAACTGTCTTCAAACAAGTAGCCATGTAAGTGAGCTCTCAACTAAAGCCACATGGAAGAAGTACCTGGCCTGTGTAATCCAAAGATTATAAACAATGTATTATAAATCTAAAGGAGGAAATGGTATCATAGATTAAATTGTGAATATCAGGTTTTCACTAACAACAATAACAAAATAAAATAGAGAAAAACTTAAATGGAAAAGAAAGCATAAAATATTTTAAAACTAGACCAAATTTAAAGTGGGTCAAAGAAAGACCAAATGGTCAGTTGTTAAGTATAACCTAACTACACCAGCTATATTCCATGTCCCACTTTCCAATGCACTCTGCATGTAGCAAGACTTCCACATCCCTGGTCTTGGGTCAGAGTCCATTCACCAGACGCTTAACTACGTGTATTTCCTGTCCCCACACCCTTTTTTTTAAAACTGAAGCAAATGTTAATGTATCCAAAGGAAGATCAAATAGATGTTATTTATTAGCCTAACTATAACTGCTATAATAGTCTCTGCAATGTTCTTTGTTTTATGAGAAGGCTATTCACATCCCTGAGCATGGTGGATAAAGTGTGGATGTGTGGATAAAGTGTATTTTGGGCTTCACTGTCATTCTTAGCCTTCTGCAAAGTCCACTTCCATTCTCCTCCATTTTCAGCCACACAGACCAATATTTAGATCTGAGGGGTAAGCAATCTGGAGGTTTGTTTGTTTGTTCTTTCCAAGATGCAATTTTAATTTTATTTGTTTATTATTTTGAGTGTTAAACCTTTCATTGTAGGCTTCCCCTTGCCAATATTATACATATTAAACAGGAGGTACCTCCCCAAAATCTTAATTGCAGTAGGCAGAGCAGTGTTTTTGTTGTACACATTTTCCCGCTGGGCTACAATGGAGTCACTTGTTCTAAGAGCACCCAGTGGCATCACCTGGGTAGGTCCTCTCTGGTCACAGTGCATTTTTTCGTGATAGCAGTTTCGCTTGAACCTTGATTTTTGTGATGACTGATTTGAGAGAATGGTGTTCAACTGTAAAATTTTGTTTCCTTCTCAGGAAAAATGCTTCAGAAACCTTTGTGATGTTGAACACAGTTTACAAGGACAGCTCTATGGGAAAAGCTCAAGTGTACCAATGGTTTTCTCATTTCATAAAAGGTGAAATGTCGATTGATGACAACCCTCCTTCTGGACACCCTTCAACTTCCCAAATGGAGTTAGTTCCACCAGGTCAAACTGTTCTTCAAGCTTTCTACTTAGAGGTTCTGAATAGATAGCAAAGCAGTGTATGACAAAAAAAAAAGACCTGATTTGTAGCACCACCATGACAATGCACCTGCTCACGCAGCCATATCAGTACGCCAGTGTACGGTACAAATCAACATGCCTCTCTTGCCCCATGCACTTGGCTCACCTGACCTCTCTTTGTGTGACTTCCTTTAGTTTTCAAGAATGCAGTGGGACAGGAAAGGACAGCGATTTTACCACGTAGAAGAGGTGAAGAAAAAACAAACAAACAAGGGAGGTGCTGTCAGCCATCCAAACAGATGAGTTTGGAAAATGTTTCCAAAAATGGAATCGCAGATTTGGCCAAAGTATGCAACATAATGGGGTAGCTTTGAAAACAATTCTGATTTGGGGGGTGGCTACCCCTTCGTATATATAATTATACGAAGACAATCTCTGGGGTAGAGTTGTTAGTGACGTATGAAGTTCTGTGATTTGTATTTGTGATTCATCATTCATTTGTAAATAAAATAAAATCTCCCACTCTAACCTCCTTTGTTAACAGCTGCCGTATTCTAGTGCTCTCCATCCCCACTGCTCTCATACAACACTCGTGTTTCTGCAGCAAACAAAAGAGACACAAGCATTATATTTGCATTTTTTCTTGCACCAATCAATCAGACCAACTGAAGTTGGCAAAGATGCAGAGTATTTTTGGAAGATGTTCAAAATGCAATCATGATCAGTAAGACTGATTTATGGTATCGTCTCTCTGCTTGCTCGTTCAGCTAAATGACCTATGTTTCCATTCTCAAGTCCATGCTGGAAAGATTTAAAATGCAGATGACACTCAACAGGAAAGAAAGGCATAAATACACAAAACAATAAATGGGCACTTGACATACTTAATGCTAAAGTACATGGGTCAGAGTTCATTACATATTTAATCTAACCATGTAAATTAGTTTATATCCCAAATCTGACATACATCAGACTGAGGTTGAAGAGGATTAGACAGTGATTCCAAAAGAAAGTTTGTCTCATTTTTCTCTCTCTCTTTTTTAGGAGAACTTTATCTGCTGATATTGGGGATGGACTGGAGAAAAGCTTTTACCTTCCCCTGACATACATAAATGTAATCATTATATAACATTTACTAGTAACTAGAAAGGAATTGTATCATGACTAATCGACTTCTGGAAAAACACAGATGTGATACAAGGGAAGCACAACTGTACACTGTCAGAAGATTCCAAGGAGAACTTTTAGAGTTAGATATCTAGATTAGGTATCTAGAATAAATAGAAAAAGTTTAATTGTCCTGTTGAATTCTTAAGGTCAAAACTCAACTAAGACATTAATAAAACCTAGAAGTAAAAGTTCTAGAGCAAGCTTGAGACATCAACAAAACTTGAAATATTTTTGAAGCACAGTCACTGGAAATAGGAAATCAATTGGGCTCACTCAAGACAGAATTCAAGGAAGATTACAATGGGAAATATCTATGTTCAACAAGGAAAAGTTAACAAGTCATCAAACAAACCATAGATCCATAAAAGATGAGTTCCGCTCCTTCAATCCAGTTGACCATGTTGAAGAATGTTCTTATTGGGGTGAATTTGTCTAGGATATTCTTAAAGTTGACCTACATCTGGTGAAAAATTGGTCTCCAAGATTTTACTTGGTTTTTCAATTTTCGAATTTTTATTGTCTAGATTTACTTCAACCCTCAGAACAATTAAAGTTCCCAAGGTACAATTCCAAGGCCGCTCATATGTGAAAACTCTCCATGTGCTTTGGTACTCATCACTTGGTTTCAGTGGTACTTTAAAATTGCATTTATAATTGTTTTTAAAGTAAACGCATACTATTGTAGTTATTTTTTACAGTTTTAAATCTCATCCACATGTTAAAACTCTTTGATAATGGAGAACACTGCAATTCATAGTAGGCACTCCATAGAGCTCATTGAAAGAAAGTTTTCTGGGAACAATGAAGAATTAACTAGCACTTTTAAAAAACTTTTCATTTAGTAGTCTATAATAAATTCAGTTGCCCTACAAAAACAAGACAAAACACAACGAAACCCATCCTTCATATAAGGCACAATGATAACGCACAGCAAACAACCTTGCAATGGAATCACATCTATAATTGAACTACTGTCACAAATATGGTGTAGGAACATGTTGTTAGGCACAGTTGAATTAGTTCCAACTTATAATGTTCCAATGTAACACAGAACAAAACCCTGCGCACACCTGCACCGACTTCACAATGCCTGTGTTGCATGAGCCCATGTCACAGCCACTGTGTCAGTCCTTCACACGGAGCGTCTTCCCCTGCGTTTGCTCACCTTCCACTTTCCCAAGCATGATGTCCTTTGAAGCACTGATCTCTCTGATAAGATGTACAAAGTATATGACATGAAGTCTTGTCATTCTCTATTCTAAGAAGTATTCTGGCTGTGCTTCCAAGATAAATTGGTTTGATCTTTTGGCAGACCATGGTGCTGTCAATATTCTCACCAGCACCATAAATCAAATGCGCCCATTCATCATTACTCAACGTCCAACTTTCACATGCATATGAAAAGAATCATAATCCCGCGTCTTGGGCCACATGCCCCTTACTCCTCGACCTGACACCATTGCTCTCTAGCCCTATGTAGGGACATTGCACCAACAGGATCCTTTCTAAAGGCCTTGATCCATAGGCCATATCTTCAGAGTGCTTATCTTTTACAAACCTACTTATTTACTTGTTTCTGCTTTATTTTCTACGTAACTCTGATTACTGTCGCAATTATCTTAGGTATTTCTTTAACTTGATTATTTAGTATGACTTACTTCTCCTCATCCAAATATAAGTTTCTTGAGGACAGAAACATTTACCAGTTTTGTTCACAGATGTATCTTTAATGCCCTGAAGAGTTCTTGGTAAACAGTAGTTATTTAATAAACGTGTATTAAAAGAATATGTATCTAAGGCAAGCCATTCATTGATTTGGCCTGGAATATAATCAACTCTGAGTGAATAACTGAGTAAGGTCCATTATCTACAACTTTTCTATGAGCAAGAACATCACTTTAAAATTTTAAAAATTCTGTCAAGTAAATTCCTACTATGGCAAATAATATAATAAATAACAAAGAGATAGATTTGATCAAATGGGCAATATAGGCAAACTCTTGAATCACTACCTTTTGAAAGTTATTGTGGTCACTCACCTGTGATGCTGAACGAAGCAGAATAAAAACAAGATATTTCTCCTGAATTCGAGGACTAGGTGCACTTGAGTATATGAACAGCTACATATAATGAAAACCCCAAGCCAAATTCATTGTCAACACATTACTTACAACTCAAATGATCTTATGGAACAGGGTAGGACTGCTCGCTACTGTTTCCAAGACTCTAAATCTTTGTGGGAGTCAAACAACACTCCCATTCCAGAGGAGCAGCTGGTGAGGATCAGTTCTTCCCAGAAAGGTTGGTTCTCTCTCTTTTGGATGTCTGTTGATATACACAGTCTTGACACTGGAACCATTGACCTTAGTTTATCCCAACTCCACTGCTAACTCTGAAAGACATATCATGCCCTTCATTTTGTTTCTCTGAGTTTCTTCTTGTTAATAGTTGCCATTGAATATATTTTGATTCATAGTGACACTATATGATGAAGCAGAACAGCCTCATAAGGTTTTCTAAGCAGTAATCTTTATGGGAGTGTGTTTCCAAGTTCTTTTCCTGGAGAGATGCTAGATGGGTTCAAACCCTCAACCTTTGCATTAGCAGTTCAACTCTTAACCATTGCTACAGGCGGCTCCTTACTTTCTTAGACTTCTGTAGGCATATGGGACTTACCTCATAAAGGTGTTGTGTAAGGCTTAAATAAAACAAACATTTAAAACACTTCAGATATTTTGGCATGTAATAAGCACCCTAAAGAAGTCAGCCTTTATTTGAAAAAAAAAAACCCAGAATGTTATTATATTTTATATTGGATTCTTACATAGCATTAATAAAGTAATTGGAGCAGAGATTTCAGATTTCACAGGAAGATTTTATCTCAACTCAGGAAAAAATTGTTCTGCTGATCTGATCACTTCATTTATCTGCTTAAAATGCAGTTCACTGCACAGGCTGAAACACTGTCGTTAAGTTTACATTTCCCAGCCACGGGTGATCCAGCTGTGGCTCATCTCACCGCTTTAGGGTCAAGGCAAGGGCTATGAAATAACAAGTGGTAAACACTAGCCCTTGCTGGAATTGCTTTGTCTAACTACCTTTGCACTCAATCGACCAAAGAGAGCTTTTTAAAAATTATGCTTTTGAAACCAATTCACAAATGTTTAGTTAATGAGCACCAGCAGAGACGTTGCACAACAAAATGCCTCAGGGGGCCCTGGTAATTTTTCAGGGGATGCTCAGGCACTGACAGGAGGAAAGCACTCGATAAAATTACTTGCAAGAACTAAGTGGCAGTGGGTTATAATCTGGGGCTTGAAGGGGAAAATCCACACATGAATGTATGTCACAGTTGGGGTGAGAACATAAACAAGCATTGGAAATGATGTTCCTTCTTCTGATATTGACATCTTTAGCTAGAAGTCACTCACGTCAAGCATCAAAAGCAAAAGTGCCACAGTCAACTTCATAAATACTAAAATATTTTAAGAAAAAATGTAGCTGAGATCTATAAAGGTCCAAAATGGGGAAAATGGAAACAACCCCCATTTTACCCAGGGAGGAGGTCACATGTAGATCCTTGTAATCAGTTCCCCCCTTTCAAACCCACTCACCCTCTACCCTCCCAGTATAGCCCCTCACACCCCTGGTCCTGAAGGTATCATCCACCCTGGAGTCCCTGTGCCTCCAGCTCCTATCTGCACCAGTGTACAACCTCTGCTCTATCCAGACTTGCAAGGTAGAATTCAGATCATGGTAGTGGGGGGGGGGGAGAAGCATTTAGGAACTGGAGGAAAACTGTACTCTTCATCGGTGCTACATCACACCCTGACTGACTCATCTCCTCCCCTAGACCCCTCTGGGAGGGGATCTCCATTGGCTGACAAATGGGCTTTGGGTCTCCACTCTGCACTTCCCCCTTCATTCACTATGGTAAGATTTTTTTTGATGATGCCTTATACCTGATCCCTTTGACACCTCGTGATTGCACAGGCTGGTGTTCTTCTTGCATGTGGGCTTTGTTGCTTCTGAGCTAGATGGCTGTTTATTCACCTTCAAGCCTTTAAGACCCCCGACGCTACCAAGTCTCACTTACTCTTCCACAGCAGCTGGGGCAGTGGTGGGAGTCAAATAATTTAACAACTGTTTCACTGCCCTAATGACCATGTTAAATGTAAAAAAATAAAAAAGATATACTCAAAGGTAGTTTATTATTTCATCTAGCTAATGCTTACATAAGAACAATAAAAGAGGTACACATAACTAGATTATAAGAGTTTTAAAATATTCATGAAAAGCATTAAATAATACCTAAAAACAATAAAGCTGCTAAGATCTTTCCATATTGCTTTTTGATTGGTGTCATTTATCTGCACTTCCTTGGCTGCTTGATTCCTCTTTAGCCATCTTTTCACTGTCGGAGGAGGACCCCTGGGAGGTGGGCAATTAGACAGCCATCATTTGCTGTATTAGAAACAGGTGACTTCTCTTCTTTGGACGGATCATTGAACCCCACTTTCAGCTTCTGCTGAGCTTAGAGCAATTGGTCTGAGAATACTTTTAGCTCTTTGAACACTTCCAGGAATTGCATAATTCACGCATAATATCTCATTGGAATTGTGGGTGTGTGTAATAGATTAATAATAATAAAAGAGCCTACTTCGCAGAGTTGTGAGTGTAAAGAAAAGACTGGAATGATCACTGATGCACAATGGGAACTATTTAAGTGCTAGGGTTATTTTTGCTGGTGATGACGCCCACAGATTAACTACATGGCCCAAGGAGTTCGACAGATCCCTACAGTTCTTTTGAATTACTTAAAAACTTATACAATCAAAAAAGTATGCAACCACTCTAATTTTCAGCGCTCTCATCTACTAAAAGAAAACATACAACACGCTCTAGTATCTCATTAAGCTTAAATGGGAGAGTGCATGAATATGTGATGACTATGAACTCCGCCTGCCTGAATTCTTCGGATTGGAAGCAAGAGAATCTCAAACGGGTGTTAGACTCTAAGGCAACGAGAACACTGAGCATATCCAGTGATATATGTCTTATGATATAAATTAGTCAGAGCCTGAGGATTAGTATAATTATAGTGGAGTCTATCATTATGAAAGAATCAAGGATGAGATCAAACTAATAGTTTGGGGAAATTTCCATCCCAAAAGGTAGACTAGTTTTCTTTTGTTATTGACTGGTTTCTCTGTTTTTTGAGTTTGGTTTTTTTTGTTTTGGTTTTTTTTTGGTGTTGTTGTCTCATTTTTGAGCAAAGATGCTATGTTGGTGTTCGATGCTGTGGAGTTAGTCCCGCCTCACAGTGGGTGGGCCTGTGTAGGACAGAATGAAATATACTTGTTTGAATCACCATGCAATCCACCTATTCTTTGTCTAGGTATATACTCAAAAGATTGGCATAACCCCTTGATTATTATATCTGTGTGAACCTTTTGGCAATTTAAAAACCACTGGGAAGAGCCTACTAGGTTCACATTGCATGACAGAAATTTTCCCCCATGTGATGAAGATAGAGAAATTATCACAAAAGGCTTTATGAGCAAGGAGGCCCAGAACCGGTGAAAGAAGAGTCATTTATAGATGGACACAGAGCCCGATTAAAGGACCACTTACTAAGGTAACAGATTTGAAAACAGAAGAAAGAAACATGACCGAAAAGTTTGCGCAAAACAGGATAAATTTGCTATACACGTGTGTTGCTCAAATTGACAAAAAGGAAAGAAAACTGGGTTCCCAGGGGAATGGCAGGCAGTTCTAGAGCTCTCTTTGATAGGAGACCTCATCTCAGGGGCCCTGCTCATCCCTCTCTAATGTGGAGGTAACACACGGAAAGCTGGCAGGGTCAGCTCTAGGTGAAGAAATGCAACCGAAAGCCAATCTCCCTCTAGAGGTTCGGGTCAATCATAAAGGCGGCTATAAGTCACCTCTTGTGTAACTGGCAGGACTTCTGGTGGCATCGCATATAAAGATGCTGAAGGGGAAATCGCTGTTTGTATTTTTATTGCCATTTTGCCATACCCATGCATGTAATCATGAGTATGATTACTGGGTTAAAGACAATGTGATTTTTTGGGGAAGATACAGCAAGATGGCACAGATTTCTGAATATTCTGCTTTGTTGTAAATACGGGTTCAACTAGACAGCACCTAACAAGCACCTATCACATGTACACAGAGGCATGTGTCCAGGTTTTCACTGCAGCATCCTCATGCCAGTGAAGCAGAGTATAATAAGTCAATAAGCTAAAAAATACTTGATGATATGGAATATATATACATATTTTAATGTTAAGTGCATTGGCATGAAAAAATCAGACAGTAGAAGCAACGAATGAAACCATTAAAATCATGTTTGTGAAAAATGATTAACCATGTGGAAAATGCACATGAGTATATGCACCATGTGTATGAAGAAAAACTAAGAAGCAAGATTATGTAGCTAAAAACAAAATCAAAGCGCAATCCACATTAATAATGTTGCTTCTGTTGCTTGTGAGTGATGAGATACTGATTGATTTTTCTTGCTCATTTACCCTGCTGAACCTGGCTTCTGGCAGATGCAATCCTCTTGGGTGCACAATAAGTGCAGGGAAGCAATTTTCATGGTGAGTGGCCAATATTGCTCATCCCTCAGACCAAGTATTTGAAGTACCAAGAGAGTGAACATATGCAGTTTTTCTGCATAAATTTGCTGATGCTGGAAATGTTGTTCTAGAGTCAGAAGGAAAATCATCATCTTAAAAAGATCCAGAAGACCCTTGATAGTTTCATCATACCTCTCGTGGGCTAGCTCCTGGTTTCCATAACAAACTCCTCCCCCACCCACCCAAGTCTTTCTCACCCCCTTCCCTGCTGTAGGCTAGGAGTGGCTTACCTTCTAATTAGTGCTTGCACTTTGTGAAAATTAATCAATGTTATTAGCATGGAGAGAAATCCCTTACCAGGAAAAGAGACTGCAGCATACATAATTCAGTCATAGCTGAAAACTCTATCTACAGTACACTTCTTGCTTCGTCTCTCGATGGTTTTCCTATTTAAATCTATTTATTTCTGTGCACTAACTTTTATGCTTTTTGAAGTTGCAATAATTCCTTTAGATTAGCCCTCATCCCCATTCCATCCTCGTTCAAAAATCTTAAACCTCGAAAGGATAGGATAGGAAATTAGCACATACATTTCTATACCCTTTAAATCTGTGGTTCTCAATCATCCTTATGCCATCATGTTGTGCTGACCCCCAACCATAAAATTACTTTTGTTGCTACTTCATAACTGTAATTTTGCTACTGTTATGAATCATAATGTAAATATCTGATATGCAGGATATATTTTCTGTTTTTAAATTTTACTTATTTATTTATTTATCATATTGGGGGCTCATACAATTCTTATCAAAGTTTATCCATCTATCCATTATGTCAAGAACATATGTACATTTGTTGCCATCATCAATCTCAAAACATTTGCCTTCTACTTGAGCCCTTGGTATCAGCTTCTCATTTTTCCCCTTCCTCTCACCGCCCCCTCACCTCGTGAACCCTTCATCATTCATTAATTATTATTTTGTCATACGTTGCACCAAATGATCATAAAGCATAGTGACTAATCAAAAAATATGTAATTACCATATATACTCGTATGGTGTAACATCTCACTGGTCATCCCCTCACCCCACCCCCTGAGGTAACTGGACAAGCGCCCTTGGGTGATTGCCAATTTCTCCGCTGTTCATTCAAAGCCCAGCTGACACTGCAGGGCTTTGAATGTTTGTTTACTCACATCTAACCAATCAGAGCCGTCCTATCACATGTATCTTTGAATAGGCCTTTTAAAGACTGTGTATGAAGGACGTGGCATGAATGGATGTCATCTGGTCAAGCCCGATTAACAAAAGGAGGAAATTTCATGAAGCCTGACATAGAGTTAATAGCAAAGTGGGTTTGAGATGCATGGGAAGACATTCCAGAAGACATGGTGCGATGTGCCTTCCAGAAATGTACTATTAGTAATGCTATGGATGGCAGTGAAGACTGCGCTTTGTATGAAAATGACAGCAGTGATGGTGGCGATCTCAGTGAGGACAGCGTCTATGAGGACCTCACACCAGCTGAAGCTCTGCATTGTGGTATATGTCTAAATAAGTAAAATGAAACTGGAGAAACTTTTCTCATTTGGTTACTTCAATTACATGTTTACTGAGTGTATTTGGAAATGAACTTTCACTGAAGTCTTTCTATGAAACTCCAAAGTCTCTTCATTACGGGTAAGCAGAAATTTACAAACACAAGACACCCACAGACTATGCTCAGCCTGTCTGTTTAGATAGTATTTCTGTCTTGTCTACTTGGGAGCCACGACTCCCACTGTACAAGCTCCCTCATTCCTTCTCCTTTCACCAGCCCATGTTGACCTTTCTTTGGTTAATACCACATGAAATAGCACAAACATCACGAATACTAAGAAACTGCCAAAGGTGTTTGTCAGTGAGATGTCCCTGCCGCCTCCACTTTTCTGTGTTTATAGCCATCTGTACCATGGACTACATCTTAAGTTTTATTTCCCCGCTCAAACTTATAACTATTATGGGGTCAGTTGAAACTGTAACACCCATGGTGAAAGATGTTTTATGGTTACAAGGGAACACCCCCACACGCACAAACATCCTTCCACCCCAAAGTCTTGTGGAGGAATATTGGGTGTGTACCAGTGTCAAAATGTTCCTGCCTTCCCAACCCAGACCATGCCTGCCATTTCATTTTCCTTTGGCTCTTTAGACCTCTTCTCCCTCCCTATTTCTCTTCAAATCAAGATATTTTAGTCAATTTTTACTCTGTCGGACCCATGGACCATGGTCAAGGAGGTCCTTCAAATCTCGATGCCAGTAGTACTACAGGTGTGTTGTCCTTCATTACAGGTAAATCTGTGTGCCACTTCAGTAGGCTTTGCGTATTCATCTCTTTCACTTTCTCTGATTCAAGGTCCAGGGTTTGTTTGTGATAGAAAAGTAAATACCCTTCTCTGTTGAGCACATCCTTCATACTGGACCTAAGACTGGCATATCCAGCTCCGGAGGAAATGTATCCATTGATCTTGCACCTCTCTTTGGCTGAGTGTTCAAACCATTTGAAATGAAAACAGGCAACAGCAGATACTTCATTCGTTGTGAGCTATTTGGGAGATTCCTGGTAGTTTTGGCAATGACCATACTTGATTTTGGCACAGTTTCCTGAGAGTTCTGGTCTTGTAAACCTTCGCAGGCAGCCCATGAGCATGGTGATTCCGGGTATGTGGCTCTCCCCATTCACACTGCTCTCCCTCCCTGGACTCGTGGGCCACCAAGAGGTGCAAGAACCAGGTAAGTCCAAACTGATGTCCCAGTATGGGTCTATTGTGGTAGAGACACCATGGCGGGCTTGACAAGTGACATCAGACTGCAGGCCCCTGTGAAGATTTGGTCTCTGATGCAGTGACAGTGGTCGAGATTGTTTCCACGGCTTTACAGGAATAATTGATCTCTGTGAAATGATCATCAACTCCTCTTCCTGCATCCAGTATAATACTTATGAGAAGGTTGAAAAGTCGTCATTTCAGTTTTAAGCCGAGTATTTCAGAAAATAAATTTTGCTTTCTATCTTCTATCTTTGCCCAATCATTCTTCTTACAACTAGGACATGTTCCAGAAAGCATCATAGCATCTTATTTCCCATAACGTCATTCTCAAGGGAAAGGAGAAGTTTTCCTGTTGTGACCATTTCAGACACATCTCATTTCTAGATTCAAATTCTTAACACATCATATGTCCAACTGACCGCCTGCAGCCCCTGCTTCCTTGCTGCAGTCCTGTTGGGCAACAGCTGCATTGAAGTGCCCACTGCATCCTTTCAAAAGCGATACACATTTTATAAGTTGATGCTTTTGTTGTGCGTTGATATGAAACTGAGTTCCTCGAGGATTTTCCAGTTGGTTGTGGGCTCCCTCTCAATTTCCTACAAGTTCTGTGTGTAAGAGATTTTTGCATTGATGCCACTACACTAAATGATCCTTCTCAGACTTTTGCATAGATTATATGTCCATGGGAGGATAAATTCACTGCATGGAGGCAAATACTATGTAAGACTTTCCATTTACCATTCTAAATATGCTTAGGGACATGTTAAATGAAGTTCTATAGAACCACTGATGTATACTGCCTATTAGGCTGGAGTTTAAAAGCTAATTACATATCCATCCCTGTTTAGTTACTGAACCACAGAAACACCTAAATAAGCACTGTGTAGTTTTCCAATGTGAAATAGTCATCCCATCAACACTTAATTCAAAGCAGTGAGGAAAAAACGCCATCCTTAGAAGGAAAGACGAAATAGAAAGAAATACCTTTCTTTCGGGCTAACGGAGCCCAGTGAAGTTAAGCTAACAAACACAGCATGTTATCTATCAGCCTTTCTGTTTTCCTATTAACCAGAAAATTATACATCAAATTACAAAGGGTATTGTCAGCCATTTACATACCGCCTGTTTTTATTACCATTAACATATCCCTCTAAACCAGTTTTTACATCTTTAATCTTTATATTGAAACAGAAATGTTTTCTGCCTTACATAAACCTCGAAGTTAGCATAATTAAGACGGCGGCTAATTTTCTACCCGTTTGCTTGTTTTTTGCAGAGGTACCTGCATGGACGTGTGTTCCGAATGCAGCATCCTTGGTGTATTATTGGGGTGCCTTTTTGGAATCTTAAAAAAAATTGGGTATATCCTGGCTCTATCCATTCTCCTTTTCCATTCATTACCCATAGGTAACTGCATTTGTTTCCTGTGACTGCCATAACAAAGTACCTGGAATTGGGTGGATTTAAACAACAGAAATGTATTACTATTTCTAAAGCTAGTCACTAAGATTCAGGGTCTTAGGGGTCTGTTTTCTCCTCAAAGGCCCTAAGAGAATATTCTTGTCTCTCTCAGCTTCCGGAAGGCCACGGTGGCTTGGTTTACAGCTCTAGCAAGAGCTCTTATTACAATGTGACAAGTTTCCCTCCATTTTTCTTTCTATGTTTCTTCTCTCATTTAATAAATATATTACTTAGATGAGATCAGTACCCAACCGATCATATTATGACTTCATGTTAACTGATGGCATTTTCAAAGACCCTATTTCCAAGCACAGTTACATTCATAGGTACTGGGAGTGAGGACTTCAACCAATCTGTGTGGAGATACCATTCAATCTGTAGCAGTAAGTAAACTCTGAGTGGGTAGAAGTGTATTCAAATGTATTATTTTATTTAAAATTAATAGTTTCTGCTAGACCAGAGGATGTACACTGGTACAGATAGGAACTGGAAACAAAGGGAATCCAGGACGGATGATCCCTTCAGGAGGGAGGGTGGGGTGGAAAGGGGGAACCAACTACAGGGATCTACATATCACTTCCTCCCTAGGGGGTGGACAACAGAAAAGTGGGTGAAGGGAGACATTGGACAGTGTAAGATATGACAAAATAATAATTTATAAATTATCAAGGGTTCATGAGGGAGGGGGGAGTAGGGAGGGAGAGGGAAAATGATGAGCTGATGTCAGGGGCTTACATGGAGAGCAAATGTTTAGAGAACGATGAGGGTAACAAATGTACAAATGTGTTTTATACAATTAATGTATGTTTGTATTGTGATTAGAGTTGTATGAGCCCCCAATAAAATGATTTTAAAAATTACTAGTTTCTTAGTTTCAGTAAGTAATTGATATTCCTTTTTGCCATTGTTACTAGGTGCTGTCTGATCAGTTCTGACTTATAACGACTCTATGCACAACAGAATGGAACATCGACCCCGGCCCTGAACCATCTCACACATATTCTTACGTTGGAGCTCATTGTGGCAACCACTGTGTCAATGCATCTTGAAAGGGCCTTCCTTTGTTTTGCTGGCCCTCTGCTTTACCAAGCACACTGCCCTTCTCCAAGAAGCAGTTTCTCCTGATAGCATATTCAAAATCTTGCCATCCTGGTCTCTAAGGAGCATTGTGGATGTACTTCTTACAAGACAGATTTCTGTCTGTCCTTTCAGCAGCTCATGATGCTTTCAATGTGCTTCAGCAACACCGTCATTAAAATGAAATTCTGTTAAAAATTATTTTTCTTCTAAAATGAGAAGGGGTATTTTAAGTAAATTAGTATTTAAGCAATTTATAAGTACCTATAATTGCATTCAACTTGAGAGAACATTTCTGCAAAGAGCCACCACGAGTCCTGACTGCAGAGCCACATCACGGAGTCTCCATTTTCTAACGCAGGGAAGAGCTCTGGTCAGTGTGGAAATAGTTAACAGGACAGAGGCTCTTGTTCAAATCAGGTTCAATTATTTTCTGGGATGTACTTCCTGATTTGCCTTGCTCTAAATATCCAACAGGCAGAAAATCGAACACAAGTCAACAATTAAGCAAGGTAGCAGCTATACCGACACCATGACACAGCTGCGCAAAGAGGTTAGGTCTTCTTTATTCTTTAGGACTCGTCTGATCTTCCTCAAAACACTACAAACCCTGGTAGCAGAGGAAAATGACTAGAATCGATCTGGCAACATCATTATGTTTCAAAAACGAAACTATCGTTATTTGAGGCAAAATATGCAATCGCTAAGGTGGCATGGCAACTCTTCTCCCAGCGGAGACCTGCAGCTGATGGGATTCTATCGAGAAGGCCTGTGAGAAACCTTGGATCCAACACGTGTCCTGTGATTCCTTTGGTTTCCATGGTGATGTTTGGCCTCCTGGCTGGTGCTCACATTGCAGGGACCATGCTAGCAGCTAGCATAATGGTTGGCGATGATTTCTTATCTATGTCACGACCTGGGCTAGCTGAGGCATATGTACTCCAAGTCTCAGCCCATACTCCAACCACCATGCAGTCTTATTGTCAGCAGTCTGAGTACATCAACCTCTGTGCGTGTCTGCCATCCATTCTTAGCAAGTCAGTGTGCTGAGACGCACACAGCTCCACACTAATTGAATCTACAAAACACTCTCCACATAAGAAAAATATTTTCAAGTCTATTGTCACATTATTAAATTTTATTTCCAATAATTTTCATTCTCACTGTAACAGTTCTGTTCCCACATTTATGGTCATTCCATCCCCTTGGGCAGAATAATGTGCTAGACTGGGAACAGATCATGAAGTATGTCATAAGTAATAAAGACCAAAGCAGTAGCATTTTAGGGAAAATTATGTAAAAATAATTGAGGGACCCAAAACAAATACAATCAATCTTACCTTGATGTTATAGTCTATTCAATCTTTTCCTCAAGAAAATAAAGGGTTGAAGATACTGAATGAATTTCTTTCAAATAAAAATTTTTAAGTCATAAAAAGTAAAGTAGCTGTTTAGTATATTCCAACTCATGCTGATGCCAGGTGCACAGATTAGAAATGAAGTCCATCGGCTTTCGATGGCTGTGCCCTCCAAAGGTGCCATCCCGGCTGTGAGGCACTCTCGCACGAATACTAACGGCCAGCCATCACGCAAGCAAGACAGCTCTTAACTCTTTACATTGAACTCAATAGTGATAAGAAAATACTTCTATTAAAAGGCAAGAATACATAAATATCTCTAGGACAAAACAGGGGTGATGAGTGGAGGGCAATGGAAGATTAATTGTTATCGAAAAAACATACATTGATTGAGCAATAGGATTTCACACCTAATTCTTGCTATTGCTTCTAATAGGCGCTACACCTATTAAAAGCTGAAATGGCAAGAGTTTTGTGTGAAAACTTTTAGAAAATGATAACTATGAGCCAGAATCTAATCAATGACAGTGTTTTTAATTGATTTGTCTATTAAGGTGGCTGATTTGTATACTATGTAGGAGGTCTTCAGGGGAGCAAGTCTAAGGCAGCTGAGGGGACACCAAGAAGAGAGAAACAACACTTTGGTGCCCCCAGCACAGGATCAGGGCAGAGTGGGTGCTCTGGAAACCTCTAGTGAATGAGTGTGTTGACTGAATGATGGGGGAGGGGGACCCAAGTCAAACCAAAATACCAAACCTTCTGCCATAGAGTTGATTTGATTCAAATAGGACTCCTGTAGAACAGACTAACTTTGTTCCACAGGATTTCTGAGAATGTAGAGCTTTTACTGTACAGACAGCTTCATCTTTGTCCTGCAGAATGACTGGTGAATTGGAACTTTAGAGTCTGTGTTTAGTAGCCCAACCCTGAACCCACAGCTCCATCAGGGTCCCTTGTGACCGTGTCAAGTACACACCGAACCCCTAAGTCATAGGACGAAACTACCACTCAATTCGCTGACATCGAGTTGAGTTTGACTGATAATGACCTCCTCTTAGGAGAACAGTACAGAACTGCCCCTTGTGAGTTTCTGAGACTGCAAATCTATACAGGAGTTAAAAGCATCATCTTAGTATCTCCGCAGGTCTGTCTAAATAAGATAGGCTGGATGAACAATCTGGGGGAGCAAACAACAGGACCGACAGTTCCAGGGGGACATGGCAGAGGGGGATATGGAAAGAAAGGTAGTGAGTGGTGTTAACAAACCCAGCAACAAGGGAACAACAAGTGATCCAAATTGGTGATGAGGAGGGTGTAGGAGGCCTGGTAGGGTGTAATCAAGGGTAATGTAACCAAGAGGAATTACTGAAACCCAAATGAAGACTGAGCATGATAGTGGGACAAGAGGAAAGTCAAAGAAAATAGAGGAAAGTACTAGGAGGCAAAGGGCATTTATAGAGGTCTAAATAAAGACATGTACCTATGTAAATATATTTATATATGAGGATGGGGAAATAGATCTATGTGCATATATTTATAGCTTTAGTACTAAGGTAGCAGATGAACATTGGGCCTCCACTCAAGTACTCCCTCAATGCAAGAATACTTTCTTCTATTAAACTGGCATTCTATGATGCTCACCTTCCCAACACAATCGCTGAAGACAAAGAGAGTAAATAAGCAAATGTGGTGAAGAAAGCTGATGGTGCCAGGCTATCAAAATATATAGCATCTGGAGTCTTAAAAGCTCGAAGGTAAACAAGCAGCCATCTAGATCAGAAGCAACAAAGCCCACATGGAAGAAGCACACCAGCCTGTGTGATCACGAGGTGTAGAAGAGATCAGTTATCAGGCATCAAAAAACAAAAAATCATATCATTGTGTGCTCACCTCCCTGATACAACTGCTGAAGACAAATGGGTGCATAAGCAAATGTGGTGAAGAAAGCGGATGGTGCCCTGTGGGGAGAGATCAGATGCTTACAGACATCCTCCCCGAGGGCAGTTAGTCACCAGACTATATGGCAGGCCTCACTCCCTGCTACTGGGGACAATAAACTATTCCTCCCTGAGGCCTGCGAGCAAGCGTTCTCACCCTACCAATAGTGATCTCTATAAGTTGAGTCAAGGAACAGGCCAAACTGACTCTGTGACACCCAAAGTTAAGTTATCCCCCCATCTTATCACATGTATACCCCAAATCCCTCCTCATACTATTGCATGTATGTCCCTAGACCACCCAGTTTCATTACTGTATTACCTATAGCACAACCCCTTTCTGTGACGTTTGTACTCACATGTAATTAGGGGGCATGCATGTCCCCGGAGAATATAAAAATCCTGGGCTAGCATTAAAGATCACTCTCTCTCCCTCCACGTGGACCATCAAGCGGGGCTGAGGTGAGCATGCTACCATGAATCGTGTCTGACTCCATTCATTTCAATACTTTTCTTCTATCTCTCATGCTCTCTATAACTGTACTATAATCCTTACTTATTATCACTGTACAGTTGCACCTACCAGACCCGTAATGATGTGTTAGGGGCTTGCTTCCCCTGACAGTACCTGGCTATCAAAATATATAACATCTGGGGTCTTAAAGGTTGTAAGGGAAACAGTGGACATCTAGCTCAGAAGCAGCAAAGCCCCCATGGAAGATACACACCAGCCTGTGTGATCACAAGGTGTCACAGGGATCAGGGATCAGGCATCAAAGAACAAAAAATCATATCATTGTGAATGAGGAGGAGTGTGGAATGAAGACCCAAAGCCCATCTGTAGGCAATTGGACAACCCCTTATGGAAGGGTCGCAGAGAGGAAACAAGCCAGTCAGGGTACAGTGTAGCAATGATGAAACATACAACTTTCCTATAGTTCCTAAGTGCTTCCTCCACCCCACACTTTCATGATCCCAGTTCTACCTTACAAATCTGGCTAGACCAGAGGATGTACACTGGTACAGATAGGAACTGGAAGCACAGGGAATCTAGGATAGATGATCCCTCAGGACCAGTGGCATGAGTGGTGATACTGGGAGCATGGAGGGAGGGTGGGTTGGAAAGGGGGAACCGATTACAAGGATCTACATATAACCTCCTCCCTGGGGGATCGACAACAGAAAAGTGGGTGAAGGGAGACATCTGACAGTGCAAGATATGACAAAATAATAATTTATAAATGATCAAGGATTAATGAGGGAGGGGGAGGGAGGGGGAAAATGAGGAGCTGATACCAGGGGCTTAAGTGGAGAGCAAATGTTTTGAGAATGATGAGGGCAATGAATGTACAAATGTGCTTCACACAATTGATGTATTGATGGATTGTGATAAGAGTTGTATAAACCCCTAATAAAATGATTTTTTTTAAAGATTCATCTTTTACCCATGAAAGCCCTAGTGGCTTCAAACTGCTCACCTTGTGATTAGCAGACCAAGATGTACTTCACCACACCACCAAATCTTGTTGGAAGAATCCATAAAACATGCTCAATAGAGTGCAGTGATGGCTTATGGTCCTGTGCACTCCTGTGATGTGATGTTGGGGGAAATATTTTACTGTCATATTAAACGTTCAGTGCTGTTTAGTCCTGTATTTAAGGAACCCCGGTGGAGTAGAGGTCTCCACTGTGGCCTGCTAACTCTAAGTCAGTAGTTCAGTGGAACCACTGGTCCTTAGGGGGAAAGAGGAGACATTCTATTCCCGTTCAGATGCACAGCCTCAGAAACCCACATCAGCAATTCTACCTCGTCTGAGGTGCGATGTGAGTTGGAAGCTACTTGGTGGCAGTGAGTTTATATCTTTTAGGGTAATCTTATCTGTACATGTTTGAAATAAAGAAACCCAGGGTCAAAGAGCTTGATGTCCTTGGTATAAGCTTCAAGACTCCTGAAGGTCATTTCTCCTTGCCACCAATTTTTCAGAATATTTTCTTATTTTTCCCATTAGGTAGGGAGTTGCATGGTCTTGAAAAATGACTCCATTGGCATGGGGGGGAGGGGGTAAGTCTTGGTTCACTAAATACAAGGTGGGTGGTTCAAAACCACCAACTTCTTTAAGAGAATGATAGGGTTGTCTCTCCCATAGATATTTCAGCCTCAAAAGTCCTAGGAGTTGGAATCAACTCAATGACAGTGGCCTGAGAAATATCAGTGTTTCTTATAAAGACAATTGAGAAACATGCTTCCCATCCATCAGGGTTATTTCCAAAAACACCCACATACAAAGACACACACATGCCTTTAGAAATATCATTCAGTCAACCTACAATTAAAAACAAGAAACACACACCCATTGATTTGGACTCGTGGTGGCACTGTGTGGACCCGGAAAGACTGTGCTACGGGCATTCCACAAGTGCCTGGATTTTTCTGGACCATCATCTGCTACAGAAGCAGATAACCAGGCTTTTCCTCCAGCCACGACGCGGTGAGCCCTCTGGCACAAACCCTTTGAGGACCCCCAGGTCTTCGTACCTGGAATCGATTCATTAAAGAACACGTTTACCCCACCAGCCTACAGGATTGTGCAGCCACCGCGGAAAATACTGTTACCTCAGCAAAGCCAATGAGGCCATTCTGCTTTGTCCTGTAGGGTTACTGCGCATTGAAATCAACTTCATGGAGGTGAGTTTGGTTGGGTTTTGTTTTTATGTTTTATAATATAATTAGTGACGTCAGTTATGAGCAAATTCAATTTTCGGGTTGGTGAAAAGCAGGAACCACATACTATTTACTATTGTATCAAACCCTGGTACAGGTTAAACATTTGATAAAAATTAGCTGAAGATTTACTGAATAAAGGATAAATTGATGGATGTATAAATTGATTATGTGGTTGCCCTTGACTTCTGGACTAACATAATAAATGAGTTTTATTTGTTAAGTGTTATGCAAAGCATATTTTTCCAGAGGGAATCTATGCCACCATATCTAATTATAGAAAGCTAATTTCAGAGGAAATACAAGATTTATAAAGAAGATTAGTATAGTCCTAGCTTGTAAAATTAGCAGTCAGAAGGTTTCGCATCTTGGCTACGTCCTCAAAAACGAGCTCTTTCAGCAGGTCTGCCTTATTTCATATCTCATTTTGACTATATGCTTCTGGATTGAGGGCTGCAGATTTTAAGGATTTCGCATTCTTATTCATTGGCTTTTGTAACCAAGGTCCTCAAGGAGGGTCGCGTGGCTTTCTCTTTGGTTTACTGTCTCCATGGTGACAAGTACTCTGCCTCTCCTGCCTTTTGAAGAGAAGGTGTTGATTGTGCCTTATATCCATAGCTTTCGCTGGAGTGAGCAAAGCTGAGGCCAATTAACATGAATTCAGAGCTGCATTTCCAGTGTAACAGATGTCAGTGAATATTTGATTTGATTCCTTGACTTCTGGACACTGTCAATGATTCTGAAATTATGAAGGGGAGGGGCTTTGCATTTGTTTCCTTTAAAAATAATAAATACTGTGCAATGAATAATAGAAGTTACAGGAGCTGTAGAAAGCAATTTTCCCTATGTTCTAATTTAAGGATTGTATGTCAATACTATTAAGCAATATCTTGATTACAAAAAAAAACAAAAAAAACTCTTCATTTGAGTTTAAATACTTCAGTTAAATGCCCTTCAAATGTATATTCAAAGAAAATGGGGCACTGATAGGTAAGATTCTAAATGAATGAAGAGGATAATTGAAGCCTAATGGGGAATTGTGGGTAGGTGCTCACAGTGGCATTACACATTCCAGTCTTACCATATAGAAGCTGGGTGCCTGGGAAAAGCAGTGGTACCCAGAGGTGGAGCAAGTGTGCAGAGAAGATTGCTAATTTGAAGGAAAGGTAATTAAAATATGTGTCTCTTTGGTACTGCTTTGGATTGAATTGTGTCCTTCCAAAATGTGTTGTAAATCCTAACACTTATGCTTATCTTTAAAATCCTACTAAGGAATAGGTTGCCTTTATTATGTTAATGGGGGAGGCAGAATTAATGTGATATGTGTTTTGAGTTAATCTCTTTTGCAGGAGATTAAACCAACAAGGAAAACTAAAGAGGAATTTAAGCATTTGAATTATGGTATTCACAAAGAATATAACATGAAATGTTTTAAAAATTCAATGTTGGAAGAGATAGAGCCAGAAAACCCCAGAGAAGTGTGGATGGCCAGACTAGTCTCACATAGTTTAGGACATGGTATCAAGAGTGACTTGTCCTGGAGAAGGCTATCATATATGATGATGTAAAGGTTCCATTAAGAGAGAGGAGGAGGAGGAAAAGGAGGAGGAGGAGGAGGAAGAAGAAGAAGAAGAAGAAGAAGAAGAAGAAGAAGAAGAAGAAGGAGGAGGAGGAGGAGGAGGAGGAGGAGGAGGAAGTGGAGGAGGTCCTCAATGAGATGACTGGAACAGTAACCACAACAATAGACTTAAATAATACAATTAAATAGGCAAGATCATGAGGATGACAGAGGACCTGGCAGTATTTTGCACATGGGGTCAAGGTAGTCCTAGTTATAATCAAATTGATAGCAACTAGTTACAGCAAAAAATGCACAAGCAACAGAAGAAGAGATGGGAATAACAGAGATAACACAGGAAGATGGTTCAGAAGCAGAAGTTCAAGGAAGCAATGACTTTCCTCCGACATTGTGAGCCAACAGAGAAAGCCTGCCCTTCAAGCCAGTAACCTGAATTTGGACTTCTAGTTTCTTAAAGTTGGAGACAAATTTCTGTTTATTAAAGCCTCTCATTTATGGCATTTCTATTACAGCAGCACTAGATAACGACATCAGAGACTTTCTTCAAACCTAAATCAGTAAGCAGTGGGATCGATTGGATTCGGACTCACGGTAACACTACGTGGGTCTGGGTAGAACTGTGCTCCACAGGGTCTTCAGTGATCGATTTTTAAGAAGGAGATCATGAAAACTTCCTTCTAAGGTGCTTCTGGGAGGTGATACGGGGAGGATAGAGGATGAGTGGGTTGGAAAGAGGGAACGATTACAAGGATCCACATGTGACCTCCTCCCTGCGGGACGGACGACAGAAAAGGGGGTGAAGGGAGACGCTGGGCAGGACAAGATATGACAAAATAATAATTTATAAATTATCAAGGGCTCATGAGGGAGGGGGGGACGGGGAGGGAGGGGAAAAAAGAGGACTTGATGCAAAGGGCTTAAGTGGAGAGCAAATGCTTTGAAAATGATGAGGGCAAAGAATGTACAGATGTGCGTTATACAATTGATGTATGTATGGATTGTGATAAGAGTTGTATGAGCCCCTAATGAAATGTTTAAGAAAAAAAAAGAGCCTCGGGCTGTACTTCTTCCAAGAGAATTTCTCTTTTCCTCTGGAAGTCCAGGACACTTCCCATGTTCTTCACGAGCGCCATGATTCAAATGCATCCATTTGCCTTCCATTTTCCTTACTCTGTGCTCTGCTTTCATGTGCATAGGATAGGACTGTTGAAATTACAGTGCCATGGGGCAGGCGCACCTTTGTCCTCTAAGTGACATCGTTGCTCTTCAACACATTAAAGAGGCTTATGCAGCAGACTTGCCCAGTGCAATATATAATTTGATTTCTTGCCTGCTGCTTCCATGAGCATTGATAGGGGATCCAAGTAAAATAAAATCCTTGACAACATCAGTATTTTCTCCATTTTTCATAAAGTTATCTATTGGTCCAGTTATGAGAATTCTTGTTTCCTTTACCTTGAATTGCAATCCATACTGATGCTGCAATCTTTGATCTTCATCAGCAGGTGTTTCAAGTCCTCCTCACTTTCAGCAGGCAAGGTTGTGTCATCTGCATATTGCAGGTTGTTAAGAGCCTTCTCCAATCCTGAGGCCCCACTCTTCAGACCGTCCAGCCCTTGATTGATGTGCTCATTGTACAGAATGAATAAATATGGTGAAAAGCTATAACCCTGAATGTTCAGTTTTAAAAAAAACAACTAGAACCTGGGGATACTGACTGATTTAAAATGAGGAAACATGTTTACAACCTTACATTAAACTAGGGGTATCATTGCCAGTATCATATTCTCCTTGGATAAAAAAAGCCAATACCAGAAAGATATTTACCTATGTTTCAATGAGTATACAAAGCTATTCAATTACATAGGTCATAAGCAACCAAAGGCAGCACAGTGAAAAAGGAAAATTCCAGAACACTTAATTGTGCACATATGGAACCTGGCCACAGACCAAGAGTCAAACATTTGAACAGAACAAGGGATACACTGCGTGGTTAAAATCGAGAAAGTTGTGCACCAGAGTTATAGTCCTTAACCATACATATGCAACACATGATGAACAAATAATCTAAGAAGCTGGATTATATGAAGAGGAGCATAGCATTAGGAGAGGAAGAAGACTCATTAATGACCTGTGTGCGACATACAGATGACACAACCTTGCTTGCTTAAGAAGATCAAGACTACGGTCTTCCCTGTACGTGGCATCTTTACCAAAGAAAGCAAAACTCCTCACAAGTGGAAACAACATCCTGAAACCTGGAGAAAAGATAGGAATTGCCAAAGTTTTCATTTGACTTGGATCTACAATCAACAGCCACTTAAGCAGCCCTCAGAAAATCAAACAGTACATGGTGTTGAACAAATCTGTGCAAAAGTTCTCTTTAAATTATTAGAAAACAAAGATGTCACTTTGAAGACTAAGGTGCACCTGACCTGAGCCATGGTATTTCAATTGCCTCATAAGCACGTGAAACCTGAATAAAGAAGACTGGAGAAGAATTTACACTTTTAAAATACGGTGTTGATCAATGGTCAAACAGCATGGGGTCTGTACTGGGCCTCCTCTGGCAATGCTAGGGAGAAGGAGAATCCAGATCCTCATCAGCCCGAGGAAGAACACAAGCATGCCTCCAACCTACATCCTTCTTTTACCCTATTTGGAAACCAACCATCCTCTTTTGATATGAGTTTTCATTGGGTTCCATAGCCCACTGCAGAAAACACTCACGATTAAGGGGGCTTATGAGTTACATGAACAGGTTACACAAGGCAGCTTCGGAAAGCAGTAAGAACATAACCATCAGTCCCAGCAACACTGTTCCTCAGCCAGCAGGCAGATATTTCTCTAGCCCTTACTCACTGCCACAGGGTCCCTGGGCCTCTGTCGCTGTGAGTCAGGAATCCCACAGTCTCCTGGACTCTGTGCTCCTCCGCTCTGTCTCATGGTCTCCTTGCCGTAGCCTCTGGTCTTAGCCTGAGTTCTTTGCTGTATTCCGTTGGCTCGTGCCAGAACCTCTGGTGCCTATGATCTTAGCCCCGCTCACTTCAGCTGTCGATTTCAAACATGCCCCACTGGTGGTTTCGCTTCTTTGATGATACTGGAGTTTCTCTGCTCCTACTTCTGAGATGGCTCATTCTTAGAGCCAGGGGCCTAGCAGCTAAAACTGACCAATCCCCTCTCTAAGTATTTCACACATTCTAATTGCATGGTTCCACCTAATTATTTGTTGGGAGTTACACAGACATAGAATTAGAATCATATTAAGAAATGTCATGTTAGCACAGTGAAAAATACTAAATATATATACCATGCACTGCGGAAGGAAAATCCATCTTGGAGAATATAGTCAAATGTTCCTTAGGACAGACGATGGAAAGATTTGGGGTCACATGCTTTAGATATGTTATCAGGAGACTCTTCACGACATTCACGTTTTGCTTTCTTCTAATACCGGAGTCAGATAGTGAAACAGAGGAACGAATGAGCAAACCTATAGAATGAAGAGCAAATGCCAATTGCTCGTGAAAATCCCAGTTCTTCTCCTATGACTGGAAACTGAATCCTGTGGGGAGCGTGGACCTGAGTTGCTGGTTTGAACTGCTGGATTCAGATGGAGGGTCAGTTTCCTGCCTCCCGATGTCATCACTGAATCCCTTGGCCCCTCAAGTGGGCAGAACGGCATATGTAATAGGCACGGGAACATTCTGGAAGAGATCCCTTGCCATTCATTAGCACTAAGTAAGAAGAATTTTTGTTTGAAACATGAAAATCATTTTTGACGTTTCTGTTACAACATGGCACTCTTTAGCTGAGAAAACAGAAGACAAATAAACACTATCCTCTTCTTTTCTTTTTCCTTATTTCTGCCCTCAGAGGATGGCAGGTGCACACATCCTTTTTCTTGATTAGCTTGTTAAGTGGTAAAGCCAAGATGCTAAAGTTTAACTGAAGTGGAGTCTGTGACAGAAATAGACACTTTCGAATATCAAAAAAAACTACTTGATTGAATTAAGCCAACATCTGCACGCATAACATCAGGCTTTCCCTTGGTCCCACTCTATGTGGGGGATCCACTTGTTGCTATTAAACACATTCCATCACCTCTTAATTTTCACTTTTCAATACAACATTTTTGAGCATATAAACTTTGTCGTTAGTCCACGATTCTTGACATCTCGGTGGTTGATAAATATTAAGCAAATGACATTGATCGTGATCAATATTTTATTTACTAGGATCGCTCATGTCCTGTGTTTTGATTTGAGACCATCCAGGGGCTATCCTTGGTATTTTCTTTTGTTACTGCTTGTTCCCTATCAGGAACTATATGCTGGGAACCCTCTCGGGAAGCCAGGAAAGATTTCTCTTGTTTTTATTCTTTTTTGCCTTCTAGATGTATTGCCTTTGTTTGTGACTTCTTTCTACAAAGTTAAAAAAATAAAACAACTTGACATTTGCTTTTAATACCCATACAGGGAAAATCTTGGTTTTATTATCATAATAGTATAATAATTTTGAAATAGAAACTAGAAAGCCAATATGCCTATCCTATGATTTTCATGAACATGCCTGTGTAGATAGATGCATTTTGGGCAAGATATCTATCAATTTCTTTTGGAGAACGGGAACCACTCATTTCCTATTGTTTAACAGTACTGAGAGAATGGTTATGATCTTGAGGATCCTGGTTCGGCATGTTTTCCGAGCAAGCCTAGCGTGAACATTCAGAAGAAGCCACTGACTCATTTGAGCATTGATTAAAGCCTGAAGAAGGAAATAATAAGCGTGTAGCTTATGACTGCACGCCGTCTTTCTGAAGCCAAGGCCGACATCACTTCTCGATGTTGCCGCTCTGTGCACTCGGCTCAGAATGCGCTTCTAATCATCTTCACGACTACAATTTGCTTATACGATAAAAACATCTTCACACTGTGGTTCCTGTTTTTTAAATGTACGATGACAATATGATTTTAGTGTTAAAACAGGTTTCAAATTCCTTGAGGATTAAGTAAAACACTAAAGATCAAAATGTCTCTCAATTTCTCTAAGTTATTGGAAACCCTAAATTTATTTCTCATTTATCTCACTCAAACTCAATGCCAACTCATCGTGACCCTATAGGGCAAGGTAGAACTGGCCTTGTGGGTGTCTGGGACTGTAACCTTTGGGGTGAATAAAGAGTCCCAAATTTCTCATGCCCTATCATTTATAGATGAAACATAGCTTTCTTTTTTGCTGCTATTCGCTTTTGCATTATTATTAATATTAATGTATATGAATAAATATTACTTGAAACAGAATTGAAATTTTCATTTACATTTGAAATTAGGAAATTTTCATTTACTCCAGCTCTTTATGTACATAAGTAACTCTCCCTGTGAGTTTCTTAGTCTGGAAACCTTCGTGGGCCTGGCCAGTCTCATCCTTTCCCATGATGGACTCAAACCGGTGACCTTGTAGTTGGCAGCCTAATGCATATCACTAGCAAGCTTATAAGTGAAAGAGGGAGCAGCAGCAGTTGAAAGGTCCTCAGACCTTAATACATCCACGTGTGTGGTCAGCTCTATTTCCAGAAGGCATGGTACTATGAGGACACGCCAGCCACGGGTGCATCTCCAGCACTGCTCAGAAGGAGCTTAGTGGCTAACCTCCCAGAAGTGGACAGCCTATTCCTTCCTTGACGCATGTTCATAGTCTAGAAGCTCTGCTGAAAGTTGTTCACCTTGGATGACACCTCTTGTGTGAACATATTAGCAACATAGATTCCACCAACGTGATAACCGGCAAACTACCACCGAAAAATGAATTGATGGACAAGTAGGAGATTGCAAATGGTACCCTCCAATTCGTCTCTGTAAAAAGCTATGTAGCTATTATTTGCTCATGGTTTTCTCAGCCACTTGGAAGAGGCTCCTGGGCAGGTTCTCATAAGCAGCAGCTACTTTTTATGCTCGCATATGCCTGCAAACACACCACAGTGTGCAATGCTGTGCCATTAAATTATGATGTGATTCACATCTCTGCTTAATCTCATGTGATTCACTTTTTCTCTGATTAATAAACCTGCCTTTTATTGAAATTAAAAGCTAGTTTCTGGGGGCAAGTTAATAAAAGCTACTTCATACCGGGAATGACCACACCTACTGGGAAGATGGATATAGAAGTTAATGATTATAATAACAAAACACTCTACGTAAGTTTGACGTGTTGTAAGGACACAGCGTACAATGAAAAACCAGCTGGACTTCACAGAAGAGAACATATCTGGTATCACTTTTGTGGATCTGGTTTCTTTCACTTAATGTTTCTGTGATTTATCCGTATCACAACAATTATTTCTCTGTTACATTGAAGAGTGGTTACATATTGGGTTGATAACTTCAGGACCCAAGATAAGCAGTTGGAATCAACCAGCTGTTCCTTGGGAGAGAGATAAGATGTTCTCCTCCCATCAAGGGTCACAGTCTTGGAAATCCACAAGGGGCCGTTCTATCCAGTCCTATAGGGCAGCTCAGAGTCGGAATCCATCCAATGGCAGTGAGTCTGTTTGTTTTGTATTATTGCGGAGTATTATTTCAATGGGCAAATTTATGGCTTTTTGTTTACTCATTATCTTGCTGATGGATATTAAACTTTTTTTGCAAGTTGAAGCAATTATAAATAAGATTGTAGAAAACATGTGTGCACATATGTTGGTCTCATTTGGGAAAACATGGAATTGTTGCATCATGAAGGACATCCCTGCATTGTCTCTTAAGATAGATTGTCTGGTTATTAGCAAGGCTTTAAACTGGCAAAGCAAAGTATGCAGGTTGTGGGCAGAGATGAACTGTACATGATGAGGGGCGAAAGGCTGCGTACTTCCTTCTCAATTCCTTGGGAAAATCTCTGACTGGCATCTGTATAGCTGATGAATAAGCATGGAAAAGCTCCTGCTCTGAATAAATGCCAAAGTATTAGAATTCAAGTGCCGCCCACATTTCTTGGGCTAGCTTAACTATACAATCATTATGGATGTGGATTTTGTTTAGAATATTTTAAGAAGAGACACAATCCAACTATGTTTAGTGACAGTAACTTATGCACAAGGTGGAAGGTGGACTAGGAACTAGGAAATCATTTTCGGCGCTATTGAAAAAGTCCAGATGAAAAATATTAAAGTCAATGTTTTTGTGAATAGTTAGGAAAGAACTAACATGGTTTGGTTTGTTTTTTTTTTCTGTCTCAGAATGAGTATGTTCACAGCAACTTCCTTTTACCTACGTCTATCCCTAAATTAGCTCCACAAGTTTCATTGTGAGTATGAAACTCAGATTTTTGTATTTTTTTTTTTTGTTTCCATGTACTATAGATTCTGGCTCATGGGTGTCTTTGTGTACAGAATATAACTACAGTCCCTGGATTTCTCAAGGCTGTCACTTTTCAGACACACATTTTCCTGTGTCTGAAAGGCTTTTCTTTAAGGTGGCACCAGATGGTGGGAGGTGGAGTGCACAATGCTCTCCAGTCAGGGATCTACTCGTGTTTCCATCCCCGAACATTGCTGACTGGTCATGAGTTAACTTGGTTTACTCTTATACAAATGTATGCAGTTTGCAAGACTGAAAGCAATTGCTGTTGCTTTAGATGCCCTCAAGCTGCTTCCGACCCGTAGCAAGTCTACAAAACAGCAGAACAAATCACTGACTGGTCCTGCATCAGCCTCGCAATTGGTTCCACATTGGAGCCCATTGTTGCAATAGTGCCAGTGTGTCCATCCATCTTGTTGAGGACCCTCTTCTTTTTGCTACCCTTCTACTCAACCAAGCATGATGTCCTTCTCCAGGGACTAGTATTCCTTAATATGCCCCAAATCAAAGTCTCACCCTGCTTGCCTCTGAGGACCCTTCTGACTTTCTTCTTTCAAGATAGATTTGATTGTCCTTTTGGAAGTCCATGGTACTTTCAATATTCTTCTCCAGCACCACAATTCAAATGCACCGATGCCTCTTCAGTCTTCCATCTTCAGTATCCAATGTTCACGTGCAGACGAGGCAATCGAAAATACTATGCCATCATCTCCAAAGTAACATCCTTGCTTTTGAATACTCTGAAAAGGTCTTGTGCAGCAGATTTAACCAATGAAATATGTCACTTTGCCTCTTACCTGCTGCTTCCAGGACCATTAATTGTGGAGCCGAGCAATATAAAAGCCATGATCATCTCTCCGTGTATCATGATGCTACCTATTCACCCAGTTTTGAGGATGTGGGTCTTGTCTACATTGAGTTGGCGTCCACAGGCAAGTCTGCAATCCTTGACCTTCATCAGCCAGTGTTTCAAGTCCTCCTCACTTTCACCAAACTAGGTTAGGTCATTTGCAGATAGCAAGTTGTCAATAAGCCTTCCTTGGACCCGGAAGCCACATTCTTCTTTATATAATGCAGCTTCTATGAAAGCAATTTAAGTCTCTATATTGCTGCATGGCATAGCTTGCAAATGGCTGTTTTGAAAAGTGTTAATCATTTCACTACCCAGGGACACCTCCATTGCAGGTGTTGACCTAGTCCCTAGTGTGTCCTCATCTTTTTCTTAAGCAACTTCTTAAAGATTTTTCTAAATGAATCTTAAGTCAGTTTTCTGCTATAAAAATTCAGTGAAGTTAGGAGGTCCTACTTGTTGAGCAGAAGTTTGTCCCCTAACTAATTACCTGTTAAGGGCACTTACAAAGAACCACCGGCTCAGTGGCCCTCCTATTGAAGGACTGTTCAAGGGAGCATTGGTTACTGGACAATTGGAATCATCAGCTCTCAGGTTACCTAGATAAGAGCTTCGGGGGATCAGCAGGGAAAAACGATTTCATTTGGAGGGCAATAAACTCCAAGAGTCAGCAGGCTAAACCTGCCCCTGCACTGCTTCCATGGATTTTGCAAGTATTTTTTCAGAAGCTGTGAATAACTACTACATGCACTACATCAGTCTCAACAAGAAAGGCCCTAGGCTTTTGTGTATCAGAGGATTGTCTTTGGCTTGGATGGCTAGCTTCGCAAGCTCTGAGAAGAACAACCATACACGGTGAAAAAGCAATACATGAGGGTGCTGGAGGGGGAAAGGGGCCGACTTTTCAGATATAAAATTTGATAGAGGACTCCCCCTCTTAACACATTGTCCATCAAATTAAAACTGGAGGCTTGAAATTAAAGGAGTTAATGGGAGGTTAGAATACTTCAGGTTCTGCTTTATATCAAGAAAGTACAGCACACACATGGTAAAGTCAGGTCATTTCGTGAAATTGGGTACAAATGAATACACACTCATTTGGGGAAGAAGACATCAAGGCCAAGATAAAATATGTCTCCTTGCAACTTGGTTGATTACTTGACTTTGAGTACAGTGTTCATGACGCTAAATGGCCCCCTCAGAACTAAATGTCTGCTCTGTGCTAGACAGAATGTTTAAAATAGGAGTCAACACAACACCCATCATCTCTGTAAGGACTAAGTAAGGATGTCTTCGGCTGCCAAATTCTATGGAACAAACTATAACTAAAATGTGGAAAATATATTCACAATAATTGCAATCTGTCAGTTATTTTCTGATAAAGAGCATATTTTGGGTTTCTCATTAATTTTTTTTTTATTAGGGGAGAGCGCGAACGCAGTCCCCCACTACCACAAATTATGCAGTCAAGTTTCCCACATTTGGGGAAATCGCAGGGGTCAGCACATCCGGAGTGCAATGGATAAGCCTCGCCCTGGGAAACCCACCTTCGTGATCATGGTATCTCCCCTGCCAGGTAAGTATTCTCATTAATTTTTCTTCACAAAAATACAATGCATAATGGAAGTCTTTGAAGATATTGTTCTTTGGATATCAAAGAATAAGAAACAATATCAGATTCATCTTTATAAAGTAATATTATTGAAGGATAAAATTAGTAATCAAGCAGAATCGAAAAAATATTTGGGTAAAGCATCCTCTCAGTTATAAGAATAATTTTGATGGTGTTTCTTTGTGAAGAAAGACATTACCCAATACCTGTACAATACCATCTCCAGATGCCCAAAATCCTCCTGTCTTGAGTTTCCTGAGACCCAGCAAAACACAATTTAAAACCAGAAAAGGGTGTTTCTGGTAATTACATATAAAGATAAAACCTACATAGAAGCATGACAAATAATTAAAACAATGGTTCTGTTGGCATAATACAAATAAACTCATTGCCAGATGATAGTCACCCTCGAGAGCGTTTCAGAGACTGTAGGTCTGCGCCGTGGTCAGCAACCTGATCTTTCTCTCACGGGTTTGAAAACCTGCCCTTGCAATTAGCAACCAGTATAAATTGTGTATCATTTTTATGCTGATTTTATTTTAAATAACCAAAATTTTATTATAAACAATGCATTTTAGAATCCCTATTACTGCATATTAAGAGGACCTGTCTCATAGTTGATGGGTTTGGGAGCCAAGACTGCAGCAAGAAAGACAAACCTGAGCGGTAGTGAGCAGTAGAACATGAGCACAGCGTTTACTCAACTAAAAACAGCATCAAGCATGGGTGGAGAGGGGCTAAGTTGCACGATCTTTCAGGGCTACATTGGAAATAAATAACTCGTAGGAGTTCTCTCTCTGCTGCTGTTGATATCCACTTTGAAAAATAATCAGCCGTAAAGGATTCACTCTGGTTTAGACGTTATTATTGTCACACGATTAATTTTCTATTTGCAAAACATTCCTATTCTAAAACTCTTATTTTTCACTATTTCGTTTATATATCTCTTCTGCCTTGATGCCACTTGTCCATCAATTTGTTGGTCTATGCTGACTTGCACATTGCTGTGATGCTGGACAAGCAATGTCACCAGTACTTCACCCATAAAGGATGGGTATCAGCAGAACTTCCAAACTAAGACAAAGGGGAAGAAGGCAATAAAGAAAATGTAGAATGGATGATGAAAACTGCAAAACTTTGTCTAAAAGTGCTCAATATTTGTCTATTCAATCTATGAATAAGTGAACCTCAGGTTTAAACCACACTTCTGTTTTTGGTCAATTCAAATTGAACACATTTTATGCAAGCAGATTTTTCCCTCAAGTGAACTTCCCTTTCTGATCTCTACCAAAAAATTACTTTTATAGTCACAGTAGCATAGTGGGTTATGCATTGGTCAGTAGTTCAAAACTTCCCTAGGAGAAAGATGAGGATTATTACTCCTGTAAAGAGTTACAGTCTCAGAAATCCACATCAGAAGTTCTATCTTAACCTATAAAGCTTTTTATGAGTCATAATTGACTAGTTTTTATTTGCATCAACTAAACTGAAAACAAAAACTGCTTTATTCTTCACTTCTTTATATCCCTTATTTTCTAAACTCACTTACAAAGAAATCTTGTTGACTGTCCTCTCAGGACATCTCTCCTATTCCATGGTCATAAGCCTTGTCTGATACCATACTTATTTCATAAATTTCTAATTTTTCTCCACCTTACATTTCTTTTTCCTCCATTCCAACCTTGTGGTAGGTATATAATCGGGTCAATTTGAGGGTTATGAGTGTAGGCATGGAATCTAGCTTGTCAATCAGTTCATAGCCAATGAGACCTCTGTGTGGGCATGGCCTTCTCCTGAGAATTCTGGGGAATCCAGGACTTCCTCCTTGGTAGGGGGAGACTCTCTGCTCACACCCTGGGAGACATAGCAGCTGACAGGTACATGGACCCACCCTGATGCAGAAATCCCTGCCAGCTCTGAGATGTTTCCAATGACACTGGATCCAAAGACTTTCTACCCACTGGCCTGTGAACTTCTGCAATCAGCGCCATTGCATGTGTTTTGTGAGTCTGAAGAGGACTTTATAGATTGCTATCGGACATATGGGCTAATATCAGACTTATGGACTTGATCTGGACTGGTCTGGGATGTTTTCTCAATGTCCATTTGTTCTTGTATATAAATCACTTTCTTATACACATATGCGTGTCCATGGATTTGTTTCTCCAGTCTACCCAGACCAACAAAAACCTGCAACCCTTTGGATATTCAGGACCCTTCATGCATGGCTGTGGTCAACTGAGGGACTGGATGAGACTGTAATGCAGCAAAATCCTCAATGCTCATAATTATGGGTCTGAAAAGCCATGCCAGTGGGGGAAGGTGCTGTGGTTATGAGATACAAATAAATCTTAATACATATTCTCATGACTGAACACAGTCCCTCCAATAACCCCCAATAAAGAAACTGCCATCAAAGATGGCAACATATCATCCCTCCATCCAACATATCATCACCTCCGCTTTATCAACTAATCATATGACAACTTTCTCTATTCTATTGGTTACAAGCAATTCATAGGTTTTAACTACACTCAAGGGGAAAGGATTACACAAAAGAATGAAAACAACCTGACACAAAGGGCTTAAATGGAGAGCAAATGCTTTGAGAATGATTGGGGCAAGGAATGTGCAGATGTGCTTTATACAATTGATGTATGTATATGTATGGATTGTGATGAGTTGTATAAGCCCCTAATAAAATGTAAAAAAGGGAAAAAATGAAAACAGATGCTCAGATTCCAATTTTTATATTAGACTATTAACAGCATTTAAACGCATGTCCCCTTACCCCTTTGCACCGATAAGTAGTCTCATAGGAATCTTGCTGACTCTTTCCTCTCGTGTTAATAGGGTGTTTATATGAAGGAAACACAGGTCAGCCCACAGCTACCACAAAGACCCTAAGGCAATCTCCTTTCCCTGCTCTCAAGCCACTTCTGGACTAATTTGGCAATTCTATTCGGCTCTTCCTGCAAAAGCTTACTTATGTGAATAATGACTCTTTCATACTCTAGTGTGTATGGCATCATCAGTCTTGATGTCTTATGGGATACAGAAACATTTCTCCCAAGTTGTCTCACCCAAATATATGTCAAACGCAAGGGTTATCAGCCATCTAGAGCAACCAGACTATATAGTCTGACCCACCCTAAGTAGGGCCCACTTCCCTCTGATAAGGGTCATGACTGTTTCCTTTAAGGAGAACCTGAAGGCAAGGTCAGGATCACCCAAGGATGGCCAAGGTTAGGCTACTATATTGGGTCTAGGGTCCACCCACCTTACCACATACGTTTCTCTATTCCCTCCTTCTACTATTGCTCTAGGTCATCCCCCTCCTATTTGTATTGCCTATGTTACAACCCTTCCTATGACATAGGTCATTATCTGTAGTCAGGAGGCTTGCATGCCCCCAGAGACACATAAGCTTTGGTTAGAAATAAACCACAGCTCTTTTCTGCCCTCTCGTCTCCCAACTGCACATGTACCACCAAGAGGAGCTGAGGTAAGCATGCTACCATGAAATGTGTCTGACTTCTTTATTTTATTCTCTCCCCTATCTCTCCTATTCTCTATGACTTTACTATAATCTTTATATAGCATAACTGTGCAATTGTGTCTATGGAACACACGGTACAGTTGTGAGAGGCTGGTTTCCACCATAATATCTGAACCAAATTTTGATTGGGTGTTGTGATAGTTACAGAATCTGGTGTCAGTTTGGGATTTGTGAGGACTAGGAGTGAAGGGGCGGAGTCTAGTCTGTCGAATCAGGTTATAGTCAATGAGGCCTCTGTGTGGGCATGCCCTTCCCCTGAGGATTCTGGAAATTCCTGTGTTTTCCTCTCTGGAGGTGGGCGACACTGTCTTTCTCTCTCTACTCACTCCTGGAGAGACTCTCTGCTGACATGGAGCTATGCAGATGGCAGTGAGAGCCCTGGACCCAGAGAGCCCACGTGTAGACAGACCCCTGCCAATGCTGAGATGCTTACAGCACAACTTGATCCACGAGATTTCCCACCCACTGGCCTGTCATCTTCCTGCATGTGGTGTCATTGTATGTTGCATGTGTTTTGTGAGTCTGAAGAAGACTTTATAGATTAGTATCAGACATATGGCTAATATCGGACTTAAAGACGTGATCTGGACTGTACTGGGATGGTTACTCAATATCCAATTGCTCTTGTATATAAAGCTCTTTCTTATATACATACGAGTGTCTGTGAATTTGTTTCTCTATTCTACCCAGACTAAGGCAACTGGGAGGAGTATATCCTCCTTCTAAAGAGGGCCTACCGTAATCATGAACACCAGAGTATCACCGACAATCACCCCAGAAGGATTTGGCACACACCTGGTCTAAAGCCAACATAAATAGAAATAGTACATCTTGTCTGATCAGGGCCACTGTTGGCCCTTTTGTCATTGGAAATATTCATACCGTGTAACCAGAAAATTCTGCCTTGCTACTGTGAAAAACTGTCAGACAACTATTGCTGTTGTTATTGATGTTGTGAGCTTTCACCCACACAAAAATTTTTTTTCTAAAATCCCACATTCCCAGAAATGGCTATGCAAAAATCCCAAAGCAAATATAGCCTGTTTATATGTGTAATTGACAAAGAATAGTTTGAAATAAAAATGTAAGGTATTTTAGCATATTTATTTTCCTAAAATATATTATACTATATGTGTTCTACAGAGTTGCTAGGATTTAAAATCAACTGATGGCAGTTAGTTTAGTTTCTTTACATGTATTTTATACACACACATATGTTACAGGTTGAAGCAAATAGTTCATAGGTTAACCATAGCAAGAAAAATGATGGCTTCAGTTCCAAAATGCTACTGCAAAAATCAATATGGTGTTATTGGTTCCCCAACTGCACTTGATCAGGAAGTGGGTCATTTTTCATCACCCTATCCATATCTACAAAAGATATCCAGTCCCTCCAATTTTCATTTAGTAGAACTTATAAGTATCTATAATGGTTGAACTGTGGTTTATCCATAGGCACTGGGTCACTGAGGAAGAGAGTACATGCATATTAGACAAGTCTATAAAAATGGAATTGCCTCTTCTTTGCAGCCCAAGTACAAGTAATAAAAGAATTTATCTCCATCCCCTTCTTTAAGAAATTAGGCCCTTCTAATTCCTCTTAAGAGCCCTGGTGACTTGGTAGGCCTGGCATTGGGCTGCTGACCAAAAGGTCAGCTCTTCAAACCTACCAGCCATTCCATGGCACGAAGATGACACTGTATCCTTCTGTAGATTTACAGCTTTGGAGACCCACAGGGGAAGTTCTACTGTGTTCTATAGAGTCACTATACATTGTAATTGCCTTGAGCATATGCAGGGACTTTGATCATTTGAGGGGAGGACCCAGGTGGGGAGAAAGCTTCCTTCTCTCTGTGCATACTCGCAAAAGACAGACCGCTACAAATTTATATTGGTATCTTTCAGGCTTATACTTGGAGATATATCTCCAAGTATATATTCTGTTTCATTGTACAGTGAGGAAGAAAAAATTAGTCCCCCTGAGTCCCATTAAAAAATAGAAGGAAGGAGGAAACAGAACAGGTCGATATAAATCTTTTGAGCTATAACTCTGCCTCTAAAAATACACGTACGGGTTTGTGTTTAAGTTAGAGCCTCTACATAAAGTAAAGATAAAGTACCTACTGGGAAAAGAATGCCTCAATAATGCAAGTGTTTATATTGTGTTCCAGTTATATAAGAAATTTATTGTGAACCGTTTCAAAGACAAAATTTAAAGTCTGTTTCCTGGGTAGAGAGTTTAGTTGTTAGGTGCTTTGGCATGGACTTAGAAATGTCCCATAAATGTTTCCATGCTGCCATCTTTGAGGGGCAGTTCACAAAATCTTTCTCCCCTGGAGCTGCTGGGCGAGCTGAAAATACCAACCTCCAGTTAGTATTTGAGCCCTTAACCGATGTGCCAACATGACTCTTTGATGAAGGACTATCATTAGGAGCCTCAAATCAGTTGCAACTCACAACAGCTCTCTGTACAACCAAATGAAGCACTGCCCGGTCCGGGGTCATTCTCCTCACCATTGCGATACTTGAGCCAGTTGCTGCAGCGTCTGTCACTCTCCATCTTGTTTAGGATCTTCCTTGTTTCCTTAACCCCCCACCAAGCATGATGCCCTTCTCTGGAGACTGGTCCCTCTTGAGCACATGTCCAAATAATGGCACCAAATCCCACCCTCCAACCTCCTGGCTGCTACAGGGCCTTCTGCTGTGCCTCCTGCAAGTCAGGTTTGTTCATTCTCTGGCATCCCATGGCATTCTCTATATTCATCACCAACACTGTCCTTGAAATGCATCAATTCTTCAATCTTCCTTTCTCACGGTGCAGTCTCCCCAGGTGTGTGAAGCAGTTGTAAGTACCATGACTTGGGTCGTGCACCTTCAATCCATAAAGGAAAATATTTGCATTTTCATCTTATCACTTTATAGATGTGTTTTGTATCACATTGTCCCAATGTAGTATCTCATTTGATGTTCCTGACTTTTGCTCCCATGGGCATTGGTTATGGCGCCAGGTAAAATGAAATCCTTGACAGCTTCAATATTTGGTGGAGGGTAGAAACTATAAAATAGATTGATGAGTAATCAATTAATACGACATCTTGGCATTTGATTCTATTGCCCCTTGTTCGGTTTGCCTTTGCTTCCAGATGGTGTCATTTGGCTTTTTCCTCACAGAAAGCTAGCTATGACTCAGTGATTTTTTTAAATGCCTATCAATTATTAAATGTCATGAGTCACAAGCTTGGATGTTGATTGAGTGAATATGCTGGTGTGCCTGCAGGTTAAATTTGTTTCATTTGTCACTCATATTTTCCCCAGAATCTGATGACTTTCTCATACTTTGTCCTTAATGGTTGAGAGAAGAGTCGACAGCGAGCAAGGTTTCTCAACCTCAGTGCTGTTCACATTTTAAGCAAATCATTGTTTCATGTTTTGCAAAAGTTTGTCATGGGCATTGCAAGATGTTCAGTAGCATCCCTCCCCTTTACTCACCAGATGCCTGTAGAATCTTCCAAGTTATAATAATCCAAATGTTTGGAATATTGCCCAATTCCCTGGAGGCAAAGTTTCCCCCATCTGAGTACCACACCTAGTGAGCACAGTAGGAAACAGCCAAGGCCTTGTGAAACCTAAGCTTGGATCCAGTACATTATAATTTCTACCTCTTTTACTACCCCCAAAGAAGCTTAGGGGAAGTTGAGAGTCAACAGTTCGGTTACTGTGATTGTGGCAAAGTTAAACAGGAGAAATGGAAATACTTGAGCCATGACAGCAACACACCTACCACATAAGTCAAGATTAAGATTCCATAAAAAACTGTATAAATTAGGTTTTGTAATATGTTTTAGAAATAAAAATATATTATATAAAGAAAAATTACATTAGGTTAAGTTCTGTAAATTATATAATACTTTTTCACCTAAAAAAGGATATCCTTCCCCCCAAACTATCATGATCCAAATTCTACCTTGCAAGTCTGGATAGAGCAGAGGATGTACACTGGTGCAGATACGACCTAAAAGCACAGGGAATCCAGGGCAGATGATCCCTTCAAGACCAGGGGTGTGAGGGGCAATACTGGGAGGATAGAGGGAGAGTGGGTTGGAAAGAGGGAACCAATTACAAGGATCTACATGTGACCTCCTCCCCAGAGGACGGACAACAGAAAAGGGGGTGAAGGGAGACGTCGGACAGGACAAAATAATAATGTGTAAATTATCAAGGGCTCATGAGGGAGGGGGAAGCGGGGAGATGGGGAAGAGGACCTGATGCAAAGGGCTTAAGTGGAGAGCAAATGCTTTGAAAATGATGAGGGCAAAGAATGTACAGATACGCTTTACACAATTGATGTATGTACGGATTGTGATAAGAGTTGTATGAGTCCCTAATAGAATGTTTTCTTTAAGTATATCCTATATACTGATTTCTGTAAATAACTAGGATAATTCCTTGCCTAAAAGTGCATACATATATAAACATGTATACATAGAAAAAGAAACTGTTAAGACAGTAAAAAAAAAGTGCTATGCACCGCCCTGCTGGCATCGTGAGATATACACTGAGCTGTTATGCACTGATCCACCAGCAACTCCGTGTGAGGACGATGAGGCTGTCTATCCCATAAACACTTTCAGTCTCTGAAGCCCACAAAGGCTGCTCTACTCTGTCCTATGGGGCCCTTATGAGCCATGATTGACACCACAGCAGTTTGTTTTGTTTTATTTTATGGGATACTACTTAGAATGATGTGATACATATTAACATAAAACCTAAATACCCTAGATATAGTAAATAAATTAAAATAGGATGCAGATATTGGATGGTATTGTTTTAAAAAATGAAAACAATCATGTCTTCGGGGGGAAAAGCATATTGAAACTAATTCTCCCTTATACAGTTGGGTAACCTTGAAGAAAGTCAATTAATCATCTGAGATTCATTTATTCAGCCACCAAGAATATTGAGTTGAATCATATGAATTCATTTGTTTTTACCAATATACATGGTAATTTCATCTGGTTCAATCAAACAGATAATGCTTCAGTTACAATGTTTCTCAGAGGGTTAAAAAATCCAATATCATTTGAATCTGAATCAAACTAAAATGTACACAATAGTAATTAATCAGAGAAATAAATAAATACAATGCTCAATCCTGAACAATTTCTAAAGCAACAGAACAACATTTTCCAAGAAGCATCTGTTCCTTTTTAATAGCTTTGATCAAATTCCAAATAATAAAACCGAGATCACATAAAAATAGAGAAAGGATCAGAAATGTGATGGAGAGTGTATGAGAGAAAAAGAAATAAAGACCAAACATCTTTTAAAATAGCACAAAGAATGGCTTTATGGAGGCTTAAAAGAAATCAAGGCTTACTAGTCGATAATATTCCTATTGATGGAAAATAAAATCATGTCTGTTTTCAATTCACTAAACCAAATAAATATTGCCCTGAAAGTAAGACACAACATCTTAAAGGTGAAGCTGGATAACTCATGTTTTTGAGGCAAGTTCCTTAAAGAGAGAACTTACAGAGGATAAGGAACTCAAGAGACAGGATGAGCACCCATTTGCACTAAATTCCTTCTTGATTACAAGACGACTCCGCTGTGACTCAATTGACCACTGTGCATTAGGCTGCTATGTTCATGTTAAGAAGAGAGAATTATCTAAGACCTGGTCAAGAGTAAATACTGTGATACCTAAAAGGTGCTGTCAGGTTCCATCGAGGGAGCTCCCCCTCAGAGCAGCCCTGTGTGCCCCAGTGAAGCCCTGCCTGGCCTCGCAGCACACTCACACTTGTCGTGTTTGAGCCCATTGCTGCAGCCACTGGGTCAATCCATCTCTTCCAGGCTCTTCCTCTTGTTGCTGCCCTTCTGCTTTACCAAGAGCTAGATTAGTGATGTCAAAATGTAACCAGTCATCAGAATCAGGATGGAATTTTCGATAACGAATCACAGAGACCCTCTCCTAGCTGACAAAGTTAAAATCTCTAGACCTCTGGTTCAGCAATTGGATTTTTTTTTTTCAGATCCTCTACAACTCATTTTGCTCATTTAGCTTTTTCCTCCAAGAGTTTTACTGGCATATAATTCAAATATCACACAATTCAATCACATCAGGAAAATTTATACAATTACTACCACAGTCAGTTTTAGAACACTTTCTTCATTCTTGTCCTGAGTTATTATCTCCTCATTTTCCCCCAATCTCTCTTGCCATACCCCCCAGGGGAACATTAATCCAATTACTGTCTCCATAGATTAACTGATTCTGGATTCATATACAGAAAAACATTACAAAACAAACTAACAAAACTATCAAGAAAGAACAAAGTAAACCAGATAAAAACCTCAATCCAGTTGTTTTGCCTACTACTATCTGTAGGAAAAACAATGGGACTGACAGTTCCGGTGGGGGGGGACTTGGGGAGGGGGAGGGAGGTAAGGAAGTGGTGTTAACAAACACAGGTACAAGGGAACAACATGGGACCCAAAATGGTAGTGAGGGGGGAGTGGCAAGCCTGGTGGGGAATGATCAAGGGCAAGGTTGCCATAGAGAAGAGGTATAGCTGTAGCCCAGGTGGGGATGGAGCATGGTAGTGGGGCAGGAGGAAAGTCAAGGGAGATGGAGGAAGGAGCTGGGAGTCAAGGGGCATTTCTGGAGGTATAGACAAAGACATGTACATGCAAATATATATATATATATATACATATATATATATATATGGATGGGGAAATAGATCTATGTGTCTATATTTATAGATTAAGTATTAAGGTGGCAGAAGGACCTTGGGCCTCTACTCAAGCACTCCCTCAATGCATGAATACTTTCTTTTATTAAATTTGCACTCTATGATACTCACTCTCCTGACACAACTGCTGAAGCCAAAGCGGGTAAACAAGTAAATGTGGTGAAGAAAGCTGATGGTGCCCGGCTATCAAAAGAGATAGTGACTGGGGTCTTAAAGACTTGAAGATAAACAAGTTGCCATCTAGCTCAGAAGCAACAAAGCCCACATGGAAGAACACACCAACCTGTGTGATCGCATGGTCCCAAAGGGATCAGTTATCAGGCATCAAACAACAAAAAAATCATATGATTGGCTGCACACCTCCATGATATGATCGCCGAAGACAAATGGGTGCATAAGCAAATGTGGTGAAGAAAGCTGATGGTGCCCGGCTATCGAAAGAGATAGTGTCTGGGGTCTTAAAGGCTTGAAGGTGAACAAGCGGCCATCTAGCTCAGAAGCAATAAAGCCCACATGGAAGAAGCACACCAGCCAGTGCGATCACGAGGTGCCAAAGGGACCAGGTATAAGGCATCATGCAAAAAAAAAAAGAATATATATATATATATATGTGTGTGTGTGTGTGTGTGTGTGTGTGTGTATACCATAGTGAATGAAGGGGGAAGTGCAGAGTGGAGACCCAGGGCCCAAGTGTCGGCCACTGGAGATCCCCTCATAGAGGGGTTTAGGAGAGGAGATGAGTCAGTCAGGGTGCGATGCAGTACCAATAAAGAACACAGCTTTCCCCCAGATCCTGGATGCTTCCTCCCCCCAACTACCATGATCCGAATTCTACCTTGCAGGACTGGATAGGGCAGAGATTGTACACTGTTGCACATGGGAGCTGGAGGCACAGGGAATCCAGGGTGGACAATACCTTCAGGACCAGGGGTGTGAGGGGCGAGGCTGGGAGAGTGGAGGGTGAGTGGGTTGGAAAGGGGGAACTGATTACAAGGATCCACATGTAACCTCCTCCCTGGGAGATGGACGGCAGAGAAGGGGGGGAAGGGAGACTCCGGATAGGGCAAGATATAACAAAATAGCAATCTGTGGATTATCAAGGGCTCATGAGGGAGGGGGGAACTGGGGAGGGAGGGGGAAAAAAAGAGGACCTGATGCAGAGGGCTTAAGTGGAGAGCAAATGCTTTGGGAGTGATTAGGGCAAAGAATGTATGGATGTGCTTTATACAATTGATTTATGTGTATGTGTGGACTGTGATAAGAGCTGTATGAGCCCCTAATAAAATGTAAAAAAAGAAAAGAAAATGATTAGGGTAAAGAAGGTACAGATGTGCTTTATACAATTGATGTATGTATATGAATGGATTGTGATAAGAGTTGTATGAGCCCCTAATAAAATGTTTTTTTAAAAAAAAAGACAAGTCTTGTCATGCAGGAAAGTTCTCATGCAGAATTTCCTGTAAGATTCCAAAATTCCCCACCATTTATTTCATTCTTATTTTAATAAAAATTCTCAAAACTGACCAATAGAAAAAAAACTCAATCCAAAGAAAGCAGAAAATATTTAAAACTATAACAAATGTAAATGAATATATTAAACGAACCCATATTTATAGATAATCCATATTAAATGAATAAAATGATAGGGTGTTAGATGTTAACCTAACTGCATCTGCAAAAGATCCACTTTCCAAATGCATTCTGCATGTTAGCAGAGGCTATTCACATTTCTAGTCCATGGTCAGAGGGGACTCCCAGGGATTTAATCCATGTGTATTTCCCCTACAGTTTTTTTTTCAATGAAATAGCATTAAAATTTAAGAGGTCAAATGATATAATTTTTGTGCCTCCTTACATCTGCCGTAATAGACTTCATAATGCTCCCTACGGATAACAGAGCTGTTCACAACCTTCGACTCTGATTGGAGGGATTCTTCTGGAGGCTAACCCCTCTGTAGACCCTGAAAATGACTTTCGGCTTCCACTATCATCCATAGCCATCTGCAAACCAGTTGTTTGCAATTTAACCTCTGATTTCATTCCCTCCCTTAGCTTTGGATTACACTATTTACAATTCTTGGATCACACAGGCTGGCGTGCTTCTTTCATGTGGACTTAGTTGGCACCTCACTTTGAAGGCTGCTTGTTTAAAAACAAGCCTTTAAAGCCCCAGATGCTATTCTTTCTGATAGCCAGGCATCATCTAATTTCTTCACCATATTTTGCTAGCGATCAGTGATCTTTTCATGAAGTAGATCATGAAGCAAGGTCATATTATAAGAGTAATTGTTCTTAGATAGGGGCTAGAAGGAAGCTCAAGCCCAAATCAAGTCATATATCTATAATTTATATAAGTCTCTGATTCACCATAGAAATATCATTGACATTTTACTTTAGAGATCATTGTAAATCCTTCCACTGTCATCAAATGAATGTTGATGCACAGAGACCCTCTAGGGCAGGGTAGAACTGCCAATCCACATGAATGTAAAAAGCCTCCTCCTTCTCCTGATGAGCTAGCTGGTGATTTTAAACTGCTGACCTTGCAGTTAGCAGTCCAATCCATAATCCCTATATATTGATAATGTCATCAGTTTAGCCAACGGTATGTAATTTAAAACACTACTGAGAAAAGGAAATTATGCAAATATTAGCCAGTTATGAACCACAGTGGATGAATTGTTCACTAGTACATATTAACCTCTTAAGTGACTAAACTCTATTTACCCAAACAGGGGTTGGTCATAGGAAAATTTTCCACTAATATTCATTTACGGGAGCAGAGCCATGCCTACCAGATTACTACATTCAATATTGAAACATTAAAATGGGGAGGTATTAAAATAGTCTGTATATGGTAGTTCAGGGGCACCATTCATTTGGGAACCCTCAAGGCAAGATCTTCAAAGCAGCGTCTAATGGCTTCCAGTTCTATTCCCTTAGGCTAGTAGTCATCTGCTCCTCACACTAGGCAGTGGTTCGCAACCTTCCTAATGCCTCGACCCTTTAATACAGCTCCTCGTATTATTTTCATTGCTACTTCATAACTGTAATTTTGCTACAGTTATAAATCATAATGGAAATATCTGACATGCCGGATGTATTTTCATTGTTACAAATTGAACATAATTAAAATGCAGTGATGAATCACAAAACAATTTGTAATTATATATTGTGAAATATTTATGTTTTCCAGTGGTCTTAGGCGACTCCTATGAAAAGGTCATTTGACCCCCAAAGGGGTTACGACCCACAGGATGACCCACTGCACTAGGGAGTTTCAGAATTCAGTCAAATATCTAACACTGAGCTTCAGGTAAAGCCCAGTTCAATTTGTGAGGCTTACACATCGAGTCCTTTTGGTGTGACCTACGAAGAATATTGTGATTTAGACTCACAATTACAGTCTAAGGACTCAGTAATCTAAAGCACACAGACCGGGTCACCCAGGGCTATATAGAAACTAGGTTGAAAGTGTCCAATTAAGAACCTAGTAGGCATAAGTATTATTATGCGGTGTGTTTTTCCCCCCATTGAAAGGTTGCTTCTCCCAGTTTTCCAACCAGCAGAGATGCAATAGTCTTTTCTGAGATATACGTGGCCTCCTCCCCTCATCTTGACTTGAATCCAAAAGGGTTCCCTATCACTCTGGTGGGAGGGGGTCTTGGATTGGGGTGATGGTAGCATAATTCGCTATGGCATCAACTAAATCTCCTTCTCCTGATAGCTTGAAAAGCTGACCCCAGCTGAGGCGAGGGCCCCTCTGCCAAAATGGTTTCTAAGATGTGCATTTCGAGGGGGCGGTACATGCTTCTTCGAAGTGAGGCAAGTTCTCTACGGCATTGCTTGGGGGACTTAATTAGCAGAACACATAGCCCTGGGAGCAGTGACCTGCCTTCCTCTTGGTGTTTATATTACAGCAGTGAGCTCATACAGTATCTGTCATTTCATGATTGGCTAACTTCACTCAGCTTAATGGTTTCCAGGTCTCTCCATGTCATGAGCTGTTTCATGGTTTCACTGCTGTTGTTTTTCAAGGGATTCATAGTATTGCATTATACAATGGATGGATGTACTGAGTTTCTTCATCCATTATTCTACTGATGGGCATCTGGACTGTTTCCAACTTCTTACTGTAATGAACTGTGCTGCAATGGACATGAGAGAGCATATGTCAGTTTGTGTTTTGTCCCTTATTTCTTTGAGGTGTATACCCAACAGAAGTGTTGCTAGATCTTATGATATTTCTATTTTCAGTTGATTTGGTGATCACCAGATCACTCTCCACACGGATTATACAGATCACTTAGCTTTGAAAAGCTTAATACACTTAATAATTCTTTCTTTTATTTATTTCAATTGATTTTACCCATATACTAGAGGCCAATTTTTATTGTATTTTCTGTTTTTATATTCTTATGCATGTTCTCACTTTGTTGTTCAACAAATAGACCTTATATTTTCTCTGTGCGCCAAGATTCTATGTGGAGTTCAGTTAGTAACCACATCACTCAAAAGAATCAAATTACTTGTATCAAGATGGACATCTCATAATGAAAAGAAAAAATTTTAAATACAATTTTAAATATTTAGATCCTATTTAAAATGCACAGGTATCCACAATATTGTACAAGGACTAAAGCATTCAACAAAGGTTGTTGAATTGATTAGTTTTATTCTCTGAAGAGGACAAGGGAAGCTAGTTATGAGGCCTCTTCCTAAAATATTGGCCTCTTTCTCTGGGTTCATCCATTGTAGAACCCACAACATCCTTCATAAACAAAAGGTGTGTTCTTGTGTTCTATACCAATATGCTGCTATTCTTGCCGAAGGTAAAAAAGATCATTGCATTCTCTACAATAATCTGAATTTTTTTTACATCCTACATGCTTTACTTCTCTTGGACATATTTTCATCTGTAGCCAACAGAATTGACCTAATGTGTTTAGAATAGAAAGCCAACAGCTTTCAATCCTATTTTTATCAATTTCATCTTGAACACCTACAATGTGAGATGCCTGCAGGAGAGGTAAATGGTTACATAAAAGACATGGTCTACATCAAGAAAAATAAATATTTTAAGTTATACATTCAAAAATTTGGAGCTTCTGAAATAGACCAAGGAGCCCTGACAGCATAGTATGTATGGGCTGCTAGCCACAAGGCCTGTAGTTCAAAACCACCAATCTCTCCATGGGAAAAAGGATATTTTACCCCAAGTCAGTCTGCTCTCTGCAATAAGCTCTCGGCGAGGGCTGGTGTGTTGACTCAGGCTGAGGGTGAGCCAAAGTTCAGTCTTGGAGAAGAAGAAAGGCTTTACCAAAGTTTGGTTAACAGCATTTTGCTTCTGATTGAACCATGGCGACAAAGATTTCTGTTACTTATCAGCGAGGCCAGGCATGGAGATTTGGAGGGACTCTGTCCCAGGGTAAAGGACTTAGGCACTTAGAAAGATTGGCAGTTAAAGTCCAGCCAGAGCTTCTTCAAAAGAAAGAATAGAGATGGAAGAGAAGGAAATTAGGCGTTTGGTTGGCTAAACTATGAAAACATAAATTTCTGTTGTAGCAGCACTAGAAAACTAAGACACACTGACAATGGTAAAGCAAAAGTAGAAGGAAAACTGATTTGAGTATATCAAGCCACTTAGCTATAACTTGCTGTTAGAAGTAAGCATTGTGGGTCTAACTTCTTCCTTTATTCAGCCATACTATGAGAATTTTAAGCTATTTTTGTAATGCACAAATGCATATAATTTTCATAACTTTTTATTGCCTTGAGTCAGATCATGTAATTGCTTATGCAAACCACTGGCTATTCTCTCATTTACACTGTCCAATCTTTCTCTTGACAATAAGCTTCTATGACAAAGCATATTTAAATGAAAAGAAAGAAGGAAAAATCAAAATTAAAGGTGAAAAAGCAATTACAAACCAGGTGTTCTAGTTTAAAATACTGTATGTTGTTTAAGTTTTTAAAATGGATCTAAGTGTGACTATTGACCTCTAAGCCTTATCTTCATAATCAATTACTGCAGAAGTTCTCTTAACCAACAACAATTCAAGTAATTTATCTTACTAGCCAACACTTTATATTTTCTATGTAATCTTTAAATGCAAGTATCTATAGCTCACTGAGTACTATCAAGTCCTAAACTAGTCTACTGTGTGAATTACTAAGAGATAATTATTTAAAATTAGAAATCATCTTATGTTTGTTATATTTTCATTTAGATTACATTATCCAAAGAAGTATTATATAAATAAATGAAACATGAGTATAAAAATTAATGGCAGATCTAAAAGGATCCTTCCCTGAGACTGATTGTGCTCAATTTTCAAGTAATCAAAACTAAATATTAGATAATGAATTGTGTGGCTTATTTATTCAAAAATAGAAGGCAGAGAAATATAATAATTTGATGCATACTCATAGAAAATGTCTATCAAAATACAGGCAAGTCAATCTGCCTAGGTACATTTTTATATCTTTGTTACTCAGGATGTCTAGATTATGCTGATGTAATAACAGAGCCTCAAACACAAAACACCAGTTTATCACACACAATATATCCATTGCAATACACTGGCAAGAGGGAGATTTCCAACATTTATTAATTTCTAATTAACACATGACAAATTTCATATAGAAAAGGACTCCTCCGAACGTTTATTTACCTCAATTTACCTTTTCATCTCCATTGCATACTAACTATCCCATATATTGTCCACCCAGTTGAGTGTCCCTTATGCTCTCCTACTCCCAGAATGGAAGTGTTGATTGAAAATTGCAATTTTGAAAGATTTTATAGGCAATATATTGAATGATTTAGGAAGCATCAAGAGAGAATGGAAAAAATACAGAACTGGGTGACAGTCCACCATTTGTGGATGTAGCATATGAGAAAGAACCAACGGTGCCGAAGGAAGGAGTTTAAGCTGCGCTGAAGGCCTTCCCCAAAAATAAGACTCCAGGACTTGGGAATGCACATGAAAATGTTTCAGAAAGCTAAAGAAGCACGGGAAGAACTCACTCATGTGTGCCAGGAAATTTAGAAGAGATAATTACTTGAGCAACTAGGAGGAGGAGATCCACATTTGTACCCATCCAAAAAAGGTGAGTTAAAAGAATGATCTAGCTATAAAACAATATAATTGATATCTCATACAAGTAATATTTTACTTAAGATCTTCCTGCATCGGACTTCCAGGAAGATGGCGACGGAGTAACAAATACCAGAGGGACTTCACAGAATTCAAACCAGGAGGGTTGCTTAAGGGAAATTCAACACAGCTGGAACACAGGAGGAACATCATAAAGATAGGTAGGGACAGACCCACAAGGTTTTGAGGGGCTGGGGGCTTTTGGCCAGCTAGGGCTTGACCTTAGCCCCGTCACTATCTCTGTCAGAGCAGGACCATTTGGAGCCCATTAGGGGCTTAATCTCCACACGACCTCAGTTTGCCACCACCTGTCTCAGGGCAGGGACTAAACAACTGTAGCTCCATGGACAGGGATCTGGGTTAAGCTACATTGATACTTTTGTTTTCCTCTCTTCTCTATATCCCCTCACAGTCTCAGCCGGCTTACTTTGTAATTTTTTTCTCCTCTTTGTCTCTTTCCTGTTCTCTGCCTACCTCCAGACCACTCCCTTTAGCCTAGGGAATTTACGCCTGCACCCCACCAAGCTAGGTGAGCTCCACCCTGTGCAGCTAGCCCAAGGCTGCGGAAAGACCTGCCAAGGAGCGACACTATATAATGCTCAAGGGAATGATAGACAAAGAACTATTAAGTATTGTAAACATACATTCCCTGCATGAGAGACCTGCTGAATTTGTCAACCAAACACTCCAAAAGATGAAAAAAGAAATCATCGTCTCAAAAATTATAGTGGGTTACTTCAATATACCGCTCTCTGAGAAAGATAGATCACAGGAAAAGGAACTAAACAGGGAGGCTAGAGATCTAAACACTAAAATTAGACAATTTGACCTGATATTTACAGAGCTTTTCATCCAATTACAAAAAAAATCACATTCTTCTCAAGTACCCATGGCACATATTTGAAGATAGACCACATACTGGGGCATAGGCAAATCTACATAAATTTAAGCGCATTGATATCATACAGACCTCTCTCTCTGACCACTGCGCCATAAGGCTGGCAATAAACAAAAGGAAGACGAAGAAAACAAGAGCAAACAATTGGAGGATGAATAATAACTCTCTACTGCAAAAGGAGTGCATACTGGCGCAGATCAGAGATGAAATTAGGAAATTTGTAGAAACCAATGAGAATGAGCGCACGATGTAACTTATGGGACACAGCAAAGGTAGTTATCAAAAGAAGTTTCATAGCAATACAGGCACAACTGAGAAAGGAAGAGAGATTCATGATTGATACGCTGGCACAAATTTTACAACAACTAGAGCAGAGTCAGCAGGACAATCCTACAAATAGCAAAAGAAAATATAAAAATCAGGGCTGAGATTCAGTAGAGGGATAATAAGAAAATTATGGAAAAAACAGATTCTTCTAAAACTTGGTTATTTGAAAGGATAAACAGAATCGACAGACCACTGGCAAATCTAACCAAAGAAAGGAGGGAACAAATTTCAAGCAATTAGGTAAGAACTAACACCAATCTTACACAAAGTTTTCCAGAACATAGAAAGGGACAGCACACTCCCGAACTCCTTCTATGAAGCTAGTATATCTTTGATACCAAAACTGGGCAAGGACTTAGAACTACAGACCAATATCCCAAATGAACATCGAGGCAAAAATCCTTAACAAAATACTAGCCAACAGAATACAAGAGTATATAAAACAACTAATTCATGATGACCAAGTGGGATTCATACAAGGGATGCAGGGATGGTACAACATTACGAAAGACCATTAGTATTATTCGTCACATTGACATAAAAAACTATAAGGAACACGTGATAATATGAATAGATGCGGAAAAAGAATTCAACAACATCCAATACCAATTTCTGTAAAAGACAATTGAGAAGATACGAATGGAAGGAAAATTCCTCAAAACAAAACAAGCAATATATAAAAAACCAACAGCCAACATGGTAGCCAATGGAAAAAGTCCGACACTATCCCACTGAAAAAGGAGACCAGACAATGCCCATTGTCCCCACTCTTATTTAATATCATGCTGGAAGTTTTATCTAACAGCATAAGGCAAACACAAGACATCAAAGATATTCATCTAGGGAAGGAAGAGGTGAAACTATCGTTATTTACAGAGGATATGATTTTATATATGGGAAATCCCAAAAGCTCCACAAGGGTAGTACTGGAAGCAGCAGAGGAGTTTGGCAGAGTGTCAGGATACAAGATCAACAAACAGAAGTCCATTGGACTGTTATACACATCAGCTAAGACTGCAGAAGAGGAGATAAAAATGGTGGTACCCTTCACAATAGCCAAACACAAATTGAAATATCTAGGGATATACCTGACTAAAGAACAAAAGATCTATATGGGAAAAACTACAGAACACTATTACAAGAAACCAAGAGTGACCTCAACAAATGGAAGAATATCCCTTGCTCATGGATTGGAAGACTCAATACAGTCAAGATGTCAGTTTTTCCAAGGGTACTATATAAATTTAATGTAATGCCGTTACAATTACCCTTGTCTTTCTTCAAAGAAATGGAAAAACTGATTACCAACTTCACATGAACAGCAAAGAAGCTCAGAATTAGCAGAGAATTCCTCAAGAGGAAGGACATAGTGGGAGGGCTTGCTTTACCTGACTTTAGCACATACTATACAGCCACAGTTGTCAAAACCACATGGTATTGGTATAGTGACAGATACTCAGACCAATGGAAAAGAACTGAAACTCAGAAATAAAATCATCAGCATACAGACAACTGATCTTTGATAAGGGTCCAAAAAGTACCCAATGGGAAGTAGATGCCCTCTTTAACAAGTGGTGCTGGAAAAAAAGGGATATTTACCTGCAGAAAAATTAAGCAAGTTCCTTATCTCACTCCATGCACAAGAATAAACTCAAGATTGATCATAGACCTTGAAGTTAAGCCCCAAACTATTAGGGCCATCAATGAGGGAATTGGGCCCAACTTGAGAACTTCGGGAAAAGGAATACTTAGGCTATCAGAAATAGGGAACGACAGAACACAGAGAAGGCACAAATTGACAAATGGGATAAACAGAATATAAAACACCTGTGTACTCTGAAAGAATTCACCAAGAGGTTAATAAGAGAGTCTACTGACTGGGAAAACATCTTTAGCAATGACACATCAGACAAGGCCTTATTACTAAAATCTGTAATACTACGCATAGCTTTCAAAAGAAAAAAACTAATTGCCCACTGAGGAGGTGGTCAAAGGACTTGAAGAGAAGTTTCACAGGGGCAGACATCCGAATGGCCAACAAACATATGAGAAAATGTTTCCAATCTTTATCCATAAGAGAAATGCACATTAAAACAACAATGAAGTACCACCTAACACCCTCAAAGGTAGCCCTATTTAAAAAATCAGAAAGCAACAAGTGTTGGAGGGGCTGTGGGGAGACAGGAACTCTCATCCACTGCTGGTGGACCTGTAAATATTTACAGCCACTATGGAAATCAATTTGGCGATATTTAAATCAAATGGAAATCGAGTTACCATATGACTCAGCAATCCCCCTACTGGGCATATACCCAGAAGAGGCAAGAAACAAACCAAGGCCAGACATCTGTGCTTCAGTGTTCATTGCGGCACAGTTCACAAACGCAAGGAGTTGGAAACAACCCAAATTTCCATCAACTGGTAAATGGATTAAAAAACTGTGGTATATACATACAATGGAGTGATATGCATTGCTAAAAAGCAGTGATGAACATATAAAGCACATCACTGCATGGGAAGAACTGGAGGAAATCAGGATAAGTGAAGTAAGCCAAGCACAAAAGGACAAGTACAACATGCATCTGCTGAGGTAAGCTTTAAAAAAAAATGCAAAAGGGGCATAGGGGGAAAACTACTGTATACAAACACTCCTGAGGTGCAGACCAGGTAATATGTCAGGGACCAGACCAAATACAGGGATACATATGGTAGACAACTAAAAAGGAGTAGGGTGAAGGAAAATAATAATAATAATAAAGAAATGGATAGCGGGGGCCCAGGGCACTAACCCACCCAAGGGGAGGGTATTGTTTATATCTCCAACAGGAAAGAGGAACCAGACTTCAACCCAGTGCTTCAAGATGTGAATGTGACATGTTGGCATGGAGTAGGGAACCAGTGGAGGGGTCTGAGGGGCCGGGCCCAATCCCAACTACTACGTGGACATCTGCTCCTCCCCCAAGAAGAATTTATTTCAAAGGATGGCATTGAATCTGCAGCTCCAGGAGAGAGCACACAGGAGAAGATGACAGGGGAAGGGGAGAGAGTGGAGCACATCCTAGCCCACCAGGCCTTGAGGACGATGTTCCTGATTAGAGCAGACAGTCCACAGAGAGGACGACATCGCTGGCCCCACTATGAGACATGACATCCCTCCATAACCCATAGCCCTACAGGGGACAACACCAGAGACACAGTGTGGGAATTGTGCCTGATCTGATCCCGCCACATCAAGGCAAAACACTAAGAGGGTGCAAGACAACAGCAAGGGAATGAGCAGCGAGGTCCCCAGGGAATACTGAAGGTGGATTTTGGGGCCGGGGCGTGGTGCCCCAACAGACTGGACTGGAAAACACTCCCAAAGGCCAACAAACAGTCCTTGAACTAACTGTAAGCTTTCCTTTCTTGTAGTGTTTTCTTTTTTGTCATTGGTTTGTTGTTGTTGTTTTGTTGCATATTGTTGCTTGGTTTTGCTCTGTCTTGTTTTTGTGCATGTTATTATCTCCGCAGGTCTGTCTAAATAAGATAGGCTGGATGAAAAATCTGGAGGCAAAAACAACAGGACTGACAGTTCCAGGAGAGGGGGAGATGGAGGGAAAGGTAGTGGTGTTAACAAACCCAGGGACAAGGGAATAACAAGTGATCCAAATAGGTGGTGAGGAAGGTGTAGGAGGCCTGGTAGGGTGTGATCAAGAGTAATGTAACCAAGAGGAATTACTGAATCCCAAATGAAGACTGAGCATGACAGTGGGAAAAGAGGAAAGTCAAAGGAATACAGGAAAGAACTAGGAGGCAAAGGGCATTTATAGAGGTCTAAATAAAGGCATGTACATATGCAAATATATTTATACATAAGGAAGGGGAAATATATCTATGAGCATATATTATAGGTTTAGTATTAAGGTAGCAGATGGACATTGGGCCTCCACTCAAGTACTCCCTCAATGCAAGAATACTTTCTTCTATTAAATTAGCATTATATGATGTTCACCTTCTGGACACAACCGCTGAACACAAAACGGGTGAATAAGCAAATGTGGTGAAGAAAGCTGATGGTGCTCAGCTATCAAAAGATATAGCATCTGGGGTCTTAAGGGCTTGAGGGTAAACAAGCGGCCATCTAGCTCACAAGCAACAAAGTCCACATGGAAGAAGCATACCAGCCTGTGAGACCACGAGTTGTCTAAGGGATAAGAAATCAGGCATCATCAGAACAAAACATCTTATCATAGTGAATGAGGAGGGGGGAAGTGCAAAGTGGAGCCCCAAGCCCATTTGTAGGCCACTGGACATCCCCTTACCAAAGAATCTCGGGGAGGAGACGAGCCAGTCAGGGTGCGATATGGCAACAATGAAACATACAGCTTTCCTCTAGTTCCTAAATGCTTCCTCCCCCACTATCATGATCCCAATTCTACCTTGCAAATCTGGCTAGACCAGAGGATGTACACTGGTAGAGATAGGAACCAGAAATGCAGGGAATCCAGGGAGGATGATCCCTTCAGGGCCAGTGGTGTAAGTGACAATACTGGGAGGGTAGAAGGAGGTTGTGTAGGGAAAGGGAAACCGATTACAAGGATCTGCATGTGACCTCCTCCCTGGGGGACAGACAACAGAAAAATGGGTGAAGGGGGACATCGGACAGGGCAAGATATGACAAAATAATAATGTATAAATTATCAAGGGTTCATGAGGGAGTGGGGAGCAGCGAGGAAGGGGAAAAGTGAGGAGCTGATGCCAGGAGCTTAGGTTCAGAGCAAATATTTTGAGAATGATAAGGGCAATGAATAAATAAATGTGCTTTACACAATTGATATATGTATGGATTGTTGTAAGAGTTGTATGGGCCCAGCAGCACATTGACAGAGAACTGTCACAATTTCAGGCTGGATTCAGAAGAGGATATAGAACAAGTGACATCATTGCAGATTCCAGGTGGATCTTGGCTCAAAAGCAGGAAATACCAGGAAGATATTAACCTGTTTCATTAACTATACAGAGTCATTCAGCTGTGTGGACCATAATAACGGTGAAGAGCCTTGAGAAGAATCAGAATTCCAGAACACTTCATTGTGTCCTTGAGAAGCTTGCACGTGGATCAAGAGGCAGTAGTGCAAACAGAACAAAGGCATCCTGCGTGGTTTAAAATCAGGAAAGCTGTGCATCAGAGTTGTATCCTCTCCCCATATTTCTTCTATCTATATGCTGTGAAATTTTTCAGAGAAGCTGGCTTTCATGAAGAAGAATTGAGGCACCAGGATTGGATAAAAGTTTACTAACAACCTTCAGATAACAACCTTGCTTGCTGAAAGTGAGGAGGAATCGAAGCACTTGCTGGTGAAGATCAAGGAGTGTAGCCTTCAGTGTGGATTGCTACTCAATGTAAGGAAGACAAAATCCACACAACTGGACCAATAGGTAACATCATGAGACATGGAGCAAAGATTGAAGTTGTCAATGACTCTGTCTTATTTAGATCCGCAACCAATGCTCATGGAGGCAGCAGTCAAAAGATCATAACACGTGTTACATTAGAATGTCAATCTGCTGCACAAAACCACCTTACAGTATTGAAGATCCAGGATGTTTCCTTGGGAAGTAAGGCATGCCTGACCTAAGCCATGGTATTTTTCATTGCACCATATGCCTATGAAAGTTAGGCATTGAATAAGGAAGACCAGTGAAAAATACATGCATTTGAATTGTGGTGCTGGAGAAGAATATTGAAAGTACCATGGACTGCCACAAGAACAAACATCTGTTTTGGAAAAATTGAGGCCAGAATGCTCCTTAGAGGCAAGAATGGCAAGCCTTCATCTTACATCCTTTTTGGACCTACTTTCAGAAAAGATCAGTCCCTGGAGAAAGACTTCCTGTTTGGTGGAGTGGATGTGACAAAGAGGAAAGCCCGCCGAGAGATGGGTTGACAGAGCGGCTGCACTAATGGCCTCAGGCACAGGAACAATCGTGCGGATGGCACAGGGCTGTGTGGTGTTTTGTTCTGTTGTGCACAGGGTCACTAGAGGTTGGAGCTGTTCCAATAGCCCCTAACAGCAATATATTTTCCATACCATTAGGAAAACTTTTCTAGCTAGCATCTGTTCTGGTGGTTACGGATGTTTGATGCCCTAAAGTTGGTTCTGACTCAGAGATATTAGGAATAACAGAACAAACCCCTCCACAGCCGTGCGCCATCCTCACAATTATGTCTGAGCCCATTGCTGCAGCCACTGTGTCAATCCATCTCCTCACGGGTCTTCCTCTTTTCCACTGGCCCGCTACTTTACCCCAAGTGATGTCATTTTCCAGAGACTGGCATTTCCTGATAACATGCCCGATGTATGCGAGATGATGTTTCACCATCCTCCTCCTAAGACGCGTTCTGGTTGCACATCATCCAAGAGAGATTTGTTTGTTCTTCTAGCAATCCACGGAACTTTCAATATTCTTCATTAATACCATCATGCAAATGACTCATTTTTCCCGAGGTCTTCTTTATTTATTGTCTGTCTTTCACATTCATATGAGGCAATTGTAAAGACCAGATCTTAGGCCGGGTAAGTCTTAGTTCTCAAAGTGACATGTTTGCTGTTTAACACTTTAAAAAAGCCTTCGTAGCAGATTTGCCCAGAGCAGTATACCAATTACTAGCTCCACGTTGCTCCGTGAGTGTTGATTGTGGATCCAAGTGAAATGAAATCCTTAACAACTCCAATCTTTTCTGTTTCTCATGATGTTTTCAATAGGCCAAACAGAGAGGATATCTACTTTATATACATAGAGTTACTGTCGCTTAACATCCATGATAGCTTTTGTTATAACTCATGTCTTTTTATTATTATGGTAAATATGCATTCATGTGTACATTTTCCATTTCAATATTTTGCATGTCATCTTTGGTGGTATTTATTACATTGATCATGTGCAACTCTCACTCCTATCAGTTTCCAATTTTTTCCATCACTCTTAACAGAAGCTCAGTGGCTTCTAAGGAATAACTCTATTATTCCCCTGCTTCCTACCTCTAGCAACTGATAATCTTTGGTCTCCAGGTATTTCCCTATTCTAGCTATTTCATATAAGTGGGCTCAAACGAAATCCATCCTTCTGTAACTCACTTATTCACTCAGCATAATATTTTCAAGTTTATCTGAGTTATAACAAAAAGTAGTTCTTCATTTTTCTTTATGGCTGAATAGTATTTTATTATTTGTATGTACCATATTCTATTTGTTCATTCCTTTGTTGATGGGCATTTCAGTTGTTTCCATCTTTTTTGTTTATTATGAGTCATGCAGTAAGTATTGTTGTGCGTACAAGTGTCTGTTTGTGTTACTGCTTTCAATTATTTTGGCTATATGCCCAAAGGAGTGAAATTACTGGGTCATATGGAAATTTATCCAACTCTTGGAAGTGTAGTGGTTACCTCTTGGGTTGCTAACTGCAAGTTCAGCAGTTTGAAACCAACGTCGCTCTCAGGAAGAAAGATAGACTTTCTACTCCCATAAGAGTCAGAGTCTTGGAAACACAAGGGGAAATTATACCCTCTCCTCTAGGGTCGTTATGAGTCAGCATGGACTTGATGTCAAGGAGTTTGTTTTGGGGTCTTTGTATTGAAATTTGAAATTAATTTTTGTGAGCCTACCAAAATGTATTCCATTGTGGCTATGCCATTTCACAATCCCATCCCCAACAGACAAAGGTTCTAACTACTTCTAACTTCAATTCAAGGCACATATTGCAGGGAATAAAAAGCCATTTTTTGAGTAAGAGGCTTTCAAAAGATAACACATTGAAAGACAAGAAACCTTTTAAAACTGGACATTGTATTAATCACAAAAAAAGGAATTAGGGAATATAAATAATTATACATAATGAAAATTCCATATTCAGAATTATCAGAGACTGAGTACTCTTAGAGAAGTAAAAAACAGTGAAACTTATAGATGGTAGATGAGGTAGATAGATAGATAGATAGATAGATAGATAGATAGATAGATAGATAGATAGATGTTTATGTCCAAAATATAGCTCAAGCAGTTCTATAGGATAGCAAGTCCATGAGTCAGGCATCAGACTGGATGCTTTTTCTGGCTCATGTCATTCCAAGGGATGATGAACATAGGATCTGTAAGTCATTCTGAGGTTTGTTGTATCGTGGGCTTTTAAGGTTGATAAATTCCAAGATCAGCGACAATATTGCAGGACACTGGTTCAAGTTCAAAGAACTTGAAGTCAGATCATTTATATACATATATAATATATTTACACACACATATATGCATTCATACATAGCACTTATATATGAGATAAGGCAGGGTAAACCCCTGAGGAAACTCCCTTTCAATTGAGTGGCTGCTCATTTGAAACTTTGGAATCTCATCATAAATATCACATTACATTAAAAATCATCATGGAGAATGGTACATCATTATATAACTGCCAGACTACATCATAACTGCAAACCACTGAAAATCATGCTCCAGCCCAGTTGACATCACAAGGATATAAACAATTACAGATAGAAAAACTCAAATGTCTTTTACCACTACATTCAAGCCTTGATAAAAGTCTGGTCAGTTTGTCCACATGCTAATGAATCTATAACTGAGTTAGCACTGAAGAATTTAGATAAAGCATCATCAGCCATGTGGAATCTGTGAATGGATTGTCAAAGAGATTATAATTAAACAAATCAAAAGGAAAGGAAAGAATATTCCATACTGGAAAGACATTAGGACCATAAAATAAAGATGATAAGCCTCAGACTTGCAACCCAATTTAATTAGATGGGCTAAGGGGCATTATAAAATTATAGGGAAAATGTATTATATTTCAATATCATACAACTTCATTTAGTAAATGTTTTGATTATATTCCTACTAGCAGGCAATGATAGACAGGATATACTTTATGTTTTTCCAATTTTGCTTTCTTGGGTTAAATCAATATGAAATTAATTGGAATAATCTGAAACAATACCATTTTGCCCCCCAAAATTGTATGAGGCCCTAAAATCATATTTCCAAATTCATCTCATTGTAATGACCATTAGAATTAAATAGAAATGTCACCTACATGCCTATTAAACAGCTCATCCACTTTCTATGGCTTAACAACATCCCTTCTTAATCTAATTTGAATGGCAATAAAATTAAAAACATTTCTGAAAGCTAATAGTGGCTCATAATTTAATTTCATTTATTAGCAATGTTTTTCTTGATGTAATATAAGCCTGAACTATTTGCATACAAGTTTCATTTCAAAAGCTGGTTCCCATTCTGCATAATGAGAGTTTGAACTGATAAGATTTTTGAAAACTCACTTAAGGCTTTGTGACTTACGAGTCATGTGTCACCAAGGTTTAGCAATCCAGCATTTATTTTTCTCTCTGGGGGATTCCATTCCTTACAGATAACTGCCACATTACCATCTAAAACATGGGATATTCTTAGAAATATGGAATTCATATTTGGTGAAAATAATTTTCTGAAACACTGGTCAAGTTCTTTAAAACTCTCCTTCCGTTTTTCATCTATAAAATGGGGAGTGGGGGGAGAATAATAGTTACCTGTTGTTTTTTAAATAATGTATTTATGGCTGAATTAAGAATACTCCAAATGTATGATTATTCATCTCTGACCATCCATTAAAATCAATTGGGACTATATAAAATCTAACCAGTGCCCAGGCATTGAATGGGACTCTGATTAAATCTTCAGGATGGGCCTCCAGCACTAGTTTACTCAAATTTATAAGAAATATGTAATATAACTAACAGACATTCACCAAATATATCTTGTTCACACAATTGTTTTGGAAGTAATTGCATGTTTTAAATATGTCAATCAAACCTAAATTTGCTCTATGGTTTAAATATTTCTGTTATCCTACTATATGGAATTATGTCCCTAGGATAATTTAGATAAAATAGCATAACTCCCCCCCCCAAAAGTAATATCTTTATTGCTAATAGTAAATGCAAATTTCAACTGATAAACTATAACAACAAAATATAAAATTTTCTTTAAACTATTTGGTTCAATAATTAAAAATAACGATATTAAGATGCCAATTTAATCCCATGTTATCAATATCTACATTGCAATTCCTTTTAAAATATACCAGCCTTTAATATATATTGTAAATTAGTTGGAGACTTACAGAAAAAATGATCAGTTTTACATTAAAAAATCCATACACATCGGTATCAACTCATTGATTGCTGTTCTTTCCACGCACAACCACTTGTTTTGTTTCCTGATTCCTTTTTCTTTCCTAACTCTCTGAACTTTGCTCTTGGGAAAATATTTCCCTTTTGCCCTTCAATGGTTCATTTTTCCACCACATGGATGAGTTCGGTTGCAGACCTGAAGGATGAGGATAATAGTCTTAAGTGTTCCTCCAGTTTCTAGATGACCCATATGCCGGGACTTTTGGTGAATCCAACAGCCTTTTCTCAGAGTTAGGAAAGATGGTCCTTAAATGGTACAGAATTGCAAGAGACCCAAAATAATATCGGAGACAAAAACAACTACAGAAAAATGTAATCAGTACAGAGACTAACTGAATAGACTTGGGAATCCAGAAATAAACACATTTTTGGTCAACAAATTTTCATAAGGGTGTCATTTTATTCCAGTGGGAAAACAATAATCTCTTGAATAAATGGTGTGAAGACAACTGGATTCCAAATATAAAAATTAATAAGAATTCTAAATTTAGACATTGAATAAAATAGGCAAGAAGAACTGTAATCATTGAATTATGGTGCTGGTGAAGAATATTAAACAGACTATAGTTTGCATCAGACTACAGTGTGGATCATAAATTATGGACAGCCTTGAGAAGAATGGGAATTCTAGAACACTTCATTTTTCTCATGCAAAACTTATCTGGTCAAGAGGCAGTTGAATGAATAGCATAAGGGACTACTGCATGGATGAAAAGCATGAAAGGAGTCATCAGGATTATATCCTCTCACCATAAATATTCAATCTATTTGCTGAGCAAATCATCACAGAAGCTGGCTCCTATGAAGAAGAATGTAATATCAGGATGGAGGAAAGCTTATTAAAAATGTTTGATATGCAGATGACACAACCTTGCTTGCTAAAAGCAAGAAAAACTTGAAACACTCACTGATGAAGAACATGAATGGTCACCCTCAGTATGGATGAAGACTCAATGTGATTAAGACCAAACTCCTCATAACCAGGATAAGAGGTAACATCATGGTAAATAGAGAAGAGGTTGAAGTTGTCAAGGATTTTGTCATGCTTGGATCCACTGGCTTTCTAGTCCCTAAACAGTTAGAGTCTCAGAACCCCACAGGAAATCGCTGTAAGACAGCATTGACTCAATGGCAGTGAGTTTGGATTTTGGGTTAGGGATTCACAATCAGTGTTCATGGAAGCAGCATTCAAGAGATCAAAAGAGGCATTTCATTGAATAAATCTGTTGCAGAAGTCCTCAAAGTATTAACAAGCAAGGATGTTATTTTGATAAGGTGCACCAGACCCAAACCTCATATGGATGTCCAAGTTGAACATTGAATAAGGAAGACCGAAGAAGAATTAGAGTATTTGATTGTGGTGCTGGTGAAGGATATCGAAGTACCATGAACTACCGAAAGGACAAACTGATCTCTTTTGGAAGAAGTACAGCTAGTATTCTCCTGGCAAGGACAGCTGACTTCATCATACATATTTAGGACATATTGTCAGAAGAGACCAGTTCCTAGAGAAGGACATCGCGATTGGTAAAGTGGAGAGGCATGGGGAAAGAGGAAGGACATCGCGATTGGTAAAGTGGAGAGGCATGGGGAAAGAGGAAGGACATCTCGATTGGTAAAGTGGAGAGGCATGGGGAAAGAGGAAGGACATCACAATTGGTAAAGTGGAGAGGCATGGGGAAAGAGGAAGGACATCACAATTGGTAAAGTGGAGAGGCATGGAAAAAAGAGGAAGGACATCGCGATTGGTAAAGTGGAGAGGCATGGGGAAAGAGGAAGGACATCACAATTGGTAAAGTGGAGAGGCATGGAAAAAAGAGGAAGGACATCGCGATTGGTAAAGTGGAGAGGCATGGGGAAAGAGGAAGGACATCACAATTGGTAAAGTGGAGAGGCATGGAAAAAAGAGGAAGGACATCGCGATTGGTAAAGTGGAGAGGCATGGGGAAAGAGGAAGGCACCCAAGGAGCTGGATGGACAGTGGCTGCTACAATGGAGTTAGGCAAAAGGACTATTGAAAGGATGGTGCAGGAGCGTGTTTTGTTCTGTTGTGCGTAGGGTTGCCATGGGTCAGAGCCAACTCTGTTATGGCAAATAAGATACTTAGTCATCAAGGAAATACAGATTAAAACTACAATAAAATACCACTTCACACCCACTACTATTATTAAAACACAGAAAACAACAAGTGTTGATAAGGCTGTGGAGAAATCTGAACACACATCCATTTCTGCTGGAAATGTAAAATGTTGCCGTGATTCGGGAGAACTGTTCAGCAGTTTCTAGATAACCCTAGAGCAACAATAACTGGATCATGTTGGGTTGAATAAATGGCAGGGAGGTTGGGGAAAATAAGGAGCTAAGAGTCATGAGTAGCAGCTGGAAGAAAATGTTCTATAATTGATTGTGGTGATGATCACACAATCTTCTGGATGTGATTAAACTACTGAATTGCATGATATATGAATTGTATGCCAATAATAAAACTATTATTATTGGGGGGAATTAAACATAAAATTATCTTACCATCAGCAAGCTCACTCCTAGGCATATCCTCAGAAGACAGTAAAGCAAGGACTCAAATGTGTACTTGCACACGATGTGCACATTTTAACAAGTCAGAGTCCAAGGTAAATGCACAGCCGCAATGAGTCAGTCGGCAGACTCGATGGCAGTGCTGGTGATCAAAGTTGGAAACCACACAAATGCTCATCAATGGACGAAGGGGTAATGGAATTGGGGTCAGTACACACACTGGAGGATTGTTCCACTACAAAGAACAAAAACAAAACACCAAAGTTCTGATGCCTCTGATAAGTCATCAAAATCATTATGCTAAGTGAAATAACCCAGACACAAAAGGACAAGTATTTCATGATATCATTAATGGACAATGACGAATAAGCAAATCCACCTCAGAGGAACAAAGCAGAACAACCAAAAAAATCCAGGTTGTCAAGAGATGACAACGAGATAAAATCCATAGATGATCATGTGTCCATTTGAAGGCACAGTAGGCTAAGCAGTGAGCTCCTGTCTAGAAGGCTCAGGCCCATCAACCATTCTGAGAGGGAAAAGATGAAATTGTCGACTTCCCTAAACGTCTACAGCCTCAGAAGCCCTATATTGGGTCGCGATGAATCAGAATATACTTGATGTCAGTGGGTTGCGTTTGATCACTTTAAATTTAATGAATTGTACTTTATGTGAATTATTGCTAAGATTTTTTTAAATAAGAAAGGAAAGGTGTACATACTTTGCTAGCTGTTGGCTTTTTCTCTCCTGATCTCTAGACTCACAGACTCTGTCCAGTCATCGTGTCCGTACATAACAAAGTCAACAGGCAAAGAAGAAAGGGAAAGGACCTGCTGTACTAAAGACCTTCTTAAAAGAGACGTTTCTAGGAAACACCCTCGCTTGCCTAATTAGCTAAAATTTCATGGCATACCAAATCTAGCATGGAGAAGGAAATATACATTGGCGTGAAATAAGTTTCCACTCCCTAAAATGTATAGATATCGCAAAAGCAAAGTTCCATTAACAAATTGGGGAGAAGGAACAATAAAGTAGCTGCCGTCGAGTAAATTCTGATTGATGGTGACTTCATCTATGTCATATCAGGGTATAATCAGTGGCTGATTTTTTTTTTAAGGAAATCACAAAGAATTTTTTTTAATAATGCCTTTGGGTGAACTCGAACCTCTGACCTTTTGATTAGTAATCAATTTTGTTTATAATCTCACCACGTATGGGATCCAGTAACAAGAAAGGAGAATAGAAGATTTTATGAGAAAATCCATATCATCGGTAGTTGGCATAATCAATCGGAGGCTATCTCAGTAGGCTTACCGTGCCAGTTCCTGGGTAGGGCAAAAGGAATTCCTCATGCCTAACCCAGATTGTATCCATCTAGGAGACTGGGCGGAGCAGCTTTTGAAAATGTCAATCTTATTCAAAATTATTTTTAGTGAGATAAAATTAATTTTAAGAAGTTTTCACACCCCAAACATGAGTCAGTGCTTACATGGTTTTTAATACCCTACAGCTGTCTGGTATTAATATAAATTCTGTGATGCTTTTAAATATAAGTATGCATTCATCTGAAGTAGGAGGAAACGGAACCATTGAAGGTTCACTTTTGAAATTTTATTCTGCACATTGCACATCTTTCTCATATCAGAGGTCACAGTCAGGACATTTAAAAATGGGTCAAGAATATCTATTGAGTGCCTTTCGGAGAAATCCAAGCAAACGATGCTTGGTCTCTTTTGAGAAACTTGAGGAAAGACCAGTGCGCTTACTGTACAGATTTTAAAAAGGCAAATAGATTACAAAGGCTGAGAATTCCTTACAATGATGATGCTTGAGACACTACGAAACTCTTAGGCTGTTCTCAGGTTTCTGGAAAATCCTCTTTGTCGTTGTCGTCAGTTGTCGGACTGATTCCGACTGACGCGACTCTATGTACAACAGAGCCAAACACCGCCGGGTCCTGCACCGTCCCCCAGTTGTACTTGTGCTTGAGCCCAAGGCTGCAGCCGCTGCGTCAACCCGGCCACATTCCTGCTGGCCCTTTACTTCACCTAACGTGGTGCGCTTCTCCAGGGACTGATCTCGCCAGAGTAGTTAGAAGCTGTCCATCATTAATCTGACTCCCATCTCTGATATCAAGAGAATCAAAGAATAAAGTTACAAACTCTCTACCCCCTACCAGGTGACCAGCGTTGGGGACTTGGTGTCTCACAAACGTTTTGGAGACCAGACCATTCCCAAAACATCTTTCATTTTCTCTATGGTCTAATGAACTCTGAAGGTCTAGCAACCATCAGCTGATAATGCAGGGGTGCGAAACCACCAATGTCAGTATCTCTTCCAGCGTCCACAAGTGTAAACTGAGCGGTCCCTCCAGGCTCCTTGTTCCCAAAGTAAGAAATGCTGAAACGAGGGATTCGGTGCCTTCTTCTAGCCACCCAGAGCCAAACCAATGGGCTCCTCCTCCTGGTACTGTCATTTGTGAATATCTGCGCTGCTCTTCTCCTGCCAGGACCAATGGTGTTCGTTTGGAGCAGCAGCATCCGGTGACTGCTCTGACACTGCACTTGTCCGCCTGTCCAAGCAGAGCCCTGGGCGGGGCCCAATTATTGAGGGCCGTGCATAGTGCTCTTCAGCTTGCCTGGAATCATCAAAAATGTATCTCTGTATCTAGCTGAATGTGAGTCAGAAGAGGGATCCCAGGCTTTCTTTTGTCCAAAAGAGAGATAAAAAAGAAATAAACCTGTGTCGTGACTGGTTATGGCAGGACAGAGATTTCTATTTCAGATTAGTTTCTATTGTTCGCCCTTTTGTTTAAGAAGTACCTTAAAAGAACCATTCTTAATCTTTCCAAATTAAAAAAAAACTATGCCTAGATCCATTGAGTTAACATGTCCCTCAAAGGTATAAATAATTTCCTTTTTGAAACGCCATCCACACTCTCAAGTCAACACAAAGACAGTCATCCGCCGCACTTGGCTGATGAGAGCTGGAAACCATCTGCTGTCCCAGCTCTCCCATGCTGCTGTCCTCAAGACATGCTCTAGTTTCTTGGTCAGAGGAGACAAATGTTTCCTTAGACGCCAGCATTCCAGGCCACAGACTCAAACGCCTTCTGTCAGGTGCAGACATCTGGCTCTCCTAGTGTGACGGAAAAGGCAGCAAACATCACAGTTCTCGAGCCTGCCTAATGGGAATGTGCACATCGGCGCCACCCACCGTGTTAATAAGAGACTTCTTGGTGCCCGCCCCCTCGCGGCACCCCTACGGACTCCATCTTGAGTTCACAGCTTCAGAAAATAAACCTATTTTTTTCGCCCCCTCATTCCCATTCCCCTTCAAATAACCTCTCCCCCTTACATGTCTGTGTATCCTGAAATCAGCCTCTGATTTTCATTCCTTTCTAAGGCAAAAATTATTTAGAATATGCATAAGCACTTATTACTAAATAAAGGGTATTTTGAAGTCTACTAATTATGAACTAAATATCATTTTGTTATAATAGGGGGGGGGGAAACAGCCAATAACTTGTTTCGGAGATCACTACTTAATTGGCTGGTTCTAAATCCATTCTCCAGGAATCTCTCCCTACCCATAGAGATCCCAGTGTACTATCCACGACCGTCAGTAGAAATGTCAGAGCATAATATCCAAGGCCACACTGTTCCTGTCATTACGAAAGTGATAAATAATAAACTAAAGTCACACGGCTCTTTCTCTCTCTTCTTGGAGATTATAAAGAATTTCACGTTTTATCTGCATCTCCAGCATTAAATTCACCCTAAAGAAAAAGGTGATGTAATGAATTAGTCCGCTGTGGCAATAATGCTCTCATTGGCAATAAAAATTACAATATATATATATATAGTTATCTTTATATCTGTGCATATTTTTATTTAATCTATCAAGAGAGCTATTGTGTGTTAGAACTCATCATACACTTGCATATTAATTTCTATAAAATTGGGCATGAAGCTTTAATTCCTTTTTTGTGAAAAGAAAATGAAATGCAGATCTTACATCCAGAGAGAAATATATACTTGGTGCTTTGCTGTGTATTATGATTGATGTCTTACACTGATATTACAAATTACATATTTCATTCACTTATTTAGCGAATCCCTGGGGAGAGCAAATAGTTAAAGTGCTTGACTACTAACCCAAAGATAGTGTCCTCTCAAGCTGACTGAGGGGCTTGAGAAGAAGCCTGGTGAGGTGCTCTCGAGAGACGGCAGCCTGGAAAACCCTGTACAGCAGCTCCACTCTGCAAAGCACGGGGTTTTTATGAGGCGCCTTGGTGGAAATTTTTTTTGAATTCTATTTATTAGATGAAATCAGACCTTTTGCAGCTATAATTTCAGGGTTAAATGCATCAGTCAACGGGATGTAGACATGCTTTTGACTAGGTTTGTTTCTGTTCAGGCCTTGGGGGCCTAGGCTGTGTGCTACAGACACTTGGGACGTCCAATGCCATCCTTGGGTGGCGCACACCACTCTTCATAGGTCACACCAGAAGCACCGAATTGGAAACCTCACTCAGTGAACTTGACTTTCCCTTACACTCACCTGTAGATTTAAGGAACTGAACTGATCCCTTGGGTTTAAACTGAAATGCCCTACTGGGAGAAGAAGCAGATGATGGTTATCCCAAGGTTAGGGAGGGGGTGGCTATTGGACACTCCCGTGTTGCTAGGGGAACCAAAGTAGAAGAATGCATGACCTAAGAACAGAAGCTTGTCTTTTTCTCAATATTTACCCTTATAGTGGTGGACTCATACAATATTTCCCCTTTGTGATTGACTAACTTCACTCAGCATAATGGTCCGTCCCTGGCATGAGAAGTTCGCAGTTTCATCACTGATGTTTACGGGGGTATAGTATTCCATTCTGTGCACATCTCTTCATGCCAGCGGACGTATTATGGGTCGTTTGGTATTTCTATTTCCAGTTGTTTTAGAAAATGCCATGCAACTCTCCACAATGATTTTTCAAGTTTACAAGGCCACCAGCAATTTATAAGAGTTCCAGCCTTGCCACAATCTCGCCATCATTTGTTGCTCTGTTTATTGCTGTTGTTTAATCAGGCTCTGTTTTCAATTTTCCTTTGCTTCTATTCTGCTGGTATTTAACCATGCTGTCTAATTCTGTTAACTCATGGTTTATCTTCACGAATTCCTTTTGGCGTAAGGATTGTAGTTTTAAAATTTCTTCCCTTGTTCCCAACTAACCACCATCCTGGATTCTAATTATAGTTGCTCCAGGGCCTCTTTTTCAGAGTACTCAACTGAGTTTGGATGATTTTGGGTGGTTTGACTTGCTTTTTCTTGATTTAATTGCTTGTACTGCAGTGGGCTGTTTACAGAGCATCACGGAGCAGCTATTAGTGGTGTATGGGCTTCTGGTTTTCTTTGGAGTAGTTGGCTCTTTTGAGTTGTGAAGTTTAATGGGATATGAAGAAAAAGGTAGAGCAGTGGACAAGTTAGGGAAGTGGAGAGGAAGAAGAGAGAGGAAAAATAGAAGGAATATTCGTAGTTATAAGGGACCACCTGACTAGCATGTCAAAATAATGGGCAAATGTGTTTAAAGTGGTGTGATAAGACTTAATATGCACCCCTTTTCCCCGAAAGTAAAACATCTCCTGAAAATAAGACCTACTTACAGTTTTGCCTCTCGTTGAAATATAAGTCACCCCCCCCCAAAAAAAATAAGACCTCCCTGAAAATAAGCCCCCCCTCTGAAGCTACTATAACTCTGGACTCTGGACCATAGCGGTGAGCTCCGCCGCACAGCTCACTGTTGGCCACAGCGCAGCCGGAGCAGACGGGAAGTGCGAGGTCTCTTTTAATAAAACAATAAGCAATAAATATGTACTGTATTCTTCTTCATGGAAAAATAAGAAATCCCCTGAAAATAAGACCTAGAGCATCTTTGGGAGCAAAAATTAATATAAAACACTGTCTTATTTTGGGGGAAACAGGGTACTGTGGAAGAACGTTTCAGCATAAAGAACTAGTGCATTTCACGGGGATAGGGAGAGCGCGCACAGAACGAGCGAGCAGGTGGGTGGGAGAAAAATGTAAACACATAAACCTCAGAAAGAGGATTGTGTGTCGATAGGTTTCGAAGTAGAATTGAAGCTGGAGAGTGAAAGAAAGGAAAAATGGGAAGGAAAGGGTGAGAGGTGGGGTGAGAAGAGAGAAGAGAGAGGGGGGACAATAGAGAGGGCTTGTGTTGGGTGTGGATGTGGAGTTCTGTTGCCATAGCAACATGAATGTGGGTGGGCGCGTGCCCTCGGGGCTGAGATTTTCCTGGTCTGCCTGCGAAGCATGTTTATCTATAGAGGGGCAGGGCCACGAGGAACAAGGATATGAGACACAAAAAGGAATATAGATGGCGTTAACCTAAAAAGATATGTAAGAACCAAACAGCAATTTATAAACCTGCAGTGTGTGGGGGACTTCCAGCTCCTTGGGTGGGGGGTGGTCTGGTACATGCACACATCTTCCAGGCAGGGGAGGGAGGTGCCCAAGGAGAGGGGGGCTCTGAGCAGAGGTCAAGACAAAGAGAAATGAAGGCATCAAGCGTTGCTTGGGCTGTAAGGGTGTCTCTATCAGGATGTCCGTGGGGCCCACCCTTCCCGCAGGGCTCCCAGAGGCCAGTGAGGTGAAGGGCTGGACTGGGAGCATGGGGATGTCTCTGAGGTCACTGGTCAGTGAAAGGGAGTCACAAACACTCTGGCAGATGTGCTGCTGTTCGCCAGCGCCAAACGCAGAAGGAAGGGAGAGGGAGGGAGAGAGAGAGCACGCACCAGGGAGCAAGCAGTAAGCAAGCCGGCTGGTTTGGGTGGATGTGGTTTGCTCATGTCAGAGGGAGGAGAGGCTGGAGTGTGCTGAGACCAAGGCTGGAGCCCTGGGCAGAGGCGCCCGCCGCCGGGGAGTCAGAAAGGAACACAACTAAAGGGGACGCGAGTGTGTTGCTGCTGCCAGGCGCTGTAAGGTCAGTTCTTACTCACCGCCACTCTAGCTAGAGCAAAGTAAAACACCACCCTGACCAGCAGCATCCTAAAAATGATCCTATCCTTAAGCCTACCCTTGCAGTCACCGAGTCAACCCATCACCTTCGTCTTCTAAGTAGCATCTTTGTTACCCAACTCTTGAAAAAACTCTTTTCGAACAGGTTGGCCATGTGATTCACTGACAGGGTCTATTTGATTGTGGCTCAAAATAAAATTAAATCCTTGGCACTTTCCAACATATTAATGGAAAATATTGCAAAGAAGAAGTCAAATTAAATCTACAGTGTACGTGGGGATTCCTGCTCTTCTGAGCAGGGATGTGTGCATGTGTGAACCAGAATCGGCTGGGGTGGGGCGTGGGGGAGGGTGGGGGTGGGAAATAGGGGAGTAAGGTACATGTGGAGGGCAGGGACACTGAAGGAGAGTAGGTAAAGGAAAACAGAAATTAACAAGGTGTCCAAAGCATTGCTTGGCCTATGCAGATGTAGGTGCCAAGCTGCGCCGCAGTCTGCCCTCTGCACGCAGCCCCCACCTGGAGACTAGCCGGGTTGGCTAGAACAGGATCTGGGGAGGGTCCGCTACTGCTAGGGAGGGCTCTGCCCTGAAGCTGCTCAGGCTGCAAGTTAATGATGAAGGGGTTTCAGAAAAACGCAGCCTGTGCTGCTGACAAGGAAGGAAGGAAGGAAGGAAGGAAGGAAGGAAGGAAGGAAGGAAGGAAGGAAGGAAGGAAGGAAGGAAGGAAGGAAGGAAGGAAGGAAGGAAGGAAGGAAGACAGGCGCGCTCCTGATGGTATTTCCCGGAACTTGCTGAGGGATTCCTCCCATGCTTATTCTCTGGTGACCATATACCCCCTTCCCATCTTAATGGCAATTGTTTCTTTTTCTAAATATTAGATTACATATCTTTGACTTATACCAAAGGTAGAAATCTCTGTAAGAAGACTGAGAGGTAAGAAGTACAATGAGCATTTTTCAAATAGGAAACTGAAACCTGAGTAACCCACTCTAGGTCACATACCCAAGAGTGGCCACATCGTGTTTTCTGAATCTGGGTGTCGATGCCAAAGGCCACATGCCATCCACCATGTAGAAGAAAGTGCCACTCCTGTCGACATGGGTCTGGCGAAGCTCAAACCCCGCTGTGCCGGAGTTATTGCACCAGAAGATTGGCCGGAGCCTGGGCTGACTCAGACGCTGTGGGTGTCCAAAGACTTTCATTCTCTGCCAGTGGTGGCTGAGTTAGAGACAAACAAACCAAGTAATCACCAACAAAAGAAGGGGGGATGGGCAAGTGAGAGTGCAGGGGATGAATTTGCATCTAATCTAAGAATAATGAAATACATCAGGCTGTATGAAATAATACATTTTTAAAAGGAGAAGCCTAAGCTCTAAAGAAAAGGACGGACCTGCCATTACAAGAGCCACCGATCTGTGATCCAAGACAGCGTCTGCCTTGCAAAGGGAAGCACGTAAGTGTTCCGCCAGAGGATGCTGGGAAGTGGGGTGAGTTGAAGATACATAAATCATTTCCCCCAAAATGGCTAGCAGGAAAGCTCATTGATGTTACTTTTCTGCCAAATGAAATAACCATCAGCAAAATGCCAAGTATTTTTTTTAAAAAAACCTCCAAAATCAAAATTTACAGGACGATTGGTTACTGCTTAAGCAATCAGGAGAGTAGCCACAGCCAATGCGAAGAGGAAAGGAAAGCATTCTTTGAACTCGTCGTCAGTGACGGTGAACACAGCCCGGCCTCATTAGGAAGCCTTGAGGTGCAGTCCAACTAATGGAACCCGCGGGAAGCCTCAATAAATATCCCGTTTCTGAGAGCTTTGGTGGGAAAGCAGCTTTCGGAAAAGGGAGCGAGAGAAACACAGCATCAATTTCCTTTAAAGTCTAGCTGACAACATTATGAATAAGTCTCTCTCGGGAGTTGCTTAGAGTCTAAGTCAATGGAAACAAAAGAGAAAACTATTTTTTCAAAAACATAACTCGCGGTGACTTAAACAACAGGTCGTTCGAGCCAGCTGTACGACTGCAGCGTTGCCCAAGTGCAAGAAGGCATCAGAGCTAATGACCCCCTTCTGTCGAGCTCGATCAGGCGCAGTCCTGTTTGCACCGCATGAGCAGTGTTCTTCCTCTCTCCCTCTTCAGAACATTGCTTTGAGGTTCCAAAAAGAATGCAATCATTTTGAAAAGTACTGTATGTTGACGGACAAAAGAACACTTCCAAAAAAGGACGGGACCTTGCGTCATGTTAAAGGTGAAATAACTGCCTCCCACCCGCTATCAAGTCAGTAGTGAAAATAAATAAGGTGCTGAGTGTACCAGTCCAAGGGGAGACATTCCTACCAAACAATGCTCCATAGCCTGCTCATGACTAACCTGGGCTTATCCCAAAATATTATAGAAAGACAAGTCCAAATCAATTCATTGTAACGTACTTCCGTGATATTTCCAATTGCCATAGTGTGATCAAATCACAGTACTTCATCTGTATGTGAAAGCCGGACCATGAGTGAGGCAGAAAGAAAAGAGGGTGCGTTTGACTTAGGGAGTAGGCGACGCATATTGAAATGGCAATGAACCACCCGATGAATGAGCACATGATGGAAGAAGTACAACCAGAATGCTCCGTAGGAGTGACGATGGTGAGAAATCCGCTAACAGGCTTTGAAGCCGTTATCAGGAGGCACTCATCTTCGGAGAAGGCATAGTACTTGCAAAAGTAGAGGGCCAGCCCAAAGGGGGGAGGCCGTCAGCGAAAAGGATTGACACAGTGCGTGCAGCAATGGGCTGAGGCACAGGCACAGGGGTGAGGAGGGCCAGGACCGGGCAGTGGTTCGCTCTGTTGTACACGGGGTTGCTATCGTCAGAACCAACTCTATCACGCCTAGCAACAGCCACAGCACACTTTACACTTGCGGGACTTCTGTTACATCTTCGACATTTCTGTGTTCAATGACCCCAAGGGTACAAACCCAGTGTAAATTCGTCTTATAGATTGGTCTTCTGGAACAGCTCTATAAAATGACCCTAGCAATTAATTTGAAAAATATAACAATATCAACAACATGAACTCTCAGATCATTTGAATAATTACTAGAAACAGCCAGCATGTGGCAAAACAAAAAGCTTCTCAGTTAGACATTAGAGTTTCAGGCTTCAATGCCTCTTTTAAAGTAGCGAGACTCTCAGTTCAGATTTAAAAGGCCAAGCAAATCACTGCCATCAAGTCGATGTCAACTCACAGCTGCCCTAAAGAACAGGGTCGAACAACCGGTGTGCTTCTGAAGCTGTAAATCTTTCCTGGTGTAGAGAGCACCGTCATTCTCCCACAGAGAGGCTGTTGGTTTCCAACTGTGGAACTTAGTGCTTAGCAGCCCAAAGCATACCCACTAAAATAGATCTATGCAATCCTTCCATTTAGAAGAGATGTATATCTTAATCTTTTTTCAGCCTACATTGATTCTGATTAAGGAGACCTGGGGGCATAGTGCATAACGTGTTGGACTGATAACCACAAGGTCAGCAGTTTGAAACCACCAGCAGCTAAGTGGGAGTAAGATGAGGCTTTCGACTCCAGTAAACCCACTGGGGCAATTCTACCTGCCCTATAGCTTCTCTATGAGTCTGAATCGACTTGATGGCTGTGAGTTCCATTTGGGGGGTTTGTGTTGTTTTAGATTTTGATGAACAAAGGTCAATAACACTCAGTGATGCAAATAGTTAAGCACTTCACTACTGGCTGGAAGGTTGGTCGGTGCTCTGAACCCATCCAGAGGTCCTGGAAGGCAGGACGGTGATGTGCTTCTAGAGTACAGTTTATGTCCACACATGGGGTCCCCGTATGTGAGACTCGCTTGGACAGAGTGGTTGCTCTTGAGACACAGTTAACGATGGGTGAATCAAAGGCACTCACAAAGATTTTTCCCTCAAGTATAAAATGTTCTGAAGTACCTAGATAGCATGTCTCCATTGCCCAAGTTTTGCTAGTGATTTTACATTTAAATAACTCAGAAATAGGCTCCAATATTTACCGAACACAAAACCCATAGTCTAAGAAGTTTCTTTCACAAATTTTGGAAATCTTCTAAAGAAAGTAGCTTGAACAAATTCATTTTTTTAAGTAATTCAGAAAAAAAAAAAAAACCAAATCGACTAAAAACCAAATAGAGCAAACTTCAAGTTTCAGACTCAGTTGTATTCAGTTTGGCCAGGTATGAAATAACCTCTACCTAAACTTTTCAGCCCTAATTAAAATTGACCAGCTCGCATGATTACGGTCATGAACCTCAGAATGTGCTGTTTGTTTCAAACCATACTTCGCATACCTTCAGATTGACATTTAACCTTCAGCTGGAACAACTTGTGTGCCCGATAGCTGAACTCTCCATTGGTACTTTCACAAACCTTCCCTACGCAAAGTCTCACGAGGGAGAAACCAAGGTGCTCTCGTGATGCCACCTACAGCGTGGGGTCCTCCTGAAATTCATTCATGTTGCTGCCGAACTGAGGGTGATGCTCTCTTAGGGACTGTTCATGGAGGCAGTTCTCAGATCCGACAGGTGACCTACTAGTCCCTCCCCCACGAGCCCCTCCACAGAGAAAGCAGAAGGCTTCCCCACCTAGATTTTCCTGTGAAACCTTTTAAGTGGCTTGCTTGATTAGATCAGTCGAACCTAGAATAACCTACTTTTTGATTAACTCAAAGTCATCTGATTAGAGATCTTAATTATAGCCACAAAAATCCCTTTTGCCACATAACATAATCAGAAGTGGTATTTCATCATATCAAGTGGTATTTCATCATATCCACAAGTCCCACTCAAGCTGAGTTGAAACTAATTCTGCATTCATGCATGTCATAAAGAAAGCAGTCACCATCGTGTTCAATCTATTTTTTTTAGTTTTATTTTTTTATCATTTTATTGGGGGCCCTTACAACTCTTGTTACAAACTGTACATCAATTGTATCCGACATATTCGTACGTATACTCCATTGTTCTTTTCTAGACATTTACTTTCCATTGAGCCCTTAGGATCAGCTCCTCTTTGTTTCCCTCCCTCCTCCCCAACCCCCCACCCCCCCCAAACCCTCATGGCCCCTTAATAGATTGTAGATTGTTAATTATTTTCAAATCTCACACCAGCCGCTGTCTCCTTCCCCTCTGGTTTCTGTTGTTCTTCCCCCTGGCTGGGGAAGGGGGGGTGTGTGGTTATGTGACGTTCATTGCGATCAGTGCCCCCCTCCCTCCTGACCTCCCTAACTTCCCCCTACCCTTTTGGTAACTCTATTCCTGTTCCTGGGTTCCATGTGTTGTTAGTTTTAACTCTTGCCTATACCTGTGTACATGCTCCTGTCTGGTCTAGATTGGGAGGTGGCACTGGGATCATGATAGTGGGGGGTGAAGAGGCCTCCAGGGAACAGATGTACATTGCATGACCCATTAGTGCTCTATGCCTCTGTGGGGTTGTGTTCCATTGTCCATACATGGCCTTTGGGTCTCTGCTCCAACCCCCATCCATTCTCACCAATGCATTTTTGTTTGTTTGTTTACTGTTTGTTGTGAGTCTTCTGATACCTATTGCCTGGTCTCAATGTCACCTCCATCTGTCGCACTGGCTGGTATGCTTCTTCCTTGTGGGCTTGTTGCTTCATTGTTGGATGGCTGCTTGGCTAACTTCAAGCCTTTAAGACTCCAGACACTATAACTTTTAATAACCGGGCACCATCCTGTCTTCACCACATCTACTTATGCATTCATTTGTCTTCAGCAATTGTGTAGGGGTGGCAGGGGTGAGCAACACAGAATGCCAATTTGTTAGAACAAAGTGTTCTTGTATTGAGTGAGGGAAGGTAGGAGCCGAGGCCGAAGGCCAGTCTGCAGCTTTAGTATATTGCCTTATAAGTATATGTACATTGGGCAATACCACTATTGTTATGGATTAATGTATTTGCATGAGTGCACACCTCTTTTAATCTCCCTATCTATTCCTTTGCTTCCTAGACTTGCCTCTGTTTCCTTTTGTCTCCTCCTGCCCCACCATCACTTTCCCCCTTCTTCCACCTCTTAGTGCTTCCTGTCCACTAGCTTGGTGTTCTTCTAATACTTATGGGATCTCGACCCTCTCTTAGATGCTGGTTCTGCTTCCCTAGCTGTTCCCCTGTCCTTTACGCCATCTGCTAACTACACCCTTTTCCCCCACCTCCTTCTTCCCCCTCTGCCTTCCCGGGGCCATTGGCCCCATTATCTTCTCCCTGAACTTCCCTCCCATGGTCCATCCTATATAATTAGGTGAACCATCCATGTCCTAGTCTGAACAATAAGAAAACATACAGTTGAAGAAAGAAAAGGAAAGTGAAAATGATGAGCGAAAAGAAAAAAAACAACTACATAGGTCCAGGTCTGTTTGCTGGTACCCATGAGACCCTCCCTCCTGGTCCTGCCCCTCCTTGCCCGAAGCTCAGTCTTGTGGCTCCTCAGGAGCTTTGTGATTTGGCTTTACTCCAATTGCTGATCTGTTATGCTCCATTCCCACTGTCTTCCTGCCGTGCCCCCAATATTGTCCTCTGTCTCCATATGCTCCAGTTAGGGGGTGACATGTCTTGAGCTGTTGGTAGTCCCACAGTCCTCTCTGTGCCCCAGCAGCTCCATGCAGGGACCTCATCCTCTGGGCTTGGTGAGTCCATATGGAGTCTAGGCCGACGGAGCCTTTCTCTTTTTCCTTCTTGGTTTGCTTCTGTCTGGGTGTGTTATGTCGGTTCCTTTCCCCCACCAGAAGGTCGTTCTCTGCGGCACACACTTCCAGGGTGGGGGGAAGGGAGGTCAGGCTGGTTCTGACTGGGGCCAACCCTGTAGTCCAGTCTTTTCATGGATTCCTCCACGTGTTACGTTGACCTCCTAGTTTGGTGCATCATGGTGGGGTCTGTATGCACACTCCAATTCTGTGAAGACACAGCCAGTACTCTCCCTCTGCGTGGGTTAGTGCCCTGTTCCCCCCATGTCATCATCTCAGTTTCTCCCCATCCCCATTCTCCCTCCTCCTTCCCCTTTGTGTTCCTTTTAATTTCCAGGATCCCTGTACGTGTCAGAATAGTTGTGTTTCATGCGGTTTTCAATGGTTGGTATGTTTTTTGAAGTTGATTGCCAGAACGTTCTGGTGTCTCTGAGTAGATTTGAACCTTTCATTCAGCAGCCAAGCACTCCGTTGCCTAGGAACTCTCTGCCACAGATGCGTATACAGCTGATATCCCACACAATGCTGGTATCGTTTATGGAAAGCTAGTTTGTTTTTATTTCTTGAACCAACAGGTTTATTTGACCAGTACTTGTACATAAGCCAAACCAAAACCAAATCAAACCACTACATCAAGTCAATTCTGACTGACAGCCACCCTTTCAGACAGAGCAAGGATCCCTGGTAGCATAGTGGTTACACATTGTGCTGACACTTGCATGATTGGTAGTTTGAAACCACCAGCCACTCTGGGGGAGAAAGACAAGGCCTGCACCCACAAACAGAATCTCAAAACTCAGAGGGGGCTCACTGTGAGTCTGCATTAATGGCGGCAATATTTTAGTACCATCTATAACTGTTTGCTCTATGCATTTTCAAAACTGTGAATCTTAATGGAAACAAGCAGTCTCGTCTGTCTCTCAAGGAGGGTTCGTGGGTTTGAACCATGGATCTTGCTGTCAGCAGCCTGACATTTAACCTACTGCAGCACCAGGGCTCTTTGACACCCCAACAGTGCAAAATGTTACAGTTCATTGCACGCTTCTCTGAATGCCATGTCATTTGGTCAAACTACAGAAAATCGTACTATTGTCTCCAACATCTAAAACACAACTCAATTAGAACAAGAAGTAATCAGTTTATAGTTTTTGCACTCAAACAGCTCAGTTCCTGTGTCGAGCTGAAACAAATCAGAGAACCATTAGGAGCCTACTCCATCATGGAGTAGGAACAGGCTCTACATAACTTTAGCTCCTATGAATGTGGGATCTGGCAGGTCAGATGGACATCCTGCTGTATCCTAAGCACTGTAGTGTGATTCTCGTCCGTACTTCTCTGCACTGGCCTGGTTCATGTATTTGGGTTCCTGGCATAGATTTCTCTAGTGAGATCCATGTCCTGTCTTTGAACAAGCTGTTGGAATCTGTCTCTAGCCATCTGCCTCAGAGTCCACCAGGCCCTTCCATGGGGAAATGAGTCCTGCCTTCCTTCTTAGTCCCTGGAGGTAGAGTATTTAGAACATCACTTCAAATATAACCTCTAACCTGTGTTTGTGTTACTTTGTCCCTCTCCTTGAATTAAACTTCTTGGATTAAAAATAGCAATCAGAATAGCAAAAGTAGCTATGATTTATTAAATGTCTGCCATCTGTCAAGTATTCAACTGAATTTTTTACATTCACATAAGCCTTTTAAATAGATCCTAAGAGAATAATTATCTCCATTTTATTCATAAAAAGAGATTGCAACGGAAAGAAATTACGTGACTATCATTAGGTCACCCATGTGTCACACATCAAAACTCTGATTGAAACCTAGATTGAGTTAGTTCCAAATCCCATGTTGTTGCTTCTCTTTCATTGTTGTTTTTGGGTGCCATCACATGAATTTCAGCTCCCAGCAGCCCTGTGTAGAAGAGGACCAAACTTTGCCCCATCCCACTCCATCCTCACAATACTTCTTCATGATGTCACAGAACCACAGTACAAAGTCTTCTCCAGAGACTTCTTGCTCTGATGATGTGTCCTAACCATCACCATCCTTGCTTTCAAACGGCAGTCGGGCTGCATGTCTTGCAACACAGGTTTTCTTTTTGTTTTGTTTCATGTTGCAAGGCCAGGATATTTACTAGTCTGTTTTTCATCAACTCTGTAATCCAAATGAAAATGCTGGGACTGGAGTTGGGCACGCCTCCATCCTCAGAATGACCTATGTGCTCTGTAACATGATAAAGGCATCTTGTGCAGCAGATTCGCCCAATGCAATATGTCCTTTGATTGCTTGGCTGCTAATTCCCTGAGCATTGATTGTGGGTCAAAGTAAAGTAAAATCCTTGACAATTTCAACATTTTTTTTCTGTCTGCCATGCTGCTTATTATACTAGATGTGAAGAGTTTTGTTGACTTGTGTTGAGTTGTCATTTAGTTTGAGGGCTGGAGTCTTTGTCCTGCATCTCTAAGGGCTTCTTGTCCTCTTACGGTTTAACCAGCAAGGTGGCACGCTTGTCACGCAGCAAGCTGCCTGTCACAGGTTATTAACAATCGTCCATGGTCTGGATGTCATGCTATTTTTATATAGCCCAGTTTCTCGGATGACTGTCAGGCTACAGATTAAATAAGGATGGTGCAAGAATATAACCTTGACGCACACCTTTCCTGGTTGTAAAGCACAACTGTTTCTTTTTGCTCTGTTCAAATCGCTGTTGTGTGGTCTGTGTACAGGTTCTGTGCAAAAATAACAAAGTGTGCTGGAATCCCCATCCTCCTCAACATTACCCATAGGTTCTTTTTTAATATCCATACAATGGAATGAATTTGCAGAGTCAAATAAACAATTGTTTAAATATTCCCTGCTTTTAGCCATTTGACATCAGTAATGATAGGAACCCACATCTTATTCTGAATCCAGCTGCAATTTCAGGCAGCTCGCTGTCAATTTTCCACTGCAAACATTAAAAAATTATCTTCAGCTAAATGCTTCTAGCGTGGAATAACGTGAAAGCCAAGCGGTGGCACAGTGCCTCTGCAGGACATGAACATCCTCTCTCCTGGTGTTCCGAAGGAGACATGTTCTTGGTGCCCTCTGAGTTAGGCATTGCTGGTTCAGAGAATTGTAATAAACTATCAGTCATTTTAATGTAATAAAAACATACTTAAACCAATGGAAAACGCCACATACATCACTGATTGACTGGCTCAAACCATTAAATGATACTTTATTAGATTAATTTAATGAGGTAACCCATTTATTTATTTACAAAAACATTTGCTGTCTCCATTGTTCTATTTAATTATTGACTAAATTAGATTCAAAATGTTTGGAAATGAGGAACAGATTAGCAAAAGATGGAGTCTTTTAAACAGCATACTTAATGGCATTATAAAAGGGGTCTTCCTCATGACCAATTGGGCCACGTACATCAGTTAAGATTTCAGAATTTAGCAACTGACTTCACCCGTGAATTGTACAAGTACGTTAAATTTCAAAAGCAATGAGTGATGTAAGGTAGCCCTCTCTCACCTCCATCAAGTCAATTCCCACTCAGACCTACCCTACAGGACAGGGTGGAGCTGCTCCTGTGGGTTTCCTAGACTGGATTTCTTTATGGGAGTAGAAAGCCTCACCTTCCCCTGACTCTGTGGTAAGGACCATAATTAACAGAAACTATTTGTGAAAAGAAATAATAAACCCAATAAAAATAGATCCAGTACATCTTAAGAAGAGACCTAGAATAGAAAGTTAATTAAATAGAGTTGCTAAGGAAACATCAATGGTTTGTTAAAGAGGATTAATGGTAAGAAGTACCTGGATCCAGATAACAAACTTATGTTTTCATTGTGCATGCAGGATAACAAATCAATAAAGGCCTGCTGATGGAATCCACAATATCCAAGCAGTGCCACACATAATTATAGCATACAAGTAACACTCTTGCTTCCCATGAAGAAAAAGTGGCAAGGATATACAAAGAAAGGATGAAGAAGTACTCAGCGTCAACATTGGAGGAAGACTTATTAAGAACCTGGGATATACAGATGACAAAACTTGCTTGCTGAAAGTAAGTGCAGGAGCACTTACTGATGAAGATCAAGGAGTGTAGCCTTCAGTGTGGATATCAACTGAAGACCAAAATCCTCACCACTGGACCAATAGGTAACATCATGATATACAGAGAAAAGATTAAGTTTGTCAATGACTTCATCTTGTTTGGATGCACAATCAACACCCAAGGAAGCAGCAGTGGAGAGATTTAAAAAGATACATGTGACATTGGGTAAATAAATCTGCTGCCCTAGACTTCTTTAAAGTGTTGAGAAGCAAGACTGTGACTTTGAGCAACGTATTCGAAAAAAAGACTAGATGGCAAATTATGAAAGCAGCCAAAATGTTCAAAACTTCGACACTGATAATACTTAGATTTCAAAGTCATTATAGCCCAATTAATCACTACCTGACAAAATATTTAGTAAGCATTCAACAAATACGGTTCTTGTTATTGGGCTTCAAGTTGGCTCATACAGCATCCCTATCTATGCAGAACAGAAGGAAGTACTGCCCGATACTGCCGCGCTCACAGTTGTTCCATTTGAGCACGCTGTTGCAGCCACTGTGTCAGTCCATCTCATCAAGGCACCTATTTCAATGACACCTATATTCACTAAACAGAACGTCTTTTCCCAGGGGGTCCGTTGTCTCCTGATACATTTCTAAAGTGCACGAGAGTCTCACCATCCTCACTTCCAAGGATCATGTGTTTCCTCCGAGACAGATTCCTTTGTTCTTCTGGAAGCTCTTGGGGCTTTCCACATACTTTGTCAGCGCCAGAAGTCAAGGGCCCACATTCGGCAGCAGGCTGCCTTATTCGTTTTCCAACTTGCACACGCATATGAGGTCATTGAAAACGCCATGCCTTATGCCAGGCACACATCAGTCCTCAGAGTGGCACCTAGCCCTTTGCCACTTTGAAAGATCATCAAGGGTTCCCAAGGGAGGGGGGAGCAGGGAGGAAGGGGGAAAAAAAGAAAAATGAAGAGCTGACTACAAGAGCCCAAGTGGAGAGCAAATGTTTTGAGAATGATGAGGGCAACGAATGTACAAGTGTGCTTTACACAATTGACGTATGTATGGATTGTGATAAGAGTTGGATGAGCCCCAATAAAATGATTAAAAATAAAATAAGAAAGAAAGCGTTCTCATGGAGCAGATATGCCCAGTGCAAAGTCAGTTGAGTTCCGGACTGCTGCTTCCATGAAAGTTGATCGTTAACCCAAGTAAAATGTAATCTCCTACAACTTTGATTTCTTTCTCTGTCTACCATGATGTTGTCTACTGCATTAATAAGGAACATTTGTGTTTTCTTCACACTGAGTTGTAATCTATACTGAAGACTATAATCTTTGATCTTGCTCAGTAAGTGCTTCAAATTCTCTTCACTTTCAATAAGCAAGCTTGTGTTAGCTGTATATCCCAGGTTATTCCTGCGTTTTCCTCTGTGCCTGATGTTGCATTCTTCTTCAATGTTTGTTTTTATTTAACCCGTTCTCTTTAAGTACACACTCAGTGGAGATTGAAAAAGCCTGATGAAATGATACAACCTTGATAGAAATGATTCCAGATTTGAAACCATGCAGTATGCCCTTGTTCTGTTCAAGTGACTGGCCCTTGGTCTACGACAGGTTTGCAGGAGCAAAATTCCAAATTATTAAATTCCCATTGTTTTTAGTATTGTCCACAGTTATTTACAACCGCACAGACGAATGCCTTGGCAGAGTCAGTAAAACATACATGAACAGCCTCCTGGTAGTCTCTGCTTTTAGCTAAGATCCCTTTGATGGCATCAATGATATCTGTGGTAATTACATAATCTGTTGTCAATTTGAGGCTTATGAATGAAGGGGTGGACTTTAGGCTGTCAATCAGGTTGCAGCTTGGTGACCTCATTTGGAGGCACTAAGGAGATAAATAGCTCGCTGGAGACAGGAGACAGCTCACTCCCTGAGAGACATGGCCGCTGGCAAGACACATGGAACCATGCTAGTGCCCTGAGCTGGAGGAGCCACATGGAGACCCCTGTCAGTGCTGAGATGCTTACAACACCACTGGATCCACAAGACTTCACACCCACTGACCTGTGATCTTCCTGCATTCGGCATCATTGCATATGTTTCATGAGTCTAAAGAGGACTTTATAGATTAGTATCAGACATATGGGCTAATAGACTTATGGACTTGATCTGGATTGGACTGAGATGTTTTCTCAATATTCTGTGGCTCTGTATATAAAGTTCTTTCTTATACACATGTGAGTAGCTCTGGATTTGTTTCTGTAGTCTACCCAGACTAACACAATATCCCTCATCTCATGAGAGATATTCAGTGAGCACAAATGATCTATTAAGGGCTAACAACCAATCATAGTGATGGCATAGAGCCTACCAAGCAACATTTCCTTCATTGTGCATGGGCTCATCATGAATTGGGACTAACTCTGAGCAGCTAATGACAATAGCAGCAAAGAAGTAAAGCTTGCAGGCGTAAAGATTACTGTAAGCAGTCAATGAGGCTTTCCTAGTCTCTCCAACCAGCCCTGAGTTCTGTTCCTGTCATGTCTACTTTACTGCTCCCTCAAGTGTAAAACTGAGCATTACAGAAAGTGGAGACAGTGAGTGCAGCTAAGTGCTGAGTTGGCATCTTCACACAAAAGCTCTCCCTCCCTCTCCTCTGCAACCAGCCATTCAGCATAATGCTCCCTCCTATTCTACCCCACAATTTCCCAGGGTTTGCTATCAGCTTAAATTGTTTTAAATGGCACCATAGTTTTGTTTTTCTGGGCAAGCATCTACCTACGACAAAAACAAGCCAAGCTTGCTTTGTTCTGGGACTATGAGAAGTGTGGACGGCTGGCCACAGTTCTCTATAACAGTGTCACCCTGCCACACCAAGAGCCCCATTAAATTCACAGGGAGATCGGCAGTCAGTTCCCATGGTGAAAAAACATGGCCAACTTGAGTGGACAGAATATAAAGGATTTCCCGCGGAGGGCTTTCCTCAACAGTGAACAATGTCAGCACTTAGGGGTGGGGAGAGTGAGGGGTCTCATAATAATGGACTGCTTCTCACTGTCATAATAATAATGACTTCCGTTGCTCTGAGGATAAAAATGGGGACCTTGTGCACTTCTCTGACAGGGTCACTAAGCAGCCAGCAGCACAGGAGCAGAGCAGGGAGAGAGCGGGTTCACGGGGACAGCATCTGCATCTGCATCAGCAAAGGGGAGAAAGAGGCTTTAAAAAGAGCAAATCTCATTCCCGGCTCTTCAGAGAATTGGATGTCACTCCCGCGTGCTTCTCTGTACACATCAGGGCATGTACTACACATAAGGTATATACCTGGCTCAGTACAAGCATAGAAAACAATATCTATTTTCTCTGGCCAGGGAAATGATTGATACGCATATTGCTATACATGGTCAACAATCATACTCGCAGCATAATTATCAACATTAACCCAAAGGGATATCAACACTATCTTTTCTTAATAAATTTGTAAGATTTTTTTTCATATTTGTCTATATTTTCTCCATCCCTTTCTTGCCTATGCCTGTTTGATGTCTGTTTACAAAGTTACAAAGATTCATATTCATTTTACCCCAGAGTAACATGGACCTCAGAAAGGATGGTGAGTGGATGTTGGAATTGGCAGAGCGCCTGGTAGAGCGCTTGGGTGGTGCTGCTAGTGGGGATGTGAGAGATTAGAGTCCAACCAGGAGTGCCACACAGGACTGGCTTGGAAATCTACTTCACCAAAACTCAACCATTCAAATCCTTATGGAGCACAGATCTACTCCAGTTGATGCACCTGGGAGTGGAATAAGGAAGGCTCCATTGGAATGAAAAAGTTGGAAACAAAGAGGAAGGAGCAGCAGTTGAAAGTAGGTCCTTGGTGAGAGAAACGAAGTTGGCGCTCCCAGGATAGAATGTTGCAAGATGAAGGACTTCATGGAAAATATCTTTTTTTTTTTTCAAAAACACAAACAGGGACTAAAAATGCGAACCTCTCCCGAGAGAATACACAGAAATCAAATTGACTACATCTGTGGGAAGACATGCTGAAAACACTCAATAACAGAAGCTAGAACCCGGCCAGGGACTGACTGTGGAACAGACCATCCGTCGTTCTTGTGGGAGTTCAGGTTGAAGCTGAAGAAATTAAAACAACTCCACAAGAGCCAAAATACAACCTGGAGTCCATCAGACTTAAATTTCAAGCACATCTTGAGAACAAATTTGGCTTATTGAACACTAATGACAGAAAATCTCATGATCTGTAAGATGACATCAAGGACATCACACTTGAAGAAAGCAAAAGGTCATTAAAAATACAGAAAAGATTGAAGTGGATATCAGAGGAGGCTCTGAAACTTGCTCTTAATTGTAGACTAACGAAGGCAGATGCAAAAAATAATGAAGTGAAAAATCTAAGCAGAAAATGTCAAAAGGCAGCTTGAGAAGACGATGCCAAATATTATAAAGAAATGTGCGAAGATCTACAGTTAGAAAACCTAAAGGAAGAACATGTTCAGCACCTCTGAAAACGTCAAACCTTGAGTTACAATGTCGATGGATTCTATGCGCAAAATACTGTATAATGCAGGGGGCATCAGAAGAAGATGGGAAGAATAGACCAGAGTCACTGGACCAATAAGAACCAGTCAACCTTCCAGCACTTCAAGAGGCAGCATCTGAGCAGGAAGCAGCAGTATTGAGGGAGGAAGTACAGGCTGAACGAAAGGCACCAGCCAAAAACAAGGTTCCCGGAATTGATGGAATACCAACTGAAATGATCCAACAAGCTGATGAAGTACTGGAAACGCTCATTAGTCAGTGGCAAAAAAAATTGGAAGAGAACTACTTGGCCAACCAACTAAAAGAGATCCTTATTTGAACCCATTGTGAAGAAACGTGACCCAGCACAATGCTCAAACTATACAACAATATCGTTGACCTCACATGCGAGTATTTTGTTTCTGTGATCATCCAACGAAAGTTGCAGCAGTGTGTTGGCAAAGAGCTTCCAGAGCTTCAGGCCACATTCAGAAGAGGATGTGGCACAGGGACATCATTGTTGATATCAGATGGAGCTTGGCTCAAAGCAGAGAATGCCAGAAATATGTTTACTTGTGTTTTGTTGGCTTTGCCAAGGCTTTCAACTGTGTGGACCATAATAAACTATGGATAACCCTGAGAAAAACGAGAATTCCAGAACACTTGTTTGGGTTCCTGTGTTTTACATGGATCAAGAGGAAGTTGTGCAATCAGAACAGAGGAATACTGCCTGGGTTAAAATCAGGAATTGCATCAGAGATGTATCCTCTCACCGCAATTATTCAATCTGTATGCTGAGCATACATGTATCGGTGAAGCTGGCTTAGGTGAAGCAGAACAAGGCATCAACATTAAAGAAAGCTTATTAACAATCACCAGTGTGCAGATGACACACCTTGGTGGCTGAAAGTGAGGAGGACTTGAAACACTTGCCGATGAAGATGAAGACTTTGAGCCTTCAGTGTGGATTAGAGCTCAATGTAAACAAACCTGAAGTTCTTACAGTGGGCACCATCACGATAAATGGGGTAAAAAGGTTGAAGTTGTCAAGGAGTTTGCCTTGCTTGGATCCATGCCCAATGCTCATGAAAGTCGCAGTAAGGGATCAAGCACCACGTTACACTGGGTAAATCTGTTGCACAAGACCTCTGTAAGGTGTTGAATGGCGAAGATGTTATTTTGAGGCCCACAGTGACCCAAACCATGGGATTTTGAATGATCTCACATGTGTGTGAAAGTTGGACATTGACTAAGAAAGATTAAAAAATGTATTCATTTGAATTGTGGTCATGGTGAAGCAAACACTGTGGACAACCAAAAGAATAAACAGGTCTGTCTCAGAAGAAGTACAACCAGTATGCTCCTTAGAAGCAAGGATGGTTGGACTTTTTCTCACATATTTTGGAAATGTTGTCAGGAGAGACCATTCCCTGGAAAAGGACATCATGCTTGGTAAAATAGTGGGGCAAAGAAAAGAGAGAATTACCCTGGACTAGATGGATTGACACAGTCCCTGCAATAATAGGCATACAAATAGAACCAATTTTGAGGCTGGCGCAGGACTGGGTAGAATTTCATTCTGTTGTGCATAGGGTTGACATTTGTTGGACTGGTTAGATGGCACCTACCAACGCCATCTGAGTACCAGAAGGGCAGGGTTCATTACTGGTCCCTGGGATCTAGCAAAGAATGGGGTACATCTATCATGGATGAACAAATACTTAATGAAGAAGAAAAGGTATTCTCTGAGAACATAAACTCGTTATCATCAGATCACTTCTATTTCCTTGGGTTATAGCTCATTAGTAGACACCACCTTCCCTCCAAAGTACATGGCTCTCACCACAGAGCCACACAAGTTCAGAAAGGTCTTCAAGGTGGGGATGCATATTTCCAGAGACTCAAAATTATTCTGCCACTCACCACTCAGAAAATGCTTATGAAATGAAGTTATGGTATTGCATAAGATCTTTTATGTTTCATCATTAAAATATACGTACATTATTTTTAAAAGCTCAGCTCAAAATCCCCACTGACATCGAGTCAGCGCTGACTCATAGTGACCCCTGTGGGTATCTGAGACTGTAACTCTTCCCGAGAGAAGCCCAGTCTTCTTCCAGCAGAGCTGCTGGAGGTTTCAAACTGCTGACTATACAGACCATATGACAACACGTAACCACTACATCACCAGGTTATTAGTGACCTCACAGCTCATCATGACCTACCAGGCTACAGTGACACAGTGCTGAGAACAATTGTTCTAGACCTGTACTTCCCAACCCGGTGTGCAATGCTACCTGGAGTGCCGTAGGCCTATAGCCATCCTAAGATGCTGCATTCCTGTGCCCCAATCCCAGGAGATGCCCTTGCTTGCTCCATGGACTACATTTTGAGTATCAAAGGACTGAATACTGTTCATCAAACTGTGGTTGTTGTTAGGCATTGGTGAGTCAATTCCAACCCATAGCAAACCTATGCCCAACAAACAAAACACTGCCTGGTCCTGCGCCATCCTCCCATCGTTCTGATGGGATGCTACAGCCCATTGTTGCGGCCACCGTATCGTTCCATATAAGACAGTGCCTTCTTCTCTTTCACTGCCCTATTTTACCGAGCATGGTGTTCTCTTCCAGGGACTGGTCTCTCCAGGCAACATGTCCAAAGCAGGTGAGACTGAGACCCCCATCCTTGCTTCTAAGGATCATTCTGGGCATACTTCCTCCAAAACAGATTGGTTTGTCATTTGGGCAGTCCATGGTGCTTTCAATATTCTTTTCCAGCACCGCAATTCCAACGTATCGGTTTTTCTTCAATTTTTCTTATTCAGTATCCAACTTTATCATGCACATCTGGCCATCGAAAAGACCATGACTTGCATCGGGTGCACCTTAGTCCTCAAAGTAACATCCTTGCTTTTCAAATAAAACCTTGAAATTGTATAGTCTAGCTAATTGCATGTCGGTATGTATTTTAAATTTTTTTCTTTCTATGCCTTTTTATTTATTTATTTTAAAGCATTTTATTGGGGCCCATACAACTCTTATCATACCCACACATACACCCCATACATACATCCATTGTGTCAGACACATTTGTGCATTTGTTGCTATCATCATTCTCGAAACATTTTCTCATTCACGATAATATGATCCCTCCCCCCTTTGGTGCTTGATACCTTGTCTCCTCCACCCTTCATGATCACACATGCTGGTGTGCTTCTTCCATGCGGGCTTTGTTGCTTCTGGGCTAGATGGCAGCTTGTTTACCTTCAAGCCTTTAAGACCCCAGATGCTATATCTCTTGATAGCCGGGCACCATCAGCCTTCTTCACCACAGTTTCTTATGCACACATTCGTCTTCAGCATTTATATGGGGAAGGTGAGCACACAATGATTTTTGTTCTTTGTGTCTGCTACCTGATCCCTTCAACACCTCATGATCACACAGACTTGTGTGCTTCTTCCCTGTGGGCTTTGTTGCTTCCGAGCTAAATGGCAGCTTATTTACCTTCAAGCCTTTAAGCCCTCAGATATTATATCTTTTGATCACCGCATGTTATGCTTCTTAACAGTCTCAACATCTCTAACTAATTTAAATTCTTCAGTCTAGTTTTCCAGATAGTAGAAACCCAATTATGCTCCTGTTTAAACGTGGGGAAATTATCACTTTAAATCTTTGTAATTTGGAACAGTTTGAAGGATCAAAGAAGTAGCCAGCGAGTCTAATCAGACCTGGTTACACCATAAATAAATATATTATTTAAATAATAATTTCAATAACCATTGGTGATAATCAAATTAAATTTTTACTTTGAATCTACTCCCAAACATCTATTAATACTGGCAGTTCTTTCTTGATCTAACTCCACACCACTTTGTTGATACAATAAATTCAACCACCTGGAGACACTAATTTTCTTTGTTTTTCATGCAGTTCATTATTCATATTCCCCCCTTCTTTTGTATCTATTCATTTATTTGTGTGGAAAACATGTTGACATGCAATATTTTATTTCTGAAGCAAAGTCTTTACATGGCTCAGTATTCTCCAGCAGCTGTGAGAGGTAAACCTTCTATTACTATATTGCGGTCCTCTTATGTTTATGAGGAAATGCTCAAACAATATTTATAATTTTAAAATATCAGAACTTATGTTTCCATGAAAAATTCACAAGTACAGACTGAGTTACGGTATCAATATAGTAGGCTTTTTCATAAAAGTAATAAATCAAATCACACTGAATCATAAGTTTCCTGAAAAACTGAAGTTTGTCATTCCATTTCCTTTCAACTTGTTTGGGGAGCTATTTAATTGTCTCTCTTCTCTGCACACTTCTTCCTACAGGGCCCAGCCTCCCTATTAGACCTTTGGGATCTGTGTTGCCACCTTTCCTAATACAAGAAATACCTTTCAATTCTGGGTCATTGTCTTTCTATATAATGCTGAAGCAGAGCTACGCCATTACATGGCCCCTCCAGTAATGTCCTCTACAAAACACAATTTGCAATGCTAGAGGGGAGAGTTGGAGTAGCTATAAGGGGCCTTATATATAAAGGAGACAAAACTCCTGTTGGATGCTACTTAGAAAATTCTCACTTATTCTCAGCTTGTCCTATATACTTATAATTGCTTTCTTGTTACACTTTCAAATTCTCCTTTGGGTCCAGCAGCTATGATTAGATGCTGTCCACTTGCTGATTAATTCAGCAGGGTCATGTGGATTCATTCTAGAAGAATATTTTTTTAATTTTTCAGTTTTTAAGAGTTCATGCCACTTAAGTGAAGCTAGTAAGATTTTATCTCATATATGTTAAGAATATGTGAGACCAGCCCACAACTGGCAGGGCCTTATGGAGTGATTGTGCAATTGAAGGGGAAGACTAAAGGGACAGACAAGAAGTTGGGGTGCTCACCTCTTCCAAGATGCCACGAACAAGAGAGAGAGAGAGAGAGAGACAATGTATTCTCATGCAGATTTCTGTAGTCTTAAGGTTGGCAAGCCTCATCACCCGCAATCAATTACATACATAACAAGGTAGACAGTGTCTTACGCTAGGTATCCTTGCACTCATGGGTGGGGGGGTGGGGGGGGGATAGAAACCTAATACCAGTTCTAGGGACAGATAGAAAGGGTTTGACTGTCCCCTGAGTGGGGAGAACAATAGAAACACGTCTGTTCCTATAGATGAGGGCTGCCATGTGCTTGTAAGAAATATCTTTATAGTAGCACTATTGGGAACATAGTGTCAGGATCATTTTTAATTAGGAGAATTTGACTGAGTTTAATCTCCAACTCACAGATATGAAGGTTTCCCTCCACCAGCATCCTGGCCTTCCAGGCTTCTTAATGATGAGTGTAGAGACTTTGTCTGCATTCACTCACTCGGTCCTCAGTTTCCCACAGCATCTTGTCAGGAGAGACCAGTCCCTGAAGGTAAAGCAGAGGGACAGTGAAAACAGGATGAACTTCAGTGAGATGGACTGACACTGTGACTGTAACAATGCGCTCAGCCACAGCAATGATTGTGGATGGAAGCAGGACTGGGCAATGCTTCCTTCTATGGTACACGGGGTCTCTGTGAGTCGAAACTGACTTGCCAGCACCTAACAGGAGCCCGAACAAGAACAGTTCACTCTGATTTATATCTGGCTACCTCTGAATACTGTATAACCACTATATCACCCAGGTCTTTGGCAAGAAAATATTACTGTTATCATGGTGTTGTCAGGTACCCTCGGCGGATTCTGACACATAGTGTCCCCATGTGGCATAGTGTCACTGCACCATACAGCTTCGTTGGCTATCATTTTTGTGAGAGCAGATCACATGGTCTTTTACAAAGAGGGAGAAATATGGGGAGGGGGAGAGGAGAAACTGGTTTAATTGGTCAGGATAAGCAAGAATTTAAACCCAGACCCATTGACTACAAAACGCGTGCTCTCAACTATTATACTACGGTGCTCCTGGGGCATCAGTCAGCTAAGGTGTAACTGTATTTCTCTGACTTTCTAGAAAACTCCAGAACATGGCTCTAAAGAACACTTATGGTGCAGTAGTAAAAGCTGCTGGGGCTTCACACTGCTTACCTGTGGGCCGTGCCCCTAGGTAATGAATTTCATGTCCTCGGAGGCGACCCCTCAGTACTCATTGCCTAGGCATAGACCTATGAAGAAAATGAACCAAGACAATCAATACTTGGCATTCTATGTTGTTAAGTTTTCATTTTGTTTTTAAGATTTTATTTTTATGCACTCCTGTGTGGTTAAAACGCCCTTTCTCTCATTTCCAACCTAAACTAGGAAAATATACTCTACTTTGTGGTCGTTAAGTCACTATTTGCATGTCCCCTGGCTACTCCGACCTGTGAGAACAAGGAGTGATTGGATTGTGATGGATTTTTATTAGTAAGCCAAAGATATTATTAGTCATATTAGGAAAATATTATCCCAACTCTAATCAGGCTGTAGGTCAAATGAAAGGCAAACACATGGCTCATACAGGTCAGAAATGGATGACAATGGTCTTAATCAAAATTTAAGAAAAATATTTTGTGTAACTCGATGTGGGGAACCAAGGAACATGATTCACGTTCCATGTCTGAAGCAAAATAATCTTTTTCTTGAGCATATTTATGTCAGTAATATTCACCGAGAATAAAAACAAGATGAGAAAGAGAGTGATCCTAAGTAAATGAGAGGCCCAGAAAGATTTTCAGAGGGCAGAAAAGGCCTTATTTTGACTTCAAACCTTTATGTCAATGTTCCGCCACTGGGAGACCAGCAGATGATACATGACTTTTAAATTTCATCTAGACCACAAAATAATTGGGTTCTCTCCATATCACAAATTTTTACCCCCAAATATATAAATATGTTAGCAGGAACAAACATTTTTCTCTTAAGAAAGCACAGTGTGATACAAAGGAAAGAAGATTTAGTCACCTACAGGCATGAAGAAAAAGAGAATAAATAAAAATATTTCCGTTTTCATCAAACGACGGGGAACATGTGCCTCAAATAATTTACTATGTAAACATAACATTTAAAACAATACAGTCTCTGTAGAAAGTTGTAGGAATGGCTATTGATATGTATACATATTTTGTGGAAAAAATTAAAAATGACTGATATGTAAATAATTGTTTAAGGCTGAAACTGCTGGGGACAGAGCTTGTCTCTGTTTATCTTTTTCTTAGACTCAGATTCTGTCAAATGCATGGGCTCTACAAAAGATGCTATCCCTTCATTTGCTCCTCATCCCTGGGGATAAGGACTTTTGAACCCACCCCAGACTACTCTAAGCAGTGCTTCCTTGTATCCCAGGACATCCCCTCTCCAACGAAACAGGGCTGTCTCATTCTGGCTTCCCACAGCCTCCTGAAACTGCTCAGCTGTCCTGCAGTTATCTGGCTGCACTCAAAAGCCAGGGATGTTGCTAAGCAGCAAGCAGTGCTTCATGCGCAGAGACCTGCTAGGTGTCAGGAGCCCATAATCTGGATCTGCTGTTTCATCTTAAAGAGATTTGATAAAGCAACACCAGTCACAATTTTACTTGAAATCTGTCCAATGTCCTTGGATCATCTGATCAATATCACTTTGTGTTGGTACCTAAGAAATATTAGATTTCCAGTGTGATTCAAAGATAGCCCAGTCTGAAAACTCCAGTTTAAAGATGATGAAACTGAGCTTCAAAGAACTGAAATAAAATATTCCCTACAGAATAATAATGACAAGAGCTTAGAATATAAACAAAAATAAGTCATGATTAGTTCAGAATGGAAACAGACACTCTTTAGACCATTCAGCTCAAGAATTTTTAACCTAAAGGATTCATAGACAGGTTTCAAAAAATGCACATACTCTGAATATAAATGTATATGTGCTATATGCATATTTCCCTGTGGAAATAAATTTCTTCATAGGCTTCAAGACCCAAAGTCTAGGTATGAACCCCACTGTCAGAAAAAGTGTTAGGAAGGGTGAATTGCTACAAGTGAGTAGTGTTTGGACAAATAACTCTTCTCAAGTTCAAGAACCTTTCTAAAAACAGATTGTTTTATTTTTTTTTATTTTTCTTGAGTTTGGGAGTTATATATTAGGAAGCCCTTGTATCATAGTGGTTTAACACTTATCTGCTAACCATAAGATTGGCACTTGGAACCCAATAGCCACACCTTAGGAGACAGATGTGTCAGCGGTTTTCTATAATTCATAGCCTTACAAACCCTACTGAGGTAGTTCTACCCCAGCCTATAGGGCTAAAGTAAGTTGGAATTGAATGGAAAGCTAAAGGGTTATTTTGTTTGTTTGTGGTGGTAGGGTCCCAATTAAATAAATGCTCTTGAATAGATGTGCAGAATTGGCATGTTAACCCCTAAATACCTGTGCCCTTATATTTGTAGCAGCTTCTTTACAGAAATGGAAAATCCTACCCTAATCTTTATATCACATGGCAAGATTTCCTGAGTAAGTAAAACAATGTTAAATAGAACAAAACAGAAGGACCCATGATTCCTGATTTTGAAACATAAAAATACTGTTATATGCACAATGGTGCCACCATGATGACCTGTGAGAGATGAAGGGAGAGATGCGCAAGGAGAGAAACTGTAGGGGAACAATGACATTAGAGAGGCATGAACACATGAGAACAATCAAACAGGTGAAGTCAAAAGAGTGACATTTACTCTTGGAAAATGTTCAGTAGAGTTAGGAAAAATAGGAAGCACAGGGATAACATGAAGAAGGTGATGTTAAAACATTGGGGATTCTGTCAATGACACGAACCCAATGTGCATGACTGGTTGGATGTAAACTTGATCTGTCTGTAAACCTTCACTCAATTCAAAATAAAAGGCTTTTTTTTTAATCCAACATGCTACAGAGTTACAGCAATCAAATAGGTTGGAACTGGTAAAACAGATACTTCCAAAGCCAAGCACATTGCCACTGTGTAGATTCTGAGCAGAAATGGGGTTCCCTGAGTTTTGTCTGGTTTGAAGCAAAACGCTACATTGTTTTCTTTTAGAGTCCTGGGAGTGCAGGTGGGCGGGAGGTGGGAGGGAGGGGTTCATTCAAATCATCAACTATTTGCTAGCAGCTGAGCTTTTAACCACAAGGCTACCAGGGCTTCAGTAGACTTGTACAATAATGAAACTGATATGCAATTGAAAGCCCAGGGAGAAACCCACATATTGATGGCCAGTGGGTTTATCAACAAAGGTGACCCATCCACTTGATTAAAAAAGAGAAAGACAGTCTTTCCAAAAAATTATGTTGTGAAAATCAGATTGTCACATGTAGAAAAATAAATAAAATGTGTGACTCACATCATACACTAAAACAAATTTAAACTGAGTAAAGGACCTTCATGTGAAATTTAAAACGATAAGATTCTTAGAAATAAATGTGGAGGAAACACTGTTGGCTATACCTTTAACAACAGATTGTCTAGTATATTGCTAAAAGGACAAAGAGCAAAAGACAAAATAAATAAATGGAACCTGTGCTAGGCTAGGTTGACTAGAGAAACAAATTCAGTGACACTCATATATGTAAGAAAGAGCTTTATATCAAGGAGTAATTATCTATCAATAAAACACCCAAGCCCAGTCCAACTCAAGTCCATCAGTTCAATGCTAGTCCATCAGTCGGTCTTCAGACTCATGCAGCCATGTACAATGAGTTAGAATGCAGGAAGCTCACAGGCCAGTGGGTGCAAAGTCTTGTGGATCCAATGACAGGGGGACACATCACCAGGGCTCTGGCAGGCAGGTCTCAGAGTGGCTCACCTGCAGGAAGGTGAAGGTGGGGGCGGGGGAGGGGGAAGTTCCCAGGGACCTCCTTATGAGAAGGCCACGCCCACAAGGAGGCCCATCAAGAAGGCAATCTGATTGACAGGTTGAATACCATGCCTACACGATAATATATCTTTAAGTTGACGTGAAATTACGTAATTACCACAGAACCTAATAAAAATTAAAATATCTAGCTTATCAAAGACAACCAAAAAGTGAAAACACAAGCTATCAGCCGAGAAATATATCTTCAGAAACCAGATATGTGGGGAGCGGGGAAGGAGGGGGAGGGAGAAAAGGAAAATGAGCTGTTTCCAGGAACCAAAGTGGAAGGCGAATTTTGAGAATGATGAGGGCAATGAATGTATAAGGGTGCTTTACTCAATTGATGTATGTATGGATTGTGATAAGAGTTGTATGAGCCCCAATAAAATGATTTATTATTAAAAAAACAGATATCCAATAAGGATCTACTAACTTCCCCCATCCCACACAATACATATATATTATCTATAGATCTATCTTTGACAATTTAACAAGACTGAGATAAATAGCATAATCATAACATGGACAAAGGACATTCCACAAAAATGAGAATACCATGATTGCAGTATGACTCATGCAGGTTCACCAGCCAGAGAGTGGCAATGTTGAAGCGTGAGCCCTGTCTTCCCGCTCTAGAGTTATGTTTCTTACTCCAAACCGCTATGCCAGTCTTATCTCCCCTGCTATTCTCTCACCACCTTCCTTCTCACCCTCCACCAACATGGGTCCTATTCCTTCCTATCTCTCTAAATGCCATTCCTTTGGGCAGCATATCCTGCCTCACTCTTTCCCTGCCAAGCAAACATATTCTTTCTAGTCCAATCTGAGGTTATTTCCTCACCTGACTCCTCAGAAGGGTTTGTAATCCACTCTTCTGTGTTCAAATAGTTCTTTAAGAAGCATAGTATTTTACATGTCAGTCTCTAGTAGAATTTTCTATTATTAAAAATACATTTTGGTTACATAAATAGCATTAAATATGCATAGTAGAAAATGAAAGAGGCAGATGACAAGCAAGTAGATTAAATGACAACATTCCTACAATCTGGTTAATACCTTATTATAAATTCATCCACATCTTTGTCTTCTCATATATAGAAATATAAGCATTTTAACTGAAAATTAGATCTGATTCCCATGCTATTTTTCTCCCACAGACTGTTCACATAATGAGCACAGACCAATTATCAGTTTCCTCTGTCATGGAGATGTTCAGTTTGGGATCTTACCCAGAACAAGTCTCCATAAATATTTTTAATATATGCAAAGGTACCTTAATGAAAAAAATTGAATTCACACTGCTTCTTGATGTTCAAGAGAGAACCTTACATCTTAAAAGCTATCTGTGAAGTCCTTGGCCCTGGGTTCATACTGGCTGAAGGCTTCATGGTCACGTCCATGAAGATTGTGACAGAGTTTAAAGCAGAGAAATAGCTGATAACCAAAATGACCGATACCAGGAATTGGTTGGCATGAGGGGGTTCTTGTGTCAATTCCTATAGAGAAGATATCTTCAGGATGTGCTCACCATGCTATGAAGCTACCTGACCCTAGAGCCGACCCAACGACTTCGCATATGTCAGAGAGTCAATGATCTTTACTTCACTGAGATGTGCTCTTTGTCTCCTCCCACAGGTCTCGAAATAAGGAGTGTTCCTTCTTATCTTCCTAACACTCAGCGGTCCTCATCCTCCCACCTGCCTGAAAAATCACCTGTGCCTGAAAATGGCTCCGGAAGAAGCATCTGTGGACTCTACGGAAGGATAACCATCCAAACTCTCAAAGAACAAACTCTGCCATCGAGTCGGTTCTCAAATCACCCCTGTAAGACAGTAGAACTGTCCCTGTGGCTTTCCAAGACTAACTGTTTATGGGAGTGGCAAGACTGGCCTTCTGCACAGTGGAGGGTGGGTCCAAATTGCAGGCCTACATATTTCAGCCCACTGTGGAACCACGATAGCAAATGTGAGTACAAGGCAGTTTATCTGATCAAAATACAGACGGGGAAGATCATGCATCATGATCTTACCCAAGTCACTTTGGACACTTTGGCTTGATTTCTCTGAATTGTATTAATTACATTAGTAATGCTTAGATGATGCTTGTCATCAGGTTTTTGTAAATTTTAAAAAATTACTAATTGTCTTCATCTCCACGACTTTATGTACAAAAACCTGAATAAAAATAGTACATAGCTGGTAGGTTGGGGTGAAAAATTTTTTTAGTAAAATGTTGAAAATAGCTTCTTGTTTATAGAAACTGATTGTTTCTATTATTATTATTAAATATAAAGTCAAATGCATATTATTATTCTAGTCACTTAACAAGTGAACAATTTTCCCTTAGCAACACCTGCAATGTTATAAGTTAAGTTTCGTTGGCATTTCTTTCTTCAGTATGAATTAGAAGCAAGGGGGGAAATGCTTTCTAGAATACATAAAAACCTGAAGAAAGAAAGTAAACAACAAAGTGCATGACTAAAATTGAATCTTGATTATACTGAAGCCTTCAAAGCCCAGTCTGAGATTTGGCAAAGACTCGGGATTGAAAAAATGTTTTTTGAAGGCATCAATGTCTGAATAAATGTAAGAATGAACTTGATATTAAAACTAAAATTGAACTCATCTGCTGGGAACCCTTTCTTTTGTCATCCTTAGCCCAGTGTTCACCAATTTCAAGGTTAATGATCACCAAGGAAACCACTGTCCTCTTTGTGTGTCATCCTTTAGTTCTGGGGCAAAGATGAGAATGTCAGCCAGTTCAGGTGGAACTGGAGTTTGACAGGGAACTAGACTTGACCCAGGGGCTGATTCCAAAGAAAAGCAGACCCACTGAAACAAATGTCTGCTTGGTATCTGTTGATGATCTTAAATCATTCTGTCATATTTGGCTCATGAACAATACTATGTCCCGTGTGATATGTTCTTGGTGTTAGATATTGAATGTGCTCAGTCCAGAAGCACAGTTTAAATCAAAACAATCAGAAGAGAATTTTTAGGCATTGTGAAAAAATATAACCAGCATCACTGAACAATATCTATAGAATTTTATTCATTGAAACCTAAGTGACTGTAAAAACCTTCACCCTAGCCCAATATTTTTAAGCAGAATATAAATGGATAATTTAAAGACGTAATTAACTGGAGAGCATTCCCAAAAGAGTCGGGAGGCTTAGGCATAGGTATTGTTGGCTGGGATCACAAGCAGTGTGCAGATTCATGTAGAGCAGGCCTGAACAGCTGACCCACCTCCTTGGGTGCAGCCAATCTCTGGTCAGAACAACCCTAAGCAAGAGACTGGTCCACTAGTACCCTTCCCTGGTCAAAATACTAATAACAGCAATGTCCATTTTAGTCAAGAGACGGGGAAGAGAGAACTCACTGACTGCCCTCCAGTGAACTTGGTCTAAGCTGTCCTACTTCTTGAGCTATTGTCAGCTTTTTTCAATTTTTCATTTTTATTATCTTGGATTTCTGAAAACCGATGTTTGCTTGTACTGAAACAAGTTCTCCCTCCTAGTACACATTGGAGTGTAATTCTTGGATTATAAAGTGATTCTGAATGTAGGTCACTTCTCTTATGCATTGCAGAAGCTGAGAGCAACTGAAACAAGAATAGCCACAGGCTGCTGCTGAGTCATGCAGAGACCTATTCACTACAGAGAGATCTTTCCAGCATGCCAACCCAGTGTTTCCAGACCAAGCATTTAGAGAACTGCCCTCTTCTAAATCCAGTTTAGGAGAGCAGCAGATTGTAAAAATATACTCACTCATTCAAAAAAAAAAAGTTAAACATCTTCTCTAGGTAAAATACTCAAATCATAGGACAGGATTCCTGTCATTAAAGCCACTTCACCTTTAGTCAGAGAGACAGAAAAATCAATGAGTAAACCCAGTGAAAAGCATAGGACTGGGGACAGGGTCTATGGGGGAACAGAACAGTTGCTACCATATCTGCTAAGGATGCTTTCTGTAAAATAATTAGTCTACAAAATATGCACAGGTGTTAGCTGGGATTAAAGAGCAAGAGGTTAAGGTGAGGACGAGGGAAAGATGCAAGCACTTTATAGGAAGAGACCATAAAACTCAAACACTAAATTCTGCCATCAAGTCTACACCGACTCACAGGACAGAGTAGAACTGCCCCCTTTGAGTTTCAGAGCCTGGAACTATTTACAGGAGTGGAAAGCCCCATGTTTGAACCCCAGGGAAGCTGGTGATTTCTAACTGCTGATCTTGCACATCACACTGCAACACATAACTACTACATCACCAGGGGACCTAGAAGAGGCAATAGCTTGCTCATGTCATATGTGTCCCCAGGGGGAATTGCTAGGGCTGAAGAAGGAGTCAATGTGTAGATGTTGTAGAACATGTGAGTCAAAGGAGTAAAGCAAAAAAATGTGATCAAGAAGGATGTCATGCTTGTTCCGATCAACACGAACTGGATCTTGAAGGTGCTTGGAAGTAAAGTAACAGGAGGAGACTGGCTCTTCAGAGGACAATTTAACAAGTGTGTACGGGGGGTTAGAGATGATAAGATGGAAATGGAGGAAGAACTTATATGACTATCATTTCTCTTCAATAGAGACCTACTAAAAGTCTGAACCAGGCTAAAAATGGTGGGGATGGAAAGAGAGCTTCAGAATGTCCTAATTAAGGAGATGAGAAAGGTGTTTGGACTGGATCCGGACTAAGAAGCCCAGTCTCCTCTCCGGCTCCTCAGGAGGATAGAACTTCAAGGCCCCCATGACCAGCCTCTCTCTGGAATATAAATAACCTATTGAAGTATGCATCTTCTGCCCCAACATTACAAGGAGCTTATCTATCCAGACCAAGGTTGTGCAGCCCCTGTCCCAGCATTCCAGGGAGTAGGTTGGCAAACAATAAAGGCACTTCCCATGGATTGCATCATGACTCAAGGTCCTGCAGCTGCAAGTAAAACATCTCCCTTCTTGTTGTCAATGTATACCTCCCTAGCTCAAGCCCTATTTATCTCTCACCGCCTCACCGACAAACTGCGACTTCCCTGACCCAAATCCTTGGGTCTCGGAACCACCCGGGAGCTCAAGATGCTCCTGTCCCTTTCTCTGCTCTTCCTTCCCTCCTGGGAGCTCTTTCCCTGCCCTAATAAGGCCACTCTTAACCTCACGTTCCCTGTCTCAGTGCTGACCTCTCAAAGGGTAGTCATTTAGATCCTACAACCTGAAGTAGATTTGCAAACTATATCTTAGAGAACATAATATAACATTTTTACATAAGCCATTTTATTATTGTATTATTGTGATTGTTACTCGTCAAAGCAAAAAGGGGGGGAAATGGGACCCACTAGGAGGCCTATCAACTGAAAATCACTCACTATGTGCATCACTGTTTGTTCTTCATATAGCTATATAAGGGTAAGTAAAAAAGTAATGCTACAGAATCATAGAAACCTTTATTAAACAAAAACATCTAAAGGTGAAGCTATTGTGTCTTGATCTGGCCACCATCTAGCTTTATACCCTTCAGAGCACAGTGCTCCCAGCTCTTGAGCAATTCTGGCAAAGAAGTCCGTGCTTTCAATTTCTACCGGGTCAAAATGGCAATTTTAGCATCCTCAAAGGACTCAAATCCTGGTACTTTTAATTATTCTTGAGTTTGGGGAACACAAAGAGGTCTTAAGAGCCAAGATCGGGTCTGTCGCATGAGTAGAGTAAGGTTTCCCAATGAAAATCTCACAGAAAGCTTTTGTTACTCCCAGAGAGAAAGCAGGGACATTGGTTATTCTGGGGAAATTGCTTGGCACAACTTTCTGGCATTTCTCTTACCAGTTCAGTTTTCCATTTTCTTAAACCTTCTTTATAATAAACATCCTCCTTCAAGAAAATATATCAGAATTACCGTAGTCTTTTAAGGCTTTGGTAGCATGGCCTTGTGCTTCTTGAATTTAGTGGGTGTGGCAGATGCCTTCAGAAGTCACTGATTTGACTGGACATTACTTCCCTGTTCATATTGGTAAGTCCAAGATTTGTTTCTGGTTACCTTTAATTCCATGAAAGCACCTTAATTAGAATCAAACTTGCTTAAAACGTCTATTGTCCTTTAAAAAATGATGAAAAGATCAGCTCATTGAGTTAGCTGGTCCATCCTCACTATATCTGGCACACATCTTAGACACCTTAGGTACATCTTAGGTTTCTGAAGCACCACAATACAACTAAGACACAAGTGTTACTGAATTTCTTTTCATCCATCCACTAATCATACATGCACACGCACACACACAAGAACTCACTGTCATTGAGTCAATTTCTACTCATAAAGACCCTATAGGACTGGAAGAACTGCCATTGTGGATTTCCAAGACTGATTACAGCTACATGTTTTAAAATGTTTTGCTTATGATATACCCATGCAGGTATGAGATGGCACCTTAATAGCAATTTTTTTATTTTATTACATTTTTTACCAAATCAGGATTATATTCTGTACATGGATACTAAAACTTGCTTAATAAAATCTTAGTAAAGTTTGATATTTTAAGAAATTTTAAAATTAAAAATAAAACAAATGCCACGTGCTACTGACAATTTCTGTGCTAAATGGGTTCAAGTTCTTTTTAAAACAGTGCAACATAAATGTATTCAAAGGCCCATCAACTCAACCCTAATTACCATTCGCCTTTCCCAGGCAACCATTATCACAAGTTTAGCATAATTATCACCATGTTTTAGACTCCTGTGGAAAGGTAATTTAGCTGTGTATAATATATAATAATGTCCTGTGTGCATATCCTTTCATTGTGTAAAATACATCACAGAGTATGCCCGCTGAGAAGGCAGCATGGCATATACCTTGGATGCAGATCTCTGCTATTTACTTGCATGTAACCTCAGACAAAGTCATTTCTTTTTTGCCTGGTCCCCTTATCTGCAAAATGGGAACAGAAATAGAGACTATACTGGTGATATTTGAATAAGTTAATGCACTCAAACAGGTTAGAATAAAGTCACAAATAACAAGCTTTCAATAGATGTCAATTTTCTAATTATTTTTATTAAACAACCTACTTCAGTTTTCAGGATCACTTCCTGGATTTCTTGCATCTTCCTTTCTCCTTTGTTAGGTGACACCAAACAGAACCCAACTCTACCACTGAATCAGTGCTGGCCCATCGGACTCTAAGAGAGAGCTGAACTGCCACTGTGGGTTTTCAAAACTGCTCACTCTGTAGCAGTAGTAGAAAGCTCTTCTCCCATGGAGCGGCTAGAGGTTTCGAACTGCTGATCCTGTGGATTGCAGTCCAATGTGTAACCAGTACGCCACCAGATCTCCTTTTGGGTGACACAGAGCCAGGCAATATTTTGATCTCCTTTTACCTAAAGTAGCCGTGAGTGGAAACCAACTCAACAGCCACAGACCACAAAATAATTCATACTTATTGCATTGTTTTAGTGATAACTTCATTACGTAAGAGAAAAATCTATTATTCTAGAAATTTACTTTTAAACAATATTGTGTCTTGCATATAAAAAGTATTAGTGCTCAGTGACAAAGGATGAAGTGGGAGAAATACATATTCAATCCGGTCAGTATTAAAGGAATAGATGAGAAAACGTCAAGGTTATAAAACATTTAGGAGTTAGATTCAACAAGATTTGGCTATGTCCATAGAAAAGCTGGAAAAGTTGTTTTTTCTTCATGGAAAAAAGTAGGGAGTGCCTAGTACTGTCTGCATCATGGATGGCTCTGCAACTGTGATGCTGACAGCTTGTTCAAAGCACTGATAGACAAGTCCCTGGCTCTAGACGACAGAACTCCACGTTCAGTTGTTCTTATTGTAGTAGATCTATCTAAAGGCAGGCAGTTTTTAATGATCAACAGGAATTAATACACAAATAAACAAGTTGGAAGGCCTAGGATTCAGGACCCACGATATAACTATTCAGATTATCAGTAGGCAAATGGACATAAAAGACTGGAAGCGATGGCCCAGGTAAAGAGTAAAGGCAAGCGGAAGAAAGTCTCTGATACAAAAGGAAAGCTAACAAAAGAAGGAGAAAGACACGAGGGGAAAGCAATGTCAACTACATAGGATGTCCAGCTACGTGGAGGCTGAAAATGCCTTGAATTTGGCACTTTGGAACAATGTACTTATTTCCTGAGTCATATTCCAGCTAAGTAGCTGGGATAGAAGCTGAAGGTGATGGATTACCAAGTGAATACGAGGGAAATGGGACAAAATGTGTGGACAATTTCTATTGAGAAAATAGTATCTTTTAAATATGACCAAGAGATCAAGGATTTTAGGAGAATTACATAAACAGACAAGTAAGCGGTGTGAGGTCAGATTTAAACATGTGACAACCACACACTTGTTTCACTGTCTCATACAGAACCTTCGAAGACGTCTATAAACTTAGTCTTCTAGATGACCTCTGTGTTAAGCTAGGTTCCCTAGAGAAGCAAAATCCTTGATAGATGAGAGATGGTATAAATGACAGATGATAGATAGAAACATACATGATAGAAAGAAATATGAAAATCATGGTTGGTGGATGCATTCAAGATGAGCATGTCAGGAGGTCATCTACAGCAGATTTGTCTAAAAAAGTACTTGTTACTGTCACTGTCAAGTACCTTCCATTGAGAGAGATAAGATATGACAAAATAATAATTTATAAATTACGAAGTGCTCATGAGGGAGGGGAGAGCAGTGAGGGAGGAGGAAAAATGAGGAACTGATACCAAGGGCTCAAGTAGATAGCAAATGTTTTTAGAATGATGATAGCAACAAATGTACAAATGTGCTTGACACAATGGATGGATGGATGGATTGTGATAAGAGTTGTATGAGCCCCTAATAAAATGATTAAACAAAAAAAAAAGTACCTTCCCTTGGTCCCAAGTCATAGCAATGCTATCAACAACAGAAGTAACCACTTCTCAGTCCTGTACGGTGCCCACCGTGGTACATATGTTTGAGCCTATCGCTGCAGCCATGGAAGTCCATTTCATTAAAAGTTTTCCTCTTTTTCACTGAACCTCTACGAAGCCTGATGGTCTTCCTCAGAGATTTATCCTGCTTGATAACAAGTCCAAAGTAAACAAAACAAAGTCTCACCATCCTCACATCTAACAGGCATTCTCTATATACCTAGCTCTAAGTTAACAGCTATATATTTTCAGTTAGTTGGTCTGTTAGGATTTCTGCAGCTCCTCATTAATTCTATCAATTGTGCTTTTTCTGCATTCCCATGATGGAGTCGTTTCTAAGAGCCAGACTCAGCCTTCTCTGTTTGCGCTCCATGCATGATAGAATTCTGTTTATAACTTTTTTTTCAGTGCTTTCTTTCAGCCTCTTGAACTTCTTTTGTAGTACAGTAGCTGTGTTAGACTGAGTTCTCTAAAACATCAAAAACAATGAGATAGATAGATAGATAGAGATATTGAGAGTAAGAAAAGAGCTCCTACAATTATAGGAGAGGGTAAGTCCGACACAGTTGAAGTCCAGTGTTAAAAGGCAGGCTTCTCCTGGCTCACTTGGGTGTGGGACTGGTGAACTAGGAAGCAGGAAGACCAACCAAGAAGAAGGAAGATGAAGTAGGAAGACCATAGGTTGGCGGGTGCAGACTCAGGTGAATCCAAGGACGGCAAGTCAGACTTGTGGCCTCAGAGTCCAGTGGATTCAAGATTGACACGTCAGAAGGCGGGCCACTGGTAGCTCCCCACGTCTGCAGGCAGTAGGATAGGTCACTGGCTGAAGTTAAAAAACCTCGAGGTCTAACAGTCATATGTGGGACCCGGGCTCAGAAAGAAGCAAGTGTGCAGACAGGACTAGTGCACAGTGTTCACTTACATAAGAATCAGGCCGCACCTAGGACGTGACCTGAGCAATGAGAGTGCACTCCACTCTAACTTTCGTATTACGTGGTTGACTGCGCACAGCATACCTAGCCCCTTAAATGTTACCTAATATCATGGAGGATTACTGGTCCTTAACTGCCACACCACTGAGAATTGACACAAAACCCAACCATCACAGTCAAAGTCTAAAACATTTCTTCTCTTCACACCCATGCACATCACAGTATTTTTTTCAGTAGCAAGAAGATGGAAACAAGCTAAACCCCTTATCTGTAGACTAATGGGTACAGCAACTATTCCATTTACACACGATGAACTACTGTGCATCACTAAAACACAATAATGAAGACAGGAAGCACCTCATGGCGTGGACCTGAAGACAAATATGCTGAGTGAAATTAACCGATCACAAATAGACAAATATATGCGACCACTGCTGTAGGAAAAAAAGCGAAAGATTTGCATAGCCCAGGAGCCGACTTTGGAGTTTGCAAAGGTAGAAGAACAGGGATGGAAGAAAAGCAATGGACTAGACTATTGACGGGGGTTAATTTGAGTGAAATGAAATATTAATTCACAAGAGGGAGAAGGGAAATCAGGGAGTAGGTGAGGAGCCACCTTGGGGGATTTGATGAGTGATTTAAACTGTGGAATATAAGGTTGATGATCTAAAATGTAAACCCTCAACTCATGTACACTAAAAAATAAAACTAATCTTCTGATTTCTCTATGAAGAAAGCTACTTGGTCATCTCTTTTTCTTCCGTCTGCATTCTACTTTGCAGACTCTCCACTTATTGTTCCAACAATGCCATTTCTTCTTCTTGGCCCTTCACCAATAGTCTGCATTTCTCAGACAGATACACGAAGACACTGGGGTTCCATCTTCTCTGCCTGGAGCCAAGGCCCATCAACTAAGTTCTTGTTATTAAGAAATTCACCAGTGGGTTTGGTTTGGTTTTCTAAAGAGTTAATTGATCACAAAATCCCAAACAACATGTTTCTCCACTGTTTCGACCACTATAAGCCCTTTAAAATGTCCATTTGTAAGTAACAAACCAAGATCTATTGATTTCCATTATGTGTTTGCATTATGCTACATAGGGAAGTTTCAAAGCTGGCTAAGACACCGAGGGAGAAAAAGCATAGAAACATTATGGTAAAAATCAATACAAGATGTAATATTTTTAACAACAGTAGAAGAAGCCTCAGCAGGGAAGCATATTTCCTGATGAGTGGTGCAAATAATAACAATTCTTAGCTGTGAGCCGTTATAAACAAGAAATTTTATATCATTTTATTTGATTTTCACAACGGCGCTGCCAGTTGACGATCAGGAATTTCCATCAGAGACATCGTATAAACAAGGAAATGTAACTGTACCAATTTCAAATAAATTTCAGAACTGTACTTGAATCGTGGCGTTCTCGTTCTTCAGAGTGGATGGGGTCCCAGAGTTCTCATGGTAGCATGAAATCTATGGGGGGACTCGGACGTTCAGGCCCTGTATGTCACCTAAAGTCAGTGCCAACACCCTGAAACCGTGCTCTGCTTCTTTGTCATGCCTTCAGTCTTTTGCAAACATTATTCTTCATCTCCATCATAGTCTTTCCTCCTTATCAACAAGTAAATAGAATAAATGCAACTCTCCTCTTGCTCCTGTATCATGGCTAGTTCCATCCTTTTCGGAGCTCTGGTAGCGCATGTGTGGTGTCCCCTCACTCGGTAAGTCATCCAAACAAGAGAAGGGGTCTTGCCTCTAGAAAGGATGGCGGAGCCATTGCTACAATGTCGTCTCCTTGGACGCATCGTGGTGCGCCCTAGAGTGGAACTGAAGTAAATTTTACAGGATCCGGAAGATCCAAATCACAACTACAAAGACTAATGCAAAGGCAGCAATTCTGAGATGCTAGGGAGCTGGTTCTGAATCTTGAATTTCACAGATCTGCTGTGCGTTGTTGGGAAATGGACTATATAGCCAATATTCTGGTTCCAAAAGCTACAATATGATTTGTACGCACCTTCATGGCTTGCATGAGACAGTGGAAGTGGGTTCAAAATGTCCTACTCAAGCCATGGCTCCGTTCATTAGGGTGCTGTGGTGGTGGTGTGGTACGTGTATCTCTACGTGGGCACAGAGAACAACCTAAATGACACAGGGAGGCCGGAAGCTGTCCAGCAGCTGCTATCAATCTGGGCACGTAGTGACTTAACTATTTCGCGTGTGCGGCATCTGTCTCTCGAGGCAGAAATACCGGCTTCTCTGTAGATCTACACACAGTGAGGGAGCCTCGGGTAAGTGTGGTCTAAATAACTCGTGATGTTTCTGATATAAATTACCTAAGAGAGATGATCTCTAGGTAACAAATATAAGAGGTATAGGATTATTCAGGGAAGCAAACAAGTTCAGAACAAAGAGAACCTGCCCAAAGAATGTTCCTTTAAGAGAGTCCTTTTGTAGTTAATTCCTCTAATTCGTCACTTCTAAATGCTGGATGCTTGGATTACTAAATTCCCTTAAATAGTATACAAAGATAATCCCTTCAGGACCAGGGCTAAGAGAGGTGATATCTAGAGGGTGGAGGAAGCCTGAGGTGGAAAGGAGGAACCGATTACAAGGATCTACATATAACCCCCTCCCTGGGGGTTGGGAAAAAAGTGGGTAAAGGGAGACATCAGACAGTGTAAGATATGACAAAATAATAATAATTTATAAATTATCAAGAGTTCATGAGGGCAGGGGAGCAGGAAGGGAGGGGTCAAAATGAGGAGCTGATACCAAGGGCTCAAGTAGAAAGCAAACGTTTTGAGGATGATGATGGCAAGAGTATACAAGTGTGCTTGACACAATGGATGGATGGATGGATTGTGATAAGAGTTGTATAAGCCCCCCAAAAAATGATTTTTAAATGGTATGTTTATATATTTATGTGCATTATTCTTGGAAGTACATGGCTTTCATTATTTCCATGTGGCTTTTCCCATGATAGATACTTATGGACTTTAAAAAAAGCCTAGGGGAAAATAAGGGGGATTCATTTCCATTTAATAATTGATGCATGTATTGGTATGTGAAACACCAACGAGAAACATGGTTCTCAACTTCAGAACCATGCTCAGCAGGAAAAGAGTCATGACCAAGCTGAAGGAGTAATTTACATCTGAGGGGCATCTATCACCCTGGATTTATCTACAAAACTATTTTTCACTTTAAGGAATGTACTCTTTTTCTGTCCAATACAACATATTCTGTTTTAAAAGAAAATGTTCTTTTTTTTAAACATTTTATTAGGGGCTCATACAACTCTTATCACAATCCATACATATACATACATCAATTGTGTAAAGCACATCTGTACACTCTTTGCCCTAATCATTCTCAAAGCATTTGCTCTGCACTTAAGCCCTTTGCATCAGGTCCTCTTTTTTTTTCCCTCCTTCCCCGCTCCCCACTCCCTCATGTGCCCTTGGTAATTTATACATCGTTATTTTGTCATATCTTGCCCTATCCGGAGTCTCCCTTCCCCCCTTCTCTGCTGTCCATGTTCTTTTTATACTAGAATATTTCATTTTATGATAAGGCCATCCCTTCGTCCTTCAAATATTTCTCCCCAAAATCCACATCTGTGAGCTCCGCTAAACAGCCCCTCCAGAGATGATGGATATACTTCAAACATGATTTTAGGCCTGGTTAATATATATTCACTTATTTCTGCCTTAACTTGTTTCTTCAGAAGTGGCATAGGGCTGGGGTTTTTAGGAGGGTCAGGAGTAAATTTCAGTGAGGAGTATGGCAATGGGTGGTATTAACATGTAAGAGCACTAGTAAGCCTCAGAGATGTGAGTAAGTTCAAAGGTGGAGTGAGTTTGAGTATTAGGCAAAGTGCAGAGGAATATCACTGGGGATGTGCATGTCTGTGATAACACAGTACTTGGTCACATATAAAAGTGTATGATCATTCAGTTATTAAGTCAATCAAAAGGTATAGGGAGTCAAAGATCCTAAAATTCAAATTATTACCCCATTAAAATTTGCCAGATACCCAGTTTGGGGCAGAACGCATAGACAACACAAATACAAAAGCATACAAATACTTAGTAGCATGAAACAATTGGCCGTATTTGAGAAGTATATTACAGCTTAATGTATTCTAGTATATTACAAAAGCATAGTATTAAAAAAAGCAAAAAACATCAACAAGCTGATAAAAGCACCGTAAACACTCACTAGGCTAAGCAAAAAAAAAAAAAAAATTTGGAAGAAAACTCCCTGGCCAACTGATTGGAAGATATTCATATGTGCACCCATTCCAAATGGAAATGACCCAAAATAAGGTGGAAGTCACAGAACGGTATCATTAATAGTACATGCAAGTAAAGTTTTGTGGGAAATAATTCAAGATGGTTGCGACAGTACCTGGAAATGCAGCTGCCAGAAATCCAGGGCCGTTTCCCAGAGGATGTAGAGTGAGGGGGAGTACTGCTGATGTCAGATGGATCTTAGCTGTGTTCTATTGACTCTGCAAGTGCATTGAACTGGATCATAACAAACGACGAACAATATTGCAAAGATGGGAAATTCAAGAACATTCCATTGTGCTCACCCAGAAACGAGACATAGACCAAGAGGCAGTTGTCCCGACAGAACAAGATGGTACGAAAGGTTTGAATTCAGAAAATTGTGCATCAGGATTGTGTACTTTCACCACTTTTATTCAATCTGTTCGCTGAGCAAATAATCTTGAGAAGCTGGCCTATCTGAAGAGCAAGACGGCATCAGGATTGGAGGAGGTCTCATTAACAGCCTGAGATATGCAGATGATGCTTGTTTGCTAAACGTGGGAACTTGAAGCACTTACTGATGAGGATCAAATTGATGGATTACAACCTCCTGTCGACCAAACAAATAGCCTCACAACTTGACCAATAGACAACATCCTGATAAATGGAGAAAACACCAAATTGTCAAGGAGTTTATTTTATTTGAACCTGCAAATGAAAACTCATGGAATTAGCTGTCAAGAAATCAAGAAAAATAGGATACTGATCAAATCTTCTGCATAAGTCCTTTTTAATATGTTAACGAGCAAAGATATCACTTGGAGCAAGATGGTGCACCTTATAAACATATATCATCATCATTGGTCTCACTTCGCTAAAGAACCCAACTTAAGGCAATCAATAGGCAAAATAAGCAAAAAACTCACAACGCTCTCCATTACTGTGGCAATAGTGGTATTACTGTGAGAGATTGCCTAGAGAAACAAATGATCCTTCAAGCAGAGAGATGTTCAAATCTGACATTGCTGAGAGGAAAAAGAAATTGCCCTGACACTTTTTTTTTAGATGATGTTGTCCTAAGAGCCTTTTTTAAGCATGCTTGAGTCACGTCCAATTGCCTCTACAGATACCCTCTTCAGCTTCATGATCCTGCTCTGTGTCCTGAGAGTTTAGTGTGTGTGATCTACACCAAAGGTGCCTTTGTCTGTTGGATTCCTGTTGAGCTCAACCACGGGGACATAAGATGGAAGAAAAGGAAGACGGTGGGATCAGAATATTTATTTTATTTACTCTTTCTCTAAAAAGCTCAAAGAAGTTTCTCATCATCATCACTCTCACCTTCCAGGTCCCAGGAACACCTCCATCCCTGCTGACTGAAAAGGGAAGTGGAGCTTCTGCTCTTGACCACAGGTTTCTGCAGGACCCCTGTGCTCTTCCTACTAGGCCTTGCCTATTTTGTCAACAGCAAAGTAATTTGGGCAGTAGTCTGGATTAATGACCACCCAAAGATATCAAACCCTAATCCATACAGCCTGCAAATGTTGATATTTTTATGGAAAAGGGAGGTAAAAAGGAAGGTAACTTTACAGATGTGATTAATTAAGTTAAAGATCTTGAAATAAGAAGCTTATCCCGAATTACATTTAAGTGGTCCCTAAATGCATTCACAAGTGTCCTTATAAAAAACAGATAGACCAACAGAAAATGAAAAGATAATTTGACCTCAGAGACAGAGATTGGACTGATGCTGCCACAGTCAGTGAAAGCCAGAGACCATTGGAAATGAAACAGAAAAATAACTAATTGTCCTTGTAAGCCTCAGGCGGGGAGCATGGCCCTCCAATATTGAACTCAGACTTCTGACCTTCGGAATTATGAAAATGCATTTCTCTCCTTTTAAGTTATCAAGTTTATGTTCATTTATTAAATACAAAAGCCACAGGAAACTAATATACCTCGTTAATATGTTCCCTTGAAATTATCCTGATTATTATCCTGTTACTTGTTATGTTCTTATCATGGGGATTTGTGAGAGAAAAAAAAACTCCTAATAATGCCTATAAAATTAAACATGTGCCTAGGTAAATCTTTTGATGAGAATAAGGTTCCTAATTTCCATCAGATTATCAAAAAATCTTCTCTCCCAACAGTCAATAGTCAAAGGATTAAGCCGCAAGTATTTCTATCCCAAAGAAAGGTAACCCAATAGAATGAGGGAATTATCAAATAATATCACTTTTAAGTAAAATTTTGCTGAAAATAATTTTTAAAGGGTACAGCAATTCATCAACAGGGAGATGTCAGAGATTCAGGTCAGACTCAGAAGAGGATGTAAAATGCGAATATCATTGTGAACATCAGATGGATCTTGGATGAAAGCAGAAAATACCAGAAAGATGTTTACTTGTGTTTTATTGACTACTCGGAGGCAATCGACTGTGCGGATCATAACAAACTATGGGGGGGGGGGATTTCATAACACTTAATTGTACTCATGTGGAACTGGTAGGTAGATACCAAGAGGTTTTGCAATTCTAACAGAACAGGAAAGTTAGACTTCTGGCCCAAGATCAGGAAGGGTGTGTCAGGGTCTCATCAGGATTGAGGGAAGACTCATTAATAACCTGGTACCCAGATGTCACAGCTCTGCCTGCTGAAAACAATGAGGATCGGAAGCACTTACTAATAAAGACCGAGGACGGTATGCAGCCGTCAGTCTGGAAAGAAATCCTCACAAGTGGTTCAGTGAGGAGCGTCAGGATAAACAACACATAAACGTGTCCAGTTGTCAAGGATGTCATTTCACTTGGCAGCACAGGCTGTGCTCATGGAAACAGCAGTTAAGAAACCAAATGAAGTGGTGCATTGGGCAAACCTGCGGCAAAACACCTCTTTAAAGTGTTTGGGGTTGGGGAAACACAGAAATATCACTTTGAGGACTAAGATGTGTTTAATCCAAGCCACGGTACTGTCAGTCAGCTCGTGTGCACATTAAAACTGAACAAGAGTAAGGAAGACCAGAGAAGATCTGCTGCCCGGGAAGTGGGGTGTTTTGGAAGAATATTGAAAATACCAAAAAAATCCATCTTGGAAGAAATAGAACTACATTGCTCCTTGGAAGTAAGGATGCAAGACTTCTTTTCATGCACTTGGGACATGTCAACAGTGGTACCAGTCACAGGGAAAAGACATTGTGGTTGGTAACGCAGAAGGTCAGTGAACAAGAACACCAAAAACTGAACTCGCCACCATCAGTGGATTATGACTCCGAGCATCCCTATAGGACAGAGGAGGCCCGTCCCAGTGGGTTTCCAAGGCTATAAACCTGTATAGGAGGAGAGAGTTTCATTTTTCTCCCACAGAGATGGTGATTTCAAACTGCTGGCCTTCAGGTTAGCAGCACATTACATGACACTACAAGAGCTCCTAATTCTAGTCCTCAAAGAAACCAAGCTCACTCCCCTCATATCAATTATGATGCTCAGCCACCATGTAGGACAGCACAGAATTGCGTGTGCGCACACACACACACACACTTTCCTCTCCCCCGAGAGCTTCTGAGGCTGTAAATCTTTCTCTCATGGGTTTGAAATGGTCTAAAGACATTAAGTGCGGGATACTACATGGGTCGGGGATGTTGGCGAACAATTGTGGTGGAAAAGTCCAGGACCAATGGAGACAGAGATTTTTTAAATAGTTTTATTAGGGGCTCATACAACTCTTACCACAATCCATACATACATCAATTGTGTAAAGCACATTCGTACATTCATTGCCCTCATCATTCTTAAAACATCTGCTCTCCACCCAAGCCCCTGGCATCAGCTCCTCATTTTCCCCTCCCTCCCCACTCCCCCCTATCTCATGAACCCTTGATAATTTTCAACTATAAAGATATTGTTTGAATGTGCCTTTCTTCAAAGCACCTGGAGCTCAAGATGCCCGTACCCTGTGCCTACTACATTGTGGAAAACCACCATACAGTAGACAACCACATGGCAGAAATAGAGGCCTTGCAGCCAGTGGCCCTCAAAGTCTTAGTTCTCGGAGCCCAAGACTGTGTGTGACCTGTGCTTTGATTTATTGAGCAAACCCATCGGAAAGAATCTGACAGACTCAGATGTCAAACAATCAGTGTTTTTCTTATTCCCACAGCAGACGATTCAACTGTAAGCCACCTAACAGATAAAAATATAAAAATATTAACTGTCTCATTCCACAATGGTAAACTTGAGTTAGGCCTCAGCAGATGTCTTTGAGACCTGCTCACAATTGATTGCTTTTCTTTTAGAGTCCATAAATCTAGCAATAAATAAATAATAATGCTTGAACATCCCCTTTGCATTTGTCTTATTTATTGCATTTTTATACACTTTTTTTTTTTGGTTTCCAAGTGACCTGGATATGCTTAAACATATATTGACATCAAGTAGGTTGTCATGGAAACTGAACGCAGCTGCACATAGAGATTTATAAGCAGGTAATTGCAAAAACCCTGAAGCACAGGACGAGTGCTTGATGGTGTCCTAGTTGCCTAAGGGCATATCAAAATTAAGTAAAGTGCCATGTCTTGAAGTGAGAGGTGGCGATGATACATTGAACCATAGATGAAAGAAAAAAAGCATTATATTCCAAAGGTCTCGTTGTAAGGAAATGATACCAGTTTGTGTGTTGAAAGAATTCAGAGCTGTATTCCCTATGCTATATGCTTGAACATCAGCTCAAAGAACTTTTTTTTTTTCAAAGAACTTTAAAAAACAACTCAGTTGTCATTGAGTCCGTTCCAAGGGACATTCAGACCAGACTCAGAGAAAGGTTTGAATGGACAGAGTGGCATGGTAAAATTAAGAGCTAGGCCTTTGATTCTGTTCAGCTGTTATTCTGTTCAGCTCTCCTGCCATTGGCTGACATTCTGGTGGGTTGTCTGCTATTGGCTAGTTTTCTGTAGTGCATCTTCCCTTTCCAGATACTTGAACCCCTGCACCCCAGAATTCATGTTGCGACCTTGTCCCTATTCAGCCATTTGGGGGGTACCGTGAACATTCTGTCTTTCCTCACTATCTCTGGTCTCTTCCATTACTAATATATGAAGGGCAGATAAGGCATTCACCTGCCTTTGTGCTGGGGTCGCATTGGGGGAAAACATACCTCTATCTCTCTTTGAAAGTAGAATTTCTGCCATTGTCACCCACCCCACCCCCAATACACACACACACACACACCAGTTTTGTCTAGCTGACCTAAAAGCAATGCTCTCTCCACTTGGCTTAAAAGTACTTGCTCCTGTATCCTGGCTCTATATTTGACTGGTTCTTCCATTCTACAACGCCTGAAAGCCAAGAGTTCTCTTGCCTCTGGCACTGCACAAATCACCAAGTCGCCTTTGATCTCTGCTATCTAATACGTGGCTGTGACAGTGTCCTAGCATTTTGGCTTCATCTATGAGATTTCATCATATGTCAATGTCATTGTGAGTCATTCTGCTAAGTCACAATGACATTAGATAACACCAATTAGTCACTAATCTCTTCACCACATCAAGGAAGTGAGACTTTTCACCATTCCACTCCATACTCCTTTGAGAGGGAAAGGAAAGACCACTAAATTCTCACATAGTTCAGGATCATTTGTTGACAGAATAGAGGGATGCATATGCAATATAGATAAAATAGGTCTTCAAAAACATAGGGAACATCAGAACACAAGTAAAATATAGTTATAGGATGCTCCTTTTACAAAATGCGGGTGTTGGAAACAAGTTGCAGGCAGGGCTTTAAAGTCAGGAGTGTCTATGTTTAGCTAAGGTTTGGTAATGCAATCCTATGGGCAGTGTTAGGCTCTTGGTCTTCATTTCAAGAGAAATTAAGTGTTTCTGATTCATCTAATCAATTAGTCAAACAATATTTATTGAGTATCTCTTATGTGCTGGAGTTCCTGGACACTTGGTTAGCAAGTTTGGCTGCTGGGCTAGAGGCTTCAGTCTTCCCAAAGTGACTGAAGAAGCGCCTCCTAAATGTGCTTCTGGCAAATCAGTCAAGCAAAACTCAAGGGTGAGGAGTTCTACTCCAACACATATGGGATAACCCTGAGCTGACATTGACTCCGTGGCAACTGGTGGTGGTGACAACATGTATGCGGCACTGTTCCAGGCACTAAAATAAGACTTGACTCTCAGCCTGTTGAGGCTTATGTGCTAGTGGAATAGTCCAAAGAAGAAAAATATATGAACGCTAGTATATGTTAAAGGAGCCCTGGTGGTGTATTGGCTACACATTGGTTGGCCTGCTAATTCCAGGGTCTGCAGTTTGAGACCAGCAGGGCCTCGGAGCAAGACGGCACTCCTGTCAAGAGTTGCAGTCTTGGAAACTCTACTAGGGGGCCATTCTGCCCTGTCCCGAGGAGCACTCTCTCCTGTCCTGTAACTAAATGGAAATGAGTCTGATTAGTTTGGGTTATTGTATGTGAAATGTTGATACATGTTAAAGAGAACATTCAAAGGGGGGGAGAAGAAATGGGAGGTGATTTCAATTTTAGGAACAATGACCAAGGAGGGCCTCTTGAGCATGGTGGGAAGATAAAGTATAGGAATATTCGGAGGAAACACATTGCAGGCAGAGGGAGTAGCAAGTGCAAACATTTGGGGGGCTTCAGGCAAAATTTGAAAATATCTGATGATTATAAATATGTATTTTCCAAAGATAGCAAATAACTTCAAACAAATTTGCACTCTCACACACAAAAATAATATGATATGCAATCTATCTTTGGAACTAAATGATATTAATACCTTTCTGTGCACATTCTTGCCCACCTCCATGCAAACACTCATCCAGAAAGTATAGGAATGAAGAATCATGTACATCAAATCGTGAAAGTCAAGGATAAGGTGAGCTGAAGAATCATGGGAAGCCTGGGTCGCTGGCCTCGTTATTACGGCATTTTGTGATTCAAAGCAATGGTAACTAGCACACATCCTCTGAGGCTTTTCAAGAGTCTTCATTCGAAGCTCGTATGGACCTACCTGTTGGAAGTCCATTCCCAGCAGTAGGCATTACATATGCAGACAAGCAATAGTAGAGAACACTGAAACATGCTGGATTAAAAATAATCTTTAAAGTACAGCTCCGCTGACACGAAAGTAAAATAAACAATTTGGCTGCAGAAAAGCAAGAGCAATTCCACAGGGATCAACTAGCTGGGGAGACAGCACTTCTCCTGAGGACATCTGATAATCCTGGAACCCTAATAGCACGGTGAGGTCAGCAGACGGGAGTTATCGCTCCAGGCAGATATGGAACCTCAAACGAAGTTAAGATTCGAGAAGGGAGACATGTGAGTAGGTTCAGCAGAAAACCACTTAGCCCCCGACTTGTCTGTCTTGGCTTTGATTTGTAGGCAGGGTGTTAAAACAATAAAGAACAGCAGAGGAGCACAGATCTCCTCTGAAAATCTTTCACTGCAATTGGACCTTATGTGTGCCCCCAAAGTCTTTTAAGCCAGCAATTACTTCAGAATGATCCTGGATTCTTTTGCCCCTCTGAACGCCTGTAGGAAGAAACGGCTTTGTCTCTGGAGGACAAGCCTACTTTCACTTACAGTCTTTTTTTTAATCTTTTTTGGGGGCTCATACAACTCTTATCACAATCCATACATACATGAATCAAGTAAAGCACCCTTATACATTCATTGCCCTCGTCATTCTCAAAATTTGCCTTCCGCTTGGGTCCCTGGAATCAGCTCATTTTCCTTTTTTCCCTCCCCCTCACTCCCCGTTTCCCCCTCCCTCATGATCCTTTAATAATTTATAAATTATTATTTTATCCTATCTTACACTGCCCAGCAGTCTTACGGAAATCCCACAGTAGGAAGTTTGAGGAAAACAAGTTCATGATGAGAACTCAGTATGCACCTAGATAAATGCAAATAGACTGCATATGTAAGAAAAGACACGGAGAAGCTCAATCGCATCAGTCAAAGCACGGCCAGGCCTACAATGGAACAGAGCACACATTGCCCAGGCATAATTTCAGGTTGAAGACTTTTTTAAAACAAGCCATGTGACCAAAATACAATTTTGAATTTGTTGTTGATCAGTGCTGTCCAGTTGGTCCCATTATCAAGGGGCCTCTCAGGGTGACCCCGTGTACAGCAGAATAAAGCCCTGCCTGGTCCCAAGCCATCCTCATGATTGGCGTGTTCAAGCCTACTTTTGGAGCCACTGTGTCAAACGAGCTTGTCCCGGGCCTTGTTCATTTTTGCTGCCCCTTTACTTTACCAAGCATGATGTCCTTTTCCCAGGGACTAGGAGCTTCTGATAACATGCCCACAGTACATGAGGCAAAATCTCGCCATCCTTGCTATCAGGAGCTAGGACGGCTGTACTTCTTCCGAGATAGCTACGACCTGTGGTCCTTTCAATCTCGTTCAGCAGCACCGTAATTCAAATGCAAAAAATTCTTCTTGGGCCTTCTTTATTCCATGTCCAACTTTCTTTCTTTTTAATTAAAAGAGCATTTTATTGGGGGTTCTTACAGCTCTTATAACAAACCAGACACCAATGATATCAAGCATATTTGTACATATGTTGCCATCGTTATTTTCTAGACATTTACTTTCTATTGAGCCTGTGGGAAGCCGTAGCTCTCGCGAGATGTGGGAAGCCACAGCTCTCGTGATGTGGGTAGCCGCAGCTCTCGCCGCCATTACTAGATGGCGCCGGCCAGTCAGGGCGGTGGTCCAACTAAGTGATAAACAACCACTTAGCGCATGCGCGATGCTGAGATGATGTAGTCATAACTCCACCCTGGAGTATGCAAACGAAGGTTCTGGCGAACTCACCAATCTATGCATGAGGTTTTGGCAAATGCACCAATCAAGGCACAGCACGTCCCCATAGAGCATATATAAGCAGCAGTAGTCTGGGGTTTTGGGGTCTTTTACCGCATAATGAAAAATTAAATGTTTGTGGAAGAATCCTGTTGTGGTGCGTCTTTTCTTGCTGGCGAGACCTGGCGCGTGACAGAGCCCTTGGTATCAGCTCTTTTTTCTCTCCCTCCCCCACCCTCATGACCCCTTGATAAATTATTATTTCCATATCTCCCACTGACTGCTGTCTCTCTTCCCCCATGCTTTCTGTTGTTCATCGCTCTAGAGGGGGGTTGATGGTTATGTGTTGATCATTGTGTTTGGCTCCCCTTTCTCCCCTCCTCTCTCCACATTCCCCCTGCCCTTCCATCATCACTACTCCCATTCCTGTTCCTGGATTCCGTGTGTTGTGAGCTCTTATCTCTAATCTGTACCTGTGCCCATGCTCCGGTCTAGGCCGAAGTGAATGGCAGTACTGGAGTCATGATAGTGGGATGTGAGGAAGCCTCAAAGAACCAGAGGAATATGGTGTGTATCATTGTTGCCTTACTGCAGCCTGGCTGACTCCGCCCTTCCTTGTGAGCCTTCTGTGAGGAGATGTCCCCTTGTCTGCAGGTGGGTTTGGGGTCTCTGCTTAGACTCCCCTTGTTCTCAACATTATGGTTTTTTGTTTGTTTGTTTGTTTGTTTGCTTGTTTTGGGTCTTCTGGTGCCTGTTACCCAGTCCTGGTGACGCCTCATGATTGCACAGGCTGGTGTGATTCTTCCATGGTTTGCTGCTTCTCTGCTAGGTAGCCACTTGTTTAACTTCAAGCCTTTAAGACCCCAGGCATTATATCTTTTGATAGCCAAGCACCATCTGCTTTCTTCACCACATTTGCTTATGCACCCATTTTGTCTTCAGTGATTGTGCCAGGAGGGTGAGCATCACAGAATGCCAGTTTATTAGCAAAAGTGTTCTTGCATTAAGGGAGGGTATGAGCAGAGGCCCAAAATCCATCCACATCTCAGTGTATTGCTATATAAATATATGTACCTAGGCCAATACATCTATTTTATGAATTAATGTATTTACATATGTATACACCTATGTTTATACCTCTATCCATAGCTTTGCCTTCTAAATCATTCCTCTGTTTCCTTTTGCTTTCCTCCTGCCCCACCATCAAGCTTTCCCTACTTCTGCCTCTTAGTAATTCCTCTCAGCTAGATTTCTGTTGCTCCAACATCCCCAGGATCTCTATGCCCTCCTTGTTGATTTTAATTCCCTAGTTGTTCCTCTGTCTATGGTGTTGTTTGATCAACACTCCCTTCCATCACCTCCTTCTCCAGGAGAGTTTGTCCCATTCCTTTCTCCTCGAGCTTGCTTCCCATTCATTTTGTATATAAGTAGGCAACCCCACAATGCATATGAAGTGATTGAAAAATAACATGGCTTGGGTGAAATGTACCTTAATCCTCAAAGCAACATCCTTGCTTTTAAAAACTTTAAAGTGTTTTGCAGCATATTTATCCAGTGAAATGTGTCATTTGACCTCTTGACTGCTGTTCTCAAGCAAGATGAAATCCATTAAAATTTCTATCTTTTCCCGTTTAGCACGATGCTGCTCATTTGACCAGTCCTGAGGGTTTGGTTTTCTTTACATTTTGTAATCCATATCGAAGGCAGCAATCATTGATCTTCATCAGTAAATAATTCAAGTCCTCCTCACTTGCAGCAAGCAAAACTGTGTCATCTGAATATCAGAGGTTGTAAATCAGCCTTCCTCTAATCATAGCGCTGCATTTTCCTTCCTGTGATCTGGTTTCTCTGATTACTTGTTCAGCATACAGAAGAGACGATATGCACACTTTTCCTGATTTAAAACCATGCCGCATTCCCTTGATCTGATCTCACAACTGCCTCTTGATCGCTTTACCTGTTTATAAGTGCCCTTAGGGGATGCCTTGCTTCCTGTAAGGCCAGCATCTAAGGCCAACATAGTGTTTAGTGCATAGCTTGGATCACTGAGGGCTTATTCTCCCCTATGTTCCCTAGAATCATTATTTCACATCCCTTCCTGGGGTGAGATTGCTCCTCCCCACTTACCCACCAACAGAAAGATCGGTGTCTCCTCTGAAATGTAGATGCGCCCTTCCCGGGTCTGAACTTGATTTTCCTTTAAGATTCTACTCTCATACCTGTGGAGGGCCTACTGATTTGTCACAGCCTTGTCTCCACATTTTAGCATTAAATGGAGTTTTCTCCCATTTCCCCCTTCTTGAAGGAATGACCCCAGTCAGTGTGAGGTCTCCTCTTTGCAGGTGGTTCTTATGAAGTGCATGTCAGGGAAGTGATGTATGTATGGTTGACGGACAGTAGGCAGACATTCTACCCCTTTGTCTCTATTTGATTTGTTTAATTGGTGCTTCTTATAATAGTGGGTTCATACAATATTTGTCCTTTGGAGATTGACGGAGTTCATTCGGCATGATGGTTTCCAGATGCTTCCGAGGTAACGTACTGTTTCATGATCTTCTCACTGTTTCTGAGGGATGTGTAGCAATCCATTGTGTCTATGTACCATAGTTTCCCTATTCATTTTCCCGCTGTTGCCCATTTGGGCTGCGTCCAGTTTCTTGCTGTTCTGAAGTGTGCTGCTATAAACACGAGAGAGCATACATCCACTCGTGGTGTGTCTCTTACTTCGTTGGGGTATATGCCTAATAGTGATATTGAAAAATTATATGGGGTTTCAATTCCAAGTTGCTCTAAGTATCTCCATATCATTTTCCATAGTGGTGGTATGAAGTTACAAGTCCACCAAGAGTGTATATAAATTCCAATCTCTCCACACTCTCTCCAGCATTTGTTGTTTTCTGGGGTTTTTTGAATTGGGCTCACATTGTGATTCTAAGATCCTATTTCATTGTGATTTAATTTTCACATCTCAGATGGATAGTAATCGTGAAAATGTTTTCACGTGTTTGTTAGCCATTTGTACTTCATTTTTGGTGAACTATCTGTTCATGTTTTTTCCCACTTCGTAACTGGGTTGTTTGTTATTTTCTCATTGAGCTGTTGTAGAGTTATGTAGATTTTGTTAATTAGGCCCCTGTCCAGTGTGTCGTTGGTAAAACAAAGTTTTCCCAATCTGTGGGCTCTCGTTTTACTCCTCTGATGAAGCATTTTAATGTGTACAAGGGATGGGATTTCAGCTTGTCTCACTCCTCTCTTCTGTCTCCGCTGTGTGTGTGCTTCCTTCGTTACACTTAGCAGTCTACATGGGCCCTGAAATAGGGCCCTTAAGTGTGTGTGTTCCAGCTTTCTCATTGGTGATCCTGATGGATCTCGGGTTTACATTAAGGTCTTTAATACATTTGAGTTAGTTTTTGTGTATAGGAAGAGGTACGGGTTTTGTTTCATTCTTACGCAAATGGAAATCCAGTTTGTCCAACACCATTTTTCAAAGAGGCTTTCTTTGTCCCATTGGATGTTTCTAGGTCCTTTGTCAAAGTTTAGTTGCTGGTAGCCTGATGCATTGATGTCTGGGCTTTCTATTCTGATCCATTAGTCTACATATTGCTTGTTGTATCAATACGAGGCTGTTTTAACGACTGTAGCTCTGCAGTAGGTTTTTAAGTCAGGTTATGTAAGGCCTCCAACTTGGCTCTTCTTTTTAAGTTCTTTACTTATTCTGGGTCTTTTGTCTAACCATATGAAATTGATACTTAGTTTTTCCATTTCTTTGAAGAATGTATTTGGGATTAGGTTTGTGATTGCATTTTATCTGTAAATTGTTTTCGGTAATATTGATATTTCTACAATATTAAGTCTGCCTATTCATAAACATAGGATATTCTTTCATGTATGTAGTTCTTTATTAGTTTAATATTGTAATATTCTGTAGTTTTCTCTGAGTAGGTCTTTTTTTTCTTTAGTTAGGTTTACTCCGAAGTATTTTCATTTTTTGTGGTTATTGTAAATAGTATTATTGTCTTAATATCTTTTTTGTAACTCTCTCCACTGGTATACAGGAATGGGATTCATTTTAGGTTGTTAATTTTGTAGCCTGCTAGCCTGTAGAATCCTTCAATTGTTTCTAATAGGCATTTTGTGGCTACCTGGAATATATATATATATATATATATATATATATATATATATATATATATATATATATATCATATCATCAGCAAATAACAAGAGTGTCACTTCTTCTTGCCTTTTTGTATTCCCATAAATTCTTCTTGTTGTTTAGTGGCTCTAGCTAAAAATAAATTTTTAAATCCTCCCAAATGGATCAATATACAACACCATGACATATGGACAAAAGACTAATGTTTTATCAAGGATTTCACTTTACTTGGATCCACAATCAATGCTCATGGAATCAGCAGTCAGAAAATCAAATGATGTATTGCTTTGGGAAAATCTGTTGCACAAGACCTATTTAAATCATCAAACAGCAAAGATGCCACTTTGAAAACCAAGATGCACCTGTTTCAAGATATGCATTTTGAATCAACTCATATGCATGTGAAAGTCGGACAATGAATAAGGAAGACCACGGAAGAATGGATGCATTTGATTATGGTGTCGGTGTAGAATAATGAAATTATTGTGGTCTGCCAGAGAACACACAAACCAGACTTGGAAGAAGTGGCCATAATCCTCTTTAGAAGGGAGTATAGCCAGGCTTCATCTCACATACTTTGCCACGTGATCAGGAGAGACCAATCCCACATAGAGTCAGGGTCAAAGCAACAGACCCGCATGGAGATAGATTGGCACTGTGGCTGCAACAATGGGCTCAACCACGACACCTGAAAGATTCCCTGGTGCAATGAGAGGCCGTGTTTGCTTCTGTTGCTCATAAGGCACAGGACGAGGCAGTGTTTTATTCTGTCGTACTTGATGGCACCTAATAGATGCAACGACGTCCAGAAATTTACAGAGAGCAAAATTATCCTTCAGTAATAGAGACACATTGAGAGAAAAACTCAGAATGTTTAAAAGCATCCAGACTTTGGCGAAGGGGATGTGTAAATCTGAGGAATGCGCCTCAAAGAAGAAGAGAGGGATCTCAGAAAGCAGGTCTGAGAAATCAGAAAGAATGCCAAGCAAATAAAATGCTGATTTTAAACTATATATAAACAAATACCAATATAGCACCATAAAAGTCCTTTTAAATTAGAAGGAAAGTAGTGCAATGCAGACACACGTGTTCACACGCACAATAAATAAATAAATAAATGAAGTCCTGAGGAACAATGGTATCTGAGTTAGTATGTTAGTAAATTCTAAGTAAAAATGCACTAAGATTTCACTGAAGGAAGCAAACGTCAGCCATTATTTAGAAGGCAGCAATGAAATATGCATGCTACATATTCTAGGTAAGCTACTAAAATAGAAGCAAATAGAGTATATATAACTTCCAATTAGCTTACAGGCAAGCAGATGGGAAAAGGAGGGAAAGAAAATCACTTTAAAAATGAAAAAATTAGGTAAAACAAACACATAGAATGTGGGACATGCAGAAAGTACAAAATATGATATTTGCAATGAACCCAAATATGTTACCAATTACATTAAATGAAAACGGATTAAATATTCTATTTAGCATCAGATAGAATTGCTTTAATCTAACTGTGCCAGCTGTGAGAGACATACCTAAAACACTAGAAAATAAAAGTTTTACAGAAAAGAAAGCTATTTTAAAGGTAAACTTTCTATTAACAATATTGCAGTAAAAATTTGACTCAAAGTAAAAAATACAAAGAAATTAGAGCATATGTAATAAACTAAACGTGTATATGTTTAATAAATTAGCTTTTAATCTAAAGAACAAAGAGTGATAAGAAAAAATGAAAATAAATTAATTCTACCGAGCTCTCCAGTGTTTCATAAACTGTGCACACAAATATCAGTAAGTAATAATGAGATAATAAAACCTTACATTGATTTAGTGGACATATATGGAACAACTCACCAATACACTGGATAATAGATTACAGTATTCACATAATGTAATAATACATAGAAATGAAAATAAGTCTATTGTGTGCATAAGTGTATCAAAAGTTTTGGCTTTGAAGGAAACAGAAAAATACAGCATTTTAAAAAAGTCAAGTTCCTGGAACTATATATAATGTGATTCAATGTTATAAGTTAAAAATATATAAAAGTAAAGAACTTCTTAGAGATAAAAATGTATGTTAAAAAATAATATAGAACAATTAGTATTATTAACACAAAATTCAAAGTAGTGACTCATCCTGGGTGGGAGAATCCCAGAGGACAGGCGTTTGAAACCAATGTGTTGTCAGGGTCACACGCCCCCTGCTGGTTGGAGGAACAAATCCTGCTTTGCCTGTTCTGGTGTTTCCAGGTACTCCCTGCCTGTGGCTCTTGTCTGCCATTTCTGCCTCCATCTTTACATGACCATCTCCACGGTTTCTTCCGCTTGCCTTTCTCTTATAAAGACATTTGTCCTTAGATTTTGGACCCAACCATATAACCATGAGGATTTCTCAAGAAGTTCTTTTCAATAAGTTCATACTCAAAAGTTCTGGAGTTTAGGACATGAACATATCTTGTTGCGGCTTCAGAGGAACTGGTAGATTTGGCTGTTTGTTTTTGTGTGTTTAATAGTTGATGGATTCCCAATAGTTCATTCTATATTTTTGTGATTGTTGTTATTTAAACTATGATTGCACATTATATGTACATGTTATGTATGCTATATCTTACAATAAAACATTAACACACAAAATGGAAGTCTAGTGGAGGACCTCATTGAAAAGGCTTAGATCCCTTCCTCAGGTCACAGTGGTCAGCAGCATGGTCTCTCACACCCGAATCACTACTGTTCCTGCCTGTCTGCATGTGGTGGTTGCGTGGTGGCTGCTAACCAAAAGGAAGCCACCAGCTGTTCCCTGAGAGAAAGATGAAGCTGTGAAGAGTGATCATCTAGGAAACCCAGAGGGGCAGTCCCCTATCCCACAAGGTTATTATGAGTTGAAACTGACTCCGTGGCAGTGTGTTTGGTTTGGAGCAACACAAAACACCCTTTAACCTCTAAAGGAGTAGTCTGACATGTTATGGTGTACTTTGACATGGAGTTTCTTCTCATAGTTTTCCTGATGCATTACCAGTAGCTGGAATCTAATGATTTTTAAACGCCTTAAAATATTTCACATATTTGGAATAGGACAACAGGTCAGACTTTCTTCTCATGGTACAATAGGTACCTACCTCCCAAAAAGAATATAGGCCCCATGGGGAGAACAGATTTTGCGAATGTGGGCAACTTCAAGAGGCAGAGGTCCTCTCTAGAAAAACTTCTGAAGGCAGAAGGCCATGAATAAGCTTTAGAGAACACAAGGGAGCTTGGGAGGAAAATATCAATCATAACTAATGTGTCCGAGGATGTGCAGGTGGAAAACTATTTGATAAACAAGTCTCTGCACAGTCATTGCATACTGAACCTTATTTTACAGATGGGAAATATATACTAAAATATATTATTAATCTTGTTTCAGCTTTTCAATAAAATTAGTATCCTTCAATGTTTAACAGCAGTAAAACAGGTAAAGAATCACTAAGCTGAAAATGACTGATTTTCATCATTAAAAGTATTTAGCAGCCTATTTTTATGCACACAAGTTTGTCCTAATTTCTAAGTAAAACTGAGAAATTTACTTTAATTATCTCTGAGTTTTTTTGTCTCTCATTCTCAGCCCCACACTGCTCTGGAGTGTGAAATTGATAATGAGATTAAAAAAAAAATATGTGGGAACAAAGGCTGAAATCAAACCCAAGATGTCAAACTGATTTTTCAAATCAAGTAAGAGTCTTTACAGGATATGGGTTGTGGGGTTTTTTTTTAACTGAAGGATTTACATTTATACTCAGAGGATTGTTAGTAGAATCAAAACATAGAGCCACTTCAAAACAACTAAATCAAAACTAAGCCCACCAGTGTGGAAAGTGCTATCTATCTATGCCAGCATTTAACAAGTAAATAAATGTTGTCTCACTACCCCTATCTGGCACACCAGGCTTGATTTTTCCTAGAATGACCTAGAACACTGTTTTATGTCAATTTTGGGGAAATTGTCCAACATTTTCAGACCAGTGTGTTAGACAGGGTTCTCTAGAGAGATAAAACCAGATTTCTGATCATTATATATATAAAGATAGATATATAACACAAGAAATTAACTGTTAAATTATATACAGATACATAGATGCATAATACAAAAAATGAACAGTTAAATTATAAAGCAGTATAAATGGCTCAGTGCAACTCACTCCCATGAGAGAGTTGTGAGATACTGGCCGTCCTTCAAGTTTGAGGGCCACTAGGTAGTCCTCTGTAGAGAGAGCTAGGCTATCTCAGCACAGGCAGCAAACAGCAAGGCAGGTCACCAACTTTCAGCCAGGTCACCAACAGTCAGTCCCCAGTTCAAAAGATGTAAATTCCAATCGAGTAGTTTTAAAGGGACCTCAACTTATAGCGACACAGTCCACAGGCTAGGCATCCCACAGGTAGTGTAGCCTGTAAATTGAGACAAAGAACAAGCAAGACAGCGCGCACTGGTCCAATGATCAAAGAGCAAGAGACAAGAAAGGCGAAGCTCACCGAGCCATTTATCTCCTGCCCTTCAATTAATCCCACTTGTGTTTATTAGCCAGGCTGGCACAATAAACTATCTCAACCCACCCCTTGCCAACCTGGCACCTGTACACAATTCTTTAGCCATATAAACTTATATAGTTTCCAGACATTGATGAAATCACACTTATACTTATCATCAATCATCTATCATACATATAAATGAAAACACACTGAGTCCAATTGTATCTGATATAGCATACCTGAACAATGAAAAATATGCGATAAGCACATAAAAAGAAAATACATGGACAATTATAAACCTTGCTTTTGCAATTGGTCATGTGGTCATAATTGATAGGTAGAGCTACCTTCTTCTACTACCCATTCTGTATTACCTTTGCCCTCAGCAAGCACCTCAATTGGCTGAGGTTTTTTGCCTGAGGGGTGACCCAGACCTTCATTCCTGAGGGGTCTGGGTCATTATAAGTCCTGTCAGGATTGGGTTACTGTAAATTACCATTTACTTTAATCACAGGACGTTGTAGCATTGAGTCGGTCTATGGGATCTCGTGGATTCCAGACATATTCTTCTTTACCTCCATTATGTAACACCAGTTCAATTTCTCCTTGGTAATCAGGATCACACAACTTTGTACAGTGACGCCCTTTCTGACCTGTTGATTCAAAGGCATGAGAAGCCCAAAGTGGCCAGGAGGCATTCTCAGCTGCCAGTTCAGTGGAATTCATGCTGTGTTTCCAGGTGGGAGAGTTCCTTCCTTTAGGACCAGAATCTCCAGACTTGCTGGGACAGGAAGCAAAAATGCTGCAAGTGGATCACTAGGAGTAATAGTGAGTGGTGCCACTCCAGCTTCCACCCCTTGGTTCACGGACCCATGAATTCTGGCTATTGGAGACACAGCACCATATATTGGCCGCTGGTTTGGAGCATATACAGCTTCCTGGAGAACACTGCCCCAGCCCCGCAAGTTGTTGCCACCTAGTTGGCACCATAATTGTGTCTTTAGGAGCCCATTCCATCGTTCTATCAAGCCAGCAGCTTCAGGATGATGAGGAACATGATATGACCAGTGGATCCCATGGGAATGTACCCATTGCCGCACTGCATTTGCTGTGAAGTGAGTTCCTTGATCGGAAGCAATCCTATGTGGGATGCCATGCCGGTGGATGAGGCATTCTGTAAGTCCACGAATAGTAGTTTGGCAGAAGCATCGCATGCAGGGAAGGCAAATCCATATCCAGAGTAGGTGTCTATTCCAGTAAGAACAAAACGCTGTCCCCTCCATGATGGAAGTGGTCCTATGTAACCAACCTGCCACCAAGTTGCTGGCTGATCTCCCCAAGGAATGGTCCCATACCTTGGACTTAATGTTGGTCTCTGCTGCTGGCAAATGGGGCACTCAGTAGTGGCAGTGGCCATGTACACCTTGGTAAGTAGAAGTCCATGTTGCTGTGCCCATGCATAACCTCCATCCCTGCCACTATGTCCACTTTGTTCATGTGCCCATTGGGCGATAACAGGAGTGGCAGAGGAAAGAGGAGGACCAGTCTCCACAGCGCGTGTCATCTTATCCACTTGATTATTAAAATCCTCCTCTTCAGAGGGAATCCTTTGGTGAGCGTTCATGTGAGATACAATTATCTTTACTTTCTTGGCCCATTCAGAGAGGTCTATCCACATACCTCTTCCCCACACCTCCTTGTCACCAATTTTACAATCATGGTCCTTCCAATTCCCTGACCATCCAGCCAAGCCATTAGCCACAGCCCATGAATCAATATATAGTCTCACATCTGGCCATTTTTCCTTATATGCAAACTGAATGGCCAGGTGCACTGCTCGAAGTTCTGCCCATTGGGAAGATTTCCCTTCACCACTGTCCTTTAGGGAGATCCCAGAAAGGGGCTGTAGTGCTGCTGCTGTCCACTTACGAGTGGCACCTGCATATCGTGCAGAGCCATCCGTAAACCAAGCATGACTTTTATGGTCTTCAGTTAACGTATGGTAAGGAACTCCCCAGGAAGCCAGAGGTGCAGACTTGGAGAAAGAAGGTAATGTGACAGGAGTGGAGACTGTGGGCATTTGGGCCACTTCTTCATGCAGCTTACTTGTTCCTTCAGGTCCTGCTTTGGCCCAATCTCATATATACCACTTCCATTTAACAGTGGAGTGTTGCTGTGCACGTCCAACTTTATGATTATGTGGGTCAGACAATACCCAGTTCATAATAGGTAGTTCAGGCCTCATGGTGACTTGGTGGCCCATGATGAGGCGTTCAGTCTCCACCAAGGCCCAGTAACAGGCCAACAGCTGTTTTTCAAAGGGGGAGTAGCTGTCTGCAGAGGATGGCAGGACTTTACTCCAAAATCCCAATGGTCTACATGGTGATTTTCCAATAGGGGTCTGCCAAAGAGTCAACACTGCATATTTATCTACAACTGACACCCCTAGCACCATTGGGTCAGCTGGATCATATGGTCCCAGTGGCAAAGCAGCTTGCATGGCAGCCTGAACCCGTTGAAGAGCCTTTTCTTGTTCTGGGCCCCACTTAAAATTGGAGGCTCTTCGTGTCACTTGATAAATAGGTTGAAATAGAACACCCAAGTGAGGGATATGTTGCCTCCAAAATCCGAAGAGACCACTAGGCGTTGTGCCTCTTTTTTAGTCATTGGGGGTGCCAAATGCCATAGCTTATCCTTTACTTTAGTAGGAATATCTCGATATGCCCCACACTACTGGACCCTTAGAAATTTTACTGATGTGGAGGGTACCTAACTAAGTATCTCAACCATATTCAGATTTTCTTATTCTAACTCAAAACCAAACTCACTGCCATCAAATTGATTCCAACCCATGGTGATCTTATATAGGGTTTCTAAGACAACAGATCTTTGAGACTATGGATAGCCTCATTTTTATCTCGTGGAGCAGCTGGTGGGCTTGAACCATTGACTTGGCAGTCAGTAGTCCCCAATTGGACTCATGGTGTACTAGTGATCTTTAGGGGTTTTTAAAATTTTATTAAAATTTAGATCTTAGAAACTAATTAAGGAAGTGGGCTGGATTCCACAAATGATAAATACCTGCCTTAGAAAAAGAGAGGAATTAACATGGATTTATTCTGGGGTCTTCCAAGGACTACCAGGGTAAATAACACTGACATATATGCACAGCAGAGTTAGGATTGGGTCAGTCTTTTAAGTATTATTATGTTTTCCTGAGTACATTTGCCCCTTTAGCCTTCCTTCCAACTTCCTCACATCCACCCACTTTCCAGCAACCCACTTTCAAGGAGGCTATTTTTGCATGATTTTCCCAGAAAAGTAGCAGTAAGGCCTGCATGAGTGTTGTTGATTGCAAGAACACGTTGTTCTATTCAACTGGCATTCCTTGATGCTCACCTTCTCAACACGATCGCTGAAGACAAAGGGGGTGCATAAGCAAATGTGGCGGAGAAAGCAGATGGTGCCTGGTTATCAAAGTATATAGCATCTGGGATCTTAAAGACTTGAAGATAAACAAGCAGCCATCTAGCTTAGAAGCAATAAAGTCCACATGAAAGAAGCACACCAGCCTGTGTGATCATGAAGTGTCAATGGGATCAGGTATCAGGCATCAAAGACCAAAAACAAAAAAATTTATATCATTGTGAATGAGGGGGAGTGTGGAATGAAGACCCAAAGCCCATCCATAGATAATTGGACATCCCTTACAGAAGGGTTACAAGGAAGAGAAGAGGCAGCCAGGGTGTAGCATAGCGCCAATGAACATACAACTTTCCTCTAGTTCTTTAATGCTTCCTCCCCCAATATCATGATCCCAGTTCTACCTTACAAATCTGGCTAGACCAGAGCATGCACACAGGTACAGATAAGAGCTTGAAACACAGGAAATCCACAATAGTTAAACTCCTCAGGACCAATATTGAGAGTAGCCAAACCAGGAAGGGATGGTGAAGGGGAAGTAGGGGGAAGAAAGAGGGAACTGATCACAATGATTGACATATATCCCTCTCCCAGGGGATAGACAACAGAAAAGTAGGTGAAGAGAGACATCAGTCAGTGTAAGACATGAAAAAATAAGAATAATTTATAAATTATCAAGGGTTCGTGAGAGAGGGTGGGTGGAGAGGGAGGGGGAAATAAGAAACTGATACCAAGGGCTCAAGTGGAAAGAAAATGTTTTGAGAATGATGACGGCAACAAATGTACAAATGTGCTGACACAATGGATGGATGGATTGTGATAAGGGCCCGCAGTAAAATGATGTAAAATAAGTAATAATGGTAAAAAATGCAGACTTTTTTAAAAAACTCAACACAGCTGAGCTTTTCTGAAAATAATAGGCATCTGAAATGCGTATCATAAATGTAGACAGTTTGGGAACCTTAACTAGATTATTAGCAGTAAAATAACCAAATATATTTTTATTGAAATGACGTAATTTGTCAGGTCCCCTAGCGCTTGGGCATAGACACAGAAAGAATAGTGCAACCTGGGAGTCTGCAAAATCCCAGAGGAATATTGGATGAACAGCAAAGGATGAACAGAACGCTCTTCCATGGGCTTGTTGAGGATACACATGATCAATAAGCCAGGCGGGGATCATAGATCACAGCCATGGATGCCTGCATTGGTCCCTGAAATACCAACAGGGCTTTTAACATGTCAGGATAAAAGTATACTTTCATAAAAATACATTAAAACTATGCTGAAAAATTAATGTAGCACACTGTGTGCAAATAAACTCCTACACAAGTAGAACGTTGAGATTAACTCCACGCATCAGTGAACCACAAGTGACAATTGCTCTCCCTTGTGACAATGAGTAGAGTCATTTAGAGTACTAATAGGGGTAAGAAACATTAATGCTCACAACTTGAACATGCAGAGAGCATGTGAGTTAGTGATTATGCCTCTCTGTGTTGTCATGAAGCCCCATTCCCCATTTGGAGAGGAGGGGAGTTTACATGAAGGTCTGTTCCATCCCATTTAAATCCAGTCTGCTTTGAAAGCTTCAATTGTCCTTCCACTTCACTGGAGAGAAAAAAAGAAAAGCTCGAACTCTCCGTTCCTCCACCCCGCTTCCTTCCTCCTAGTCGTCTTCTAAAGAAAGCCATTAGGTGTGCAGATGTGGGAAGAAGGAGAGGAGTGTGAAACCAATCAGGAGGCACAGTAACACGTGATTCTCTGGTCTCTTAGATGATGTTCTGTCCACCTGACTGCTGCTTGTCTTGGTACTCCTGACTGGTCTTTCACCCACTTGGGTTCCAGTCAATTTGTCCTCTGACCAAGGATGTCTCACCTGGGTTTCTGCTAGCTCCGAAACCAGGAGATTCCAGCAGCTTCGATGGTAAAGTCCTGCACATGCTTCAGCGGGTCCCACAGCCAATGGAGAGGCTCAGTACGCAAGCCCACCCTAAAGAAGGCCCAAACACTCCCTGCCACCAAATCGATGCTAACTCATAAAGACCCTAGATGGCAGGGTGGAACTGTCCTCTGGGAGTTTCCAAGACTGTAACTGTTTACGGGAGTGGAAAGACCCTTCTTTCTCCTGTGACCTGCTGGGGGGTTCGAATTGCTTACCCTAAGGTTGCAGTGTAATGTGGAACCTCTCGGCCCCCAGGGCTTTCTAAGGAAGGCGGGCTCAGCAAAAACTAATTCTTGAGATCTCCTTTGGCTCCCTGATAGAACTGCATCAGGAAGGGAAAGGAAACGTGTCTGGAGCAATAAAAGTGGGAAAGGCTGTCTATTTGCAAAACCCCCAAAGGAAGCCAGAGCCTTCTCCCATCGACTCCCTCCAGTCAGTCGCCCGCTGGATGGCCTCCCTGTAGGGAGAAGGCTATCAGACCTCAGGCTCCTACTTGTCCTTCTCTGGCCTGCTGACATCATCGGCACCTGGGGTGGAAGAGGCAGGCTTCGTATTCATGTCTACCTTCTCTCTCCATCAGGAACATGGCTTTTCTGTCATGGATGGAAATGTACCTGCTCTGTGGTGGCGTCTTCTAGGTTTAGTACTTGATATGTTAAAAGACAACAGTGAAAAGATTTTGAAATTTATCTCTCAAGATAAAATGCTGTTGTTTTGATTCAATTATATTTTTCTTGTCAAATATTATATATCTTATTCTTTCTTCCTTATCATTATACTTGATATTAAATCTCATTTTGCCTTCAGGAAAAGTATTATCTTGGGTTTGCTAGAATGAGAGCCGCCTACTTCAAAAAGCAAAGACATTTTAATAGTTTAATAATTTTTAAATGCTAGCCCCGCACCAAGCTCTATGGTCATCTGTTCCCATGAGTAAGCACTGCCAATTCAAGTCAATGTAAATGTGTGCCAAGACATTACTTTACATGAACATTCTATGACATCGCATGTACTTCATTTGGTTCTAGCATATAACATCTAATTCCAGCATTTTGATGAGCAGCGTGTTTCTGACATTGCTATGAAGATGGAGAGTCTCTAACTTTCAGGAAAGGTGATAGCCTGTGGGGATTCAGATATTCAAAATGGTTTAACAGATGATGGGAAGAAGTGAAAACATTTGTCTGGGAAAAAAAAGGAAATCTTGGAGATGGGAAGAGTGGGCATGGGGAACTAAGTATATTTCAAATGATTCAAAAGGGCAGGAAAAAGAGGGGAATCTAATGGGAAGGATGAATTTTTAACTTTCTAATCATCAAAGCTGCCCAAATATGTCATGGGTTGCTCCTGGAAGTTCCCTGATGATTCTGAGATTATTCAAGTTGGGTTGGGTGGTGACAGCTACTGCAAGGGTTGGGCTGGTTAGTTAAGAACTTGGGTTTATCTCTAACACTCTCAGCATCCGTGCTTCTTTGAAGCTGAGAACCGCAGAAGACAAAAGTCAAGAAACACAAACTCACTGATATTGAGTGCATGCCAACTCATCATGACCCTACAAGAGAGGGTAGCACTGCCCTGTGAGTTTCTGAGGCTGTAACTCTGGAAGGAGTGGAAAGCCCGTCTTTCTCCTGCAGACAGCTGATGGCTCCAACTGCTGACCTTGTGGTTGGTATCCCAACGTGGAACCACTCTGCCACAGGAAGATAAAGTGCTGACAAAGCGGTCAGGATCCACAGGGAGAGGACAGTGCTGTTCATCCTGGGATTTCTTCAGGGGTGAATATGAAAATTAATTGAATATGAAAATGCCAATGCCAGAGCTGCTTGGTGTCTATTAGGAAATTGATGAAAGTTAACGAAAAATCAGCTGATTTTGGAAAAGTATACTATACTTCATAGAATGAAAAGAAATTAAAAAAACTATTGATTTTCTGGCTTGGTAGCACAAGAGGAAAGAAATGCATTTGTAGAATTTTGAAAACAGAGTAAGAGAAATTGTAAGGAAATGTTGTTAAACTTAAAAGTGTAGGATTCTACCATCTTTGAAGATTTAAGTCCATTTCCTGAGTCCCAAACAACCTCAGATTATACAGTCAATCCTGTGCAAGGCAGAAACCTCCCAGAAAAGGAAAATGCAACGATTTTGCTTTAAAAGGACGGATAGAAGAGTAGTGAGACTGCACCTGAGAGACCCAGACTAACAAGACAGTCTTGCCACGATCCACTACTCACAGGTTGCACTCATTTCTCTATTTAAAGCTATCCCAAGAGTGGTAATGGCTGACGGAGCCGTGCTGTGGAAAGGAGTGTGGGAAGGGAGGACAATTTGAAGGACAGGGATAAGAGGTTACATCCCCAATCATCTTTACCATAGTATCATCATCCACAACATATGACACAGGTAGAAGACCAAAAAAGCACAGGAGTTGAAGCAGTCAGGAATGGGTCTCCAATGCCTGAAAAGTCTGTGGGATTGGTCCAGGGAAAAACCAAGCAGGGATTTGTCTGGGAGCCGAAGTCAGGAGAAGCGAAGTTAGAAGATACTGAGCAGGCACGCACTTCTTCAATGCTCTGTAAAGCACCCGGTACTGTTACCTCGTTTATTCTTCACCTTTACCCTACTAGCAAAGTTTTAATACCTTTATTTCAGAGTTAATGGAAATGAAACAGAGGCCCAGGGAGACTGCACAGCCCAAGTCACACTGCCAGTAACTGGTGGATGGGATTTTAAATCCCAAATCTCATGGTCTTTTCATGACACCAGGTTGGCAAAATGTACTAAGGCTGGAGCTGAGACTGCTACATGGTAAGTGGTGCTGGAGACAAGAATTCACAGACAAAAATAAATCAAGCTGGACTGGATCAAAGAAATTAAGCAGATGAGGCAACTGATTGGGCAGTGCATGGAGGGGCTAGAGCATCTAAGAGTCACAAGCAAGCACCCATTCAAGCAAAAACACCTATGAGCCAGAAACAGGCTATGCATGGAAATAGATAGAGGAAGGAGAGAGTAAGGCTGGGGAGAGACATGCATACACAGATAAAAATGATAATAGTCCAGACAAAATGCCTGTAAACATTTAGCAACTGTTCCGACACCTTTGTCTCCTCTTTTTCAGTCTTCTTTATCAGGGGTTCCATCTCCAGACCTTTCCCATCTGGCTACCGCACCCCCGTCTTCATTCGTACTCCATCAGCTCTCGTCCTTGATTATAAGTTATGTAAAGCCAAACTGCATCAAGAGGCAAGAATTGAAATTACAAGACTGAAGAGATATTTGGAGTTACTACTCAGTTTCTTGTTCTTAAATTTTTCCGGATTCATTTTTGTAGCATGCATGAGTGAATGAACCACAAGCCACCAATACCACCTAAGCAACAATAAGGGAGGAAAGAAGTGAGGTGGGCAGCAAAATAAGACCCCAGTCTTAACAGGCTATCTAGCACTTCAGGGTTGGATTTATATTTCTTTATCAACTAGCAGCCATTTTTATATTTGGATAAAAGCCCTAGTCTAATTATTTTCTAAGGGAAAGCATGAAAAAGTATCTTATAACCAAACAAGTCAAAGGATATGCTATGTGAGATGCTGTCAAAAAAATTGAAATTACCATGGAATATAATATACCGTAATTACATTCTTAGAAAGAAGCCTATTCAGAGAAGCCATTCAGATATGTGATTATGCATGACAGCTAAGTGAAGCAGCATTAGCAAGGTTTGTCAATATGCAAATGCTGTTTCTACCAGGCCATTCTGATACAATTTATCAAATGGAATAAACATCTCAAAGGAAACACAGTGCAGACATTTCCCTAACAAATAGCAGCCATCACTAGTTTCCATACATAGCTAGAGTTGCTTCGTTTATCCACAATACAATGCTTCCAATAATTAAATGCATTTTCTATTTTGCTTTTAAAGGTGAACCTTTCACAGGTACTATATGTTATTACAATCTAAGGAAAACTCATGTTAAGAGGTTTGCATAATTGGGCGGGGTGATGTGGTGTGTTGGGTTATGTATTGTGCTGCTAGCCTCAATATCAGCGGTTCGAAACCACCAGCAGCTCATGAGGACGAAGAGGAGCTTTTCTAGTCTCGGAAACCGTTCGAGTCTTGGAAACCCACTGAGGCAGGACTGTCTTGTCCTGTAAGGTCGTATGAGTCAGAATTGACTCCAAGGCAGCAAATTTGGGGGTCCTGTTTTTAAATAGGAAGGATAATATCACGCCCCTAGAAGTCTCTTTATGTCTCTGGAGAGTCGCTGTACAATATATGCTCCCAAATGCAGCAAACACACTCCTTGCATTGTTTTGAAGGTCAAATTAACTCAAATGCGCACATCTAGGTGCACATGTATGCACACACACACGCACGCACGCACACGCACTCGCTCTTTTTCTCTAAGGAATTTCAGAGCATCTTTTGCTAGCTGTCCATTTTAATTGCATGGCCTATGACTGAAACACAAAATCGCCATTGCTTCACACCTTTCACAGGCATCACGCTGGGCCTCAGGACAAGGGCTCTGTGGTTTATTCATGCAGCTTTTACCTCTGCTGGCTTATCACTAATGGCTCTGTTAAAGTCTAGCACGTGACTGCCATAATTGAGTGTTATTTACAGCAGGGGGAAGAAAGTGGCTGGGTAACCATCACGGTGCTTGAGGTCTTGATTCTTGCAGAAGAACTGAAAAATAAAAACTGTTTCCAGGAAAATCATTTCCCGGCTGGCCCTGCATTTGATAAGTCACCTCACTCGCCGGCAGGGGGCGGGGGGTGGGGGGTGAGGGGGCGGTGTGCAGAACACGGAGCTCCCTGCCTGCCCCAGCTCCAGCTCGGTCAGCACTTAGAGGAAAGGAAAGCTGAGCGCTGGCCTTGGCAGTGTTCGCAGGCCACTCACCCTCGATGCTCCCCGTGCGAGGCTGGAAGGCAGTAAAAGGAGCGTGACTAAGCAGGACCAGGAGCCGGAGAGTAGCATCTTACAAGTAGACCGCCATCCTGGAGGGACAGCTTCTCAATGAGCACAAAACCCCCTCGGCCAGCCCGTCTCCTGTGCCATGGCCCTCAGCCCATCACTTTCCCACAAGCTGCGCTGTCACCATGTTTCCACACCGGATCTCAGATGCACGTAGCTCCTTAGCTCTTTTTTCTTGGTAGCTGTGAGGGTCTCTGTTCCTGCTGGTGAGATGGCTCCATTGAGACTTCTCCGTAGAATGGTAAAACTGCCAATCCCCTCATGTTATTCCTATAAACCCTATTGACATGCCCCCCAATCACTTGGGGTGAGTTACAAAGACTCTGAATAGAAGAACCAGACCAAAGAATTCAACTGTGAGGGCCCAGTCTGCTCCAGGCTAGGCAGGAAGGTAAAGGAGTCCAGTGGTGGTGCAAATGGTCAAGAACTTGACTACTGCCTGCAAGGTTGGCAGTTTGAGCCTGCCAAGAGGTGCTTCCAAACTATCTCCACCATGAAGACCCTGCAATGCCGGGGTCACCATATGTTAGATGGACTAAAGGACACCTGGTGAAAAGGGAGAAATCTTCTTAGAACTATTTCTAGTGAAATGAAGAGCAGCCTGGGAGAGCAAACAATGGATTTGAAGTTACAGATGTCAGTTTCTTGGCTCAGTCACATTTCATTGATGTATTATTAGGAAAAAATATTAATATCTCCAGATTGTTTCTTTTTCTATAAAATGAAAATGATCATTCTTAACTCTGGCAGTTAGATTTTATGTCAACTTACTCATCACTGTGTGAACAGGGTGGAGACCAACCTGTCGATCAGGTCACAGCTGATAATGTCTGATAATAAGCCCCATGTGTGACCTTTAGAGAACAGAGACTTTTTAGAATAGAGAACTTCTTCGTTCTCTCTGTCCCTTTGCCTGGCTCCTCACCGGGACTTCAAAGGGACTCTGGATCTCCCTCCAAGGGCAGATTCACAAAGGCTGCCTGATTCTGAGGGCTCTTGGCCCCCTGCCATGCTTCCACCAACCTTGGATCCACCTGCACTGACCTGCCTGTAATCTCCTTGCTTCCCACTTCAGCTTTCTTCATCATCGGCCTGCAGCTCCATGCATATGGAGAGGGCTCCAGCTAGCCTCAGACCCAGGGACGCAAGTTGGCCTAGGCTGGGATGTCTTCTTGATGAAAACTACTTCTTGATAAAAAGCTCCTTTCTGTTCACCTATGAGTACCACTGGCTTTGCTTCTCTAGAAGCACAGGCTAACACATCAACCAAATGAAACTTCTTAATGAAGTTGCCAAATGAAACTATTATATGCTACAATTGAGCTAGAAATTGCTTAGGAGCAGAGAGGAGAGGGTAATTAATCCTTACTAGGCCCCTGGTGGCACTCTAGGATAAGCATTGGGTTGCCAATCTCCGGGTCAACAGTCCAAACCCAGCAGTCACTCCTCAGGAGAAAGATGCAGCTGTCTACTACCATAAAGGTTTGTGACCTTGGGACCCAAAGGAACAGTTCCTACAGGGTCTGTTATATAGGGCCACTATAGAGCAGGGTATTCTCCATTGCATCATATGTATGAACAAATTGGATGCTGAATCAGGAAGACCATAGATGAATGGATAGTGTTTGAATTATGGTGCTAAAGAAGAGGAATATTGAAAGGGCAATGGACTGCTAAAAGGACAAATGCATCCGTATCAGACAAAATAATGTCAGAGTGCTCCTCATAGGCAAGATGGCAAGACTCCATCTGACATGCTTGGGACATATTGACAGGAGAGACAGAATGACACCATGTTTGGTAAAATGGAGGGGCAGCAAGCTGGATTGACACAGTGGCTGCATCCATGGGCTCGGGCTTAGGCACCATTGTGAGGACGACACAGGGCCATCAGTGTTTCGTTCTGTTGTGCACAGAGTCGCTATGGGTTGGAGCTGACTCGATGGTACCCAACACTAGCAGCATAAATCAAAATGGACACAATAGCAGTGGGTTCGGTTTGGTTGGGGGGCAGCCGGGAAGGAGATTTTGTTGTACTGTAGTCAAGCACTCAGCTATTAACTGAAAGATGGGCAGGTTGAAGTCCTCCGAGGTAGAGATCTGCTCCTGTGAAGAGCATAGTCTAGGACACCGCATGGAACAGCCCTACTCTGCACGGTAAGGTCCATTGGAATCAACTAGAGGGCACAAAGAATAGGCCGTTTGGAACATTCCTAAATGGCGCCATTTATTATTTGGCTATGAACCAACAGGTCAGCGGTTCAAAACTCTTCAGGAGTGAGACACTATCCGAGTAAAGACATGGCAATCTGTTTCCATACAGTCCACAGTCAAGAAAACGATGTTCCCACTTTGTGACAAGTGGATATCTGTGAGTCAGATTCCACTTCCTGTCAGCTGGTTTTCAAGGCAGCAGGGAGGTCCCAGATGGACCAGATGCATCATATGCTAGGAAATGACAGAGGTTCAAGTTCAATCAGCATCTCCTTGGAAGAACAATCTGCTGATTTACTTCTGAAACACCTGCCAGTGAACTCTAGGGAGGCATGCATCGCATCAGCATGAGTAACTGTGGACTCCAGCCATGGTGATGGTAAACAGAAGTTACCCATGTGGCATAAACCCCAACCCAGTGCCCAGGCCTCGGTATGCCTTTTTTGCAGCTCACCTATTGGTGTTTTTATTACCACTCATGTCTTCTAGTAACTGTAACTTGTTCATTTTCACCATCTTACTTGGACTTATTTTTTAAGCTGCTGAAATGAGTGGATGGATACATGAATAGACTGGGAGAGCGAAGACTTGATGTCTCATAACCTGGGTGGCAATTGTGGTCTTGACTCTTTCTTTCTTTGCTCCCCTCTGTACCCTCCCAAACTTCTGGAATAACTCAAGTCCTCTTATGCATTCCCTATCTTTACATTATTGTGGTTGCTTGGTAGATGTCTGCCTTTCCCACCAGCCTTTACGTTTATTGAAATGGTGATCGTAAATGTTGTTTCATACCATATCTCTATTGGCTCGGTCATAGTAGATGATCATGACATAGTTTGAAAACAGTGATTGGCTGAATGAATTGTCTAAATCCTGTTTGCCTTAGCTTCTGGCCACCCAAACATTAATGTTGTCTCAACCAACACAGGGCTATGGTGTCTCCGCCTTTGGAAATCCCATCCCACCTGGTCTTGTTATCAATTACTCAGAATCAACTCAAAGACTGCGGGATGTTGGTTAACTCTGTTCTGCTGAAGAAAAGGCACTCAACTGGTATAAATTCAGTACTGAGTCTCAAAAGACTAGACATGTTTGGCCTTTTTAAAGATATCTTCTATCAGAAAACAGACACACACATGCAAAAAAACAGACACACACATGCTTTTAAAAGTTGCCTAGCAGTTGACTGTGGAGCTGAATCATATTTAGTCTAGAATCTGAAAAAAAAAACTAGCCCATCTAAAGCATCAAAGATAGAAAACAAAATTCCATCTTTTCAGGAGAAAAGACAATATGTAGCAGAATGGTTTTTAAATCATTTCAGGTATTCTGGTTATCTTTGAGTCGAGCAGAGTGAATATAAACATACTCTAGGCATTTCTCAAGCTCTGTGCTTTTATGAGGATCCCCGGCAGCACCGTAGAGTGAACACTGGACTGCTTACTGCAAGGCTGGAGGGTCAAACCTATCAGCTGCTCCGTGAGAGAAAAATGAGACTGTCTGTCCTGTACAGCTTTGCAAAGTCTCGGGTCACTGAGAGCTGGGATCTACTTGAAGGCAGCAACTGGGTTTTTTTGTTTGGGGGGCTTTTTTGGCTGTGCTTTTACTAGAAAAATCAAAAAAATGTTTAATATTTGAATTATACAGTAATTTTCTTCCATTCCATTCCATGTTTACAAGACCAGGCAAGGTGCAAGAAAGAAAATAAAGACCAATTATTTAGAAAACAAGAAATTCAATGTAGGAAATTGGCTAGAGAGGTGAGAGGGCTGTTGAGAAATCAAGCAAGGGTAGGTAAGGCAAATTCTTTTAACTCCATTTTTCCATGAAGTTTTTTGAAGTCTCGTGACATTATATTACTTTGAGGTGGACAATGGTCAGATAGTTTCTAGCTCGTTGAGTTTTATTAGGTTTCTCCTTTGCTTATTCTTTTCTTAGACCTGACACTTCCCACTTTGAAAAGGCAAAATGTTGCAGATTTCCAAGAGCTTGTTGCTGCTGCTGCTGCTGCTGTTGTTGTTATTGTGAGGTGCCATCACGTCAGTTCTGACTCTTGGTGACCTTCTGAACAACAGAATGAAACACTGCCCAGTCCTGCTCCATTCTCCTCATTGCTCTTATGTTGAGCTCATCGATTCAGCCACTGTCCATCCACCTTGTTGAAGGTCTGCCTCTTTTTTGCTGCTCCGATACGATACTTTGTGATACTTTATCTTCTCCTGATGTCCTGGTTTCTCCTGACAACAAGTCCAAAGTCCATAAGATGGAGTCTCGCCATCCTTACCTATAACAATTTTGGCTGTGCTTTTCCAAGACGGATTTGTGTGTGCTTTTGGCCGCCCATGGTGCTTTCAAGCAGGAAGCTACAAATATTTCTCAATTAGAGTCACGAAATGTTATTGGAACCAAGGGACACAGAGCACTGACGGAAAGTGCAACCAGGTGGAAGATGTGGTCACCACCAAAGGAGCCCAAAATCAAAGACAAATGAGGTGGGTTGACTTTTTTCTCTGTCTTTTCTTCTCACTAGAAGCAGCTGACAGGCGTGTCAGGGGAGCACCAATTGCAGAAGTCGGCTCCCGTGTGAGACAGAGGAGAAAGGAAGGCCAAGGGCAGATATGAGGGCACACTGCTCAGCGCTGGCATGTGTACCGGCAGCCCCAGGGGATCAACCTGCTCATGTACTTTTCTTCACCACAACTGTTTTGATGGGAAATTTCAAATTGGAAATTAAAAATTTAACATTCTAATTTAACATTTCTCATTGTAAAAAAGATACTGCATCTAAAGACACTGTTCATAAGTCCTATCCTTTTATATTTTTATATCAAAAATTTCTATTTCAGATTATAACATTAGCCTCTATATTTTTGTAAAAGACACATAATTTTTTTAAAATTAGTAATAAACACCATTGCTGGTAACAAGTAAGTAGTAGCAGAGTCCTGGAATTTCTTACTGCTTGCCATTTTTCCCTTCCAAAGTGGGAAGTGTGAGAAAAATAAGCCAAGGACATGCCTAGTAAATTCAATGCACTAGAATGCTGCAAAACTTTCTGTTCATTTTCCATGTCTAAGGAATGAGGCAGGTCTTCCAAAAGTTCATCGGAAAATGAAATGCAAAGATAGCCAATTTTTCTGTGAACTTTTTGAAACCACTCACAATTCTTTTGAAAGGTAAGAATCTTTTTAAAGTCATCTCTACAATTACTGTTGTCTGAAGCTCTTATTGAAATATAAAAAAGAAAATATATCTTGGAATCTAAAACATGCAGAAGACCTACTCAGTTCGTACCAAATATTCATTTTCATTGACTAGTTGAGTCACTCTGCTATGAAGTTTGGGGATGCTCACAGTCATTTCTTTGGCTTGTGACTTCATCAGATCTATAAGCAAAATATTTCCAGTTGTAACCATCCTTGTTTGCATGAAATTGTCTCTACCTGTGGTAAATGGTGGTCCTGGAAATTGTTTCTAAAAGATGTGTTAACACCAAATATGGCTTGCCATTCCCTACTGTAACTGATAATTCCAATCATAGACCAGTTCTTTGCAATACCTCAGGATATATGCTGCCATGCACATCCACAAGAAGCCGATGTAGGCATGCCTAGGTATCGATGGATCGGCACATCATGGCTACAGCAATACGCTGAAGCACAGGAACAACTGTAAAGATGGCAACAGACTCAGCACTGTCTCCTTCTGTTGTGTATAAGGCCAATGCATGTCAGAACCAACTGCACTGCAGTGAACATCAACTACAGCAACAACAGGCATAGTGGGTGCCAGCCATGTGAAGGGAGAAAGACGAGGCTCTCCACTACCCCAGAGAGTTACAGCCCTGGAAACCCACAGGGGCAGTTCTGTAGGACAAGGTCACAACCAGTGGGCTCAATGGCAGTGAGTGAGACTTAACTCTGTATTGAAGCAGTTTCCGTCGTGTCTGCCTGCAAAATTCAGAGTTCTAAACCACGAGTGTCCATTCAGGAAATGCTGGGAATTTGTTTGCACAGGTTTAGGGATGGTCTAAAGGCAACTGGGAAAATTACATCTGTACTCCCACCACCACCCCGACAGTTTTAAAATTATGACATCTTTTCAGCTGGGTACAGATAAGTGGGGCTGTTGTTTATTTCTTCATGGGAGCTCGGGATTGAAGGGAAAGAGTCTAATTCGCATAGCACAATCTTAAGAAAAAAACCTGCTTAAACCAAGAAACAGTGTCTGACTCCTTAGGAACATGCAGCCTGCTCAGCTCAGAGATATTGAACACTGAGCTAGCACCAGGGACAAATATCAATTTTTATGAAAATGGTCCAATTGTGAAGGCTTATTATTTAATGTACTTTCAACTGAACAAAATGTGATAAATGGACACCATAGGATAGGAAGGAAGTCAATAATAGTGAAACATAAGCCACGACATGCTTTAAAGCTCAAATCAGCACAAGGAAGAAAAAAATATCGGACCTGGGAGGAAGAATAAAACTTGAAAATTTTTACTCAAGGATAAATATAGACATGGTTTTTAGAAATGCTTATTTTACTATGTTTTCAGAATTGCCCATAAAGCTTTCAACAAAAATGTTCCCATTTCCTACGTTGAAAAAAAAAGAGAAAATTTGCACTTCCTTCACAGCTGCTGCTTGATTTCCTAATTATGGTAACAAGCAACATTACATTTGCTTAAGCTAAGGTAGTTTGCAGAGAGCCATAATTTTTTATAAAAAATAGGACATCGTAACATTGAAAAAATATCATAGCTCTCATATCTTTTCTTTAAACACTATCTAAGATGGCTTTGAGCAACAATGTCTTGTCCTGACTGCCTTCAAAGCAAGGATGATGAGACTTTACCTCAAACACTTTGGGTCGGTCAGCCGAGGAGACCAGTCTGTGGACAAGCACGCCATGCTTGGTAAAGAAGAGTTCCGTGAGAAAAAGATGACCCTCAAAAAGATGACTGCAACCAAGGACTACAACACAGCAACCATGTAGACGATGGTGTAGGACCAGACAGTGTTCTGTTCTGTTGGGTGGTGAGCCTCTGTGAGATGGAACAGCCCCATGACCCCTCACAGCAACCATGTCACACAAAATTTTACAAATTAGACCTAAACTGCACCATCATATGCCCTTTCCTTTTCTACATCTCAATTCTTTCTAATGTCTACTGACGTGCTATGGACAATAACATATTCCTTGACACCTACAATTTTTATATATGAGTATCTCTTTTAAAATCATTTTATTGGGGATCATTCTATGCTTATCACAATTCATGCATCCATCCAATGTGTCAAGCACATTTGTACATTTGTTGTCATCATTATTCTCAAAACATTTGCTTTCTACTTGAGTCTCTGGAATCAGCTCCTCATTTTTTCTCCTCCCTCATGAACCCTTGATCATTTATAAGTCATTATTATTTCATCATATCTTACACTGTCCGATGTCTCCCTTCACCCACTTTTCTGTTGTCTTTATGTTAAGCCAAGCTACAGAAAGAGATCAACTTGGTTTTGTGCAGCACATATATTTGCCTCAAGCTCTCTTTATGTTGATGGTCCAGAAAGCATCTCTAGAGTCTCTCGACTCAAGGTCCTATGAGCACCACATGGATAAGACCACTAAAGCCTGACGTTCCAGCAACTCCCAGGGTATCTTTCAAGCTCACATGCTAACCTATCAGCTAAAGATCACTGCCATCATTTCATGTCGGAACTGTGAGCTATCCATGGAAGTACAGCGCATTACAGCGTTGACAATATGCAAGAGGATATGGGGCTGGAGGTCTCGGGCGCGCTTTCATTCCTGTTGCTGCTGAAATAGCTGCTGCTGTCACAAGGAACTCTTGCTTCTGCTCAGTGACACCTTAAACAGAAGAGTGTGTACAATCCAAACTGGTCTAGTATACCCACTAGTTCAAGTACTGGAATTACCTTGTAGCTCACAAATTCACTATTCTTCATGTTCAAATTTATTAACTTAAACACTAACAAAGACCACAAAAGAAAATTCAACTCAGATGTATCCGAAAAGTTCTTTTTCCCTATAATTGATATTAACTTTGAGTTCTTTTGAAATATGAACTGTTTTGGAAACATAAATATAATGTGCTTTGGTAACTCGGTCTTCGTGGTCTTTATGAGACAAAAACACTCCAATAGAAAATCAACCAATTTGTGAGCTTTGTATACAATGCCACAAAATAATCGAGATACGCCCAAATATCTAGAATTGTGTTATCTGTTGCTAACAGGTCGAGTCAGTCTCTGACTCGTGGAAGCTTCAATCAGCACATAGCAGCATGTCTCCGTAGTTCAATGATCCAACGTTCAGAGCGCCTCCTCCAGGAAAAGCGGTGCGTGGTGATTCGATTTCATCACAGTGCCATTCGTCACAGTGCTAGCTCCCTCCTCCGCTACTCCCAAATGTGCTTGCCCACTAGATGAATTGTATAAAAGCTATTGGATGCAAACCCTCCTGTTGAATATTTAGCAACTAATCTAAATTTTGTTAAATATAAATTATTTAAATGTGGAAATGACTTTATTTTTACTATTTCAGGTTGGAACTATAACAGGGTATAAAATAAATAACAAACAAAATACTAAAGGAGCCAGGTATTTTCTCTGAGGGAGAAAGAGGTAGAGGTTGAATTAATCATACCAAGTAAGGATGCTTAAGTGATGAGTTATGATCTAGAAATCCTTCCTTTCCAATTCTAGAATATTTTAATTATTCATTTTTTCCTTGAAAATATGTCACTTGTGATATATTTTCCCAGATTTCTTCACAGGGTAATAATTAAAGAAGCACTGCAGTGACAAAAAATTCTACCATAATACTCTCAAGCAAAAATCTTTTCCCTCTGGTATTATGAATTAAAATGCAACATTTTTATTCTTTACTAATAACTCTAATATCATGAGCTATTTAGGTCCCTGAGGCTTTCTGGTGTGACAGGTGCTATTGAGTCCGTTCCCACTCCTAGGACCCTGTGTACCACAGAAGGAAATACGATTCAGTCGACGCCATCCCACAACCATTGCTGTGTTTGCAGCCACTGTTTCAATCCATCTCGTGGTGGTTTTCCGCTTGTCCATCATCCTCCAATTTACCAAACATAGTTTCCTTTTCCAGAGTCTGGCCCCTCTTTAAAACATGTCCAAAGTAAGGGAGATAGAGTCTAAATTGTACTGAATGCATTGGTGTTAAACAAGGTTCTAGGAATTGATGAAATACCAACTGAGAAGTTTCAATATCTGAGGACTGGTACTAAGAATTGGTGATAGCTCAGAATTAGTATTCTGTCAGCAACACTTTAATACAAGCATTCCTCTGCTCCAAAGGGACTTAGGTAAAGCAGAGATCTGAATGGACCAAACTGCATGATCTAATTTTCTTTATTAAAACAACATATGTCCCTAATATCTGGAACTGAAAAGGTAAAAAGAGTGAAGTCCTAGATTATTCTACTAAACTGGAATGCAGACCTATCTAGTTCAAGTTTATGTGTAAGGAAACAAAGAAAGATCACCAAGCCATGGTACCAAATCAAATTGTCCATGGGCTAAGTAGGTAAAATACCTTATATATACTATGAGCTAACCCCTGATAGCAAAATGGGTTATTCAATGGGCTGCTGACTATAAGGTCAGAAGTTCACAACCACCAGCTGCTTTTCAGGAGAATGATGAGGCTACCTACTTGGGTAAAGACTTGCAGTCTTAGAAGCCAATAAGGGCAGTTCTATCCTGTCCTGTGGGGTCCCTGTGAGTCAGAAATGACTCAATGGCAGTTACTTTCAAGTGTTGGATAACATTTTAAAGGTATTGCATCATTAATACATAATAAAATCTGTGAAGAGGCTTTATTGCACACTATCATTTAATTATCAACATTACACTATATTCAATTATAGTACTATCATTTCATTAGGCATAAACACTGAGATTTTCTAATTAAAACACTTCCAGGTAACTTGAGGCTCTGCAAACTTTGTTAGAATTTATATACTTCTGTTCTTCACTGAGAGTAAAAGGAGGTATCTTTGTGTTTTAGTAAAAAAAATATTTTTAAATAAAACAGTCTTTTTTCTGGGTCTCCTCTGAACAGGTATTTTTTATTGTTTTATTTATTTATTTTTAAAATCATTTTATTGGGGGCTCGTACAATTCTTATCACAATCCATACATCTATCCATTGTGTCAAGCATATTTGTACATTTGTTGCCTTCATCATTCTCAAAACATTTGCTTTCTACTTGAGCCCTTAATATCAGCTCCTCACTTTCCCCCTCCCTCCCCATTCCCCTCTACCTCATGAACCCTTCATAATTCATAATTATTATTTTGTCATATCTTACACTGTCCAACAACTCCCTTTACCCACTTTTCTGTTGTCCATCCCCCAGGGAGGAGGTTATATGTAGATCCTTGTAATTGGTTCCCCCTTTCTTCCCTACCTTCCCTTTGCCCTCCAGGTATCGCCACTCTCACCACTGGTCCTGAAGGGGTCATTTGACCTAGATTTCCTGTGTTTCCAGTACCTATCTGTACCAATGTACATCCTCTGGTCTAGCCAGATTTGTAAGGTGGAATTGGGATCATGATAGTGGGGGGAGTAAGCATTTAAGACCTAGAGGAAAGTTTTATGTTTCATCATTGCTACCTGCACCCTGACTGGCTCAAATCCTCCCCAGAAAGTAAAAGGAAATAGAGGAAAGAACTAGGAGACAAAGGGTATTTATAGAGGTCTAAATACAGGCATGTCATATGTAAATACATTTATAGAGTATGCTGGAGAAATAGATCTACATGCACATATTTATAGGTTTAGTACTAAGGCAGCATATTGACATTGGACCTCCTCTCAAGTACTTACTCAATGCAAGAATACTTTGTTCTATTAAATTGGAATCCCATGATGCCCACCTTCCCGACACAATCACTGAAGACAAATGTGTACGTACGCAAATGTGGTGAAGAAAACTGATGGTGCCCAGCTATCAAAAGATATAGTGTCTGGAGTCTTAAAGGCTTGCAGATAAACAAGCAGCCATCTAGCTCAGAAGCAACAAAGCCCACATGGAAGAAGCACACCACCCTGTGTGACCACGAAATGTAAAAGGGCCAGGTATCAGACATCAAAGAACAAAAAATCATATCAATGGGTGCCCACCTTCCCAAATATGATCACTGAAGACAAATGTGTACATAAGCAAATGTGGTGAAGAAAGCTGATGGTGCCTGACTATCAAACGATATAGCACCTGGGGTTGTAAAGGCTTGAAGATAAACAAGCGGCCATCTAGTTCAGAAGCAACAAAGCCCACATGGAAAATGCACACCAGCCTGTGCGACTGACTACAAGGTGTTGAAGGGATCAGGTATCAGGCATCAAAGAACAAAGAGTCATATCATTGTAAATGAGGGTGAGTGCAGAGTGGAGACCCAAAGCCCTTCTGTAGGTAAATGGACACCCCCTGAATAGATACTATTCAACACAATTTTGTATCATTATCCCTAAAGAAAATTCCACCTTGTACACTTCTATTACAAACTGCTACAGCTTTATGTTGAACAGAATTTTTATTCGAATTCTACCTACATAGTTGAAGGATTAAGAAATGTCCCGGTTTCAACAATTCCATGTTTGTAAAAGGGAACTGTTAAGAGGAATAAATGGCCAAACAGACGATGTGTTTAACGCAGGATCTAACACATAGAGAACCAGCAAATCTCAGTAAAGTGGATGGACATAATAGCTACAAAAATGGACTGAGACATACTAGTCATCATGAACATGGTACAGGACTCGACACCATTTCTTTTTCTGTGTTCATAAGCTCACCGTGAGTCAGAATCAACTCAATGGCAACTGACCTTTGTTTTATTGTTGCTGCTGTCATTTTTGTAACTGCTAACAGGACATGAATAAGGAAAACCTTCAGAGATTTAAGATAAGGCATCTATTCTCCAGATAGCATATTGTTAGACCAGTAATAACAATGTAGGTGCCCTAGTGACATAGTGGGTTACACTATAGATTCACCTATGCACATCTTATATAAAGATTTATATAAAGTCTCACACACGCCCCAAAAAATCAAACAACAACAAAATAAAACACATGAAAACCTCTATTAAAAAGGAAACAGAAAATAATAAAAAAAACTTAAATTAAGACTGGGTCAAAGGGGGAAACAAATGATAAGATGTTAACTTTAAGCCTAACTATATTGGCATTAATCCACTTTCCAATGCACTCAGTCTTAGGACAAGGTCATTCATGGCTCAAGACAATGGTCCAAGGGAGTTCAATGGAAACTTGATCCACATGAGGACTCTAAAAATGGAATTGTAAGCTTCCATTGACATATCTAGCCTTCTGCAAGCCAGGTGTTCAGAATTTAAGCTTGAGTACAGGGCCTTCTCTGATCTTGGATTTTATTGTTTATAATCCTTGGATCATACAGGCTGATGAACTCAACTAACTTCCACGTGAACTCAGCTTACACCTCCATTAGATGGCTACTTGTTTTAAAACAGGCCTTTAAGACCTCAGACACTATTCTTTCTGATAGCCAGGCACCATCTGATTTCTTCACCACACTTTATTATAGCACCCACATCTTCAGTGATCACTTCTAGAGAGTAAGTATGGAGCAGGGCTGCATCATAAGAACCGATGGTTCTTAGGTTAGGATTTATGGTTAAGTATGAGCTCAAAATACATTCATATATATAAAATATATATGATAAATTTATTGGGAGCATCATTAGCTTTTTGAAAGATAACATAAGTAACCTTCATGGGACTTTTGGTAATTCTACTAATGTCATTAAACTAGCCAATGATATAGAATTTCAAATATTATTGATAAAGGGAAATGCATATATATTTTTAAAGCTTTTTAGACTAAAATACATGTGAAAAACCTTAAGTTGCTGAATCCTGTTTAAGAAAACAATTGTGGTCAGACACAGGGCACAAAACTCAATAACATTCATTCACTATGGTAGAACTGTGTCTACAGAACTAAGACTTGCCATAAAGTTAAGAAAATATGAAAGAGGCAGATATATGATCACCTTAAGTTGCTGATTATTGTGCAACCTCAAACCCTTCATTTTATTTCCACTTTTCCCTGAACTTTTAAAAGCATTCTTGTATACCACAGTCTCCAAAGAATTCAGTCATTATAGGAAATTAGATCCATAAACCACAAACCATGATCCAGCCCAAGAGTATATGAACTAAATATTATAGGTACATGAAGATTAAATTCTAACTTACTTCAGGGAGAAGAAGGATAGAGAATAATCAGGAAAACCTTTTAGCTTTGCTTCAAGTAAGAAGAATTTAAAGGTCAGTCATAATTATGAGAAAGTTTTATTTCAGGCATGAAACAGAATATTTAAAAGTCATGAATGACTAAAGATATATGGCAGATGTAATGAAGAGAGAAGTGGTTTAGAACTTAGAGATAAGGATGGAAATATCACAAGGTGGATGAAGGCCATCATAATGAAAGATGAAGGGCCTGAACATTGTTCCATGTGTTTCAAGGGCCTATGTGAATGGTGAATGGGCCCAATAGGCCTAATGACTTGATTCCCACCTACATTTTAGATTGACAGTTGTGGTAACAAGGAAAACACAATGGCCAATTCAATGGACTATCACAATACAAATGAAAAATAATGGTCTCACCAGGAAAAATTTCAGAGAAAATTGTCAAGATTTCAGGACCATTAAAGATAAGATGTGGAGGTGAATTTAGTGTGGTTAAAATTAGAGAAGTTTAGTTGAGATCAGATGGATCCCGGGTGGTGATCTTAGGTAAACATTAGATAGTTAACCACAAGGTCAGCAGTTCAAACCTACCAGCTACTCCTTGGGAGAAAGTTAAACTGCCAGAAGAACTAACCAATCAATCTTTGCATCCAGATTGTGCCTTAGAGGTAAGAGTGGCAACACTTGATCTTGCGTATTTTGGACATGTCATCAGGAAGGACCAGTCCCTTGGCTTGGCAGAATGTCGGCGAGAAGAGGAGAAATTCTCCACAAAATGGATGGATGCGGTGGCTGCAACAATCGATTCAAACATGGCAATGTGTGTGAGATCGGTATTGTAGATCAAGCTCTGCTTCATTCTGTTTACACATAAGGTTGCTATGAGTTGGTGCCAACTCAAAGATACTGGACACCAAGGCAGCACTTCCACAGCATCATCGTAGACTTTATCACATTATGTCCCTGCTTGCTCCCTATCTGTCGCTCTGGTTTATTTTTGTATGCATCCTAGTGATCTGTCCAGGGTTTGGTACACTGTAAGGCACTCCATATCTGTTTTTATACTATCATAAAGGCTTTGGTCACATGCCAAAACTATGGCACCACGTCTGTGTTTTAACATTCAATTTCACAATAGCAGAAGACGTGTCATTATTTTAAAATGTTCCACACTGTTAGTCTTTGGAACCTGAGAGGGTGCTGCCTCCCACTTAATAGAAATATGATATCAAGCATCCGTACAAGCAAGTTTTTTTTTAATTTTAACAATGTATTAGGGGCTCATACAATTCTTATCAGAGTTCATACATATACATACATCAATTGTATAAAGCACATCTGTACAGTCTTTGCCCTAATCATTTTTTTCTCCTCTTTTCTTTTTTTACATTTTATTAGGGACTCATACAACTCTTATCACCATCCATACATATACATACATCAATTGTATAAAGCACATCCATACATTCCCTGCCCCAATCATTCTCAAGGCATTTGCTCTCCACTTAAGCCCACTGCATCAGGTCCTCTTTTTTTTTCCCCTTCCTCCCCTTTCCCCCTCCCTCATGTGCCCTTGGTAATTTATACCTCGTTATTTTGTCATATCTTGCCCTATCCAGAGTCTCCTTTCCCCCCTTCTCTGCTGTCCCTCTCCCAGGGAAGAGGTCACATGTGGATCCTTGTAATCAGTTCCCCCTTTCCAACCCACTCACCCTCCACTCTCCCAGCATCGTCCCTCACGCCCTTGGTCCTGAAGGTATCATCCACCCTGGATTCCCTGTGCCTCCAGCCCTCATATGTACCAGTGCACAGCCTCTGTCCTATCCAGGCCTGCAAGGTAGAATTCGGATCATGGTAGTTGGGGGGAAGAAGCATCCAGGATCTGGGGGAAAGCTGTGTTCTTCATCGGTACTACCTCGCACCCTAATTAACCCATCTCCTCTCCTAAACGCCTCTATGAGGGGATCTCCATTGGCCGACACTTCACAAGCAAGTTTTTTAAAGCAAGAACTTCTGTGACAATAATGCTCAATCTGAAAATCAAATATCTTGCTCCTTTGCAAAGTTCTTTGCAGGTATAATTGTCAAGCTTATAATTCCTACACACCCTAATTATTGTTTTATCCTTGGATGATACAGAAATATAGCTGGAGTTTTTCAGACTGACAACACAAGAGAAAGACTGTGTGTGTGTGTGCATGGAGTCCCTGGTTGGTACCAACCGTTAATGCTCTTGGCTATTAACTAACAGGTTGGAGGTTCAAGTCCAACTAGGGCACCTCTGGGGGCAAAAGTCTTCAAGATCTTCTGGAAAATCAGACATTGAAAACTCTATGGAGTACAGTCTACTCGGTTATATATGAGATCTCCCTGAGTCAGGGTGCACGCCCCAGCGCTCACTCATTTATCACAACCAATATGGAAGATTACAACCTGGCCAATTGAATGGAAGAGACCCAAACTCCTGTCCTCTCCAACAAAAAGTGATCCAAGTCAATGTGGAAGTTATCAAACAATTGCATGCAAGTAAAATGGTACTAAAAAATCCAAAAACTATTTCAACAATATATTGAGAGGAAAAATGACAGAAATTCAAGCCGGGTTCAGAAGCGGGTGTGGTACAAAAGATATCACTGCTGCTATCAAGTATATCTTGCTGAAAGCAGAAAATACCAGACAGCTACTTACCTATATTTTATTGATTATTCAAAGGCATTTTATGTGTAGCTCATACCAAGCTTGATAATATTGCAGAGTGAGAATTCCAGAACATTTCATTGTGCTCAGGGGATAGTGAGTGGTTTAAAACAAGGAAAAGTATGCATCAGGGTTGGATCCATTCACCATACATGGATCAAATAATTTGAGAACCTTGATCATTGAAAAAAGAGCAAGGCAGCAGAATGGGGGGAAGTTTAATAAATAAGCTATGATATGTGAATAGCACAACCTTGCTTTCTGAAAGCAAACCAGGGGTGGAAGCCATAAATCAAAGAATGCAGGTTTCAAAATGGAGTACAGCTCAACATAAACAAAGCAAACAATTCACGGGGCAAATAAGCAGCATCATGATCAATGAAGAAGATATCGAAATAGATTTCATTTAACTTGGATCCACAATCACTACTCAGAAAACTACAATAAAGAAATAAAATGAAGTATTGCATTGAGAGAAATCTGCTATAATAGGGCTCTTGCAAGTATTAAACTGTGAAGATGTCACTTTGAAGACTGTAGTGTGTCTAATACCAAGTCATGGTATTCTCAATCCCCCAAAACACATGTGGAAGCAAGACAATGACTATGGAAGACTCATTGCTTTTTGGAGGATAGTAAATATACTATGAAGTCAAGAAAAACAAATCTTTCTCAGAGAAGCAGTCAAAATACTTCTTAGAAGAGAAAATGGCAAGATTTCATCTTCTATACCCTGTACATGTGGGGTGACTAGTTCCGTGAGAAGTCTATCATGCTTGGTAAAATAGAGAGTCAGCAAAAGAAAGATGAAGAGCCTTATTGAAATGCATTGATACATTGGCTACAACAATTAGCCCAAACATGGCAATAATTTTGAGACTAGCTCAATAATGGTCATTGTTGGTTCTGTAGTACACAGGGTCATTATGAATCAGAACTAATCAACAATAGGTAACTATAAAGTAAGAGTGTGTGTGTGTGTGTGTGTGTGTGTGTGTGTGTGTGTGTGTGTGTCCAGGATGTTACTTTCAGTTACAGGAGTACTTTATCACTAATAAATCCAAACAGATATTTAAGTTTTCAAATGTGTTCAGACATCTGCATCCCTTTGTATTATATCATAGCCAATTAAGTTAGTCTCATGATGATCTTGTTTACTCAGTCAAGGTAATAAATCATTTCTCAAAGGATTTTTGTTTTGTTTTGTTTTTTTTAAAAGGGTAAATATGCTGAGTCTCGGCATTTTATGAGGAAACAAATTATTTTGATTTAGTCATCAACTTTTTTACAATTTTCTTCACTATTTTCCTTTATGAAAGAATATAAGCATTGTGTTTTTATAACATTCTTCTAAAGCAGTGGTTCTCAACCTACTGTTCGTGACCCCTTTGGGGATTGAATGACCCTTTCACAGGAGTCATCTAATACCATCGGAAAACACATATTTCCAATGGTTTTAGGAATGGAGACACGGCTCAGGCGGGTCCACCCACATGCACATATGCCTACACATTAGTTCCAGCATGATGACATCATCGCGCTTGCCCCATCACATACACACGTGTAGAGAGCAGCTAGTGTACAAAGAGCAGCTACTGTATAGAAAGCAGCTACTGTGTTGAAAGCAGCAGTATTAGAAGTAAAACGACACTTCATGAATTATAATTATTGGGTAAATGTAAGGTCATATACTGTAAAATCATCAACTGCTGAAATTATATATGTATACACACACACACACACACACACACATACCATGGGAACTTAATCTGGATGCTGATCAGTCTTATATGGAGCTGTAGTTGATGTGAATACTGCCCCCTTGTAATAGTAACAGGTATGTAGAAAAAAAACAACACAATGGTAAATCAGGAAACTTTAATGAACTGTATTGACTGAACTATGCCATGTATCATCTTTTGTATTATTAACGCTATTGTTATGTGTTAGTTTCATTAGCAAACAGTCCATGACAATGGATCATGTAGAGAAGAATGCTAAGAAAAGAAAATATAGTGAGGATTTTTGCATTATGGTTTTGCCTCAATAATTACAGCAGGAATTGAGAAACCTCAATGTGTTATTTGTTGTGAAGTTCTATCAGTCAAATCTATGAAGCTGAACAAACTAAAATGCCATTTTGATAGCAAGCATCCAAGCTTTGCCAGCAAGGATACCAACTATTTTAGAAGCAAAGCTGATGGATTCAAGAAAGCCAGACTTGACACTGACGGCAAGTTCCACAAACCAAATGTAGCAACCATTGAAGCTTCATATTTGGTGACACTCAGAATCACCAGAACTATATCTCACACCATTGCTGAGGATTTAATGCTTCCAGCAGCCAAAGAAATTGTTCGAGTTATGATCAGAGACGAACTTGTTACGGAATTGAGTGAAATTTTCTTATCTAACAACTCTTTCTTCAGAAGAATAGATGACATGCCTGCTGATATTCTTGATCTGGTAATCCAGGCAATTAAATCTGCTCCGCTTCCAATATTTAGCATCCAGCTTGATAAATCTAGATGTTGCAAACTATTCACAGCTACTGGTTTATGCGAGGTATATTAATGATGGCGACTTTAAAGATGAGTTTCTTTTTTGCAAATCTCTTGAAATGACAACTATTGCACATGATGTATTTGACACAGTTGGTTCATTTCTGAAAGTTCATAAGATCTCTTGGGAAAAGGTTTATGGTGTTTGTACAGATGGTGCTCCAGCTATGCCAGGATGTCGATCTGGATTTCAACGGTTGGTACTGAATGAGTTACCAAAAGTCATCAGAACTCACTGTAAGATTCATCAGCAAATATTGGCAATACTACCACAAGAATTACAAGAAGTAATGAAAAACATCATAAGTTCTGTCAATTTTGTAAAGGCGAGCACTTTAAACAGTTGACTGTTTTCACACCTGCAACAAGGCAGATGCACTGAATACTGCTCTGCTATTTCACACTGAAGTGAGATGGTTGTTGAGAGGAAAAGTTTTAAAGCATGCTTTTGAGCTTCATGATGAACTCAAAACATTTTTTAATCAAAAAGCAAGACTTCAGTTCAAAGCACTTTGCGGTGATAAAAGTGAACTGCAGATAATAGCTTACTTGGTTGACATCTTTGCCATCTTGAATGAGTTAAGTTTATCACTGCAAGGACCAAATGCAACATGCCTCAATTTGTCTGAAAAGACCTGGTCATTCCAAATGAAACTTCAGCTTTGGAAAAAAAAATTGCATGAAAATAAAATGTACATGTTGCCTACCTTATCTGTTTTCTTTGTGGAACATGACATTTAACCAGATGAAGGATTACTATGATAATTTCTGTGAAAGAACACTTGCACATGCTTGCAGATGAAATTTCATCATACTTTCCAAATCTACCTGACACCCCATTTGCAATTGCCAGAAGACCATTCACAAAGTTGAAGATGCTCCTGAGACAGCACAAGAGGAGTTCATTGAACTTATTAACAGTGATGCAATGAGAACAGATTTCTCTCCAATGCAAGTTACAAAATTCTGGATCAAGTGTTTGCAGTCATCTCCTCTTCTGTCTGAGACTGTGTTGTACCTTTTTCTTCCATTTCCAACAACATATCTTTGTGAAACAGGGGTTTCAAGCTTGTTGGTTATCAAGTCTAAAGACATAAGTAGACTTGTTGTGGAAGATGATCTTCGTTGTACTCTTGCAAAGACTGCCCTGAGAATTTCTGATCTGGTGAGAAAGAAGCTATCTCAACCTTCACACTGATGTTGGCTTTTTATGCATACCATCACAAAATGTAGCAATGTGTTTTATTGTTGTTATATTAAGACTGTTACCCATGCTACACCATGTTTCAAGACAAAATTTCATTTATTTGTAATTAGAAATATATATTTCACAATGTATAATTATATATTGTTTTGTGATTAATCACTATGCTTTAATTATGTTCAATTTGTAACAATTAAAATACATCCTGCATACCAGATGTTTACATTACAATTCATCATAACAGTAGAAAAATTATAGTTATTAAGTAACAACGAAAATAGTTTTATGTTAGGGTCACCAGAACATGAGGAACTGTATTATAGAGTTGCGGCATTAGAAAGGTTGACAACCACTGGTCTAAAGGAAGTAGAATCTGATCTAGGGTTAAGGATGTTGAATTTGAATGCCAACGATCTAGATTCATCTAAAAGGAAGAGCAATAGTGGGGCTGGGAAGGTTGTTACATCAAATAAAAGTTAATATATAAATTCATTATACAAAACATAAAGTATTTGTTGCCAAATCAATACCAACTCATGGAAAATCCATGTGTCACAGGGTAGACTATTTTAAAGAATTCTCTTGGCCATAATGTTTACAATAGAAGATCACCAAGTCATTCTTCCACAATGTCATGGATTGGGTTCAGACTGCCAATCCTTAAATTAGTAGTTAAGTGCAAACCATTTTCATCACCTGTGAAACTAAACATATTGTAAAACCTCTATAATTTAAATAGAATAGCACTGATATATTATTGGACTTGCTTCTCAAAGGAAAAGGATAAAAATCCATAAGTACACATATTACTTATAATATGAAATACAATACTCAAAATGAGAATAAATAGCTGCAAACATCTATTCATAATTAGAGCTTGTAATGTAACAAAAAATGTGACTAAGAGAATTGGAAGTCATCAATAATGGAGTGTAATTCATAAAGATCAATATTCTAGGAATTAGTGAGCTGAAATAAGCTTCTTTTGGCCATTTTAAACCAGAGAATCATGCAGTTTTCTAGGCTGGAAATGATAGATTCAAGAACAAAGACATCATACCATCAAAAAGGACATTTCAAGATCTATCTTGAAGTGCAATGCAGTCTATGATACATAGTATCTATTCTCATACAAAGAAATCCAGTCAATACAATTATTATTCAAATTTATTCACACCAACCACTAAAGTTCGTGATGAAGAAACTAGAGAATTTTAGCAATGTCTTCAGTCTGAAATTGATCAAATATGCATTCTAGGTGCATTGGTAATTCTTGGTGATTGAAATGCAAAAGTTGGAAACAAAGAGGAAAGACCAGTAGTTGGAAAACATAACCTTGATAATAAAAACAAAGCGGGAGATTCCATGACAGAATTTTGTGAGACAAGCAACTTCTTAAATCATAATCAATGAGACAAAAGATGACTATGCATGTGTACTTCTCCAGATGGGATACAAAGAAATCAAACTGACTACACCTGTGTGAAGAGACAATGGAGGAGCTTAATAGCAGCAGCTAAATGAAGGTTAAAGGCCTACTGGGCCAACTGTGGAACAAACCATCATCTGCCCATCTGTGGCTTCTGTCGTTTGAAACTACCAGTCATTCTGGAGAAGGAAGACCGGCCTTTCTACTGGATAAAGGGGAACAGTCTTGGAAACCCACAGAGGTAGTTCTACCCTGTACTACAAGGTCACTATGAATCAGCATCAACTAGATGTCAGTGAGTTTAAGGTTTTTGTGGAAATTCAGATTAAAGCTGAAATTTTTTAAATCATTTTATTTGGATCCCTTACAGAATTATGACAATATATAATTCAATTAGATTAAGCATAGTGGTACAATTGCTGCCACTGTCATTTTCAAACCATTTTCTTTCTGCTTGAACTCTTTGTTTTTTGGTATCAGCTCCCCTTTATGCCCTACCTTTCCCTCCCTGTCACCCCAGTCAACTTTTAATATATTATATTATTATTATTGCCATATCTTATACTTTCCAATGTATCCACTCATCTACAATTCTGTTATTTGTTCCCTCACATGGGTTATACAGTCATCAATGCTCTATCAGCCCCCCTTTCCTCGCACTCTCTTCCAGCACCCTCAGGGAACCGTTCGTTACTCACTGTTTCTGAGGGTTTAACTATCTGGGATCTTAATTATACAAATGAACACATGTAGGTCTGACAAGGTTAGTGAGGTAAAACTAGGCCATACCAGAGAGGGGAGGAATATTAAAAATTGGGGAATGGTTATGTGTTTCATCCGTGCTATACTACACACTGGCTCTATCATCCTTTCTGTGCGGCCCTTCTGTAAGGGACTGTCCAACTGTCTGGGAGGTGAGTTCTGGGGTCTCTACTTTGTCTATGCTCCTTCATGTCAATTTGATCACTTATTTTTGAACTTCTGATACCCAATCCTGTCGACACCTCATGATCGCACAGACTAGTGTGCTTCTTTCATGTGGGATTTGTGGTGAAGAAAGCTGATGGTGACAACTATTAAAAGATATAAAGTCTGCAGTTTCAAAGGCTTGAAGTTAATAAGCAGCCATCCAGCAGGGAAGCTGAAGAAAATTAAAAGAAATCAATAAGAGCCAAAACAGGACCTTGAATATACCCCCAGATGAATTTCAAAAACATCTCAAGAACTTTTGAGATATAAGAGCCAATCCCATCCTTCACAACAATTTAAATATTATACAAGCCATAAATATATTTTTACAAACAAAATAAATCCCTATTATTTGAATGCATCCCTTAAATAAAACTAAGTGGCTTTGGTTTTATTTCAGTTTTACTTGAGTCCCATGTACATACTGAAAGAGCTGCACATGGCTCCTGACCCAGTTTGTCGACCTTCAATACACATTTAATTTCTTAACTGTTACTTCCATGGGTGCTGATTATAGATCCAAATAAGAGGAATTCTTGAAAGCTTCTATCTTTTTCTTCTTTTATCATGGTGTTCCTAAGGATCCCCCTGTGGATTATCCTTTTTTATATTCATATTTATTTTAAATTATTATTTTATAACATTGATATTTCTTTATATTAAGAAGTCATCCATACTGAAAGCTGTTGTTTTTTATCTTCATCCATAAGTGCTTGGTGTCTTCTTTACTTTCAACAAGCAAGGTCGTATACAGGCTATTAATGGTCCTCTTCCTATTCTGCTGCTGTGTTCTTCATGGCCCAGCCTCTGGGATGGTTTGCTCAGCACACAGATGGAATCGGTTCGCTCAGAGAATGCAGCCATGATGCACACCTTTCCTGATTTTAAACCACAGTCTGTCCTTGTCTCATTTGAACAACTGTCTCCTGGTGTAAGTACAGGTTGGACATGAACGGAATTAAGTGTTCCCGAATTGCCATTCTTCACAGGGCTAGCCATGATTTGCTATGATCCCCGCAGTTGAAGGCTGTCGCTTCATCTTCATAGTCAATGAAACATCAGCCCATAGCCATTTGAAATCAGCAATGATTCCTTCATTCCACACTCTCCTCTGGATCCAGTTTTAATTTCTGGCACTTCCCTGTTGGTGTGTTGCTGCATCTTAATTTTGTAATTGTAATCAGCATCGCTTTACTTGTGTGTGATAATTTCCACATTCTGTTGGATCACATTCTTTAGTAATAGGCACTTATAAGGATCCCTATTTAGCCATCTTCCAAATGAAGTGTTTACAAATGAAGGTCAAAGACTACAGACTTCATTATGAATCACATCTCAACACAAAGAAACAAATAACCTCACACTGGACCAATAAACAATATCATGATAAGTAAATAAAATATTGGAGCTGTCAATGATTTTTTATTTTAATCCACAATAAGAAATCAAAGGATTGTTGAAAAAGATATTCTGCAAAACACCTCTTTAAAATGTTAAAATACAAAGTTATCCCCTTGAGGACTAAGGTGCACTTGACCCAAATCATTCTATCTTTAATCACCTCATACTCATGTAGAATCTGGACGGTTACTAAACATGACAAAATAAAAAGTAATGCATTTAAATATAGTGCTAGTGAAGAATATTGACTATATAGACTGCTAGAAGAATAATCAATTTATTCTTGTATGTTTGTATATTTTCATGAATATTTACAGAGCTAGGAATGTTTATATGGGACATGGGTGTGTAGATGAGAGTCATAGTGGTGCAATGGCGAAGCGCTCGGCTATGATCTCTGTTGAAGAAAGCTGTTGTAGTCTATTTCCATAAAGATTGGAGCCTAGGGAACACTACTGTGCAGTTCTAGCTGGTCCAATGGGATCTCAGGGTCAAAACACAACAATGGTGATACATGCATATACACACACATATACACTCCTGTATGGAACAAATGGATAAGCACTGAAAGTTAGCAGCACCTTGGAAGGAAGACTTGGGGACCTGTTTCCCAAATGTTGCATCCTGGAAAACTTTATGAAGCAGGTCTACTGTGCACCTATGGAGTCACTGAGCTTCAAAATCAACAATACTCACAACAAATTGTATACATTCTGTATGTGGGTATATATTTAAGTATTTATACAAAATATATGGACATAATTAAATAAAATTGTCACTTAGATGGGATGAGAGGAAATACATGGATAAGACAAAAATATAAGCCAGAGTTAAAAAAATTGATGAACAAGAAGAACCTGAATATTTTATTATTTGGAAGACAAGTAAGCTATCAAGAATTATTGGAATGTTGTCAAAAGAACTCACGAACAATACTGACGTCGTTTCCACTGTCAGATGATGGGTCAATTGGAATGCCACTAACAATAAGAACATCGTGGATTGAAATGAATCAAATATGCTAAAAATTCATGCATTCATGTTGACTTAAAATAATTGATCAGCTTTGGAGGATGATAGAAAACTAATTCAAAAGTCTAAAAGCTGGTAAAAAGAGTAAGAAGCATGCAAGTAACATAATCCCAGCAAACTATACTTCAAGATAACAAAAAAATTATCTCTATGGAAGCATTCCTGCTAGTAAATAAAGATGTAATATTTTTTAATGTTAGGGTATTACTGCTTCACAAATTCATAAGTAAATTCTGGATTTGGGAATTAATTACCAAACATTACAAAAGTGGACAATTGGACAGTATGCAGCTCTTAATGAGAGTAGAGAACACCATCTGTAACATAGTCTAGTCAAAAATACAAACTGAATCTAATTGAGCCTCTTGATCTAGCCAACACTACATGGAATACAAAGACTGAAGGCATGGGCTCGTAAGGAAATAGGAATATCCAGAAAGAAAGGAATTTTACAAAACATGTGTTTCAGTTTTTTCAAGAAATAAATTACAAATGAAAAGAAGGGTTGTTGTGGGTCTCCAAGTTGATTCTAATTAATCATCTTGGATGGGGAAGAATTGCCCCATTGAGTTTCCTAGACCATAATTTTTATGAAAGAAGACTGCCAAGGTTATTATCTGATGGTAGATCCAAGCCATGGATGTTTCATTCAGTAGACCCCAGGGATCCTTTGAAAAGAAGAATAAACTCTAAAATGAACATTTTGAACTTCCTATGTGTGTACCTGATTAGATCCTGATTAAAACAACCCAACAACAAAAAATAAACCTATAAAACATGTGGTTGACAATGTTGACTGATATGTGTTGAGAATAACAAATATTACTGTTATTTTTTCTTGATGTACACTTGACTCTAGGGTTGTTTTGTTTTAGAGATTCATGCTCAAATATTTATGAATAAAATAATATGATATGTGAGGTTTTTTATTTTGAAATAGACAAAGTACAAAAAAGGAAAAAAAATATTTGCCATTGAGTGGATTCCAACTCATGGAGATTCTATCTAGGAGTTGTAAATCTTTACAGAAGCAGATTGCCTCGTTTTTTTCCCCGCAGAGCTCACTAGAACTGCCTGATGCTGAATCCACTTTACAACCAGAAATCTGAGCGATAGCAAAACTCACCTACATCAAGCCATTCCAACTCATAGCGACCCTGTAAGGACCGGGCAGAACTGCCCCTGTGAGTTTCCGAGGCTGGGACTCCTTGTGGGAGTTGAAATCCCCGTGTCTCTCTCCAGGGAAGAAGCTGGTGATTTCGAATTGCTCACCTTGCAGTTAGCAACCCAGTGCATACCCACTATGCTACGAGGGTTCCTTAGAGATTGGAAAAGAAGTATAAATGGACCGAAATTGTGCTTGTAATAAGTGTTGAAGTTCAACAGTGGACACATGAGAGGTCGTTATAAATGTAGTTTTCTCTAGAATATACGCTTGAAATTTTCCATAATAAAAATGGTCTAGAAAGATCTACATGAAAAGCATGTAAAATAGATGTAATAAACATTTTACAGAATTGTTTACCATATCTTTTTTGGACCTTCATCACAGTTAATTAAAAAGAGGAAGTGTTTGTAATTAGAAGAGACCCCTTTTAATATCTGTCATTATTTATACCATTTATCAAATACCTAACTTCTTGAAGCCTCATTTTCTTTCCTGCAAAATAAAGATAACACTTACATCATGTCATGCTCTCACACCTACTTAAATCTGACACTCAATACGTAACAGAACACTCTTCTCCATAAAGCCTTTTTGATTCCCTCTCCTTATTGGCTTAGTTTGTTTACTATTATCTAATACTCTTCCTTGAATTAGTCTTTGAATGTGTTTGGGGGAGAAAACTAGGACTCCTTGCAAACAGGGGCTGTCAATCATTCATATCCTCCTGCAGACAAGGTACAGGGCACGTGGTAGGGGATCGATAAAGCTAAAAACGAAATCCCCTCGATACAGTAGATGCTACTGACCCTGCCACTGCTGACACCAAATTATGTGGCCTTGTCTATCACATAAGGAACATTTTAATTAGTCTATTTTAAACAATTTCACCAACATAAAGTTCACATCTCATACATGTCAAGGGTTCAGTGACATTTTTAAAGTGCATATCGTTCCACGTGTGGAAGTCTCAGATGAGCTCTGAGCCAGACCACAAAGACTGTAGGTTCAAAGTCGAGTAAGATGGTTTTCTACACCCACGTCGTAAGCACTTGGATAACTTATTCGAATATGACGACCTGTGTGGTGACTGTGAGCTCCAGGTTTGTCCGAGGCCACAGGGAATACAAACCTGCCAGGGATTCTTCAGCCAAAAAAAGCACCTAGCATCAAGCTTCCACTTTCTCCCAAAGTTGCATAGCTATGAGCAACGACCTAGCAAGGACCCATGCTCCAGGGAAGAGCGGCGACACCAGGGGGCCTCTCCCATGAAAGGAGGAGCTCAGTAGCTGGCAGGACCAGTGAACGGAGCCTCCCAAGGAGAACAGACTCCATTCTCTTTGAGGGGACAAGCAGCCCAACCTGCCAGGTCACGGAAAAGCCACGCCTGCTGGAGAGCAAGATTCAAGCTGACAACAGAGCAACAGCAGGGTTTCACTTCCGTGAATCGTAAAGTCCTTTTCTCACAACATCCAGAGAAAGCCAAAGAAGTTCAATTAAGTGTCTGAATGCGGTCATCCATTTCCGATGGCTCGGTAGGACAGCTCAGCTGGAGCCCGCAGAGTTTAGCTGTGCGCTCTTTACAGAATATTCCCTAAAGCTTCTCCGCTGCTTCCTCATACTGCCCGCTGTAGTAAAACTCAGTCTTGAGTCCTTGCTCTTGGATAAGCAGCAAACACTAGAGCTCAGTGGAGAGTAAACGGAGGCTCCCCCTTCATTAAAAAATCGTGATCTATAATTACAGAGTCCATCAAGCATAGTCTTACAAACTATGCATCTGCTACACATCAGGTCTTAGGGTCTATACCAAAACCAGACAATAAAATTAAATCAAGCTTAGTTCATACTGTCCAAAGTAAGACATTTGAAAGGAGTTTATGGTAATCCAGTCGGTTCACGATCCAGTGTTGCATTCAACTTTTGCAATGCAGGCAGTGCCGTGAAATCACCACAGCTGCATGTGTCCAAGCATACTCAACGCCATGACTCACAGTTTTATGGACAGTCTTCGAATAAATCAAAGATCTCTACAAGGGGTAACCCGGAAGAGCCCCTGTGGCACAGTGTGTTCGAGCCCACTGGGTACTCTGCAGGAGGAAGATGAGACTCTCCTTCCCAAAAAAGATGTGCAGCCTCAGAAACACTAGAGAGCCACCATGAGCCACAATAAACTCGATGGCAGTGAATTACTGTGATCTGGGCCTTTTTTCTTCTCCAAGTTGTGACCTGCAAGAGCTCTGATGAACAATTACAGATTATCAAGCTGTGTTCAATTTATATTATTCTATTTTTAAGTAAGTTGAAATATGCCTAAGTATGACATAACTGAAATATTTTCTTATTTTCATGGTTGTATAGAAAAAATGGAGAACAATGCCAGTAAGAGAATAGAATATATGCCCATTGGGTTCATAATTGTTCCATATGAACAAAAACTCCCTGTAAAATTGTTAGATGCCACTTTGTTTAAGAAAGGATCAAATGGGTGCATACATTTAGGAGGGGACTTTTATTCATGACAATAAACGAGAGCAGCGGTTCTCAACCTATAGGTCGCAACCCCTTTGGGAGTCAAATGACCCTTTCACAGGGTCGCCCAATTCATAACAGTAGCAAAATTACTGTTGTGAAGTAACAACAAGAATAATTTTGTGGTTGGGGTTCACACCATGAGGAACTGTACTAAAGGTCTGCGGCATTAGGAAGGTTGAGAACCACTGAAGTAGAGTCTAATTGATCCTTTAAATAAAAGTCTATTTAAGATCCAGATAAAGTTCTTCATCCATGGAAGAAATCCCCTGTCAGTGAGTCGATCCCTATTCTTGACTCCATAGGATGGAGTGGAACTACTCCTTCGGGTGTGTAGGATGGTAAATCTTTACAAGAGCACACTGCCTCATCTCTGAGATCGCTGGTGGGTTTGAACCACTGACCTTGGAGCTAGCAGCCCAACACTTCATCTCCTACACCGCCAAACTCTTTATCCATGAAAAGGGTATCCAAATTCATCTATAGAAAATTTTAGTGACATTGAAAGAAGAGCTAATATATATGGCTCTAGGGAGGGAAAATTGGTAGAAAACACCTCAAATTGAGGTTCAACTCTGTGAAAATCTTTGACAGCCTAAAGGTTGTTCACAGAGAAATCTCCCAGATTATAAATGATGAGCCTGTGTGTCACCACCAAGCTCAGTCGTTATCTGAGAGCTCCCTTGAAAGTGCATGGCTTCAGTCTTAAAACATAAAGTCCCTGATTGTCTGCTGACTCCATTCTCCCCAGCAGGTTCTCCCTTTCCGGAAGGTCTGATTAGCATCCCTTCATCGCAGCCACGGGCAGCATGGCCTTGTTCTGTTGGCACAACTGCCTCTTAGTCCACATACAAGTTCCACGTGAGCAGAGTGGTCTGGAATATCCTTTTATCCATAGTTGGAATTGGTGCTAGAGAAGAATATTTGGAGTACCACGGACTACTAAAAGGGTTATTCTCTCTGTCATGGAAGAAGTAAGGCCAGAATGCACATTAGCGGCAAGGATGGCAAAACTTCAGCTTACATACTTTGGACATGTTGTCTGGAGATACCTGTCCCTGGAGAAAGGGGTCATGTTTGGTAAAGTAGAGGGACAGCAAAAAAGAGGAAGGCCCCAATGGGATCAAGCAAGAGAACAATTGTGAAGAGGGTACAAGACTGGGCATGTTTTGCTCTGTTGTGCATGGTGCCACTGTGAGTTGGACTTGACTCATTGGCACCTAACAATAATGACATCACTGACACATACTGTTACCGTATATACTCGAGTATAAGCTGACCCGCATGTCAGCCGAGGACCTAATTTTATCACAGAAGCTGCAATTTAAATGTGCTGAAGAACTCGGCTTATGCATGAGTACATACGGCAGGTGTAGTTGCTTACAGCGGCACAAGCATAACCAGATGCAGTGAGCCTTATGGGAGCTGGCACTCAACAGGACTGCCTTGTTTTTCCAGGTCTTGAAAGTTTGCTGTCTTTAACAGAGAATGTGTAGACAGAGGAGCCCTGTGCACCCTGGGCTCTACACTGAGCTGCTAATCGCAAGTTCTGAAGCTTGAACCCACCACTGCTTTGCAGGAAAAGATGGGGCTGTTGCTTCCCATAGGGTAAATGTGAGTTGGAATCTACTTGAAGGCAGTGAGTTTGGGGGTTTTGAGTTTATGCAAATGTACCGTTTTTCTAATGTTCATTTTAATGGTAAATAATTCGTTTTCCTTCTCTGCCAGGTTTCCACCTTCTACAAGCCCTAACTTTTGCCAATTTTACTAGAGCAGATTGGTAACAGACTGGCAACTAGGAGGCTAGCGGGCACCTAGGATACAAATTTCAAAGTGGCACTTGGCCTCAAGGTCCGGCCCTTCATTTTCAAGAGCCTTACATTTAGTGTCTCCTTAAATTCTGCACCCGGGGATCTTTGTTCATTTATCTCTAGTTCAAGCCCTGCACACATCCACCATGCAGGTATTACCGTTAACTAAGGTTACTGTCTGTTTTCTTCACATTGATCCATTCATTTAACCAGCTGTGCTATTTTTGATGTATTTCAAAGCATGACTCACACCTGAACATTTAAGTGTGCATTTTATGAACTAGAGTTCACATTTTTAAAGATTTCATTTTAGAGATTAAATTATCTGTGATGCATGTAAAATCTTTGGTGAAAGAGTAGTAAAATCTTACCAGGCATACATGTGTTTCACATGACCAAGTTTTAAACCATTTCCAATCCTTAGAACATTTCCTCACGGTCATTTCCAGTCAGTTTTCATCCCATCCACCCACTGGTACCAAAACCAGAAACCACTGTGTTCTGTGTTTCTGCCACCACGCCCACCCCCATCACGTGTTTGGCTGTTGTTTAACTTTTCATTGTGAAGGGAATGAACAGATCCATTTTCCGTTCAGCAGGACGCTCACACTGTGCTTCGCACCATTCCCTGCCATCCGCACAGCGTGACATCGCTTAGCTTAGCTTAGGCCACTTCCCCCCCGAGGTCCCATTCTCCTTCCTCCTTCTTTCCACACCCTTCTGAACATGGTCCTTGGGTGAATGCTGCCCTTCTGGCCCCACTTGATTGGTTATTTGAGACTCTGTGTTCTGTCCTGTTACTGTTCCTCTTCTTCTGGTAGATCTATTGTGCAGGGAAAGTTAAGCCACGGAGTGAGTTCACTTTCAGACCTGAAGGGCGACTATCGACTACAGCCTCGGGGGTTGCTAGCCAACCCGTAAGCCTGCTCTCGTTTGTGGTTTTGCGTGTTGGTCCACATTTTTCTCCCGCTCTATCCAGTAACTTCTAATGTGACTTTAGTTTAGTTGTTGGTAGGGGCAACCAGCTACCCTTTTGTTCTTCTGGTCTCAGGGTTCTGGCGGCTGGTGTTCATGTTCAGCACGAACGGAATTGTTTGCATGCGTCTCCATTTTTCTTCTTTGCTCCAAGTGGGAAGAGGCCAAGGCTTGCATCTTACATGAGCCTTTAAGTCCCCATGGCTATTTTTCAAAGTAGGATGGAGACATTATCTGTGGCTATGGTATGCCCGTGTACCTGGTGTCCCTGACACCAGAGTTCTGAGACCCGAGCTAGGAATTTTTTTCTTTGCTGTTTTTGTTTTTAATCATAGCTCCATTTTGCCTCCTCTAGAAATCTATGAAGTGGAGTCATACAAAATCTGTGGCGTTTATAGAAAATCTATGGGTATTTCTGTACAACTTCCTGAACAAGCTTTGCTGAAATTTTATCTGTAGACTGAGAGTAAGCCGTGGAAAGTCATTTAAACCTACATAACTAGAGAGATTTACCAGACTTATGTGTTCACATTTCCAAAAGAGTGAAAAGCATTTCCATGGAGTTCAGGCATTCAGTTGTTTTCCTTAAAATATTGATTTTTGTTTGTTTGTCTTGGTACCACATTCAGTTGGCCAGGCAAAATCCCCAAAATATGCCATATTTTTATGGGCGGGAGCTGAAAATCATGACTGCTCTTTGCTTTGTTCTGCTTATTCTCAGGACTGCGTGGAGCCCAGTCCACACATGCAAGCTTAAAAAGCGAGTCAGAGATTCTAACAGAACTCATCTGCTTAATGTAGACAATAGACGTCTCTTGGTCTCATTAGGCTACCTTTAATTAAAAAAACAAGGCTCAATCCACACAGCAGCTCCCAAGAGGATCTGGTTAAACTCAAGGTAGTGAGCTCAGCTTTGGGGCTTTCCTCTTTCTGCGACCTCCTCTCTCCTCCACTTTCAACTACCTTGATCAGTCCAAGTTCTGTCCTCTGTCCTTTCAATCCAGTCAGACTGCAAGTTTCTTCCAAATTTTTAATTATTTTGCAAGATGCTAACAGGCTCTTCAATGCGAAGAATCAACCAATGTCATTTCCTTCTTCAAGTAGCTTTTTGCAAAACTGTTTTCTGAAAATGTACAACTATTATCCGTAAAGCTCATATAATAGCCATATAGAATATCTAGACGAGATAATACAAGGAATTCTGGTGGTGTAGTGGTGACGCATTGAGCTGCAAACCACAAGGTTAGCAGTTTGAAACCACCAACTGTTCTGGAAGGTCGTCAGAGTTTTTACTGCCATCAACAATTCCAATCTCTGAAATTCTTCCTTATCCTGTATGCTCACTCTGTATCAACATCAACTCGTGGCAGTGAGTTTGGGTTTTGTTTTTTAGTCCATAAGCGGATTGGACCAATAGACTTTCTCCACTATTCCTAAACACAAAACTCCCTTCAAGCAAAGTGTTTAAAAGGCTCAGGAAAAAAAATGTGTGTGTGTGTGTGTGTGTGTGTATAGAAAGAGTACTGTGTGTATATATAGTACTGTATATGTGTGTATACGTATGTGTGTGTATAGAAAGAGTGATGTATGTATATAAAGTACTGTATATATGTATGTATGTGTGTGTATAGAAAGAGTACTGTATGTATATCTAGTACTGTATATGTGTGTATACATATGTGTATGTGTGTGTATAGAAAGAGTGCTGTATGTATATCTAGTACTGTATATATGTGTGTATACGTGTGTGTGTGTGTGTGTGTGTGTGTATAGTACTGCCATCGAGTTGATGCAAGCCTATAGACAGAGTGGAATGGGATCCCTGGGAACAGACTGCCACAAATATCTCCCTTGGGATGACCTCTTGGATTCAAGCTGCCATCCTTTCAGTGAGCAGCCAAGCTGCTTAGTCACTGCACCAGAGACTGTCTCAAATGCGTTCTTGTCTTTTCTTCAGGGCTGCAATAATATAACAATATTTTCCCAACCCCTCTTATTTATCTCTTAAGAGACGTTGACTCTCCTCTCACAAAGTCTTCCATGCCCACCCCCATCTTTAGGCTCTAAAGTGGGTGGGGGTGGGGAGGGGTGCCGCTCCTGCTTGGAGCAGTCCAGTGCAATGCATGGGAGATATCTGAGGGCTAGTCATAAAGCATAGAGACAAATCACAGAAACCTGTCAACAAAATCGTCAAAGTGTAAAGCTAATGTTTCTCATTATCTCCTCCTCCTATATCTAGACATTTCTGAAGGTGCTGCCCCATCTCTTTAACCTTCCCTGAAGAAATCGGTGTAAAGAAATCGCTTCAATTTACAGTACATCAAAACATCCGTTTGGCCTTCCCCAAAGGGCTCAAATCATACTCCTTCTCAATGTTGAGTTTGCTAACCAAGAAGAATCGGAAGGGGCAAGGTGAGCGCTGTGGAGGATGGGATGCTGTGCTTCAGTGGGAGTCCCGCAGGAGGCCCTCACTGCCCTCCAGGAGCAAGCAGGGCCCCACCACGATGATGATTCTGAGGGCCTTTTGCTCACAGAGGCATTTTGGCATTTTTTCAGTTTTCTTAAAACTTCTCCATAAGCTCTCATGGTCATCCTGGGTCCTTCCAGAAGCTCTTATCAAGATTACTCCTTTAGGGGGGAAAATCGCCATACTTTCTGAGCTGATCTCACGGCTGTGGGATTTAACCAGTAGTTCCTCTTAGAAGCGACAGTTGGGATTGAGCCTTTTTTTTTTTTTCAAGGCAGCCCGAGAGAATCAGACAAGTCTATGACTGAGACAGTTTGTCTGCAGTCACCCACTGGTCACAGAGACAGGCTTTGAGCACTTTTTGAAATAAACACACGAATGTGTGAACTAGACTCCCAGTAGCAATATTTTTTCACATTCTATCTAGAAAAGTGTCAACATCTACATGCTCAATAATTAGGGAAGCATTAAAATGGAACATTCATGCAGTTATTTAAAATGTATACTTCAAAGACTATGTCACATTGTGGAAAAATGCTATTCTTATATAACAATTAAATAATAGAACAGTACAAATCTGAAATGTTATTATTCTTAGCTAAAAGTAAATGTAAATGTTGACAGGTACTGGAAGGGAAGGAACCTTCTGTTAATTTTACTTTTTTAAATGTTGGAATCTTGATTTGGAAACAAAGCTGATAAACTAGTAGCATAGGTTCACACTTTTTGAAAATTTGTGGCTATTATGTAGATTTCTGTCTTCTTTGAAAATATGAACAAAAATGTTCACTTATCATTGAAAAATTAAGGAGAGAGTCACCATTTACATAGCGTTGTGTTTTGTGTACAGGAATGGAAATCTGACAACAGATCTGTGGGGGTTGGCACATGATTGATGTCCTTGGTCTCACCTAATTGTACCCTCAGACATGTTGACATGCAAATGGTGTGTGTTATCTATGATCTTACAGTAACTGTTTTTAAAGTGGTATTTAAATTTTCTGTAAAGAAAATCTGGCAAAAATATCAAAAGTTAGGTATCATTGTATAAGATATTGGAGATCTTAAATAAATAAATAAAACTAAAATTAAGAACTGATTTATAAAATATTGATTCAAAAGTATTATGAGCTGTGGATCTTAAAAGACATTTGGCTATACTCTTTTCAGGTTCTGCATTAAATAAAGTTCTTCAGCATAGGAATCTTATTAGGAAGCTAAACTATAGAACTGATATAATATGGAAACTCATATGATTGATCTCAGTAAAAATATCAGTCCATGCAACCCTGTCCTAGCAATATTAAATATATGTAGCAAATGATTTTTATAATGACTTTGGTGTATGACATCTATTTCTGGAGAAAAAAACTCATGACATGTAATTTATAGCCTTCAATATCCCTAGTGTCATTTGAGAATATATTTTTTAAAATGGGTCAAGGATCAGGAATTCTTGAGAATCCTTAAAGAACATTACTTTACCAGCTCTTAGCAACAGTTGTAGAGAGAATAAACTGTGATTTCCCTTTTTGTCTTGGAAATATTTGGTAGGGTAAGAAACAGCACAAAACTAGAATCATGGGCCCATCACTTTCCATTCAGATTTCTTCACAAATATGTAGAGGGTCCATTGGACCCTCTAGCAGGTGGTTGGAGCATACCATAGACTTTTATCAAAAAAAATAATTGAACAGGTAAATTCTTAGCTTTAGGGTTTTGTCACACTTCCCTGATTTGTGTTTAATTGCCAGAGCAAGAGCTATGCAGGTGTCTCTAACAATAAACAAAAAATCCAAAATCACTGCCACGGCATAGCTGCAGACTCCTTGCAACCCTTTTATAACAGGGTAGAACTGTCTCTGAGAGTGTCCCGAATTGTAACTGTTAACAGGAGAAGAAAGGTCCCTCTGTCTCCCTCAGAGCAGCTTGTGCTTTAGAACTTCAGACCTTGTGGATCGCAGCTAAGGACTGGCCACAATGCCAACAAGGCCCAAGCCTAGCTAGCAAAGTTCTCAAATATTCTGGATGCCAACAGGAGACTGAGTAGATTGATGGAAGAGACCTGTCCTGTCTGCATCACCACAGTCACGACTGTCCTAAAAATGCACATACTGAGTTTTGTACTTTCAGGGTGAAAACATAGCCAAAAGGTTCATATGTAGAAGAGAATCAACAGAGTTTACGTATATTATCCTCTTGCAAGACATCTTTTTTACTTTATCTGAGGAATTCAGACTTTTTCACTTAATGGAACTACTGTTTCAAATAGAATGACTCTGAAATCTCCTAATTCCCAGAATTTCCTCCAACTGAGTAATTCCTCTGCTCTTTGTTACCCCCACTGTATTACAGCCCATGTGTTGAAACATTCAATTAAATAAAAAAAAGTAGTCGCCGGCGTCCTCTAAGAGAAGAAAGCAATGGCATCTATGTACACAGAGTGTTTATCTTAAAAGGAAAGGGCAAAGGAGGCAAAAGTCTATCTCCTGATAGTGCATGTGACAATAGCCTTGGGAACCTCCTTTGAAACACACACACACGCACACACAGATCAGGGTCTACAACAATCTGATACGTAAGAGCAGAGTGACTTGATCAAGGTGCCCAATGTTAAAGAATATTCTACTCATTCAATATTTACTTACATTCCCTATACTGCAGGGTAGGTGTGTGGGGATTTTGCTGAACAAAACATAAAAAGTCCCTGTTCTTGTGGTGTGGATGTGGTTTAGGAACACGGGATTAGGCAAGCACACAAATGCAGAAAATATAAGGGTGGGTCTCAAGGAGAGAACAGGATGATTTGAGAAAACAGAGTTAGATTGGAAACCAGAGACGTTTTTCTGTGGATATGACATTTAAATGGAGGCCTAAACTGCTCATTCATTTCTGCCGCCAATATTGCTCCTGTGTCTACATTGGGCCAGCCACAGAGGTGCAACCTACAGTTGAAACAATAATCAGAAGGACAGACATATCTTTGCCCTCGGGGAAAGTATTGTAAAAGGACAAGGGTGGAATACAACTTGACTCAGGCTTGAAAATAATAAGCCTACCACTGCTCTCAAAAATATTAATATGGCAGTATCTGTTGGATGCCTTGTTTTGAAAACATAAATTTGCACCCAAATCAACTAAGTTGATCAAGTAAGACTTGGCACACCTTCACCTTTCAGTAATTGTCTTCCAAAGAGTGGATCCAAGGGTCATTCTTCCCAATCGATCGAAGGATGATCTAAGGATGATCTAAGTCTGATCTAAGGATGGGTCGTAACTGGAGAATGCTGGAATCCAGGTCGACCAGGAGGCCTGCCAGTATCTTACTACACTTATCTATCCTTTTCTGAATAAATAGACGCTCTTACCTTTTTATACTTTTCTCGTGCAATCTTATGATAGGGTGCAATGAACTTAATACTTACTTAAACTGGCTTAATTAAAAGTAGTTGTGTTGTGAATGTTCATACATCAGTTCACCTAATTATAGAACATTGCCATAAAGATGTCCACACTTCTAACTGCTGAAGAATGATACTAGTAAACCTTAAAATATCGTGCAATCTATGATCGTGTGATTTTTGCCACAATTTATTTATTCTTCAGCTCTCTTTGATTTACTCAAGAATAGTGAGCAAATCATTCTCTGATTACAGAATGTAAATATCAACAGAAGAAATATAGCCTTGAGCTGTTTATAATAATAACTGAAGGGTAAGCAATCATCATTGTTTATGACCATGTTTGGCTTTCTTTTTCTACCCGCAAATGAGGACCTAGCCTGCTGTTTAATTTTCCACTGAATAAACTTTTCTACTAGTAAATTATAAATGTTAAAAAAAATCAGTTTTCTGATCCATAATACCTGGAAATTGTATGGCACTTCATAATTGAATCATTTGTTTAATTATCTTTATGTGGTTTTTCCATAAAGAACTCAACATTGAGTTTCCTTTTAATCAACATTGCCCCAAAAAGTTCCATCAGATTATAAATAAAAAATTAAGGCACTAAAAGACATTTTGTCTATGAAAATTCAATTTAACTGAAAACAAGTATTGCAACATTCCCATTAGGTTTTAGTTTCATTTTGTTTCTGTCAAAACAACCTATTACAATTTATTAGAAACACATCAGGTAAGGACAGATTCCTTCAAAGCAGCCACAGTTGAAGTTGTGGTAACTTAAAAAGCGATGCTTTCCGATCTGAAATGGCAATGCTGCCAGCTGGGCCTGTGTGTGAGGAAGCCCCAGGCCAGCGCAAGCTCCCTCACCAGGCTGGGCCAGCCAGGCACCCCGGAGTCTGTCCTCACAGAAGCACAGAGCCAGCTCACTGCACATCCGTGTCCTGCTGATCAGCCAGAGTTGGGGCCCAGGACCTGACATCATAGAAAAAGCTCGCTGATGTCCTCATTGTGTTCTGCCTCAATGCTGCCCTTCCCATTGATCTAAGCAGCAAGTTGGCCGGGGTCAGCTGTTGCTTCACAGACCTCAGAGGGGTCTTCCTGCCAATCTCCCTGAGGTGACGCCACACTTCCTCGCTGATGTTGATTTCCTCTGTCTGGGCTCACATTTGAGTGGCAGCTTCATTTCCTGTGGGGTGTGCAGCTCGGTGTTGATGACCCACACCCAGTCCAGAAGATCCGGAGGGATGATGGAATGCCTCTTCAATGCCTCTGACTCAATCGGTTGTATGCAAAGATGACAAGGCAGGAGGGGGGGCAGTGTCGGCGGGATAGATAATTCCAGGTCGGATCTCATCAACAAATAGCACCCCTGAGACCCCGGGACAGGCATGGCAATGCCTGGTCAGTATAAGTCTTCACAACCTTGTTAATCTCCCCTCAAAGTTTGTCTGTGCTTTCTGTCTTCTTTGGCTTCATCAACTGATCCATCGTGGACAGAATGTCTTGTCCATACCGCTCCCCTACCCCCTTCTCCAAGACCTGGATTTGGCCACACCAAATCACGTAAGCTCATATCTTGGTTAATTTGTTTCTTTGTTGTGTACATCCCCCTTTGGGGAAGATACATACCCTTCAGCTTCAGAGTCAAATTCTGTAATAGAGGTATTACACCACCCTGCCTGTTCAACCCACTGTTGGCTTCTCTGAAAGTCACATCTCCAGCCTTGGCTCACTCTTTCTGCAAACTTTCAAAAGTGCTATTGTCCAGCTGCAGCTGTTTGGTGCAGTTTTAATTCCTATGATTACATGGCTCATGGTTTGGCCATATCCCACCATGGGGTTCACGGTCTCACATGGAGTTAGCTCTGGAGCATCATAGACTTCCTTGGTCACTTTTATCCACAGCCCGATAGCCCTATAGAAGTTCTCCCTCAGCCCTTCTGTCTTCTTGATGTGTCAAGTAAACTTCACTCCCCACCAGTGGGCAGAAAAGAGAACTTACTACCCAGCTCCTAAGCAATAACCAGAACTAGTGCTCTCTTGCCAGGTCCTGCCAACACGACAGCTCTTCCAGCCACTTCCTTGCTTTTATTAATTCTATATTCATGCCAGATGCCTTTGGCATGTGCTCCTGACCTATGAGGCCCAAGGCTTCCTGTTTGTCTAGACCACCCTCGTCCTACCCCAGCCACTGCACATGGCTTTGGGAGGCGATGTGCTAGCTCTTCACAGTGCTTCTCACCTCGCTCCCTCCAAGAGGGGGGAAAATCACAGCGACTACAGCAGCTACCACCTGCCAGCCTCTGGGGTTGCCTTGTCCCCCCTAGACTTGTATTGTCTAAGCAGCTGGTTTCCATCTTTCCGCATGTCCAATGAAACTTGTTATTTAAAGATGATCAGAATTAGTTGAATCAAGATGTGTATAAATTATTAAATGTGAAACACATCGTTGCATCTGTAAACCTTCACCTAATTAACAATTTTTTTTAATTACAGGATGGTTAGAGACCAGTTTTGCCTCTTGGTTCTTAAATATCATAACCAAAATTTATATTTCTCTGTTATCCCTTAATGGTAGAGTTCAACTCAAAATCTCACCCTTTTTTTCTCAGTTTTCATTAAAACTATAGAAAATGTAATGCCAAACCATATTGTATCTCTTAATAGGTGGTTCTCTGGAAATAATACAACATACAAGGAAAGCAGAGGAGGAAAGAGAGTACAAATTAGAATAAGTATACTACCTTTCTTAATCTATAATAGATGGAAGTCATAAAGATGTTGCTGGAGACTACAAGACACAAAAAGCATATTTACCTTTGTAAAGCAAAATGCAAATAATAAAAAGTAATATATAGTGGGGAAAGAAAGAGAAGGAAGGGAAATACATTAACTTTATAATTATAGTATAAGATAAAAAATAATTTCTAAAATACTGAAGGGCTGTGGAAATTGTATACCTTAATACTTATTAAATTAACCATTAGGAGAAGTATGCAAATCTTCCAAAATAACACAATCATTACACACAAAAAGTAAAAGCTTTTTTGGACGAGAGTCAAAGCATAAAGCACCATTAATTTCAGAGAAGTAGATTCAAATATACGAGGAAATGGTGTGGAGGCCAACTCTGACCTCCTCTGACCGCGTCTACTGAAGGATGATTTCTATGAGGCAGAGGGCAGACAGCCCTCCAGCCTTCATCTTTCTTTATCCCATTTTTGCACCAACTGTGCCTTCCATAAGGAGCTCAGGTGGTGGTGTGATTACTCACTGAGCTGTGATCTGGGTGGTGAGCAGTTCAGAGAGACTGGGCTTTCTGTGCCTGTCAACAGCTACCTTCTGGGAAACCCACAGGGACTCGAGATGAGTCAGCATTGGGAGAAGGGCAGTGAGTCTGGGTTTTTGGAGTCCTTCCCATGGCTCTTGCTCTCATTCTCTCTCTCTCTCTCTCTCTCTCTCTCTCTCTCTCTCTCTCTCTCTCTCTATCTATCTATCTCTCTGCTGGGCTCGAAAACCCACTGCAATCACCATACAGAACTCACAGATGATACTCAGAATTATGGGGTTTGATTAGGGCAGTGAACAGATCACCACAAGTTAGGATCAGAAAAGCAGGAAGTATTAGAAAGTAATTGTCCCTAACAGTGCCTCTTCTCAGCCATGCTGGGAGGCACACCTCTCTCTCCAGCCCTCGGCCTCTCAGCCATGTGACACCTTAGCCTCTGCCCTGCCCAGTCTTACAAAGCAACTTTAGCACAGATGAATGCCCAAAGGACATCCGACTCTGCAAGCCAGCCTCTTGCCCAAAGACATACAGTTTTCCCAGTCCAGAGGGCTAGTAGACTTATGGTCTCTGATTGTCACTAGCAAGGGCCCTGATAATTTTCTGAAATGACATGTAATAACTCATGAAGCCAGCCTGGAGATACTGAATTTTCTATTTTAATCTAGTTCAAACTAGTAAAAAAATCTAACTCGGCACATGTGGACGGTGCCTACAAAGTTGCTGAAACCTTTGGCGCTGTCAAGGCTGCCTTCGCCGACAGTACTCACTAGTCACATGTAACTAGTACTCATCCTACTGGACGTCGCAACATTTCCATCGGGGCAAAAAGATGCATTGGACAGTGCTGGCTTAGAGGATACCAGGGAAATCAACAAAATATTTAGAAGTTTAGAAGAGGTATTTAAATTTCACTTCAGCAAATTAACAGGGTCCTTCTAGTGACAATCTCTGATGAATTTGTCTCCCACTTCACTTCCTAATTATTTTGAATGATCATCCTCTCACTTCTATAATCCAAATACATCAAGGTGCTAATTGAATATGATATGTAAACTGTGCATGCTAATTGTCACTAATAAGGTTAATTCTGACTGCTTAAGCATGTAACTCTTACTCACCTACATAGTGGTTCAAGTCAACTTGATGTTTCTCATTTTCATTAGGAAAATGTGTCTGATGAGGTTGATTTCATGATGTGTGAGCCCAGAGAATTAACTCTGTGGGGAGTCCTTTCAAAGCTCCAAAGTTTACCAAATGTGAAGCATGACATCAGTTGCGCATGCAGCTTAAGCTCCATTTTCTGATGAAACTTAGAGCATTCCACTGTGATGAGCTTAGAATCACCAATTTCCTATGTCTATTACATGTCTACTACCTACATTTCAAATACTTTCATAATCTTAATTACTCCTGCTAGCCCTGTCATCCTAGCCAGTTCATTTATCTTCCCTGGACCCCCGACTCCTAGTCTTTAAAATTGTAAGCATGTGAAAACAGCAGCCTAGCATGAGTTTATGGGTCCCTTCTCCCCCAGTGGAAAAAATTAAACCTAAAATATTAATAGAGCTGACTTTGGAACCTTGGACAGGCCATAAATATAACCAAATAATAGCTTTCTTTTGAAAGTGCAGAGCTGTGAAACTATTCTCTGTGGGACGATAATGATGGACTGGTTAGAACCCATCAAATTTCACACCAGGTAGCATGAACGCTGATGGAAACGATGGAGTTAGGTAACAAAATACATTAGAACAATGGCTCACACATGGGAACAATTGTAAGGATGGTGCAGGACCAGCAATGCTTTGTTCTATTATTTATACGGTTGCTCTGGGTCCGAAATGACTTGATGGCACATGGAAACAGCAACCTGGGGAGATCTTGCAAGCTGCAGCACCTCCAGTCCTTGAGAAGGTAAGGATGAGTGCAGCCATTCCCAACCCAGTCCCTGTGAGTTTGCTAAAGGAATTCCTGGAGTCTTTCTGGAACACTTCACCTTGTCACTCCCCAACATCTATCTGCCTAACCTTCAATGGACAAGTAACTCAAAGGGGTCTCACACTAGTCCTGTACAAGGAAGCTTTCAAAACTTTATGGAAAAATGGAATTAAAAGATAATCAAAAGTTTCCAAGAACTATTTAAAGCCACTTCACACATCAAAAAAGATGAAAATCTTCCTAATTCATTAAATGAAGTATCGTCTTAAGGCAAAAGCTTGATAAAGCCACATTGAAAACAATACCACTATAGGTCAATTTCATTTATTAATTTGAAATATTCAATAAAATAGTAATAATTTGAAATCAGAAGTATGTTTTCAGAAATAATATGGTTAATGACTAAGCAGGACATATCCTAGGACAAGAAGGATGTGTCAGCATTACAATATTTACCAAAATAATTCATTCCTTTAGAAAAATGAGAAAAATATTTGCTAAAATCCAGCTCTCATTTCTAAAAAAAATAAAATAGTAAAAGGAGAGAAAGAAATATCCTCTATAAAATACAAGTACTTACCAGAAACTATCATTAAAAACTTACATCATCAAATATTAAGAATATCCTTACTGGAATTAGGAATGTCATAGAATGTCTTATGTAAATGCTAATATTTAACATTTTTTAAAATCTACTAATATATAAATAATTATATATGCATATATGAATATCATAAAAGAAAATATAATTCTTTTTATTTACAAGTGATATAATGTATAGGTAGAAAGTCCAAGAAATTAAATCCCAAACCAGTGAGCGCTTAGAAGGATATTTACTATAAACCTCAGGAGAAAAAATTTTAATCACAGCAAGAAAAATCATAAAATACTGAGGGATAAATATAATCAAAATAACCTGTCATTTTTAAAGCAATAAAATGTTACTAAAGAGTCTAATATAAAGTCTGGATAAATAAGCATGAATATATTCATATTCATTCAAATGGTAAATTATTTCTATTATATTTGTAACTTATTACATCTTTTAGTCTTGTGTGGCTCAGATTAGCACTTCTCTCATGAACTTTTTACAGATGACTTAAATGGAAAACAGGATCCTTCCATTCCTCTCCTCGGGGCCTCCTTTAAACAACTCTTCTAGGTTTGTCTGTGCCCTCCTTCCATGTAATTGGTGTCATCTTAAGAATAAATGCAAGACACTTTTATAACATTTAATGTGCTTGCTATGAATGTTTACTTTAAAAAACTACTTTTCCCATTCATTTTTATGAGTCTATGAAGGAAGAAGAGACAGGAAACAGGAAAGGAGAAGGAAGTCACTAAGAGAAAACAGTACATATACAGAATTCATCATTAATATTATTAGTTTTTCTCCATACTTATTTAAAAATTAGTAATCCACAAAGTTTAGAAGACATTATGTTCCGTGCATTCAGAAGAAAAATTATCTTGTACCCATCGAGCATGCGAGGAAAAATGGAAGCAAAGAATTAAGCCCTTGCAATTCCTGTTCCTGAGCGTCCCTCTGCTGCAGGCACTGGGTTTCCACTTAGGACACACATGTTAGAGAAGAGAAGCCAGGGCCGTGCTTGCCAGGAAAACCTGGGCATGCGTTTCTCCATCACCCCAGGACACTACATACTGAGCAGAAAGCGCACACCAGCACTATTCATTCTCCTTTCCATCCAACGCAGCAAGGCGAATGTGCTAAAGGCTCGTGAACAACGAGATACAAGTGAAGCACCAGCTAACTCTGGGTCCCTTTCCCCTGTAGCGCTTATTTGCCTTAAGCCTGTCTTCATCCCAATCGAAGTAGAGATCAGGATCAGAATTCAGGCTTCTAGGCTTTAAACTGATAGGATTTGGAAGCAGGTCCAAGTCCTAGTGCCATAGTGGCTCCATGTAGAGCTATAAACAAGGTCACCAGTTTGAAACCAATGGAGGCGGCGTTCTACTCCGGTAAAGAGTCCCAGTCTCAGAAATTCATGCAGTTCTAGCCTGGAGTCGGCATGGACTTGACGGCAGTGACTTCTTCTGAGGGAACCTGGTAACACTGTGGGCTAGGTCAGTTGTTCAATCCCATCAGCTGCTCCTTGGGTAAGAGATGAGGTTATCTGTTCCTATTAGGATTTATTAGCTCAGAAATGTCCGTAAGGTCACTATGATTCATAATCAACCCTATGGCTTTAGGTTTGGTGTCTCTGGCTGGCATGAACGGCTAACCCAGTCAGCAGGCTCACTGCAAGATTGTTGGTTTGAGTCCACCCAGAGCTGATTGGAAAAAAGACCTGGTTATCTGATTTCCCAAAATACCATTGAAAACCCTTGTTCTGAAGGACAAACAACAGAAACATGGGTAAAGGGAGACAGTGGATGGTGTAAGATAGGAAAATAATAATTTATAAATTATCCAGGAGTCATGAGAGTGGGAGGGGAAGGAATAAGGAAAAGAGGAACTGATACCAAGGGCTCAAAAAGAAAGAAAATGTTTTGGAAAAGATTGTTGTAGTTACATAATCTGTTGTCAATTTGCGACTGAATAGTGAAGGAGTGGAGTTTAGCCTGTCAATCAGGTCCCAGCTTGATGAGCTCATTTGGAGGTTCTAAGGAGATAAATAGCTTGCTGGATGTGGGACACACACTCACTCCCTGTGAGGTATGTTGCTGGCAAGACACATGGAGCTACACTAGAGCCCTGGGACTGAAGGAGCCACGTGGAAACCCCTGCCAGTGCTGAGATGCTTACACCCCCACTGGATACACAAGACTTGCCACCCTCCGGCCTGTGATCTTCCTGCATTCAGCATCATTGCATGTGTTTCATGAGTCTGAAGAGGGACTTATAGATTGGTCTCGGTTATATGGGCTAATATAGGATATATGGACTTGATCTGGACTGGGCTGGGATGTTTTCTTAATATTCAATTGCTCTTGTACATAAAATTCTTTCTTATGCACATGTGGGTCTCCCTAGATTTGTTTCTCTACTCTTCCTAGGCTAACTATGCTGATGGCAACATATGTTCATGATACTATTGATGTATGGATAGTTATAAGAGCTGTAAGATCCCCCAATAAAATTACTTATAAAAAAGAAGAAGACCCTCATTGTACCCCTCTCCACATTAGAAAGGTAAGTTGGAATCAACTGCACAGCAAATAGCAACTATGAAAATATAGAGAGACCTATAATTCCAAATACAAAATTAAATACAACCGCGAGCACTTACTCGTGGCTTCTGGTGTCCCTTTCCATTATTTGTTCTGAAAACTGTAACATTTCCCTCATATTTATGATTTCCACCATCAGATATTGTATTTCCACTGTGATGGAGGAAAAGTTTTCTGGAACTTTGAGCTTATGCCAGTCATTTTATTTTGGTTTACATTTTCCCAGTAAGGATTTTCCCATCATATTTGAATTTTAATAGGATCAGCATTCAGGAAAAAATACGCAAAATTAATTTGGACATAGATATCCAAAAGATTAAGTCAAATTCATTTGTAAATTGCTGTTACATTATATTAAGATGTAAAACTTTTGTGATCAAATTACTTTAATGCAACATATACTGGTGTTCTTTTATTAATGAATCTATGTAGGAATTTTGCCAGTGAAACACTTGTGTCTTTGTGCATTTTGCTGAGTGCAGTTTTCTCCGGAAATGTCAGAGATCCTCAGGAAAAGATGCATTGAGACCCGGTGACACAGCCTGGTATGGCAGACTGCATAGACATGCGACTTCTACACAGAGGTCCTCCTTATTTGTAGTACTACTCTTTTGTTTGTTTGTCTTGCTTTATTAAAACAGGAATTTTGGTATATTCTGCCTCACATGTTCCCACCACCGCCCCAAAAAGAGGAGGTGGGAGATAAAAAGACATATTTCATGATCAGCCTATCAATGCCTGACACGAGGGAACTTCTGTTTGACTGGGTCATCTCTGAACACCGGAAGAAGGCGTATCTACATGTTATCTAATTTTGTGCGTCTGATCGTAAGAATGTTCTAGACCAGCTGCTCGCCTCATACATTTCAAGTATCATTGCTGTTTGACAACTGACACATTCCACTGTAAGGCAGGGCACAACACTGTGCCACCTGGGGACCCTCCACTTCGGACGGCTCGGTGGGTTTTTGTTCTCGAGTGCTCCTACAGCTGCCACACCATAAGTGCAGAATCTTTTCTCCTACTATTTACGAAGCTGAAAGTCTCAATCCAAGGAGCCCCCACAGGAGAAGAAGACTCTCTGTACACTCCTGGAGAACGGTCTTGTCTCCTTGGCTTATGTCTGCCCCTTCTCTCAGAATACTTGACTAATCTTCTTTTTTCTGATTCAAAATGGATTGATTTAAGACACACCCTACACTAAAATTGACTCATTAATATACAGCCAAAGAAAATAACTCTCCTAAATAGCATCGCGACAGTTGTAAGGGTTAGGATTTTTCAAGGGGATACAGTGCAACCCCTAACAATGGCCTCACACCAGAACAATTACCAATAACTCATTCATAGAAATGACGGTAAAGGATATAAATAATCCCACTAAGTGTAATTAAATGGGACCTGGCAGCACAGTGAGATAAGCCTTTGGTTTTACTCCCTGGTCAGCCATTCAAACACCTCCAGCAAGTCCACTGGGTAAAGATGAAGCTGTCTGATTTCATAAAGATTCTGTCTCAGAAACCATGAGAAACAGTGCAAGACTGCCCTACAGGGCCACTGGTAGTCAGAACTGACTCCATGGCAGAGAGTAAATATAATTCAGTGTTTGCCAACTAAACTTCTCATTAGTCAGACCTCAAAACTATGCTAATTCACCTCACTTCAGGGGACACATGATTGAAGGGAAGTTATAGTGGAATTGGGTAGAAGCACTGACTGTAATTAAAATTATCTAAATTTTGCAAATTCAAAATAAATTTTTTAACAGCCATGCATTATTTGACACATCTGCTGGGGCCCCCACCCTCAGGAGTTGGAGAGGTTCTACACAAATGAAGTGCTTTGAGGAATGAATGATTCATAATAAACCAACCTGGGAGTCAGGGGAAGGTAATGTATTTCACCTTGGCAAACTGGCCTATTCACCAATACACTGTGTTAGACAGGGTTCTCTAGAGAAACCATACATATATATGGATAGATATGTACAGCACAAAGAAATGTAGCAGCTAATTAGTCCACATAGCAGTACAGAGGGCTCAACTCAACTCACTTGCATGAAACAGTACTTCAATTCAGGAGGGCTGCTGGGTCCAAGGTCAAGTGAGCAGACAGCTGAATCTTCCATAGACCAATGCAGTCAGTGTGGCCACAGGCAGCAAACAGCAGGGCAGGTCACCAGCAGTCAGCCAGACGACAGGATCCAACAGTCCCAAGCTCAAGCGATGAATACACCAGCAGCTCCAGTGATATGATCCGTGGGTTGGGTCCTTCGGGTAGTGTAGCTCACAAGTTAAAGAGAACTAGATAGGGCAAACGCATGCTGGTCCAATCACGAGAGAGCAAGAGAGAGACAGGTGGGGCTTACCAAGCCATTTATCTCTTTGCCCTCCAATCAAACTGCAACCTTATTAATCCCACGTGTTCCTATTTTCCAGGTTGGCACAATGAACCTACCTATCGCATACACTAAAAGAGTCATTCTCTCTGAAAGTAACCCCAACTCTTCACAGTTCGGCTAGTTTGTTTTGATTTATTCCGCTCAGTATTTCCAAGAGGCATGAGTTCATTCAAAAAGATGGATCTTTTCCTCAAGAAAACACTCTCCATCCAGCTTGGAATTCTGGGGATGTAGAATTGGGGGAAAGAATGGTGACCCTGCCTAAGAGAGCAGCTGTTGGGGACAATGGACCAAAGTTGTGTGATGATTGTTGGGGACCGCCACTTGCCTGTCAGTTGGTCATATTGTGGCAGCTTGTGTGTTGCTGTGATGCTGGCAGTTGTGTTACCAGTATTTCAAATGCCAGCAGCGAGACCCAAAGTGAACAAGTTTCAACCAAGCTTCCAGACGAAAAAACAGTCACTGAAGAAGGACTTGGCTCCCCACTTGGGAGGAAGAAGCTGCTGGAAGCCTTGTGTGTAGCTTTGAAGCAATGTCAAATGCTGAAGCCCAAACTAAGGAAACAGAACATTGTCAAAATGCTGGGAGACGGGATTCGATAAAAGTGGTCCACGAGGTGGCTTTGGGGGCATGGAAATGAGCGCATTCAGGATAGAGGTCAATGGTTCAGGTTAGGGAATCAGAAAGCAGAGACTATGGTAATTGAGTGCATCCGGGTCTCGAAAGAGACTCCTCCTCAGTGAACTCCAGGATTCCATACTCTGGGCAGGTGCCATCTGAAGTCAGCCATCGCCGCTGGTCTAAGCAGTTGGTAAGTGGAGCCCTCCCCACCACAAGATGATCCTCAACCATTTCAGGAAGAGCCTTTCTCCAGAGAAATTCGAAGGCCAAAAAAAAAAAATGGACCGAGTGAAGACCAATCAAGAACCAATACTACTTACCTATAAGCAAAAAAATTGAAGGTCAATACTACTCACCTATAAGGTGAGGTGTCCTGGGAGACATGTGAAGGAGAGTGTAAGTGAACCACCAAGGCATTGCCCTGATAAGATAGCAATGAGCTGCAGATGTGTTGGATTCTTCATGATTTTCAAGGCCACCTTACTTTACAAGCAGTACTCTCAGGTCCTGCAAGTAAGAGTTCCAATAGACTTGGCTATTAATCTGACGTACTCCTGGGACAGAGGTGAACGCATGGAGAACAGCATGGAAGCTATCAGCATACAGGAAGAGGCTGGCGATCACAAAACCCTGATGTCTGAAATTAGGAAACAGTATCCTGGAAGCACAACAAAAGGAGCCAAAGCATGGAGAACCAGCTATATTCCAACTTAGCTTCATTTTTTTTATAAATCAAACCATACTTTATCCATGTGAGTTGCTAACTTTTAAAAATTTTACTTTCCACAGCATAGCTGTGGCTTCATAGTGGATTTTATAAAATCAGCCATGCTCCAACCTGATTCTGCAGTCAGTGAGCCCCATATTACACCTGTGTTCAACAGAGTCAATGAGTACTCTACCTTAACTTAACCAGCTGTGGTTTCTCCAATGTCAATGAAAGTAGCAATCTATGTGTTGGCAAGCAGCACCCTGATTCTCTTCTTCTGCTTCTTCTCCCTGAAGTTCCCCAGATAGAGATGTTCCATTCAGTCCAGAGATTAAGATCGATCTGGATTCACTTTTCCTTCAGGATATTCAGGGGAGGTAGAGTGTATCAGCATTTGTTAGGTGTTTATGATTCAACTCTGAATCACAGTGAAACATCTCCAGACCTTCCAGCATCCTCACAAATTGTATTATGTGTGAGCCCATTATGGCAGTCATCCTGTCAATCCATCTCATTGAGGGTCTCCTCTTTTCTGTTGACTCTCTGCTTAATCAAGCATGAACCTCAACCTTATTTACTTTTCCAGGGACTGGTCTCTCCTAACAACATATCAAAAGTAGCTGAGATGAAGTTGCACTATCTTTGCTTCCAAGAGCACCCTGGTTTACTTCCTCCAAGACAAATTGATTGTTCTTCTGACAGTCTATGGTGCTTTCAATATTTGTCACTGAAACCACGATCCAAATGTATCAATTCTTCCAAGTGTATCTTCCTCATTCGTTGTCCAGATTTCACGTGCATATGAAGAGATTAAAAATGCCACGTCTTGGGTCAAGCACACCTTAGTCTTCAAAGGGACATCTTTACTATTTAGCACTTTAAAGAAGTCGCTCGCAGCAGATTTGACCAATGTAATAAGCATGTCATTTGATTTCTTACCTGCTACTTCCAGGAGTGTTGATTGCAGATCCAAGTAAAATGAAATCCTTAACACCTTCAATCTTGTCTACATTTTCCAGGATGTTGTTTATTCGTCAAGGTGTAGTCATTTTTGTTTGCTTTACATTGAAGAGTAATTCATACTGAAAGCTGTGATCTTTGAACACCATCAGTCAGCGCTTCAAGTCCTCTTGGTTTTAGCAAACAAGGTTGTATCATCTGCACATCACAGGTTGTAAATTAATCTTCCTTGCATCCTAATGCTATGTTATTCTTTATATAGTCAGTGTTCTCATAGAGATGGAATACGTTTTGTGAAAAAATACAATATTGACACACACTGTTCCTGACTTTATTCCATGCAGAAACACAGTTCTGTTCAAAAAACTGCCTCTTGGTCTATGCCCAGGTTCCATATAGAATTCTCGTTGTAGGAAATGTTATCCCCTTTCTGTTATGATCTACCTATTCTCATACCATCTGCCAGTGCAACAAAAGTAAGCCTCTCTCTGGTAACCTCTGCATTCAGCCAAGGTCCTCATGACATCAGCAATGATAACCCTCGTTCCATGTCCGCTTCTGAATCCTGCGTGAATTTCTGACAGCTCCTTATTTTTAATTCAGCAAAATATTAGTTTCATGTGATTCTAATGATACTGTTGAATAATATCCACATTCTATTGCATCGCCTTTCTTTGTAATGGGCACAATTAGTTGACTAGGTAACTCCACTTTTGAGCAATTCTACTTTATTCCCCAGGGAAACTCACACACGTTTTAAGAGACAACTATGACAATGATTGTAGCAAAATAATTTAAATAGCAAAACATTTGGAGATGACTCTAATTATCTATTAACTAGAGAATTGATCAATTATGATGATATTTATGTTGTAGGATACTAAACAACAGTGGCAGTTCTATATATTGGTATGGAACTTCAGCAGCTATTGAGTAAAAAAATTATTATGGTTCTATTATAGAACAGTTTAAAAACATTTAGCATATATACTTAGTAGTGTGTTAGTCTGGGTAGACTAGAGAAACAAAATTCATGGACATTCATAAGTGTATAAGAAAGAGCTTTATATACAAGAGCATTGAATATTGAGAAAACATCCCAGCCCAGTTCAGATCAAGTCCATAAGTCCGATATTAGCCCATATGTCTGATACCAATCTATAAAGTCTTCTTCAGACTCATGAAACACATGCAATGATGCCGAAGGCAGGAATATCATAGGTCAGTGGGTGGGAAGTCTTGTGGACCCAGTGGCAGTGTAACCATCTCAGCACTGGCAGGGCCTCGTGTGGCTTCTCCAGCTCCCAGGGATCTGGTTGCATCAGGGTAGGTCCGTGTGGGAGTCAGCTGAGAGAGTCTCCCACCTCCAAGGAGGAAATACCAGAGTTCCCAGAAACCTCAGGAGGCCATGCCCACACAGACGCCTCACTGGCTATGACCCGATTGACAGACTAGACTCCACCCCTTCACTTTTAATCCTCTCAAATCCCAAATTACCACCAAACTATGTAACTACCACAGTAGAATTAAAGGGAAAAAAATCATTTTGGGGTGTAAATAAGGGTGATCCTGTTGGGGAAGTATATACAAGAGCTTCAATCATGCTTGGAATTGTTCTATTATTTAAACAAGGTGCCGAGTACATATTATTTATAGTTTTTAGATTTTCACATCTGTTATATTAGTATCGTCTTAAAATAAGGGCTGTCTTAAGTGATGGGGTTGTTGTCATAGAAATAGTTTATCCAATTTCTCTTAGCAACATTCACATTTTCTGTGGTCACTGTGATAAATCAAAAATCAAATTCTGAATGCCCTGTAATAGAAATGTGAATTGACAATAAAGAGTTATCCATATTTTGTGGTCTTCGACTTCATCTTTTCTGAAACATCTGCATTTACACCGCACACGACCCTTCCCGCCCACATCAAAGGGGAGCTACAAAGGGGGTATGTCCAGGTTGTTTCCCTTTGAGGCTCTCGTCAAGGCGATGAGGCTTAGAGGCATCTTCAAAGGAAGTTTAAAATGTTTTTGACACAATAAGTAATAGAAATACTGCATACAGTTTTGTCAAACTTACTGAATTCTAAGCTTAATATATTTTACTAAGAAAAGAACAAATGTAGCAACAGATAGATGAAGGTCATTCTTTTGGGTTTGGTTATTTCTTTTTATTCCTTTTACAAAACAGTATTGTGGCAGTTATATAATCATTTGTCAATTTGAGGATTACGAATGTAGGGGTGGAGTCTAGCCTGACAATCAGATCATAGCCAATGAGGCCTCTGTGTGGGCATGGCCTTCTCCTGAGAATTCTGGGAAATCCTGCATTTCCTCCTTGGAGGCAGGAGAGAGTCTCTCTCACTACTTCACTCCCTGAGATACATTGCAGCTGACTAGACAACCTGGACCGACCCTAGTGCCCTGAGCCGGACAAGCCGCATGGACACAACCAGACCTCTGAAGCCGGAGAAGCCACAGAGAGACCCCTGCCAGCGCTGGGATGCTTACAATGCCTCTGGACCCAAAGACTGTCTACCCACCGTCTTGTGATTGTCCTGCATTTGGCTTCATTGCATGTGTTTCGTGAGTCTGAAGAGGACTTTATAGATTGGTATCAGACATATGGGCTAAAATCAGACTTATGACCTTGGACTGGACTGGGTTGGGATGTTTTCTTAATGTACAATTCCTCTTGTATTTAAACCTCTCCCTTATACACATATTGTGTCCATGGATTTGTTTCTCTGGTCTACCCAGACTAACACAGTCATGCACAGTACATCAGGTGTAAGTGAATTTCTTTTAGTGTTTCTGCAAACCTTCATTTCTTGGGCACAACCACAAGCACTAAAATAAAGCTCTACTATAAAATGTGGGGGAAAGAAATCTCTTTTCTTCCACGGCTGCTCTGTACAACAGTTGGGCCTCTTTTCTTTAACCAGCCCCAAGGCAATGTGCTGCTTAATGTCAACAAGATAAGTCCAAATCTCATTCAATTGAATATCAATTCAGGTATAAAGAGTCAATCCCTGGAATTTCTGTGTATTGGGCAGGTCCCTGAGGTGGTGGAGAGCAAGTCTTTGTATACTATAAGAAAAGACGAAGAGAAGGATAGAACTGAGAAAGTACATGTGGGAAAAAGAAGTAAAAAAATCTAAAGATGTTCTTTGTTCAGGTTCCTAAGAAAGAAAAATGTACCAGAAGCAAAACACACTGAAGCCTCACTAAAAAAATGTTATTGAACTGCTGAAATAAACTTTTGTTTGTGTGTGAGAGAGAATTTTTAAACTTCCCACTCAGAAGTAACCTAGACAAAAATGTGCTATCTTCACCCAGGGGACCTATAACCTTGCTTTCCCTAAGTTAAATCAAGTAAATACAATTATAAGCACTGGCTGTTGAAAGTAGAAGCAGATCTATTTTGAAAGTCAAAAGGAGAGAGATTGTAGAAAAAGAAAAAGGGAAATGTTACGTTTTGTTTCTAAAACCAGTGAGATCTTACCCCTTAGGTCTAAATATTTATCTGAGTGGCTAATAAAAAGGAAGTAACATAAAACTGAAGTGACATGGCGGCTTTAAAGACATACAAATTCATTTCATATTATATATACATATATAATATATATGTATATGTGTACATATATAGGAGCCGTGAGCTCATACCTGCAGGAAAAGGGTAAAGTCACATGGAAATAAGAAAAGTAGACATGTCAGTCACATGTCGGCCTTATGTTGCCCAGGAAATGCCTGACCACCAGATCTTAAGGCATAACTGGAATGTAGTGTGCAAGTGGACAGTGTTGGAACCCAGCACAGCAGTCGCAATGGGGTTCTTCACGAGCCTTTTCTTGAGTTCCACACCTAACCAACTTCCACTGTGATCTCTGCCTCTGATCCTCCTGTTCCTCCTACCACACACATCTTCTGTGCACTCTGGTTTTTCGCACCTACTGCCTTCTCATCAGACACCAAATCGCCCCATAAACTGTGACCAACTCACCACTTGTCTTTCTGTATGAGCAGGAAACGTCCTATGCTTTCTGTTGTCACAGTAAGACATCTCGGGATTCTAGCCAGCCTATCAACTGACTTTCCCTATGTCAAATGCATGGACAGAAATGAAATACAGAACATGACCACCCACGCATCGGCAGCCTTTCAAATGATTGCTTTGTCTAGGGAATGGCCTCCCCCACAGAGTGAGCCCACTAGGTACAATATCCTCTGCTCCACCATGCACTTAGTAGGGCATGTAACACAAAATTAACTTCACAAAGCATAATTCTACCTTCTACTGTTCTTTTCTTTGATTATTTTAACACAGATTTAGTGAGTGTCTACATTACGTAATTTGCCCCGTGCCGAGCATTGAGGGATGTGAAATAAAGCCTTCTAACAAAAGAGACAGATCCAATTAAAGGAGAGTGTTGAAATTCCAGGCATACTTACTAAGTATGAAAGCGGTAGTGTAGGGTGATTCAGAAGAGGTCACATATTAGGGTGAAAGATACGTGGGTTCAAATCCCAGCTTTGACATTTTCTGGCTGTGGACTTTAGACAAGTTACTTACTGTGTCTAAGCCCTAAGACCTCATGTATATAAAAAATGCAACAAAACTTTTTTATTGGTCAGGAATCATAAGGGCCTGATTTGAAATACTTAGCTGAGGCATTATAAATACTTGGAGGGAGGGAGAGAGAGAGAAATTATCATTATGAATTATTACTGAGCTGTCACATTTTCCCAGAATGTTTAAAGGAAGTTTTAATTCTATAGTAATAGAGAGAAAAAGACTTTAGATAGCTGTCAAGTCCAAAGGGATATTGGGAAAACGTCTCAACAAACACAAAGACCTTTTTCAGGATATGATTTTATCCTTGCTCACGTATAGCCTCTGCCTGCTTGAGATTCAGTCAAGGAACGAGGGCCACGCCAATCCAAACTCTCTGAGCTGCTTTCAGTCCTTAGGTGATTTCACGAAGTCCTCCTCGCTTACCAGAAACTACAGGGTCACCAGAGCACGCTGAAGATCCTTTATCATTAAGTAACAAGGAGCTTTGGGTAGTGGAGAAGAAAAAAAGGCAGTGCTAAATATCCCATTTTCTCCTCCACACTTGCAGAACCTTTTTATATTGCTGCGAAGATATGTGACTGGTCTGGTGAATGAAATGGGAGCAAAGCACATCTCACTTCTAGACAGTAGTCCTTGAAAGCCCATGTGCTTTCCCTGCTTTGGTGACTGGCAATAAGCCAGTGGGAAATGATTCTTTGTTGGGCCAAGTCACAACAATTTCAGGCTTAATTAGTTAGTGCAGAATAATCAGAATAGCTTCTAGTGCCATAGATAACGGTTAAATCAGGGCTTGGAACCAGTTCATTCTGGTTCAACCCACTGCTGAGAACTTGCAATTCTGTCTTTGATAGGTTAACTCAAGATCTACTCATTGTTAAATCAGATAACAGCCAGACTCTTTATTATGCCAAATTCTTTTCTGCCCAGAATAAATACCCTTTACTTAGCTGCTTTAATATTAAGCCATCCAGTAGCCACAGTAAATCTCTTCCAGTCATAGTCTTTCTAAGAGAATATAAAGTCAGTTATGACCGATGTAGTGAGGTTAAAATGTAATGCTTTCTCATTTGATCACCCTTTCAATCCATTTTAAAGTTGTTTCAGTTTGTCAAATTTTGTTCTTTTATTTTGATAAAACTTTTTTTAAAATCTTTTTATTGGGGCTCATAAGGCTCTTATCACAATCTGTACATACATCAATTGAGCAAAGCACACTTATACGTTCGTTGCACTCGTCATTCTCATAATTCACCTTCCACTTGGGTTCCTGGAATCAGCTTGGTTTTCCTTTTTTTCCACCTCCCCATCCCTTCCCGATCCCACCCCTGGTCCCTTGATAGTTTATAAATAATTATTATATCTTATCTTACACTCCCCAGCATCTCCCCTCACCCGCCTCCCCATTGCCCAGCTCCCAGAAAGGAGGTTACACATAGATCTCTGAGATCGGTTCTCCCTTTCTACACCCCCTTCCCTCCTGGTGTCACCACTCCCACCGCTGGTGTTGAGGGGTTCGTCTGTCCTAGATTCCCTGTGCCTCCAGATCCCCACTGCACCGCTGTACATCCTCTGGTATAACCAGGTCCTCAAGGTAGAATTGGGGTCATGATAATTGGGAGGGGAGGAAGCGTTCAGGAACTAGAGGAAGGTTTTGAGTTTCATTGTTGCTACACTGAACCCTGAGTGACTCATCTCCTCCCCACTACCCCTCTGGAAGGGATGTCCAGCTGTCTACAGATGGGCATTGGGTCCCCATCATGTACTCCCCCTCTTTCACGGTGATGTGATTCTCACCACCATGTAGCAGACACCAAGGAACAAAAACAATCATTGTGTGATCACCTTCCTCACATAATCGCTGAAGACGAAAGTGTGCATAAGCAAGTGTGATGAAGAAAGCTGATGGTGCCCGGCTACTGAGAGATATAGTGTCTAGGGACTTAAAGGCTTGAAAGCAAACAAGCGGCCATCTAGCCCAGAAGCAACCAAGCCCACACGGAAGCAGCACACCAACATAGGTGATCATGAAGGGCAGAGGAGACCAGGTCTCAAACAACAAAGGTGGGGTGGTGGTGAGAATCACAGCACCGTAAAACTTTTTTTTAAGTCAATTCCTACTCATGTGAACCATGCATTTCTAATGCTAGTTTATTAGAGCACTTGCCTTATTCCAGGCTCACCTATTAAATATACTTACTACCAAGGCTCATAACAACCCTGAGCACTTGACTATTAGGGAGAGGGTGCTTAAAGGAGTTATCAAATGCAGGGGAATACTATACAACACTGAAGAATAACCGTGCAGCTGAAACACCACGCTGCATGGTTGAACTTGGAATACGTTATACTGAGTGATGGCAGAAGGCAGTTACAAAAGAAAGCTATCGTACGTGCCTACTCTTATAAAGGAAAATCTGAGACATGTTTTTGTACCCAAAAATACCCAAACTTTGATGGTTAAGGGGACATGTGGAGGGTAAAGAATAGGCTAGAGGTGGACTGGCATTAACTGGCGTGAAAGCAAAGAGAGTATTCCATAAGAGAGAAAAGAGGTATCAAGATGGGGGCAGCACAGGGCCGGCAAGCTACCGGGAAGTTTGTTAAGTAGTTTAAGTTGGTGAATATAAAATCGGTTTGCTGGGGTGTCAAACCTCAAGTAAGTCACAATAAAAAGAGTTGGAGAGAGTGGAGAGAGACGTTTGTGAGAAAAGATGGAATTAAAATGGAAAGTAATTTTTCTAGCTTTTTTCAGGTCCCCTCAGGTTGCCAAACCTCGTTTTCTTTCTTTTTCTTTGAACGTTTTCTTGCAAATTAGGTGAAGGTTTATAGAGCAGATCATAGTTAACTTTCAACAATTCATGCATGATTTGTTTCAACCTATCTATTTTCAAGGTCAAAAAACTGAAGTACAGGGATCACTCGTGGTTTGGAGGAGAGAAATTGCTTAATAGAAGCTAAGGCTGACACAAACAAATTCAAAACAATTCTCAGCCGTTGAGTTGACTCTGACTGCTAACAGTCCTGAGACAGAGTAGAAGTGCTTTTGTGAGTTTCCTAAACTTGAACTTCTAGTGGGTCTTTCTCCCATGGACATTTTTACATACGATAAAATATGACAGTCCCTTAACACTGACCTCATTCACAGGACAGATTCCATAATGGGTCATGAGCATGACCTGTTTGGTCTTTTCTTGCTTTTCTGCCTTCTTAATTACTTTCATTAGTGCCAAAAGCACCAAAATATGTGAATCATATGCCAATAAAACAATTTTAAAAACAAGAAGAAGGGTCACATTATCAAAAAGAATTGGTCAGGCTTCGACTCTTTTGGAGGTTGGATACAATCAAGAACGTATGCTACGGATCAACAAAGGAAAACTTTAACTTGTCAGGTCTCATTTTACTTGAATCCACAGTTAACACCCAGGGAAGCAGCAGCCAAGATATCCAAAGACATGTTGTATGTAGTCAAATCTGCTGCAAAATGCCTCTTGAACGTGTTAAAGAGTGATGCTGCCACTTTGAGGACCAGGTTGTGCCTGACCAAGGCAGGGTATTATCAATCACTTCATCTTCACCAGAAAGTTGGACCACGAATAAAGAAACCCAAGATTTGACACATTTAAATATGACCAAAAAAAAAAAAACACTGAGAGTATCGTGGGCTGCCAGAAGGGCCAATCTGTCTTGGAAGTACGGTTAGAATGGCCCTTGAAAGCAAGTGTAGAGAATCTTCATCTCACTTACTTGCCACATTATCCGAAGAGACCAGTCCTTGAAGAAGGACTTCATGCTTGCCAAAGCAGAGGATCAGAAAAAGAGAAAAGATTCCCATATCCAAGCAATGAACCCCGGGGCTGCCACAGTGGAAAGAGTATGAGGACCACGCAATATCGTGTTAGGCTGCACGTGGGATGGCTTTGAGTTAGAAGAGACTGAACGGCACCACACAACAAAATCAACATTAAATTGGTGAAAAGGGGTATGGTAGTTACATAACTGGTTGTCAATTCAAGAGGATTAAGAGTGAAGGGATGGAGTTTAGCCTGTCAATCAGCTTGATCACCACATTGATATCCCTAAAGAGATAAGTAGCTGCTGGAGGTGGGACACACACTCACTCCCTAGGAGACATTCCTGATGACAAGCCTGATGGAGCTACACTGATGCAGCCCAAGCCCTGGACCTGAAAGAGCCATGTGGAGACCCACACCAGCACTAAGAAGCTTCTACTGCCACTGGATCCACAAGACTTTCCATTGACTGGCCTATGATCTTCCTGGATTAGGCATCATTGCATGTGTTGCATGAGTCTGAAGAGGAATTTATAGACTGGTATCAGACAATGGGCTAATATTGAACTTATGGACTTGATCTGGACTGGGCAGGTATGTTTTCTTAATATCCAATTGCTCTTTGATATGAAGTTCTCTCTTAGACATATATGAGTGTCCATGAATTTGTTTCTCTAGTGTACCAGGACTAACATGGGTGAGAATATACTCCGTTATCCTTGAGTTTCTCAGAAAGAAATTTGTGTTCTTTTGCTACGCGGGTACAGTGATTTGTCCCCAACACAGATCCCAAAAATAAAGAAGTAAACATCTAACCATGCTGAAAAAAAAAACATTATCTGAATAAGACTAAATGTGCCCATAAGCTTTGTACCAGTTAAGCAGTTGTTGGTTAATGTACCTCTGATCTTCCTGTCACTTAACTAGAAAATGTGCACTGATAATCCCTGTAATGATATTGTTATTATCTTAAAGGACAGCTAACCATATGGATGCAAGAAACGTTTCCAGTAAAGGACTGCCTGGTATCTTGAGCGATCCAACTTTTGACAACTCTCCAAAAGTGATGACACAGAAAGTTAGATTTTAATTATTTCACTCAGTAACCGAAACATCTAACTTTTCATCTTAGACTATATAAATCCAGCATCAATAAACAAAATGGAAGGTAATTAACTAAAGAACACCAGGCAATATACACGGCAGTTATTGTGGTTTCTATAAGCACACGAAATGGAATATTGTGACTAGTATGTTTTTCATTAATAGTCAAATAAATCTCCAAATCCAGTACAGGATGTGGTGAGCAATATTGTGCCAGAACAATAGAAGGGATCGCATTTGGTTATTTCACACACAATTGACAAATTTCATCAGTCATCTTCCTGATACTCTTTGTTATATGAGTACACTGGTTCAAGTACCAACATAAGACACTAGCCCCAGGGCTGGATAGGACAGAGGCTGTACACTGTTACATATGAGGGCTGGAGACACAGGGAATCCAGGGTGCATGATACCTTCAGGACCAAGGGTGTGAGGGGCGATGCTGGGAGTGTGGAGGGTGAGTGGGTTGGAAAGGGGGAACTGATTACAAGGATCCACATGTGACCCTTTCCCTGGGAGATGGGGGGAGAGAAGGGGGGGAGGGGAGACTCCGAATAGAGCAAGATATGACAAAATAACGATGTATAAATTACCAAGGGCACATGAGGGAGGGGGGAGATGGGAGGGAGGGGGAAAAAAAAGATGACCTGATGCAAAGGGCTTAAGTGGAGAGCAAATGCTTTGAGAATGATTGGGGCAGGGAATGTATGGATGTGCTTTATACAATTGATGTATGTATATGTATGGACTGTGATAAGAGTTGTGTGCGTCCCTAATAAATTGTTTTTTTAAAAAAATAATAAATTTTTAAAAAGACACTAGCCCAGGGAACAGGCAATTAGATGTGTCCATCTACTTTCTGTGTCTACCACTTCTCTGCCACTGCTGTGGCTTGTGTGTTGCTGTGATGCTGGAACCTATGCCACTGATATTGCAAATGCCAGTGTGGTCACTAGTGGAGCTTCCAGACTAAGAACACACCAGGAAGGAGCCTCTAAAAAACCTTTGAAACTGGTTATATATATATAGTTATAGTTATATATATATGGTTATAACTATATATATATATATATAGAAGGCACCCTATTAAAACTAAACAAGTGTATGTCTAAGAGAACTTGTCTGCAGTCATCCGCTTATCACATAGACATATTAAAAAACATTTTTTGTTTGAATTAAATATCTGCATGTATGAAGTAGAACCCTAGGGCTATTCTTTTATACTTATCTTCATGTACGATGTTTGCCGCTCCTGAAAAATAATAAATCTATATTGAAGATAAAGTACTGTTTTAGATGCCCGGAATGGAGTTTTGATGAAACACACCCCTCTAGTCTTGATGGCAAGAAGAAATATAGTTGGATTTTTATTTGATGAAAACTCCACAATTTTCTTCTGCTTACTGCTTACCTTACTTTTTCTTTTCAGGAAATGGTTGTCTACATAATATTTAACTCATTATAGTGTCTTGTGAATCACTGGAAATAAAACTATCAGGGCAGCATAATTCTATCTGTCAAATTTTAATTACATAACCTCAATTATTATAATTCTATGTGCTGAATAATTTAAATTTAAGTTTTACTTGTACCTAAAAATCTCATTTTCAACATGTGAACTTATTAATTTATTCAATATATGCATATATATAGACTGTAGATTATGAATGAAACATGATGATATATGCATTAATGAATAATAAGTGGTCTGCACCTCATCGAGTTTATTTAGGGAGACAAATAATAATCAAGTAAACAAGAAATAAATTCATAACTTTAAATTGTGATAAGAGCTTTGGATGAAATCATAATGGATAGGGGTCTCAATGAGTTTGAATCAACTCTACAGCAAACAACTAAATACTGTGTTCTATAACAAGTGAGTGAAATGATCTTTATTTATTTTAAAAATTCATTTGGATTTAGAATGCCATATGACATTTAAAGGACTAAGAATTCATCACTCTGATACACACAATCAGAAAATCTGAACAATCTAAAAATCAACAATTCTTAAATGGATCTGAGAATTGAAGTCAAAGGACAAACAGCTGGCCAGAAATAATGGAGAGATATATAGGCGGTTATAGAGAGCCACATTATGGAGACTAGAAAACCAGAGGTGCAAAGAGAACTCAAGTGGAGTTCTAAACCATGTAGATGGATTAGAAGCTCAGCATGTTGAGATGCTGTTTCTCTCTAAAATTAAGTGTGTATATTCACCTTGATCTCATTAAAAATGTAGCAGGACTTTTTGTTGTTGTTGTAGACACGGACAGTCTATTTTTAAATTCATATAAAAATGAGAAGAGCTAGAACAGGAAAGATAATTTTGAAAAAGAACAAAGCTAAGGAGTCACATTATCTGATTAAGGTTACAGTAATCGAGACATTATGTTATTGGCAGAAGAATGCATGCGCAGCTCAGTGGAATATTATAGGGAGTATAGAAATAAGCACACACACATAGAGTCAACTGACTTTTTACAAGGTGAAAAAACAACTCAATGTATGGGACCTGAATGATACCTTTCACCTCATAAAAAATAACAACAAATATCTCATGTAACTACATGAAGTATGAAACTTTTTTAAATGTCTACCAAGAATAGGGACAAACTTTGATGATCTTGGGTTGGGCCAGGAATTTTCTTTTTTTTTTAATCACTTTATTGGGGGCTTGTACAACTCTTAGTACAATCCATATATACATTCATTGTGTCCAACACATTTGTACATTTGCTGCCATCATCATTCTCAAAACATTTGCTTTCTATTTGAGCCCTTGATTTCAGCTCCTCATTTTCCCCCTCCCTTCCCACTCCCCCTCCCTAATGAACTCTTGATAATTTATAAATTATTATTTTGTCATGTCTTACACTGTCTGACGTCTCCTTTCACCCACTTTCCTGTTGTCTGTCCCCCAGGGAGGAGGTTATATGTAGATCCTGTAATAATTCTTTAATGTGACACCCAAATCAGAACCAGTATATACAAATTATGTATAATATAGAAATACATATATTGAAATCTATGTAAACAGAATTGAATTCGACTCTATGTAAAAGATACTAGTTACAGAATGAAAAATATATCATGGACTAGAAAAAAGTAATTGCAAATCATATAGCTGATAATAAAGCTGTTTGTCTTCAGGATATATCAAGACTTCTCAAATTTCAACACTAGGAACTATACCAATAAAAGGCTTCCATAAACAATTCACCAAAGAAGATAAACAGATGACAAGTAAGTATATGAAAAATATGCTCAATAACGTTAGTCATCAGAGAAATGTAAATTAAAACCTAAATGAAATCTTTCTACACATTCATTGGAATGCCAAAATATATTCTTACATGGCAATACTACGTACCGTGAAAACAGGGCAATTAGAAGGCTCATCTAGTGCTTGTGGGTACTACCATTTTGGAAAAGAGTTTGGCGGTATTTTATGAAAGCAAACATACACTTAATATTGCATAGCAATCCAATTGCTAGGCAGTTGTCCCAGAGAAATGGACACTGATAAGCATTCGATGGCGCCTACCGCCAACAGTGCGTGGCTATTTATTGAAGTTTTATTCGTTATCATCCAAAGCTACCAGCAACCTGTTCATTTTTCAAATGATACATGTATAAATGAACTTAAAAGTATTGTGCTAAGAAAAATAAACCAGATAGTTATAATCTATGATCTCATTTAAACAACAAAACCCAAAGTATAGGAATGAAGAGCAAGTGGTCTCAGCAGGAGAGAATTTGGGGTTGGGGGGTAAAGCTGCTTTAAGCTTCATTTTAGTGGCAAATAGATGGCTGTGTGCACTTGTCAAACCTCAGGGAACTCTACCCAAAGTAAGAAGGACAAAGAAAATAAAATCAGATTAGAAATCAATGGAAAAGGAAACATTGAACAGAGAAAATCAATAAATCAAAAGTTGATTCTTTGAAGATAAACAAGTGGCCATCTCGCTCAGAAGCAACAAAGTCCACATGGAAGAAGCACACCAGCCTGTGTGATCATGAGGTGTCAATGGGATCAGGTATCAGGCATCTAAGACCCATACCCAATGTGAATGCAGGGATGGGGAGCATGGAGTGAGACCCAATGCCCATCTGTAGACAATTGAACATCCCCTCACAGAGGGGTCACAGGGAAGAGATGAGCCAGTCAGGGTGCAGTATAGCACCAATGAAGCACACAACTTTCCTCTAGTTCTTTGGTGCTTCCTTCACCCCATTATCATGACCTCAATTCTACCTTACAAATCCGATTAGACCAGAACATGCACACTGCTACAGATAAGAGCCCGCAACACAGGGAATCCAGGATAGATAGACCCCTCAAGGCCAACAATGAGAGTAGAGATACCAGGAGGATTAGAAGAGGGTGGGGGGAGAAAGAAGGAATTGATCACAAGGATCAACCTAGAACCCTCCCAGGGAGACAAATAATGGAAAAGTGGGTGAAGAGCAATGGAGGACGATATATGATATGGAAATAATAATCTATAACCTATCAAGGGTTTGTAAGGGAGGGCGGGTGGGGGAGGGAGGGTGAAGAAATGGGGAGCAGATTTCAGGGACTCAAGTGGGAAGAGAATGCTTTGAGAATGATGATGGTGGCATATGTGCAAATGTGCTTGAGGCACTGGATGAATGTATGGATTGCAATAAGAGATATAAGAGCCCCCAATAAAAGTGTTTTGAAAAAATAATAATATACTGTGATCTAGAAATGTGTTTGTGCACTCAGAATAATATCAATAAATCTGGATCCTAAAAACAAAAAAAATAGAATGGACAAACTCCGAATCCTACTGGTAAAACAAAATACAAATGGAAATATCAGAAATAAGAGAGGTGACACGTCACTGTAGTTTCTACAGATATTAATAGAATAAAATGGAAATATTAAAATGTATGACAATAAATCAAAAGTTTGTATAAAACACACAAATTCTTTGAGACCAAAAAAATGAAATCTCAAAAACAACTTGATAAATTAAATACTATCTATATCTACTTTAAATTTTTATTTTCTAAGTAAAGTATCACAAAGAAAACTCCAGGCCTTTAGGCCTATCAAACATTTAAGGAACAAATTATATCACTTATACGACAACTCTTTAGAAAACTTAAAAGGTGGATGTCAGAAATATATTTCTTTTTCTATTACTACCATAACTAATTACCACAAACTCAGTGACTTAAATGCAGAAACAAAACAAAAAATTATCTCACAGTTCCATAAGTCAGTCTTGACTCAGTTGGGTGAGACAAGTGGTATGGCAGGCTCTTTCTAGATCTCACAACGTAAAAATCAAGGCCCTGAGAGCTTCCAGTTAAGAATACAGCCACTGCCGGGGAGTCCTTCTAAGCCTCTGTGACCAGCTCTGAAATCACTGCTGAGGCCTATAGAGAGTTCGCCTTCCCTATTCCCTGCCTTCCAATTCCCACACGTGCAATCTCTGCACTGGGAACATTCCGGCTCCTCTCCCCTGCACAGCCAAGTGCTGTAGCTCTTTTCCCTCCACCTGGAAATTGCTCAGTTCTAGTCCTCTGGGCGAGCCAGCCCACCACAACTGGCGCTCTCCCCATCTCAAACTCTCATCAGTGTTCGTTCTTTCTTGGGTCTAAGAGGTCCTCAGAACAACAGCTCTGAGTCTTTGGTCTAAATGATACACCGTGATACAGTCTCTTCTTGTTGGTGGTGGTAAGAATTCTCAAACTTCTTCAGGACTGGCCCAGATGTAAGGAAACCCCTTGTCAAGTTTAAGGCATGCTCCTCCCACCAACACCAATAATTGATGATCCCCTTGGTGGACTGAAAGTCACTCAGTTTTCCTAGTAAACTGACTACTCCCTTTGGCGGACCATAAGTCACTCAATTTTGATAGTCTCAGCCAATCATTTGTGGGAGTTACAAAGCCATATAAAAGCAATTAACTACATCCCAATATTATATTATATTGTGTTGTCTTGTATAGCCTTGTGATATGATATATATATTAGATTCTGGCCAGAGCTGTAGGTCTGAACTCTAAGAACTGGACCATATTTCTATAATTGGGTTATCATTTTAGAGTTTCAATATGTCTGTATATGGGATAATTGGTCATGATGAGACTTTGTTTCATAAAATATGTGTCCTCACTTCTTACAACCCACCCAAACTTGCACCATTGAGTACAGTCTAACTCATAGAGACCCTACAGAAACCTGATAGGATTTCTGAGGCTATAAATCATGAAAGCAGGCTGCTTCATTCCTCACCTAAGGAGAGGTTCCCAAACCCAACCAAACTAATTGTCATCAAGGCAATTACTACTCAGAGCAACTCTCCAGGACAGAGCACTGCCCCTGGGGGTCTCTTTATGGCAGTAGAAGGCCTCATCTTGCTCGCTAGGAGCAGCTAGTGGTTTGGAACTGCTAGCTTTGTGGTTCATAGTCTTATGCCACCAGAGCTCCAAGGTGAGGCTAGTGGGTCTGAACCGCCAACCATTTGGTTAGCAGTCCAACCCTTAACCCACTGCACCTCCATAGTATTTGTTTACAATGATCATCATAGGTCTTCAAGTCCATCTTTTGGGAATTTACTTCACTTTATGAAATTGGCTATTTTATTTGTACCCAAAAAGGAACACTGATGGACTAGTTGGTTACACATGCTAACCACATGGTCAGATGTTAAAAATTACCAGTAGCTATATAGGAGAAAGATGTCCTCTAGGGTCATTGTGAGTCGGAATCAACTTGATGGAAATGAGGACTGAGGCTTGAGAAGGTCCAAAGAAGATCAGTTACCTATGGCCATTCAGCTACACGGTGGTGGGGAAGGACTGGGGCTCCGAACTTCTGGTTTTAAATGTCTTTCTCTTGCCATTACATCAGGCTTCCCAACGTAGGCACAGAAGAGAGCGCTTCATGCAAATGGTGAAAGAGAGCTCTAGCAGATGTAAAAAAGGGTATCAGGTAAAGCAACAGTGGCTAAGTAAAGCTAAAAACAAATTAGTGATCTGGGAGGTAGAGCTTGATTCAATGATATACGAATTCAGGACAGAAGAATATGATAGGTGGAAGTCTGGGTGAGGAAGTTAAAAATTACTGACTGTGTAGACAGAGAAACACATGGATATTAATGTTGCTGCTGGTTTACTGGAACAAAGCAAGAACATGGGAAGAGGGTGATGTGAGCAGGATGCAGGTAGAAAACAACGACAAAGGAAAAGGTACTGAGTCAGAGAGCTGGCTGTGCCTTGCTGAGTTCACTGAGAGACAGCATGCATTGATTAATGTGTTTCAGGAGACCGGGCTTCCACTGACGGAATAAACAAAGTCTAAAGGTGGAGGAGAGTTTCTCTGGTGAACTGGAGGCTGGCTTTTTTTTTTTTTTAGCTTGGCTTTTTATGAGAATAAAAACCCTCGTCTCTCTGCTACAGATCCACTGGTGATTTTGAACTGCTGATCTTAAGGTTGGCATCCCAATGTACAAGGAGTCACTAGGGCCCCCTTTTTAGTGCAAATACAATTAAATAAATGAATAAGCTATTTCAGAAAGTGAAGTAAATTTCCAGAAGATGGACTTGAGGACCTATGATGATCATTATAAAGGCGGGACCCGAGAGAAACTGGAACAGCCCTACTAGGTGGAGCTTTCATCGGATGCCTTTTGCCCCGCTACAGGATCACTGAGTGACTCACTCTGAGTCGGGAAGGTTCTCTCTGGTCACATTGAATTTTTTCATAAAAGCAGCTTCACTCAAACTTCATTTTTATGATAGCCAATTTAAGAGAATCGTGTGAGACTGTGATATTTTGTTTCTTGATCAGTAAAAATGCCACAGAAATTGTTGTGATGTTGAGCACAACTTATAAGGACAGCGCTGTGGGAAAAACTCAGTGTACGGGTGGTTTTCTCATTTCAGAAAAGGTGAAATGTTGATTGATGACAAACCTCGTTCTGGATGTCCATCAACTTCCTAAATAGCTGAAAATGTCAACTCACAGTGCATTTGGAATTCTTTCCACCAGGTCAGACTATTAGGCAAGCTTTCTATTTAGAGATTCTGTAAAGATTGCACAACAGTTTGCAACCAAAAAAAAAAAAAAGACCTTCTTTGTGGCAGACAGGGCACTGGTTTTGCCACCACGATAACGCAGCTGCTCAGGCCGCCATCTCAGTGTGCCAGTTTGGGGCCAAAAACAGTGTGCCTCTTTTACCCCATGACCTGACTCACCTGACCTCGCTCCATGGGACTTCTTTTTGTATCCATAAAGGAAGAGGAACACAAGGAGAACCATTGGAGGACATAGAAGGGGTGAATTAAAAAAAAGGGGGGGGGGAGGTGCAGTCAACCATGCAAACGGGTGAGTTTGAAAAATGTTGCTAAGAATGGAATCACCGATTAGACAAATGTATTAAGTGTAATAGAGAGTACTTTGAAGGTGGGCTTGGAAAAATATTTAAATACTTAGTTTTGAAAAATAATTTCCAGTTTGGGGGGAGTACCCCTCGTACATTATACTTGGAAGAAATTAGTGAAAGGTTATGCTTGGGGCAGTGGCGGGGGTTGGATGGAAATAGTTCATACACTTAACTGGAATGAGGTTGTGGTGTAGAGGACCCAGGAGACAGGGGACAAGCCAGAGAGGCAGAAATGTCCACTGAAACTTGGGGCCCTCAAGAAGAAAGCAGTATTTTGTCAGTGTTTTAATTCTGTAAGTAGACTGTCACTGGTTGGCTTGAGAGAGTGGCTACTATGTAATTTCACAGAAGAGGACTTTAATTTCATGAGCGCTCTTCAGTCATCTAATTTGTACTTCAGGTCAATATCAAGTATTTGCCTGTTTTGTTCTTAAATATGCCTGAGAGTAGAAATGAGGTATGTGTATACCAGAAACATAAGATATCTCAAACTCTTATCTGTGAATTTTGTATTGACAGAGGAGAATTCAAAGATCAGATTAAATTCAGAGCAATGACTGAATTCCTGCTCAGAATTAATGTGCTCCATCATTTGAATGAAGTTTTCAAAAGTAAATACCGCTCATTTTTCAGTCAGAGCACTGAACTTGTGTTATATTTCCAATTCACTCAAGTAATTGAATCATATTTTAATAATCTGTTTTATAATTATGATAAAATATTCTAAGATGGAAATTATGTTTGGCCATTTATGCAAACTTTCATTTTGTGTAAATTAATATTACTCATGGCCTGGTATGCCTCAGAGCTTAAATATTTAAATGGTGTTTAATATAATTATCCCCAATGGATAAAACTATTTTGGAAAAAAAAAACAAGATAGCACTGTGCCATATTAAGAAAATGTATTATCCCTAAATTTACTCAATACCTAGAAAAAGTGCTCCAATTCATTTCAAACATTTTGTTCTATTCCTTTGTATCTTTGTTTATACTTAGGGCATTTTTCATTTAGAATTTCTGGAAGCTAAATAGCCCCATATTGATTGTTTCTATCTTTGGTAATTGTTATGCAAAGATAAACTCAATAATCCCACCTACTCCTGCAATGTGACTCATCTAGAAATAAATTTTTGCCTCCACCTTTTGAAAGTGGAATTGACCATTGTGACTTGCTTTCTCCAATAAGAAATTAACAGGCAGAATATGAAAAATGTTTGAAAAACTTCCTCTCTTGTGACTCTAGTCAGAACCTTGAGATCACAGTGAGAATTAGTCTGGGCTAGTGTGGTAGTTACATGATCTGTTGTCAATTTGAGAGGATTAAGAGTGAAGGAGTAGAGTCTAGCCTGCCGATCAGGTCACAGTTGATGGTGCTAAGGAGATAAAATAGCTCACTGGAGGCAGGACCCATGCTCACTCCCCGAGAAATATTCCTGATGACAAGGGAGCTACCCTGATGCAGCCTGAGCCCTGGAGCTGAGAGACCACGTGGAGACCCATGCCAGCACTGAGATGCTTCTACTGCCACTGACTCCACAGACTTCCCGCCCACTGGCCTGTGATCTTCCTGCATTTCGGCATTGTTGCATGTGTTATATGAGTCTGAAGAGGACCTTATAGATTAGTACCGGATGTATGGGCTAATATCAGACTTATGAACTTGATCTGGACTTGTGTGGGATGTTTTCTCAATATACAATTAGTCTTTATCTAAAGCTCTTTCTAACACACCTATGAGTGTCTATGAATGTGTTTCTATAGTCTACCCACACTGACACAGCTAGCCTATTGGAGCTGTCACCTGAAATAGAGGAAAGACACCCTGGCTGACACGTAACAATAACACTTATAAGTAAGGCTACATTGGACCATCCGGTCCCATTCAAACTGCCAGATAACTGCACTTACATGAATTGCTCAGGAAAGAACATCAGATGACCCATCCAGTTGAATTCAGACCAAACTGCTGTCTTCCAAAATTGTGAACAGTAAAAAAATTTGTTCTAAGTCACAATAAATTGTGAATCATTTTTTACATATCATGAAATAACTAATACACTAAGATTCACTGCCATCCACTGAAAAAAAGTGGCATTTGTTTGCTTAAACAAGAGTGGTCTAAAATAGTTTAATTACTCAGTGATATTATTATGACATGCTAGGATAATCACGTGTTTAACAAAGTAGTACATTAATTGTGTGCAGTGGAAGAGAACAAGGTAGGAATATTAATTCTAATTCTTAGTCTCACCCAATCACAATTTATATCACCATTAGCCTGGTCTAACTTAAGTCTTCCAAATTGTCAGAGATCGACAATTGTAGAAATGAATAATTTCCAAGTAGTTTCAACTTAAGTTAGAGGGGCAGTGAAAAGGGGGAAGTCCACAATCCTCAGGCTGGATTGACACAATGGCTGCAAGAAAGGACGTGAACATAGGAACCATCGTGACGATGGTGCAGGACCACTGCTAGTGGCAGAAAGGCTGCCGGTGCGTCATCCTGTTGTGCATAGTCACTATGGGTCAGCCCAACTTGATAGCACCTAACAGCAACCACCACAACTGCTGTCTTAGAAGTGCACACCATAAACCATCTGGTTAAGAAATAATGTATACTGGGAAACCGCCTCAATATTCTATTGGTGCATTATCACATGGCCAAATTAAACACAGGAAACTGTCCCATTCTCATTTACTTTCCATCATGTATGAGAAGAGCTGCTGCATAGAGCATATAAAATGGAATAACCGTGCACAATAAAAAGGCTGACAAGAGGCCACCAAGAATAAAGAAGTAAACACAAAATGGAAAGTGGCCTGAAGCCAAGACTATCAGACTAAACACTTGAGGTTGCACCCCAATTGGACTGAACACTCACGACCACACCTATGGCTACAGCCCCCCAAATTGTAAAAGAATCCAGCTGAGAGGCCAGAGGGGAGAGCTTTGGACCGCTGCAAAAAACAGAATTCTCACTCATCCCTCCCTCGCTCTTGCTGGTAAGTCTTGCCTGTTTTTCCTTGACTTGCTATAGATATGTGTGAATGGTTGTCGGAATAAAGTGGTTAAAGACTGTCTGGCTCATCAAGTATGTTATGCTTGTGAAAGGACCTGGCCTAGTTACTGTGGGAAGCTTAGTACCTAAAGGTTGCTGCCTGGCTGCCTGAGCTGACTGATTCCTAAGCCACAGAGTAGAAAAGCACAGAGCCTACAAGGTCGCTGCTCCAGTGCCTGAGCCGACTGATTCCTGAGCTCTCTGCCTTTGGTGGCACTGTCATAAGGTGCTCGAGACAGCTGGTGGGGAATAGGTCTACCTTGAATTTGGTTGAGATTAAGCCAGGATTGTCACTTGGCCCTGAACCACAGATGAGGCAAAAATGTATTACTGGTCATAGTCCGTTTATGCTTTTCATAAGACATAATCTTTATTTGTCACAAGGGAACTTTTAAAAACTTATCTTTTAGCCCCATTTACTGGAAATTTTTAATTTGTCTGAATAGGGCACTGTCATCTACTATATTTTATTCCAGCATGATGTGGTATTGCCGTGCCCCTTGTTAAATAAGAATTGACAATAAAGACAACAATGTAGAGCAGGAACAATGGCAAAGTCGTTCTGAAGGTACAAGGGGTCCCTATAGGAGACCCTGCTTTATTCGTCTGTTCTTCAGCTGAGGAAATATGACGCTTAGAGAATAAGGAGAAGCCTGGAGCCGAAACCCAGCTCCTCCATTATTGCTTGCATAACCTTGCTCAAGTCTTGCAGCCTGCCAGGTTTTCGCCTTATAATAGGGAAAGAAATGTCTTCTCATGAGGTTACCATGAGTAACATAAGATGCCAGGGATGAGACTCACAGACACGGAAATGCCATCTTACATAAGGAATGCTACCTTTCAGGAGGAAAATGTCACTGACGTCTTAACCCAAAGTTAGTTAATTTTCCTTGCTAGCCTATCATCTAATAGGATGCCAGGGCAATAGGGATCTTTGGATTGAAAGGGAAGAACCCTCTGTGTGCAAAAAACTTACCTGAAAGGTAGAATCAGGTATTTTGCCCAAATAGCATGAGAGCAAGAGACTAAAGAGAACAAAAAGTGACCCAAAAGAAGAAGGTGGTTTAAGCATTGCTGCTTCCCAACTTAACCCACGATAAGCTTGACAAATGGCCCCAAAGCAAAATTGCTTAGAGCACCTGATAGGTTGGTTTTAGTCTTAATGAATAGAACAGGCTAGGGAGAGAAAGGATTTTACAGTTTGATGTCCTTTGGAATAATAAACTTGATGAGAGACATTTGATTCTGGGGGCAGCTCATATCTTTATTGCTTTATATTTGAATATCAGGTTATTTCCAGTCCTCATTTTTTTGAAGCACAGACATATAAAAGCAGAGTAAGAGGAGAATTTTGCAGGTACAGTAAAAATAAAAGGGAATTGCTCTTCTAATTGACTTGCAGACTTACCCTATATGAATAATTATTCATGATGTCCTTTAGTTCTAGGATATAATAAGCTCGTTACCTCCTTGATAGCAACGAAAGAGGCCCTTTTATTGGGGTCATAATGATAAAAAAGAAAACCTGGAAAATGAGGGGCTCATACACGGGAAGAAAGGAAGGCTAAATACCTAAAACTCTAAAGAGTAACAGTAATACTTTTTCTCAAGGCAAGATTTTTAAAATGTTATGTAACAGTGAATCCTCTACACCTGGATATGAATTTGGGAGAACCTGAAAACTTTTCTTATTTCTAATCTACAATGAAAAAACTCTGCTAGTACCATGAAACCTCCTTTTCCTCCATTAATTTCTTGACCCTTTAAGCTCCAGGGGTCCTCAAACTTTTTAAGCAGGGGCCCAGTTCATTGTCCTTCAGACCCATCAGAGGGCCAGACTATAGTTTTTAAAAAAAATTTTGGACAAATTTCTATGCACACTGCACATATCTTATTTTGAAGTACAAAACAAAATGGGGCAAAAACACCTGGCGGGGTATAAGGCATCATGCAAAAAAAAAAAAAAGATATAAGTGTGTGTATGTATGTGTATATATGTGTATATGTATATATGTATGTGTATATATGTATATATGTATCATATTAAATGAAGGGGGAAGTGCAGAGTGGAGACCCAAGGCCCAAGTGTCGACCAATGGAGATCCTCTCATAGAGGGGTTTAGGAGAGGAGATGGGTTAATTAGGGTGTGAGGTAGTATCGATGAAGAACACAGCTTTCCCCCAGATCCTGTATGCTTCCTCCCCCCAACTACCATGATCTGAATTCTACCTTGCAGGGCTGGATAGGACAGAGGCTGTACATTGGTGCATATGAGGGTTGGAGGTACAGGGAATCCAGGGTGGATGATACCTTCAGGACCAAGGGCGTGAGGGACGATGCTGGGAGAGTGGAGGGTGAGTGGGTTGGAAAGGGGGAACTGATTACAAGGATCCACATGTGACTTCTTCCCTGGGAGAGGGACAGCAGAGAAGGGGGGAAGGGAGACTCCGGATAGGGCAAGATATGACAAAATAACGATGTATAAATTACCAAGGGCATATGAGGGAGGGGGGAATGGGGAGGGAGGGGGGAATGGGGAGGGAGGGGGGAATGGGGAGGGAGGGGGAAAAAAAAAGAGGACCTGATGCAAGGGGCTTAAGTGGAGAGCAAATGCCTTGAGAATGATTGGGGCAGGGAATGTATGGATGTGCTTTATACAATTGATGTATGTATATGTATGGATTGTGGTAAGAGTTGTATGAGTCCCTAATAAAATGTAAAAGAAGAAAAGAGAAAAAAATGATTAGGGCAAAGACTGTACAGATGTGCTTTATACAATTGATGTATGTATATGTATGAACTGTGAAAAGAATTGTATGAGCCCCAATAAATTGTTAAAATAAAAAAATTTTTAAAAAAACACCTGGCGGCCTGAATAAATATCCTCGGCAGGCCATAGTTTGAGGACCCCTGCAAGCTGTTAGAATAGTCTTCTTGCATTGCCTCTTCTTTCCTACAACACACATCAATCGTGTGTCCCTTTTATTATGCGATCCACTCTAGCAAAAGACACCTGGTAGAAAGAAGTTTGCAATTACTGTGAGTTGAGCAAAAACTGAGACTGTGAAGTATCATCTGGTGTGTGAGTCTGGGTACTTTAGAGAAACAAATCCACAGAAACTCATGTAAAAGAGAGAGCTTTATATAAAGGTTAACTGCTCATCAAGAAAATATCCCAAGCTAGTGCTGTCCAAGTCCACACGTCCAACATTAACCCATTAACCCATATGTCCAACACCAAGCCACAAAGTCCTCCTCCCTCTCACAAAACACATGCAATGATACTAACTGCAGGAGGAAAGCTGAATCAGTGAATGTGAAGCATCTCAGCACTGGCAGGGGTCTCCACAGGGCTGCTGCAGCACCCAGGGCTTCATTGGGGTAGGTCCATGTGGCTTCTGCTCAGGAATGCCTTGCAGGAAGTGAGCCTTGCCAGCTGGAGCAGGAAACTGGCTAAGGCAGCTGCACCCTGGTCTAACCATCAGAAAGCAAGAGACCTGAGAACTCGAAAGGCGAGGTTAACTGAGCCATTTATCTCTCCACCCTTCAATTAACCCCACATGTGTTTATCAGGTTGGCACAATAAACTAACTCATCTGGCCAAGTAGTTTCCTTTCCTTCTAGCTATGTTCTAAAAATAAGTATTGCTTACATGCCTGGCTCCTCTGCAATAAACAGACAAGGTAACAAAACTCGTTGCTGTTGTTTCTGTTGTTGTAGGTAGGTCCCACCTAGTCAGAAAACTGGTACTCATCTACGTCAATGAGGGCAATTCAAGTTTCCAGAGGCAGCCTTTTCCCACTAGCATTTTGAGTGCTTTCCAATTTGAAGGGCTCATCTTCCCAGGCTTACAACAAACAATGTACAATATCACCATGGGAGAAAGAGGAGGCTGTCTACTGCCCTAGGGTTAGTCTTGGAAATCACAGGAGGAAGTTCCACCCTGGCCTGTAGGGTCACTATGAATCCGCATTGACTCATAGCAATGCAAGTATTTTTGTTTATATGCAATGAACATGGTGGATGTACGTTTTCTATTTCTAAGTGACAAATTACCACAACCTGAGCAGCCTTAAACACCCATTTAGTATAGCCTAACTCATGTAGGTCGTGTCCATTGTCAGCTTGGTTGGGTCCTCTGATGTCTGGGCTGTCTTCTCATGTGGTATTCAAGAGCCTCTTACCAGCTTTGACCCTAAAGACAAGGAATACTCGCTCAAACCTTATGGGTGTTCGCTCCCCTTGTTCTTCAAGTGACCCCAAACTCCTGCACAGCCTGGTCCTCTGAGATGTCCACTCATCTAACCAGCAGAACACAAACCAAGGTTGTGTGGTCCTGAAACCTTTACACTTGTTTTGGTTTGGTTACCAAAAATCAAGTTTTCATTGCTTCAAATTTCCAAGAAATTTTAAATTTCCAATATGGCATGTCATTTTCTAGAGCTATAGCTCATGGACTATGACTTGGGCCATTACGTCATGTCAAATACCATGTTATATGTTTTCCATATTATTTTCTTTAATGGTTTAGCTTTCTGATGTATGTACGAGGATAAGTACAAACCCACGACTAGGGTTCCAGTGCACAGATGAGGAGTTATTACAAACAAAATGCATGTCAACATATGTCTACAACTTGCTGTACTTGTCTTAGTCTCCTTGGGGTGATGTTGAAAAAAGGTCCAATAAAAAGAGTAGCTTCTGAGAGGTTCTGCTGGGTCAGTTAAATTCAAGGTAGGGAGATCAGCTCAGACGGTTATAGCAACTATTTGAGGGGAGAACCCCAAAGGAATCACCTTAGAGAAAATCCATTGTCTCCAAGAACACAGGATAATCATAGGGTTTATTAGGAAAATGTTCTCAGAAAATTAACCTTCTTCATCGGTGAGTCAGTGGTCAGGAAAGTTGCAATGAGCATTTGTTTCCACCCTCAGGACAGTGCACCTGCTCATTCGAGAGTTGTCAAGAATATCAAGACTTGTCCTACAATAATTTTTTAAAACATTTTATTAGGGGCTCATACAACTCTTATCACAATCCATACATATACATACATCACTTGTATAAAGCACACCTGTACATTCTTTGCCCTAATCATTTTCAAAGCATTTGCTCTCCACTTAAGCCCTTTGCATCAGGTCCTCTTTTTTCCCTCCCTCCCCGCTCCCCCCTCCCTCATGAGACCTTGATAATTTATAAATTATTATTTTGTCATATCTTGCCCTATCCAGTGTCTCCCTTCAACCCCTTTTCTGTTGTCCATTCCCCAGGGAGGAGGTCACATGTAGATCCTTGTAATCGGTTCCCCGTTTCCAACCCACTCACCCTCTATTCTCCCAGTATCTCTCCTCACACCCCTGGTCCTGAAGGTATCATCCACCCTGGATTCCCTGTGCCTCCAGCTCCTATATGCACCAATGGACAACCTCTGCTCTATCCAGACTTGCAAGGTAGAATTCAGATCATGGTAGTTGTGGGGGGAGGAAGCATTTAGGAACTGGGGGGAAAGCTGTATTCTTCATCGGTGCTACATCGCACCCTGACTGACTCATCTCCTCCCCTAGACCCCTCTGTGAGGGGATTTCCAGTGGCCGACAAATGGGCTTTGGCTCTCCACTCTGCACTTCCCCCTTTATTCACTATGATATTTTTTTTGATGATGCCTTATACCTGATCCCTTTGACACCTCGTGATCGCACAGGCTGGTGTGCTTCTTCCATGTGGGCTTTGTTGCTTCTGAGCTAGATGGCCGCTTGTTCACCTTCGAGCCTTTAAGACCCCAGACACTATCTCTTTTGATAGCCGGACACCATCAGCTTTCTTCGCCACATTTATTTGTTCACCCACTTTGGCTTCAGCAGTTGTTTCGGGAGGGTAAGCATCATAGAATGCCAATTTAATAGAAGAAAGTATTCATGCATTGAGGGAGTGCTTGAATAGAGGCCCAAGGTCCTTCCGCCACCTTAATACTAAACCTGTAAATATAGACACATAGATCTATTTTCCCATCCTCATTTATATATTTGCATGTACATGTCTTTGTCTAGATCTCTATAAATTCCCTTTGCCTCCTAACTCTTTCCCCTATTTCCCTTGACTTTCCTCCTTCCCCACTGTCATGCTCCATCCCACCTGGGTTACAGCTATACCTCTTCTTTATGTTACCTTACCCTACAATAATTTTGGGGGGGGAAGTCCTACTTAATGCACCCTACAGTTGTGATCTTACCCACTTCAGACTTCTTTTTTGTTCTCAAACTAAAAGGGAAAAAAAACATTGCAAAGGAAGCTGATTTGAGGTCTTCGAGGATTCCCAAGCTGGAGTTCGATGGTGCAAAGTGGAGCAGAGTATCATTCTCCAGGGGGGATGTGGGGCTTTGTTGTTGTTAGGCTCCATGGACTCGGTTCCCACCCACAAGGACCCTGTGGTTGGAGAGATGGAAACACTGTGTATAGACCTACGGGGATGATATGTGGAGAAACAATAACTTCACATTTAAACATTTTTAATAAAGGTTTCAATGAGTTTGTAGCAATCTTTTTTATTGACCCGCATGATATTGTAGCCTATTTTCACAGATGATAGGGCCCAGTGAAGCAGGCAGAGGGAGGCAGGACCACGGTTAGCCTGTATTTCACGTACAAGGAAAGCCAAATGATTTAGGGTGATAAGGAGTCCTGGGTGGTGCAAACAGAAATGATGACATTCAGCTATGAACCTAGAGATTATAGGGCTTGAATTCACTTAGAGATACCGCAGAAGCATGGTCTAATGACCTTTTTTTGTTTGAATCTGCCATAGACACCCTATGGAGCACAGTTCTACTCTGACACACATGGGTCAGAATTGAGTAGAAGCCAACTGGTTAGGTTGGTAGACCTGCCTGTAGTGCTCATGTGGTAATCTGTGGATTTGAGATTGAGCTTGGATGTCCTTGACTCTTGATGCCATGTTAACATGAAGAGCTACAGGGGAGACCACACAAGCCTCAGGTTGACTTGTTTGTTGGTGAGATTCTTGGATGCCATTGAGTCCGTTCCAGTGCACAGCAACCCCATGTAACACAGAAGGAAAATACTGCCCCTCCGGTGCCATCCTGTTCTTATAGCTGAGACCATTGCTGCAGCCACTGTGTCAATCCATCTCAACAAGGGCCTTCCTCTTTTTTGTTGACCCTCCACTTTACCAAGCATGATGTTCTTCTCCAGGGACTAGTCTCTCTTGTTACCTTGTCCAGATTACGTGAGAAGTCCTGCCATCCTCGCCTCTACGGAGCATTCTGCTTGTACTTCTTCCAAGACAGATCTGGTGTTCTTTGGGCAATCACTGGTACTTTCAATATTCTTTGCCAACACCACATTTCAAATGCATCAATTATTCTTTGGTCTTCCCTATTCAATGTCCAACTTTCATATGCAAATGAGGTGATTGACAATACCGTGGCTTGATGAAGGCATACCTTAGCTCTCCAATAACAGCCTTGCTTTTCAACACTTTTAAGAGATCTTGCGCAGATTTGCTTAATGCAATGCCTCATTTGATTCCGGATCGCTGTTTCCATGAACATTGATTGTGTTTCCAAGAAAGTTGGAATCCTTGGCAACTTCAGTCTTTTCACTGTTTATGATAATGGCACTCACCTACCCTGGCAATGCTTCATTAGACAGTACCTGCACATTTATCTCTTTCTTATTTAACATCGGCATGCTACTTTGGGATGATTTATCATCATACATCAAATGTTATAATCACCTCCACACAAATCATTGGTTGATTAATTAACTAAAATGCAAAGACATTTTGATGATGAGAGTGCTAAGTATGACTAACAATTATCATAGTGCTCCAACTAAATTATGTACATTAGTATTGGGACTCAATCAGCAGGGGGAGGGTCAAGATCTCTGGACCAGAACCAGAAAAAAAGGTTTAGTCAGAGAAGCAACCTTAGCTAGAGCAGATACTTGCAGCACACACACACACACACACACTTCATGAACAATTTACTGAGAACTTTTTAAAGCCAACATATTGAACATCTACGGTCAGCACAGTAAAGCACCAGGCAATGAATCTTGTAGTCACAACCAAACTAGTAGAAAGTACACCGTGACCTTGGAGACTGCTATTCAATGGCTGCATTCTAGTGTCTGGGGGCAGGGGTGATAGGAGGTCTTGAGACAGGGCAAAGCAGAGTTGTAGTATTAGAAGAGAGCCAGAATAAAGACAGATGGTAGTAAGACAGGAATTCAGCTGTCCATAGAAAACAGGCAAGAATTTGGTGACCAGAGACAATCAGGACCTGACCATCATGAAAGTTAGGGTAAAGTTGGGCTTCAGCCATAGAATTGTTAAAAACTCAACCCTCCTGGAACTAGAAATGGAACTAGACCCACCCCTGGGAACCCCGGCTTGCAGATAGAGTCTCTGCTGATCTAAGGACCGCAGTGTTTTGAGGAAAGAATGTGGGATCAACCACCCCATTTTCTCAGGTTGTTCTCGCTCTGCGATGGCTTAAACCCATACGTACTTACAATGAGGTATGATGCTACCGCCTTTATTCCCAAACCAGACGTTATCCACATTTTATTCTCGAGTAGGATTTTTTCCCATCCCAATGAAAAGAGATTTATGTTCCCCGGAGCACAGATTAAAAATGAGGATAAAACAACAGGACCGAAAGTTCTGAGGGAGCATGGAAGGGGGGAAGTGGAGGGGGAAAGTAAGTGGTGTTAACAAACCCAGGGACAAGGGAACAACAAGGGAACACCAAACCTGTGGTGAGGAGGGTGTAGGAGGCCTGGGAGGGCGTGACCAAGGGCAATGTAACCGAGAGGAATTACTGAAACCCAAATGAAGGCTGAACATGATAGTGGGGCAAGAGGAAAGTAAAGGAAATAGAGTAAAGAGCTAGGAGGCAAAGGGAATTTATAGAGGTCTAAATAAAGGCATGTACATAAGTAAATATATTTATATATGAGGATGTGGAAATAGATCTATGTGCATATATTTATAGGTTTAGTATTAAGGTAGCAGACGGACATTGGGCCTCCACTCATGTACTCCCTCAATGCAAGAATACTTTATTCTATTAAACTGGCATTCCATGATGCTCACCTTCCCAACACAATCACTGAAGACAAAGCGGGTGCATACGCAAATGTGGTGAAGAAAGTTGATGATGCCCGGCAATCAAAAGATATAGCACTTGGGGTCTTAACTTATTGAAGGTATACAAGTGGTCATCTAACTCTGAAGCAACAAAGCCCACATGGAAGAAACACACCAGCCTGTGTGATCACGAGGTGTGGAAGGGATCAGGTATCAAGCATCAAAGAACAAAAAGTCATATCAGTGAGAATGAGGGGGAGTGCAGAGTGGAGACTCAGACACATCTGTGGACAACTGGACATCCCCTTACAGAAGGGTCACGGGAAGGAGACAAGTCAGTCAGGGTGCAGTGTAGCAACCATGAAACATACAACTTTCCTCTAGTTCCTAAATGCTTCTCCCCCCCACTGCCCCAGCCCCACTAGCATGATCCCAATTCTACCTTACAAATCTGGCTAGACCAGAGGATGTACACTGGTACAGAGAAGAACTGGAAACACAGGGAATCCAGGACAGGTGATCCCTTCAGGACCAGTGGTGAGAGTGACAATACTGAGAGGGTAGAGGGAGGGTGGGGTGGAAAGGGGGAACTAATTACAAGGATCTACATATAACCTCCTTCCTGGGGGACAGACAACAGAAAAGTGGGTGAAGGGAGACGTCTGACGGTGTAAGATATGACAAAATAATCATTTATAAATTATCAAAGGTTCATGAAGGAGGGGGAAGCGGGGAGGGAGGGGTAAAATGAGGAGCTGATACCAGGGGCTTAAGTGGAGAGCAAATATTTTGAGAATGATGAGGGCAATGATTGTACAAACGTGCCTTACACAATTGATGTATGTATGGATTGTGATTAGAGTTGTATGAGCCCCTAATTTTATAAGTTTTTTAAAAAGATATCTCACGACTCATCTGCTAATTCCACTTAGGATCAATGGCTGCTCTCCTTTCAGAAAGTGAGCTCTGGCCTTTGACCTCTGTGGGGAAGTCTCTACTAAAAGACCACCTCAGTCACAGTGATCATGTGGAAGCTGTGCTGGCTCAGTCAGCCAAGCTCCCCAGAGGCTTGCTGCCTTACCTTGCAGGGTGCTCCCAGGACCTATCTGAATTCTTCTCTCATTCCTCAGCGGCCCAATATTACTCCCTTCTAACTCAATGATTAACCTTCCCTTATATTGGGTGGCTCCTTCAGTTTGCACTTGCAAGCCATTACCCAAACTCACTCTCACTGATGGGAGGCCAACTCACAGCGACTCTATAAAACCTGACCACTAACCTAAAATCGGCAGTTTGAACCAATTCAGTGACGCCATGGAAGAAAGGCGCGGCCACCTGCTTCCACAAGGATTAGAGGCAGGAAAACCATAGGGAGCAAGCCTGCTCTATAAGCCCGGAATGGCCATGGCTGGACTCAGCTCAACAACCGGCTGTCTGTTGGGGCATACTGTGCAGCAGTTCCTGCGTCGTGCAAAGGGTGCAAAGTTGGTGGTGTTAACACTATTGAGTAAGATTGAAATAATTTAACAACCAGCTCACCGCCTTCATGACCATTTTGAGTATTAAAAAATGATACCTTCAATGGTAGTTTATTTTTCATACAGTTAATACTTAAATAAGAACAATGAAAGGTACACAAAACTAGATTATGTTACAGGAAAGGGTTTTAAAATATTAATGAAACATGTTAAGTAATACCTGATCAAAAAATAAAGCTGTTTTTTAGGTATTTCCATATTGCTTCTTGATTGGCGTCCTCGCTTGTGATATGTTTTGCTTTTAGGAGAGCATCATAGGCTGTGTGAGTTATCCTTAAGCATCTTTTCATTGTAGGGGGAGGATCTCATTCCTTCAGAGGCAGGCCAATTAGACAATAGTCATTGTGTTTGCGACATTAGAAACAGTTGGGTGACATATAATGCTCATCTTTGAAAAAAACTCTTTTTGCTTCTGCTGAATTTACAGGAAAAATGTTCTAGCCATATTTTTAGCTCTTTGAACACTTTCAGGAATTGCACAGTGTACGCCTGCTAGCTCCTGGGGATTGGGAGCATAACACTAAGCTCAACTGTAGGCAGCACGTCATCCTCTGGTTCTCTGGCACTTTTTCATTGATGTTACGTCTTTGTTTTTCAAAGTAACCAACTCAGGGGAATAACAATGTAGTATTTCATGCAAAGTTAGCAAGTTTTATAAAATGAATAAATAAATACTACAGACGTAAGTCCGTCTAGTTTTTCATAACTATAGACAGTATGAACATTACTATAGTACTTAGAATACGCTGTTGTGCGTGTGAACTTTAAAAACAGAATAAGGAAAGTAAATTTGTGATTTCCACATTGAGAGAACCCTGATTACAAGTGCCATTTTAGCAACTGGTTCACCCAACTCAACCAAAAAAGCAGGTATTGGTTGTGTCAAATGGGTGTGAAGCAGCTGAATCCCACCACTGGTTAAAGGGCACAGCTGCTGACCAAAAAGTGGGAGGTTAAAGTCCACCTAGGGATAGCATGGGGGAAAGGAACCCAGCCACGCCCAACATTCCTCTGCCACAGGTAGAGTCTCTGAGTGGGGATGGATTTGACAGGAGCTAGTTTCATACAAGGAGCCCTGGTGGAGACTGCGATCCACATGGCTGGCAGTTTGAAACCAACAGCAGCAGAGAGGAAGAAAGATGGGACTTTCTACTCCTGCAAACACTTCCAGTCTCGAAACCCACAGGGGTCCCTATGAGTCTGCATTGACTGCTTCAAGTTTTTGACTTTGTTAGTTTCATATATGGGCTTACTCTCATGAGTTTGTCACGACTTAACAAGGCAGCCGTTTTCCTTCAGTGACACCGCACATTTGCCTGAAGGCTATAATCCTCTACAATAAAAGGTACACGATACATGTGTTTGATCAAACAAATTAGAACAATTGCCTTTTTCCAAAAGATTTTATAACAGATGTCATTCATTCCATTTTCCTTAAGGATATTTTTCTCAAGATAATAAAGTATGAACTCATATGCATCTAAAGCTATACCTAAAACATTGCCACGGTTGCAAAATACTTTATGATAATTATCTGTAAATATTTCTATTTAAAATATATTTTTAAACTAAGGGTCTCCTCTGTAAGCACAAGATAATATTTAAGCATAAAAATTGTCTCCACACTTCATGATGATTTAACCGATAACTTACATGTTTAAACACTTTTAAAAGAAAGCAAATTCTTTCACATACATTCCAGTATTTTTGTCCTCCAAAAACAGGCAGTAAGGATGCCCATTTGGCCACAACTTGCTCACATTTACCCTCGTGGACCCAAACCCTATGCGCCTCAATTCACCCTGTCCAGTTTACCGCACTCAAAACCTGATGCTTGTTTTATTGGTTATTATGTGTCTGCCCTTTAAGAGAAATACTCTATTTTTTAACATTTTTTAAAATCTTTTCATTTGAAAGATTTATTCCAAAAATAACTGACTTCCATGTGGCAGATTGGTAGTGCTCCTTTCAATGGCATGCTAACCAGCAAAATTTCTTGCTGGATTTTTAAATCATTTTTAATATGTGGGTCTCCTTATGATCATAAGCAACATCTGAGCCAAAGATGTGGGTAACAGCCTGAGCCTTCGTGGAAGAAGTTACCTCTAGTAAAATAGAAGTCAAACATTTGGGTGAACTGAGAAGTTGAAGAGTTTTCTGGACAGAATTCTGACATAACAGATTGCAGAAAATATTGGGTCCTTTCGAAGAATGCCCTTTTCTAAGAGAGAAAATTTTCTAACAAAATACAAAAAATTATTAGAAACGCTTATTTTGTTTTTTGCCTCAGACATCTCCTGTTCCTGAAGTCCTTCCGGCTACGGAGAACTTGCAGCCACAGAAGGTGAGGAGGCAAATCCAAAGGTGTCCAGACCTCTTCACCCACAACTGGTGAACAATCGATTTGTATGGCTGTGAGCATGCACACAAGTGGGGGAGAGGGTGGGGAGAGTGGATAATGCGGGAGAAACAACCAGCCATTTCAACACATCCTATATTATGTCCTGAGGGCATGTGCCTGCAGGCTATAATCCTCTCCAATAAAAGACACAGGTTGCATGCACAATATTACCAGTCTGTGGGCTTTATTTTGTATTCTCCTGTTAAATCCTTGTAAAACTGCTAAGGTGGGTACTATTAGCCCAATTTTGTAGCGTAGAAAGTGGAGGCACAACGTCTTATGAAGGCAGTGCAAAGTGGCTCAGGTACTACACTACACTACCTGGATTTGAACTGGATGTGCAGCCTGTGTAGTTCTGGGTGCCTTTTAGAAGCCAGGCTAGACCTTAAAATTCAATGCACACAGCAGTACGCCCCACACGACGTACTTTCCTCAGGCCAGGCACCAGGGTACAAATGTCTATGTGTTGTTTCACTGGTCACCTTTATTGATGTTGTCAGGTGCCGTCAAGCCCATTTCTGATTCATAGCGATCCCAAGTGGCAGAATAGAAGTGCCCCAGGGGGTTTTCTTGGCTGTAAACTGTAAGGGACCAGACCACCAGGTCTTTCTTCCAGGAACCTGGGTGTGGATTCAAACCACCAACCTTTGAGTCAGCAGCCAACCATTTAACCAGAACTTCTTTCACCTTTCCAAATGGTACATAACTTCATGATATCCTCATTCTATTTCTGTGTCTTTTTTCTTTTATTTTTTTTTTACTTTCAAAGACACAATTTTTTTACTTTCAGAGACACAGATGTAATTCCTCCTTTGTAAATAGATAAGCTGAATATATGGAGTCAATAAAGAGACCTTTCTAAGGAGTTGAAATTGACATTTCCCAAAGGATCAGAGTGTAAGATATTGTAGAGACCGGCTCTTCTCTAGCATTACTAACAGGTTCCAGAGGAGAAGCAATCTGCAGTCAGAAAACTTACAGAGACAAAACAAGGAGAAGATGCGGTTGGAGCATGGGAATCCCTGAGTATAGACAATCCAGGCCCTGGACTTTACTAGGGGTAGGTTTAAATGCTCTGCCTGTCCTATAGCCTGCATCGGGTGCCAGAATTACACACAAAGGGACAGTTTACAGTCTGAAGGATTACCAAGAAGCAGCCAAGTTATTCATAGAGGGGAGGGGAGGATGAGACTGGGAACATGAAGTAACTGATAAATTTGCTGACTGCTGCCTTCTGCAGCTTAAGTCAGAGAACAGGAGGCAAGCATCCGTTTATCTCAGCTATAGAGACAGGCCAGCCATTGCTTCATCAGCTCCCATGGCTGAGCCATCAGCATTCTCCCACAGGCCATGAACCGGGGAAGGTGCTAGTCCTGTCTTGTTTGCCTAAGGAATAAACAGCTTTCCCCCCACATGAGAGTATACAGCTCACTATATAGAAGCTGAAGCTATCTAGTGGCACATTGGTTAAGCACTCAGCTTCTAAAAAGCTGCTCCAATGGGGGAAAGATGTAGCAATCTGCTTCGGTAGAGTTTTACAGCCTTGGAACCTACTGGGGCAGCTCTACTCTGTCCTCCAAGGTCACTCTGAGTTGGAATCTATTCAATGGCAAGGGACTTGGTTTCACAAACAATTCTGCAAACATCTTAAATAAATACCTGCATGAGAGTAAATCAAAACTCTGGATAGATGAAAATATATTGATATTTTAATAGGAGATTAAGGTGTACATGGACAGCTCTACTAAAGTCTTTGGCAGCATCTTCAGGAGAAATTAAGCAGTCGATATTTTTCATGCTCTAAATCAGTATGAATATTTGGAAGAACAAGATTGCTAAATGTTACTTAAAGGTAACCTGTGGACAATTCCCAATGATGACATTATAAATGGAAGCCTCTGCTTGGAAATTTTCAATAACAGTTGTTAAAGGTTTCTCTGTGTCAGTTTGTCTCTCCTTCCCTAGCTCTTGATATTTCTCTTTCTCACACACTCAGAATGCATTTGGGTTGTTTTCCCCTAAAATTGTTAATATTCTATGTTAGTCTGGGCAGACTAGAGAAACAAATTCATAGACACTCGCATGTGTCTAAGACTTTATATACAAGAACAGTTGAATATTGAGAAAACATCTCAGCCTGGTCTAGATCAAGTTCATAAGCCGATATAAGTTCATATGTCTGATACCAATCTAATAAAGTCCTCTTCAGACTCATGAAACACATGCAATGAACCCGAATGCAGGAAGATCACAAGCCAGTGGATGCAAAGTCTTGTGGATCCAGTGGTGGTAGAAGCATCTCAGCGCTGGCAGGTGTCTCCATGTGGCTCCTCCAGTTCCCAGGGCACTTGGTCTATCAGGGTAGTGCCATGGGTCTTGTCAGTTGAGAGTCTCTCAGGGAGTGAGCAGAGAGAATGTGTCTCTCACCTCCAAGGAGGAAATACAGGAATTCCTAGAATCCTTAGAGTAAGGCCATGCCCACACAGAGACCTCATTGACTATACAGTGATTAACAGGCTAGACTCCACCCCTTCACTCATAATCCTCGTAAATGGACAGCATTATATAATTATCACACATTCATAAGTTGATTAATGGTCAAATGCCTGTCCAACCACCTCTTCTGCTTTCTGTCTACTCTCATCCCCTGTTAACACTGGCACAGAGCCTTTGAGATCACTAAGGATATTAGGTCAGTTATCAACTTTACTTCAAGCTAAATATGTCTAGAATTTTCTTTTAAAAGACCAAAATAAGCCAGACTCACACATACAAATAAGCATTTTCATGAGAAACATTATTGGGTGCAATGTATCGAAAGCCTGTGATGTTAGTGATAAATATGATCACTAATCGATGCATGATATTAATATGTCCGCATTTGAGGAAATCAAGGTTCGGTCAAAATGATAAGACTTTGCCAAGGTCTCGGAGATGGAAGCGCTAAAGGAGATGGACTCTATCCACCTTCTACCTAAACTCAAGCACTTGGTTGTTTCTGTAACACCAATTTGCCTTGTCAGTACTTTGAGATTCAACAAATGTAAACCCACAATCTGCCTTGAGAACATTTTATGACTTGGAAGAAAAAAATGACTAAAAATGCAACAAAAAAAACAAAATTTACTTAGAATGGAGGAGAAAATAACCATAAAATCACAGGCTTCCTAAGACCTATGAATCTCTAACTGGTCGATTTTCTTTAAGCATAGATCACAAGCAACTTGCACTGGAACACCATTTGAACATCATCGAACAAGCGCTTCTGAACAGACATCCAGAAATGCTCAAATAGCCCTGGACACACTTTGAGGCCGAGGCCAAAATGGTCAAGGAAATGCTGAGTCAGGGGAATGCCATGTAAGTGGTGGAGGTGGCGGTGATCGTTGTTTCTGGTCTCTGAAAATCGCCTCTCTGCAATGCTGTCATGGATGCTTGTCGCCCTCACCCTGCCTCCCCCTTCGCTGTGGATGATTGTGTCAGCGCTGAAAATCTGTCCCAAACCAGGCCAACAAGATTTTTCTCTCCCAGAAATAGGAGCTGCAATGTGGTGCTTTCCTACAGTCTCCTTCAGCAGTAGATGGAGAGGACAGTTAGAGGTCTGAAGGAACAGTTTCGATGGACGCACGGAGAATTCAAGCAAGACAATTGGCTGAGAAGGAGGAAATGAAGGAGCTGAGACAAGGAGAGAGAAGACAACTTTTGGACCCCGAGGGAGCCTCCGTGGGTCAGAATATCTTTGCACTTCAGGCTACAAGTCTCTGTGAGTCTGTGAGATATGGCTTCACAGCCTCTCTTTGTACCCCTGTATCCTTCCACCCTATTTTCACCTTTACTTAAATTTGAGTGGAAAATGCCAGTCAAATTAATCAAACAAGAACATGCTCCTTGAAAAGGGCAGCTAAGAAAACTGGCATATACCCGTGTTCTACTTCATTCTCTTTGGAAGATTCGAGAAGGGCAACTTCAGATAAAAGTTGTTCTTGTAACGCTCCAGGAAGGAATGGTTCTGCTTTGAGAGTCATTGAATGCAATTGAATAATTGAATGCCAATTTAGTTTGAGATTTAGATCTGTGCTCTTCCTGAAAGGCTTTCTAGAACTTTCTTGGGGGGGGGGGTGGAGTAAGAAGTATTAATTTAATGCCCAAAATTGTACCTTGAGGGCCTTAAAAGATTAATGCTGTCCTTTTTAAATAGCTGTCCACACGAAAGGACTTGTTGCTGGCCGAGAGAGAGGCTCTGTGCAGTAGCAGGGAGGAGGAACACACAGTTTAGAGGGATCCGGTCTTCTGGGAAGCATAAAGCCTCTTCCCTATCTTCCTAGAGCTCTAATAGCCTTCAGTATTAACGCTGATCGGGGAAGGACTATGAGCTTTCCTTCAAAGAGTCCCCTTGGCAAATATTGTGTTTCTTTGGAATTTACTTGCCTTGTAAAGCATAATTTGTTATGGAAAGCTCTCCTCAATAAATTAAAAGTTGCTTAAGATAAGTATTTTCCTTGGTTGTATGTTAAATAAAATTGCCTAGCTCATAAATCCTGTCAGTCCATGGCATATACATGTGTACTCAATCTTCCCATTTCCAGCCATGCGGCCATCTGCAAGAGATAGCGATTCAACGATACTAGATGGACAAAAAGAGAATAATACAATGCATAGTGCTTATCTTACAAGAATAACCTGAAAATTAAATCAAATTAGGTAATGTTTATATGAAATTTGCCATTTCTTGTGTAGGTACTCCAAAAATTATAGTTATTAATATGAAATGGTTATCCTTTATCTATTTGTGGCATTTCTCAATTGACTAGGAGGCCCTTGAGGATCAATAGGTCTCTATATCCTCTTCTGATGAGAGTATATAGGAAGAAAAAAGCAGGCAAGTCTAATTTGTTAAGTAGGTAGTCAATTTTATATTTTTCCATCTCTGATACTTATGATTTTATCATGCCTCGTGATATGTGCTTAAGGAACCCTAGTGGTGCAGTGGGTAACACAAGGGCAGTGGTTCAAACCCACCAGCCACTTTGCAGGAGAAAGCTGAGGTGGCCTCAGAAAGCGTAAAGTCTTAGAAACTCAACAGGACAGTTCTACTCTGTCCTGTAGGCTTGACAAAGGTCAGAATAAATTTAATGGATATGGATTTTAGTGTGATTTTATTTTATGATGTGTGCTGAAATAGTCCCTTCCACAAGACTTTAAGGAACGAATTATTCCCAGGACACAAATACAATGACCTCAGTCTTGAAGGTCATATAAACATTCACTAAAGTGACATCTTTTTAAAATTAGATTTCTGAATCCATCTGACCAAACTGAGAAGGCAGATATGGATCAGAATTTTATATGAATTCTCAGATAAACATTCCCCATACATAATTGCTTGCCAGATTTGGAAATGACATTGATTGAGAAATCGCACGCTATTTCTCACGGACGTGGTTAGCTAAGACATCTCGTGAATATGCTTTTCTTGCCCCTCTCTGCCCAGAGCAACATTTTCATACACATGCTAGTTTGGAATTCAGATCTTCTCTGATGGAGAAAGGCACTTACCTGCACCTCTTCCCCCAGAAGTTTCTATGGTTCGAAAACTGGTTTCTTTGCCTTTGTCCCAGAGGCATATCCTCCACTTCGTTTCTCAGCATCTGACAGATAGAAAAGTTCTACCAATCAATCAAATTCCAAGCCAGAATAAAAACTGATATTTAATCAACCTTCTTGGAGGAAATTTTAAACTATCCTTTTCCCAATAATTAAAATCCTTTAGAACCCTGGGTGGAACGGGGAGTGAGGAAAAGAGTTCATCAAAAGTTAAAACGTCAGACAGAGAGCAAGTACACCTGCCCACATAGTTCAAGGCATTCCATCTGTTCCAGCCCTGACAGTGAGGAATCACCACGAGGAGGAAACCCCTGCCCACGTGAGAAAACTTTCAGATAATAGATACAGAAAAACTTGACTGTCTGAACAAAATAATTTCATAAAATACTTGACCGTCACTACAAAATACTAAGTTCTTTCCCCACTGGAAGGCAGAGAAATTCGTGAACCTATGCCTTGCCATCAGATTCTTACTCCTTGCTTATGGCCTGTGATCTACTCAGCGTGGTTTACTACTCTTCCAGAACTACTTTGAGGTTAAGAATTAGCGTAACCATCACTAATAAAGATACAACCAAACTGCGGCAGTTACACAATAGCCTTCCAAATTGCGAAGGGGTGGAGTTTAGCCTGTCAATCAGGTCATAGCCAAGGAGGCCTCCGTTGGGCATGGCCTTCGTCTGAGGATTCTGTGAACGCCTGTATTCTTCCCTGGAGGTGAGAGACGTTCCCTGGGAGACCTTCCTGTTGACAAGCCACATGGAGACACACTGATGGAGTTACGCTGGAGCCCTGAACATGGAGGAGCCACATGGAGAACCCTGCCAGAGGTGAGATGCTTACACCGCCACTGGATCCACAAGACTTTCCACCCACTGTCCTGGGATCTTCCTGCATTCGGTCATTGCATGGTCTGCGTGAGTCTGAAGAGGAATTTATGGATTGGTATTGGACATATGGGCTAATATAGGATGTATGGACTTGATTTGGACTGGGTTGGGATGTTTTCTTAATATAAAATTACACTGTGATATAAAGCTCTCTCTTACACCTGTATGAGTATCTCTGTATTTGTTTCTCTAGTCTACCTGGACTAATGGCCGAGCCACTGACATCAAGTCTGACTGACAGAGACCCAAGAGGTCAGTGTAGAATTTCCCCTTCTCAGACTGTAACTCTTTATGGGAGCAAAAAGCACCATCTCTCTCCCTCTGCACAGCAGCTGGTTTCCAACTGCTGGACCCTGCCAATCGCAGCCCACCAGACAACCACAGGTAACCACAGGGCTCCTAAAGATAAAACAGTAGACATAAAATATATATAATTGCTTTGCTTTGTCTACTCTCATTTTTAACACTGTTAAAAATGGAAAGCAGAGTTGATGAGAGGATTAATGCAAGTTGATTTGGGCAGCATAATGTAATTCAAAATTACAAAGTATACCAATATTCTGAAGGAGAGGTGAGCTTTTTGTACAGAAAAGTAGAGATAGAAGGATATGCCTAATCATTAAAGATTAAGATTACATACCTTTACAAGACAAGTGAAAGTTTTGTATTTTCTAACACAAACTTCCTGTAGTTAACCTACAAAATGTTTTTTTTTTGTCCCCACCCGACCTACAAAATGTTTTGCTGAAATTCTACATATACATTTTTCTTGAGGTATGCTCTGTAAGTATTCTCCCCAGACCATCTTGACAAACATTCCTTGGTATAAATTAAATTCTTTCCCCTCCAGTGTTTGCTAAGGGTCATTAAAGTTTAATACATGCCCTAAGCCTCTGAATCATCGGCTCAGTTTCTAGGAAGACAGAAGGGAGGTCTTATGACAAAGTAGTTTGATTCAGAAAATGAAACTGCTTCTGGCTGAGGTCAGGCATTTTTATTCCTACCAAGCACCTCACCTTTATGATTCCCTTACACAACCTTTATCAATTCCTTGTATCTTCTTTTTTGAAAACTCAATGGTTCCATGTAGTTCACATATGGGCTTTAAAAAATGGAGTTGGAACAAAGGGTAGTCATTTGGGGGGAAAGATAAAATTGAATCTTCATTTCACACTGACAACAAATGAGAGTTTTATAAAGAATGCATCTGAGAAGGATGACCTCGTTTAAAATCTGATTCAGGTAGCAGACACCAAAGAACAAAAATCACCATTGTACACTCACCTTCCCCATACCAACGCTGAAAACAAATGTGTGCATAAGCAAGTGGGGTGAAGAAGGCTGATGGTGCCCAACTATCCAGAGATAGCGTCTGGGGTCTTAAAAGATTGAAGGTAAACAAGTGACCATCTAGCCCAGAAGCAACAAAGCCCACATGGAAGAAGCACATCAGCCTGTATGATCATGAGGGGTTGAGTGGATCAGATATCAAGCACCAAAGAACAAAAAAATCATATCATTGTGAATGAGGGGGAGTTCAGGGTGGGAACTAAGGCCCATCTGTAGGCAGCTGGACATGTCTTTACAGAGGGGTAATGGGGAGGAGACAAGCCAGTCAGGGTGCAGTGCAGCATCGATGAAGCACACAACTTTCCTCTAGTTTTTAAATGCTTCCTCCTCCACCCACCCCCCCCCCCAACTATCATGATCCCAATTCTACCTTACAAACCTGGTTAGACCAGAGGATACACACTGGTACAGATAGGAACTGGAAACACAGGGAATCCAGGACAGATGAACCCCTCAGGACCAGCAGTGAGAGTGGCGGTCCTGGGATGGTGGAGGGAAGGTGGGGTAGAAAGAGGGAACTGATTACAAGTATTTACATATAACCTCCTCCCTGGGGGGGGATGGACAACAGTAAAGTGGGTGAAGGGAGATGTCAGGCAGTGTAAGATATGATAAAATAATAATAATTTATAAATTATCAAGGGTCATGAGGGAGGGGGGATCTGGGAGGGAGGGGGAACATGAGGAGCTGATTCCAAGGGCCCAAGTGGAAAGCAAATGTTTTGAGAATGATGGGGACAACAAATGTACAAATGTGCTTGATGCAATGGATGTTTATATGGATAGTGATAAGAGTTGTATGAGCCCCCAATAAAATTATTTAAATTTAAAAAAACTTTTAATATCCCTGATTTGAAATCCAGAACAATAAAGTAAATTTCAAATGTCTAAAACAAATAATTTCATCTATCTAGAAATATCAGAAACAAAGGCAAATGGAAAACTGAGGAAAGATGCTTGTCATTGACATCACAAAGGGGATAATATTTTTACAGTACAAAGATATTGCAAAAACTAAGACAAAATAAAAAAGAACACCATGAACACTAATGACAATGAATGGCCCAGTGAAAGTTCTTGGATCCAGAGTCTGGAGAATCCTTCTCCTATCTTAAGTAGACATTACAACAGTGGCGCTTTATTGTATTTGTCTCCAAACTGGGACCTTGCCATCAACCCATTGCTATCCTGGACATTTCTCTTGACTTGGTTGTTAAAACACAGCCACCATGTCTGCTTTCTGGTAGTGGCAACAGCTTAACTAGCTGAAGCCTCACCAGAGATTGCCTGGCCTTGTCTCTCATTGTAAGACACGAGTCTTGTGGCTCCACAACCATCCCCAATACTTCTCAGCCAGCCTTCTCTCCCCCAGCCCACCCCACCCCCACCCCAACACCCGCCCCACCGCCAAAAAGAAGCAGGAAAAAAAAATCCAGTTGCTATGAAATCAGTTCTGACACACTATAACCAGGTCTTTGTTTCCAGGAAGCTCTTAGTGGATTCAAAAAGTCAGCCTCTTAATGCTAACTTCATTACCGAGAGACTCTATATCTTAAAAACAACCAATGTGTATTTTATTTTGGACATTTTGTTACAGAAGTTACTTTATTTTATTTAAAGTTGCGTGTTAGCATCTTTGCAGAAAATAAATAAGGCTCTGAGTTGTTTAAGATTGCAGCCTTGTTACAGGTTGGGTCCCCAGAAGCATAATATAAGATTGGTTTGTGTAGGACATTTATTATTAATGCATTTGAGTTCAGTCCCTGTGGAAGGGAAGGGAGAAGAACTAGGATTGGGCAGTAGATAAAGTTGAATTGAACCAAGACCTCAGAAGACCCCAGGGAAGAACTCTAAAACCAGGATCGCCCTTCAGAATCCTTCCCCTTTACCACAAAAGAATCGGACGTTTTACTCCATATCAGCAAGCCCTTGAATTCAAGGTGCTGCTGGGAAGAGAACATGACTTTGAAGAGACAGCTAGAGAGTAATTTCTAAGATAGATCAACAACGAAGGAGCAGTGTCCTTCAGTCCTGTTGGGAACAGACATAAAATCACACCTTCTACTAGAAACATGATGTTAAAAAATAGCGATAAGATTTCTAATTTCTTGGGACACTCCAGTCAAACATGGACAGCTTTCTCATGCCGAAGGTCTAATACTCTAACTTTGGCAAGTAGTGGAGAGGGGTGGACTTTTATTTGTGAGTAGACTTTTAAAGAATTGACACAAGGTTCCATAAAGTCAGATGCTTTGCTGAGGTGTGAGACCTGGAAAGGTAAGGCTTGTATCTAACAACTATCCCCAGCACATAGGGTCACTGAGAGTAGGAACCAGCTCAGTGGCAAGTCACAAAACCAGCAGCACACCCAGAAAAAAAGCATTCCATTGTCAGTCATGTCATGCATCAATCAAGGGTCTCCAGTAAACCGGAACCACCAGTAAGGGGTGGGTAGGTAGGGGTGGTGGTGGTGGTGGTGGTGGTGGTGGTGGTGGTGTGTGTGTAAAGATTTCCTGAAACTGACTTACTCCATTATGGAGTCTGAAATGGATAGGGTAGGCCTGAAGGCTGGGAACTCAGAGCAGCTAAAGTGCTGGTCTTGAGAAAAATGCATTCTTCCTGTTTCTCTTTTCAGACCTTTCAGCAGATTCCACATGATTGACCCTTTACTTAAAGGTAACTGATTGTAAATGGCCGCCCTTTCTACCAAATACTTCACAACAACATCTAGAAGTATGTTTGATGAAACATCTGGATTGTATAGCCTAGCCAAGTTGACACATACAATTAACCATCGCTTTTTCAGCCACGAGAATGTTCAGAAAACTCATAAATAACTAAAGTTGCTTTCCCTGATAACTGTGCCAGTCTGCTTAGGGGGAAATGCTCTGCCTGACTAATCAGCCTGCCTGTGGAGAAAGATAATAAGCTTCACTGTTCCAAAGACTCCTGTGATTTCATTCTTTCTTTTCTTAATATCCCCTTTCAACCAAGATTAAGCAGTGAACTTCCCAGTAACTTATCCACTTTCCCTTCCACCCAAAGTAACCATCAAAGAACGTTTCCTTGAGGATGAAAACTCTTTCTTGACTTGTCACACTAGTGACCTCCTTGACCAGCTATCTTTGTTTTGTGATTAAGTAATTTGACTCTGTAAAATAACCTCTAGGTTCATCCGTGTTAAAAAGAGATCTCGGAGATGCATTGATATTTTTAACCTCGCGTGGTATTTCAATGCCTGTTTCATGCTACAGTTTGTTTATCCATTCTTCCACTGATGGGCATTTGCAAAAAGAAGAGAATGTAGACCCACTGTCTTAGTTGATTCTGACTCAGAGCACCGTGCCGCTATGCAGGCTTTCCAAGGCTGTGAACCTGCACAGAGCAGCCAGCCCTGTCTTCCTCCCACAGAGCAGCTGGCATGTTTTCACTCCTCCCCTTGTGGTTGGCAGTCCACCTTTTGCCTGCCAGAGCCACCAGAATTCCTGGGAATTCCAGTTGCTTCTATCTCTTTGCTACTGTGCACAGTGCTGCAGTGGGTCTGGATGGCAGGTATCTGTTGCTCTGCTGCGCTCATTTACCTGGAATATGTACCAACCAGAAGGCCTTGCTAGGTCAATGGCAGCGCTACTTTCAACTTGTTTAACTTTTTTTTTTTTTGGTAAATTAGTGGGGGTTACATTTCAGATCATCCGCTTCATGTTCGACAGTGTAACTGCTGGTAACACCCTCCCGGAGTTCCCTTTCCCCTGCTCCAGGACTGCTCATCTCCCTCTTAGGAATTACGATCTTCCATTTCGCACAAGTTAACCCTCGTCAGGGGTCAAGCCCAGAGGTCGGCAAACTTTTGAGGCAGAAGGGCCAATCCTGTCCCTCACTCACAACAATTTAAAAAGTATTCAAGAGCCCTCAATATAGTTTTACAAACATGTGAAATCGCCATTACCTGAATAATATCCATTAGAATTTTCATTTACTTCAGAGCCACGAGTACATACCACAAGAACCTCAGAGGGCTCTTGAGCTAGTTTGCTGACTGCGTGTCTCGCCGATTGCTTTATCTTCTCTCCCTGCGCTATTATCCTTGGCTATTTCCCTTTGGTATAAAAGCCTTTATCTTGCTGTTGTTTTACCTCTTCTATCACTGGCCTTATGCAATATTTGTTCTTTCGTAATTGCCTAATTCCACTCCGCATAATGATAAAAGGAGAGAGGATTGAAGTTGTCCAGGATTTGCCTCTGGGTCCACAATCAAGGGTGAAGGAAGCAGCAGGCAGGAGATCACGAGACACATAGCATTGGGTAAATCTGCTGCACAAGACCTCGTTAGAGTATCGCAAAGCAAGGATGTTACTTTGAGGACTTGGGTGGGCCTGACCAAAGCCATGGTATTTCCAATCGGCTCCTATGCATGTGAAATGTGAATACTGAATAAGAAAGACTGAGGAAGAATCAATATGTTTGAATTGTGGTTCTGGAGAAGATGAGTAACGTTACCATGAGCTGCTAAAAAGACAAACCAATTTGCCTTGGAAGAAATATGGTCAGAGTGCTCCTTAGAGACAAAGATGGTACAAATTCATCTTACACACTTTGAGCATGTTGTCAGGAGAGACCAGTCCCCGGAGAAGGACATCATGCTTGGCCAAAGAGAGGGACAGCAAAAAAGGAAGAAGGCCCTCAATGAGGTGGATGGACACCATGGCTGTCACCATGGGCTCAAGCACAGTGAGCCACCAGAACTGGGCAGTGTTTCCTTCTGTCGAGCAGAAGATCTCTAGGGGTCAGAACCGACTCTGTGGCACCTCCCGACCACAGCCTGCTGCTCTCTAGGACCATCCATGTGATGAGGAGCTTTGTGATTTTGATTCATGGCATGAGATGATGTCTGCATATCATGTGTGCTGGCAACCTGAAAGTCTTTGGCAAAGTGTCTGTTCATGTCCTCTGGCTATATTTTAATTGTATTCTTTATTATTTAATTGTATCTTTCATTATTCATCATATTATTTATCTTGTTCTTGTGGAGGTGCTGAAGCTTTTGATACATTTTTGGTATTTGTCCTATGTTCAATATACCATTGCCAAAAATATTTTCTCTTTTAATTCCTTTTTTTTTCTTTTTTAATTCTTTCACATTTTGTTATTGTGATGTGCCACCAAGGAGTTTCCCACTCACAGGGACGCTGGGGACGACAGAGCAAAACACTGCCCATCCCAAGCCAGCCTCACAATCGTTACATTTAAATCCACTGTGAAGTCACTGTGTTGACAGCTTTCCTCTTTTTTGCATTACCATCCATGATGGCCTTTCTCAGGACTGATCTCTTCTGAGAGCATGTCCAAAGGATGTAAGACAGCCTCTCCATCCTTGATTCTAAGGAGAATTCTAGTTGTGCTTTTTCCTGGAAAGATTTCTTGGTTCGTCCTGAGTCCACAATTCTTTTAAATATTCTTCATCAGCATAATTCAAATGCATCAAAGCTTTTACGACCTTTCTCATTTGATATCCAACATTCCCATGTATATGAGGTGATTGAAAAGACCATGGCTTGGGTCAAAAAAACTTTAGTCCTCAAAATGACAGCCTTGCTCTTCAACGCTTTTAAGAGATCTTTTGCAGCAGATTTACCGAGTGCAATGCATCATTTGATTTCTTGGCTGCTGCTTCCATAAGCATTGATTGTGGATCCGAGCAAGATGGAATTGACGATTTTAATCGTTGCTCTTTTTATCATAATTCTATCTATTGGTCCCTTTGTGAGGGCTCTGGTTTTCTTTACAGTTTAGGAGGCTGGAGGTTGGAATTCAGGACGCTGGCTCTAGACTCGGGAGGCAATATCTCCCTGTGGGCTCTGAGGGAAGGAAGGTCCTTGTTTCTTGGTTCCTTGGTGGCCTTCATGTGGCCTGGCATCTGTCTTCCTCACTTCTGCTTCCTTGCTTAATTTTTTCATTTTGGGGTGAAATGTTTTGGTGCTCGTAAGTGTCTAACTTACAGAAGATCCCAGTTTACAACTTTGTCTGTCAGTATGTTTTCAGCTATGTTTAAATAGGTTTTATATTCTTCATTGATGATCTTTATAGTTCTAGGTTTCCATTTAGATCTTTGACTCCTCATGAATTCATTTTTGTATATGGTGTGAGATACAGATCCTGTTTTACTTTTTTGCAAATTAATATCCAATTTTGGCATCATCATTTAATAAAGAGATGATCTCTCCCTCATTTAATGCATTTTAGTGCTTTGTCAAAGACCAACTGTTCACAGGTGACTAGATTTAATTCTAGAGTCACACTTCTATCCCCTTGGTCTCTGTCGTTTTACCAGTGCCAGACTGTATTGACTATTGGCTCTGTAGTAGGCCTGAAGACCTCTTACTTTCTTCTGTATTAGTAGTGCTTTGCTTACCTAGGGTCTGATTCCTTTCCCTATAAAGTTGGTTATTTGTTTGTTTGTTTTTTCATTTCTTTAAAGAATGATACTGGAATCTGGAGTGAGTTTGTAGAACAATTACTTTGGTTGTATTGATGTTTTCGCAATGTTAAGTATCCCATCCATGAGCATGGTATGCTGTTGCTATTGTTAAGTGCCCTCGAGTTGGCTCCAACTCACAGGGACCTTACATACAAAAGACCAAAATGCTGCCTAGTCCTTTGCCATTCTCACAGCTGTCCCTTGCTGCAGGAGTTGTGTCAATCTGTCTTGTCACGGGTCTTCCTCTTTTTTGCGGCCCTCCTACCTTACCAAGCATGATGTCCTCTCCAGTGCTAGTCTGCCCGGATTGCATGTACAGAGTACTGAGACCAGTCTTGCCATCCTTGCCTTGAAGAAGCCTCTGGCTGTACTGTTTGCAAGACAAATTGCTTCATTCTTTTGGCAGCGCATGTGCTTGATACAATTGATGTATGAATTGTGATGAGAGCTCCAAACAAAATGATCTCTAAAAATAATAATAATAATAGGGTCTAGATCAGAAGCCGCCTCACTGTGGTCAGGCTCAGGGCAGGGCGCGGGTTCCCAGGGGAGCCACCACTGGTAAAGAGAACCTGTCACAGAGACAAGGGAGATGGAAGCAGCCCGGTCCAGAGACGGCAATGGAGGCCGGAGGAGCCGCAGCCCCCTGAGATGTTCAGTCATGAAACGAGTGCGTCCTGAGCAGGTACAGATGACTGGATCCTGCTGCCTCAAACGCCAACAGAGTATGCATTCAGAAGGTCCCCCAAAACAAGGATTGCGCCTGTCACAGACTGTGGAAGAGATGGCAGCACGTCTCCCAGTCCAGTTAGAATCTGGTTGTACCAACAGTGTCAGCAGCCCCCTACCAGGCAGAGCCCCGGCTATACAAAGTACGTTTAGAGAAGATGGACTTTTCTCACTGACTCTGATTCCCAGCACAGCCACGAAGCATGCCTCTCATCTACCCTCTCTTTGTCTGCCTCCATCTCAGCCCGGCCCAGAAGAGCACAGTGGAGGTGTGTACAGCCGCTTCCACTGACTGTTTCTATAGAAGGCCACCCAGAAGGATGTCACTGAGCAGCTACCGACCCCTCAAACCTTCCCGGATGTGCTGTCTAAAGTCACTCTCAAGCATTGCTGGATAACAAGTACGTAGTCCATCTCCCAGAAGACAGCTACAGCTACCTTATCCGCCACCTCTGAAGTTGCTAAGGTGAACCAGAGGCATACATAAATGATAGGTGCATAAATGGCTTTGGGGCTTGAAATTAATTTAGCCCTAATCTAAAAACAATTCGTTTTTCTGACAAGGCCCTACCTGATGCTCACCCCCATCAAGAGACCATTGAAGAGATGGGTGCTATAGGAAAGTGTGGAAAAGATACTGAATTGTGCTCATCTATCAGAAACACAAGTACCTGTGGTCTTAATGGTTTGTTTTCCAACAAGCAGCCATCTAAGTGAGGCATAAACTAAGTCCACATGGAAGAAGCACACCAGTAGATTTTTAGACAGGGTAATATCCTATGGCAGGAATTTAAAAATTGAAAATAAATTAACTTAAATTAAAAGAGATTTGAGAAACACAAAACAAATTATAACATGAAGACCTTAATGAAATCTTGTTTCAATCAAAGCAATCATAAAAACCCATTTTTGAGACAATCATAAAATAATGATCTATGAACAAAGAATCATTAAAATTTCTAGGAGTATTTATGTGAGAAAAAAAGTTCACTTTTTGAGCTACCTACTCACCTGTCAGTTATTCACAGAAGACAGGTTTCAGTGATTTTCAGTCTAAGATAGAGTAGGAAGACAGAGAAAGTAGATGATTTCTAAAATTTAGCCACTGAAACATTATTATTAACAGTGAAATACGGTCTGATATCGTGCCAGAGTTAAGCTTCTCAGGTTAAAAGGCCCTCAAATTACAACTGAGGAGTTACTGGCCCCAAACAGAATCAACTGTAATAACAAATAGACAAAACATTCTGGATCCTATGTAACTGAAAGGGTATGACTCGAAATGAGAAAAATTATGCAGACATGGATTAATCAGAATGCGGACTGTATGAACTATGAATCTAGGAAAGTTGTGAATCATTAAAAATGAAATGGAATACATAAAGTTTTATATCCTAAGGAAATGGACTGGCATTGGCTACTCTGAATCAGAAAATTATATATTTTACTATGCCAGGAGGAAGGACAAACTGAAGGGGAATGGTTTTATATTTACTGTCCAAAAAAGTTACAAAATCTACCCTAAAATATAAAGCTATCAGTGACAGTATCCACTACCTACAAAAAAGACCAGTTAATATGAGTCTTTCAAATTTACCCACCAATCACTGAAGAAGATAAAGAATTCTACCCACTTATCAACCCTGTAAGTGATCAAATATGCCAGCAAGGTGCATTGATGACTACTGGCAATTGGAATAAAAAGCTTGGAAACAAAGAGTCAGTCGTTGAGAAACATGGCCTTAGTGATAAAAGTGACAAGAGAGATAACATGATAGAATTTTGAAAGATCAATGACCTCTTTGATACAAGAATCAAATCAACTTATATCCATGGAAAGAGACAATGGAGCAGCTGAATAGCATCGCACAAAACGAAGGACAGGGATTGAATGTGAACAAATCATCAATTACACATATGAAAATTCAGATTAAAGCTGAAGAAAATTAAAACAAGTCTACAAAAGCAAAAACATGGTCTTGGGTGTACCCCACCCATTTCAGGAATAGATTTTCTACATGGAGTGCTAATGACTGAAGACCAGAGGAGTTGTGGATGTCATCAAGAACATCACACATGAAGAAAGCAAAAAGTCGTTAAAAAGACAGGCAAAGGGCAGTCATAGAGGTCTAAATAAAGGCATGTACATATGTAAATATATTTGTATATGAGGATTGGAAAATAGATCTATGTGCATATATTTATAGGTTTACTATTAAGGTAGCAGATGGACGTTGGGCCTCCACTCAGTGCAAGAATACTTTGTTCTATTAAACTGGCATTCCATGATGCTCACCTTCCCGACATGATAGCTGAAGATAAAGTGGGTACATAAGCAAAAGTGGCGAAGAAAGGTGATGGTGCCCGGCTATCAAACGATACAGCATATGGAGTCTTAAAAGCTTGAAGGTAAACAAGCGGCCACCTAACTCAGAAGCTACAAAGCTCACATGGAAGAAGCACACCAGCCTGTGTGATCATGAGGTGTCAAAGGGATCAGGTAGCAGGCACCAAAGATCAAAAAATCAAATCATTGTGAATGAGGGGGAGTGCATATTGGGGACCCAAAACCCATCTGTAGGCAACTTGAAATCTCCCTATGGAAAGGTCACGGGGAGGAGACTAGCCAGTCAGGGTGCAGTGTAGCAATGATGAAACATACAATTTTCCTCTATTTCCTAAATGCTTCCTTCTCCACTACTCCTCCCCCCCCTCCCCCAGCTCCCCTGCCTCACCACCACCATCACTATCATGGTCCCAATTCTACCTTACAAATCTGGCTAGACCAAGGAATGTACACTGGTACAGATAGGAACTGGAAAGACAGGGAATCTAGGACAGATGAACCCTTCAGGACCAGTGCTGAGAGTGGCAATGCCAGGAGAGTGGAGAGAGGGTGAGGTGGGAAGGAGGAACCAATTACAAGGATCTACATATAACCTCCTCCCTGGGGGATGGACAACAGAAAAATGGGTGAAGGGAGATGTCGGACAGTGTAAGACATGACAAAATAATAATAATTTATAAATTATCAAGGGTTAATCAGGGAGGGGGAAGCGGAGAGAGGAGAAAATGAAGAGTGAAAATCAAAGGCTCAAGTAGAAAGCAAATGTTTTGGAGAAAGACGATGGCTACAAATGTGCTTGACGCAATGGATATATGTCTGGATCGTGATAAAAATTGTACGAGCGCCAAATAAAATGATTTTTTTTAAGACAGGAAAAAAGAAAAGACCAAAACGAATGTCAGGAAAGACTCAGATGTTTGCCTTTGGATTTATAGAAGCTAAAGTAATTTTTGTGTGTTTGTATTATTTTATTTTGTTTTTTAATACTTTTATTGGGGTTCTTACATCTCTTATCACAATCCATATACCCATCCATTTTGTCAAGCACATTTGTACATATGCTGCCATCATCGTTTTCAAAGCATTTTCTCTCTACTTGAGTACTTGATATCAGCTCCTCATTTTCCCCTCCCTCCCCTGCCTGCCCTCCCTCATGAACCCTTGATAAGTTATAAATTATTATTTTTGTATCTTATATTTCCTAAAGTAATTTTTAAGTGATCAAGTAAGTCAGCTGAACAGAAGGTTTCAAAGAGCATCTTGAGTAGACAAAGTATTATAATAAAATGTGCGCAGAGGCAGGAATTGTTTCACGCGGTTTTGCCAGCCAAAATCTCTAACTCCCCCAAATGGTCTTTCCCTGCATGGACCTGGTCAGAGGGTGGTAGAGTATATTGAAATGACTCACTTGTGAGTAATTTTGAACAGGATGACCTCACTGCCATCTTGTTGAGTATAAAATGAGCCCTCTGAGAAGCAGAAGGTGGTGTCTCATTAGCAGCAAGAGCCAGGAGTGGAATGTAGCCACTGGACCCGGGGTCTCTGTGGAGTGAACTGGATCCGGAAGACAGCAGAACCAGGAGCCAGAGCATGGAACAGAGTGGTGGGTATTCCAACCCCACGAACGAGTAAAACTGAGTTCTTTCATGCAGAAGGCTGACTTGGGGAGTGGGGTGTCCGTGGGCAGTTAATAGGAGAAGCTGGGCTTGCTGACCCACAGAAGTGGAACGGAGTGTCTGGGCTGAGGCTTACTGGAGGGGGGTGCCTCTGGTCACTTCCTTCAGGGAGCTGGGCTTTCCGACCCATGGAGCTTGAACAGAAAGCCTTTGGGTTAGCAGTGGTTCTCAACCTTCTTAATGCCACGACCCTTTAACACAATTGCTCAAGTTGTGGTGACCCCCCAACCATAAAACTATTTTCGTTGCTACTTCATAACTGTAATTTTGATACTGTTATGAATCGGATGACCCCTGTGAAAGGGGCATTTGACCCCCAAAGGGTCCGCAACCCACAGGTTCAGAACCTCTGGGGGAAGGCTTCCAGTGGAGGGGTATGCCCCTTTGTATATTTCTTAGCAAGCCTGAAAGAACTTTGTAGCACATCCTGGTAACCAACTTGGTACTATGTCACTGGAATTACAAGTTGTTGACTTCCCTAATAAATCTGGTAATCGAGAACTTTGTCTCTGTAGCCATTTGCAGTGGCTATTAGAACCCAGAGGGAAAACAGAGAACTTTAATTAAGACAACACACTGGCACAGATTTGGAGTTAGGAACCCAGAAGAGAATCCTCTCAGCATTTCTCAAACTGAAAGAATTGAATTAAAACTTCCAACCGTGAGTAGTAATATTGAAGGACTCTATACACAAAATACTGAACAACACAGGAAGCATCAAAACAAAATGACAATCACTGTACCAAACGTTACTGGTCAAAGTTCAAACATTTCAAGACCTAGCCAACTATCAAGAACCCATGGTAGTAAAGGAAGTTCTGGCTGCACTGAAGGCATTGCCACAAACACGTCTTTCCGGAATGGACAGAACACCAACTGAAATGTTTCAGCGAATTGATGAGACACCATATTTGTGTTCGTTACAAAAATGGTGAGTCAACAGAATATAGAAAGCATCAGTCAATATCATTTATATCATACGACAACAAAATTTTACTGATGATAATTCAAAAACAGGTGTGCAGTACAACTGTATCAAGAGGGAGTTGCCAGCCTGTCAAGCCAGCTTCAAAAGAGGATGTGGTGTGAGGAATATTATTGCTGATGTCAAATGGATCTCGGCAGAACACAGAGATGTTTACCTACGTTTTACTTACTGTGCTAAGGCACCCAACTGTGTGAATCATAACAAACGATGGATAATATTGTGAACAATGCAAATTCAAGCACAATTAATTATGCTCCTGTGGAACCTGTACATAGAGCAAGAGACCACTGATTGAACAGAACAAGGGGATGCTGAATGACTTACCATCAGACAAGCTGAATGTCAGCGTCGCATCCTTTCCTGACACGTATCCGGTCCGTATGCGGTTCACACAGTGGGAGAAGCTGAACCACATGAAGAAGAATGTAGATTCGGGATTGGAGGAAGATTCTCTGACAATTTACATAACCTTGCATGCTGAGAGCTGACAGGACTGAAAGCACTTCCTGATGCAGTTCTAAACAACTGCCTTCAGAATGGATTAAACTGAAATGTAAGTTAAAATTCTCCTATCTGGACAGATAAACAGCATCATGAAAACTGGGGGGGGGGGACATTGAAGTTATCAAGGATTTCGCTTTATTTGTATCCACAATCAACCCACATGGAAGTCAAGAAATCAAATTACCTACTGCACTGAGCAGGAGCCTGCTGGTGTAGTGCGTTAGGAGTGGAGCTGCTAATCAGAAGGTTGGCAGTTTGAAATTGCCAGCAACTCCTCTGTAGATTGAGGCTCTCTACTACCCTAAAAATGTGCAGTCTCCGAAAACCACAAGAGCAGGTCTACTCCATCTGTGGTAGTTATATAAGCATTTATCAACTTCAGAGGACTACGAGTGAAGGGGTGGAGTCTAGCCTGTCAATCAGAGCCAATGTGGCCTCTGTGTGGGCATGGCCTTCTGCTGAGGATCCTGGGAACGCCTGTACGCCTCCTTGAAGGTGAGTCTCTCTCTCTCTCTCTCTCTCTCTCTCTCTCTCTCTCTCTCTCTCTCTCTCTCTCTCTCTCTCTCTCTCTCTCTTTCTCTCTCTCTCTCTCTCCTTACTCCCTGAGAGACTCTCTGCTGGCAAGACACATGGAGTTATACTAGTGTGCTTCTAGTGCCTTAAGTTGGAGGAGCCATGTGGAGACCCCTGCCAGCACTGAGATGCTTATAATACCACTGGATCCAAAAGATTTTCAGCCCATTTGCCTGTGATCATCCTGTATTTGGCATCCTTGCATGAATTTATAGATTGCTATCAGACATATGGGCTGATACCAGACTTATGAACTTGATTTGGACTAGGCTGGGATGTTCTGTCAGTATTCAGTTGCTCTTGTATATAAAGCTTTCTTATACATATACCAGTGTCTGTGAATTTGTTTCTCTAGTCTACCCAGACTAACACACTATCTCAAAGGGTTTCAAGTCAAAATTGACTCGGAGACAATGAGTTTGTTTTTTGTTGTTGTTTGTTTCATTGCATTGAACAAATCCGTTGTACAAGACCTATTTAAAGTGTTCAAAGAGAGGGGAAAAGTCACTTTGAGGACTGGCTATGCCTGACCCCAGCCAAGTTTCCCCATCACTTTATATGCAAGTGAAAGATGGGCAATGAATAAGGAAGACTGAACTAAAACTGATACATTTTAAATTACCGTGCTGTCAAATAATATCTAATATGCCATGGACTGCCAGAAAGATTGGGGGGGGAGGGAATCTCTCTTTAAAGACACACAGCCAAAATCCTTAGAAGTAAGGACAGTAAGATTTCATTTGACACATTTGGACATGTTATCCGGAGGGATTCAGTCCCTGGAGCAGTCCATCATGCTTGCTAAGGTAGAGAGGGGGGCAGAGAAAAAGAGGAAGATGCTCAATTAGATGGATTGACCAGGTGGCCGGATCAATGGGCCCAAACGTAACAATGGTGACAATAACACAGGGCCCAATCTTATTTTGTTCTGCTGTACACAGGGGCGCCATGACGTGGAACCAACTCCACTGTGCCTAAAAGCAATACAGCTGCAGAGGCACCTGGCGTGTCTAAGGTGGCAGTGTCGGTCCACTTCCACTTTAATTTGCACCCCTGCTGCTGCTTTAGAACCACAACTCTTGAGCTAGGTTCAGGCTTGCTGAACGGGCAGTGTGGTTCTTCATGGGAAAGTTCACGCAGGTCCTGTCTTCTCCTTAGCCCACACCAGGTAGGCCCAGGGAGGTTTCCGAGACAACAATCTTTACCAGAAAACAGTTATGCCCAAGCAACCCTGAGCAAGTTCAGGGAAAGCCACCCACTGAGAATCTCGACGAGAAACTGGCAAAGTGGAGCACTGGGTTAAGAGCCTCTTAGGCCTGTCCTTCCTAGTTCATGCATGCTCTTCTGCCTCGATAAGCCTTCCTGCTCACGTCTGCTCGCTGACATTTTGATGTCCGTAAGAGTGGCATTAGAAAGTGTCTTTCCTCCAGTGACCTGAGAGAACATGGGCCCTGAGCACTGGTGAGCTTGCTGATGAAAATAATTCATTATAATGTTACTAAAGAATAGGGATGGCGAGAAAAATAAATACATTGTTAGGTTTCTCGGGTGGGAAGTACCTCGGTTCTTGGCTTCACACAAGAAAGAATTCATGCAGATGCCTGGTTTGTGATCCAAGTGGGTTTTTTTTTCTTTTTTTTTTCCAAGTAGGTTTTTTATAAAGGATAGAAGACGTTTCAGGTTTCATAGTCACTGAACACGGGCAACCTCATGGGACTGCGCACCCACACGAGGTGTCCTGAGGCCAGAGTGACAGCGGCATGGCCATCAGTAATCAGAGAAGCAGCCAACGGCGGCAGGGAGGGGGGAGGTCTCCAGGTTCCAGCCTTTAGGGCCTTCAGCTGGGAGAGGTGGTCGATGGTAGGGTTGACTCCATTGGCTGATTTAAACCCACCTGGCCTAATTTGGACCAACCCAGGTATACCGCCTACCTGGCTCAGGCTTGAATTGGCGCATGCCCCTTAGCCTTCATTGGCTTCCAACATCCTGTGGGGAGTCTTTAGATGTGGAGAAGAACAACCCCTCTATCCTGCTGCCTAACACTCTGTCTTAGAAAAGTTGTGTCAGTTAATTCTCCCCTCTGATGCACGTTAATCCTGATCTGGTTTTCAACGGTTTCTGTATTTTTTGTTTGTTCCTATCGCGATTTATATCAGAGGTGTTTTGTCACTGGGGTAAACCCTCCTGGATTTTTGTTATATGTTTGTCTGTTTTTCAGTCTATGAAACCCAGGATTGATGAACCTATGGAGTTCAAGAAGGAAAAGAATATTTTGAAACTGATTTGAGGAAGCAATTACACAAATATGCTTGATATGATTGAACTATGAATTGATATGATATCAGTATCAACTCCTAATAAAATGGTTTTGAAAAAAGCAAAAGTATGACCACACTAGTTTGACCATTGAATTTGTTATCCTTACTGAAATAAAATTTCTCATTAAAAATTAATGCATGAAAAGTACTCATGTTTTATACAACTTACTTCTAGTTCCTAAATGCTTCCTACCCCAACCCCCAACCATCATGATCTCAATTCTACCTTACAAATCTGGCTAGACCAGAGGATGTACACTGGTACAGATAGGAACTGGAAACACAGGGAATCCAGGGCAGATGATCCCTTCAGAACCAGTGGTATGAGTGGCAATACCAAGAAGGTGGAGGAAGGGTGGGGTGGAGAGGGGGAGCCAGTTACAAGTATCTACATATAACCTCCTCCCTGGGGGACAGACAGCAGAAAAGTGGGTGAAGGGAAATGTCAGACAGTGTAAGATATGACAAAATAATAATTTATCAATGATCAAGGGTTCATGAGGGAGGAGCGAGTGGGGAGGGAGGGGTGGGAATTAGGAGCTGATGCCAGGAGCTTACATGGAGAGCAAATGCTTTGAGAATAATGAGAGCAATGAATGTACAAATGTGCTTTACACAAATGATGTATGTATGGATTGTGATAAGAGTTGTATATGCAATTGATGTATGTATATGTATGAACTGTGATAAGAATTGTATGAGCCCCAATAAATTGTTTAAAAAAATAAAATAAAACAAAACACACACACAAAAAAAGAGTTGTATATGCCCCTGATAAAATGATTTCTTAAAATAAATAAACAGGAAAAAAATGAAAAGTACTCATGTTTTAGATATTCAACCACCTCCTATAAAGCAATATTATTTCTAAATATGGTCCATTCCTGTGGTATTCCAGGCTTATCACTACAGAACTAGAGGCTCCAGTTCTGCATGGTGAAGATTTTTAAAAGATGGCAATTCGTAAGTAGCATCTAGGATCTCAACAGCTCTCAGTAATATGCAGCCACCACTTGCCTGTCATTTGGGCATATTCCGGTGCCTTGTGCACTGCCATGATGCTTAAAGCCTTGTCACCTGCACTCAAATGTCAGAAGGGTCACACAAAGTGAACACGGTTTGACAGAGCTTCCACACAAAGAAGGAAATAACTGCCTGTTTCTGAAGATTTAGCCACTGAAAACCTTATGGACAATCTAAGCATTGTCAGATACTGAAACCCTCATGAAAAGATTCAGGAAATTGTGAGAGAGAGTGCCCGAAGATCACCAGGTGACCCAACAGAAGCCCAAATAACAGGAGATCATTGTTATCACATGCAAGTCAAACTTTGCTGAAGATCAACCCAGATGGTTGAAACAGTACACTGACAAAGAGCAGCCAGAGGCTTACGCCGGTCTCAGAAAAAGGATGTGGAACAAGGGATATAGTTTCTAGTATCAAATGGATCTTGCATGAAAGCAGAGAATACCAGAAAGATGTTTATTTGTTTTTTAGTGACTATGGTAAGGCATTGAACTGTTATCTATATCAAACTGTGGCTAGCCTTGAGATGAATGGGAATCACAGAACACTACTCTGTGATCCAGTGGGATCTGTACTCAAAGTAAGAGGGCGTTGAGCAAACAGAACAAGGAAATGCTGCATGGTTTAAAGGCAGGAAAGGCATTTGTATTCAATCTGTAAACTGAGCAAATAATCAGAGAAGCTAGATTATATGAAGAAGAATATGGCACCAGGATTGAGGGAAGGCTTACTTACCTGCAATATGCAGATGACACAGCTTTGTTGAACATGAAAAGGATTTGAAGCACATGCTGAAGATCAAGGATTGTAGCCTTCAGAATACAACTCAATGTCAAGAAAACCCAAATCCTCATAATTGGACCAGTAGGTAACATCTTGATAAACATTTTTAATGGAAGTTTTCAAGGATTTCATCACAATCAATGCTTATGGAAACAGCAGTCAAGAGATCAAATGCTGCACTGCGTTGGGTAAATCTACCGGATTAAGACCTATTTAAAGTGTTGAAGAGGTAAGATGTTAACTTTGAGGTCTAAGACAGTGGTTCTCAACCTGTGGGTAGCAACCCTTTGGGGGTTGAATGACCCTTTTACAGGGTTCTCTGTATTCATAACAGTAGCAAAATTATAGTTATGAAGTAGCAACAAAAATAATTTTATGGTTGGGGGGGTCACCAGAACTGCTTTAAAGAGTCTGCTTTAAAGAGTCACGACATTAGGAAGGTTGAGAGCCACTGGTCTAAGGTAAGCCTGACCCATGTCACGTTATTTTCCATTCCTTATATGTATGTGAAAGTTAGACACTGGATACGAAAGAATGAAGAAGAATCGGTGCATTTGAACTACAGTGCTGATAAAGAGTATTGAAAGTACCATGGACTGCCAAAAGAACACCATTGGACAAAATCCAAGCAGAATTTTCCTGAGAGGCCAGGATGGTAAGATGTAGTCTCATGTACTTTGGACATGTGGTCAGCAGACCAGCACCTGGAGAAAGATATGCTTGGTAAAGTAACAAACCAGCAAAAAAGAGGACAACCATTGACAAGATGGACTGCCAAGTGACTACTGCATCAGTGGATGTAAACATATCAGTTGCCAGGATGGCACAGGACCGGGCAATGTTTCCTTCTGCTGTGGCTAGGGCGGTGTGAGTTGAAACCAACCTGATGGCGCCTAACAAGCACAGCAACGTAGGAACCTCGGGACGAGAGCAATGAAATGCACTTCTTTTTTCTTCCAGCATCTTCTGACGCCACTGTCTTACTGCTGTCCTACAGTTTACATTCTGAGCACCCCAGTTTGCATCAACCTAACATAGATTCAGCCTCCACTGCATGCTTTCTACCTCTGCCCAAGGATGTTGATCATCTTACCCTCAGACAGAGTGGCTTGGGAAGTAGATTACATCCATTCTTATCTAGCCAGCCCAGGAAAGGCAGTCTCTTAGGGGCTTGCCTGGGTGAGTCCCGAATGGACATAATTTTATGGGGGACAGTACATATATTTGTCCAATCAATCTTGTCCAGACCGACTTGTTGGAAGACCTGGCCCAATCTTGCAATCCCTCATTCTAATATAATGTCTGTGTCCTAATCATGGCCCTGTTCCTGCTTCTGGAGTCCCACCAATAACTGTGAGGTATTGATTTGCTACTAATCACGAATCTGTGACAGTTCCTTTGTTCCATGCCCATTTAACTAGCATCCCAACTGGGAATCCTCAGATGCCATTTTGACCTTGTGCTAATGGCCTCCCTCGGTCAGATGATATTTTTCTATATCTTTGTCTCTGTAAGACTTAATAAGTGCTCTCCTTAGGTTATATTCGAGATTGTTTACATCGTTTGTATGTAAACTGATACACTGGAAACATAAATCTAAGTCCTTGCGGAAGAAAGCACTCGCCCTAAAATGGTGATTGATATTGGGATCAAATAATTTCTCAAGAATTTGTTGATTAAAAGGAGGGAATGACTAAGCACTTCAGCTATCGATGTGATATGCATATCTAGGGTGGCTGACCTAGGAATGGGCCTGATAGGTAGGAAGATTAGGGATAAATTGGGTTGTCTCCACCAAATGCCTACGCTAGATGAAAATTAGCTGGCCATGTCACAATAAAACCATTTGAAAGGAATCAGGCACACCTTAGACACCTATGGGGACCATCCAAAGTTGGGCATGCTCAGACCAAAGACACCTAGGCACAGGTAAAAGTCAACCTGGGCACTGCACTCTAGGGACCACCAACATTACATCACACATGCGCCTAAACTCAGCCACTAAGATCAACCAATACCCTCAACCACATCCCACCCCAAGCCCCGCCCCTCATGGGGTGATAGGAGGGATAAATAGCCCAGACTGAGGACAGGCTGCTGGCGCTTTCAGGTGAAGGGTCTGCATAGCGCGCTCAGACCCTGGCATGCTCTTCTTTCTTTGATTCTGTGCTCCTCATTTTGTTCTATGGACACTGCTCTCTGGACATTTTCCATGTGGTTTTTCGAGCTGCCCTAAAATGGTCATTTTCAGTCACAAACTGCCCCCTGCCCCCGCCATACAGCCTTGCATGCTTCCCAGAGATAGCACGTACTTTCTGAGACTGCACTTCCAGACACTCTCGCCTTTGCCTCCAAAAAGTGCCTTGGGTTTACAAAAGTGCTTCTGCTGTGTGAACTCTTTCAGCGTTGAGAAGAAAGAAATGGGGAAAACCATCCAAGAAACCTAACAGAGCTAACTCCATCTTGTTTTTGACTCACTTCTGCTTTGCCTATAGAGCTGTACTTCTTTTATGAATGTCAACCGTTTGCTGCTCAGACCATGTAACTCGGCTTAGACGAGTCTGGGCATGTCCAGGAAAAGTCACGCAAAAATCTTTCTTCCAGAATGTCAGTATGGGTAGGCAAGTCTTGACAAGCCCGGTGATGGTCCACCACACAGAATTTTGCTAAGAAGCTCCTACTGTTTGACAGTAAAATAAATATCTGTCCTCAGCCTCTGGAGCACTGGGTTGAGAGAGCCTCTCAGCCCTGGGTGTCCCGATCTGTGGCTTGTTTTCTGCTATCATACACCACTTTGCTTTCATCTGAAATCGAAAGTGAGTTTTTCCTGCTCATTGATACTCTGGATGTAGGTACAGGTGAATTTTATATGATGCCTGAGATTGCCCCGGTGAGATTTTGGCAATGATTTTAAACAATGAAGGAAAGAAAGAAATGCAATCTTAATTTTTAACTTGATTGATGTAAGTTCATGATATGCATTTCTTTTTGTGTGTATGTCCATTTTAAACACTTGATCACAGAAATTTAATTCACTATTACATTTTTTTCATATTATAACTTTTTATTATCCATCATATAATTTTTTTAATCTTTTTATTGGGGCTCATAAGGCTCTTATCACAATCTGTACATACATCAATTGAGCAAAGCACCCTTATGCATTCGTTGCACTCGTCATTCTCATAATTCACCTTCCACTTGGGTTCCTGGAATCAGCTCGGTTTCCCTTTTTTTCCCCCATCCACCTCCCTTCCCGATCCCACCCCTGGTCCCTTGATAGTTTATAAATAATTATTATATCTTATCTTACACTCCCCGGCGTCTCCCCTCACCCGCCTCCCCATTGCCCATCTCCCAGAGAGGAGGTTACACATAGATCTCCGAGATCGGTTCTCCCTTTCTACACCCCCTTCCCTCCTGGTGTCGCCACTCCCACAGCTGGTGTTGAGGGGTTCGTCTGTCCTAGATTCCCTGTGTTTCCAGCTCCCTACTGCACCGCTGTACATCCTTTGGTATAACCAGGTCCGCAAGGTAGAATTGGGGTCATGATAATTGGGAGGGGAGGAAGCGTTCAGGAACTAGAGGAAGGTTTTGAGTTTCATTGTTGCTACACTGAACCCTGAGTGATTCATCTCCTCCCCACTACCCCTCTGGAAGGGATGTCCAGCTGTCTACAGATGGGCATTGGGTCCCCATCATGTACTCCCCCTCTTTCACTGTGATGTGATTCTCACCACCACCCCACCTTTGTTGTTTGAGACCTGGTCTCCTCTGCCCTTCACGATCACCCATGTTGGTGTGCTGCTTCCGTGTGGGCTTGGTTGCTTCTGGGCTAGATGGCCGCTTGTTTGCTTTCAAGCCTTTAAGTCCCCAGGCACTATATCTCTCAGTAGCCAGGCACCATCAGCCTTCTTCACCACACTTGCTTATGCACACTTTCGTCTTCAGCAATTATGTGAGGAAGGTAATCACACAGTGATTGTTTTTCTTCCTTGGTGTCTGCTACATGGTCCATTCAACACCTTGTATTTGCTTAGGCTGTGTGCTTCTTCTCTGTGGGCTTTGTTGCTTCTGCACTATTACATTTTTATGTGAATACTTAAGACACAAATATATGTGATTATGAGGTTTTTCACTCATTCCAAGCAAGGATAGTTCTTGCACTTTCTAAAAATATTTTTAAGATAAATCTATGGGGAAGGTTTTTTTCTACCACAAAAAGTCACATGTGCTGACCAGACGTAGTTTTGCTTCATTTTTGCTAACTTGAAGGGCTGAAAACGTAGGTGAAATTTCCCAAGCTAGTATTTAGAAAGCAATGGAAAAAGGAGAGGTCATTCAAGATGTGGCGAGATGAGACAAAATGGAATGAGATTCTGTTGTCTATAGTTGAGTTCAAGGCTACTGTTACTGTCATATTGAATTTTTGATGAAATAGCTTTTTAAAAAATACTACCGACATCTATTAATTCAATTCCATTTGATAATAAATGAAGAAGGGAGTGGTCAGAGTTCAGAAGGTCAGAGAATGAATTAATAAATGCGTAATGGGAAAATTGCCCTGGAAGGCAGTATAATAAAGTGCTTCTGTGTGCTTTTCTCTGATTCCTTCTCACATAGCTGTGCTTTAGGGTAAATAAGGCTTTCACAACACCTATAGGGGGCAACACTCATAGTAAGGCTTCTATATAAAGACTAAAATTAGACTTATACAATGGATAATGAGTCATACTTATCCAAGGTTTCTTTTCCAGGCACTTTTGTATTGTCTCCTCCGTGTTCTCACTGGAGTGCTGTCAGCTAGAGTACTGAGTGAAACCACAAGGGGAGTCAGCTTCTCAGCTTCAGTGTGGTCCAACTAATGTTCCCTTTGGACTCAAGCTGAAAATCAAGCCAAAGAGAAGGGAAAGGTTATAGTAGTTTCTGCCAAGACAGCAACTATTTTTCCAACATTACTGATTTAATGGAAAAATTCTTCTTCAGAGTAGAGCAAGTTCATTTCCAGAAAAGTTCATGTGTTAGACAAAGTTCTCTATAGAAACAAAACCAGGACACTGATGTGTGTGTGTGTGTGTGTGTGTATACAGCACAAAGGAATATAACAGCTAATTAGTCCACACAGCAGTACAGACGGCTCAGTTCAACTCACTTCTGTGAAGCAGTTAATATATTAGAAGTCCTTCAACTCAAGAGCTGCTGGGTCCAAGGTCAAGGTAGCAGATTGCTGAGTCTTCCACACAGCAATGCAGGTAGTGTGGCCACAGGCAGCAAACAGCAGAGCGGGTCACCAACAGTCAGCCAGATGGCAGGATCTGACAGTCCCAAGCTCAAGCGATGTACACACCAGCAGTGTAGCAAAGCAGGTTTGAAGGAACCTCAAGCTCTAGTGACACGATCCACGGGTTGGGTGTCACAGGTAGGGCAGCTCACACGTTGAGGCAGAGAACCAGCTATGGCATCCGCACACTGATCTAACCACCAGGGAGCAAGAGAGAGACACGCAGGACTCACCAAGCCATTTATCTCTTTGCCCTCCAACGTACGAACCCTACATGTTCTTATTGGCCAGGTTGGCACAAATAAACCTGTCTATCACAGTTCAATTAGGAAGCCATCAGTAGAATTTCCTGATTTCAACAAGCCCTTTTGCTTCAGGGACGTATTCTACTAGTGACAAATATGTACAATTCTCATTTGAATATAAAGAAAACTATGTACAGAAAGGAAGATCAGACTTAACTAAGCATTCTTCATTTTAAACTAACTGATTTAAGAAAAAAACAAATGTGTTCACTTATCATTTCAGAAATGATGATAGGACTTAATGTAATGCCTGAACAATATAAATTTCATTGTAAACCTTGAAACCTTTTGATTATTCAGTAAGCTATAAAAATTTAAATATGGCAAAATAATCAAAATGTTAGTCAATTTGATATTTTTAGTGTAGAACTATTTTAGATGTATTTCTAGATCCTTAACTATACCTGCGTTATACCCCTAATTTCCAAACTACCTAAAAAACTATGGCTTCCAATATCAGAACTATTACTTCTGTGGCACAGCCATACTGGACACCTGCCCTCATGAAGAGATCGCTGAAGATATGGGTGCTATTGTACAGTGTGGTGAAGAAATCAGATGGTACCTGGGTGGCAGAAAGAATAGCTTCCAGGGTCTGAAAGTTTTATGTTAACACAAGCAACCATCTAAATGAGGTATCAGCTAAATATCCATGGAAGAAGCATACCATCCTGTGTGATCCAAAAATTATGACTAATAAAATCCAAAACCAGAGGAGAGGGAACTTAAATTCTGAGCACCCAGTTTGCAGAAGGTTATGGATGACAGTCAACCCCCAAATTCATTTGCAGAGCCCTCCCATGGATTAAGCCTCCAGAGAATCCCATCTGGCCATTGACCATGGATGTGAATAGCCTGGCTATTAAACAGAGTACATTGGAAATTGGATTAAAACAGATTCATTTAGATTAAAATTTAGCGCCTTATATATTATCATTTGTTTTCCCTTTTTAAATTTGTTCTAGTTTGCATTATTTTCATTTGGGTTGATTTATTTCCTGCTGTGTTATTGTTGTTGGAATTTTTTCTGTTTTCCTTTGTATGAAATGCAGGATAGATGTATCTATAGAGACAGGAACCAGATTAATGGCTTCTTAAGTTATGGCCATGGAAATTGGAGGAAAATGGGGAGCTAATAATAATGAATACAATGAGGAGCATACCCTAAAATTGAATGTGGGAATGATTGCACAACTCTTTTTAATATGTTTGAACCACTGAATTGTATGGTATGTTGATTATATAGCAACATAACTGTTTTAAAATTTAATAAGGGGAAAAGTCATGAAAACATTTTAAAGCGAAAAACCATGACTTTAATTTCTCAAATTTTTCTTAAAGTCACCTGAGGTTCAGGAAAAAAAGTAATTAATTTTATTCAAACACTGTTTTTGTATCTCACTAAATGTCAGGAATTACTTGGGAATTTTTTCTTAGGCACTTCATATTAATATCAGAAAGCCATATTACTATTTTAGATAAAACCTACTAATCCTCCTTAGGAATTGCTCCTCTCCAGTTTGGAAAGAAACCAACACCTTAGGCTACTGCTCAGAGATAATACACAATAGGCTCAACCCCACAGTAATTAAAGTCTGTTAGCACTTCTTTCACATACCCTGACTGCTGCTAAAGATAACAAAAATTCTTCCCAAATGTTCACTGCAGTAGTATTCACAGCAGTCAAAAAATGGAATCTGAAAGGACCAGCAACAGATAAATGGATATACAAAATGCAGTATAGACAAAGAGATATTTCTCATTTCAGCGAAATGAAAACAATGTTCTGACACATGCTTCGACCTAGATGATGAGCCCTGGAAGCATTACGTTGAGTGAAATAAATCAGCCATACACAAAAATATACTATTCCACTTAGCCAAAATGGGCTACCGTATATAGACCAAAGCTCAGTAATGGTGCCCAGTGGGGGAAGGAAGAAGGAAAAGGAGTCGTCGTTCAGGAGGTATTGGGTTCCTGTTAATGGTGGTTCAATAATTGCCAAAGAAATAGTTGCACTACATGATGAACACAGCCAATGTCACTGACTTATGTGTGCAAGACTTGTTGAATTGAAAAATGTTTTGCCAGGTATATTTTACCACAATAAAAAAAGGTAAAATGACGAGAGAATTCTACTAATGTGAGTTTCATTTAGCTGCTACAGTGTGTCCATGGACAAGGATATAAATAAACAAAGCACAAGTAAACTCCCTAGTGTACCCTTCTAACATAAATGAAACAAAGAAAAGAGATTGAAAATAGCATTCTGGCTTCACTATGTTCAAATTGTCCGTGTCGTTTTCCACATCACTTTATGTTTAGTGTTGTTATGTTTGAGCCTTTGGTTGCAGACAATGGGTGAATCCATCTCGTGGAGGACATTCCCTTTTTTGTTGCCCTTCTGCTTCACCGTGCCTGATGCCCTTTCCCAGAAGCTGACCGCCCCTATTCGTGTCTCCAAAATATGGGAAACAAAGTCACACCATCCCAGCTACTAAGGAACATGGCGCTGTACTGCATCCAAGACAGACGTGTTTGTTCTTCTGGCAGCCCGCTGTCCATGTTCTTCTTCCACACCGTCATCCAAATGCATCAATTCTTTCATCTTTCTTACTCATTGACCAAATTTGCACCTGCAAACAGGTGATGGGAAAGACCATGGTTTGAGTCAGGTGCACCTGAGTCCTCAAAGTGACATCCTTGCTCTTCAACACCTTCAAGAGGTTAGTGCAGCAGATTAGCCCAATGTAGGTGGTTGGTTGACTTCTTGATTGCTGTTTCCATGAGCATTGACTTGGATCCAAGCAAAAAGAAATCCTTGACAATGTCAATCTTCTCTGTTTATCTTTATGCTGTCTACTGGTCTAATTGTGAAGATTTTGGGTTTATGTATACTGAGTTGTAATACATACTGAAGAATATAATTGTTGATCTTACTTCCAGCAAACAAGGATGTGTCATCTGCATGTTAGGAATTATTAAATAAGCCCTCCTTCAATCCTGATGCTACATTCTTTTTTTTTTAAGGGTTTTTCTGGAAAGAAAAAAACAAACAGAAAACCTGCTAGACAAATTCTACAAGAGCTGTAACACTGACGGTACATTCTTCACAGAGTCCAGCTTCTGCAATTATTTGCTTGGCATACACATGGAGTATGTATGGTGAAGGGATACGACTCTGACACACACCTTTCCTAATTTTAAATCCTTCAGTGTTCCCTTGATCTGTTGGAATGACGGCCTCTTGGTTTATGTTCAGGTTCCACGTGTGTACAAACAAATGTTCTGGAATTCCCATTCTCCTAAGCGCTATCCATATTTTGCTGTAATTCACACAGTCGAATGCCTTTTCATAGTCAACAAAGCACAACCAACCTTCTTTTCGTACTTTCCACCTCATAATCATAATACTCACACTTTATTAAGTATTTATGGTGATTTGGGCCATTTATACATGATAAAACACTAACAGAGAGGTAGTGCTGTCTTTAAATTTTACAGATCTAGTGTCAATTATTTCTTTTTATTACTTCTTAATTATTTATTTAATTTGTGTGCCCACCTGTCACATCCCAACCAAAGAAACACTTATTCTCACACCCATAATGCTAGGGGCCATTCTGCTCTACAGGTAGATGAGCACGTACCCCTTTTATAGCCAAAACCAATATGAGTTGGATTTTCTGTTGCTAGCAACCAAACACGGTCTCATAATTTTTTAATCCAAAATGAATAGCACTTCCTCAAAGGGGTGGAGGTTAGCTTTCCTCCATTTCACATATTTTAGACAATTAACTTGGTCTCTCTCCATAATCTGAAGACCTAAAATTACCTAAGCTCATATTTTAAATGAGTGAATGCCTGAATAAACTATAAAATATGAAATGTTACCTTTTCTCCGTTTGTGTCCCTATCCTCCCTAGCTGAGATATATGACTGCACATTGTGATATTCAAAGGAAATTTAAAAACTATACTTGATTGTAAGCCAGCTCTTTGAACTTATTTATTTTTCTTACCAATTGATGATAAGCTGCTCTCTTTCTGTGTTATAACAAATCAGATTAACCTACCCCCTCTCCACTTGACCTTATTTGAAAATCAAGCATGGCTGAGGGTAAGTTACTGGAAGACAGGAAGAGAGAATAGAAAAGATTCACACATCTCACACTTGCCCTGAAAACTGACCTTCCTTTCACACGCCTACCCATCAGTCGGTAATGTTCACCAGAGAATGACATTAGTGCAGCTACGTACTTTGTTTTGTTTCTCTCATAGTGTTCGAAAATGCGATAGATCTTGTTCAACTGCCAATTGCCGTTTCTAAAGACATTTATGCAATGACTGAAGGCCCTTGTTTTCCGGGGAGCCTGAAGACTGTGTAGAGATGACACATAGCCTGAGGGGAAGGGTGGGATGGGAGATGAGAAATACTTTAAAGATATTAGTCACAGAGAGGAACTGAAGATCCCTCATCTCCTGGCTGGTAAGCAGTCCACTGAGAGGGAATTATCTCTCACATTTAAAGTGGGAATTATTATCTAAGGGGAGAAAGTGGTTCTTTATTCCCAGGCCCTGCCAGCTTCCATATTGCTCTCTTGCTGTGTCATAGTCACAGATCGGTACAATGACAAGAATGATCATTTTTAATAATCCTACTTAAGAAATCATTTTATTGATCCTCACTTTACCCTTTCCTTTCCCCATGATTCAGCAAGTCAGAGTCGCTTCTGTTTCAGCAGCTTTCTAACATTCAGCAAATTGTCCACTGCTTAATAAGCCTTTACAATGTTAACAAATGAAGAGATTTCAGCACCAAGGAGAGTGCCCTACTGGTTTCCAGGGGTTTTCATCTCACCCTCTTGTTTTTCATGAAATAATATACGACATGTAGTTTGGCAGAGAGCTGCAAAGAACGTGTCTGATTCAGGAGCAGAATCCTAACCAATTTTGTAAGAAACAAAACCTCCCGGGTTAAAGGGTTTTGTACATCTCCACAATGCAGACCTCTCATCTTTCAAGGCCATAGGAATTGGTGGTTCTTTGACTGTTTTTCTAATGTCAAAACCACAGCAAAACCATAGATGTAGGCTGTGGAACGATGGAGTTACATCAGGAAAAGGGTACACAAGCGAGCAGTGATTAAAAGCTACATGAAAGCTGGTCCCCTGCCTGGCTCTGTTTTCACCTCGGAGGCTAGCACATGGTAAATGCTCTAGAAATATTTATGAGTCCGGAGAGAAAGAACAAATGAATAAATAACTTTCCTTTACAGAGCAAAATGAACTCATGGATGGCATTCATTAAAAGAGAAGAAATGAATTTTAAAAGGCCTTGTTTGAAATGAGCAGTCACTTTCGGCAACTGGTCCCAGAGCCTGACATTTGAACACATTTCTCCCTGGATCAATGGAGTCTCTGTAGTTGAGGGAAAGAATGCTCCAGAGCACACCTTTCATCTCCACTAAGCTTGCAGTGTAAAGGGTTCTCCTTAGAACCCCAAGAAATCACTGCAGAGCCAATGCGCATAGTCCTACACTTTCAGGGCATCCTGCGATGCACCGTGGCTCCCCAGACGCCAAGTCCACCATGGCCTGGGAACCTGGTTCAGCATTGTTACCAGATGGCAGGAAACAGGCCTGGAGGCCTACCCGCCATCTTCTTCCAGCAAGTCCCCAGATACAGCATAATTGTGTGTCCCTATCCCCAAGCAGCCCCTTCCTTCTGTGTCCAGAGGAGAAACTACCAAGACTCCCTTTGCTGAGAGATTCTCGAGAGTCCAGCCGTGTTAGGTAATAAAGGTCAATAATGTAAGTCTGTCCTGAGTTGCCACCACAGCCCTGTGTAGGGTCAAAAGACTAGAACTTACTAGGACTAGGGCCCAAAGTGGGAGAGAAAATATAAAGGGGCAAAAACACAGCGTTGAAGCTGATTGTTTTCAACAGCCGGCATATTTTGAGGACCCCTGAGCCCCTTGCTTCTTTTAGCTTCTATTTATGCAATGACACAGAGGTGGACAAAGTCAAGCCTCAGGGATCCCAGTTAGGCACAGCCCTGTTCTTAGCTCTTGGTAAGCTTCTGGGCTAAGGCTCCACTAGACTTGGACTGTACTATCAGGTCCCCCAAATGGGGGGAGCTGCCAGGGAAGGACTAATTTCCATTTCAAACTGCATTTTGGTACTTTGTACTTCAGCACCATTGGCCCATCAATATTTAATGCTCGGAGATTCTGACTCTGCGGGAGTCATGTCAGGGGACCTTGGGAGCCAATCTGCTTGAGCTTCTACGTGATAATTATTCACGGGCTCCTGCCTCTTGCTCTTTCTCTCGCACCGTCCCACTCTGCAGACTCAGTGCCTTATTCAGTCTTCTCTCTCGCTCTCTCCGCTGCTGTAGCTAGACTCTTCGCCTTCCTTCGCCGCTCGCTCAGCATCTGCACATCCCTACAATGGCTAAAACAGCAATGGGTAAGGCATCGCGCCTCCTCCCCTAGGGCTTGCCCCAGAGCGGAGCCCACCTCTCGCCTTCTCTCGTAGAGTTTAGAAGGCTTTGGGAGATATTTTATAAAAAAGAAAAACGTTCGTGATAACCCAGAAGTCAAGAAGGATGGAGGCAGCTTTAGGGGTGGTGGGAAGGCATAGGAAGGGGTGGTGTCCTTGGGTATAGCAATATCCAAAGAGAAGAATTTCTTTTTAAAAAGGTAGAAAGCAGGTAAGTTGCCTTTCCCTGGGTGGGGGATTTATTCTGTGTCCAGGTTTACAATTGGGGTTCTGTCGTGAGGGGGGGGTGATCTTAACTGTTTGCCTTCCATGGGGTTAAGGAACAATGTGTAAAGTGCTTTGTAATATCCTTTATTTCTCCTCTAGCTAAAACAGAAATCGGGGAGCGGGGATAGGGGGAAAGGACGAAGAAAAATGCAAAGTCAACGCGGTCCCATACCGGGTGTTGGAAAGATGGGTGGAGACAGTGGAGAGGGAAAGAACTGGGCAGATTTTATCATATATTATCTATTTGTAGAAACCGCTAGTCCTGGGGAGCAGTGGGGGTGGGGTGGGAGAGAGGGCACCACTCCTTTGTTTTAGGGCATGGGAGGGGGAGGTGGGAGGGGAGGGCGTGGTGGAGGGCGCGGGTGGGCAGCTGCAGCGGCCCGGGAGGCGCCCAGCTGGGAGGAGTGGAGGGACCTAGGCTTCCAAGGCGCTGGGGTGGGGTTTCTTTGTGTGCGAACGGGCACTTCCGTGGGCGGGGGGGGGGCCGGGGGGAGGCACCTGCAGCGCTGGGCGCACAATGCGGGCGGCCCCACCCTAAGCGGAAAGGCGCCACCTCCCCCTCCCCCCTCTCGCCCCCCACTTCGGTGCAGCATCTTCAGCCGAAAGGGGTCAGGCGCGGAGAGGTGCAAGACACCCTGGAGCCCAGCCCTGCGGACCCAAGGCGCCACGCCCGCGCTCTGGACCCTGCCCCTCCCCCGTCCCCACCCCCACCGCGACCCCATTGTTTCTTTGGAGAGAGGGAGGGGGTGGGGAAGTAAGTTCACATTTTTCTTTCAGAACCACAGCACATGGGGCCTTGGACATAGATGCTTATAAAGGCGTCTGGGCACTCTCTTGATTGTTGGGGGGGAGGAGGTTCTGGAGCCTAGATAACAAATGAAATATAAAGGTATAGCCAACGATAAGTAAACCTAAGATGAAGCAGAAGTGGTCGATTTATTGAGCCACGTGAAATTTCCTTTTTGTAGGTAGGGAGGGCCCAATATCAGCTATTTTGTGAGCTTAGCGTGTATCAGGAAGGCAGAGATACAGGAAACAGAGAGGGAACCAGATTCCTGATGCGGGGTGCCGGTCCCCAAGCAGTCTGCGCGCCAAGTCCCTGGTGTGCCTGGAAGCGCCCCCTTGCCCGGGAGTCGGTTGCGGGATGCCAAGAGGGAAACGCAACCTGAGGGCTCCGCCCTGCTCCCCCCACCTTACCAGAGCTGCAGAGGGGCTGGAGCCCCCATCCCCACCCCCACCCTTTCTTCCAGTCCCGCAGCCTGGAACCGCCCAGGCGCCCCTGGATGTGCGCAGACCCCCCGGGCGGGCGCCGCTCCCAGGCCGGCCTCCCAGCCCCTCCCAGCCAAGTGGGTGGCTCCGCAGAAAGGCTGGCTGGAGCCCCGCCCAGCCACACAAAGGCAGAGCCCCTACCCCGCCCGACCGCGAGGCCGCAGAGGTGACCCTTCCCCGCGGCCCCCCACCCACGTCCCGGGGAGCTCCGGCTTCCCCTCCCCCGCAGAAGTGCACGGCCCACGCTCTGTTCTCGGAGTCCAGGGGATAGAGACCCCGCAGAGAGGCCCTGGAAGGAAGCACCGTCTCTAGCGCGGGGCGGGGTTCGACCCCACCCTCCCAGGCTGGGCCCAGCCACGCCTGCCGCCGCCGGGGTTGGGGCGCACGTGGCCAACGGGCGCGTGGAGCGCTGCCAGCCCTGCAGTGCCTGGCGCCCGGCGCTGGGCCCCCTCCCCGAGCCAGGAGCGGAGCCCGGTCCCCATGGGAGCGGGGTTCTGGGCAGTGCCCTGAGCTACTGCCATTTCCCACCATTCGCGGTTCACCTGCAAGCACAAAACGGTTCTGAAAACGGGGGCGGGGGGTCGCGGTAGCTTCGTGCTCTGCACCCCCCTGGAGAGATTTCTCCTGCAGGAGGGCGGCCACAAAGTCATCATCGCCGTCACCATCGGTATTAGGACTGCACATCATGATGGCCATTTCGAACCACGATTTCATGACTCGGTGCCCTTACTTGTTGGGACGAAAAGGGACGTTAGAGGCATTTGGTTATGGATGAACCTTTGTGGAAGTCCCTTTTCTATCTCTGACTCTCCACGCCCAATAGTATTCTGTCTCCAGTAGGGCATATTTTACATTATACAACACATTATTTGTTACGTGTCCGTCGGGACGACGTGCGCTCCTGCGGGTGGGATATGTGAGCAGGTGCTTTGCTAAGGGGCAGTCCCTGCGCGCCAATGGTTACGGGGAAAATTCAACGCAGAGAATTGATTGCGGCTGCAGTGGGTGAAAATGGGCAAGAATGCTGCTGCGTCTTCGCGATTTTATCTTCCATAAAGTTTTATCTGAATATAGTTTAAAATATAAGTTCTGGACAAAATTAAGGTGATTCTTTTCCGGGTTGTTCTTCCAAATGCCTTGTTAAGATCTCAGTTCTACACAGAAACACATATCGAGAAATGGAAGCCACCATCGCATTAATTTTTTTTAAAAATCCCACCCCAAATAGGAGGTCCGGGTCCTTTCTGCCACAATTGAACTGCACGTGCACATGATGAGGAGAAGCAGAGCATGTGCCGCTTTTTAAGGCGAGCCCAGTTACAAAGGACCCGCAGTTCATCGCTAGGGAGGGTGCTTTCCGTTGAGTCACCGAACAATTATGATGGTGATTGTGCTGGTAGGTGATTGTACTGGTACCTTCTCTGTAGATATGGAAAGAAGTCACTAGAAGTGGAAATGCTGAAGATTGGGTCATTATGAAACCGAGAGGCAGCAGTAATTTATCAATTAGCCGCGTATGCTTCGTTCATAGCAGATGAGTAAATGAGCCAGTAATCAGCCTTAAGAGAGCCCCTGTAGTCAGGTGCAGGGAACAAGGCTTATTGGCATTAATTGATACACCTATTGATGTATCAAGCCCACGAGTATCTCCTGGGGAGAAAGCTGGCAGGGTGAAAGGGGTGCTTCTGCCCCCTTGAAAGATTCTCAGCCTTGGGGCAGTTCCCCTCTGTCCTATAGCCTGCCTCTACCTGGAGGACCTGCTCAAAGAAGTGGGTTGGATTTGGTTGTTTGATATTCAATGACGCATGTTAAGATTTCTTGAAGTAAGGGTTTTGGTTGCTTATTTGATTTGGTGGAAGGATTTTTCAGTAATAAATCATGAAGATTTGGATGACATTTTATTTTAAAATCTTTTTTCCTTGTCAATAAAATGCAAGGAGTATTTGTGGCATGAGGGACGACGGATTTGTGCAATGAATTATTTTATTCTAAAGGAGAAACATTTTTGTGGTTAGAGAAGTTACCACTGCCTTAGTCTTTAATGTGGGTGACACTATTCCCTTTGATACATTAGAGTTTAAATTACTTCTGGTTTCTTCAAACATTTACATTACTAATGGATAGGTTGTAAGATCCTTTGGCACGTCGTGGTTTTTATCAAATGGTGCATCCTGGGGGTGGGGGGGAATGCTTCAAGACAGTACTTTTCAGATTCAATAAATGATCTCCCGGAATGCTTTAAAACAGACCCACCCACACAATAAAATCGTTTCCCCACCAATAATTTAGAATCATAAATGCTTCTTAACCCTGAGTGATTTGTTCTTGACTGGCAAGTATAAATGTTAAGATAAATCTGTCTATACAATTAAATTAATTAATAAATGAATCAGTTGCGTGCTTAATTCGGCATTTTCATCTTTCATAAACCCAGACCATTTTAAAGAAAAGTCCTGATGTGCCAATAGCATTGTTTGTTTGTTTTAATTTCCAGTTATTAACACTAACCACAGTCCCCACACCGCCCTACTGGCTCCTTCTTTGTTCACACAATCTGATGTGGCAGCAGGTGAGGGTGAGACTCCCAAGCAAACCTGAGCCTGGGCGTGGTCAACCAAGCTGCTATCTAACCTCCCTCCTGACTGTTGGGAAAAGAGATCCTATTTTCGTTGTCACAAAATCTGTGGCCGTTTATTAAAAATGCAATAAACTTGACAGGCAAAAAGTGAATACCAAATTAACCAAAGACCCAGATGTTTCCAGAACACCCGGTTCTTGAATTAAAACAAAACAAAACCAAAAAAAAACCCCTGGTCGTCTGCATTAATGTTTTGCCCCACTAGAGGGCAATCAAGTTCTATAAAGAAATAACATCGTAATTGAATACAAAACTACTACCAAATATTAACTTTTTATTTTTTTAATCTAGAACATTCAACTGCTTATCCAGTACACTAGTGTTAACCTTTACTCTATTAAAGGGGATTGAATACTTTTCAAAGAGGCTTCACAAAAGGAATGATTTTCATAATCGGGAAGCAGGTCTAGATTTCAATTCACTATTTTCTTATTGTTGTGATGCTGCCTTTTCTATGACGTGGGGGGTTGTAATAGTAAATGTTAGAAAACGGTTAGCAGTCATAGCAAAATTACTTAGGGGCAAAATATTTAATGTTTAAATAAAGGAATATATTGATTTAAAGAATGGTTTCCTTATTCATTTTTTGAATGTGCCTGATGTTGGGGGCACACTAAGTGTAAAAGCACCCACCTTTAGGGAGCTTTCAGCCTAGAAAGTGAAACAGAGGTGATGCTTTGGGTGCTGAGGTGGGGTACCAACATCTGCCTGCTACAATTCCTCTAATTCATGTTGTTCTTTTCTATTCCAATGATACTTTCAAACCCCGTGCAATGCGGACATTCCTTCTAATCTTCATCACCCCTTAACCGTTTCTGAGCACTTCCTTGCCACCGTGTTAGCGGTTTAGAAGGCAACTAGTTTGTTTTTAATGACGAGCAGACAGAGAAGCGTGAGACAAGTGCATGGAATGGTCACAAATGGAGTTTGGGTTTTTTCTCCGGTTTGCACTGGCAGGATAATTTCTTCCTTGTATTTCTTGCGACTTTAATCCATCTGTAAAATATTTAAGAGTGCCATTTCACAGTGTCCCTCAAACTGTGATGTGCATATGAATCAGCCAGGATTTTCATTAAAATGCAAATCCTGAGGCAAGATCTTCTGCTTTGCTAACAAGCTCCCAGGCTGACCAGCAGACCCATCCAGTACAGCAATAGGAACTTATAATATGCGTGAACTCTGATAATAAGATCTCATATTATGTCAACGTTTTTAAATCCATGGCAATCTTTACAAACTATTTCATTTCCAAACTCATCTACTTAGGGATTTTATTCCACTGGGAGTGGTGGGTTCTGTGCCACCACTCTCCGTTAATTGGATTTTTTAAATATATTCCTATTGCAAGATTTTTGAGAGTAATGTGGAAAATAAGAATTTGGCTCTGCGTGTGTGTCTAGACAAAATTAAAAAGACTTGTGGAAAGGGAGGATATAGCAATAATGCTAGTTTCCGATATTTACAAAACAATATGCAGAACAAACCATTCTACCCAGAACCTTTTAGAATGGGAATAAGTTGAAAATCTACAAAAACCACTGCCCCACACGTACTCCTCATACTGAAGGAATTAAAAGGACGTTGGAATAGCACTAAGGTGTCTTTTTATATGCTCAGTATCCATTTTATTATTTTATACCAAAATTAGACTTACAGAATATGACTTGTCGGACGCACATGAGGAAATTACTAGGAATTTACTGAATAGAGCTCTAGGTTTGAGAACAAATTTTGCATTAATTTTTCTGCTTGCTCAAGCCCATAGAAGAACTCTAAATGATATGAAACTAACTTTCTAAGAAACTCTGCCTAGAGATTTTAAAAAATGGGTTGTTGAAAAATATCGTCACCGATGTCCAATGTCAGTGGGTCCATTCAGCTTCTTGTGGGTGACTGACCCCCACAAACAATACCACATGACTGGTAATGCTATCCTGCAGAAATGAAATATCTCAAAGCAGAAATACACTATTTTCCAAAGAGGGCACTAAAAGCAAGGAGCCAAATAAAGCTGGCCACAGAATTGGAAGGATACACGGTGATTCAGCAGGAGATGGGATTAAGTCTCAAAGTTACCCATGCCTTTGTTGGTCCTGATGGCATTTGTTTTTAATGGTTCATTTCAGGCTCTCCCAAATTGGAAACATTTGGATTTTTGCGATTCCTGGTACATTTTTTAAGCGAGTGTTTTAGAAGTAATGTGTTTTAAACATTAAAAGCTAGCAGTCTTCGCTGTACAAATAACCTTATCTGAAGATAAATGAACTCAAACGTTGAGATCTCAGCAGCTGAGCCAGAAACGGGGCATCAATAAAGCCTCCTTTTCCAATGTTGCACCCTTTCAAGAACTAACCTTCCTAGCCAAGACACAATTTCCGGTTCTTTGTAAGAAGTAATTTTCATTTATTGACTGAAATTTCAACTCGTACACAGCACATAATGCATGGTGGGCACTCTTCTAAGCAATTCCCATATTTACCTAGTTTAATCATTCAGGAAGCGCAAAAGTTAGCAGCCATTGCATGAATCAGGAAACTGAGGCACAGAAAGAGACATTGACGTGTGCAAAGTCACAGAGCTGGTTGCCCCCCCCCCCATGGGTCCGGCATCTTGCTTTGGCAGAATTGCACTGGTCCTAGTCCTTTCAGAACTCCGACTCACCTTGAAGACTAAATGGCTTCACGTGGATGAACGGTTTTAATATCCATCCTGGGGTTATTAAAATAATTGCCGTGGTAGGCTTTGGGGTAGAGACCTGGGGGTTCTAAGGGATGGAACCCTTGACTCTCCAAGGCTTCTGCTAAGAACAGAGCGACGGCGTGTGGTGTGGACACGCCATGAGGGCCAGCGAGCGCTGGGCAGCCAGGAGGCTTGACATCATCTAATCAGTTTCCTCCTGGTCAACTGAAATTTCAGAATGAATCTTTAACTTCCAGAGACTCTGGACACTTAATTTTAATAGTTTAAGAAATTCACTTTAGAGTAAACGGGGATGTAGCAGCCCAAACATCCTCTCCTTAACACAGCTATTAGGACTGACTTCAAGGCAGGCAGGCAACAGATCTGTGGGGAGGCTGAGCATCCCTGGGGAAGCATTTCGAATTATCGTTTAATAAAGGAACCGGGCCCTGTCACTTGTCAAGGAGACATTTGCAGTAGTGGAATCTGTGTTTATATAACCCATTTTTATTAGTCATGATTAAAGATAATGTCTTGTGTACATTTGTTCTCACAAAACACTTTTATGTGAATGTAAAGGTTAATTAATGCATCTCAGCAATCACTGTGCTAGTCATCTGGAAATATAGCTTCTCTAGGAGCTGTATTTAAGTCAAGAAGCCACACATCATACTAGAAGAGTATCCAGAAAATGTGTTTGCTCATTTGCGGTTTTATGTTTACCTCCAGATTAAAATACTTAATAGTCTGAAACTTTTAATAAGCTCCATAGCTTAGTTTTGTGAGTGGAGACAGTTCATTTCAGTTCTTACAAAGCACATTAAAAATAACCTTTTTTTTATAGAGCAAGGATATTGTCTACAACTGATTCATTTTTCAAATTAAGATTATAAAGCAATGGCTGCATGAGTTGTTCATTTTGGAAGTTTTCCTGCTAGAATAATAACAATCCTGACACTTTGGATGTCAGGATTCACATTGTATCCATTAGTCAAAAGTATGTAATGTAGCAACGTATTATGAGTAATGTGAATCAATCTTTTACTTTTATGGTTTTATTAAAAGAATGAAAGTTATCTTAACATAGCACCACCAAACTTTTTATAAGATAGCTTTTTTTAAAGTTTAAATTAAAACCTTACACTTTACTAGCATTCTACTCCCTCTTTTGGGAGATATTTTTTCTTCCTTATGAACTGCAGCCATAAAGTTTAATTTCCACTCAGGAAAACTGCTCACTGTAAGCCTAATAATACTATCCAGTTGGGGCTTCCTAGGGAATGGAAGCCTACCCCACACGATAATATTTATTTGTAGTATATTGGCTATTATAAAACTGGGACCAACAAAACTCCACCACGATCACTTTTATCTCCTCTGGACTCTAACCACCGGCCCCACCACCTGTGGCGGAGGCACTAGGGAAGGCGCAGGTTGAGTTTCCACACTTCCCTTGGGTCTTTCTTTGCTTCAGGGCGTTAGCACCTTCCCACCTGCACAGGGCTCTTTTTTATCCCCAACATCAATCTCTATGGCTGAGAGAAACCAATTAGCACCTCTGTAACAATTGCTCAAACACAGGGAAAAAAGAGGCAAGTCAGGCCTTGGTAAATTATAGCTTCCTCTGCCTGGTTCAAGTCTGCCAGCCGCTCCATCCATGATGTTAATGTTGCAGCCCTCGTCCTGCGACCACCGATCTGCTTTTCCCCTTGCGGAGACTTTTTGGAAGCAGACAAATATAACAGCTTGAAAGTATTCAGAAGAGGAAGGTGTTGGTCCATCGGTATGGGGATAAGTGGGTTTTGCAGAGCATCTTTTGAGGGCTCATATCATCCCTAAGAGACAGCGGTGCTGTAACTGCTGTTGGGGAGGATCCATTGATCCCCATTGGCTGGTGGGCACTGTTGGGCAGTCAGCTCCAGAAAGCAGAGGGCCGTTACCCCACAGAGCGTGATTAAACAGGAGTAAATGGGAAAAGCCACGGGCCACATAGTGTGGGTGCATTAGCCTTCTGTTCATAAACAATCTCTAGTGGGTAAGTGTTGGCCATGAACGAAAAGATCAGCGGTTCAAACCAGCTGTTCCTGGGGGGTTAGGATCAGGCTATCTATTTCCATAAAGATGCACAATGTCATAAACACTGCTTATACAGTGGCTGTCAGTTAGAATCTATAGCAGTGGGTGGATCATTCAGTAAAGGATATATTGAGCACCAACTCCATTCCTAACCCTATGTGAGGAATTTGTGTGAGAATATAAATAAGCATAGTGCTCACCATTGGAAATTTAGTGTTTTGAAGGAAACAAGACCCTGTTATAGAATATATATGTATATATATGAATATATATATATATGAATCGCAATAATGGCAATTTTTAAGTAGAAATAGAAAGCTCCTTGGGTGTAACAGCCTTATTGTGCTATTCTACAAATTATAAGACAGTCAATGAAGATATACTGAGACCATAAGTACTGCAGCACCCCAGAAAACAAACCCCGCTGCCATTGAGTTGATTCTGACTCAAAGAAACCCTATAGGACAGAGTAGAAAGGCTGTATAGGATTTCTGAGACTGTGAATCATTAGGAGTTAAGCCAGCCTAGCCTCTCTTTCTTCCGTGGAGTAATTGGTGGTTTTGAATTGCTGACCTTTCTACTCCCAGCCCAACACCTAACCCACGGCACCCTCAGATCTCCTTGCTACACCACAACAGGCGGTTCAGTAGATGTTTAACGGACCCTTACCCTCAGCCTTCTAGCCACAGCGCCCTTTAGGAAAACTGATTCTCTACCTGGACTGAGCGTCAGCAGCACTCGGTAAATGATTGATGTTGCAGCTCTTATAAGCTCTCAAATGGAGTTGGGGTTCCGGCCCAGGACCACACTTTGAGTAAACCTAAAACCCACTCCCTTCCTTGACTCCCCTAGACAGACAATGACAATAGTAAACAAAAGCATAAGCATTTAAAGCAAATGTCTAATGTTTTATATTTTGTGAATGCCAGTCTCTCATAACAAAATTCACTAGCTATCAGTTGGAATTATGGAAATGTTCATTACTCAATACTTCGTGGTGGAGAGAGAGATAATGTCATCTTTATGACATAGCTGCCAATTGAGTATATAGTTAAGACAAGTCTGTTGGGAGTAATGTCAGAAGGTAATAGACTAGCATTTTATCTAGGTCAAGACACACAAATCAAGAAAGATGACTAAAGCAAAAGGAGCATTTCCCTTGCATATTTTCCCATCTCAGGTTTCCCCTCGTTACTCATATTCCACCTTTGATTTCATTTATAAGTTCAATAAAACTGAGCCCTTTTGCCTAACCAGTCTGGCCAATCAACATATGATGTCACACTGAATAAAAATGAAAGTCATTCCAGAAGCATGATATGATGAAGGTCTTCCCTGGGATCTCTGAGGGAAGAAAGGACAGATTCAGTCACAAAAGACAGATACATGCAGGCTCCTGCACTTCAGAACATCACATTAACCTATCCATTTCATGCAAATTCCACATCTCTTGATCACTGCACAATCCCTCCTCCCTCTGTCAAGTTTCCCCGCTGCCTCTCACTCTCTCATTTCCCTTTCAACACCCTTAGCTAGGGCTTCCCTTTAACGCAGTGGTTCTCAATCTGGGGGGTCGAAAGACCCTTTCACAGGGGTCGCCTGAGACCATCAGAAAACACATATTTCCCGTGGTCTTAGGAACCGAGACACCGCTCCTCTATCCGTGTCCAGGGGGGTCCACCCACATGCAGATCGCCCATATCTGAGTACCTGGTGTGAAGACTGTTAGCCATGCTCCACCGTGCTTCAAGACACAATTTCATTTATTTGTCATGATTAGACATACATATTTCAAAATGTATAATTACATATTATTCTCATGATCAATCACTATGCTTTAATGATGTTCCATTTGTAACAATGAAAATACATCCTGCATATCAGATATTTACATGACGATTCATAACAGTAGCAAAATGACAATTATGAAGAAGCAACGAAAATAATTTTATGGCTGGAGGTCACCACAGCATGAGGAACTGTGGGAAGGGTCGCGGCGTTAGGAAGGTTGAGAACCGCTGCTTTTAACTTCCTCCTGCGGATTTGCTCAGTCTTCCTCCTTCCACCCAGGAGTCTTGACTCTGTCCGGTAAGCCCTGGGCTGCCACCCGCAGACTTGCTCCTTGCAAGCCAAGATCTGCTCTGAGGGAGCAAGATAGAGCTCTGTCCCTGGAAGATGTGGAACCCCGGAAACCCCGGACAGGATGGAAGGAATCGGAAGCAGCTCGATGACAGTGGGCTTGCGGATCAGAGGCCTTCCACCCATGACGGCATGAGTACCACTGAGACGCTAAGGAAAAATACTGCAAACAAAATATTTCTTACATGACTGTGATTGGCAAACAGTTACAAAACCCTCGAAAAATAGATATAAATAAGTTCCTCTCGATGTTGCATGAAATTGCAAATTTCGCATTCAGATTAGTAGTATTTCCAGTACTAACCAATAATGTTATGTTATGTTACAAATGAGTAATATATTAGCCCAAACCCAAATCACCGCCATCAATTTGATTCTAATAGCAGAGACTCTATAGAACTAACTGCCTTTGTGAGTTTTCAAGACTGTCACTCTTTACAGGAGTAGAAAGCCCCATCTTTCTCCCCAGTAATATATCAGTAGACCATAACTGTTAGAGAAGTATAGGTGTCCTAAGGAATCAAATTAGCATTCACTTGGCATTTTGCCTTCAACATATCAACTCATATAAATGTATAGTACCTAAACTGGGAATGACACAACTGCAGGCATATTTGTCAAAATATGTCCATATAAGTACAGCTTTGCCCAAGTGTATGCAGCTGATGATTATCATAATCTGGATATAAAAATATCCAATAGACTTTACATTTACAATGCATACGATAGGACTGACTCCTGCAGTCTCAGGAATACGGAATAGTGACAAAGGCGAAGTTGTGCATGAAAGTGCCAAAGTGGTTTCAGTCCCTATAAGCGCCATACTGTCTTGTAAGGGACGAGAGTTCAGCTCTCCAGGAAAATGCAGCCCTTTGTCTCAATTATAATAGACACTGAGGTGCTGAAATGCCTACTCAACACACAAGAAATGAGCTGCCTCTCTTCTGTCAACCAGACTTGGTTTTTAAAATTTTTTATTAATAGAAACAAATGAGATTCAATACATATTTAGATTGAAAAACGATGTTCTCTATTCAGAGCTGACATTGAAGAAATACTGACTTAAGCAGCTTTTCAATAGTTTGGATTCCATCTGTTGTATTAAAAGTGAAAGCCATTAAGAGGGGGGGGGAAATTATGTACAAGATCACAGTGTTTATTGGTTAAGGCCCCTGGTTTTCTGTTCAACTGCTAACCCAAAGGTTGGTGGTTCTAACCCCCTCATTGACACTATAGAAGCAAAGGCCAAGAAGACACTATGGAGCTACTCTTTAATAGAAGGCGCCTCTAAGAGTCCGAATCAACTCAACAACTAACAACAGCATAGGTGGAGTGTGGACATGAATTGCAACAGATGATATTACAACATTGTCAAAAGAAGAAATGCAGAAAAATGCAATTTAGGAAAGAACACTGGAAACTGTGTCCACCTTGCTGGTGGAAAATAATCTCAGAACTACCTATTTAAGTGAATTTCAATGGAAAGGTATTGGTCCTGGTTGATAACAAATAACCTGTTAGTTATTTACCACTAACTAAACTATAGAGATGAATGGTGAGTGAATCCATAGAGTCGGTATAAGAAATCAGAGGCTATCTCAGGTGGCTTCTAAGAAAAGGTACACAGTTACAGCTGAACTGCTGTTATTAAACAAATGGTAACAAGCTTTCAGAGTGAACCTGGAATCTACTTTCCTTAGTCCTTGCTTCCTGGGAACATTTACAGATTTTTTTTATTCAGCTATGTTTGGCAATGAACTAAATATTATTATCTTGTGGCAACTTTTTCTAATTATCTTCCCTGGTCATCGTTCACCAGTTACAAGTCAAGTATTGCTGTACACTTTTTCTCATGTAAGAATTGTAGCAATTCTGGGACAGTTTGCATCATCTTTACAAGAAAGGAAAAGCAGAAATAAAGGGAAGTTGAGTGACTTTCCCAGGATCTCGATGGCTTTTCTGCAAAGAGTACTCTCTCCACTACAGTCCAATCTTCCTTCCCTTTAACCTTTGTACATGTTGTATGGTGCAGATATTTGGCTTTTGAGCCAGAAACACGTTTCCTTTACTTCATCCTCCTTACAATATCTGTGTGAATCAATACATGACTAGCATGTATTAAGCACTTAACAGGTGCCAAGATCTGGGATTATACTAAACTTCTTGCAAGTGTTTGCATACCCATTTCTGACCCTCGGGGCTCTGATTGTGTTCAGTGATTGGGTGAAGTGAAGAAGAAGGAAGTAGAATGATAAAGAACCAAGGTCCGTGATACTATGTTTTAACCAAACCACGACAGAGGGGCAAATGGAACAAGTGAGGCGCCAGCTAAATTCGCACAGAAGGAGCACGGCAGCCCATGTGATCCAAGAATTGTAAAGAATTAAGTCCAAGATCAGAGGAAGGAGTTGTATTAGAACTTCCATTCTGAGCACCCAGTTTGCAGAAGGCTGCAGATGACTGTGAAAGCCCAACATTCATTTGTAGTATCCCTATATGGCTTAAACATCCATTAAACTTTCTCTGGCCATTGGCCAGGAAAGTGAATAGTCTTGCCCTAAGACAGTTTATTACTGTAGACATAATTAGGTTAAAATTTAACATATAACCATTTGTTTTTCTTTCTGTCCCATTTTTAATTCGGTTTAATTTCTATTATGCATTCCCTTGGAGTGGAGTATTTCTATGTTTTGTTTTGCTGTTATTGCTGGGGCCTTGGGGATGATTTTCTTTATATGAAACCCAGTATAGGTAAATCCATAGTGACCACAACTAGATTAATATTTCCTTAGAGTTATGGCAAGGGAGGTTGCCGGGTAATGGGGAGCTAAAAATAATAGGTATAAGAATGAAGAAAATATCCTACAATTGACTGTGGTGATCATTTCACAACCCTTTTTAATATAGTTAAGCCCTTTACTTGTATGGTATGTTACTTGTATATTGATAAAGCTATTTAAAATATATAGGGGGATTTTTTTTCCCAAGAGCCAAACAACCGTATCATTAACTAGAACAATTTTCAAATTATCAACAAAGCTACAGCAAAGGCATAAAAACTAAATGAGAGAAGCCTTCCATGTGCATCATGCAAATGGTCTGGGAAGTGCAATAAAATGAGGTGAGCGCCACAGTCCGTCACCTTACAGATGCTGCAAGGGGAAGGTCATGGGCATTGTAGCGATGAGAAGGGAAGAGGAAGGCCATTATCCTATGAGAAACATGCACACTCGGGTGAGCAGACTCTTTGCCTTCTCGCCTTGCCTCTGCCTGACGTGAGAGTCCCTGGGTGTTGCAGTTAATCACTCAACTACTAACTGAAAGGTTGATAGTTCAAGCCCATGCAGAGATGAATCAGAAGAAAGACCTGGCATCTGCTTATGAAAGGCCACAGCTAAGAAACCCTATAGAGCGCAGTCCTACTCTGCAGTGAGTGGTCACCTGAGTTGAATTCAGTGAAGTCTCAACCAGTCTCACTGTCATCTCAAGTGGATTACTGCTACTGGAATGTGAGGGGAGAGGGGAGGGTGGGAGCAGGTTGTTTGAACAAAATCAGTATCCCGTATTGAACTGTTGAAATGTATCCAGAATAAAGTACTCTATCACGCCCACAGACGTTAGTGTAATTGAGTCTCCATCAAGGACTATACAAAATCTTTTTTCATTAGATGAAAAGAAAAAAAAGGCCAAGACCTTGCATGATACAGTAGAACTCTCATTAAACTCAGAAGGAGCTATAACTCGAATCAAAAGTAAGGTGAAGTCACCGGTTGGTGCAATTTACTACTTTCACTACAATTACGATCACAGGACTGATTCATGTCATCCAGTTTTCCTTTCTTGTTACAATTTTGCTGTGCCAAGAATGGAGAGTGGAAGTTTAAGAGCCTCATATGTTTCTGTACTACTTTGACCTTTTAAAGTGCCCTTTATTTGATTTTGTATCTGTTCCAACAAAAAAGTATGATGCTTTGGCTAGTCAAAATATTAATCTTTCAAAACCTCCCTAACGGTGATAGTTTAAGAGACCATAATTCTTATGGGGAAGATGAGTAGCGTGAATATAGACTGAATCCATTTATATGCTAAACCAATTAACATTACCTCATTAGCAAAGAAATATCTAGAACATTACCTCATATCAGTGACCTGGAATGTTAAAATAGATTTTTAAAAATATATTAGTTATTTCATTTCCGTTTGCGTAGGCTTTTTGACTTTTGTTGGTGAGAATATACACACAGAATGCACACCCAGTCCACACCTTGTACAGGTGTAAGTCCGTGACCTTGACAACATTCTTCAAGTTGCACAGCCATTCCTAGGCTTTGCTGAGCTCTTCCTCCCCCGTGATCACTAACCCATGGCACCCTAGGGTTCCTGTCTAATGTGTCAAGTTGCTGTTAGTTTGATCTCCTTTAGCTAGTTCTTAAGAGAGCCCACTGCTCAAGGCAGACCATCTTAAATGTTGGGTCTTCAATTACATAGTCATCAACGCGAGTTTTCCTAAGCTCCAAATGTGAGCCAATGGAGTATGCGAGCAGTCTTTTACCCCCTTTCATCTTTCAGGAACAAAATTTCCATGAGAGTATGCCCCAGAGTATTTCTGGATGGGATGACAGATTTTAAGAGAACCATCTCGGTGAGAGTTGTGGGGCCCCACCCAAGCTACTAGGCACAGAGTTTGCTCACGAGCAGTTAAAATGAGCAATGGGAAAGACAGGCATCCAAAAGGAACTACGTCGTGGCTGAATCCTTATGTTAAGATTTGGGGAATGAGAGTAAGGCAAAAATAGGGGAAGAATAAAATTAAGAGTAGTGATTACGTGTGGGTTTGATGTCTAATAACAGTAGGCTTAACTTTCAGGTCTTTTTAGAACCAATCAGCAGCGTGCTCTATTTCTCTCATTGCTTGCTGCCCTTGTAAAACCTGGTATTAACAAAGCGGACTGCCTGGGAAGTAGGGCATACAACTATGGGATCCTGGTGGCATAGTGGTTGCATGTGGGCTGCAATCCACAAGGTCTGAAGTTCAAAACCACCAGCCCCTCCAGGGGAGACAGGCAGGGCTTCCTAGCCCCATAAACAGTTACAGCAAGTCTCAGAAACTCACTGGGCACTTGCTAAGAACCTGCATTGACTTGATGGCATTGAGTTTGATTGTGAGTTTCTGGAAGACTCCTCAGAAGAGTCCTCCCGACACTGCCAGGAAAGCATAGTGCTACTAACCACAAGGTCGGTGGTTCAAACCTGCCAGCCACTCCCATGGAGGAACATGTGACATTCTGCAGCTGTAAAGATTGACAGCCTCAGAAACCCAAAGGGGGGCAGTCCTATCCTGCCCTATAGGGTCACTATAATTCAGAATTGATTTGAGAGCAGTGGGTGAGGAATCAGAATTGACTTGAAGGCAGTGGTTTGGGCATTTTTTAAGATCCCTCTTTGGCTGCACATTATGCTGCTAACCGCAAGTTCAAAGAAGACTGTCAGCGCCATAGCAATGTCCTCTTGGAAACCCAAAGAAGCAGTTTGTCCTACTCTGTCATACAGGGTTACTTTGAGCTGCAATTGATCCAATGGCTGTGAGTTTAGCTTTGGTTTAAAGACGCGTCAGAGACATCCTGGTGGCAGAGTGGTTAAGCACTCAGCTGCCCACGGAAAGTTCTGTGAGATTCTGCAGGAAAGGAAGTGGCCGTCTGCTCCCATAGCGAGTGAAAGTCGTGGAACCCCTGACGGGCATGTCTGCGCTCCGATGGCTCAGCATCAGTCCCCCGAAACAGGAAGGACACCTCCGGCGTTCCCAAAGTCCTAAGCACAGGCCAGAGGTGCCTCGGAAGAAAACCAAGCCAAGCTCACTGCCAGGGAATCAATGCCAACCCTAAGTGGCCGTGTAGGACAGTGTTCCCGACACTAACTCTGTGGAGGTAGGAAGCCCCATCTTCTCCTGCGGAACACCTGGTGGTTTTGAACTGTTGAACTCCTGCTTCACAGCCGAACGTGGAACCACTACGCCAACCCCCAGGGTTCCTACGGTTTCTGAGCATCATAGCCATTGAAAACCCAGTGGGGAGGGGTTCTCCGCTGAAACACATTAGGTCTTATGTTGGAATTGGCTGAAGGCAAGACATTTTGTGTGCTTAAAACAATAAATAAATAACGACAAGACTACCGGGGAGTGACAGATCATCTCTCCATCTCCCCAACGCAAAAATAAAGGAAGGGGGCCTCTGTGACATAATGGGTTAGAAAGTGGGCTGCTAACCACGAGGAGTGCCCTCCCAAACCACCAGCTGCTCTGAAGAAGAGGCTTGCTGCTCCTTAAAGATCGCAGCCTCCGAAATCCACAAGCGCAATTCGACTCTCCCCTCCAGGGCCACCACAAGGCCCTGCATTTGGAAGCAAAACAAAAAAGTGCTTTTGTCATTATATAAATTACTCAATTTCAAAAAAAGGGATTTTGTCAATCATTTCTAATTTTCTCAATGAACTGAGGCACTGACTAGAAGCAGTCTAATGCGAATTTAACATGGTCACCAGGGGTACCTTGCTTATGATCAATGCCGACTCCTAGTGACATAAGTGTTCTTTGAGGACAGGATAGAACTGTTCTTGTGGTTTTTTAGGAATAGGAATCCACCTCTTTCTTCCGCGTTTATATCATTGACTCCAAATTAAATGACAGCAAAATGACAAGTATGCATGCGCACGGATGGCTGTTCTCACACAAGCCAAATGCTAAATTGAAAATGCTTAACTAACTTATTTTTAATTATTTGATGGTTCAAACATAATGGCGCATATTATCATGAATAATGTATGTCATTTTCTTGCTAAAACAATAGGTATAAAGTGGTTATGCATTTTAAAATATGAGCAAAGGCCCAGAGTTTATGATATCTATTTACAAGAATGGCAGCAATATATAAATGGCTACAATGACCAAGCAAGCAAGTTCTCACTGTCATTCTTATCTATCTCAACTGATTATTAAATCTATAATACAGATTGCATTCTACTCAATCACTCTAGGTTCTTCCAGGAAAGCTTTAAAACTCTGTAGGTGTATACAGACAATACATGTGTGCACAGACATGAGCACACAAAACACCCCACAGGAGAAAAAAACAATAGAGCCTGTTCAGGTAGATGCTTGCCAAAACATCCTTCTTGAAATATCCAAATAACGAATGCAGAAGTTTTTCTTTCTAAAATACATAACTATTATCATTCTCTATTTGCGTATTAAGCTGTGACATGACTAGATAATCATAGTTCAGTCATATACTGAGTTCATGAATTTCAATCATCTCCATACCCATATTTATTATCTAAGTGCAATCCATGTATGAAAAAGGACACTTGTAGAAAATCTCTACAGCTGTACATCTGTAGACATATAGGTGGTCAATGACTCGCAGGTGGAAATTAAAGAACAAATGCCTAAGACAACATGGAAGTGAAGAAAGCCTCAGATTCAAATTTTTAAATCAATAATAATATGCATTCTTAAAACATCTGAGCAACTTGTTGGGAAAGTGAACAGCATTATAAATCTGACAACCCGACGTACAAATTGAACCACACCTTCTGACCCACTGGGCTGTTAGCTAGTGACTCCACCTGAGTCTTTTTACCTCATTTGTCACACAGGACAAATTATAGTACTTTTCTCACAGCACCATTGACAGGATGAAATTTTAAAAGCGTGGAAATAGTTTAACACTGTACATGAGGCACTGGTCTCAAATAAAGATATAAAATATAGCTTACAATTATTCCTACTTCATTACAACCATTCGGAGGCATGCAAGAAACCATAATGCTTACCGTGGGCTGGTTTCTCTAGAGGAGCACAACCGGTGAAGGGCAGAAACATCAGTATCCATAGAGAGATTGGTTTCAAGGAAATGCTTCACACACTTGTGAAGGCTGACAAGTCTTAAATCCAAGGGTCAGGTGTCAGGCTGGAAGCCTCTCTTGACTTGGCAGGTTTCTGGGGCTGACCATCCAAAATTGGCAGTGAGACCACAGTCTGCTGGCTCACATCTCAAGAACCAACAGTCAGAGAAGGACAAATCAGGTGCAGCTTTGCCAGACACCCACATCGCCATACCATCAAGGAAACCACACCAGAGCAGGAAATGGGGGCTGGTTACGTAGTCTCTTTCTACATTTTATATCCAAAAAACTGAGGATAGAAATATATATATCTTGATATTTCTATTTCTTCCCTAATAACAGTAGTCCTGGTGCTCAGTGATTCATCATTGACTACTAACTAGAAAGCCACCGGTTTAAACCCACCAGCGTTTCTGCAAAGGAAAGAGGTGGCAATCTGCTCCCATGAGGCAAGCAGGCGTGGTGGCCCTGTGACACACTCCGACTCTGACCTGTCGGGTCACTGCGAGCTGGAATTGGCAATGGCTTTTCTCCTCTCTTTTTGACTCCCTAAGACAATTGATGTTTTCAATATGCGCTTCCAGTTTGTGATTAATTTTGCAATGCGTTCTGGATCCCATATTGCATTCTTTCACATATATATTTTCCCCCTTAGCTGCCACTGTGTCAACCCCAGCTAGTAATGGCTACTTCTCAGGCTCCATAGACCAGCCTAGGGTCAGCCCTGAGGTTTTCACTGGCTGATTCAGTAGTCGATCCGCAGGCCTTCTGTCTCAGAGTCTGAAACAAACACTTAAACCTCTTCAGCGGTCTCACAGCACCCAGGAGGGCGAGTGGAGGCTGCCCCAGGACAGCAAGGAAAGCCAGCGGCCTGAGCGGAAGGTGAAAGCACCTGCCCCAACAGACTTTGAGCCCCTGCGGCTGTTGTTTTCAGCACGTTCGTGGAATGAAACGCCTTGAACACCACGTTTCCGTCTCCTGACAGACATTGTGCTTCACCCTGAACAGCCCCGGGTGGATCTGCCTGGGCTTCGATGAGTGGCATTCGCTCATTCACTGAGGAAACAAAAGCAACAAATAAATATGGTTTCGGCCTCCTAACAGTCCAAAGGCGTTCAATAAAATCTCTCAGAATTGGTGTTGGCAGGACTGCTCTGGTGGCAAACAGGAACAAAACAGAACAAAATGTGTTGTTTATTTTAAAGAACTAAGGGATTCCTGTCTATGACAGTTCAGATCCACCGGGGTTGCTGCAGATGCAAGGCCCGGTAACGGGCTTCCGAGGTAACGGCCACTGGACACCCGATGGAGGTCGCTGTCTTCTGCGGGTCATGGCACAGGGAAGCCGGGAGACTAGATCCCTGTGGGTTTGTGCTTCTTGAGGTTGCCGTGTGTGGCACCGTTAGGCTGATTGACATTTCCATGGCCAGTATCTGATTTGGGATATTGCTTGACTTCCTGCAAACATGGGCAACCCTGTGAACACGTTGAGCTCCCCTTGAACGTAGTGCTGGACAAAGGTCTGGGGGCAGTCTTGAGAAAGAGTGCTTGCTGCCTTTCCTCCGGACAGCTCGGCTTCATCGATGACGAGACGGCTCTGGCTTCTGTGAAACTCAGTCTCCTCCTTTGTAGGTGGCTGGCCAGCGAGGTGGTTGGTCAGGTGACTGGATCACTTAGCACTTTCTCTTTTGAAAGCAGGCACCAGGTGTTAAAGCTGCTTTCTGCTGGCCCCAAAAGATAGGACAATAGTCCCCTGGCCATCTTCGGGGAATTCCTGCCGTAAGACACTCACTTGCCCTTGGGGTAAAATAATGATCTGAAGGCCCTGTCCAGAGCAAATGTGACCTGCCAGGTTCACTTTATTAGTCCAACACCATCTGTTTATACTCCCTTACAAATTAGTGCAAAATATACCTAAAACTTCCCCCGTTTTCATGAATTCTTTTTTTTTTTTTCTGAACTAAATGATCAACAGACGTGAGAGGACCCCCCCCCCCCTGAGATCTCCATATCTGGTGCCCGGGAGCGTCTCCCCTGGAGGTGGTCAGAAAGCTCTTCTGAGCAAGAGGCCTCGTGGTTGGAAATGGGGAAAGTGAGAGAGGAGGAGGAAGAGGTGGGGAGAGATGGAATCTGAAGTTTTACAGCTACTTGGCCTGTGGGCACACCCAAATGGAGATATGCAGAGATTGAAGGGGATCCTTACCATATCTCAGATTTAGGCTTTGAGTGTAGGTAGACAGAGACTGAGATAACAAAACACCCTTGGGGGTAACGAGAAAGCAGCAAGGCAGAACCCTGCAAGATATACCTGCCTAATATCGACACTGAGGTGTTCTCCATTCCCCAAAGGAATATGTGGCAATTCCGAGCGAAACAGCAAAGGAAAACCTGCCAACGTTTACTTCTATACTACAGACTTGCATGTGTACTCATTAGAACGGGCCTACTTTTCTGCTGGGCTGCCTGAGTGGTGCAAAGCGCCAACGCACCTGGCTGCTCTGTGAAAGGTCAGACACCTGAGTGCGCCAGAGGCACCTCTGAAGACAGGTGCGGCAATCAAACGCTGAAAAATCAGCTGTTGAAAACCCTATGGAGCTGGTCTTGAGGAAAATGAAGGTCAAATACTATAACGTAGACCACAAAGCCAATGTTCTACATTGGCCAATAGCCACTGAGATCTTAAAAGCTTGTGGGCAGCCATCTAAGGTGCAAGTATTGGTCTGTCCTTCATTGAGGGAAGTAAAAGTGAAAACTATCAAAGTCCTAAGGGAATGATTAGTCCAATGGGCCAATGGACCCCTTTAACATGAGTCTATGTGATCCTGAAACTAGAGGAGCTAGATGATGCCCAGCTACCATCAGCAACTGATCCGAAAGGGCTCAGGTTAGAAGGGCCCAGATGAAGAGGGAGAAAAATGCGGGACACTCATAACAAAGACCAGGTTTACTGGCAGGATAGACCTGGTGGAACCCCCAAGATGAAAGTCCCCAGTCACCCTTCAGGTCTGGAAATGAACTCACGCCCATGGCCCAATATTTACCCAAGAAATAGACAGGTATATTAAGGAGCCAATAACACATAGGGAGGAGGGGCATAAGTGATGTTACGTTGTGCGGACTGCCATCAAGGATCTGTAAAGACGTGTATGAATTGTGAGTGGGAAGCTGATCTGCTTTGTAACCCATCAGCCAATTCCCAATGAGAAGTCTAAAAGGAGAAGATGCACTTGAAAGTAAATCCATAAATCATAAAGGAAATAACACTCAATGGTGCCTAGTTCTACTGTGACATACACAGGGTCACCAGGATCCAGGGTGGGCTCAATACCAACTGGCTTATCTCCTTGCTAGTTTTGCCTGTTTTATCTCTTTCTCTCTCTCTTCTCTGCCTCCTTATACAACTGGATCTTGATTTCTTTTGCTTTCCTTTCTTTATCTCATTCTTTCATTTGTTACCAAATCTACTATCATATGGAATTGATATCCTCTGTATTTTTATGGAAGGAGCCCTGTGGCATAGTGGATTACCCATCGGCTGCTAACCTCAAGGTCAGCAGTTTGATACCACCAGTTGCTCCGTGGGAGAAAGATGGGACTCTCTCCTCCCATAGTTACAGTCCCAGAACCCCACACGGGGTAGTGTTCCCTGTCCTATAGGGTTGCTCGGAGTTGGAATCAACTCAAAGGCAGTGAGTTTTGAGTTTGGGTAATTATATGCAAGGAGTTCTCGTAGTGCAATGGGTTACAGCAATGGATGTGAACTAACTACAAGTAAGGTCAGCAGTTCAAACCCACCAGCAGCTCTGCTGGAGGAAGAGAAAGTTGTCTGCCCCTGGGAAGATTTACAACCTAGAAAATCCATGGGGTCATTCCACTCTGCCCTGTAGGATCACTGTGTGTCCAAATCAACTTGATGGCAGTGGGTATTTTCATTCGAGGAGCCTACAGGCTCAGTGGTTAAGGGTTCAACTGCTAACTCAGAGGTTGGTGGTTTGAACCCCCCATATGCTGTAAGGAGGAAAGACGTCACAGTCTGCTTTTGTAGAGTTACGACTTTCGAAACTGTAATGAGGCAGTTCAACTCTGGCCTGTAGTGTCACTATAAGTCAACGTGTTTGGTATTTTTACACTACTGATTAAAAAAACAGGAATGTGTACTTAAATTTTCTAATATGTTCTACAAAAGAAAGCCAAGAAGGTGTGTAGCTGGCCAAATTAATTCTGCCAGGAATTGTAATTACGATACAAATGCAAAGAAGCTTTCAAAAGAAAGCCAGAAAATAAAAGATACTAATGTCCAGTCTTTGATTTCAGCCTACAAGGAAAAAATGAAGGAGCTGTCCATGCTGTCACTGATCTGCTCTTGCTTTTACCCAGAACCTCGCAACATCAACATATACACTTATGATGGTGAGTGGTCTGCGACACACGTGCTTCTGCGGGTCAGATTGTTTGGGAAATCTTGGATGTGTGTGTTTCTGTCTCAAAGCTCTTCATATCATTAAGTCAATATTTTGTAGATTTCTCTGTTAACTATGTTGTCTAGCTATCAGGCCTTATTGATTTTCTGATTTAACCCTCAAAACAGGTTGGTCTTTGTGCTACTAACAACACATCGATGTCTCTCGGGAGACAGGCGGGACTGTTACTAGCAGCGGCCTCCAGCATACCAACATCAATAATACTTCTTGGCATGTTTTCTTTAGGAATCATGTGCCAAGCAGTAATTGCAATAGATCATAAGAAGATAATCCTAATCGTTAGAAATTCTAGAAAGAAATTCAACAACTATGGGTGTTTTTGCTTCCTTGTTATTGTTATAAAGTTCACAGATTTTGTGTATGCAGGAGAGCAAGCTAACACGTGCTAAAGATAAAACTGACTCATGAATGAGGCCCCAGTTAAAGGACAATAACCTAAGTATTGGCACAGCTATTAACTTTATTGAAGCGCAGACCGTTAGGTGTCATTCTTCCTGATTAATTGTGCTCAGTTTGGTTTGCTTACGGGCGCCTTCACTATCCACTTGACCTCAGGCAGGTTACTCTGATTTCTCTGAGCCTCATTTAACTCTGGTATCTTCCCAGAAGGTCTGTTCTTAGGTTTAAATGACTTATTGCCTCGTAGGTGCTTAGTACTGAGCTGAAAGTTTTGTAAGTATGCAATAAAGATAGCTATCATTATCAACAATATCATCCTCAATTAATTCAGTCGATGACATTAAAATGTTTGATAGCGTTAACATGGGTAGAAATAGCTGACACCTGTTCAGCTCATAATTACCTTTCGTGTTCACGTGTGTAAAGAAAAGCATCAGGTGACGGGACCCTGTGACAATGAGCTCTCTCTGTGCCTTAAAACAGGATTCAGATGCTTCATCCTTCCAAAGGCACAAGAAGCATAAAAGCGATCTCATCAACAAATGTGAGAGGGCTTCTCTTTCAAAATAAAATGTTAGCAGGCGACAGCAAGAATCTGGGCCCATTATCTGCTTTGTAGAAATTCATCCAGCCAACAAATGTACAAGACAGGTCCTTATTCATTTGTTAGGATGCTCATGGGGTCTCATTATTATAAAAATTAAAGAAAATTGAAAACTACTTTGCGATCATAGGCCAGGAAAGCTGCGCTGATGTTTTTTGTTTTTTTGTGTGCCTTTTCCATCATGACAGTGCACCTACTCATTCTTCAAGGGCAGCCAGGCCTGTCCTACAAGAATTTCATTGGGAAACCTTACCCCATCCACCCAACACTTTTGATCTTGCCCCTTCATACATCTTTCGGTTTCCAATACTCAAAGAACATTTAAAGGGAACATGATTTGGGTCCCTCAAGGATGTCAACACTTCCAATTGGGCCTGGAATCAATAGAAATATGCAGAATTCTTCAGGGAAGGGTGGGAGAGATGGAAACACTCCCTTCAGAAGTATGTAAAACCTGGTGGATGACATGTTGAGAAATCATAGCTTCATATTTTGATATTTTTGCTTAATGAGGGTTTGTGGCATTTTGTAGCGTATGTTTTTCTTACCCTTGTGCATATTACCAGCCCTCGTCTGTCAGTTTGTCTTATTGCAGGGCTTGGTGTGTTGCTGTGAGACTGGACACTATGTCTCCAGTATTGCAGATGCCAGCAGAGTCCCCATACGCCATGGTGGACAGATTTCAGCAGTTTCCAGGTGAAGCACCAGAAAGAAAGAACAGCCAGTTCACTTCTGAGGGATTACCACTGAAAACGTTAGCAATCGCAGAGAGCACTGTCTGATACAGTGCGGGAGACGGGGCCTTCCCTGAAGACGTTAGCAATCGCAGAGAGCACTGTCTGACACAGTGCGGGAGACGGGGCCTTCCCTGAAGACGTTAGCAATCGCAGAGAGCACTGTCTGATACAGTGCGGGAGACGGGGCCTTCCCTGAAAACGTTAGCAATCGCAGAGAGCACTGTCTGATACAGTGCGGGAGACGGGGCCTTCCCTGAAAACGTTAGGAATAGCAGAGAGCACTGTCTGCTATAGTGCCGGGAGACGGGGCCTTCAGGTAGGAAGGCACGCAGAATGCAGCTGGGAAAGAGCTCCCTTCTCAAAGCAGGGTCAACGCTAATGGCATGGGTGCTGTTAGAGCTTTCAGAGCCTTCCGTTGCTGAGGGGGCATGAGCCAAAGAGAAGAAAACAGCTGTAAATATCGACAAACAATCATAGCATGGACTGAATGACGAATGAATCCAGGAAATGCGATAGCCATCAAAAATGAAACCAGCACATAAAAATCAGTGCCCTAGGCTTGGAGAGACATGAAGGCTGAACAGGAATGGGAGAGGGAATGGGAGTGTAGCCCTGAATATTCATAGGTCTGGCAAAGGATATTTGTATATGTGTACTTACCTTTGCTGCAAAGATATGTAAAGCTCAGTGGCCTAGGCATTAATGAGTTTAGATGGACTGGTCCTGGACTTTCTGAATCGGGCGATCTGGTGTATTATGATGAGAATGGACAATTCAAGAGGAAGGGTATCACAGTCGTCATCAGGAAAGAACATTTCAGGATCCGTCTAGAAATACAATACCGTCTGTGACAGGATGACATTTCTATGCCTACATGGGTGACCAGTTAATACAACTACTATTCAAATTTACACACCAACCACTAATGTCAGTGAGGAAGAAACTGGAGAGTTCTGCTGCCTTCATCGGTCTGAAATTGATCAAATATGCAATCAAGATGCATAGAAAGTAACTGTAAATTGGAATGTGAAACTTGGAAACAAAGAAGGATCAGGACTTAGAAAATATGGCCTTGGTGAGCAAAACAAAGCCATGGAAGATGATAGAATTTTGCAAAATCAACTTCTTCGTTGCAAATACCGTATTTCAACATCATGAATGGTGACTATGCACATAATCCTCACCAGATGGAAGACATAAAAGTCCAATGGACTATATCTGTGTGAAGTGATAATGGAGTAGAACAACATCACCAGCCAAAGCAAGGCTGAATTTCACCATGAATTGCTTGTATGTAAATTGAGATTGAAGTTGAATAAAAACAAAACAAGTTCATGAGAGCCAAAATACAAATTTGAGTAGATCCCACCTGAATTTACAGACATCTCAAAAGTAGATTTGATTAATTGAGTACAAATGATCCAAGATGAGATGAATTTCAACATGGCATCATTTATGGAGAAAACAAATAATCATAAAAAATAAAGGACCAAAAAAATGCCCTGAGAGACTCTGAGACTTACTGTTGAATATAGAATAGCTAAAGTGGATAGAAGAAATAATGTAGGTGGGGGGGGGGGACTTCAATGCATGACCCCAAAAAAACCAAAATAAAACTAGTGTACAAAATGTTTTGTACACATATACAAAAACCCAGAGTTAGATGAACAAAAGGAAGGATGTGCTCATCAAAACTCAAGCTAAAGAACCAAAGGGGAAATTTTCCTTGAGTTTCAATAATGAAATAATTTTATACGCAAATATTGAATGATGTGGGTAGCATCAAAATAAGATGGAAGGAATATACAGACACTGTACCCCCAAAAAGGCCTTCAATATTCAACCATTTTAAGAGGTGGCATATGATCAAAAACAGAGTATTGAAGGAAGACGTCCAAGCTGCCCTGAACACATTCTATAAAAACAGGACTCCAGGAATTGTCAAAACACCAATGACATGTTTTTAAAAACTGAGGCAGTGCTGAAAGCCTTCACTAGTCGAAGAATCTAAGCCAAGAAATTTGGAAGTCAGCAACTTGGCCAAACAACAGGAAGAGATCCATATTTGTACCCATTCTAATGAATGATCACACAACAGAAAGTTTAAATTATCACACAATATTATTATTAATATCACATGCCAGTGAAAGTTTTCTGGAGTAATTCAAAATCCAACTTGAATTCAGATGAGGACATAGAGCAAGGAATATCCTTGCTGATCTCAGAAGGGTCTTGACTGACAACAGAGAATACCAGAAAGACGCTTACTTGTGTCTTATTGACTATCAAAGGCATCTGACTGTGTGTATTATAACATACTGTGGATATTATGAAGAATAAGAATTTCAGAACATTCCACTGTGCTCATTTGGAACCTGTTCGAAAGCCAAGAGGCAGTTTTGCAAACAAAACAAGTGAATACTGAATGACTTAAAATCAAGAAATATGGAAAGAACTAGGAGGCAAAAGACCTTTATGAGGTCTAAATAGAGGCATGTACACATGTAAATATATTTATATATAGCAATATGGAAATAGACTTATGCACATATATTTATATGTTAATATTAAGGTAGCAGACAGCCATTGAGCCTCTATTCAAGTACTCCCTCAACTCAAGAACATTTGTTCTAATAACCCAACATTCTGTGATGCTCACCTTCTCAACATGATCACTGAACACAAAATGGGTGCATAAGCAAATGTTCTGAAAAAAGCTGATAGGGCCCGGCTATCAAAAAATATATCTTCAAGCTTAAAGGCTTAAAGATAAACAAGGAGCCATCTAGCTAAGAAGCAACAAAGCCCACATGGAAGAAGCACACCAGTCTGTGTGATCATGAGGCATCAAAGACCCAGAGCAAAAATCATATGGATGTGAATGAGGGGGAGGGCAGAGTGGAGACCCAAAATCCATCTGTAGACAATTGGACATCCCCTTACAGAAGAGTCACAAGGAAGAGATGAGCTAGTCAGGGTGCAGTACAGCACCGATGAAACATACAACTTTCCTCTAGTTCTTTAATGCTTCCTTCCCCCCACCCCACTATCATGGCATCAATTTTAGCTTACAAATCTGGCTAGACCAGAGCATGTACACTGATACAGATAAGAGCTTCAAACACAGGGAATCCAGGACAAATAAACCCTTCAGGACCAATAATAAGAGTAGTAATACCATGAGGGTAAGGGGAAGGTGGGGGGAGGAAAGGGGAACTGATCACAATGATCTACATATAACCCCCTCCCTGAGGGATGGACAACTTAAAAGTGGGTGAAGGGAGAAAGCGGTTGGTGTAAGACATGAAAAAAATTATAAATTATCAAGGGTTCATGAGGGAGGGAGGGTCGGGGTGGGGGAGAAATGAGGAGCTGATATCAAGGGCTCAACTAGAAAGAAAATGTTTTGAAAATGATGATGGCAACATAGGTTCAGATGTGCTTGACACAATGGGTGGATGGATGGATTATGATAAGAGCTGTAAGAGCCTCCAATAAAATGATTCTTTTTTAAATCAAGAAATGTATTATGTTTGTATCCTTTCCCCATTTTTAATCTGTGTTCTGAGTGAATAATCTGAGAAGCCGGGCTATCTGAGGAAGAATTTGACATCAATAGTGAAGGAAGGCTAATTAACAACGTTCACTGTGAAGTTGACACCACTTTGCTGCCTAAAACTTGGGAGGATTTGAGGCAGTTGCTGATAAGATCAAGGAATAGCCTTCATTACGAATGACAACTGCTTTAAAAAAAAGTCCTTGCGACTTCACCAGTACACATCATGATCAATGGAGAAAAGGTTGAAGTTGTCGAGGATTTTGTTTTACTTGGATTCACAATCAGTGCTCAGGAAACTGCAGTCAGGCACCAAAGCAATACACTGCATCGGCAAGTCTGCTACACAGACCTCTTTGCAGTGCTAACACGCAAAGGCGTCGCTTTGAGACCCAAGATGTTCCCGACCAAAGCCAGGTTGCTCTCAACCACCTCAGATGCATCTGAAAGTCTGACATGAAAAAGGAAGGCTGAAGGCAACCTGAAACATTTGAAATACGGCATTGATGACAAAGGCTGAAAATACCATTTGTGCTAGAACAGACACATCTGTACAGCAAGAATGCTTAGAAACGAGAATTTATTCTGGACATGTTATCAGGAGGGACCATTCTCTGGAAAGGAAACCACACTTGGTGGAGAGTCAGCGAGCGGAAGACCTTCAACCTGATGGACTGGCACTGACTGCAATCATGGGGTCCAATCAGACACCAGCGCGAGGAATAGCGCGGGCCCAGGCAGTAGTTCATCGTGTGCACACGGCACTGCTGTGAGGCAGAGCTAACATGGTCGCACCGATGACAACAACGCATGTATTGAGTGTGTTACATTTCCATTGTCTTTTAGCCCAGAGTGTCATTAAAGGGCTGAGGTCATTTTACTGTGAAGCTTGGGCTTCACTTCCACACATCAGTGGACACTAAGTGGCAGAACGCATTCATGGGCGCTCTCCCTTGTCATTATTCTCGCGGAGCATCTTCCCCACTCTGGTTTCCACCGTTTAAAAGGAATTAGTAAATTAGAGAACACCGAGGTTAGTGACCAGGGTAGTGAGAATCAAAAAGCGCTGTTACTCTAGACCCGAGACTATTTGCCTCGGAGAGGAAACTGAAATGAAGCATAAGAACTGTTTTCAAATCCCTGGGCGATATTGTTGTGCAGCAGAGAATGGCCTAATCTTTGATAGTTTTGGACGCAAAGCAAGAATGAAGTTAAAGGGATGACATTTCAGGCTCAAACTAAATAATTCACACATGAAATGATATGTTTAAATCAACGGTAAGTAACTATCATTTTATATTATAAATTGTATTAATTTTATGCTATAAATGCTACTAAGCAAAGTTAAAACTTTAGGATCTGATCATCTTGTCTTTACTCTTTAGCCACTGATGAGGAAAAAGATGAATAGCCACTCTTCAGTTCTTGGTTTATAAGCTTCAAAAAATGTATACAACTCATAAATGAGATAGGTGATATCCATGCTCCCTTCTTTCATGTAACCTCTTTCTAAAGCTCCTGTCAAGCTGTGCTGGAAAAGGATATTCTAAGTAGAAATGAAATAAGAGCAAAGGTACCCCCTACCCCACCCCCCAAAAAAAAAACACCAAACATGAGGCCCTGCCTGTTTTGCCATTTGACTGGAAGCCTCTTGAAGACAAAGATCCTCATCACACCATCCCCCACGGGGAGACGCCGGATGCTTCATGAATCAAGTCAAAACATTTACTGAAGAGCCAACTAGCAGCCAGCAGGATGTTTGCCAGTCACCTGTGACTCTGCCACATATTTCCAACTGTTCAGGGAGCTAGGTTTGTTCTAATATAGCTCCTGTTTTTTCCAACTACAAGATTATATTTGAAAACTAGAGAATGATGCTATTTTCCTCGTAATTGAGAGTGAAAATACCTCCATCTCTGGCCATTTCCAAAAGACAAATCTGTGCTGCTGGATTTCCATGTGATGCTCATATTTATTCAAAAGGAAAAATAAGCAAAATGGAGTTTTAAATCAATCCAAATGATTTTTTTCTAAGTATGCCTCTCATTATTCAACTCTATTGATATCATTGAATTTTCTAACGCCGCAACTATTTATGCTATTAAAATACATCCATAATTACACTAAAGTAGAGTCATACATTCAACAAACAAAATGCAAAACAAATGATCATATATAGCATTTTATTACTACTGAAGATTCTTTCAAATGGTGATTCTTTCAAATGCTGAAATTCCAATTATTAAAATAAGTCACTGCTTCACACTTAACATTCTCAAATGTTCCTTTCTCAGATATGGAAGTGAAGCAGATCAACAAGCGTGCCTCTGGCCAGGCTTTTGAGCTGATCTTAAAGCCTCCATCTCCTGTCTCAGAAGCCCCTCGAACTTTAGCTTCTCCAAAGAAGAAAGACCTGTCCCTGGAGGAGATCCAGAAAAAACTGGAAGCTGCCGAGGAAAGAAGAAAGGTAATTTGTTCCATACGCTCTAAATTCTCTCCCTAACCACCCCTATCCCCGCCCCCCCCCCCACACACACACACATGCACCTGTAAGAGAGGAGGGAGGTCACAGGGAACATGAACCCTAGACATGCGCCATCTCAACATGTACAGTGGGTCTTCCCAGAAGGAAAGCCAAGCGAGTTGAGAGGAAATGGTCTCATTGTAATAAGTGCTGTTTTTGAAGGAGCTGAAACCAGGGTTCTCAGAAGCTTCAAGATTCTAATGCCTTGTGCCTCAATGCTGGGCTTTATCATAAAAGCATCCCTGGCCCGAGTCCATCACATACTCACACTCAAGAGAGCACAGCCTTGGGAAACTTTCAGGCAGGGCTAGCAGGGCAGGACTACTTCTCTGCCATGCCCTCCAGTGTCAGGTCCAAGTTTGCACGTGCATGTTTCTCTTAGAACGCATGAAATTCCCGAGGAGCTCTGGTGTAGAAGTGGGCTACACATTCAGTGCTAACCGCAAGGTTAGCTAATTGATCCCACCAGTTGCTCACAGGACAAAGAGGAGGCTGCCCACTCCAGTAAAGGTTAAAAGTCTCAGAAATCCAAGTCAGCAGCACTACTGTGTCCTAGAGGGTCGCGATGGGTCAGTATTGACTCGATGGCAATGAATTTGAATTGTATTTATTTATTCATGTTTAGTATAAAGTGTCAGATCCTCCTTCTAAGATCTTTTCTAATGCTGTGCAGTTTGTCTATAGTGCAAGGGCCAGGACCTTTCCTCTAGTCTTCTCAGAGCTTCAGCTTCATTGCCTTCCCTTGAAGTTGGTGATTCAAAGACCAGAACTCTGTCCTGGATGGTGGGGTTTCTTCTCCTATCTACTTCTAAGCTTTCATGGAATTATTTCATTTAGGAAACATCTGTTTTATCAAATCTTAAGTTTTCCATTCAGATAGCTAAGAAAAGTGGACATTAAAAATCAGGGTCACTCCAATAGATATCCCAGAGCCTCTACTCATAAAGACAGAAGCTGTATCTGAATATATGAACCCAAAAGGAGCTCTGGTAGTGGTGTGGGTTACACATGGAGCTATTGACCACGGGTCAGCAGTTAGAACTCCGCACCCACTCCTTGAGAGGCTGTCCACTCCTGTAAAGAATTAAAGTCGCAGAAACCCAAATGGGGGGCATTTCTATTCTGTCCTATAGGGTCACTAGGAGTCAGAGTCTATTCAATGACAGTGTGTTTAGTTTACAGTCTTTTACCATTCTCGGTAACCCTGTATATAGGTGCTGTGAGTCCGTGTTAGTCTGTGTTGACTAGAGAAACAAATCCAGAGACTCTCATGTGTATAAGAAAGAGCTTTCTGTAAAGTGTAATTGTATGTTAAGAAAACATCCCAGCCCGGTCCAGATCAAGTCCATCAGTTCAATATTAGCCCATATGTTCAATATCAGTCTGTAAATTCCTCTTCGGGCTCACCCAACACATGCAATGATGCAGGATGCAGGAAGATCACAGGCCAGCAGGTAGAAAGTCTTGTGGATCCAGTGGTGATGGAAGCATCTTGGCACTAGCATGGGTCTCCATGTGGCTCCTCCAGTTCCAGGGCTCTGGCCCTATCAGCGTAGCTCCATGAGGCTTGTCCCGCAGGGAGACTGTGTGTGTCCCACCTCCAGTGAGCTATTTCTCTCCATAAAACCTCCAAATGGGAAAAAACAAAAACCTCCAAATGGGGTCATCAATGTGCAACCTGATTGACAGGCTAAACTCCACCCCTTCACTCTTAATAGTCTCAAGTTGACAGAAGATTATGTAACTATCACAGTCAGGATTGACTTTACGGCAATGGATTTGGTAGCTAGAGGGGTTCATCCCCATGAAGATATTCTTCATTAGCTAAAGTTAGTATTATGTTAAGTAACTTGTTCCTAGAGACTATCTACCTTTTTGAAAACTCCTGTGATTACTAAGAATAATTGTCATACACAGTATTATTCTTTGACTGGAAATACTTCATCTATTGTTTTGTTTGTTTTATGAAGGTATTATCCAGAAAAAAAATCAGTCAACTCATCCAACTCTCCATGTTGGACAGTTATAAAGAGAACAGAGATCGTGCTTTTCCTAAAATCTGAATTCTCTCAAGTGGAGGGCATGACGTGTGTGTGTGTGTGTGTGTGTGTGTGTGTGTGTGTGTGTGATCTCAAATCACACAGCTCAAAGATCAGATACCCTCAGATTAAATTTTGTGAACCAAAAATATATTTTATCTAACCTTTTACGGTTGAAACATCTCCCTATCTCCCTGTGATACTACATACTAATCACCATTTTAATTTTCATTAACCAATGAGGTTCTCCCAATGTCTAATGATTTTTATGTACAAGCATCTATTGTATTTTTCCAGTTGTTTTTGTTATGTTTATCAGTTTGAACACAAAGAGATAATAGCCACATACACACAGGAAGTTATTTTCAAGTTAGTCAAGTTCCTTTAAAAGATGGCTGTCCTTGGTTTTTGCTATTTATAGCCCTCTCCTCAGAGCTATTGTCTCTCAAGGCATTTTTCCCAATGACTGTAACCAATTAAATACACAGGAGACAGTGTGTCCCATTCAGGGGGGTTTAAACTCTCACCTGAACATAGTCATTTTATATGGATAGATAATAGGTTAACATGAGAAGATATGATGATGTTATCAGAAAACAAAACCAGTGGCTGAACAAATTCACACAGAGAAATTCACCATCATGCTTCTTCATGGTATTGCTGGTAATTCCAGGTAATAAATTTAACTTGGAGAATATTGTTCAAGGGAAAAAATAATGCTGAGGTGATCAAAACTCATTGGACATTCTTATTAAAATTCCCCAAAATGACTAATTCTGTTAGAATTCCAATACCCTGATAAAAATGAATTATCAACAATTATACATCTAACCAATCAAATTAAACTAGAATTGGCCACATCACTAAGAGACACTTAGAAAGGTAATCCAGTAGTAAGCTATCCACAAGCCACATTCTTTAAACCTCCTTAACACCAGCATTTTTCACATATCAGGTATCATTTATTAAATTTCTAATACAGAAATTAATAGGTTATGCCCTCGTGGCAGGTTTTAATTAGAATAAAATATAGCTAATTAATAGAAAGTGCCAAGTGAAAAAAATCATTGATTTAGTTCTTTTGGATTCTATTGATTTAATTAGTGCTCGTTTGAAAACTGTTAGTTTTCTTTAAAGAGCCTTCAGAAAGTGCATCTATCTTACTGAAATTTGTTTTAAATGAGGACTGTGCTACACATGTAACTAAAACCAAAATAAAATCCAATTCTACTAGTGGAAACATGAAGGAAAATTCAGGAGCGTATGAGACTAAACTGTCTCAGAGTGGATAGAGCTTCAGGAACAATTGGATCACAAGTATTGAAGAAAGATTTGTCAGGGGAAGCCAGCCCCTAACACATCATTATGGGTCCAATAGGCGCAATTGTACAGCGATAATAAGTAAAGATCATAGTAGTTATAGAGAGCATGAGAGATAAAAGTATTGAAATAAATTGAGTCAGACACTTTTCATGGTAGCATGCTCACCTCTTCCCCACTAGATGGTCCACATGGAGGGAGAGAGAGAGAGAGATTTAATGCTAGCCCAGGCCCCTTTTTTATTCTCTGGGGACATGCAAGTCCTCTAATTACAGGTGAGGACATACGTCACTGGAAGGGGCTGTCCTATAGGTAATACAGTAATGAGAGGGGGTGGTCTAGGGACATACATGCAATAGGAAGAGGAGGGATTGGGGATATACATGTGACAAGATGGGCAGATCCTAGGTTTAGGATGGCGGCTTAACTTTGACCTATTCCCTAGATCTCCATAGGAACCATTATCAGTAGGGTGTAAACCCCACCTTCTGGAACCAAATAGATGTCTGCAGGCGTCCATTGTCTTTAACAGCAGGGAGTGGGGCCTGCCATATAGTCCAGCAACTGATCACGCACTGGGAGGATGTCTGAGCATCTGGCCTCCCCCCACAAAGATTGTAAGAATTTTTTGTTGTTGTTGCCATTTCTTCTTGATCCTAGTCAGTTTTATTCCAAGTGTTGATGGTGATTACTCACCGAGCCCATCTTTCATCTGTTTTGTTTTCTGAGTTTCCAGTTGTATTTTTTCTTCGAAGAACTCAAGACCATTTGTAAACATGTGTTTGTGGGTCTCTAACTCAATGGGAGCCCTGGTAGTGCAGTGGTAAAGCACTCAAGTGCTAACTGGAAGGGCCGAACCCACCAACTGCTCTGTGAAAACAAATACATGGGTTGTGTTGGGTTCTAGGTACTGGGGATATCCTCATTGGCCTTATCGTCTGTGAAGAGAAGTAGAATGGATGGGTAGGTAGGTAGGTAGATAATGGGATAAATCAACAGAATGAAATGTCAGATGATTCGAAGTAAAGAAGACCAATGGGTTTAGGGTGCTGGATGAATGAGGAAGTCTTGATAGTGCTGTGGGTAAAAGCACTCAGCTGCTACCAGAAAGATGAGCAGTTCTAAGCCACCACAGGAGAGCGATGTGTCCTCCCATCCTGCTCTTCAGTACAGTGATGGCTCAGTGGGTTTCCATAAGATGTATAACTTTGGAACCCCTAAAGGACTAGTCTATGAGTCAGTATGAACTTGGGGCAGTGGGTGGAGAGGAAGGGTGCTGTTTACAGGGAGTCGTCAGGAAAGGTCTTCTGATTAAGAGGACATTTGAAAAGGAGTGTGAAGGTAAGGAGGGGTGGAGCCTCTAGCACCGAGCAGCCGTGCCCGGTCTGTCATCTGTACGAGAACCACTTCCTGTCTTTTCTCCCACAGAATGGTTGGTGGGTTCAAGACGCCAACCTGTGGGTTAGCAGTTGAACCCCTAACCACTGTGTTACCTGGGCTCTTTGGTCAAAGAGCCAGAGCGGGGAGTATACTAAGTGTATGTGAGAAATAATTGTGAGGACATGTGGCTAAAAGAGCGAGGGCAATGATTAAGAGTGCGAAGGTAGGACTTTGACTTTGACTTTGACTTCAAGTATAATGGAAAGTCACTGAGAAAAATAAAGCCCTTTCAGTATTTGATGCAAGTCATTATATCTATTGGAGAAACATTTGCTTTTGAAAAGGTGTGAGTAGAAACATAGTGCTAGATGCATAGAGGGCGGGAAAGTTTGTTCTAGAACTGATCAATGGGGTGAAACTACAGAAAGTGTGTGCCTGGGACCGTTGGAGCTGTATCACTGAGGGTAGTGATCACAAAAACTTAGCAGTAGTAAAGGCTTCTGAACATGCAACAACCAAACAGTAATTCAAAATCAAATGCATAATGTACCCAACTGCTTCTGGCACTACTTGCCCGTGTTGCAACCTTCCCGGGCAAAAAGCGGTTGTGTGTGGGAGAAGTTTAGGAAGCTCTGGGCTACAGGATGTGGACGGGGCTAACGACCAGTGAGCTGACGTTCTGAGTGGTCTTCAATGCCAATGTCGTCAAACAGCCTCTACTAGGAAAGACATGGGGAGTCGCTGAAGATTTTGTAAAATTACCCACATGTACAACCTTGCCCTGAGGTCACCAACACTTTGATTTCCCTGGACCTATTTTAGGAAATTCTACTTACAAATTACATTACATTAAAATAATTGTTAACAAATTCCTTCTCCATGTTATTAATCAAAACAATCTCTAACTTCTAAGTTTTTATGATAACAAAATAATAAACATTTTCCTACTAAATGAACACAATTCTAACTCAAAATAAAGATAGATATAGCTATAGATCTGAACTATTATTTCTGTTGGGACTTTTAAAAGAGACATTAGGACCTTCGAAGCATGCTCCTGAATGTTCAGGACCCTCAGGTGGGAACCCTAAGCTGCACTGTGTCACGTGGACTTCTGGGTTTATATTTGGAAGGCCAACATGCAGCATCTCCACGTGGGCTCAGATTCACTCGGTGGTAAATGTTTGGGCAGTTTTATCCCCTCCTTGCTCCATCTGTTGACACTTTTGCATCAAGGACCATCTGGTTAGGAGGTTGGACAGCTCCCTCAGGATCCTTTGAGGCAGAATTGATGGTCCACTAGTTTCCGGGTAAAGGCAGCAGCTTGCTATAGTGTAGCCACCTTTTTCCTGCCTTTTCTCCCTTCTTTGGTTACCGCTGGGAATCAATGTTCACTTTCACGAGACTCTATTACCTCATAAACTCAGCTTAAAGTTTATATTTTGAAATCACAGCTTCCATACAGAAGTTGACTCACCTGGGTAAAATGATATAAACACGTCAGCCATCGATTCACCCATCCACCCACCCATCAATTCATCCGCCCATCCACTCATTCATTCGCCCACCTATCCAGATATTCATTCACATAATAAACATTTATTTAGCCTGGGAAATGGAGCCCTGGTGGTGTCGTGTTTACCATGTTGGGCTGCTCCTTGCAAGGTCAGCAATTCAAAACCACAAGCCGCTCCCCAAGAGTAAGATGGAGCTTTGTGCTCCCATAAAGGGTTCTAGCCTTGGAAACTCAAGGGGTCACTTTACCCTGTCCTATAGCATCACTATGAGTTGACATCGATTAAATAGCAGGGAGGTGTTTTTTTTGTTGTTTTTTTTTTGGGGGGGGGGGTTAACCTGAGAAACAACAGAGCTAAGTCAATTGTAAAACAAACAAGTAAAAGCTCACTGCCATTTAGTCAATTATAACTCATAATGACCCAGTAGGACAGAATAGGTCTATCCCTGTGGGTCCCCCAGGCTTAAAATCTTCATGAGAGTAGACAGCCTCATCTTTCCTCTGGAGAGCACTTGGTGGGATCAACCTGCTGACCTGTGGTTCGCAGCCTAACTACAGCACCAGAGCACTAGCCAGCCATAAATTTGGGTTAACCCAGGGCAATGCCGGTTTCCTTCTGTTATGAGATCATTATTAGTAATTTCTCTTTTCATTCACATAAAAGCCCCGGTGTGCACAATAAATTTTATGGCCCTCCTAAGCAAAGAACAGTGTTCAAAAATATCTTTTAAACAGAGTGGTTATGAACATACAACTAGAACACGCCTGAGATCAAATTCTTGATCCAACACGGATGAGCTGTCTGGCCTGGGCTAAGTCATTTAGGTGTTCTGGGTGTGTTTTTGCTCATCTGCGAAATGAGACGAGCGAGAGAATTACATGATGGAGTGATTATGAGAACTCAAAAAATTGTCTTATATCAAGACCTGTAATGAGCACTCTGAAAGGATTAGAGGCTTTCAAATAAACACACCCCCCCAAAACACATGATTTAAAAAGAAATGTCTCTTTACTCAAAATACTGAAATTTTACCTCAATACGTTTTGTAAATTTTTGTTAATATTACATAATGTTCTTCTATCAAATTATTAAAATGATAGATAATTTGACAGGCAATAGATATACAGTAAGTACACGGGAGTTCTAGAATTCATGGGAAATGGAGTTTTTCCACACACTTTTTGAAGCTCCCGCATGCATGTAAATAGATGATCCCAACTACAAGTTTCTTTGGGGGGAAAAAACGAAACTACTAGTACAAGAAATGATGATAACTTAACAAACTTAGCGATCATTATAAACTCCTACCACGGGTTAACATTTAAAATCACCCCATTCAACCCAGCCCAGTCCGATTAAACTGGCACATAGCCACTGCCACAGAATCAATTCCCAAATCCCCTCTGTTGTTTGTTTTTAAGAAAATGGTTGTAAGAGAAATGGATCCTTAGCCACCGAACTGAACAGACTTGTCTCTTCCATTTGTTGGCATCCGCATTCGCGATGACCATGAAAAGCGAGTGCAGGGGAGGGAAAGAAGAGGGGATTTGCACATCCAGGAAACAGTTGCTCCTTAGCGGAAGTGCCCTTGATCCTCCTGGATGTTGGCCCTGTGAATAGCAGGCACAGACTTCTTTTCCTAGCAGTCAACCCCAAGAAATCCACTACCGACTTTAGTAAAAGGACACTCCAAAGGTCTTTGGATTAGTATTCATTTGAATTTTCTGTATTTCCCACTTTTCAACACCATATTGCACCATTTCACTCAAAAACAAAACCAAACACCTTTTTGTGGCTATCTGGGTGAGAGCTGACAGAGCACATCAATTCTCCACTCAACACTTCATACCCATTTTGTGTCATGTCGGTCATGTAATGGCACTCACCCCTTCCTCTCTGTGTCCCGTGTCCATTGGGCCTTCGTTCTTATACCTTCCTGCCTTCTCTACTTGGTCCTTGAGCAAATGCTGTCCTTTCGATTCAAAGGGTTGTTTGAGTTAAGGAGTGCGTCCCTCTCTGGTATTACAGTTTACCTTATAGACTGTCTGTCACTTGTCTGAACATTGAGCCCCGGCGGTGAGCTGAGTTCCAGGCTTGAAGGGTGACTGAGGGGCATTGAGCAGTCTCTACCCTGTCCAAACAGTAAGCCTAACCTTTGTCATAATTCTAAGTTTGGGTCCATGTGTTTCTCCTGCTTTATCCAGGATCATCTAATATGACCCTGTACAGAGGAGCTGGTAGTGGTAGCTGGGCACCTCGAGTGTTTACAGTCTCTGGGTTATGGAGGCTAAGGTTTGGGTGTTCTGTTGGTTCCTGTGTTTCTGTGTCTTTGATTTCTTTTTTCATTCTTCTTTGCCCTGCACGAGGTGGGAGTGGGAAGAGCAACAGTTGCACCTGAGATGGCTGCCCACAAGCTTTAAGACCCAGCTTTACTCGCCAAGGTCGATGTGCTAACTGACTCTGTGTCCCCTGAGCAACAGCTCTGAGCTGTAGTCCTTAACTTGAGATAATTATATATAATTGCTTTATTTTTCCAAAGCATTATTTGTGACCTCAGATGGATAATAATGTTTTTGCACTGTTTAAAGGTAAGCCCTCGGTTACAGATACCACATCCAACTGACTGTTGAAAAGGGAAGACTGATCTTAATGATTTAGTTTATAAATTTGGTATAAGAACAAATATATCCCCTAAATGATGAGAGGGAAAAGAAAATAAAGCAGTAGGAATGTGTTTATCTCAGAATAAATGGGTTGCTCCAAACCCCAAACTCACAAGCACTGAGTCGATTCTGACTCAGGGACACTGTACAACACAGCACACTGCCCCCTGTGGGTTCCTGATGCTATAACTCCTCATGCGAGCAGAAAGCCTCACCTGGCTTCCGTGAAATGGAGAACTCGTGATATCTGAAATGTAACCTTGACTCTCGTGTGTGTACAGAAAGTCAAGTAAGTTTTATATAGCACTTAATGCAAATTTATCTTTCATTTCATTTCTATGGTACTTAAACTATTAGACTCAGTAATATAACAAATGGTAGTGAGCGTCTTCAGCAAATGTTAAAGTGTTCCTGAACGTACAATAACTCTTCTCTCCTGTCTCATTAGTTCTTCCTGCACGAAGCTCTCCTGTAATGATTTCAGTAAAATTAAGTCCAGTGTGAGATTTATGCTGAGAAAAGGTTTTTGCCAATAAAGTGCCCTTGTTTCTGCACCAGCAAGATGGAGAAGTTCCGTATTCTCCTGGAATGTCATGATGAACGTCTCAGTTCTATAAATATTTTGCCTTGACATTTGCATTATATCAGCTGATAATTATCTTGCCCTAATTTTCCATTTAAGTATTTCAGTGACCTTCTATGTTAAGTACATTCTATTCAGAAATGTTCCTTCCAAGGTCAGATGCACTTCCCTTGAACAATTAATTTTAATAGCTCACAGCAAATCCCACTTCTCCAGCCTTCCTATCAGCCCAGCCAATCAAAAGTCCTTTCTGCTAGTCTGTCTGTACAGTCACTGAATAAGTAGGGAATAAGAATGCCTGCTTGAATGTAGGGTGAGGGCTTCACTTTTACCAGGAATGGAGGAAAGCTCTTACATTTCTGTTTATCACATGTTGTCAATCTACTCCCTTGCTCTCATTTCAAATCATATTTTAGTAGAGTTCTCTGGACTCAATGCTTACTTGCTTATTCATGGATATGTGCAAACAGTGGAATGAGCACCAGATGCATTTCTTGAGGCTATAACTAGATGATTAAACTTTAGGCGGGGCAGTGAGCACGCTCAGGAAGTTCGCTTTGGGGTGCCTTCCAAGATAGACATTCTACTTCTGAAAAGTCCGCTGCTGAGAACCCCGTGGAACACAGCTCTGCTCTACCACTTGAGCCACGCTGAGCAGGAGTCGGCCCACAACAGGTGTTAGTGAGAAAGAAAATCATTTCTCCCTAATGGGTGAATTGGAGAGGTTATCGGCTATGACATATGGATTACGATTACATACTGTGGAAAATCAAAGAATGATTATGATTTCGTCACTGATGGAGTGACAGATAGGGAATGTGGGGAGGAGCCTGCCTGCCTCTTAACTCCATGGAACCATTTGAGTTGAGTTCTTTTGAGCAGAGCTGGAGATAGGGAGTTAAAAGAATTTTCTTACTGAGTCTATTTTCGTAATTCTACATTTTTTCCACATGGGTTTGAACTTGGACTATTTAAAGCTTTGATTTTTTTTTTCAGTTCCTAAAAGGGACTAGTCAACACAATGATGGAGAACATTCCTACCCAGTGTGTGAGAAAGTCCCAGCAAACTGAGCAGCACCAAAACATAGCCAGACCAGTCGTGGTGCAGGCAAATCTTTGTGGCTAGTAGTAGACACTCACTTTATCAAGTTCTGTGCTGCTCGGTGTTTCTCTTTCACCCCATTTACTGGGCTAAAGGAATGTAGATGACACCTATGCTGTGTCATCTCACTGATCCCCAATGACTGCATGAAATTCATTAGCCCCATTCAATGAAGCATTGCAAACTGAGCCACATCGTGTATTCCAGTAAGCACAGTAAGCATCTTTTGGTTACCTGTAATGAGAGCTCTGGAAGTCTGGTCATGCAGACTAGATATGTCTCACCTAGGCAAGACATCTGACAAGATAAGTATTTTCTTTTAAACACTAAGAACATTTATTTTATCTAACAACAAAAAAATCCAGACACAGATATGCTTCAGATGATATACATCAGAACTAGTTCTGCTTTTCTTCTTCTTTTTAAAATTGGGATTTGATACATATGTCATTTCATTGCATGGTTCAATCATATCAAGCAGAATTGTACAACTGAACAATCTTTTTCTACATGGACTTGACATCATCTGGCTGCCACCAACACTGTACTCACCTCCCCCTGAAACCCTTCTTCTACTTGCTGTCTCTATAGGTCCATCAATCCTGGGTTTCCTATACTGATAAACGGAAAGCCATATAACACAACTTCAAGAGGATGTCCTCCTATGACATTAGACCTCTGAGATAGACCCTAATATGACCAAACAAAGACAAAACCAAACAATACAAACCAAAAATACATAAAACTTTGGAAACCAGATCAGGTCCAGTCCACATCATAGGGGGATCTACTGACAAAGTTGTAACTGTTCAGGTCAGATTTATGCCTTTGATCTTCCAGACTCCTCTCTCCAATGCATTCTGTTTAGTGACCACTTTCCTCCCATCCCTCAGTTGTGGATAGAGGGAGTTCACGGAGCTTATTTCCTAGGTAGTTCCACAAATTGTCAGTTACATCTTCATTCCAAGGGGTTCCTTTCTTAATCCTATCCCCCTGCTGTCTTCTCCTAATTTCGCCTCTTTCACCAAGGAAATTAAGAATTTAAATATATACATAAAGTTAAAACTGGTTTTAATCGAATGCCAAAGTTAACTTAAACATCGGAACATTAAAGACTAGGCCATTGTGGCGGCCCCTGGAGAACGCGCCGGGCACTGGCAGCAGTGGGAAGGGCACACGCAGTTGGATCTCGGGGTCCCTCCAGAGCACCAGCGGGCACCCGCACTCAGCCACACAGGAATCAGTCCTGGCTTTCTAAATACAGGTGGCGGCTCATGTCACTGTGCCGCATGAAGTGCTGTCAGAGGGCCACTTGGAGTCGGTATCCATGAATAACCCAGGTGGGTCCTTCCAGATGGCCCTGGGGGCACTGAGTGGAGGAACCACTAACACGCTGACCAGAGCGCTCACATCCATCCTGGGAGGGCGGGGTGAATGGCCAACTTCCTTGGCTGCTACTGGCAAGACGAAAGGTTTGAGCCCACCCAGAAATGCCGCACGGGAAAGGACTGGTGAACGACTTCTGGAAAGAGAGCCACTGAAACTCTTGTGGGGCACAGTTCTCCTGTGACATACAAGGCATTGCCGTAAGTCAGAGTCGTCTCCATGGTGACTGGCTTTTGTTACCTGAAGTTATCCATTGTCACTTAGGAGTAGGTGTTACACAACGGAATAGGATTTGTGTGTCCAAAGTTGCACTTTGTTTTGCTTTTTCATGCTTTGTTTATTCCATTGTGCTTTCTGAAGATGTTCCTGGTGTTTATGTTCATTACAAGTGAAAGCTATGCTTGTAATCAATGCCTAATTCTTAGCCATATCGCACTCTTTCCCAGTGATTACTGCCTTCTCCCTCTCGCAGCTTTTCTGAACTGGAGATTATTGGTATTGAATTGCCCCTCAGTGTAATGAATGATCCAGACCGTTTCTTCTTACTTGTATCTATTTGTTTTGCCTGGTGTTTCATTCACTGTGAGGGTTCCTATCAGACAGCCCATTCCCTGGACATGTAGGGAGGTAGCAAAGATCTCATGCATCAAACAGGAGGACCCTTGGATCCACTAATTGTCCATAAGTAAAGGATTTTAACTGTGGACATCTGAGACCGTGGAAAGCTTATATTTCAGGTTAGCTGTACCAGTATATTCAATTGGCATCCGCTCGTAGTGGCCCAAGGCCGCGTTGCATAGTAATCGCTGCTGTTTACTCAGTAACCACTTCATGTTAGATAAGCACTGACTACCTGAAAGACAAATAGCCCTGTGAAATAGGTACCATCCAAAATAATTCCATGATAACTTTTAGTAGGGGTCAAATGAGGAAGTGCTCTCTCTCACTCTCTGAGACTAAGTATTTCCAGGATTGTTTATCAACAGCCCCCTCTAGAGGCAAGAGGACGAACTAGCAAGAACATATTTCATTCACGTTCCTTCCAGAAAGACTCCATTTTACTCGGTTTGAAATTTACTTTACGTTAATGTTTTGTCCTTATTGTGATATTCGTTTCTATGAAAACTAAAACCTACCAAGCATGGGACCGGTCCACCAAAGATATTATCGGAAACATTGCAGGGTTAATGCAAGAAGTGGGACTGGCTCCCAGGATTTTCTGTCTAATCTCCAGTGAAGTAGAGAATATATGGAATGTATGATAGATAGATAGATACACAATATAGTACTATAGAGTGTTACATAGAACTCTAAAGGACTAAGGGTGTAAATACTAAGAGAGGAGCGGAGTTGGCTGTGATGTTTCCGTGCTTACCACTAAGAAGTCACAAGGGTTCAATGATAAGCTTTCGCATGTTCAAGAGAATGTTCAGAACAAGGAGGTTGTCCTGCCTGTAGCTAAGGCGACATTAAGTTTGCACAGTTCTGGGGTCTCCAACAGGAACCTCTGTCTTATGGGGAAGAAAGAGGGAAATGGATTATGAGGAAAAAACTAATTGGCTGGAGATTTAATTGGCAAAATTTGACAAGTTTGTGGCAGGATCCAGCCTGCAGCTAATCAGAAAATGTGGAGAAAACGAAACCAGAACACAGCCCCTCCTCCCCCCACCCCCACTCGCCCCACCGCCGCCCACCTCTCCCCCTCCACCCCCACCCACCCCTGCCCGTCCTGGTCCGTGTTCCCAAAGCTTCACGCAAGGTTGCCATCCAGTGGTTAGTGACAGCATTTCATGTCATACAAATGGTCAAAGACCCCAGTCCTCTAGGAGCGTTAAATGCTTCTTCTAAGACGGCGGGTTAAAATGAGCCCCGCAGCTGAAAGTTCAGCTCGCCACGCCCACTCCAAGCCGTGGGAGCGGGCGAGCAGAGAATTGACAACAGTGAACTCAAAAACTTTTTTGAGAAACACTCAATTTAAAATGAATCGAACACCCCAATCAAACCATTCCTCGAGTTCATTACAACGCGAAGCGTCCCTGGGTGGCAGCGTAGAATCCCCCCCCCCCCACACACACACACACACACCGGGCTCCGAGGTTGCACATCTGTAAGGAAGTAGAGCGCACCCCTTTCTCCTGCGGAGCACCTGGTGGGTTCACACAACCGACCTACTGGGTGAGCAGCTGAGTGTTTTAACCTCGAGACCCCCAGGGCTCTGCCCTTGAAAGTCTGTAGACCAAGCTCTCCTCCATCCATCCGATGGGACCCTCTCATCTGCATGGGAGCGAATGGCCCCACCCGCCCTGGGCAGCCCAGCCCGCCCTGCTCCGGCTGCTCCGCCAGGAAGGGCCTGGTCGCTGTCAGGTGGCTGTGTTCTCTCCGCAGTCTCAAGAGGCCCAGGTGCTGAAGCAGCTGGCGGAGAAGCGGGAGCACGAGCGAGAAGTCCTGCAGAAGGCGCTGGAGGAGAACAACAATTTCAGCAAGATGGCGGAGGAAAAGCTGATCCTGAAGATGGAGCAAATCAAGGAGAACCGGGAGGCCAATCTAGCTGCTATTATTGAACGTCTTCAGGAAAAGGTAAGCGCCACGGAGTTCTGGGCAGCGGGGCATTCCCGGGCCACGCCGACTGGAGGGGACCCTTGCATGCTCCACACCAAAGAATGGGTCAGACTCTGCTGCAGGTGCGGGTCGGCTACCCACCCAGTGTCACCTTGACAGAGACAGCAGCCTGCAGCCTGGAATGTTTCTCCACTTTCCCAGTGGCCTATGGATTCCAGAAGACTAGTTTATGCTTTTAAACTATTTGAAAAGCTTTTGTATAGACTTAGAGGCCAACCAGCTGCTTAAACTAGACATATATATTTGCCAGAAAAAGCAGAAAATAAAAACAGAACGCTCATGCTCACTGGTAAGCCCATTCTCTCTATTTAGGAACTATAATAACCTCCTCCCCGACCCCCAATAAATAAATAAGCCTAAACCATTATTGTTGAACCAAAGTCTGACTCATCGTGACCCTGTGGGACAGAGTAGAATTGCCCCGCAGAATTTCCAGGCTGGCATGTCCCAGGGAATAGGCTGCTCCAGCTTCCCCTGCAGAGTGGCTGGTGGGTTCGAACTGCTCACTTTCCCATTAGCTGCTCAATCCCAAATCCCTTTTGGTAAACTCTAGCATAAAAATAACGTCGTGTAGAATCACTGTAAAGGGAAGCTAACGAGGATGTCTATCTCTTCAAGTTATGATGTCTTGGAGGGTTTATCTGCACCAACCTGAGCATGGACCCATTCCCATGTCAGCTCGAGCAGCGGAGGGTCTTCTTACAAACGGTCTCCCTTACTGTCTTGTACGCCCTTTGTAATTTACCGCCCCCCACCCCATATTTTTTCCTTATAAAAGGTACAGTGTAGACATGTCATTGTTTAGCTTTGTCCATGTACATGAAGCACTAGAAATACAGCGATGCACAGAGCTGACCTAGAGGGCATGGGGCACTGCGAGTTTAACCAAGATCAGCTCCTTTTCTCAGTATCTCTTAGAAGAGTTGGCTCATCTCGCTTAAGGTCCTTGCAGACTTGCCACTCCATTCTCTGCTTTAAAAGATCAGACTAAACCCCTCCCCAGGAAAGGGCAGGGAGAAGGAAGGAGGGAGGGAGCACAGGGGTAATTAAAACTAGGTAATTGACATGGAAATTTTCATGGGCATCTGTGCCCTTGAGGAATTGTCAAGCGCACTGTGGGAGCAGGGTGTGTTGGCTGGGAGACAGTAGTGAAAAAGCAAGGCTCTCTGAGGTGAGTGAAATACTAGGTGACTTGGGAAGGAATCCAAACCGCCCCTGGACAAACCTTAAGCAAAACCTTGGAGATCGGATTCAATTTATTTATAAGCCAGTGCATTCACTGTCTCCGAAATAGGCCCTTGCATGTCACCTAAATGAATCTGGAGAGGAGTGGAGGATGCCACAGAGCTCAGCTCTCTGCAGGTGCACCTGGCCAAACAATGAGTCCTTTGCTGAGATGCAGGCAAGCAATGTTCAGATGACTAAAAAGGATCTTCCCCTGACCTTGAACCAGTTAGTCTTACTCCATTGACCTTCAGCTTACAACTTTCCAGAGGACTGATGAAATGTGGTTTCTTGAGTGATCAGCACTGGTACCATGGAGAGCACAAACCCACTGTGTATTCTATTTGAAATAATTCTGACTGAACCTGCCTGGTGTTTAAAATGTCTACCACCAAGCTGCAGCTTCTCTGGAGGTAGACTCCGGACATCCGTGTGTTTGTCAGCTCTCCAGCTGATCCCAATATCTAACCTGGTTTGAGAATCAGTGATGTGAACCTGTTCCGGTTTAAATTTCAACAGACAAATTCTATCCTGTGTTGAATGATGAAGACCAGATTATTTCAAACTCTACCTTTTCCCTGATATCCCACGGCTGAAGATATACTTATCAAATCTAATACCACCTTTGGCTAATGTCAGCCAAGATCACATATCTCCTCAATATGGAATTGCCTCTCAGAAATGTCTCTTCTGAAGAGATACAAAATTTACTTCCATTTGATATATTTTCAATATGCTGTGGACTTACTGCATACATTTATATATCTCATATATCTACATATATGTGCCGATGTGCTTATATCTGTGCTGTGTGTACTAAAATTACTTTGCTTTTCCTTAAATATGATAAAGTAGTTGATTCAATTATTAGTGCATGAATGAAATTCCTATTTTGAAATTAGAAATCGAAAAGAGGATCAATATTAAGGCTGGAAAATGCCTTGCAACTGCCAGTAGAACAAACTCTTCTGAAATCTTCAGCTTCAACTGAAATGGTAATGCCCACTAAGTCAGCCAGTCAAGGACTGGTTATTGAGTGCTTCCTATATAATTAGGAGCCTGGAAGTGGGTTAGGTGCCAAAACGCCCTTAGCATTGCTTCCCCAATGACAATACTATACACTCCAACAATAAACAGCAAGGCATCGGCAACTAGAGATTAAGACAATATGCTATGTTCCAATATGGAAGAAACGTCAGGAACATTTACAAATACAAGATTCTGATATCATCGTCTGGGATTGGGCCAGCAATCAATATGCTTGTCAAAATTCATCAAATGAATCTAATATTTAGCCAGAGTTGAGAACCAGAGTTAAGTATACTTAGTTAAAAAAAAAATCAAAACCCATTGTCAAGTTTGACTCATAGTGATCGGACAAGACAGAATAGAGCTGCGCCATTGGGTGTCTGAGGCTGTGAACCTCCACGCCACCGAAAGTCTCATCTCGCTCCTGAAGAGCAGTTGATGGACTGATCCTCTGCCCTTGCTGTTACTAGGCCAGCAGATAAAGCACTCACTCCACCACCTGGGCTCCTTAGCTAGTGAGATATATTTAAATGTTTATCATCTTTGTTCCATGAAGGCATTTTTTCTTACTTCAAATAAAAATGTAAAACTCTTTCAATTCCCTCTTCCCTTAGAACCTCACCTCAATCCTTGAGTCTATCTATTGAAAATAATCGAGTGCGGAGAAGGAAGGGAAGGGAGAAGAGTCCCAAAGAGCTGCTTTAGGCTGAGCAGCTGATGCCAACCATCCTGAGGGACAGTCATATCGAGGACTCCGAATTGTAGTCTGTGGATAATGACTAACCTTCTTGCACCCTGCTATGATAAAATTAACATCTTCTTACCTTTGAAAGGATGCAATTCTTAGAGTTAGAGAAAGGGATAAAGGTAGGGTGGAGAAGCAAATGATTAAAAAATGCCTGTTCTTGCCATGCAGAGAAAAAATATAGAGATACACTTCTTCTTAAGCAATGCCTTGTCCGTGCTGAGAGTTCAATAACTGCTGGTTTTAATCCTCATCTCTCGTTCATTATCCATTCGCAAGCCCACTGTCATCAAGTCAGTCCGGACTCATGAGGACCTTACACGACAGAGTAGAACTGCCCACAGGGGTTCTCTTGGTTTAATCTTTACCAGCGCGGATCAGCCGGCTTTCTCCTATGGAGTCACCGGGTGGGTTTGAACCATTAACCTCTGAGTTAGCACCCGAGTGCTTAATTCTTCTTTTCTGTAATCATTTTATTGGAGTCCCTTACAGCTTTTATAACATTCCAACCATCAATTGTATCGAGCATATTTGTACGTATGTTGCCATCATCATTCCCAAAACATTTTCTTTCTACTTGAGCCCTTGGTATCAGCTCCTCTTTTTGCCCCTCCGTCCCTGACTCTCTTTTACCTCTTGAATCCTTGATTGAATAGATATATAAATATATATATTTGTATACTGTTATTATTATTTCATATCTTACATGGTCCCTTGCCTCCCTTCACCCACATTTCTGTTATTCTTGCTCTTTGGGTGTGTGGCTATCTATACATCTTTGTGATGGGTTCTCCCTTCTCCCCTCCCCCCTCTCCAACTAGCCCCCTACTCTCATGATATTGCTACTCCCTCTACTGTTCCAGAGGAGTTTGTCTGTCCTGGATTAACCCACCAGACTTTTTCTAGAGAGCCAGAATTTTATTGAAAAGCAACTTTTATATATATATATTGTCATACCCAAGCAAGAGTTGGGCACACTAATGATGACGTTTTCTTTTTCATTACATTGATGAACAGGAGAGCGCCCACTGCACAGCATAATCTAAGAATAGATTCTAGCCCGGTGCCTCTAATCATGCCTGGCAAATATTAGGAGCTCAGGGGTGGAATGAATACTATCAAAGAGCCTTGCCTTTTTGATGAGACTTTTCAGAGCATCTTGGCCACCTTCCCTGAGCCTCTTAGAACTGGCCTGCCCCGGCCTGTCTGCTTTTGATGCTCCTACATCGTGATGATGTAAAGCCATATTTCAGTTACACTAGCACCTAGTTAATTATTGGAATGCAAAGTTTTCCCCTCATAAATTTTCTAAATGCCAGGGAACCACAGTTTTTCTGAGAAACCATGAAGACGTTATTTAAATTGTCCCTTGCTAGCAAGCTACATCAGGCTCAGAGATATTTGCTCATTCTTATGGCTAACTCCATTTCTTTATGGCTGACTAAGAGCCCAATAAAAATGCGTACCCCAAGACCCATCACAGGTCGCTCCAGCAACCTCCTGAGGGCACCAACAGTGTGTCCGGTGGAGACGGAGCCGCTGCGACTCTGTGAAGCTCTGTCCTGGTTGTTCGCTGCTCATGTTCCCCCTAGCTTTTCATCAGAGCTCAGCTTTTAACAATTACTTTCTTTCTCTGTGAGAAAAGGGGGCGCGGGGCTGTTTGGGGTTTTTGTGCTAATCCCCCTGACATTTCCATTTGGACATGATGGCTCTGAATATGCTTTCTGTCCCTTGCTTGTCACAGCTTTTGAACATATGTAAAAAGGTCACTTAAAGCCAGTAAATCAAATTACTCTAAAATTCTTTGACCTGAGTCAACTTCCTCTCTACTCCAATCCTGTATCCTGGAAGGAAGTAGAGGGAAGGATATGCCCTTTCTCCCCAAATCTACATTTGAAAAGAGACATTCTTCACACAACTGTAACCTGCCCCACCCCCCATGTTAACCTTGAGATTGTCTAACAGTGGGGAAAAAGTTAGGATGGGGAGCCAGCTCCCTGACTTTGAATCTTCGCTCCCACTGCTTGTTAGCTTTGTGACCTTGCACAACTTATTTGTGACCTTGCACAACTCAGCTAGATTTCTGTGCCCTGGTTTCCTCATCTGTAAAACGGAGATGAGAATACAGCCTCCATCATGGGATTGTTGTGAGGATTAAGAGGATTAATCAAGAGAACACCTGTATGTATGCCTGTCTGGTACCTACTAAAACCGAAAAGCCAAACCCACTGCCAGCGAATCAACTTAGACTCACAGGGACCTCATAAGACAAGTGAGATGGCCTCTGTGGGCTTCCAAGACAGGAAGACTTTACAGGAGTAAAATTAAACCTCCTCTGACCTAATATGCTCAAGATTATAAAGAACCCTGTAATCTGAAGATTTCTTGAGATTAACAGTTTCTTGATCAGACTTATTTAAAGTTAGCCAAGGTTGTTGCCCCTGAGTTAAAGGACACTAACAACTCAAAACCTTTCTGGAGCTTCAAGAAAAAAAAAAGTAAACCAATAATACAATATTCTAAATAGCAAAATAAACACTAATACTAATCAATAACACTATTAAATATCAACTTCAAGTTAGCACTCGTGAGCTGGAAGGCAATGGATGAGTACTTATAGCCATCGGCTGTAGGACTTTGGACTCAGAACAGGGCTAAGAACTAGTGGGTCCCCCTTCCTTGTGTCACTTTCCCTCCTCGGCAAGTTCAGTGCCCAAGTCTAAGGCCAGTGCCTCAATCCTTCAAAAACAAATGGGCTCTAACCCCCTACTATGTGTGCAACACTGTTAGAATCAAGATGAGGAAACACAGTTCACGGCCCCTCAGTGAACGCGTAGTCCAATCGAGCAGCTGCATCCAGAGCAGGAGTGACCGCCAGGCAGGTTAGAATAAAGCAACTGCCACAGGGAAATACAAATGACAGATTCACACAGGTGTTCAAATGAGACCCAAAACTACATCCAGTTCGTTGTTTTGTTTTGACGAGAATCTTTACGGAGACAGAACAATTCCTGCAAGTCTTAAATTCTTAGTTCACAATCAAAATAGGGGATAAGGGAGACTAAGAATTTCAAACTCTGAAAATGATATTCTAAGGCAATTTCATTAAACTACAATATCAAGTCTGAGTAGAAGGGAGAGAGAGATCAGGCAAATTTAACTCAAGTTGTAAAGAGCCTTCACTAACAGGTAAAAAGTTCAGGAAGCTCAAGGAAGGCCTTCTACCTGGATCGAATCCTTCCAGAATCATACATCAGCACTTACACAGCTCTTAAATTGCTGGAGAAGAGGAAATACTAACGCTCAAACTGTTAGGGAGAAGAGCAGTGCAATGCTTGACTGCTAGTCTCTGGCTCTACACAGTATTATCAATATTCAAAATTCTCTTAATCATATGCCTTTTGATCATAAAAAAAAACTAACTCAGCTCATTATCACCGAGTGGAATGTTCACTCCATGTGTTCTATTCAAATACAGCAGTCACAATTTTGTGAGACCACACATGGCTCGTAAGATCACGATGACACAAAAACTTCATTTGCCCCGTGGCTTCCTTTCTTTTTTCCCTCTTAATTTTTTTGTATTATGCTATAGAAAGTCAAGGGGGCTGCAAAAAGGTAGCATCTTTTAATTCCACATTTCCATAGACTCTTTGGACACATGTGCAAGCACACAGGTTTATCCAAAAGATTGCGATTTAAAACAGTGTTTTCGATTTACAATCCAGTGACATTGATTGCATTCACCCTGTTGTGCATCCATTACCAATGTTCATTTCCAAGTGTTTCCATCACCCTGATCTGAAATGCAGTGCCCCAGGCAGTGACGTTCAGGACTGAAAGCAGGAACGCAAACAGATACTCATGTAACACTCCGCTCATTGTGGCGTTGTTCACAATTGCCAAAAGGCGGAATCAGCCTAACTGTGCATCAACAGGTGAATGGACGTTTTCCTTCCTCCTAAAATAAAATTCCTACAGGTGGAAACCGCAGGCAGTTATCGGTATGTCCCATCTAGTGCATGGTATGCAAAGGAGGGGGCGGGGAGCTCCCGGACCAGGCAAGGAGGCTCCGTGACACTGGTCCCCTTGCTCTTTTCCAGGAGAGGCACGCCGCGGAGGTGCGCAGGAACAAGGAGCTCCAGGTGGAACTGTCCGGCTGAGGGGATGGAGGGGATGGCACGCCCACCGCTAGTCACTCCCCCTTGCCTATATTATAACGGATTATGTGATATCAGTATGGGAAATGTATGACATGGTTTAAAAAAAGAAAAGAACTCATTATAAAAAATCAAAAATAATAATAAAAAAGTCAATGCGGTCTCTTTGCAGAATGTTTTGCTTGATGTTTAAAAACTTACCTTGAATCTTATTTTGTAAATACTTACATTTTTGTTAAAAAATACAAGTATTGCATTATGCAAGTTATTTCATAATCTTACATGTCCTGTAACAGGCTTTTGATGTTGTGTCTTTCCACTCAAATGAATTTGCTAGCTCTGTTCTTCTGGAAGCTCCCCACGTCGAACTTCATCCCCTGCCCTTTTCATTCCAACAGAAAACTGAGGTCAATAGACAGTCCACGGTGCTAGCAACCCACCATTGCCTAATGACCTAAACAACCTTGCCAACCCTGAGCTTAATGCAAACCATCCTAGGTCACCCCAGGTCTGATCACGCTGTAGGAAACCCCACATTTGTTGACTCACCATCTACTCAACCACTTAGAAACCATCAAACCAGGCTAAGGAAAACCACCCGTGATCGCGTTTCCTTCTGTTTCTCCGGGATGCTGTACTGAAAATGGCTCTGGCTTTAGAAGGGGGCAGATGAGAGGGCAGATCTCGATCTGGGTAGAAGCACAAAACTGTCCCTTTGGCGGCGCTGAACACAAACCCAAACGGTGTACGCAGCCGCCAAGGAACGAGCGTTCTTCGTGAAGTGGGCTTAATTCTCTCCTCTTAAATTGTGTTGGTGGAATGAACTCATTCATGTGTCGGGGGGCTTATTTGTGGGTGCCATGACCGATGATGTTCATGTGAAGCTCTTACCTGTAGTACAAGTCGATGACTCGACTGAACATCCTTCCGCTTGGACACTGCGAGCCAACCAAATCAAACGCACTGCGGACTTTCATTCAAGCTGGTCTTCCTTCCCCAGTGTGAGGCAACCCTGCCCCTTCCAGAAATAACTACTTCCATCCGAGGGCTGATGCAGTGCAGGGGGCCAGGCAGGGCATTCGTGCCAGTCAAGAGACCCACCGGATACCCACTATGAAGTCACTAGTAGCCGTTTTGAAGTCAATCCCCTACCCGCCCCCCCCCCGCCCCGCCCCGCCCCACTCCTGAACGTGGCTGCCTGCATATTTACTCTTCCTTAGTGCGATTTTCCTGTATGTCATTGTGAGCAAGCTGTGATTAATAAAGAACTGGAGTTCTGTGAACTAATAAAGCTTTAGTCTGTTCTCTCGCTCCTTCACATGTCTGGCCCTGGAGTTCCGATCTTTCCGGGGTGGCCGTCCCTTGGAGACCCAGCCAAGAGACCATTGTCAGCATGTGACGGAAACCCTTCTGGACCAGCAGGCAGCACCTTTTTGTCTTCCCCCCTCTGACAGCCCCGCACAGCCTGTTCTCTTTACACACACTCAGGACTGAACGAGATAACAAAGGTTCTGACCAATAATTCTGAGGATAAGGGCCCCCTTCAAAGTGCTGGGAAGGTTCCTGGCACTGTCTCATGTGCCTGACCTCAAATTCCCCCAGGTGGCCCAAAGGACACCTTCCCTGGCCTAAGCCATCTGTTAAAATGTGATTTTCCCCCCACCACACTGCTGAGTTGTGCACAGCCAATAAAGAAGCTGAACATACTGCATACACAGACACAGCAGGAGCCTGTGACCCAGATGGATTCGACAGGACCAAAGGAAGCACATACAGATCGAGGGGTAAAAAGCATAAGTAATTAAAACCATGGAGATTAGTGAGTAAGACCATTGGCTGGTGTCCACCGAGGTGCTACTAAGCCAGGTGTAGGGTCGAGACCACCTGGTCTCTATCATTTATATCCTGGGTTTGTGAAGGATTCTAACACTTGGTCAATGGGTCTACCTGCTTAAAAGCAAGAGCTGCCTTATCTTCCATTGGAAGCCATTAGAACGTCTAGCTAACCAAAATAAGCTGTATTTTCATTCTGACTTTATAGAACGTAGTTACAAAGCCATTACGGAAGCGGCTGTCACTGGACTACATAGACCCTTTGATAAGCCCAGGACAATTGCGAACCAGTGAATACAAGAAGCTCACAGCCTGGTATCTAATTTGGACCCCAGGTTAACAAACAGGATGTTTTGGTCAGCCTATGTATTATACTGAGAAGAAACACATAGTTTTACTAAGTTTTTTGAAATATAAAAAGTTATCAATAAGTCACTTAAGCTATTTTGCGGGCCCCTAAATGTGAACTGCTGACTCATCCAACTACCTAATTGCAAAAGTGAAAAAGCTACGGGACGCCGAGGTAAGTGATTGCTCCGGGTCACAATCCTCAAATCCCAAGATTTCTCTCCTCAGCAATAGCTCCTCAGCTCGTTGTCTCCAAATCTCGCCACCCCAGTAAAGATGAGCTACTTTTATGAAGCTTCCCTGGTTTCATAGGACCAAACCAACCAGCCAACCACAACAAAACTCTGCCTCTGAGGTGATCCCAGCTCAGAGAGACCCTTTAGGCAGAGCAGGAACGCTCCTTTGGGTTGGCAAGGCTGTGCCTCGTCCCAGGAGCAGGCAGCCTCGGTCTTTCCTTGGTGGATTCAAACCGATGGCCTGACACTCCTCAGCCCAGCAGGTAGCCCACAGGAGGTGGCATTCAAAATGTGACGTGTTTCAGGGTCATCTGTTGTTAGATGCTGGGCTCTAACCCTAGATCCGATTGCTTAGCTTGGTCCTGAAATGCAAGAAATCCTTACAGGTCCCTAAGTGGTGCAGGTGCTGCTGTCTGCAGACCTCACAGGGGAGGCCCCACCATAAGCAATGAAATGGATCCAGGTGTGCGGATTCGCATTCCCTTCCCCCCTGAGAGTTCCTGTTTGAACCAGCGTGTCTCTTCCGAGAAGTTAACAGAAACTCACTCAATCTTTTGCAAAAATTTGAGGTGGGGTGCAAAAGATTCCAGAAAGGGGAAGGAGTTGAACAATTCCTTGCAGGATATTAAAACATTAGAAACCTGCACCTAGAGGCTGGGCAGAAGAAATGGGTGAAGTCAGAGAGCCACTGCTTGGCATCTCTGAAACAGCATATTATTTCAAAAGCGCTTTTCAACATCTGGAAGAAGCTCCTGGCCCGCTAAGAAGTGAGCGGGGCATTGACTTTCCATGAGTTACTCTTCCAGTTTGCTAGCCTGGTTCTACTTAGAGATATTGTATTCCAAAGTCTTGGTTTCCTCCCCATACTGTGCTTACATTGTGTCCGTACTGAACTTTGAGACGTCTGGTGAAAAGTCACAAGGTCCCATTGGTTTGATGACTCGCCCTCTTCCACACCCAAAAATGTATGGGACACCTGGATGTTGGTAAATCCCGCTCTCTGCTGAGAACCATGCTTTGATGTGATGGCGCCCACCTTCACAATATTCCAAAGGAGAAAAGAAAGGTAAAATTGTGACCCGCCCCATTGAGTCCCTTCCCACTGAAGGGGAGAATGAGAACAGGGGGTGGCGGCCTCCTCAGTGGGCAAAACCAGATGAGCGACCTGTATGTTTCCCTCCTTGGAGGAGACAGCCATCCTGGGGCTCTCTTCCTACTTGGGAATGGCCCAAACAGACAACGCCCAGTCCCCAGAGTCTTCGGCCACACTCCCCAGCCCATACCTCCCACCACCACTTGGTCATCAAGTTACATCAATGTGGCCTCAAGTGGCCCCTCATAGCTTACGTCCTTTCGACTTCTACCGCCACATGAAATCCCTCCAGCTGCTCTAATAGGTGTTTTCTTCCATCTGCAGCCCCCTCTTCACTCCAGTCAAATCTCCCCTTTAGCTACAGGATAAAACCTGCTTCCTCACCAGGGAACCATTCCGCTGTTTCTTCAAGTACGTTACTCTCCTTGGGCAAAATATTTGCTCTGTCGGGCCAGTGGTGACATCTCAGGTGTCTAGCACATCCATCTTCTCTACAAAATCAGTCAGGAAAAGTAAGGTCACACTGTAATGACAACACCAAAACCACTGAACCGAGGCCACGTGTCATTAAATGGTGGTGGAGCTGCCCCTAACTGGGACCCTGTGGGCCGGGGTGGCCAAGGGGAAGCGAGAGCAGGACAAACCACGCCCTGGCTCTCACAGAGCTCTAACCAGAAGTGACTCCTGTCACATTTCATTGGCCAAAGAAGTGAGCTGAGCACATTTAACTCTGAGTGGCAGGAAAGTGCAGTTCTGTCATAAGCCAAGAAGGAGGGAAGCCAGACCTGTCAGGTGAATGGACAGCACTGATGAAAACCACCCTAAGAGCAAAAAGACAAAAACCAAGCTCACTGCCATTGAGTGGACTCCAACTCGGCAGCAAGCCCACAGAACGGGTCGGCCTGCTCCATAGTCTCTGGGGCTCTTCATCTGAGCAGGCGCACCGTCTTGTTTTTCTGCTGCTAAACCAAAAATGCAAACTCACAATTATTCCATCAAGGCCGACTCATCGGAACCCTATAGGATGGAGTCAAACTGCCCCTGTGAGCGTCTGAGACTAGCTCTTTATGAGAGTGGAAAGCCCCATCTTGCTCCCTTCTACAAAAACCAAACTCACCAGTTCTCACTCAGAGTGACCCCAAGGATGGAGTAGAGCTGCCCAGGTGCATTTCCAAGACTCTAACCCTTTACTAGAATAGAAAGTCATGGCTTTCTCCCTTGGAGATGGGTGGTGGTTTTGAACTGCTGACCTTTTGGTTAGCAGCCCAATGTGTAACCACTATGCCACTAGGACTCCAGTTTCTACTGATACTCGGTTCCAACTGCTAATGTGTCCATTAACAGCCCAGTGCTGAAGTCACAGTCCAAGCAGAGCGCCTCACTACCAACGTCATCAAGTCCGTTCTGATCCATAGTGACCCAGACTACAGGGTACGGATTGTGGATCAGTAAGCCTTATTGGCTCATACACGTTCCCACGTGCAAGGTATACGCACACAACTGAGGTGTGAGGTGGCTTATTATCATGACAATAACTAATTAATTTAATAACGGAAAGGTTGCCAGGAAGATTAAATGAGGTAAGATAATATCCTTAGAACAGCACTTGGAGTATAGCAAATGCTCAAACCAAAACTAAGCCAAACAAAACCCACTGCCATTGAATCAATTCCAACTCATAGCAACTCTAGCAAGTTCCCAAGACAGCCTCTCATCTTTTTCCCTCAGAGCAGACGGTAGATTTGAACTGCTGAGCTTGCCGCTAGTAGCACTCAGTCATGCTTAAGTATTAACATATATCGCACTGTATCACAGACCCCTGGTAGCACTGTAAGTTAAGTATTGGGCTTCTATTCACAAGGGCAGCTTTCTAAACCCTTCAGGAGTACCCTGGGAGAGAGGCAAGGCTGTCTGTCTCTGTAAAGATCTACAGACACAGAAGTCATCCAGAGGGCCACTTCAGGTTTGAATGTACTGGATGGCAGTAGGCATGGTTTTTGAGGCTTACCACACTGTATTATAATTTCTAAATATAATTATAATTAGAGCCCCAGGGGCATAATGGTTACAAGTTGGGCTGCTAACCACAAGGTCAGCAGTTTGAAGCCACCAATCAATTGCTCCTAAGAGAAGGACAAGACCTTCTAATCCCATAAACAGTTATAGTTTCAGAAACTCACCATTCTACCCCGTTCTATAGGGTCAATGACTCAGTTTTGACTGGATGGCAGTGAGTATTGTAATTTGTATTTAGTTCAAAGGCAAGCCTATAATTTGTTGTTGAATCCCTTGTACTTAGAAAAATTTCCATTCATACACACTAGGTGAGTGAATGAACAAAATCAACTAATGGATTCAAACAAGAAAAATAGTGTTTAGCATGTACAAATATTAGTTTAATCTTTTATCCTTCCTCTAGAATCTGGTAGTGTTTGCTTGTTTTAAGATTATTTGAGCTTGGAATTAAACTTTCTGTTATGCAAAGAACCATTTACCTGATCAGAAAAATATGCTTCTGTGGGAAAAAAATTTTTTTAACCTTTGAACATCTCACCATTGAGACAAACAGAATAAAATTATTTGGGGCAGCTCTTGGGCCAGGAATTTAACACTGGCCCTTTCAGCTGTATACCCTCAAATCAATCCTAATTCCCAACAGCCCCTCAACCAAGGCAGCAGCAATTCTGGGTTCTCAAAGCCTCGATTCTTTTTGGTCCCTGAGGAAATGGAGCCCAGCTGAACAAATCTTCTGAAAACACTAAACAAAACACCAACACAGTTCTCAGTGGTTTGATATTTTGAGACATTTAAATGCTGGTGTTTATGCAGTAACCTCCATTTTATCTTTTACACCTTAAATTCCCTGGTAAACCCCTTTCTCTATCAGAAATCTCTCTCTCTCTCTCTCTCTCTCTCTCTCTCTCTCTCTCTCTCTCTCTCTCTCTCTCTCTCTTTCTCTCTCTCCCCCTCCCCCCACCCTCCCCCTGAGGCACTGCTCCAACTGCAGACTCCTCAGGAAGACAGGCTAAGTATCTCCCTACTTTGTATCCTCGTGTGTTTCCAAATCATTCTTTCTAAAACACCAGTCAGTGTAAACAAAACCAAAATCCTCACAACTGGACCAATAGGTCACATCATGCTAAATGGAGAAAAGGTTGAAGTTGTCAAGTATTTCATCTTGCTTGGATCCACAATCAATGCTCATGGAAGCAACAATCAAGAAATCAAACATCCCATTAGCTGGGTAAATCTGCTGCACAAAACCTCTTTGTGGTATTGAAAAGCAAGGATGTTACTTTGAGGACTAAGTGTGCACCTGACCCACACCATAGTATTTTCAATTACTTCGTATCCATGTGAACATTGGACATTGAATAAAGAAGATCAAGGACGGATCAATGCATTTGAATTGTAGTGCTGGAGAAGAATATTGAAAGTTCCACGGACTGCCAAAAGAACCAACAAATCTGTTTTGTCAGAAGTACAGCCAGGAGGCTCCCTAGAGGCAAGGATGAGACTTGGCCCACGTCCTTTGGACATGTTGTCAGGAAAGATCACTCCCTGGAGAAGGACATCATTCTCGAAAAAAGACAGCAAAAAAAAAAAGGAAGACCTTCAGCATGATGTACTGACTCAGTGACTGCAACAATGGGCTCAAACATAAGAACGGATCTGAGAAGAAGAAGAAAGAGAACAATTATGAGGATGGTGCAGTGTGTTGGGCAGAGTTCTCTAAAGAAACAAAACCAGGATAGATAGATAGATAGATAGATAGATAGATAGATAGATAGATAGATAGATAGATAGATAGATAGATAGATAGGTTTATACAGCAACTTATAAGTTTAACAGCTAACTAGTCCACACAGAAGTACAGAGGGCTCAGTTCAACTCATTTCCATGCAACAGTTAATACACTGGAAGTCCTTCAACTTGTGTGGATTGCCAGGTCCAAAGTCAGGGAAGCAGACAGCAGAATCCTCCCTTGGGGAAGGCAAGCAGAGTCTGCCCACAGGCAGCAAACAACAGGTGGGTCACCAACAGTCAGGAGCTTAACAAAGCAGGCCCAGATGGAATATCAAACTTAAGCAATGCAAGACAAGAGGATCCACCAGCCTCAATTTCAAGCCATATACGCACCAGCAATGTGGCGAAGCAGGTTTGGAAGGAGCCTCAAGATCTAGCAACACAATCCACCTATTGGATTGGCCCACAGGTAGTTTAACTCACAGGTTGAGGCAGAGAACTAGCTAAAAAGCAGCACGTTGTTCCGATCACCAGAGAGCGAGAGAGGGGGTGGCGGACCTTGTAGAGCCATTTATCTGTTTGCCCTCCAATCAAACTGGGACCTGATTAATCCCATATGTTCCTATTGGCCAGGTTGGCACAATAAACCTAACTATCACAGTCCACCCTTGACAACCTGGCACCTGTACACAATTCTTTAGTCATATGTAATTTCTAGACATTAATGAAATCACACTTATACCTAACATCATACATCTATCATATATACAAATGAAAACACACTGAATCTAATTGTATCTGGTACATTGTACATGAACAAAGGAAAGATATTCAATAAGCACATATAAACAAGAAGAAAAAACATTGACAATTACAACCTTGCTTTTGCAATTGATCACATGGTCGTAACTGATTGATACAGCTACCTTCTTCTACTACCCATTCTGTATTACCTCCACTCTCGGCCAGCACCTCAGCTGGCCGCGGTTGTTTGCCTGGTGGGGTGACCCAGAGCTCCATTCCTGAGGGGTCTGGGTCATTAGACATCCTGTCAGAATTGGGTTGCTGTAATTTAATATTTCCTTTAATCATAGGGCATGTTAGTACTACAAGATGGTCTATGGGATCACCTGGACTCCAGACATATTCTTCTTCACCTCCATTATGTAGCACCAGGCAAACTTCTTCTTGTTAATTGGGATCAATTACAGCACTCAGTACAGTAACAGCCTTCCTGACCTGTTGATCCAAAGGCATGAGGAGCCCCAAGTGGCCAGGGGGCATTCTCAGCTGCCAGTTCAGTGGAGTTCCTTCCTTGGAACTAGGACACCTCCTCCCCCACCCCCAGGCCCGAAGAGCATAGGGTTGCTGGGACCAAGAAGCAAAAATGCTGCAAGTGGATCACTAGGAGTAATAGTGAGTGGTGCCACTCCAGCTTCCACCCCTTGGTTCCTGAACCCATGAATCCTGGCTTCCTTGATCTGAAGCAGTGCTATGTGGGATGCCATGCCGGTGGATGAGGCATTCTGTAAGTCCACGAATGGTAGCTGTAGCAGAAGCATTGCATGCAGGGAAGGCAAATCCATATCCAGAGTAGGTGTCTATGCTGGTAAGAGCAAAACGCTGCCCTCTCCATGATGAAAGTGGTCCTACGTAATCAAGTGCTTCATTCTGTTGTACATAGGGTTGCCATGAGCCTGAACGAACTTGATGGAACCTAACAACAACATACCATGTCATCTATACTCTTCATGTCACTATACTGTCCAACCGCTTCCCTTCACACTGGCTGTTCTTAATCAGCAGGTCAGGTCCCCTCATTGCTCTATGATTTTCAAGTCCTAGCTCATGGCTTCTCTCAATCTCTGCCCTAGTTATCGCTCGCTTCAAAATCCATACAGGTGACACATCTACATTCGGCTCTGAGATCCTTAACCTCTCCTCCTCTACTGATCTTGCTCCTCCACTTTCCTAGATGATGCCATTATCAAAAATTACACTCCTGCCCCTGCCTCCGTTCCACCATCCCATTTTCTGACCCTCTCATCACCTTGTGACCAAATTGCTCTAGCACCCTGACGCCAACTATGCTGCCAGTACACTGGGACTTCCGATTCAGTGGTGGCTGCAGTCCTTAGGTGTCGTTGAGTCAGCTCAGGCTTAGGGCAGTCTCTTGATCAGTCCTCCGCCGTCTTCACAGTTGTCGATGAGCTGGAGGTCATTGGGGAGGCCATGGTGTATTTTGAGTGCCTTCCAGCCCAAGGGTTCGTGTTCCAGCACTAACTCCACCTGCATTCCATTGTGAGTCATAGAATTTTCCTTGACTGATTTTCAGAATGGAATCTCCAGGCCTTTCTTGCTTGCTTGCCTTTGTCTGGAAGCTCCGCTAAAACCTGCTCACCATGAACGAGCCTGTTGGTATTTAGAATCCTGGTGACATGGCTTGCAGCATCAGAGTGGAGTTGTCATATGTAATCTCGTTTATCTCTCTGGGTTCTAATACCCATGGCAATGGCTACACAGAACTCACAGACAACATTCATGGCTAAAGGATTTATTAAGGAATATAACACACTGTACGTGACAGAAATGTCCAGGGCTGAGTTATTTACCAGGACCTGTCACAAAGTTCTTTCAGGCATGCTAATAAATGCCCAAAGGGACATACCAATCCACTGGGAGCCTCTACCCGAAGGCATTCAGCTCAGCTCCTTGGGTCAGCAAACCTAAATCTCTGAGTTAAGTCCCTAGAGGCACCCAACTCTAATAAGCCTAAGGCCAAGGGCACTCACCTCCATGTTGGTGGGAAGGCAAGCCCAGCTTCCCCAATTAAATGACCAGAGGCACCCACTGCATACATCAGCCTCCAGCTCAAAAGCACTCAGTGGGCTGGGAAGTCCATCACACTGTTCCCTGCTCTGACTCCTGGCTTTACGGCTGCTCCTCTGATGTTATAGCTGTCTCCTGGATCCAGGGACATCACTGTGCAGGGATCTCAGGTCCAGATAATGAGCTCCACTCCTGGCTCTTGCTGATAATGAGATCCCTCCTCCTGCTTCTCAGCAGGCTCAGTACGTACAGCAGGAGGGCACTCCAGGGAGTCCTGTTCATAATGACTCACAGGCGAATCTTATCCATAGTTTCCTCAACCCTCTTACCAGAGCCATGGGGGAAAAGGTCTTGACTTTGACTAGAAGAGCCCTTTCCCCTGCACCATCAGTAGACAAGCCATCACAGGGACAAATGGATGGTGGAGTCCATTGGTTGTGCCACCCTTTCATGTCCCTTCCCCTTGCGAATGGAGGAGCTCTGTTGGCAGAGTGTTAAGCCTTAAGCTGCTAGACCATTCTGTCGCCTCTTCAAACATTCAACGCCTCCTCCCCTGTTCTCACAGCCGGCTGATTACTCTGCTTCCTAGTTCACTAAGAAAATGAAGCAATTAAGAGAGAATTGCTGTAGACTTCCCACACACATCTGTCCACCTACCCGTGTCTGCACCCATAGGCTCTGCTTCCCAGCTATGATTAGAGTGTTCTAAACCAATCTTTCCATCTCTGCACTAGGTCCCGCTCCTCTCTGTCTCAAATAATAAGCTCCAGGAATTCTCTCCTCTCTCTCCTATTTCATTTCCCCCCTTCTGACAATTTCAATGCAAACACATGCTATTATTTCTTCTGCTCAAATAAAACAAAGCTTGCATTCCACTTATCTCTCCGGTATGGACATGATTCTCTGCTCCTCTTGCAGCACAAACTCCTAGAACGTTGTCTCCACTAACATTTTTATTTCTCACATGTCATCAGGAGAGTCAATCAGTAGAGAAGGACATCATGTTTGGTGACCTAAGGGCCAACAAGGCCACGAGAAAGTCTGGGTAAGATGGGCAGTTACAAAAGTAGCAATGACGCATTCAATATGCTGCACTTGTAAGGAAGATCATGAAGCAGATAAAGTTTTGCTCCTTTGTGCATAAAGTTGCTGTAAATTACAGTGGACTTGACAGGAGCAAACAACAATATGATCTTATAAATCCCCTCAAATCAGGCCTTGAGCCCACTCCACTGTATCCAACTACTCCGCTTAAATTGCCAATAATCTTCACGTTGCTAGATCCAATGGTCAATCCTCAGTCATCATCTCACTTGGCCCATTATTTAACATTCCTGCCATGCCTTCCTCCTTGATAGCTTTCCTACGTGACTTACACGGCTTTCTGGACTTGGCTTTTTCTCTATCTGCTTTGCTGAATCCTCTTCTTTAGAGTTTCTACTGAAACTCTGAATATTCAAGTACCCCAGAGACTGATCTTTCAACCTTTTCTTTTCTCTGCTGATTCTTACTCTTACTCCCTTCATAATCTATACCACTAAACATCATCTATACACTGAAAATTCCCAAATTTAAATCCCTAGATTCCGCACCTTCATTTCAAATTCATGTAGTCAACCTCATTATTCAACATCTTCATTAATATATGTGTTAACCCAGGTAGACTGGAGAAACAAATTCAGGGGGACTCATGTGTATAAGAAAGTGCTTTATATACAAGAGCAATTGAATATTGAGAAAACATCCCAGCCCAGTCAAGTCCTTAAGTCCAATATTAGCCCATATGTCCGATACCAATCTATAAATTCCTCTTCCAACTCACAAAACACATGCAATGATGCCAAATGCAGGAAGATCACAAATCAGTGGGTAGAAAGTCTTGTGATCCAGTGATGGTGGAAACACCTCAGTGCTGGCAGGGGTCTCCACGTGGCTCCTCCAGCTCCAGGACTCTAGCGTGGCTCCATGTGTCTTGTCAGCAAGCATGTCTCATAGGGAGTGAGCATGGGTCCCGCCTCCAGAGAGCTATTTGTTGCCTCCAAATGAGGTCATCAAGCTGTGACCTGATTGACAGGCTAAACTACCCCTTTCCTCTTGAGTATCAAATTGATAAAGATTGTGTAGCTACTACAATAGGCAATAGGCTTCCCAAATCCAGCATGCCTGAAGCAAAACTCCCAAGAATCTCTTCCAAACCTGCTTCCTATTCTTTGAAATGTTCACCCCATAACTTGTGGTCATCTTGATGCCTCCCTTTTTCCCACACGCCACAGACAACAACAAAAAAACTTATTGGTTCCATTCTCAAAATGTGTCTACACACCAATCTGTTGGTGAATAAGTAAACAAGATAGCTGGGCATTCTCCAGAACTTCACTAAATCGCCATTATCCCATATTTGAACTATTGAATTAGCCCCCCAACTCCACAAATGCAACATGCGATATACAGTTGGCTGCCAACCACAAACGAGGGCAGCAGTTTGAAACCACTCCCAGGCAGCACGACAGGAGAAAGACAGGCTTTCTGCCCTCACCGTGAGTTACAATCCTGGAACTCCACAGAGGCAGTTCTACACTGTCTTAAAGTGTGGTTACACGAGGGCTGAGTTCACTCCCGTGGCAGCGAGTTTGAGTGAGGAGAGCGCTCCAGGAGTGGGTCAAAGCCCAGCTTTGTCTCTCCAGTTATGTGACAATGGACACATTTTTTAACTCTTTGGCCTTGGTTTCCTCATGAATTGGGGATAACATAAGTATTGATCTCACAACGTTTTAATAAAGATTAAATTATTAGCAAGTTTAAGCACTAAAAAATTCCTGGTCCCTACTAAGAACAATATAAACGATAGTTACTGTTGATATTTTTATCTAGGGTAACTAACATGTGAGGTTTCTGTCGTGTATTTTACAATATCTTTTATCTCATTGAGCTCTTTGAAAAGATTTGTCTGTGTGGATTTTACCAGTACTCCTTCATTTCCCATAAATGTTTTATTAAAGACTTCATCTTCTTTGTTTCTTTTTTCTTAAAAAAAATAGTTTTATTGGGACATAATCCATAGAGCACAATTCAATAGTCCAATCCTATCAAGCAGAGTTGTGAAATTATTACCAGAATCAATTTTAGAAAAGGCTTCATTTTACACATCCTTTGCCCACAACAAAGGATGGACTCCTGTCGAAATCCTTTTGGGGGCAGATTGAGTGGAGTATAAATAAATAAATATGTCTCCATTGACCTTTTATTATGGTCACAAAGCCCAAACATGTCAAACCCCAGGCACTTACTCGGCTGAGGGACCACATCACCCAGTGCAACAATAGGAATCAATTCTGCATTCAAGCAGTTGCCAGCAGCTTCACATGTCTAATTACTTTATTTGTTTATTTAACACACACGTTTAGGAGCTATTTTTGCTTATATACTTTTTTATTATCTTGAAAATGGACATCTGATGAGAAAATTATACATGATGAAAAAATCATAGGGAGCAAGAGTAACACAAGGATCCCCTAGAGTTTTAACATTCTCTTTAGTATCCACCAGGAAACTGCTAGTGTGCGTGCACTCAATATAAAAAGGATATTACAGGAGAAGTAAACACTGGTTTTAGTTTAGTTCCGAGTATGTACCAGGTATTGCTGTATATTTCCAGCCCCCACAAAAGGGTACAAAAAGAAACCCCATTAACCATGAATAATATCTACTGATACTTACAGAATCATGTGCAACCTATTTAATTAAGCTAGCTGGCGTTCTCTTTGCTGCCTGGTGTTTGTTTTGTGAAGTAAAGCTAGCACCCAATGCTGAAGAAGAGTAGCCGGAGGAACATGCTAGAAATGACCGTCTTCTGCAAAGAAAAGTGCGTGCCTTCCTCCTACCTGCTCTAGCTACTCCAGCCAGGAGGAACTTTGAACCAACTCTGACCAGAAGGACCCAAGGAGGTGTGTATATAGAATACTCTCAGCTACTCATCAAAAGATGGGTGGCTTAAAGCCGCACTGCAGGGCTGCAGAAGAAATGCCTGGCAGTCTGCGCTCTTTCAATTAAATCAAGCCTACTGCCGTCAAATTAATTCTAATGCATAGCGACACTGTGAGACAGGGTAAAACCGCTCCATATGCTTAGCAAGGTTGTACATTTTTAAAGAAGCAGATTGCTCTTTCTCTTGCAGACCCACTAATGGGTTGGAACCCAGCTTTTGAGTGCACAGGCCAGTACTTAATCACCAGAGGGCCTCTGTGGAGTACAGTTCTATTGGGAAACACTTGTGGCCGCCATGAGTTGGAATAGACTCAATGCCAATCGTGGGTCTCTGCCTTTAATTTTTCAGTAGAGTATGCTGCTGCTATTGTTAGGTGCTATTGAGTTGGCTACAGCTCATAGCAATCGGGTATCCAAAAGACCAAACTCACTGCCATCTCGTCGATTCCAAAGAAAGCCTCATCTTTCTCCCTCAGAGCAACTTGGTGGTTTTGAACTGCTGACCTTCCAGGTAGCAACCCAACACGTGAGCACTACGGCCTCAGGGCTCCTTCATTTGGCCCTTCACCTCTCAGTAAAGCTTGCGGAGTGAAGAAATATAACTGGAAGTGGTCATTTCAACCACAGTGGGATTCACTGGTGACAGAAGCAAGCCTGGGGGAGAGAAGAAGCCCTGTGTTCCTAGTTCTCGGCCAGCATCCGTGCCCCGATCTTTCCCATGCAGCGCTCCGCTGTCCCTGAGCCCGTGCGTCTCCTTCGATCAGAAGTGCAAGGTCTAGCACACACCCTGCACTGGCATGGCCTCATCAACGAGCAGGATGACATCCACGGGTACAGGAGTGAGAATGCCAACACCTGTTTTGGTAGACCTGACAGTCGTGCACCTGGTCGATTGTCCATTTGAAGCAATAATGATGTAAAATACCAAGATGAGGAGAACAGGGCTGTGGAAGAGGTTGAAGGGGCAGAGATAAGAAGAAGGGAAAAGGAAAAGAAATGGGAGAAAGCGGGAGAAAAGGGGACGGGCTACACCAAACCTTGAAGTGCCCCTACAAGCTTTGGGCTAGGGTGTGTGTTGCTTGAATTCTTGCTGGAGGAAATGCGAGGTCCCTTTCGGCCACCAGGGGGCAATGCCTCATCACATGGGACGCTACCTCTTTGACCCAAGCAGGAGGGGCTCGCCTCTGCTACATCTGCTAAGAAATTGAGGGCCCCCAGCACAAAACGTGACTCATTCTTTTTGTATTCCTAATAACATTGGCAATGCTCGAAGATGACAAATACTGTAATTAGATTAAAATGTATTAAAACGGAAGAAAAAAGAAGAATTTCATATTCATAATTCTCTAATTACCTTTATCTAATGGAGTAAATCTCGACTTCCTAATCATTCGTAATTTTCATCACTCCGTTACAGGTCGCAGCAGGTATTAATATTGGGTGAGGAGTTTTCCGGTTTCCAGCCAGGATTTATCCTGCCCCGCGCTCCCAGCCGGCGCTCCCTTCGCACTGCACGGTGGCGTTGAGCCTCATCATAACTCATTGAGATAGATGAGAGCAATTATCGTTTGCGCTTGGCAGATAAAGGTACCGGAGGAGCTCGCTGTTGCTTGGGGCAGAATTGAAAATGGCCACCCAAGTTTGACAGGCTGCCCAGCATTCGCCCAGACTCCCTGCCAACACACTGAACAGGCCTGGAGCGCTGCCACTTCTTGGCACAAGGCCAGGGCCAGGTGCCTGCAGGAGTGCGATATCTGAGACACCTAGCGTCTACTCCTGTCAGAGCGGATCAAGATGTTTCTAAAGAGCTCCGAGACCTTGGTCCGCCCCCAACAGGGCGTTCCCAGAGGCCCCAGGGCATGTCACTAGGACATGTGAGGCACTGTATTCTAGAAAGTGAAATGCTATAAGGACTGGGTGGAAATAAACACGGGTTTGTTACCTGTAGACGCCATCAATCGATTAATAGGTATTCATTAAAGAGCATTTTTCACTTTAGGGGATAACAATGCCGAGAATACTGCCTACACTCTGAAAGCTAATTCGGAGAGCTTGACATATATGTATGAAAATCTTTGCTAATAATAATATAAAACAGATTTTATTTCTGTGTGGCAAAGGTCAACAGTAACTGCGATAAGTAAATATTGATGACTGGTTTCTAGTCAGGGCTAAGCACGGGAGGGGGCAAGGGGTGGTGGCAGTTAGGTGCCCTCGTGTCCACTGGGACCCTGGTGACCATATGCACAACAGAAGCAAACACTCCACCATGGGATACAAGAACCCAATTCACTGCCAGCCATCGACCTTACAGGACAGGGGAGGACGAGAACTGTGGGTTTCTGAGACTGTAACTCGTTATGGGGGTAGAAAACTTCATCTTGTTTCCAAGGAACAGCTGGTGGTTTTGAACTGCTGACCTTGAGGTGAGCAGCCCAACAGGTCACCCCCACACCACCAGGACTCCTGGCATACAGGAATGGATGTAAAATAGATGGTGCTGGCCCTTACAGACCTTATCCTCCAATTGTAAGGAATTTGTCCGGTTTATTCAGTAAACTTCAGTGAACCACCTACACGTGAGACCTCACGCTAGCCAGAGGGATAGGAGTTACCCACTCCCACTTCCCACAGATTCAGTCTGGTAGGAGAGGCAGACCTGTAAACAAATAGTTTATACTCCTCAGTGCAGAGAGTATATGTAGACATATTCACGAATCAGTTTAAATTTGCAATGATCTATAACCAGAGTCTGTGAAACCCACCCCAGGAACAAGGAACTCACAAGGCAGCCATGACATGGCACAGGGGTTCAGGAATGGCTGACGCTCAGAATCAGAGTGAAAACCGAGCCGTGATGAAAGATGAAAATGGTGGATGGGAAAACCCAGCTGGCAGAAGGAAGGTGAGCTCAGCTTGACACAATAGAAACCCTGGGAAAGACACAGCAGGGAATAAAACAATTGTATTTTCACAGTAGAAAGATTATTTTGATAATTGTTACCTGAAGGAGGAGTTGTCGTAAAACCTAGAGATAAGGAGCTAATTAAGAGCCCATTTTAGTCATTGAGACAAAAGTTAGTGAGAATGATGGATAAAAGAATTATTTACAATTTAGAACCAAGACTGACCGGTAGCCAACTGAGTAGTAGGGGTAATGGATGAGCAGAGGCCTGTGTCTACTGATGAGCACATATCGGGTATTTTGGCAAAGGTGCAGGGTCTGCCTCTGACCTTCTCCAGCTTCATGAATGGAAAGGAGAATTCACATCCACACCAACCCAAGTCCTGCCTCCACCCTCCACTCTTCTTGTACTCTATTCTGATACCAGCCATTTCCCCCGGCACGCTACGTTTCTGCTGGGCTTGTGACTCATTGCAGTGGCCACACAGAACGCACAGACCATGTTCACAATTATAAGGGATTATTAAGAACGTTAACACGGCAGGATTAAAAACCGTTAAGGATACAGTCTTTGGTCTACAGCAGCACCTCTTAGCCTGCAGCCAAATATCTCGCTCCTTCACAGCCGCATGGTCCCTTGACCTCTTTCCCCACAGACCAGGTAACCTTACAGGCTCATGGTCTCACCGTCTCAGTCTCAGTGCTGTTCTTTGGCTCTGCCTTGCGGCCTCCTTGTCTTGGCCTCAGCTCAGCATGGCATGGCCCCTGCGTCTCTGTCCCTTCAGGCAGGGGTGACAACCAGCCTTTGCTAGTGGCTCTTCATCTTTGATGGTCCCAGGAATGCTCTCTGATAGAGGAATGGCAACCAAAACTGACCAATCCCTTCTATTCGAGTCTCACGTGCCTTATTGATATAGTTCCATCTAATCATTTCAGAGAGTCTAAAGAGGCACAGATAAAACCAAACTCACTGCCATCGAGTCAGTTCTGATTCATAGTGACCCTATAGGACAGAGTGGAACTGCCACCCCTGTGGGTTCCCAAGAATGTAACTCTTTACGGGAACAGAAAGTGTCGTCTTCTTCCCATGAAGCAGCCAGGAGTCAAACTGCTGACCTTGTGGTTAACAGTACAACATGTAACTCACTGCTCCCAACACGGCGCGAAGAGCCACATTCAGACATGTCCCTTCACCACGGGTCTTCTCAAGTAGGAAACGTGGCAGAACATGAGTGGGGAAGCGTTTAAGAGATCAAAATTGAATATGTTGAACCCAAGTACATGTGAGAGAGCTCATGAAGATGATCCACAAATAGGTGAAAACTGAAATCCTCAGAAAGTGCTTCCTGGAAATTTCAGATTGGTTTATATCTAGAGGAATAAGTGCAGTTTGTATGACAGGATACACCCCCAAAACAGATGTTTTGTTTCAAAGCTATATATTTAAAAAATTTACAAGACAAGCTTAGCACCTTCAAAGTACTCCCCATTACACTTAATACATTTGTCAAATCTGTGATTCCATTCTTGGAAACATTTTTCAAACTCTTCTGTTTGGATGGCTGACAGCACCTCCCTCATTTTTCTTTTCTTCACCTCCTCTATGTCATCAAATCACTGTCCTTTCACGTCCCTCGTCATTGGCAGAAATGAAAAGAAGTCGCATGGAATGAGGCCAGGTGAGTAATGTGTGTGGAGCAAGAGAAGCATGCTGTTTTTTTGCCCAAAACTGACACCCTGGGATGGCTTGCCAGGTGCAGTGTCGTGGTGGCAAAACCAGTCCCCCGTCGGCCACAAATCAGGCCTTTTTGTGGCACACTTTTATGCAATTTATTCAGAACCTCTACATCAGCAGTTCTCAATCTGTGGGTCGTGACCCCTTTGGGGGTCGAACAACCCTTTCACAGGGGTCACCTGAGTCATAACAGTAGCAAAATGACAGTGATGAAGTAGCAACGAAAATAATTTTATGGGTGGGGGGTCACCACAGCATGACAAACTCTATGAAAGGGTCGCAGCGTTAGGAAGGTTGAGTCCCACAGTCTGACCTTGTGGAACAAACCCCAAATGCACTAGTAGTTAACATTTTCGTCTGTTCAGGAAGTTGACAGATGTCCAGAGCTAGGCTTATCGTCCATCAACATTTCATCTTTTTTTGAAACGAGAAAACCACTTGTACACTTGAGTTTTTCCCATAGCGCTGTCCTTCTAAGATGTGTTCAGCATCACAATAGTTTCTGCAGCATTTTTCCTGAGCAGGAAACCAAACAGCCGAATGCCATTCTCTTAAATCGTCCATCACAAAGAACGAGGTTCAAGCAAAGCTGCTTTTTTGAAAAAATTCACTGTGACCAGAGAGAACTTTCCCAGGTGACACCACTAGGTGCACTAACACAGAGCGAGTTGCTCAATGCTCACTTAGCAGGAAAAATATATACTACAAAAGCTCCGCTTCGCCCAGCACAATTCTGGTTTGGGGTGGGGTACCCCTGGTTTAAAGAGGAGTGTTGAAAGATATTCCAGGTAAGGAATATTCTTAATTTGAATAAAATTGTTTAGTCTGTCTCCTCTATCCATTAGTCTTTGTAACAAAAGGGTGTAGAGAACTCTAGCTATGCATGAAAATCATGTGGAGTGGACTCTAACCTAGGAATTGGTCCGTTTTGCTGTTCCGCTGGGTATACAAGTAAGTCATTTCAGAACCAGCAACAGAGGACTCCTGAAACCATCAAGAGAGAAGAGCTACCAGTGGAGTGTCCCTGACCTTGCTTGAAGTGGGAGAGATCAGCAGAGGCACCAGAGGCCACCTCAGTGAGACCATAAGACAGCGCAGAGGAGCCAAGCTGAGACTATGAAACAGAGCGGTGGGCCTCCTAGCCCATGGAAGGGGTAAAGATGTGCACCATTGGGCAGGAGACTGACCTACAGTGTGAGATGCCCTTTGGGCATTTACTAGTGCTAAAGGATACTTTAAACAGCCCTGGAGCAGGACAGAGGCCCAGGGACTGTGTGGCTGAGAGACTGAGAAACAGATAGAGACACGGCTGCTGGCATGGCTGAGAAGGAGCACTTCTGACAAGAGAACTGTTTATTTACCATTTTGTAATCTATTAACTTCTCTTTGAAAAAACAACAACAAAACTCCTACAATCGTGAATGGTGCCTGAGTCCTGGGTGGCCACTGCGATGGGTTATCAAAGCAAGCAGAGAAGTAGAGTGTCATCCCAGGGAGCGTGGATGTCAGGATAGGATGGAGACAGAGGGAGATGGATGCATGTCTGACCTCTGCCTCCTCATAGGAATCCCACAGGCAAACATGGAGTTGGACTCTTCTTCCCCTTTTACAGCTCGAGGAGGTCCCATGTGGCCCCATGCCATTGAACCATTACTGAAGTCAGAGAGCATTAGACCAACATGGAAAAGGAAATGGAATAAAAGCCTGTGACGGGTGATGCTTTGCAGACAACATGAACTCGGTGTCATGACGAAAGTGAGCTCCAGGAAGCGAGCTCCGGTAGTCGGCTACAGCACACGCCGCATTTATGCACATGGTTGGCTTTCAGAGACCAGTCATGTGAAAATTGGTGTGATGAAAAAATGGACGGTGACCACATGCTATCGGGAAATGAAAGCTGATTGCATCATCATCCAACTGCCAAATCTCATCATATATAACTGCCAACCACTGAGAACCATGGCCTCGACCAGTTGATACCTACCTTTAGCCACCACAACCAGTGTGGACCTCGCAGCATCTGTTACTGCCAAGCATATATGGTTAATGCAAAAATAGTCATGTTGTAGATATTTTACTGTTTTGGTCAATGTGCAAGGTCAGATACTGTGAGAGTCAATGCATGAGAAGTGTCTGTAAGGTGTCATTAGCCAAAAATAAAAATGCGCATGACAGCAAAGTATGAATCAATACATATTCTGAATATTGAGAAAGGAGAAAAAGATCAAGAGGGAATAATTCAAAATTATGGGGAAACCAAACATCAAAGGAAACAGATCAATATATGGTAAAGCAATACACCAGAGAACAGAGAAGGTGGGGCAATCCAAAAGGACAAGAGATTTCTCAAAAGAGGAGAATTACATAAAAAAGGTCATGCCAAAATAGATGCAAACAATAACAGGCAAGAAGAAAGAGTCTGAACCATATAATGGTAGGTGAGTAACCATTAACTCATTAAAAAATCAATGTACACAGAGTAAAGTATATGAATAATAATTCACAGAAAAAGAGTGAAAATGGCTAGTGAGCATATGAAAAATACCCATGCACATTAATAGACAGGAAACTGCTAAATAAAACTGGTGTGAAGTGTTGCCAATATCCCCACTGGGCTGGTCATGGTGTGGGAAGTCAGCTTTTCCATGTATTGCAGGCGGAAGTGTGAATTGCTCCAATCTTCTTGGCAATCCTCCAGAAACACCTACTATATTTCAGAATGCACATATGCTGGACTCAATTACCTCCTCCCTTTGAAAAGCTATTACCTAGAAATAACAGTACTTGTGTTCTTGAAAATACTTGTGTTATAATATTTAGGGGAGCATGTTTTGGGGTAGTGGAGGAAACGACAAGATAATCCAGATCCATTTTAAATTATTATTATTTTGTTATATCTTATACTTTCTGATGTCTCCCTTTACCCACTTTTCTGTTGCCCATCCCCCAGGGAGGAGGTTCTATGTAGATCCTTGTAATCATTTCCCCTTTTTACCCCACCTCCCCTCCATCCTCCTGGTATCATGACTCTCACCACTGGTCCTGAAGGGATCATCTGTCCTGGATTCCCTGTTTCCAGTTCCTATCTGTGCCTGTGTACATCCTCTGGTCTAGCCAGATTTGTAAGATAGAATTGGGATCATGATAGTGGGGGGGGGGCGGGGAAGAAGCATTTAAGAACTAGAGGAAAGTTGTGTTTCATTATTGCTACACTGCACCCTGACTGGCTCGTCTCCTCCTCGCGACCCTTCTGTAAGGAAATGTCCAGTTGCCTACAGATGGGCTTTGGGTCCCCAACCTTGACTCCCCCTCTCTCACAATGATTTGATTTTCTTGTTCTTTGATACCTGATACCTGATCCCTTGACACCTCGTGATCGCACAGACTGGTGTGCTTCTTCCATGTGGGCTTCATTGCTTCTGAACTAGATGGCCGCTAGCTTCCTTCAAACCTCTTTCTTATACACATGCGTTTTTACGGATCTGTTTCTCTAGTCAACACGGACTAACACACACCTCCTCCCTGCATTTCCTTTTCCCATTCCTCCTGCCCTCATCCATTTGAACTTTGTTCTGGGAAAATATCTGCCCTTCTGATGTCAAATGGTTGATTATTCTCCCATTCATGTGTTATTGTTTCCCTGATAGATTTGCTTATTATTTGACTGAAAATTGAGCTTCACATGAATTTAGTTCTGGACCTGAAGGATGACTAAGAGTTGTAATCTGGGGGGGGGGGGGCGGGAGACGGTTCTGCCAATCTTGAGTTTAGTTCTCTTATGATATTGAGTTTAGGTCCACATATTTCCCCCATTTTCCTCAAGCGAATGTGATCCCTTTAAAGGCTGTTAGTGGTAGCTGGGCACCATCTAGTTCTTCTGGTCACAGGAGTCTGGAGACAGCTGTCCACTAGCCCATTGGACTAGCTGTTTCCATCTATCTCTGAGTTTCCTTACTCTCCTTTCTTACAGATGAGTAGACACCAGTAGTGGCCACTTGCATGATCATTCATGAGCTTTTGGAATTCCAGTTCCTACTCACCAAAGGAGGACGAAGAACATTGTTTTTGTGATCCATGTTATGGGCATCAAGTTGAACTCTGAAGTGATGGAGATCTTTTGTAAGTATAACAAGGTGTCAGGCATAATATTGATCTGTTCACTTTCAATGGTTTATTTTACATTATGCAAAATTTACCAAATTATTTTTTCTAATATGTATTTAAACAAAACAAAACTGCCAGTGAGTTGATTCTGATGCTATGGGACAGGGTAGAACTGCCCCTGTGGGTTTCTGAGACTGTCAGCAGCAGTTCACAACTTGAGGGTCATGACCCCTTTGGGGGTCAAACAACCCTTCCACAGGGGTCACCCAATTCATAACAGTAGCATGTGTTGCCCAATTCATAACAGTAGCAAAATGACAGTGATGAAGTAGCAACAAAAAAATTTATGGTTGGGGGTCACCACAACATGAGGAACCATATTAAAGGGCTGCAGCATTAGGAAGGTTGAGAACCATTGGTTTAGAGAATAGAAAGCCTCTTCTTTCTTTCCAAAAACAGCTCATGGTCTCAAACTACTAACCTCAAAGTCCATAGCCAGCTCCTCCATAAAATAAAAATGAAGATGTGGTAGTTATATAATCTGGTATGAATTTGTGAGGATTATGATTGAAGGGGTAGAGTCTGGCCTGTCAATCAAAATATAATCATTGAGGCCTCTGTGTGGGCATGGCCTTCTCCTGAGAATTCTGGGAACTCTAGTATTTCCTCCGTGGAGTCGAGATAGACTCTTTCTCTCTGCTTACTTCCTGAAAGGCATCCCTGAGGAGAAGTCACATGGACCTACCCTGATGCAGCCCTGGGTGTTGGAGAAGCCACATGGAATCCCCTGCCAGTGCTGAGATGCTTAAAATGCCACTGGATCCAAAGACTTTCTACCCACTGGCCTGTGATCAGCCTGCATTCAGCATCATTGCATGCGTTTCATGCGTCTGAAGAGGACTTTATAGATTGGTATCGGACATATGGGCTAATATCGGACTTATGGGCTTGAACGGGACTGGATTGGGATGCTTTCTTAATGTACATTTACCCTTTATAATAAACTATCTCTTATACACATAATGTGTGTCTATGAATTTGTTTCTCTAGTCTACCCCAACTAACACAGGAGATGAGACGATTTCTATAAATTTAATATCAATTGGAATAAACTTAATGCCAAAAGGATTTTTTGGTTGATTGGTATTTTCAGGTGTAGTCTTATTAGTTACTATATACATATATTTTGTATATTATTTTTTGGTAAAACCAAATAATTGTAATCATCCAGACATGACAGCATCAGAAGCCACAGAAGGGCCTGGAATACGGTGCATGCAGGCTAAGCCACTGGCAGAACACTAAGGAAGACAAAGTTCTTTGGGAATGCACCTTAGCAGAGTGGTGTCAGTGAATAACACCAACAGCAAGAAGACTCCTGATTCCAAAACTTTCCAAAGGAGGTGGATAGATGTGTTAGGCTGAGTGGACTAGAGAAACAAATCCAGTGGCGCTCCTATGTGTGTAAGAAAGAGCTTTATATAAATAGCTAATTATATATTGAGAAAAAAATCCCAGCCTAGTCCAACTCAAGTCTGTAAGTCTGATTCTAGTCCATGAGTCCCTCTTCAGACTCACACAACCACCTGCAGTGGTGCAGAGTACAGGAAGACCACAAACCAGTGGGTGCAGAGCACTGTGGACCCAAGTCGGTGGAAGGGTGGCAGGGCTCTGATAGCTCTTGGGGTCAGTGGCAGGAAAGCAAGGGGGACAAAGAGAGCGGTCCCAGTTTCTCATACTCTTGTACCTTCTAGGAGTCATCAGGCTACGACTTGATTGACAGGTTTTGACACCTCTCCTATTCTCTCAGAATCTTCAAGTTAACATCAAACTATCTCACCAACACAGTAGGGTTTGCATATTTAAATTGTATATGCTTGCGTTTAGTCCTCATGGAAACCCTGTCCATTTGTCAAGTTATTTCATCCCCACTTTGCACTGAATCTCTAACACGATCACACAGCCACTAAGGGACCACACTGGCCTGGCAATTAGCAAACCTGGCTTAAACCTCTATAGTCTGTTCAGCAGGAGCTCAACATGTGAAGGTTCTTCTGGACTCCACAGGAAGCAGGATGGCACAAGAACCCACTTCCCTTGTCGAATGAAGAATGAGTCACGTGCCGGGGCCTGATCAGCAGGAGGACTAGCTCTGGTGTATGCCAGGTTTGTTTACAAACAGCCATCTAAATGAGGTTTCAACCACGTCCACATGGAAGAAGCGCACCAGCCTGTGCCATCCATTTGTAAAGAATATGAGCCAACTCCAAAGGGAGGAATGGTGTCAGGGTTTAAATTGGGAACATTCAGTTTGCACAAGGCTATGGGTGACAGTGGAAACCCCAAATTCCATCTGCAGGCTCCACACATGGATTAAGTCTGCCTTGGCTGAATGCCCTCACCATCGCTGAGGGGTGTGAACAACCTTACTATCAAAGGGCATTGTTACATCAATTATGGTGGTGCGGTTAGGTTAAGATGTAATAGCTTATCATTTGATCTTCTCTTTAACCCCTTTTAAAGCTGTTTCCGTCTTTAGTACTTTCAGCTTTCTTACTGATTCAGGTTTTCCTATGTTTTATCAAGTCATTGTTCTTGGGGTTTTTGTTGTTGTTCGCTGCCCGGTGTATGTTGCATGATTTTCTGTACATGAAATCCAGCACGGATAGAACCATAGAGACAGTAACTGGATTGATATTTGTCTAGAAGCTTGGCCGAGGAGGCTCAGGGGGAAATGAGGAGCCAACCACAATGAGCATGAGAAGAAAATGTTCTGAAATTGGTTGTGGTGAGGATCGCACTAATCTTCCCAATATGATAGAATGATTCAATTGTACGATATGTGAAAAATAAATAAATAGCAACAACAAAGAATGGGCTGATGGAATCTGATTTAAATAAAAACCAGTCTCACTGAAAGTACACCATTGGTTTCCAAGGGCTGGGACAAGAGAAGCGGGAGCTACTGCTTAACAGACACACGTTTCTGGGTGGTGTGGAACAGGATCTGAGAAATAAACAGTGCTGATGTTTGCACGACTGACCCTCTGCTGAGCTTAACCGAGGTTTGGTCTACAAGATCTTTGAGCTTGCTGCAAAGCACAATCTAGGCTGCCGTGACCCCGCTTCCTCAGAGATGACCCCATGGGAACCTGTTCAGGAAGATGCTTGCCCGCATGGCCACTCCACTCGCGTTCACCTCGGGGTTAGAATTAAGCCTGCTAAGGGCATCTAAGAGGCGACCTTGAAACTGAAACCACACCTGCTGAAAGCTGCTGGCCTACCAGGAGCCGTGAGGAAAACTCGATCGTTTTAGTGGTCGGGATGTGTATGCAAAAGAATGCAGCAAACCTCAGCCAAGGCCAAAGGGCACCATGTGAGGTGCATGGATGTACCTCGGATTACATGTGCCTGCAGAGATCCCCACACGGACGACGGGAGCCTTCAGATACCATGCCCACCTGGATAACCTTAGTTTGTCACTGTTGCTGCAGCTTTGGGGTGATTAGTCTAGGAATATGTAAACTTAGGAATATGTTAACTGACATGGGAGTACAGTCAGATGGATGGTGAGTGAGGTTGAGTTTAAGTGAGGTTCAGAGTCACATCCTGAAGCATCAAGAATGGCCTTATGACAGACTGCTTGTTTTTGTCCTTCCTCCTGCCTGCCTTGGGATCGCCAGTGGAATAGTAGATGGCATGTTGAGCTGCATTTTTATAAAAATCACTTTATTGGGTGTTCTTACAGCTCTTAAAACAATCATGTGTCCATTGTGACAAGCACATTTGTACATATGTTGCCATCATCCTTTTCGAAACATTGTCTTTCTACTTGAACCCTTGGTATCAGGTCCTCATTTTCCCCCTCCCTCCCTCATGAACCCTTGGTAATTTATAAATTATTATTTTCATATCTTACACCAACCGGTCTCCCTTCACCCACATTTCTGATGTTCATCCACCTTGGGGCAGGGGGGAAGTTTTACATCGATCATTGTGATCGATTCCCCCTTTCTCCCACCTTTCCCCTTACCCTCATGGTATCCCTACTCCCATTATTGTTCCTGAGGGGTTTATCAGTCCTGGATGCCATGTGTTGGGAACTCTTTTCTGTACCAGTGTATATGCTCTGTTCTGGCCAGATTTGTTAGGTAGAACTGGGGTCATGATAGTGGAGTGTGAGGGTGAGAAAGCACTAGAACTGGAGGAATGTTGTATATTTCCTCGGTGCTATATTGCATCCAGGCTGGATCATCCTTTCCTTGTGACCCTTCTGTAAGGGAATGTCTAATTGTCTACAGATGGGCTTTGATTCTCTACTCCACTCCGCCCCCACCCCCACACTTCACATCTATTAGTGTTTCTTCTGTCTTCTGATGCCTGATACCTGATCCCATCGAAACCTCGTGATCACACAGGCTGGTGTGATTCTTCCATGTGGGCTTTGTTGCTTCCCAGCTAGATAGCCGCTTGTTTATCTTCAAAGGCTTTTTGCTTTCGAGGACAGAATTTGTCTTCTAGGACGTTTTACTTGAGATTTAAATATGGGGTGTACCGCATCTTTCCAAATTCTATTTCTAGTCTATGAAGTGTAGAAGCCAGGACAGTTGGTGACATGACTGTGAAATCGATAAGAAATAAAAAGTAAGTTTCCGAGTGCCTCTCTCCAAGCCAGATTAAGGCACTGGAGGTACCTCCCCAACGAGACTCAGCGGTGCCCTCTCCTCTGCTGCGTCACGCATTCCAGCAGGGTATGTGAGATGCATGGGTGTGTGTCTGCGTGTGCCCTAGCGACCTTCCAGGGGACTTCTTAAATGCCACCCTAATATGAGCAATGGGATGCGCAAGTGGGGGTTGTCACATGGTCTGCAAAATAGACCATTCCACCCCCAGAAAAAATGACTCTCCCAACTTAGATGCTTCAGCTATCAATTTAAAATTGTTGGGCACCCCTTCCCCTTGTTGATTTAGTTTTTTTTAAATAGTGAACTTTAAGAGACTCATCAAGATAGTTTTAGTTACACAGGAGGAGAGGTTAGGAATGGATACTGTGGTTGTTACATAATCTGTTGTCAATTTGAGACTTAAGAGTGAAGGGGTGGAGTTTAGCCTGTCAATCAGGTTGCAGCCTGATGGCCTCATTTAGAGGTGCTAAGGAAATAAATAGTTCGCTGGAGGCGGGACATGCATTCACTCCCTGCAAGACATTAATGACGATGAGCTGATGGAGCTGCGCTGATGCAGCCATAGCCCTGGGAGCTGGAGGAGCCACATGGAAAGTCCTGCCAGTGCTGAGATGCTTGCACTACCACTGCATCCACAAGACTTTCCACCCACTGACCTGTGATCTTCCTGCATTTGGCATCATTATATGCATTTCGTGAGTCTGAAGAGGATTTTATAGATTGGTATCAGATATATGTGCTAATATCAGACTTATGGACTTAATCTGGAGTGGGCTAGGATGTTTTCTCAGTATTCAACTGCTCTTGTATATAAAGCTCTTTCTTGTACACATGTGAGTGTCTCGCTGGACTTGTTTCACTAGTCAACCAGACTAACACAGATACCAGAGGAGGTGTGGACGTGGTAAGGGCCTCACACCTTTATGCCTGGGCACCCTGGGGGCCCTGCATGAACTTCATTTTGAGCGAACATGTTCTTCCACACGAGTTATTATCAATTTCATTGAGAGCCCTGAGAGTTTCCCTCCAAGGAGGTGCTCACTCTTTCGTGTGTCCTAACTGCTGGGCGTCTATGGGTCTTTGCTTGGGGCAACTCGTGGCCCTGGGTTGGTTGGTTGGTTTTTAATGCCTTAAGTATGCATTTACCTGGTTTGGAGGGTAGTCCTTATACACACGGCTTGATGTTGCTGTTAGGTGCCATCCTTATCATAAAACGCTAATCCAGAAGGGTTTCAGATTTTGGGGGGGGCCTGAGTAACAGCCACAAATCTTTTTGGCTTCTAGCCTCAGAATAATGCCATCCAGTATACTTTTTAAAAATCTATTGGCATCTCATAAATTCAGTTAGCCATTTTCCATAGCTTCATCCCACACTATAGGTGTCACTTTGGCCCTTTGTGGAAATTATCCAAAAATGGCTATAGCCATACATTGACATGTAGCTTCCAGGGGTTCAGGTTAGATTCAAAAGAGAATTTGGAACAAGGCATCTCCTTGCTGATGTCAGATGGATGTTGACTGAAAGCAGCCAATACTGGTAAGATGTTTGCTGGTCTTTTATTGACTATGCAAAGACATTCAACTGGGTGGCTCCTAGCAAACTATCTCCAGGATAGCTTTGAGGAGAACGGGAATGCCAGCACACGTGATTTGCTCATGAGGAACGTGTACATGAATCAAGAGGCAGTTGTGCAAGCATAACAAGGGAGTAATGCATAGCTTAGAATCAGGGAAGATGCCGATAAGCAGTCATAACTCTTCAGCATATTTATTCTATCTGTATGCTGAGCAAATCATCAAAGAAGCTGGATTCTATGAAGAAGAATTCAGAATCAGGAGTGGAGGAAGACTTAACGTGAGGTAGGCACTTAATCTAACCTTGCTTGATGGAAACGAGGAAGATTTGGAGCACTTGCTGATGAAGATCAAAGATTGAAACCTTCAATACAGATTACCACTTAATATAAAGAAGACCAAAATCCACACAACTGGATCAATAGGTAACATCATCATAACAATTGGAGAAACGATCGCAGTTGTCAAGGATTTTGCATTGCTTGGATCCACAAGCAATGCTCATGGAAGCAGCAGTCGAGAGATTAAATGACACATTGCATTGGAAAAATCTGCTGCACAAGACCTCTTCGGGGTGTCGCAAAGCAGGGAGAATGCGTTAAGAAGTAAGGTTCACCTGATCCAAGCCAGGGTATTTTCAAGCCACATGTGCACATGAGCATTGGACAATGAGTAAGAAAGACTAAAGGAGAATTGACGGTGTGATTTGGGGTGCTGGCAAAAAACACTGAAGTGCCTTGGACTGCCACAAGGACAACTGTGTCGGTCTTGGAAGAAGTATGGCCAGAGTGCTCTTCAGCGACAAGGATGGCAAGACTTCATCCTGCACACGTTGGACATGTTGTCAGGAGAGACCAGTCCCTGGGGAAGGACATCCTGCTCGGTAAAGTGGAGGGGCAGCGACAAAGAGGAAGGCCCTCAGTGAGGTGGCCTGACACGGTGGCTGCACCAATGGGCTGGAGCATCGAAATAATTGTGAGGACTATGAGGATCCGGGGCTGTTTTGCTCTGTTGTGCACACGGTCACTAATGTCGGAACTCACTTGATGGCGCCTTAACCACCACAAGGACAAGATGTGATGTATTGACTGTATAGGTTTTTCTTTTTTCATCTTTAAAATATGCCAATTGTGATTTTTTTTTATTTTAAAGCATCTAGAGTAATAGTTCATAAGACACATCACTATGCAATTGAGTGCCCTCTGAATGAAGAGCACTGTTTTGGAAAACCATTACAGTGATTCAACAAATATTGAAGGATTGTCACTATATATAAGCCACTACGGCATGTTCCTTATGTGGAAAAAGAATGAAAATGTATGTGACAGGATGGTTGCTAGCTGAAATACAAATATGGGTAAAACGTGTGAGGTGCAAAATGACATACACAGATACGTGTTATCAAGAATTGTCTAAGGGATTGCTCCAACAATAGGGATAGCAAGGGACCGGGCATTTCCTGTCCTGAGCTCAAACACGAGCTTGGTGAGTGGTCATGGTTCCCCTGTTCCATCAGGATATGACCTACAATGCTCAATTCAGCGCTCTGAGTAGCTTATATCATCTGAGTCCATCTACTCATTCCTTTACTTAACAGATATTTATTGAGCACCTGGTATATGCCAGACATTGTATGTAATAGGTGCTTGGATAGAAGAGCAAGCAATACAGGTTATGGTTCCTTCCCTCCTAAAGAGTTTATTGGATTGGGTTGGCATACAAGAGTGATTTTCTGGTCCTGACTGTGCGCTATTACATTCTCTTTCTTAGATGGAAAAGGGAAAATAAACACAATTCCTCTTATTATCCGTGCCCAGAACTTGAACTTCTAGGGAAAAAAAATTAGAGAGAACAATATTCTACATTATACTCAAGAAAAGGGGTGAAATAATTCAAGTGTCTTTAGCTACAAGTTAACAGAAAATCCAGTATAAGATGGCTTTAAATGATAAGAATATATTGCTCTTGCTGAGGCAGAGACTGAGTTGGCTGCCAAGATTCCACAGTAATATAACTTCCAATTAGCACATCAATATCTGGCCAGCGCAGAATAAAAGCTAGGTTCCTTAGTCTCCCTCTCACTTAGTTTTAGCCAATAAGATATAAGCAGAAGTATATTTGGCAGCTTCTAGGAATCTTCCTTTGCCTTGCGGCCATTCTTCCTCTGAGTTGTCTGGAACACGGGGTAATTATCTTGGACATTTCAACTACGGGCCACACTAGGAGGGTGATGAAGTCTTGAACTGGAAGAATTATGAGTCCTTAAGAACCTCATGTGGTCGGGGTCGCCATAGCCATGCTGGTCTGCTTTCCTATAGGCTTGAGAAGGAATCGGGCATCTACCTGCTCAAGCCCCTGTTCTGGGGCCTGCAGGACTCAGAGTGAAACCTGGATCTAATCAATGCTCAGATGTGGGAAGTTGGCAACAGAGTGGGTGCTTTAGTTTTCTAAGGCTGTTGGCACCGCAAGCAGGTGGCTTTTACGGCAGAAAGGCATCGTCTCACAGTTCTGGGGGCTCTCAGTCGGAATGAGGACACCAACTCTCGAGGGGCGGGCCTCTCCCTGTCTGTAGCCCTGGGCTTTCCTTGTCTGGCAGACACAATCTGTCGACTCCCTGTGTGTCTCCGTATGCCTTACTTTCCCTTTTTCTAAGACTCCCTTCAAGAGGGAGGAGGTTTATCCCCGACCTGATTCCACTTTGACCTCGTCACTGTTGCAACAGAAGAAAAGCCCAGTTTCCAAACAGGACCACCCTCGCAAGTAGGGGGGCTTGGGCTTCAACATATCTTTTCAGGGTCACAATCTTCTCCTGTACCGTGGGCATGTGGTCAGAAGAGACCAGCGCCCGGAGAAGGACATGGCGCTCAGTAACGGAGAGGGCAGTGAAAAGGAGGAAGAAGCCGGTCCAGAGACGGTTGACACACTGTCTGCCACCACAGGCTCCAGCATGACAACGGTGATGGGGATGGCGCAGGACAAGGCAGCGTTTAGACTCGTGTGCACTGCGTTCCTACGAGTCAGAATCGACTTGACAGCACCTGCCATCACCACCACCACCACCAATCCAATCCACGGCAGTGGCCTTCGGGGAGGGTGAAATGTGATGGCTCCGGTTCCACTTTTCTGCGATCCTCTTGTGCTTGGTTTTCCTCCGTGAGGGAGCCTCATCCGGGACTCAGACGGCCATGGCTTTCGTGCTTCCGGAATCCACATCGGCTTATGACAAAATTGAAATAAATCGAGAGAAAGTAGCTCCCAGAAGTTTTCCCAGAAAAGAGAAAATAAGTTTACCATGAAATCCCCAACCAAACTCTCCTCAGCCCTTTGGGTCTGACTGTAAGCCTGAAACAGTCGCAGGAAAACGGGCAGGATTCGCCATCAATCGATTAGAACGGCCCAACAGGAATGTCAGGGCTCGCTTCCTACCAAACGCAGGCCCGGGCTGGTAGGAAAAGGGTGAGAGGCTGAACAAAACGGAAACCATACTCAACCGCCACCAAGTTGATTCTTACTCAGAGCAACTCCGCCTGTTACAGAGTAGAAAGAGCGGCTCGGGGTTTTCTTAGCTGCGATTTCTACAGAAGCAGATGGCCCTTACAGGAGGATCCTGCAGAATCACGCAAAGTCAAAAAAGTCAAGCTCACTGACATTGAGCCCATTGTGACCCATAGTGACCTGATAGGACTGAGCAGAACTGGGTTCTTTCTACTGGGTTGCCCCTCTGGCTTTTCAGCCTGTGACTCTTTACAAGAGTGGAAAGCTTCAACTTTCTCCTGTGGATTGGCTGTTGGTTTCAAACTGCTGACCTTGCGGTTAGCAGCCCAACACATAACTCACAATGCCACCAAGGCTCCTAATATCCAACCACTAGGACATAAAAAATATAAATAGATACCCCTCTGCCTGATATTCAACGTGATAGACTCTTTAATACAGAGACTGGAAAGTGTCCTGACCGTTCAAGCACCCATGAGATTATATGTTGACTGACAGGGGTGTGAAGAGAAGATAACCATTATAATTGGTCATAAACAATAGGAAGTATGTGCTTACCATGAGCTAAGAGAATTGTAGGGAGAGGCCAACTCAGTAAATCCCAAGACACAGGGATGCATATGGATAAGGGAAACCCAGAAGGCTTGACTAAGCAAGTACATTCAGAGGAGGAGACACCAAAGCAACAACCAATCATTAATGAGTAGGCTCAACCAATCATTCGTGTCTTCAATTGATTGAAGATTTTCTTAGGACTCTCCTTTGGAAACTTAAATAAAATAAATAGTAGAATAGCAGGCCAGCAGGCAGACAGATAGGTGAACCAGTCCTAGGAAAACGAGTAGGATTGTTCCTAGATCCACTAGAATGGCCTGAAAGCAAAAGTGAGAAAGGGGCAGACAGACAGACAGACACCGGGGATGCCCTCTGCTGGAAGCCATTAGCTTACTTGGTTCACCAAACAGCTGGCTACATGGACTACATGACACTCCCACGGACTGCCTGTCAAGGAAAGAACTGATTTTAAACCACGAGGTAGTCTCAGCCTATGTCACAATAAAATTAAATTTTTTAAATGATGGTATTTTTCAACAAGCCAGTTGAAGAGGTTTGAGGCCAGAGGTGGTCTGCCCTGCTTGTAGGCAAAGGTCACATAAGAGCTAAGAAGGTCACTACAACACACACACACACACACACACACACACACACACACACACACACTGATCACCTGACTTAGATCTTGGAGACTTGGCCTTAGAGACAGCAAAACTCATTCTACAGCAACAGATCTCAGTCGCACTGGAACACTGAAATCTGGAGATGTTCTACTGCAATACTGATGCTCAGGCCTCACCCAAGATCCTGATACAATTTCTCCAGGATGCAATTTGAACATAAGAGTTTGATTTGGAAAAAAAAAGAGTTTGATTTGGTTTAGCTTTTTCATCTCCCCAATTGACTCAAAAGCCCTTGCTCTACAACATGACCATGAACAACTCCCCTGAACTGATGCTTAGAAAACAACATCTTGAAGGAGCAATAGCACAGAGCTCATCTTGAAGTTTGCAATAATTTTCCTACGGGTCAAACAGCAACAACTCTGGGGAGGAAGGAAAGGGGCTCTTATATCTGTATTATGCTAAATTTTCAACTCTATAGATGTATCTGCATGATTTTTTCTCATTTCCAATCCAGATCTTTACTTACATTTGGACTCTTGGGAGTAAACCTTTCATAATTTGACAGTCCAAATGGCAGGAGGTAACTTAATTTGTAGACAGCAAGGAATTTGAACAAAAATAACTCAGGGTGAGATTTTTCTTAGTGTGCCAAATCCACTTTTCTTAACTCATTCCAAGCTTTTAACAAAATAGAAGACATACACTCACGTCAGACATGTAGTTCTTACTGAATCCACACTATATTTTCTGATTGTTAATTGACGAGTCTGGGAAAATTAATTGTAGTAACAGAAACACATGGGAGCTGTCCTGTCATGGACTCTGTTCATTGGTACATAAGAACAATCATGTCAATCTTTCAGAAATTGTTTCTTAAGAACATGAAATCATAAAAGAAAGCAGGCTTCTGGTAGGGCTTGGTCAAGGGCAATGTAACTGAGAGGAATTACTGAAACCCAAATGAAGGCTGAACATGATAGTGGGACAAGAGGAAAGTAAAAGGAAATAGAGGAAGGAACTAGGAGGCAAAGAGCATTTATAAAGGTCTAAACACAGGCATGTACATATGTAAATATATTTATATATGACAATGGGGAAATAGATCTATGTGCATATATTTATAGGTTTAATATTAAGGCAGAAGATGAACATTGGGCCTCTACTCAAGCACTCCCTCAATGCAAGAACACTTTGCTCTATTTAACTGGCATTCCATGATGACCACCATCCTGACACAATTGTTAAAGATAAAGTGGGTGCATAGAAAATGTGATGAAGAAAGCTGATGGTACCCAGCTATCAAAAGACATAGGGTCTGGTGTCTTAAGGCTTGAAGATAAACAAGTGGCCATCTAGCTGAGAAGCAACAGCCCAAATGGAAAAAGCACACCAGCCTGTGTGATCACGAGGTGTCGGGATCAGTTATCAGGCATCAAAGAAAAAAACATATCATTGTGAAGGAGGGGGAGTGCGGAGTGGAGACTCAAAGCCCATTCTGTAGACAACTGGGCATGCCCTTACAGAAGGGTCATGGGGAGGAGACGAGCCAGCCAGGGTGCAGTATAGCAATGATGAAACATAGAACTTTCCTCTAGTTCCTAAATGCTTCCCCACCCCCACTATCATGATCCCAATTCTACCTTACAAATCCCACTAGACTAGAGGATGTACACTGGTACAGATAAGAACTGGAAACACTGGGAGTCCAGGACAGATGATCCCTTCAGGACTAATAATGAGAGTAGTGATACCAAGAGGATAAGGGGAAGGTGGGGTAGAAAGGGGAAACCAATCACAAAGATCTACATATAACCCCCTCCCCGGGGGACAGACTACAGAAAAGTGGGTGAAGGGAGATGTCAGACAGTGTAAAACATGACAAAATAATAATAATTTATAAATTATCAAGGGTTCGTGAGGGAGGAGGTACAGAGGGAGGGGGGAAATGAAAAGCTGATACCAAGGGCTCAAGTAGAAAGCAAATGTTTTGAGAATGATGATGGCAACAAATGCACAAATGTACTTGAAATAATGGATGGATGTATGGATTGTGATAAGAGTTGTATGAGCCCCCAGTAAAACAATTTTAAAAAGAAAAAGAAAAACTATGATCTGCTATGTCACCCTTCACTTAATCCACAATAAAAAGTTTATTTAAAAAGAAAGAAAGGAAAGGTTTCTTGGGCCAGACTGACCAACAAACATTTGTGAAGTCCCCACACGAGCTACAAGTGATGTCCAAATTAGGTCCGTGTGAATTAAAGAGCCAGTCTGTACATATTGCAAATTCTACGATGCTCAGGGAATTGTGGACGTAAGCTATGGAAATTGTAAGAATGGCACAGGGGTGGTACCTGACCTCCTCTCAAAACTCATGAACAATCAGACTCAACATCAGCCCAAAGTCAAATCCTATGTGGTAGAAGTCACACATGCTCTTTTCCTATTTCACCAATTGGACCCAGTATCATTCTCTGCTGGGTTCAATAATTAATTACAGTGATCACACAGATACCCTCATAATTATTGAGTTTATTAGAGAAATCATAATTCTGGATCAGAAATGCTCAGAACACAATTCCTTGGTTCTGAGCTGGCCAGGGCAGCCAGTTCTCAACCATGCCTCTCTCTAGTCTAGTGGAACCACGTGACCCATGGGCCTCTGCTCCCTTTCAAGCAATGTTACAAACCTCCTTGAGCACTGCCAATAAATGCCCAAAGGGCACCCCAGTCCACCATAAGCCTCAGCTCAAAATGTTAAACTCGAGCCATGTGAGTCAGCAAACCTAGTTCTCCCCAATTAAATGCCTAGGGGCACCCTACTCCACAAATGAGTTATCCTCCTGCTTTACTTGCTTCATGAGCCAGGAAGCCCACTGCTCTGTCTGCTGATTCTGCTGCTGTTTCTCTTCGGACCCGCCTCAGCTTCCTGCTTCCTGGATTGAGGAGGCTCAGAATACAGGTATCTTGAGGTAAAAAGAACAGGCTCTACTCCTGGCTCTTCGTTCTTCCTGGTAATGAAGTCCCCTGTTCCATTTTAAACTAAGAGGGTGGCAAAACTTACCAATTCGTGCATTAGAGTTCCAGATTTTTACAATAACAATGAGTCCTGTTAACAATCACTCACAACTGAATCAAAGAATCTTACCAGCATCTTCCCCCAGACCCACTAGGAAAAGAGGAACTATACTTAATCTGCACAGGCCACCAAGGAGCTACAAAACAAGTACGGCTAAAAGAGTCCTAGCAAGTCCCAGGAAACCACTGTACCACATAAGCACATAAAACCAAATTCCATTTAGGAGTAAATACAAAGAGCACACTCAGGAAACTCAGGCCAGCAGAAGCACTGAACCAGGCAAGCCCTAGATCTCCAATGGACATTGACAATGGAAACTCTTGACTCATCTAGGCCAGGGCCAAGCATACACCAGTAGTGCCGGGACAACAATCCTTGGTGCACTGTGAAGAATGGGAAGCAAGCATCCCTCTATAGATATTCAAACATTGATTCGAACCACCAGACAATCCCCATAGCTTGGACCTCGTCATGGGGTAGGCCAAGTGGGGCATTCTTCTCCTTGGGACTCCTTTCTCTTCCAGACAGAGAGCAGCTTGCCTCCCCTCCTGGCTTGGGCTTGTCATCGTCATAGCGACAGTAATGCACAGCCCCATCTGCCACAGGCTCCTGCCTCAGAGGGTGTCCCCAAAGGAAGTCTGAAACCATTACTCGCCTAAGCTCCTTTCCTTCCACCTGTGTTGTTGTGCTACATTGTCATGGCTGCCTTCTCAGAGTCCTTCTTTGCTTCCAGTAAGATTGGGGCCTGTGTTACATGAGCTGCAAAGGTTTGAGAGCTTTTCATTCTTGGTAGTGCCTACACCTGGGTTTAGGAACCAGCCCCCCCAAGTGCACTCATTATCCTCGGACAGGGTGCAGCAACCCCCCTGTGGCTGCCAGATGCCCAGACACTACAGTGGGATCAGCAGGAAGCAGCTCACTGATGCAGAGCAGGCAGGCACTCAATGCAAATGGAGCCATGCCAGGTAGATGGGTTTAACATCAAGCGCTCCCTCCTTGCTCCCTCGGTGGGTAAAATTAACCACTGAGGGAGGCCCCCTCCTGACTGCACTTCCTGCACGGCATTGTGAAGCCAATTTTATCAAACACACCACGAGCGCTCTCTAGTCACACCTGCTGGCCCCGCACCATGCTGCCTTCTCTTCAGCGTGGCTGTCTTAGGTTAGAACATCACGCAATGACTAGAATGCAAATGAGACCTAGGCGTTTGGGTGATTTGCTCACAACTAGCTGATAAACCCATTATTTCCTATTGTTTCTTAGTTTCCACTGACTCACTGGTTAATAAAACAGAGCATTCAAAAAGCAATTCCTTTTTTATCTGAGATCAAACCATCTAAACAGGACTACAGGCCACAGTGCAGAGGACAGAGAGCCTTCTGAGCCATGAGGAGAAAGCAAATTCTGGCCCTTAGGTGAGCAGATCGCTGACCCACTAAGAACTTTCGTTCTCGCCTCAGGGAAAATTAAGGATTCAAATATTGCCCAGTTAGGAAGGTAATGGTGAGTCAGTGTGTGGTGAAAACAACTTAGATTTCAGAACACGTACATTCAGAGGCTGGGATGTCCACATATTCTAAGCAATAATCATTCTCTAAGAACTACAGCTTCCATCAAAATTAGTTTCAACCTTTCTCAGTTGCTACACAGGTGGCTCTCTTAAAATATCCTCCAAAGCTCAGGCTAGGCAGCCTATTGACAAGCGAGGGGCAGAGTGAGGTTCTGAGGAGCTCCAGCAGAGATGTGGCCCTGCTGGATTAGCAGCATTTCTTGTTACACCTGCCAAAATACCACTGTCGCATTTCTCCCAGGAATTGAAGGCCGCCACAGAGCAAATGCAAATGTGTCTGCCTCTGGCCAGAATCCACAAGCACAGATAGGTCTTTGCCTTTCCTCCTGGGGTTTCAGGGAGCTCTGCCATGTGAATTAGGATTCACTCCACTCTACCAGAAGGTTCCAGATTTCCCAGACTAACCTCAGCCAGCTGGACACTATTGGCATTCAAGTTAAGTAAACAGAACATGTACCTTTTCTCTTTATCATAACCGCAAGTACAAAGTGGCAGAGATAGCCCATTTGGGGGCTGGTGGGGGTTAATGACCATTGGTAGAGATAGCAGCTCTGAGGTGACCCTGTCGGGGAGCCAGGAGAAAAGAAGGTCTTCTGAAGTCTATAGCTTGGTCATTGGCCATCTAGTAGATATATCTTGAGCAAATCACTGAAACTCAGCTCCCCTCAGGGGAGCTATGAGTTGGAATTAAATGCATAAAAGTAAACCCACTGTCGTACACACACACACACACACACACACCGGGGGGAGGGGGGGAATGGGGAAAAGCTCTGTTGGGTGGAGCTTTCTTAGTAAGTATTTTTCCCCACTAGGTGAGCACCCAGCAACTCGCTCTAAGTTAGTGCATCTAGTGGTGTCGTCTGGGAAGGTTCTCTCTGGACACAGTGAATTTTTTCGTAACAGCAGTTTCTCACGGTACTCGTTTTTTGTGATGGTCGATATAAGAGAGCAGTGTGCAGGTGTGAAATTGTGTTTCCTGCTCAGGAAAAGTGCCGCAGAAACTGTTGCGATGTTGAACACAGCTTACAAGGACAGCGCCGTGGGAGAAACTCAAGTGTGGTGGTTTTCTCATTTCAAAAAAGGTGAAATGTCGATTGATGACAAACCTCATTCTGAATGTCTGTCAACTTCCCAAACGAACAAAAATGTCTACTCGTAATGCATTTTGAGTGCAGTCCATCAGGTCAGACTGTTAATCAAGCTTTCAGTTAGTTGTTCTGAAAAGATTGCGTAACACTGTGTAACAAAAAGGCCTGATTTGTGGCAGACAGGGGACTGGTTTTGCCACCATGGCAATGTAGCTCATGTGGCCATCTCAGTGGGCCAGTTTGGGGCAAAAAGCAGCATGCCTCTCCTGCCACACACACCTTACTCACCTGACCTCTCTCCATGCAACTTCTTTTTGTTTCCTCAAATGAAGAGGGACATGAAAGGACAGGTTGACAATATAGAAGAGGTGAAGGAAAAAAACGAGGGAGGTGCTGCCAGCTATCCAAACAGATGAGTCTGAAAAATGTTTCCACAAACGGAATCTCAGATTTGACAAATTTAAGAGTAATGGAGAGTACTTTGAAGGTCAGAAGGTTGTTTTAAAAAAATTAAATATACACACACATACAAATATATGTCACCAATTTTAACTTTTCAACTGCTATTCTTTGATGTGACTGTGATAATCATGTGGCAAATGACAGGTTCCTATGACATTCTAAATCTTGCCCAAAAGGGCTCATAACATGGAGAGAAAATAGACACAATAGCCAAACTTTGACTCATCCCAAGTGATGTACAAATTTGAAGCAGTTCTTTTATGGTCTGCAGTGTCACTAAGAGCCAGCACCGATTCAAGAGCAATGAGTTTGTTTCTGTTTTGGTGTGGTTTGGCCCTTTCTCGATATATTTCATTGCCATCTTCCTGAAGGTTTTCCAGCTAGATGTGCCAGAATTATTAATGTGAATGGCGCCCCTCAAGCCTGTGCAGGACACAGTCATAGCAACCATCCTGGGGAGTCTGTATTTAAAACAAAACTCACTGCCATTGAGTCGATGCCGGCTCATAATGACCCCGTAGAGAAGGGTAAGTTTCTGAGGCTGTACCTTCTCACAGGAGTAGAAATCCCCATCTTTCTCCGGAGGAGCTGCTGGTGGTTTTGAACTGCTGGCCTTGCTACACCACCAAGGATCTAAGAGAAACAAAACGGAAAGCAGCATACTTGTCCATCAATGACAGAAGGGCTAAATCGGTTATTGTAAGTGTCTCACACCAAAAATACATATACACAGGTTCAAAAAAGGATTAGATATTCATATATATATATACATACACACACCTATTGGAGGGTTTCAAATAGTTTTGGGGAAAATGGAATAGAAAGATGATAAAAATGTGGAGCCTCCTGTTAAATGCATGCAGAACGAAGAGGCTGAGTGGTGCACGCAGTTGATGATGAGCTTCTAGCCAAAATGTTGGCTGTTCAAATTCACCCACCAACTGCACAGGAAAAGAGGCCTGTGATCTGCCTCTGTAAAGATTACCATCAAGAGAACTCTATAGAGCGGTTCTACTCTGTAACCATTGGGCCCCACTGAGTCCCTGGGTATCACAAACTGCTTGTGGTTGGACATGGACTGAGAAGTTGGTGGTTCAAGTCCACCCTGTATAAGAAAAGTCTAGACATTTGGTCTGTGAAGATCACAGCTATGATCAAATTCTGAAAATTACTTTAAACTCTGTTCTGCATTTCCCCCCTCTTGATCAGGATTCTTCTAAAGACTGTTTGATGGAAACATTCAGTCGTGGTAGCCGGGTACCACCCAGTTCTTCTGGACTTGTGGCAAAGGAAGCAGCTGTTCATGGAGGCAATTAGCCATTCTCTCCATTTCCTCCTCCTCTTTCAGACTCTCCTACTTCCTCTGTTGCTACAACATTCCTTTATGTTTTTTTAACGAAGAACATATTCAAGTAGTACTGTGTCATCAGAAATCAATTTTGAGAAGGGACCACAGATTAATCCAAGCCAACACTGAAGGCAAACGACCCAATTCCCAATTTGACCTCCAAAGCAGTATAGACCAAGCCCCCTCACGTTTGTTCCCCCTGAACCAAATGAGAGATGGAGACAGCGAGGACTCGACCAAGGTCTTCTCCAGCCCAAGAAACCAGCAGCCAGCTAAAGCTACTACTCTGAAGAAACACACTAAGTAGAGGCCTGTTCCGTGTGTGCCATCCCATCGCACACAGGATTTCCTCTGTAAACAGCATGAAACAGTCCTCAGTTTCTGAGGCTCGGTCATTGCTGAGAAGCCAACAGGAAGGGTTTGCTCTGTAGCAAGAGCTCTGACTTCCAAAAACACCAGGAGTGAATGACCACTCCACCAAGATAATCAAGAACAAAAGAGCCCCCGTGTGCATTTCCCCATCATATGTTTTAAGTTTTCTGTCTAGTATCATGGAGCTAGACGGGGATTCTGCCAGGAACAGTTCATGAGAGAGGAGGTCTTCCTTTGGGATTTGCCCGAGGAATGCGGTGGTTAAAGAGCAGGGTAACACTTCGTTTTCTATGCACGGCCATCGTTAATTCATATCAGACCCTCACAAGTGACAGAGTCGCCCGAAGAAAACCTGTTGAAGTCACACACAAGAAACAGCCTAGAAGTGAGGTCTTATTGTTAAATTGAATTATGTGTTTTATGTGTTGCTTTTTTGAAAAATAAACTGCATGACATCCATAGCAGACCAGAGACTGCAGAAATACTTCAGACCGTGCCTCCCCCAAGTTGAGACCAGTGTGTATTTTGATTCTGTAGAAATGAATTTTGCATCAAGAATTGTAGAACTGAATATTTAAGGTAAATATGGGTTATTATAAAGTGAGTCAAATAATCTTGCCTGGCCAGTTTTTCTGCGATGCCAGGAAGCTCCCTGAGGCGATGTAAACCCTGTCAGTTCTGCTCTCTGTGGTGACTCGGCATGCCATTCACTGCTCTGAGAAGCCTTCCGCCGGGCTCGCTGGGCCCTCCCTGCGCTTCAGGACACGACTGGCACCATACTGGAACAAAATAGTACTAGAAACAAGAAGCCATTTCTTTTTTTTTTTGAAATTTAATCTTTTTTTTTTTTTAATTTTAACAATTTATTGGGGCTCATACCATTCTTTTCACAGTTCATACATATACATACATCAATTGTATAAAGCACATCTGTACAGTCTTTGCCCTAATCATTTTTTTCTCTTTTCTTCTTTTACATTTTATTAGGGACTCCAACAACTCTTACCACAATCCATACATATACATACATCAATTGTATAAAGCATATCCATACATTCCCTGCCCCAATCATTCTCAAGGCATTTGCTCTCCACTTAAGCCCCTTGCATCAGGTCCTCTTTTTTTTCCCCCCTCCCTCCCCTTTCCCCCCTCCCTCATAAGCCATTTCATTTTACGTTTTCCATGTTAGGAACCTGGGGCCCAGAGTTATAGTGGGCTTTTAAATAAAGGCCCATGCTTCCCAATACGCAGGAGATTGAATTTTCTGGCAAACACTTCTTACCAGATGGAATACAAGTCACTAAAAATGTCAACAATGAGGGTTTAAGTATTCAGGGTTGGGGATGAGGTACAGAACAGGTGAATTCTTTAAAAGCAATCTCCATTAAGTCAATGGAATTGCAGACTCATCTCAGTAAAAGTTTTGAACCAAATATCTTTTTAAACATATGAAGTAATTGAAGGGCAATTAAGGCCAGTGGCTACTAAGCTGCTTGTAATCAAGGCTCTCAAGAAGCAAACTGGGCGTGTCCACTCAATGGCTTGTGGAAGTTGTGATCGTCCTGTCAAAATGCCTAAAAACATAACCAATCTGCCGCTATCAAGTCAATTGTGACTCACTGCAACCATATATAGGGTTTCTGAGATTGGACATCCTTTTGAAAGCTGACAGCCTCCTCATGATCCCTAGGGACAGAGCGTGGGTTTGAACCATCAACTTTGCAGTTAGAAGCCCAATGGCTAACCCACCACACCACCAGGTTTCCTTTCAAAAGGCAGTTCCTTAAAAACTCAAGTATAAAAGGGGATAGTGTGTGTAGAGAGGAAAGAGATGTGGCGCTAGCCTCTACTCTTCCTTTCTCGGAAAAGCCCCTTACCGCAGGGGATAAGCTTGGAAACACCAATTGTTCATGCGTACAATGACTATGACAATGCCCGATTCCGCCAGCACTGCTGGGTATCAGACACAAATTCTTCTTCGAGGGTTTTATGGCCTGGCAAGAGGGAAGAGCTGTGAAAACAGCTGATTGCTAAGCAGAAGTAAGCAATGCTTGCCATCATAACATCGGTGCAAAGCTTGCTGTCACAGAATAGATTCTGATGCATAGTGACCCTAGGAAAGGTTTTTGAGGCTGCGAATCTGTACAGGAGCAGCTAACCTCATCTCTCATCCTCAGAACAACTTGTGGGTTTGAATCACCAACCTTGCATTTAGCAGTCCAATGCTTACCAGACTGGTCTACCGACTTCATAGACATCTAAGAGGCAACGCTATCAAAGGAGCTATCTGAAGATATCTAAAGAACACTGTCTGAGTCGATAATGCTCTCAGCTTCGAGTAATTTAAAACATCTAAATTACAGTGACTTAAATACATAGCAAGGAGTCTAGAAGCAATCAGCTGCTAGATTTTGTTAGAAGCCTTGCTATCTTGTGACCCTTTGAATGTGTTTCTTCATGGGCACCACATGGCATCACACCAGGTCCCAAGCATCACACCTAGAAGGAAAGGGAAAGAACTGTGCCGGCTTCATCCATCCTACTTATGTAAAATAAAAGAGGAAACGGATCCAGGTACCCACCCCTTCAAGAAATTGTTCCAATCCATAGACCATCATATTCAAGGATAAAGGGGAACTCAAAATAATGTAAAGAATTTTGCCATGAAAAATGGACATTTTACTTTGTAGAAAATTTGGTCACAAATGAGAAAGATAATGGGCTGAGGACATGAACAGATGGACCTCAAGAGACATACTAGGAACACTTAGTACATGGTAATACAAATTTTAATAAGAACAGGAAGCACAAAACACACACAACTCATTACCAGCAAGATGATTCTGACCCACAGTCACCCTCGGACAGAATAGAACTGCCCCAGGGGGTTTCTGAGGCTGTATTTCTTTAAAATCATTTTATGGGGGGTTCATGCGACGCTTCTCACAATCCATCCATGGTGTTCAGGCTGTACACTTTTACACGGGAGCAGAAACCTCATCTTCCCCCCACAGAGTGGCTGGTGGGTGTGAATGGCTGACCTTGTGGTTAGCCATCCAAAACCCAAATCACTACACCACCATGGCTCCTTAGTTTGTATAAGATGTCTGCGCTGTTTCCACACATTATGTTAGCAACTATTTGCCAATATTAAAATTACATAGGTACGGTGTTCTCGATGGTAACAGCAGAGAATTTAGCCAAGGGTAGAGCCCTTCCGAACCTATGCAATGACACGGTATGCATATCCATGAAGCCAGCTCTGGTCAGAACTTTCCTGATGTTCTAATTCAACCCTCTTCAACGCATTTAGCCTTTCTGAAACCACCGAGAATTTAAGCAGAAATTCAAACCAGTTCTTCCTGCTTCAATCATACCTGGTAAAGGGAAACCGGAACAAACTAGAATTTGCAAATTGTGTATGTCAGGAATGATAACCAGAATGGTGAAAATTGTAAGTCGACACCCTGTGGAAGTGGAATCTTCCCAGTAGGAACAAAGGCAGCAGGCCTGCAGCATAATAGTCAAGTCTCCTGATGAGCAGAGGCAGAAACAACAATGTTCTTTGGATGCATGCCATTCTCCACAGTACTAGCTTGGTGTTGTTGTTGCTGTTGGATGCTCATAGCAACTCCATGTACAACGGAATGAAACCCTGCCTGGTCCTCACAACTGTTCTTATGTCTGAGCCCATCATTGCCGGTACCTTATCAGTCCATCTTATTCAGTCTTCCTCTTTTTCACTGCCCTGTTACTTTACCTAGCATGAAGTCCTTCTCCAGGGACTGGTCTCTCCTAGTAACATGTCCAAAATATGTATGACAAAGTCTTGCCATCCTTGCCTCCAAGGATCCTCTCTAGTTATGCTTCCTCCAAGAAGTCAGTTTATCTTTCTAGCAGTCCAGGTACTTTCAACATTCTTCTCCAGCAGCCTAATTCAAATGCATCGATTCTTCTTCGGTCTTCCTTATTCAATGTCCAACTTTCACAGTCGATGAGGTGATTGAAAATACCATGGCTTGAGTCAGGAACATATTAATGCTCAAAGTAGCACCATTGCGTTTCAAAACTTAAAACAGGTCTTGTGCAGATTTACCCAGTGCAGTGCTTCAGTCAACCTCCTGACTCCCACTTCCATGAGCCTTGATTGTTGATCCAGAGAGACAAAGTCCCCGATGATTTTAATCTTTTCTCCGTTTATCATGATGTCACCTGCTGGTCCACTTGTGAGGATCTTGGTATTCTTACATGGAGTTGTAATTCACACTAAAGGCTACAACCTTTCTCTTCATCAGCAAGTGCTTCAAACCCTCCTCATTGCAGCAAGCAAGGTGTGTCAGCTGCATGTCGCAGGTTGTTAATAAGCCTTCCCCCAATCCTGATGCTGAGTTCTTCTTCATAAGATCTAGCACCTCAAATCATTTTCTCAGCATGCAGATGGAATAAGGATGGCGAGAGGGTAGGATCCTGATAGACACCTTCCCTGATTTTAAACCCAACAATATGACCGTGTTCTGTTCACACAAATGCTCAGGTTCCACATGAGCACAAGGTAGTGCTCCGAGACTCCCATTCTTCTCAAGGACCTCCATAGTTTGCTGTGGTCCACACAGTCAAATGCCTTCGCATAGCCCACAAAACACAAGGAAGCCTCTTTCTTCATTTAATCTAGTCCTGGCAGTAGGACCATGCACTGTCAAGCTCCTCAAAGGAATGAACACATCTCTTTCATCCCAAGTCTTCAATTCCCATATTTTTTGCGGTTGTTCCACAATTCCCTCCTGTTGTTGTTCTTCTTCGTGGATGCTGCCAAGTCAGTTCCAGCGCATAGCGACCCGAGGTACAACAGAACAAACCCCAGGCCTAAGCCATCCTCAAAACTGTTGCCCTGTCTCAGCCCATTGTCGCAGCCACTATATCAATCAATATCATTGAGGGCCTTCCAAGGTCACCAAGCATGAGGTCCTTTCTCAGGGGACTGACGCACGAGCTGACGCATGAACTTGCAGGTAAAGATCTCGGATTGTAGCCGTCAGTGTAAGGCAATGACATGCTAGGCATTTTTATTTGCATGTTTCTGATGGCTACTGATGTCGAACATCTTTTTATGTATTTTGTGACCATTGAATGTCCTCTTTGGTGAAATGTCTTTTAAATACTGTGTCGATTTAATAATTGAGCTGCCTTTCTGTTGTTAAATTAGTAAAGTTTATATATTTTTTGGTTATTAGATTCTTAATACATATATGCTTTCTGAAGATATTCTCCCAGTCAGTAACTTTTCTTTTCACCTTTAAGATAAGTTTTTTTGATGAGCAAGATTTTTATTTTATGAGGTCCCATGTATTTCTTTAGACTTTTGCACTTTCTACTTTTGCTATTACATTAGATCAACTATTGTTGAAAATTAGACACAACAGCACTGCATTTCCAATCATGTTATGGTTTTCATATTCATATTTAGGAATGTACTCTATTTTGAATTTGTTTTAGGTCTGGTGTGAGGATTGAATTCTGTTCCATTTTTCCACATAAGGAAATCCAATTTTCTCAATACCATTTTTTTTTGTGCTTTTTCTTTTCTTTTTTTTTTTTTTTAACAATTTATTGGGGCTGATACCATTCTTTTCACAGTTCATACATATACATACATCAGTTGTATAAAGCACATCTGTACAGTCTTTGCCCTAATCATTTTTTTCTCTTTTCTTCTTTTACATTTTATTAGGGACTCCAACAACTCTTACCACAATCCATACATATACATACATCAATTGTATAAAGCACATCCATACATTCCCTGCCCCAATCATTCTCAAGGCATTTGCTCTCCACTTAAGCCCCTTGCATCAGGTCCTCTTTTTTCCCCCCCTCCCTCCCCTTTCCCCCCTCCCTCATATGCCCTTGGTAATTTATACCTCGTTATTTTGTCATATCTTGCCCTATTCGGGGTCTCCCTTCCCCCCTTCTCTGCTGTCCCTCTCCCAGGGAAGAGGTCACATGTGGCTCCTTGTAATCAGTTCCCCCTTTCCAACCCACTCACCCTCCACTCTCCCAGCATCGTCCCTCACGCCCTTGGTCCTGAAGGTATCATCCACCCTGGATTCCCTGTACCTCCAACCCTCATATGTACCAGTGTACAGCCTCTGTCCTATCCAGCCCTGCAAGGTAAAATTCGGATCATGGTAGTTGGGGGGAGGAAGCATCCAGGATCTGGGGGAAAGCTGTGTTCTTCATCGATACTACCTCACACCCTAATTAACCCATCTCCTCTCCTAAGCCCCTCTATGAGGGGATCTCCATTGGCCGACACTTGGGTCTTGGGTCTCCACTCTGCACTTCCCCCTTCATTTAATATAATATATATATACACATACATATATACATATACACATATATACACATACATACACACACTTATATCTTTTTTTTTTTTGCATGATGCCTTATATCTGGTCCCTTGGGCACCTCATGATCGCACTGGCCGGTGTGCTTCTTCCATGTGGGCTTATTTGTTTCTGAGCGAGATGGCCGCTTGTTCACCTTCAAGCCTTTAAGACCCCAGACACTATCTCTTTTGATAGCCGGGCACCATCAGCTTTCTTCACCACATTTGCTTGTGCACCCATTTGTCTTCAGCGATCCTATCATGGAGGTGTGCAGTCAATGATATGATTTTTTGTTCTTTGATGCCTGGTAACTGATCCCTTTGGGACCACTCGATCACACAGGCTGGTGTGTTCTTCCATGTGGACTTTGTTGCTTCTGAGCTAGATGGCCGCTTGTTTATCTTCAAGCCTTTAAGACCCCAGTCACTATCTCTTTTGATAGCCGGGCACCATCAGCTTTCTTCACCACATTTACTTGTTCACCCACTTTGGCTCCAGCCGTTGTGTCGGGAGAGTGAGCATCATAGAGTTCCAATTTAATAAAAGAAGGTATTCATGCATTGAGGGAGTGTTTGAGTAGAGGCCCAAGGTCCTTCCGCCACCTTAATACTTGACCTATAAATATCGACACAAAGATCTATTTCCCCAACCTCTTATATATATTTGCATGTACATGTATTTTTCTAGACCTCCATGAATGCCCTTTGACTCCTAGCTCTTTCCTCCATCTCCCTTGACCTTCCTCCTGCCCTACTACCATGCTTCATCGCCACCTGGGCTAGAGTATACCTCTTCTCTAAGCAACCTTACCCTTGATCATTTCCCATCAGGCCTGCCACTCCCCCTTCTCTACCCTTTGGGGTCCCATGTTTTTCCCTTGTCCCTGGGTTTGTTAACACTACTTCCTTACCCCCCCTACCCCCCACCCCAAGTCCCCCTGGAACTGTCGGTCCCGTTGTTTTTCATCCAGATAGTTCATCCAGCCTGTCCTATTCAGACAGACCTGTGGAGTCACTAACATGCACGAAAACTAGACAGAGGAACACAAAGCAACAGTATACAACCAGACAACAAAACAACCAAAACAAACCACTGAAAAAGAACAGAACAAAACAGTTCACAAGAGAAAAGCTTGTAGTTAGTTCAGGGATCTTTGCTGGCCCTTAGGAGCGTTTTCCAGTCCAGTCTGTTGGGGCACCACACCCTGGCCCCAAAGTCCACTTTCAGCATTCCCTGGGGACCTTGCCACTCCATTCCCTTGCTGTTCCGCTGCACTCCCCCAATGATTTGCCTCGGTGTGGTGGGATCAGGTCAGGTGCAATTCCCACACTGTGTCTCCGGTGCTGTCCCCTGTATCGCCCTTAGTCACTGAGGGGCATCATGTCTCATAGTAGGGCCCGCCATGTTGTTCTCTCTGTGGACTGGCTGCTCTACTCAGGAACATCATCATCACGGCCTGGTGGGCTAGGCTGTGCTCCACTCTCTCCTCCTGCCCCTTCATCTGCTCCCGTGTGCTCTGATCAAATATGTCCATCTCCCATAGCTGCAGGGTCTCAATACCATTTTTAAAAGAGATTCTTCTTTCCCTTTTCTAATGGACTTAGAACATCCTTGTCAAAAATCAATTAACCGTAGAATGTAAGTTAATTTTTGCATTTTCAGTTCTATTTAATTGGTATATGGCTCTATTGTTGTATCAGCACCAGGCTGTTTTCGGTACAGTAGGTGTCTAGTAAATTTTGAAATCAGGATGTGTGAGTTCTTCTGCTTTGCTTTCCTCTTTTAACATTACCTATTTGGGGCCTCTCACCATCCCAATCCAACCCTTCTTCACTGGTTGATCCAGAGGCACAAGGAGCCCAAAATGGCCAGAGGGTGTATTCTGAACTGCCTGATCAATGCAATCGATGCGGTGTTTCCAAGTGAGAGCATCTTTCGCTTTAGAACGAGGACCTCCACACCTGAAGAGCATCAGCTCACCAGGACAGTGAACAAAAATGCTGCCAGTGGGTCACTAGGAGTAACGATGAGTGATGTCACTCCTGCTTCCACCCCTTGGTTCTTTGATCCATGAATGCTGACTATTGGAGGTACTACATTACATATTGACTGCTGATTTAGTATATACCGCCTCTGAAGAACAAGGTGTTTCCACCCTCCTGGCGCCATCATTGTGATTTTCGAAGGCTGTTCCATTGCTCTGTCAAGCCAGCTTTTTCAAGAATAGAGTGGGACCAGTTGATTCCACGAGCACAGGCCCATTGGTGCACTTCATTTGCTGTGAAGTTAGTTCCTTGATCTGAATTAATGCTGCGTGGGATACCATGCTGGTGGAGTAAGACAGTCTGTAAGTTTACAGATGGTAGTTTTGGAAGAAGCAGCGCCTGCAGGTAAGGAAACGTGTATCCTTCTGGGTAAGATTCTGACTTAGAGGCACGCAGTCCTAATCCCACTTAGAGGCACACAGTCCTAATCCCACAGATAGCAGCTTCCCCCTATTGGGTCTTCGACCAAGCACATGCATCAAGTGTCCGGGACTGAAAGAGACAGGATTTCTTTCGTGACACAAGTAGAAGTTTGCAGGTCATTTATATGGCGTTTGAGCCAATCTTCCAAAGTTCTCATTTAAGATGTTTCCTTTAACAGTCTGTCTATTGCAAGAAGTACCAACCAACCAACTTCCCTATACTTCTCATTTTGACAAAATTGTAGAGCAATATCAAACACATAATCACCTAGAGCCTCACTTCTCACTAACACTTCATCTACGCTGTTTGGGGTATTAGCTTTGCCGTTTCACACCATGGAGCAACAGCGCCCTCTTACTGGAAGTGGCAGACATAGCCTCACTTATAGACCTAATTAGACCTGAGACCCAATTGAGAAAATGGATCTTTAAGGTTTTATTTTTCTGGAGCTACTCCCAGTACCTAATGAGCTAGGCTGGGTTCTCTGGTGAAGAAAAATCAGTGACACTTGTACGGGTTGTGCATAGAAAGAGATTTATTATATAAAGAAATGTCTTACACGGTTGTAGAAATAGTTAAGGTCAGTCCAGTTCAAGTCAAGCATCTTCTGGATCATGGAAGCTGATGAATGGGAAGCAGGATGATGAAGCAGAGACAACAGAGAAACAGTCTAGAGGTCCAAAGACAGCCAAATGATCCACCACCTGTAATCCGCTAATGGCTGCTGGGATCTGCAGGTGATTCAAAAAGACACCAAAGAACCAGACACAAGATCCAGCTCCAGCAGAAGGGAACAGTCGGAGCATTCGACTCTGCTCAGTCTGTGTGTGTGTGTGTGTGTGTGTGTGTGTAATATAAAATGATTGTAACACCAAGATGGTGTCATCAGGCAGCAACATAATTGATAGGTTGAACTCCACCCATACCCCTAGCCAGGAGTGTCTGGTTGATGGAATCCCTAACCATCACACCAGAGTTGAGAAGTTGGGGAACAGGATGAAGAAGCTTCTCCTAAAAATGGCAGAAGAATAAGGAAATGGATACTGATGATGGTTACCCAACGTCATGAAAATAATTAATAAATAATAATAAAGAAATCACTGAATTGTGCACATAAAATGCTGAAACGACAGGGTTTTATTCTGTTTGTGTGGGTTGGTATTTATGTAATGAAAAATAAAGAAGGTCGCATTTAGCAAAGTCTCAAGAGGTGAAGAAGAGTGAGAGAGACATCAGGATCATATTCTGAATCATGGCCTCAGCTGCTGCAGAATTTCCAGGAATCTCTAAGCTTCTCTCATCCACCTCCTAGTTCTCCGTGAAATATCATCCTTACTCAAAACTTCCCTGATCATCTTCATAAAAAGTGCCCTGTGAGTAGTCACCACGCTTCTTTCCTTAATATTGTCTCAACTTCAATTAATTTAAGCTCAGGATTTACATCCCTCAAATGACAGCCTGATTGTGGTGCTTACACTTTTCTGATACAAATTAGCAAAACTTTCCCAAAATATTGTGCCAACTAAACTCATTCTGTTCACCCGCACCCACTGGTGAACCTACTGGGTAGTGTTAACTGCCTGCATCTGCCAGTTGGCCAAGCCTTTCATCTGTTAAAATCTAGTAGAAATAACTGTTCTGCCACTTAGGAAGGTGTTGGGGCTATGTCATCAACTGAGAGGATTTAAATCTGTTTCCAGGGTTATAAAACGTTTCTGGTTAATTAGCAATGCCCAGTAGTGGCCAATGGATGGTCATTTAATCCATCTCAACAAAGCAAGAGAACTACAAATATTGTTTATATGTTGTCTATATTATGTATATGTTGTATATATTGTTTAATGCATATATTATATGTTGCATATGTGTTTCACATGCCACTGAACCTGGGAAATGATAGTTACCAAACAATTGAACCTCTTTTTACCCAAAACACTGACCTTTAATGACACCAGAATAAACAATAGAAAATACTCTCGAATATTTCTTTTGAAATATTTGAGTTTGAGCCAATCAATGAAAAATAGAAGCTTGGCAATAGCTTGCGGTATTTACAAATAAGAAAGAAAACCGAACAAAGGTAGTTTTAAAAATGGAGAATGAAACAAATGCTACATTTGACAACTCTGTGGAATACTAACAATGATTGGGACTAAAAAGTTAAGGTAGAACTTTCTTACTTATTCTTTAGTTACTTATTTACATAGTTATTTTCTTCCCATTTGCAACGGTACCCCCTAAATCTTCCCAGAAACTACCTGAGACAGATACACATGTTGACATGTCGCTGTGTGCCCTAGTGTTAACATTGACTTCTGATGGCCGTATGAGGAGCCCTGGGGCACAGTGGTTCCACATGGGGCTGCCAACTATATGGTCACCAGTTCAAAACCACCAGTAGTTCCTTGGGAGATAGAGGAGGCTTTCTACAGCTACATACAGTTACAATCTCAGAAACCCACAGGAGCAGTTCTGTCTTATCCTGTAAGGTTGTTATGAGTCAGAACTACTCAGTGGCAGGGAGTTAGGTTTTTTGGTTTTTAATGACCCCACACAACAGAGTAGAACTTCCCCACAGGGTTTCTGAGGCTGTGATCTTTACTGGAGCGGAACACCCGGATTTTCCTCTCTTAAAGCCATTAGTGGGGTCACACTATGGGCCTTCCATACACACACAGCGCGATCCGTGAAAAAGCAATAAATCTTGGAAATGGATAAATAAGAAAAGTAAAAACAAACAGTATTCAGTACACTTCAGTCCATCTCATTAGATCTATACCCTTGCTAGAAATCGGCTACTTGCTAATTTGACTTCAGCAATCTAAGAGCTCATATAAGAAAAGAAATCTGATCAGGGAATGTACAAGTCATTAAGCCTTCTTTGTCTTAGTTTTCCATAAAATGGAAATGCTGGTCTCTAACTCAGAGCTGTGAGCTACACAAGCCAAGTATGTAATAGAATACTTGTCATTTAGCAAATGTTTATTTCAATTCTCGTAAAGAGGTAAACAACTCACATAAGGCATAAGAGAAAATCAGTTGCTCAGGACCGGCATGAGTCGGTCTTAGTTAAAAGACGGCTAACTTGAAATAACAACACGGAGGGTTGAGAATGAGGCTAGTCAGAGCAGAGACCCAAAGCCCATCTGTAGACAATGGCACATCCCCCACAGAGGGGTCACAGAGAAGGGATGAGTCAACCAGGAGGCAGTAAAGCACCGATGAAGCACACAATATTCCTCTGGTTCCTTGAGGCTTCCTCAGCCCCACCACCATGACCCCATTGATGACTCTCACTTCGGACTAGACCAGAGCATGTACACAGGTGTAGATAAGAGATAAGAGCTCACAACACACTCAACCCAAGAGCAGGAATGGGAATAGTGATACCAGATGGGTAGAAGGGGGCGGGGAGGGGAAGGAGGAGAAGAAGGGGGAACTGATCATAATGATCGACACACAGCCACACACACCCTCCAGGGGTAAGAGCCACGGAAACCATGGGGGAAGGGAGACAGTGGTCAGTGTGAGATATGGAAATAATTTATAATCTATAAAGGGGTCACGAGGCGTGGGAGGAGCTTATACCAAGGGCTCAATATAAAGTAATTGTCTATAAAAGAATGATGGCAATATATGTACAAATATGCCTGATACAATTGATGTATGGATTGTAATAAGAATTGTAAGAGCCCTCAATAAAATGATTTAAAAAATAAGGAACAATTAGTCAGACTTTTACTTTTAAAAAAATAGCAGCACAACATGAGTGAATGTGTATGCTCACACTCTCCATAGAGCAAAGTCAGTGATTTATTATAGAAGTTAATGCTCCACAAGAAGATATGCTGGTGGAGCCGGACCTCCCCAAACAGGTGCATGATGATGACACCTTTTTATCTGGGAAGTTAGCAAGCAATGGGTGACTGACTCATCAATATGGATGGAACATCGATGACACCCAAGCAAAAAGAGAAAGAAGCCCCGCACAAATTCTTTAGCATCACTGCAGTTTTTAACCAATTGTTATCTGTAAAGGAATAGTCATTTTCACATGGCCAGAAGTTGAATGGCGGTTTCAGATGACGACATAAAACATTTAGGTTTACGTGTGTACATACGTGTGTGTGCGTGTGTGTGTGTGCACGCTAAAGTGTTGTGCTTTTATTTTAAGTTGGCCATCTTTTGTCTCAGAGTGATTCATTGCTTTACAGACTTACACAGGTGGCTTTAACATTGACCTCTTTCCTCCCCCTCCCGATTTTCTACAGAAATAAACTGGACTTCCTGTCTCTGCCTTCTTCTCCCCACATCATGGAAATTGTGAGCTTTCTCTGGCTGAAAAAGTTGTTGGATCCTGTGGTCCAGATTAACATAATCGTAGCGTATCAACCACTGAAAAATCCTGGGCTCACTAGCTGAACAGCAGACTTCATGTGCACCCGGTCCCCGTTGGCTCAGGCTCACCTCTGAGCTGCAATCAGCAGGTGTGATGCTTGTTCCACCCAAGACGCTCCCAATGGCACAGCTGTGCTGACTCTTTCCACAGCTCACCCTGGAGTGTATGAGCACAAAGAGCCAAAGTATTTGAAATCTTTTTAACTCATTAAAGTAGATGGGCAACTAATCCCCTCAACCTTGGTCTCTGGTGTCTACAAATCTGGCTGCATTGTTCCCCACCATAATTCATCATCCCAGTGAATCCAACATAAAGGGTCACCTTTGGCATGGCAGTCCCTGGTGGTCTGGAAATAAAAAGGTCTTGGTTGATTCACCTCGAGGTTTGGCTATTCGTGCAGTAAAGAGATGTATGCAGTATAGAACTATAGGGCAAGCTGCCTCCGGCGGCAGGATCCCTCTGAGACATGAAGGATGTGACTCAAGGCCACAGTCACATTTTCCCACAGGGACCAAAATTACCATTGTTCTCTGAGAGCTCTATATTTTCGTCCAGGACACATTAGAATTGTTCCAACCAAGATACTTTTCAACATATGATAATAAATTTTTAAAGTAAAATGAACGAAATGCCCTATGCTTGGTAACTTAATGCTCAAAGAAAGATATAATGGTGGAGGTAAACCTCCCCAAACAGGAGGCTGATGACAATACCTTTTTATCAAAGAAGTTAGTGAGCAATTGAACTAAATCTGTGAACAGGAAGCATATCGTATCAGTCAAGAGCAACATTAAGTGCCCACCAAGAACTGTTCCTAAGTGGAGAGAGAGAAAACAGCATCAAGCTTAATGAAGAGCTTGAGTTCTAGAATCAGATACATAAATCAGAGATTTTCTGGGTTCATATTCTAAGAGATTAGCCTGTTCTCCCATAAACTGGCTGAATGACGTGGAGCTAAGTAACTGAATCTATAACAATCTCAGTCTCCTCTCTAAAAGGCACTAACGACAGCTCTTCCGTGGTCATTATGGGAATTTAAATGACTCAATAGATGAATATGCATAGAACAGAGTAGGGCAACAGCCACATATATTAAGTACCTATCACAGGTTAGAAGGATCCAGGTTGACACTGTGGGTTAGGTGTTGGACTTCGCTTTCCAAACATCAGCCAGTGAAAACCTTCTGGATTACAGAAGTTCAATCCTGTTGTGCTTGGGGATCACCGTGAGTCAAGGGCTGATGTGAGCACACGTAACAACAATAGGATAGTATAAGAAACCATCAGTGTCCTCAAAAAAACACACCGTCTGGTAAAGAAAACAGGGGTGATCACTAATGCAATGTCTGCCACAATGGAGCTTGGACAGGGGACACACAGAACAAGGGACATTGTGTTGGTGGACCTTGGCAGTCTGATGACAGGGTCTCCACTCGTCAGCATTATGTTCTATTGGAAAGATCTTTGAGCAGCAAAGGAGGGCCATGATGATCCACCTGGCTCCCAAACCTGTGCTCAATGTGAGAAGAACCCAAGTAGAGCTGATCGCTTTCTGTGACCCTGTTGGATGGACCGCAACTATCCATTCTAGTTATTTTTTCAAAATCTGTAGAACTACCATACAATAGGGCATCCTTCAGTAAGACATTGGCTACGTATTTTCAAAGAATTTTTGAGCCCACCCCATGTCACAAGGTCACCGGGGCTGTACAGAAAGTCTACCATCAGAACTTCCCATGAAGATGGAAATGTCAGAATCAATTTTCTTGAGAAGAAACAAAAATGGCTTTTGGTCTCTAAGTTCTCTTTGCAGTAAAATTTATGGGAACAGAAACATGTCCTGAGGGATCAGATGGAAAGGCTCATTTGGAGGGTTATTTTAATCTGGACAAAGAAAGCCTTAGAGAAGTCACTTTAAGAAATTCTATGAGTCCCCAGAGGGTCAGGGAAGCGACATGTGTGGATTTTGTCTTTTTTTTTCTAACAATGACAGTTCTTTTTATAAATGTTGGTTTTAACTCAAGGCTACTGGGAGGGCCAGGGTTTTTACAGGGGAAAACTGCGCAAGCTGCAATCACAGAGAGGGAGGGGCTAACACAGCAGACTGTGGACATCTCAGCCAGGTGAGGTATGTCCAGGTGACAAAAAGATCTTTGCAGAGCGCCTGGGCCCCTTAACTGCCTAGAGCTTCCACCTACAAGGAAGGGTAAAGCCATACTGGAATACATCTGAAAATATGGCTCATTTTAACTCAACTCATCACAGAGGACTTCTTAAAGAACAGTTGAAATGTACACGGCTCCCCTTTGCACAAAAGAAGACAAAGTTCTGAAGCAAAAATTATAGACAGCGCTCACCTATCCTATCTCTGCTCCCCTAAATAAAAGTTGAACACAACTTAGAGACTGTCACCTTGAAGGGATGTCGAATCACTCTCCCTGCACCCTGATTCTCCACTTCCCCCCTGTGGCAAGTTCCAGTGTCAACATTAGGGCGAGTGTCACCTGAAGTAGTAACTCACCCTCCCTGGATGTCCTTCCTTAGCAGACCAGAATCCCTGGCAAGTGACCCTTCCTATCAGCCTTAACCATAGGACACTATGTAGTAGATATATTTGTAAATTGCTTAACCTTGATGCTGCTTAGGTCATAGGAGTACTAACAATGAAATCATTTGGTCAAATCTTTCTACACTGAATGACACTATTAATTACATTATTAACCAAGCAGAAGCCTTTTCTTAACTTTTTCTCCTTGATTCCTTTAATTACTACTTCATTCTCAAAAATAGATATTGGTAGTGGTTCACAAATACTACATTATTGTAGCTAAAACAGCAGAGATTTTGCATCGGCAACTATTAACTATAACCAGTGGCAACAAAAACACCACCACCTCCCTTTAGGCACACAAACCACGTGACTTGAAGCCTCCTTATGGGTGGGTCACAACGACAACTCGGCCTGGAGAGCACCCGGAAGTTCCAAGTCAAACGGACATCAAGTTGTAGCCTTATCGGTATATTGATAGATGTGGACTGAGCTTTAAAAAAATGTTGTCGTAGCTACTTACATGGATATTTTTATTGAAAAAATAATAAATTTCTGCTGAAACACTAGACCAAATCTTTATAGACAGTCACTCGATGTCACTCCACTGGCTAGGCCTGTTGCAATGTCTGGAGGCTGGACAAGCATCACTGACACGTGTGACAGGCTCTAAGAAAAGTTCGGGCAAGCCACAAAGTCTAGTGAACAGGACTGAAGGGAGCAGAGGGCAAATCCCAGCAACAGGAAGCCAGGCCCCCACAAAGCTGGAAGGCAGTCGGGGTTCAGGTGTCGGGAGAGCCACCAGGACACAGCAAGGCCTGCGCCAGTCAGAGTCTCAACTCCTAGTGGCAACTCCAGAATTTGAATAAGAGACAGGCTTAGGAGCCAATTTGGTTGGGAAAGGACTAGGGGAGCCAGTCTTGGAGCTGTGTTCGTGTCCAATACACAGGACTGAGAAAATGCCAATTCTCCACTTTTTAAAATGCAACGGGACTTTGGGTGTGTGGCTAAAACTTTCCAAAGCACGCATTGTACTCCATCCCCACACTAATTCAGAATTCTCTTAGGTCAAGTAGAATGTTGGATTTGGAAAACATGAGATGGAAAGCAGGGAGATGGTGGGGGGCCAAGCCCTGGCTGCAGAAGTCCGATGCAGGTATTCCAGCAAGCAGGAGGTTGGGAGTCACAGCTGCCAACACAAGGAAACCCTGGGCGATCAGCAGAGGGCATCGCACTCTAGGTTAGCAAGATGGTGAGGCTGTCTCGGTGGGTGGTCGGGGCTGACACGGGGAAGGGGCATGCTGGGGTCTGCATGATGGCTTCCTGCCCAGATGGGTCAGGGAAGAAGGCAGGACCCACAATGCAAGTGGGAGATGAGATGAGGCTGGAGGGGGCTGAGTCACAGGAAACTCAGGACCCGAGGGGCTGGGGAGAAGGAGTATAAATGGAGAGAGGTTGCTCACTGTGAGGAAAACCCTTCCTTCCTCGGTGGCTTTCCTTCCTCTCTCTTCCCACTTAGGCAACACGAGGAGCTGTCTTGAGGAAGAAGGGAAAATGGCTCTCACGTTACTCCCGGCCACGACCCGTTAATAACAGCAACAGGAGAGCAGAGCGCTACATCGCCTGAAGACACCAGGCTTCCCTGAGCTCTGGCCCAAGGGACTGCAAAGGAGCGCCCAGCATTATGCTGTCTGCAAGTCAAATTAAGATGTACATCCGAAGAGTTAGGTATGATTTGTATATAATGTATAGTATCTTTGGTGCATAAGAAACACTTATATAGTCAATAGAGTATCTAGTCAATGGAGTATCTTTGGGGCATAAGAAACACTTTCAGAGACACTTAAAAACATCTTTAGCACGATATCAAACAAACAAACAAGTACTACCGTCAGGCCGATGCTGGTTCAAAGGGAGCCTGTAGACGACTTCCAACAGGGTAAACCTTCACAGGAGCAAAGAGCGGCTTCCTTCTCTCTCCAAGGAGGTCTGAGCACCAGCCCTGCAGTTCAGCATCCAACACTTCTCCAACCTCACCGCCAGGGGTCTTTTGAGCATAATAATATGGTGTTTTAATTCCCAGCACAAAGTAGTCCCTGTCTGTCATTCTGAATAGCCACTGTAGGTACCCTGAATTTTCTTTATATATAGCCTAGGCTTTACAAGGGTTGGTTGCATGTAAGCTGTATGTTTGGAACTCAGAGATTGTCTGTACTGCCTCAGCTTGACTCGTCAAATACCCCCTCCATACATTGTTAAAGAAACCAGGAGCCACTTCCACTTCAGTCACTGACAACACACATTCCTTTCACTGCAGACATTTCTGTCACTCTTCTCCTGACACTTGGGTGTGGATGCAGCGATGCAGGAGGCAGTGTCTGGGCTTGACTTTGTGGTAGTAAGGTTTTGTGCCAACTAGACAGGATCAAGATCCTCAATGGCTTCGTAGTAATCCCCCATGAAGTTACACCAGCCAGTAAATGGTAAGAAGATTTCAAACTCCAAACTCACTGCCATCGAGTCAATTCTGACTCCTAGAGACCCTGTAGGACAAGGTAGAACTGCCCCTGTGGCTTCCCAAGACTGTAACTCTTTATGCGAATAGAAAGCCCCATCTTTCTCCCTCAGAGCTGGCTGGATGTTTTGAACTGCTGACCTTTCTGGGCCAGTATAACCCTTAATCATGCCATTGCCTGGATGCAATTGAAAGGAAGTTTCCTCAGAGGTGTGGTCTAATTCATATATAAGTAAAGTCTGCGGAGAGCTTGTTTGTTTCTCCCAAGACCCGAATCCTGATGATCCAGATGGCTCATCAAACTCCAGTTCTTCGGACGAGAGCCAATGGCCTGCCATAATGCCTAGTGACCTTGGGAGCCATGAGAAGGCTATCATCTGACTTGTTGACCTTGGAGACATTTGGCTGCAGACACAGGCCTGATCTGTTGATCTTTGATTACTCTGCCTTTAGGTCCACCAACCTGTGCTCTTCCTGCTTCCCAATCTGTCGGCCACAGCACAAGTCAGGAGTCGCTTCTAGCTTTACATCTGACCCACAACTTTTTCTGGGCTGGGCTTGTCCACCTCAGCAATTGTGTGGGCCATTTTCATTTTATATATATATTTTTTTCTTTCTCTAGAGAATTCATCCTAACACAAGTGTAAAGAGGAAACCCCTAGCACCTTAGCTTGATAATGTTGCTATAGCAATAATTGCACAATTTATTTTCTCACAACTCTAGATGCTTGAAGTGCAAATCCAGTATGTCTGCAGGGTCATTGACTCTGGGGAGAAGTCCAAATTATGGTGTAAGCTCAGAGGAATTTTCTTCTTGATTCTTCTCGCTTCAGGCCGCCCAGGCATTTCTTGGTGTTCTTGGCTTCTAAAGATTAACACGTTGTCTCTGTCCCATGTCTGTCTCTGTCTTTTTCCTTGTTGAGAGGAATTAGGTTTAGAACCCACCCCAAACTGGTACGATCTGTCATATAACAAAAGGAAAGCCGTGTTGCTAAACACCCACACTTTCACAAGTACAGGAGTAAGGATGTCATTATGTCTTTTGGGGAGACACAATTCAGTGCACAACACCCAGCAACAGTGAAACAGCACGTGGTGAAGAACTCCATGAGAATTCCCTTTCTCCAACAGCTGCAAAGCTTAGTATTCACTAGCAGCCTAAAAAAGATTCACCACTTTTTCGTTTTCAGATAAAATACAACTATCTTTGGAAATGAAAATCATTCGAAGCCAAACTTCCATGTAGGATTTATTTTTCTTCATTTGAATACAGAAAGACTCAGGTTTTTCATGCATAAATTCATTTAGTTTATTGTAAGGTAGTCATAGCAAGGCATGCAAGTAAGGTCTAATGACATTCATTTTGAATTGGGGAATTAGAATTATTAATTGTGATCACCCTGTTAGTTCAGGGACTAAAGTTCAAATTTTCCTAAGTGCTCTCAGGAGGAAGGCTTGATCTCAGCTTGAATTCGGTGGACGTCCCTCAACGCTGAAGTAGAGAATCTCAGTCCAGACTTGCAGAGAGAAACAGTTTCTAGATGGAAGCTCCATCTCTGTCTTCTCTCAGTGAGGGATCAGTTATGTAGTAGTTAGATGTAAATTTTTCACCTTGACCCCACACGATCAGAACCAATGTGATAACAAGGAATCCTTCCAAAGTTAGAGGTCAGTCAAACTTTGCATCTTCTCCTCAAGGTTAAATATCAGGGAACTGTTTAAACGTATTTCTCAAGGCTAGTTTGCAAATATCAACTGCTTTCTGTTTCATTTTCTTACAGCCCCAAACCAAAATCAAACAAAACACACACAAAACCTGTGACTACCAGTGGACTCCAACACATAATGGTCCTATGAGACAGAGAATAATTTCCTTATAGAATTTCAAGGCTCTTTTAAATTACTTTATAACAATTTACAGCTTTCATATGAAGTATATTTAAACAGAAATTTCCACCACTAGACCCAAATACATCATGATAAAGAGAAAAGATCAAAGTTTTCAAGGATTTTATTTTATATGGATCCACATTCAACACCCATGGAAGTCACAGTCAAGAAATCAAATGATTAAAAAAAAAAAGAAATCAAATGATATTTCATTGGTCGAAACTGCAGCAAAAGGCACCTTCAAAGTGTTAAAGAGCAACGCTATCATTTGGAGGACTACGGTGTGCCTGACTCAAATTGTGGTATTGCCTCATGCATGGGGAAAGTGGACAGTGAATAAGAAAGAGTGGAGAAGAGTTGATGCATTTGGATTATGGTGTTGCATTTGATTGATGAATTTGCATTATGGATTTGGATTATGGTGTTGATGAAGAATACTGAAAGTACCATAGAAACAAATAAAACTGTTTGCGAAGAATGTTCCTTTGAAGCTGAAATTTCACCTTATGTACTTTGGAAACAATGTCAGGAGAGCGCAGTCCCCGAGAAGAATATCCTGCTTGGTACAATGGAGGGTCAGTAAAAAGATGAAGACCCTCAAAGGGACGGATGGAAAAAGTGGCTGCAACAGTGGACTGCCATAAAATGACAATTGTGAGGGTGGCACAGGACCAAGAAGTGCTTCTTGCTGTTGTGCACAGGGTCGTTATGAGGCAGAGCCAACTTGACAACATCTAACAACAGTGACTTCGAATGAATGTTAGAGAACCTCTCCAAAGTAGACCTGTTTCTAAGTTCATATTGAGTGCTTGGACAAATATATTTTAAAAGCATCATAGTGATGTAATGCATTGAGAGCATTAGAGAGACATACAGAACATCGCTCTTTTTCAATTCAATCTACTCTGGGCCACATGTTTCTCCCTAGGGAGGCAAATGCCATCTCAGCAGAGCACACTGTTGGCAGTCCTTAGATGCTGCTGTAAGTCAGCCTCAAGGAACTTTAAAATGAAGAGCTAAGACTGATCTCAGAGAAATAAAATGCAAAATAGACCCTATAGATTGAGAATTGTGCCTCGGGCATCTCAATCTCTTTGAGAACTGAGTGGGGGTGAAGAGGTGGTCCACCCAACACCGAATGCGGCCTTCAGTTTAGCCAGGGAAGAGGGTAGCCTCTTCTGAGGACGTGGCTCACGTGATCCTATGGGCAGGTGGAGCCCTGGGGGGCGGGGTGGGGTGCATCAAGGCATGTATAACCTTAGGGCATAAAATGTATAGTTCATTAACTCAGTGAGTAAACTCAGATGATTACTCATGTAGACCTCTGGAAGAAGAATGAACCATCAAGGATCACAAATGATGCTTTAGTCCCCTCCCTCGATCTGTGCTTTACAAATGAACTTAGTTACAGAAGGTTGTCCTGTGACAAGACTATTCACAACCTTTGTCCATGATCTGAGGGCCTTCAATAAGGGCTTAATCCATGTGGGGACTCAGTGAATGGCTTTGGGGCTTTCATTGTCATTCTGAGCCTCTGCAAACTGGACGTTCAGAATTTAAGCTCTAATACTATTCCCTCCTCTGATCTTTATTTTTATCATTTGAATTCCTGGAACATACAAGCTAATGAGCTTCTGTGTGAATTTAGCTGCCACCTCACTTAGATAGCTGCTTGTTTAAGACAAGCCTGTAAAGATACCAGGTGCCATTCTTTCTGATAGTTGGGCACCATCTGATTTCGTCACCACACTTTCCTAGAGTACCCCTATCTTCAGGGGTCTCTTCATGAAAGTATGTATCGAACAGGTCCACATAATAAGATTAAGTACAAGCTCATATAACAAATGTGTGTGTGTGTGTGTGTGTGTGTATTTTACTCTAGCAGCAGCATTATCAGGTTCTTGAAAAATAATATGAGTTGCATTCAGGGAACATTTGGTAATACTATGAATAATATCCTTCATCTAGCTTATAGTTTAGAATTGAAATACTATTGTGAAAAAGAATAGGTACATGTACAGGAAACTTCATTAAACCAAGACACATGGAACATTCCCTTATACGGGTTGAAAGTTAAGTGACTCAACACTGCTGGAGAAAACAATGGGGATTAGACACAAGGCAAACTATCTGAAAAACCTTCATTCACTAAGACAGAACGATGCCTGGAGAACGCATGCACATGATACATAGCAACGAGAACAGGAAATGGCCATCGTATGTTGGTCTTGAGTTGCCAATTCTTGGACTATCAAAAGCAAGATTTTTGCATATTCACAGACAGGGTGAATTAAAAATGGATTACTGTAGACACCATTTGGCTTAAATTTAACAACTAACTATTTGTGTTCCCTTTGACCCATTTTCAACTTATCCTAGTTTGTAATCACTTCTTCCTACTTTGATTTGAAATGAGATTTTTCTGTCTTATTTTATTGCTGTTGCTATGTTTCCCCTTTTTCTTCTTATAACATAATTTTCTTTATATGAAATCTAGGATAATTAAACTTAGATAGATAGCAACCAACCAGATTTGAAGACAAGGTCCCCAAATTATAGCAATGAATGCACAACTCTTTGATGTGTTTCAACCATCGATGTATATGATATGTGAATTATATGTCAAAGAAACAGTTTAAAGAGAGAAAAAGAAGTCTATCCCTGAGTGAATGGATATGCTAAAATATCCAATGCCTAAGGTAGTCCCGCAATAAAAATTCAAAGAGTGAAAAATGCATAAAATCAAATTCTGAGTTGGAAAAATGGAGGGTTTGACTCTGAGCCATGGAAAATTCTTTATGTCACGGGGCACCCTGGAAGCTGACCTGCTGCTTTCCTGGCCTCCAACCTACTCACTCTCCCTGCTGTTTGTTCTGCGTTGTTTTTTCAAGGCTATTTTGACTCTTTGATCAGATATGTTCCTGCTATCTGTAACACAGATCAACACAAACGAGCAACAACGACAAAAAACTCTTGTACTTCGGGAAATAATACAAAACTACAAATAACGGCTAAGTATCAAGACTCATGTCAGGAAAGTAAGAACAGCTCAGAGACATGTTATAGAAAGGAAGGAGTAGGTTGGCCCTCCAGAAGTGTGAGTTTTATATGGATGGAGAGCATCATGCAGGCACTCCAAGTGGTGATGGGAAGCTGTGGGACCAGAAAGGTATGCACATTAACAGCACTCAGGTTCTGATGGTAGAAGGATAAAAGATTGACTAGATCTTGCTGTCATAAATGCCATAAAGGGTTTTACAGTGTCTTGAAGCAGAAGCCTAAGAAAGTGGATCTAGTAATAGTGCTGAAAGGAGTTCTGGTGGCGTAGAGGGTTGTGCTTTGCGATACTAACCACAAGGTCAGCAGTTCAAACCCACCAACTGCTCCTCCAAAGAAAGATGAATCTGTCTGTTCCTATAAAGATCAGTAGTCTCCAAAACCCAAATAGGCGGTTCTACTCCATCATATAAGGTCACTCTGAGTCAGGATTAGCTTAATAATGCTGGGCTAGGTTGGAAAAAAGAGTGAAAAAAACAACAGTTAAACCATGAATATTGTGAAAAGAGATACTGGGTCTTTACTTCTCCCAAAAAGCTGATTGCCATTCAATCAATGACGACTCATCGTGACCCTATAAGCCAGGGTAGAACTACTCCCTGTGTGTTTCTGGTACTGGAACTCTTTATGGGAATAAAAAGCCTCTTCTTTTTCCTGAGAAGCAGCTGGTAGCTTCAAACTGTTGACCTTGCAGTTAGCAGCCCCACTTGTAACCACTATGCTACTAGGGTTCCTTGAGTCTTTGCTTTCCCCTTCAACTCTCTAAACTAAGCCTCCTAAGTTCAAGTAAGGAGTCTGTTGATACAAGGGTTAAGTGCTTACTTTCTACTCCAAAGGCATGAGGTGTAAACTCTTGCTGTTTCCATAGAGATGTAGACTGTTTTCATAGAGATGTAGACTCTTCGTACATGGCAATGAGTTTGGTTGAGTTAGGTTCGTGGCAAGTTCTATTTTGTCTTTCTAAACCCCAAAAGAAAAACCCACTGCCAATCAGTCAATGCCAATTCAAAGCAACCCTCACGGTCAGGGTAGGCCTGTCCCCGTGGGTTTCCCACGCTGTCATCTTACTGGAGCACATGGTCCCCCTTTTCTATGGGTCAGCGGATGGGCTCAAATTCCTAACTCTTACTCAGCAGTGGAACATTTCAACCCCTGTGCCTCCAGCACTCCTCTATGTCCACTTCGCTTCATTGCCATCAAGTCGATTCCAACTCAAAGTGCCCTCATAAGACAGGCTGGAACTGTCCGTGGAGGTTTCCAAGGCTGGGACTCTCTACAGGAGCAGGAAGCTTCATGTTCCTCCCACAGAGCAGCTGGCGATTTCAAACTGCTGCCCTTGTGATTCACAGCCCAATGCACAACGACTGTACAACCAGGCTCTCTTAGTCCATCACATTTTACTGAGATACTGTTATTCACACATTACCTCTTGTCATGATCTCAACCTGGGAAACTGAACCAGCCCGCAAGTCGATTCTGACAAGACAGACGAGAACTGCTCCAGTACATTTCTGTGGCTATAATTCTTCATGGATGCAGACAGCCTCATCTTTCTCCAGCGAAGCAGCTGAGGGGTTTGAACTGCTGACCTTGCAGTTAGCAGCCCGATGCCTAACCCACTACACCAACAGAGATAGTTCGTGGGGAAGTGGAATGATAATATAATGGGCCTTTTTGAAAAAAAAAAAAAACTTTTGAAGTTTCATAATTTATGGCAAAAAAAAGTCATGAGGCCCCTGTTAAGTGACCTGCCCAAGGTCATATAGCTGACTAGGGGCAAAACCGGGCATTTGAATTCAGGCCTGTTTGGGCTACAGGTCTGCAGTCTTGTGTGTGTATGGGTGCCTCTGTGTGGGGACAGTGTCTTTGCCATCTGGATAAATTAGAAAATGTGATTTCTTAGAAGAGGCATCACAAATCAATTTTGAGATTTGACACTTACTTGTTGCTGAATGGTTTTAGATGATCATTGCATTTAATCCAGGCCACCTGTGCTCTCAATGAGCATGCACTAAGCTTAGTAAAATCAGCAAAAGCCAGATACGATTGAAACTAGTCAAAGAGGAAAAGCTCGAACATTCCCCCACAAAAACAAGCACTGGAGGAGTGGTCAGAACATGGATTAAACCCCTGGTGAGTCAGCCCCCTCTGTCCCAGGGCCAGGACTGGGAGGCTCCTTGCTGTCCTGCAGGATGCGTTGAAAAATGGATGGTTGCCGGCAGTAAATTTAGCACCCCAGCTTTTGATCTCCCTTAGGATCCATTGAAATCTAGTCTACTTTTAAAAAAACGGTTTCTGCTTTCTTTTCGATTGAGGTTTCATCTGTTTTACTTTGTTATTCTGATTGGTTAAATGTCCTTCTCTCTATGAAATCCAGGAGAGGCAAATCTATAGAGACAGTAGCTGGATTAATGGTTCCTTGGGGATATGAAGGGGAGGTTGAGGGAAAATGGTGATGATTGTACAACTCTTCTTGATGTATTGAGTGATATGATACGTGAATTATATGTCAATGGAACTGTTGGTGGGGGGCGGGAAGGAGTTAGACTGCATCCTGTCAGCAAAGAAAATGTGTGAGACCTGGAACAACACGACAGCCCCATGGAGCCCCAGTGATCCCAGGCTTCACTATATGTGCTAAGTGAACTTCTTAAATTCTCAATGTGAAGGGGAGTCTGCATTAATTAGCATTCAAATAAAACTCCCTGCCATGGAGTCATTTCTGACTCCTAGTGAGCCTCTAGGACAGGCTAGAGCCACCCCTGTGGGTCTCCACGACTGTGGCTCTTTACGGGAGTAGAAAGCCCCTTCTTCCTCCCTCTCAGGAGCTGGTGGTTCTGAACCGCTGGCCTGGAGTTTAGCAGCCCAATGCATAACCCCTCTGCCACCAGGGCGCCTATTAATTAACAGAGTAAACTAAATTGGATTAGTAGTTCAGACCAGATAGCGTTTATTATTTTCTATGTGAATAAAGTCCAGGAGTGACCAGTTTAGTACTGTAACGATATCAGTTCTGGGTCTCCCAGGATGCACACTACTAAATTGCTGCTCCCCAATCCTTAGCATGAAGCTGTCATCTCGCAGCCATCTTTTGAGCTGAGAGGGTACTGAAGCTCGAAGCTCCATTCAGTCCAAGTCTCAAGTAAACAGCTATGCAAGGAAATCTATGCCATAAGAAATGCTTTGCATTCACATCCCTCCCAACAGACTGCATTGAGCAGGAGCTGGTGGTTGTAAGTGTGTCTTATTCTAGGTTGTAAGTGTGTCTTTCTAGCAGCCATGTGTTCAGAAAGGGGGAGTGGTTTCTGGGAAGGCAACTAACAGTCTGTGCTACTCATAAACAAAATCAGCCAGAAAGCCAGCAATGAATTTAAATCTAGAGGGCACTCCAGGATTTGATTTGCCTGCCGGGAAGGCAAAACTGAGCCACATTTTCCCACAGGCCAGACAAGGCAAAGGCTTGAAATGTATTTAAGCATTGTTATGCATTTGTTCTTGTTTTATTTGTTTTTTCAAATGATCTTTTGGTATTTTAATAAAATGTGCATTCCCATTTTGTAAACTTAATCTCCTGAATCCTGTAAAATGTTGCTTTAATTATGTTTTCAATACAAACTGTTGGAATAGTGAGGACAACATATCCAGTGTGAAAAGTGAATTTGTAAGAGTCAGAAATGCTGATGGTGAATCTGGATACTCAACAGTACAAAGGTGCTGCTCTCCTCATCAGACTTGATCGGAAAACATACATATGGGTTAGCAGACAGACCTGGAAAATCTATTGGGTTTTTGTTGGGGTTTTTTTTCTTTTTGTTTCAACCTATATCTAGCTATATAAGACAGGCAGGATGAACAATCCCCAGGAGAAAACAACGAGACCCACGGTTCTGGTTCCGGGGGGACCTTGGAGAGGATGGGGAGGGAAGGGGGAGTTGGGAGCCAACAAAATCAGGGATAAGAACAACAAGAGATCTAAATCTGATAGTAAGGAGGGAGTATAATGCCTGGTAGGGTTTGATCAGGTGCAATGTACCCAAGAGGAATTACTGAGAGCCAAGTGGATAGTGGAATAGGAGGAAAGTAAAGGAAATAGAGGAAAGAAAGAGGAGGCAAAGGCTATTTATAGAGGTATACCTATTGGTATGTATGTATGTATGCAAATATATTAATTTATAATGAAAGGAATAGGGGCCAATGTACATATATTTATATGTTAAGTATTAAGATAGCAGATAGGCTTTGGGCCTTTACTCAAGGCCTCCCTTTACACAAGAGCACTTTGTTCTAATAACCTGGCAACTCTTTGATACTCACCTTCCTCACAGGATCGCTGAAGACAAAAGGGGTGCATAAGCAAATGTGTTGAAGAAAGCAGATGGTGCCCGGCTATCAAAAGATGTAGCATATAGGGTCTTAAAGGCTTAGAGTTAAACAAGCAGTCATCTAGCCGGGAAGCAAATAAACCCACATGGAAGCAGCACACCAGCCTATATGATCATGATGTGTCAATGGGAGCAGGTATCAGGTATCAAAAGATCCCAAACAAACAATTATATCAATATGAAAGAAGGGGGGTGGAGTGGAGACCCAAAGCCCATCTGTAGATGATTGGCACCCCCAACAGAGGGGTTACAAGTAAGGGACAAGTGCAGTATAGCTCTGACAAAACACACATCCCTCTCGTTTCTGAATGCTTCCCCCAGCCCCACTACCATGACCCAGCTCTACCTTACAAACCTGGCTAGACCGAAGTACACACATTGGTACAGATAAGAGCTCTGGACACATGGAATTCAAGACAGATGAAACCCTGAGAAACAGGAGTGGGAGTAGTGATATCATGAAGGTAGGAGGATGGTGGGGGTAAGGGGCAGAGGAAGAAAGGGGGAACCCATCACAAAATTGGATATATAGCCACCCCTGGGGGGATGAATAACAGAAAGGTGGGTGAAGGAATACAACAGACAGTGTAAGACACGAAATAACAATAATAATAATATATCATTGATCAAGGATTCATGAGAGTGGGAGAGCGGGGGAGGGAGGGGGAAAAAAGAGGAGCTGATACCAAGGGCTCAAGCAGAAAAAATTTATTTTGGAAATGTTGATGGCAACATATGTACAAGTGTGCTTTCTACTATTGAATGATGGATCGTTACAAGATTTGTTAGAGCTCCACCCCCAAAAAACATAATTAAAAACAAAAAAGGGCTGTTCTTACACAAATAACCATCAACCTGCGGCTTTACCTAGAGAACTCACTTGTCCACAGCACTAAGCTGTATATCCAGACTTGCAGGGTGAAAGTGGTAGGATATTTCTAAGCTTGCTTCCCTAGGGGCAGCAGAAGAGCCTTTTACTGGTGAAATGGAATCTTCCACACCCTTTGTTTTATTTCTAAATGGACCCCTAATGGTTTGGAGTTAGTGACAGCCTTGGAAACTTGTCAAGAAGGTCAGAGTTGAAGCGTCATTCAAGCAATTCTGATTTAGTGAACTCACAAGCAAAGATGTAGCCAGGCCAACAAGTCCCCGATTACATGCATTTAGAGCTAGTTCTCATACATGAAACAGTCTCTTCACTGTAATTCCAACATTTATGATAATATCGGAAATAAATCTTTTAAACGCAGAATTTCAGAGACCTACCATTTTTAATACTTTCCAAACAACACAAGAGCCTCCTCAACTTATGCTAACATTGAAGAACCATTGTCAGACAGCTCAGAATTTAGGGAAGCAATTAGTTCACCTCTAAGTTAAAAAAAACAAACAAAATAGTGACCTATTTTTAGAAAGCAGGAGTTCAGTGTCTTAGCGTCGGGAAATAAACACCATCATCATTCCTTCCATTTCAATGAGCACAGCTGTCTGGTGGGATGTAAACATCCCCTTGTGCTGTTGTGATTCCAAACACCACAATGGTGGGCTGGTGTGTGAGAACCAGGAAACGGGGCTGACGGCAAACCGCACAGAGCCCGTCCGTTCTCATTATCTCATCCCCTGGGCACACCCCCCCCCCCGACACACACCTTGTTAAGTCACCCCTGTCATTGATCCAGGTTTCTATTGGAAGTTCACAGGGGGGTAGAGGATTCGTATTTGCGAACACCCGAAGTGTGGTCTGGAATGCACGTGTACATAGTTCCACCTCTTTCCATGTCCATCTCCAGTTGGCCGGACCCCTCTGTGTGCAGTTAGGTCAATGTAACATCTGACAGGAGAGAACACATGTTCTAACCTGTACAAAGAGGCACTGGTGGGTGAGTGCTGCCTTCCGCGCTGGAGACCTGGGCTCAATTTCTGTCCAGTGATCTCATGTTTAGCCACCACCTGCCTGGCTTATGAATTCCTGTGCTGCTGAACAGATTTCAGCTTCCAGGCTAAGGTGAACGAGGGAATACGGCCAATAGATCGACTTCCAAAAGTTCCCCCACCCCAAATTCACTGCCATAAACCCCAGAATCTATGTCAGGCGTTTGAGTCTGTAAATCTTTCCAGGAGCAGATAACCTCATCTTTCTCCTGCTGGCTGCCTGGTGCCGTGAATTGCTGCCAACCTCCAGGTTAGCAGTCCAGCATTTACCTAACAGTGCTGCCACCAGGGCTTTGAATGGCCTGCATTTGCTGCCCTGGCACAGAGAGTCCCTGTGGACAGACTAGCACTGCCTGTGTGGGTTTCCGAGACTGGAAACCAGCCCTTTGAAGCCCAACGGGCAGCATCTTTCACTGATGGGTCACGTATGGGCTCTGATGGCTGACCTTGTGCTCAGCAACCCAGCTCTTAACCCTCGGTGCCACCAGGACACCTTTAGCCAATGAAAACCTCCTGGGTCACCAGAGTCTGGCTTGTAACCCAACAGGCGGGCGGTGGAGGACGGAGCAGCTTTTAATCCTTTTGTGCACCGGGTCACCCTGAGTCAAGGCCAGTGCACCAGCAGCTAACCACACAGACTTATTCCAGTGTCAGCAAAACCCCTCACAAAGACCAGTGCAACTGCACCTCACCTTTCTCCTACACGACACGAAGGATAAGTTCCCGCCGTAAACAAAGCGCTCCACACTTCTAGACCAAGGTGCAGACCTGTGTTCTTCTTACCCCCGTCATGGCCTCTTGACTACGCTTCGCCATCCCCACCCCCGCTGCACTGTCATCTGGGAATTCCTAGCAGGGACCTGTGGATCAAGACAAGCCAACAGACGTGTTGTATGAGACCCTCATGCTAGGTCCAAATGCATTGGAGCCAACATCGAACCAGCAGGAGATTTTCAGAAACGTGCACACACAATGAAATTTGAAAACTGTGGCCCGAGATACCCTTTAAGTCTAGAACAAAACCAACCCCTGGGGATCACCTTTCAGCCAAACAATAGACAAGCCTATAAAGTAAACAGTAACACCCGTGAGAAATGTGCGCCTCAGAACAATCAACCCAACCAGACCAAAGGGACAATGTTTGCCCACATACAAAGCTCAAAAGACAGAATGGGGCCAGAGAGAAGGACAAGTTGGAAACAGGGTACCCAGGGAGGAAGCAGGGAGAGTGCTGTTACCACAATGAATGACCCTAAACAAAATCTATATAATTTATTGAATGGGAAACTAGTTTGCTTCCTAAACTTTCCCCAAAACCACAATTTTTAAAAATTAATTGACTTTTTAATGCAAATTATTGGGAAACGTTGGTGGTACCGGCTTGTTTTCCTTCATGGCGACCACCGGCTGAGGAAAGTGGTGTCCCCTCACAGGGGACTGCCCTCTCCACCTGCCCAGCCCTCACTACTCTCCCTGGTTTGGGGACTCTGAGGGCAAGGGTCAATTGTCTCTTAACCTGTTGCTTACACAGTGGACTCTCATGTATTCGGAGCATTTTTCTATATTATCCATCAGTTCTGGAAACAGACTCTACCTGGGTTCACACCCTCGAGCTAGCCTGCCTGATCGCAGGTTTGAGAGGTTTGACCTCATCTCCTTGGGCCTCAATGGCCTCATGGGTGAGATGAGAGACAGCTTCTATTTTATGGGTCCTTATTTTAAGAGCTCTTAGAACAGTAGTTGACACACAGTAAAAGTACATTTAATCTTAGACCGCTTTTTTAACTTTTGTGTTAGGAATCAGGTAAAGGTTGACAGGGCACATCAATTTTCCATTCGACATTTTGCTTCTTCTCATTGGTTACAGTGCCCAGAATGGGAACTCACATCCCATTTGCTTCCTAACTTTCCTCTCGTCCTCTTTATTTCCTAACTCGTCTGATCGCTGTCCTTGGGCCAATGCTGCCCTTTTGGTCTCAATTGGTTGACTATTCTAAGGCGCAGCTACCTCCCTAGTAGACTGTCCTGTTATAGACAGATCCAGCTATTGTGTGGCTGGGAAGTGAGCTATGGGATTGAGTTCATTTCAGGGCCAGAAGGATGACTAAGACATCCCACTACTCTGTCCAACCAGTAAAACTAGTGGGTTTATGACTTTGAGTTTTATTCTATGTTTTTCCCTGCCTCTATCGGTGTCCTCCTAGTCTGATGCCTTTCAGAGCAGTTGGTAGCGGTGGCTGGGCACCATCTATTTCTGCTCATCTCAGGCTGGTAGAGACGGATGTTTGCATGGTCCAGGAGTTCACTGGACTGATCGTTACCCTGTGTCTTTCATTTTCTTTACCCTTCCTTCCTCTGGACAGGGAAACACTCGTAGTTGCACCTTAGATGGCTCCTCATGAGCTTTTAAGACCCCAGGCACTACTGGCCAAAGTAGAATGTAGACCACTGCCTTTAGGCACTATGTCAAAGCCAACTGACCTGGGCATCTGATCGTCCAGGCCCAGTGACCAATTCCCTCAAAGCGTTTCATTATATCAAGTAAAGTTTCGTAACTTTGTTGCCCACATGCGCCACTACATTCCCAAGCATATTTTCAGCAAAGGTAAATACTCATGTACAAATGTCCCCTGTCAAGCATATATGTGGGGCTATTTCCCCTCTCTCTCCCAAATCCATTCAGCCTACGTGTTGATGTTAGCTTGTTAAAATACAAGTCTATATTGAAGCTGGGGGGGGGGGGCTAATACACCAAAAGAGCTATACTGAAAAAGAGACCATTTCTTTGTAGACTTATTAAAACTCACTCCAATGTGTTTGATAGGCAAAGCTACAGGTACCACCGTTCATTGACTGCCTGTCTGCACCCTCGAACCAGCTCCCAAAGAGTCAATTCTGCCTCCTGGCGATCTCATGTACTTCAGAATGGAACTGTGCCTAGAGAGGTTGCCTGTATTTCAAAAGTGGGTCACCAAGCCTTCCAACCCCCAACTTTCCAGGGTGTACCACCCGGGACTACAGCTGGTCTTTGCATTGTTGCTTTCTGTGGAGTCCAGTCTGATTCATGGCGACCTCCCTGAGCTCCCTGGTGATGAGTTGATCCGCTCCTTGGGATTCCCAAGGCTATGGCCTTTTAGGAGCCAGTCGCCAGGCCAGTCTTTTGAGGCATCTCTGCGTGGGTTTAAACCATATCCTCTGACTCCTTAAGCAATGAATAGCTTTCCCCACCAACTCAGTGGCACGGATTTTGACAATGAGACTACCAAGGACTTCATCAGGCGCCGACAGGTAGGTACAAGACAAGAGAGCTCTGTGCCGGTCTCTCCTCACTGCCTAACTTGTCAGTTCTTTTCGGGTGAATTTTCCTAAAGCAAAGCTCTACTCATTTTCCTGGCTCTCCTTTAGTGATGAACCTCCGCCTTGAAGGTGCTCTTTTATTGGCCCATCATAACCCTTCATTTCAAACTCAAGTGCCATTAAATCAAGTAGGACTCATAGTGGCCCTATGGCCAGTACAGAACTGCTGCCTTGGGGTTTCTGAGACCTCACCTCTCTGTGGGATTAGACAGCCTCATCTTTCTCCCATGGAGGAGCTGGTGGGTTTGAACCACTGATCTTGTTAGCAGCTCAGTGTGTAACCTACTGCATCACCATGCACTGCCATACCATACTCACTGCGTCTCTGTCCCCTTTCCAGGCTGTTGGCGCTCTCTGAAATGCTCTTTCACCCCATACATAGTGTGTTCATCCACTGGTCCAAGTTTACTTCAAAAGGCACTAATCACCAATCATAGTAAAATGCATCCTGCATGGATGAATTAAAATAATAAAGGACAAAGTTATATTTTGTTCCTGTTAAAGCTATATTCTGGGTTTTGAGATAACATGGCATCAGGCCAATAATTTGACATAGCTGTGCCAAGCTGCTCAGGAAAGCTATAGGAAAGACCCCGGAGAGGTTGAAGGGCAGGAGCTGGGAATAGACGACAAGGTGGAGGCTATCATGGAAATGCATCACGGGGTATTGAAGACTAGGGTCACCTTGGAGTGACTGGAACGGGGAGACATTTTCAGTCTTCCAGCCCAGTAGAGCTGGACACAGAAAGGCAAGGCCGTTGAGCCGGATGGAGTAACGCTGTCCCTCCCTCTCTCTGAAGCCAGATCAGGAACTCCAGGGATGAGACGGTGGAGCCGACCTGGGACATCCTTTTCCGACATTCTACATACAGCTTGAGAAGTTGGAAACCTCTACAAGATGAGGACTTGTCAGGGGGTAAATTCCTAAAATTGACACAGTGAAAAGAAACAACACAAAAAGAAGGAGATCACAGCGTGGAATAAATTGAGATGGCTGACAACAAAATGCTACCCTCTCCCCGGAAATAAAAATGAAAACGGTGTAGAAGCTGCTGATGTAGACTACATCAAAAAATTTAATATTGCGTTTTTCCCCGGCCCTCATTTGAATTTTATTTCATTTTTTTCTACAATTACTTTTGTCACATTAAAATATAAATACCACAATTAACTTTTAAAACTTTTAAAAATACAAACTAAGATGCCATTTTACACAGTACATTAAAGAGCCCTGGTAGTCAGCTGTTACCCTGTAGTCAGGCTGCTAACCTGAGGTCAGTAGTTTGAAACCAGCAGCCACTCCACTGGAGGAAGATGAGGCTTTCTACTCCCGGAAAGAGTAACAGCTCCAGAAGCCCACAGGGGCAGTTCTGCCCTGTCCTATAGGGTCGCTGTGACTCAGAATTGACTCAATGGCAGTGAGTTTGGTTTGTTTATTTTTTACTAAATATTGAATAACATAGTAAGTAACTTATTAATGCCTCATTTATTCTTCACGTGAGCCCATTAACATTTGAGAAACTGAGTTTCAGAAAAATTAAAGCACTGGCTTCAGGTCCCAGTGCTCAGGAAAGATAGAGGCCAAGGCTTACCCAGACCTCTGTTTCCATAGCTTCAACCTGCTGACCGCACAATCCTGCAGGCGGTGCTAGGCGACACTGCTCTGTGTTGCTGAAGGAAGAAGATGCTTCCAAGAAAACAAGGATTTAACACCTGTCAAGGGTTGTAACAATGTTCACATTCTATGCAAGTACTACTTCTAGGAATATACTTGTATGCTGAGGAAATATCTGAAATTTACTCAGAGATTTATGAACAAGGATGTTCACACACTCTTAGATATTATAGTAGGAGACTAAACAATTATGCATCAAAGAAAGGAAATCGTCTCCGTTTAAAATTGCCTTTAAAACTTCAGGACAAGATCATAAGTAAAAGAAACATGATGTGAAAATATATTTCATCTAACTATTTTATAAACATACTAACATCTGTTATGTATGCATAGGAAATGACCTGGGGGTAAAGAATACAATTGTTATCATGAGGAGATTAGAGATTTTTTATATTTTTTTCTGTGCTTTCAGATATTTGTTTAGTTTCTAGGATATATAAGCAAACTTTAAAGCACCCCATATGAAAACTATGAATGTCAATAATATACAAAATTAATTTAACTCACAGAGGCCACCGATTTAAAACATATTCATATTAAAATTAAATTGGAAACCATGTGATTTGAGGCAACTGTCTGTTGATATGGAACTCCACTGACTGGAAAACTAGAGTGTCATTATTCCTCGCGATATTATTCAAGGGTAGTTATTGGTTTAAAAAAATGACTCTCAAAAAAAAAAAGAAAAAAAAATGACTCTCAGGCATTGCAAGACCCTGAATGCCTTCTAAGCCACCAAGGAAAGATTGCATTACGCTCCGTTGTTAAGACTGTTTCACTGTGCTGAATTCTCTGAAAATTGGCCAGCCTACATTTGGCAGGTACAGGGACTCTCTGTCAATCAGACTGTCTCTTAACCCAGATGCTTAATTCCCTGATGTTTTAACTAAACTGGAGTACATTTGATATTAATCCAACTTCTTTCAGAAGCTGGGGAGTATGAGACTCCTGTGGGGTTTGTACACCAGCCATGGTGTAGTTGATTCTGACTCTCTGCTTAACCTGCTGCCTGGTGATGAGAGTTGCGAAAAGAGAGGCCTTGGGGAACTGGCGAAAGAGAAAGAGACCCTGCAGGCGCCCCAAAAGGACCTGGAAAGGACCCCGCCCACAGATTGGGATGCGGAAACTGTCAGGCTCTGTTAGCCAAGGGACATGAAGGAAAACGTCAGCATGGTGCTGAACAGCGGGTGAGAAGCCAGGAGAATTTGGACTAGAGCGGTCTTCATAGCCAGTTCTGCTCTGGGACCGGTGCTGACTCTCTTCGGGGACGGTGGCAGCGGGGCTGTTTTTCGCGGTGTTCCCTGGCAGAAATACCACACCCTGCCGTCCAGGGAAGCCCAAACAGCCACTGCAGCAGTGGTTTCAGGTCTGGGATTAGCGTCCTGAGCAAAGATCACCGTGCGTGCTGCTTCGGGTTTTCGGAAATCGTGTGGCTGCTGTTCTGGAAGGAAGGGCAGGAAAGGGCTGTGCGGACTGACCCACAGACTAGCTGCTGGCAGGCGGGAAGTGCGGGGTGAGGGTGGTGGTCACTGCCCTGCTGTCTTCCTGAGAGCAGCAAGAGGCACCGTCAGGGTGGTTAGCGTACCGCTGCTTGTGCACTTCGGGAAGACCCTGGGCAGGGCGAATGGTTGTGCTCAGCTGCTGGCCAAAAGGTTCAAGTTCGAGTTCACCCAGAAATAACGCCCGATGACGCAAGCAAGAGGTGCGCTTGACTCAACTAAAGTGTCTGCCTTGCGCATTTCGCTCTTTTCAGATCCATGTAGATTGAGATCAAATTGACAATAGCCCTTGAAAGATTCAGTCGACACCTTGACCGGGAGGACGATGAGTGTATGTTCGAAGGAGGATGAGAACAGCTTGCACAACTCAAAACTATCCTCCACGTCACGGATTCACACTTAGAGACCCCATTGAGTTGGTGTATGCTTTGTTGTGTATAATCTCAACAACAAAATTAACTTTAAAAAAAGAATCTCAGGAAGCACAGTTATACCCTGATCCACATGACCTTGACCTAAGTCAGAGGAGATTCCACGGTGCTGGGTGGGCACTTCCGATCTGCCAATACACTGATCACAGTTGAACTTTGAAGGTTGTACTTTGTCCCCAGCAATAATTAGCATTGTACCAGAGACTGGTGGCATTGTGGCTTCTCTTTGGGCGGCCAACCTCAAAGTCAGCAGTGTTAAACCACCTGCACCTCCAAGGGAGAAAGAGGGGATTTTCTACTGCTGTAAAAGAATTCCAGGCTCAGAGACCCACAGGGGCAGTTCTGTCCTATCCTGTAGGGTCACTTAGGACTTGGCAGTGAGTGTGGTTTGGGTTTTGATCCAATCTGGTAGCCACTAGGCACGGGTGGCAAGTTAAATTTAAACCAACTAAAATGAAATAGAGTAACCCAATTCCATTCCCCAGGCCTGTGAGCCACACTTCAAGGCTCAACAGCTACATGTGTTTGATCAGACACATGTATCAGCGAGTACAGTTATAGAACAACATTTCCACCATGGCAGAAATCTCCAATGAGCATTACTGAATTTGCTAGGAGCTTTTTCTATTGAAGCCAACAATAATATATAATGAAGTGCCATGCCAGACACCAATCTTTAGACAAGCTGTAAGAGCCCCTAGGAATGGTAAGCTTGCAGCTACCTGCGTTAAGCGATGAGCCCTGGGCCTCCAGGTGTAACAACTTGTCTTCCTCTGCTGGGGGGGACGCTTCAACAGGAAGAGTTCTGAGAATCTCTGAGTGAGTGGGTTAGCACCGCAAACATTGTACCAGCATCCTTCATAGCTTGCTTATTGGCTTTAGGATGCAAATGAAAGAATTTGAGGTCAAGATCATTCGATTGGGCTCCCTCCGCTCCTAAGCAGATCCTTGATGCTACGAAAAAAGTTAGCTTTTCTCAGACAAAAATAGAACTGTACACTTTTGTTCCTACCCCGGGTCTCTAAGACCCAGCCACTCTTGCCCTCTCAGGCTTTGGCTGAAAGAACCAACGGCCATAGACTCACCAGCTTGAACAAGGGGCAAATGCCACAGACGAACGGGCTCTTCCCAAAGTAATTTTAGCATTTATTAGTCATTGTGTGCTCTAGAATGCGTGTTGTCCCTAAGGACCTCCTGCTTCCTGCGGTGAAGCCCTAACCTCCACCCCACCTCGGTGAGACTCCTGCAGCACAAGACAATGCTCCGCGGCCGGCAATCGACGATATCTTCGGTACAATTCCCCAAGCTTTGGAAGCACAACACAAAGCAAACGGACTGCAAGTCAAACCTTGTAAAATAATTCAGACATTTTGTAACGTTGTTCTGCTTACATACAAATTCCCACAAGAAGGGAAGTACCTTTAAAATAAGGACTATTCAATGCTAGTACAGGATTTCCCCTTGTTGTTGATAATTTCCTCCTAGCAGAAGACACGACGCAGTCCAAAGCAAATTCAAAGGGGGTGTCCAGAGACAACTGGGCATGGACATTCTAAGGGGAACATTGTTCAATCTAATTGATGTTTTCCTTGAAAAGCAATCGAGGGAGTGCAGCTATTTTTATCCAGAACAGAATAGGTCCTCCCCACCCCCCCACCCCCACATAAACTTATCATCCCTGTACCCGCAACAGGTTTATATATAGGTCAGCGTCACAATGCGTACCCTTCTGAAGCAGTGTTTCCACGCAATATGTTGTAAACAATGGGCAGTCTTAAAGGTCAAAGAGGCCAAACTCTGTTCTCACTCAGCAGGCCAGCTTTGCCAACCTTAGAATTTTGAATTGGGAAAATTCTCCTTCAAGGTGGTCTATCTTCTCAACAGGTATAGTACGGGGGGAAGCACCTTCAGATGGCCGTGTAGAGATCTTCCTCCTTGTGAGGACAATGGCACGAATCCATTTGCATCACCTGAAGAGACCAGTGCTCCCAGTTACACATGGTCAAGCACTCTCAGCAGACAATTAACCTTGGCTCTTACATATACAACGGCAGTAACTCAGTAAGCACATTTTGGCAGGACATTTCTCCAATTTCCTCCCTTCAGTCAGAGAGGCACAACTCAAGCCTCTCAGTTTGGCATGACTTTCCAGAAGTAACCAAGGTTATCCTTCGGTCTACTCCTTCAAACAGAGCCCCAGGGAGCAGGCCGTTCACGCTTTTGGTGGAATTCGAATAAAAGCCGTGGTGGGGAAAAACACAATGCCCTAGAAAGGGAAAAAAAATGCAGCAAAATAATAATAGGCATTGGCTCAGTGGTACATCATCGCAGAGACCGAAAATCCAACAGGAGAAATTCTTCAAGTAAATGAAATTCAGGGCCCTGCAGTAACCAGATAAAGAATATTTTCAAATGAATAAACAAGAATGAACAAGCCCTCTTCAGAGACATGCTGCAAGATGGGTGGGTGGTGAAGACATGCTGAGCGAAATAAGTCAGACCCCAAAGGACCATGACGATATGATCCCACTTACATGAAACATCTCAAAACTGAACTCAGGTCAATTCCAAGTCAGAGTGCCCCTGTGGGTTTCCCAGGCCTCTGGCTAGCAGCTCAGCAGGTTACCACCAGGGCTCCCTGTTAGGAGATGTCTAGGACGCCCCAAAGCAGGAGACCCAACTTTATGAGTATTAAAAGGTATATAGGAGGTGGCAAGGAGCAGATATTTCTTAAGGGGTTCGGAGTGCCTACTAAGCATGATTTAGAAATCTGGAATCTTAATGTGAATGGGACGACGACTAGGGGGCATAATTAAAGTCACTGAATTACATACGTAGGAAATGATTCAAACGGCAAGTGGTTGGATAAATATATATGGCCGGCACTTCATCTGTTAAGTATAAGTGGTCCATCGGGTTGAATTTTGAGTAAAAGCCCCGCAGGAGCCCTGTGGGCAGTGGGTAAGCACTGGGTTGCGATCGGAAGTTCGAAAGCACCAGCCTAGCAGTAGAAGGAAGGCACTTTCTACGCCCATAAGCAGTCTCAGAAACCCGCAGGGACATTTCCACCCTGCCCCATGGGTCGCTATATGAGTCGGCATCCACTCGATGGCAGAGACTTCCATGCCCAAGCCTGTGTGAGGGCCCTGAAATCTGTTCGGACCACCCCTGATGTTGTCCTGTCTTCCTCGCCTCGGAAAAGGCCGGGCCCTTCAGCGACAGTTAAGCCGTGCGTGGTGAGGAATGGCGTCCCTTACGCTTCCGTAAGTCCCAGGATGATGGGGAAGGCTGACCATAAACACATGCCAGTGAAAAAGTTTGAGTTGTGATTTGGCCCAGTGTTCTCCATTGTTTGGGAACCTGGGGCTTTTCTTAGTTGGGTGTGGGTTGGCTTTATAGTGAGCTTCTTTGCTGTGGCCTGCGCTGAGAAACAAGCTTTCTGTGTGTTTTTATCTTGGTGCATTGAGCGTCCTTGGCGTCCTCCTCCCCCCTCCCACCCTCTCCAGAGGGGACGAGGTGAGTATTGTTGTGTTTTGTTCCAACACTACAAATAATAGAAGCAATGATATTGTTTGTACTGGGTGCACCTGCTTCCCTAAACCAGGGTGAGGTAGGGTTTTTGTTTGTTTCATTTATTTTTCTCCTCCCCATCCCCATTGTCCTTTTATCTTGGCTGCATGTGCTGTGTTCTTTGGTGGGAATTTAAGTGGCTCTTGCTTTCTATGGGAACTTCCCATCCCAGGGAATTCAGCGATGCTCCCCAGGGGCCCCCAAAGACTATTGTTGTTGCTCCCACCCTGCTGCGCCCCCAGCCCTCACCCCACCACACAAGCATGCACCCAACTCCCTGCAAGACCGCTGTTCAAGGAAGAGAAGAATGTGATCCCCAAAAGTTTCCTCTGAACATGTACATGTTTTCATGTATGTGTGCCCGCGTGCACATGCATGTGCACGGGAGTGGATTTTTACACATGTCTGTGCATGTTTCCCAAAGGGGAAAAACAGAAGCCTGCATGGTCTAGCTCTCTGCGTCTGTTTAGTCCTGAAGGCAATACGCGCAAGTGGAAGTGCAACCATTTCCCTCTCACTGCCTTTGCTGCTCTCCGATGACAAGGCAGTGCTCTCCGCTTTGTCCCCTGTCCATCTTCCTCCAGGGCAAGACTCCATCCAGTCACTAGACAGCATGTACCACCAAACTCCCAGAACTGGGTACACTGATTGGAAGGGAAGGTGGCTGGCCCATCGAGTTCCTTTCTTGTGAGTCCCTGGGAGACACATCAATACCCTGCTTCTTCTTAGCACCCTCGTCCCCCAGCAAAGAACCTCATACAGAAGCTGTGTGCAGCAGCTGTTTGTAGCGTGACCGTCGAGTAATGTGACTGCATAAGCCAGTGGGCATCTATCTCTTGGATAAGGATTTTGTCACCTGGCTAAACCTACCTGCAAGGAAAGGTATATGTGCTCTTAGTCGGACGCAATATTGAACCAGTACCCTAGTGTAGTGCCAAGGCCAAAACACAGGAGGAGGGGATTGATAATGTTATCAAGTGGCAATCTTGCTACACTCCATCACCCTTGAGTCTGGTTGGCATTCTAAGGAAACGGTTTCACTTTCTAACCATCTTTCACTTTATTGGGATTAATAAAAGTTTCCAGATTCTAAAGATCTTTCCACTAGTCCTTGGCAAACCAAGAGAAGCATGACTGGTGGGGCAGGGGGGTAGGCTAGAGAGGAGACAAGTGTTCACTAGGCTAGAGAAAGATAATATTCCACAAGAGGGTGAAGAGGGAAAAAAGAAGGGGACAAGACAAGCTTTTGGGAGGTTTGATAAATTGTTGAATACAAAAACAATGATCTGAAATGTAAGCCTCCACCTAATTCATAGTAGAAAGTTTTAAATTTCTTTAATTAAAAATTAAAAAGTGAAGGGGAAGAAAGATAATATATTTTTCAAATACTAAAATCATTTATAATAAAATCGATTTGACTTAAAGGGCTTTACTTTGTGGTGGTATACAGATACACATACACATACATATACATGTCTGTGTCCATGCACTTATATATATACCCATACATATGCTTATGTATGCACATATATGAGAGGTACCTCCCCCCAAAAAATGGATGTAATGTGAGGGGGATAATGCATTTGGAGTTCATTCCACCCGGTCAGACTGTTAATCAAGCTTTCTATTTAGAGGTTCTGAAGAGATAGCATAACAGTGTGCAAAAGAAAAAGGCCTGATTTGTGGCAGAGCGGGGACTGGTTTTGCCACTACAACAATGCACCTGCTCATGCAGCCATCTCAGGGTGCCAGTTTTTAGCATAAAACAGCATGCCTCTTTTGCCCCACACACCTTATTCACCTGACCTCACTCTGTGCGACTTCTTTTTGCTTCTGAGAATGAAACAAAAAGAGGGACATGAAAGGACAGCAATTTGATGATGTAGAAGAGGTGAAGAAAACACAAGGGAGGTGTGTCAGCCATCCAAAGAGATGAGTTTTAAAAAAATGTTTCCAGGAATGAATCACAGATTTGACAAATGCATTGAGTGTCATGGAGAGTACTTTGAAGTTGATAAGGTTGTTTTGTAAAAAAAAATAAAACAAATAAAAGTTTTGAGAAAAATTTGGTTTTGGGGGGTAGCCCCTCATATGTACACATACATATATGTATACATAAAGGGGCTTCGTAAAGTTTGTGAGAAAGCAGAATTAAAAGATCATGGATATTTTTACTCAAACTTTTCAATTCCCCTCTTATATATGAGGGTGTCAAAAAGAATGGATACCAAATCACAGAAACCTTCATTAAACAAAATTAACAAAATATGAAGCTATCTTTTCTTGATATGGTCTCCATCGAGGTTGATTATTTCAAACGACAGTGATTCCATCTCTCTAACCTTTCCCCAAATACATGGGTGGATTTTGAGCTCCTCGAGGTCCACCCCATCAGTGCACCCCATCAGTCCACCCCATCAGTGCACCTCATCATCAGTTCACGCCAGTTCTTGCATCCTTGAGGGCCTCCAATGGAGCTCCTGCTCCATGTCCCTTGGGTTCTGGGTACAAAAAGAAGTCTGAAGGGGCAAGGCCGGACCTGCCGGCGAATGCAGCGAAGAACGTCCTGTTGGCATTCTCCCGGAGCAGCCCTGGCTGCCCTCAAAAAGGAGGCTCTCTGTCATGATGGAAGAAAGCCCATCCGTGCAATTCTCGTAGCCTTTTTTCTTAACAATGCGCTCTTTGATTTTCTTAAAACTTTTCCCTAATCAGTCTCTGCGATCATCCTGTGCCCTTCAAGAAAATCTACAAGGATCACCCTTTATAATGCCGGAAAAAAGACAAACCTTAGTCTTCTGAGCTTGCTTCTCTGCCTTGAATATAACAGATCCCTGCAGAAGACAATGTTTTGAACTGCTAAATCCAAGACTTGTCCCCAGGTAAGAGTTGTTTGCATGCAAACAGATTCATTAACTTTGACCTTGCTTAAAAGACTGTTGGGAAGGTCAGCTCTTTGGGATGTCTGCACTTCGCACAATGCTTGCTTGCTTTCTTGTTGTTTTTAAGCCATCTTAACAAGACTGAATGTATTTCAGAGAGAACTTGACTGCAGCCATGCACTGAGCATGGAGACATGGTTAAGTATGTCTTCCTTGGAATGCACCCATCCATGGAGGAACGGGAGGCCTCATTGCCAGGCTGTTGTTACTTAACCTTTCTATATATTTTTTCACATGGAAATTTACTTTTATAGGAAATGATCCACAAAATAGATGGTAGTTTATTTTCATGAAGGTCCTTACAATGAAAAATATATCATTATAAACCTTATGTCAGTGACCCCACTTTTTAAAACTGGTCTTCTTAATTCAAATGTCTGGCTACATTGTCCTAAGTAATTTCCCTGTTGCTTTCCCCTGTATCCTTCCTCTGAGAACTTAAGGAGGGTGGGCTCCACACACTTTACGTGGGAGGGTTGTACCACGTTAATAATAATAGAGTAATAGCGAGAAGAGGTCTGGCTCATTTGAAAGGAAAATAAACCTAGCTCTTGTTCCCAAAGGAATAGCTGGAGGGTGGTATCTTCCACACACCAAAAGAAAGGCCTGATTCTGAGCGTCTGCTTCCCTAAGTCCACATCCTACTTCCAGAATGTCCCAGCTGTGTATCTACAAAAATTACTTAGCATCTATAAATCTATTCTTTTTTAAAAGTATTTTATTGGGAGCTCTTACATATATCATAACATTCCATCAATCACATAAAACAGTATTGTACAATTGCTACCACAGTCGGTTTCCAAACATGTTCTTTTTTTTTTACATAGATGGCATATAATATTTTTAAAATTCCATTAAACAATGTATTACTTAAGGTTAAGTATAATATGAGGGGATTTTTTTAAGTGTAGAAAAATGAATTAAAATATAAGGGCATCTTCCCACTTTACCCCACTTCTTTTTTTTTTAAATCATTTTATTAGGGACTCATACACCACCCATCTCGATCCATACATACATCAATTGTGTAAAGCACATTTGTACATTCGTTGCCCTCATCATTCTCAAAACTTTTGCTCTCCACCCAAGCCCCTGGAATCAGGTCCTCATTTTTCCCCTCCCTCCCCACTCCCTCCTCCCTCATGCATCCCTGATAATTTATAAATTATTATTTTGTCGTATCTGGCTCTATCCCATGTCTCCCTTCACCCACTTTTCTGTTGTATGTCCCCCAGGGAGGAGGTCAAATGCAGGTCCTTGAAGTAGGTTCCCCCTTTCCAACCCATCCTCCCTATGCCCTCCCAGTATCGCCACTCATTCCACTGGTCCTGAGGGAATCATCCGCCCTGGCTTCCCTGTGTTTCCAGTGCTCATCTGTGCCAGTGTACCTCCTCTGGTCTAGACAGGCTTGCAAGGTAGGATTCAGATCATGACAGTGGGAGGGAGTGGGGGAGGGGAAGGAAGCATTTAGGAATTAGAGGGAAGTTGTATTTTTGATCGTTGCTATGTTGCACCCTGTCTTGTCTCCTCCCTAAGACCCTTCTGTAAGGTGATGTCCAGTGACCTACAAATGGGTTTTGGGTCTCCACTCCGCACTCCCCCGCTCTTTCACTATGGTAAGATTTTTGTGCTGATGATGCCTGATACCTGATCCCTTGGCACCTTGTGATCACACAGGCTGGTGTGCTTCTTCCATGTGGGCTTTGTTGCTACTGAGCTAGATGGCCACTTGTTTACCTTCAAGCCTTTAAGACCCCAGACACTATCTCTTTTGATAGCCGGGCACCATCATCTTTCTTCACATTTGCTTATGCACCCATTTGTCTTCAGCGATCATATCAGGGAGGTGTGCACAAAATTATGCAATTTTTTTTCTTTGATGCCTGATAACTAATCGCTTCAGCACCTCTTGGCCACACAGGCCGGTGTGCTTCCTCCATGTGGGCTTTGTTGCTTCTGTGCCAGATGGCCACTTGTTTACCTTCAAGCCTTTAAGACCCCAGATGCTATGTCTTTTGATAGCCGGGCACCATCAGCATTCTTCACCACATTTAGTTGTTCACCCACTTTGTCTTCAGCGGTTGTGTTGGGAAGGTGAGCATCCTAGAATGCCAATTTAACAGAAGAAAGTATTCTTGCATTGAGGGAGTAATTGAGTGGAGGTCCAATGTCCCTCTACTGCCTTAATACTAACCTTACTAATATATATACGTAGATCTATTTTCACATCCTCATGTATAAATATATTTGCATATTATTATGTCTTCATCTAGACTTCTATAAATGCCCTCTGCCTCCCCTCTCTTTCTTCTATTTCCTTTGACTTCCCTCCTGTCCCACTATCATGCTCAGTTCCCACCAGGGTTTCACCCATTCCTCTTAGTTACGTTGCCCTTGATCATGCCCAACCAGGCCTCCCACACCCTTCTCATCCCCAATTTGGATCGCTTGTTGTTCCCTTGCCCCAGGGTTTAATAACAACACTACCTTTCCCTCTACCTCCCCTTCTCCCGTGTCCCCATGGAACTATCGGTCTCGTTGTTTTCTCCTCTGAGTGTTCATCCAGCCTATCTTATTTAGACAGACCTGCGGAGATAGTAACATGCACAGAAACAAGACAGAGCACAACCAAGCAACAATATACAACAAAACAACGACAAAACATTGACAAAAACAAAACAAAACACAAGAAAGAAAAGCTTGTAGTTACTTCAAGGCTTGTTTGTTGGCCTTTAGGAGTGTTTTCCAGTCCAGTCTGTTGGGGCACCATGCCCTGGTCCCAAAGTCCACCTTCAGCTTTCTCTGGGGACCTTGCCACTCCATTCCCTTGCTGTTCTGTTGTAGCCCCCTTAATGTTTTGCCATGGAAGATCCAATCGGGTGCAATTCCCTCACTGTGTCTCTGGTGTTGTCACCTGTAGGGCTATGGGTCGGTCTGTGAGGGACGTCATGCCTCATCGTGGGGCCGGCCATGTGGTCTTCTCTGTCGACTGGCTGTTCTAATTGGGAACATCGATCTGGCCTGGTGGGCCATGATGTGATCCACTCTCTCCTCCTCCCCCTTCCTCTGCTCCCGTGTGCTCCAATCAGATATGTCCCTCTTCCAGAGCTATAGATTCAGTGTCGTCCTTTGATATAAATTCTTCTGAGGGGAGGGGCAGATGTCCCTTTAATAGTTGGGGTTGGGGCCGGCCCCCCAGACCTCTCCACTGGTTCCCTACCCCACGCTGGCATGTGGCATTCACATCTTGGAGCATCAGGATGAAGTCTGGTCCCTCCTTCCCTGTGGAGACACAAACAATACCCTCCCCATGGGTGGGTTGGTACCCTGTGCCCCCTCTACCCTTTTCTTTTTTGTTATTATTATTTTTCCTTTTCCCACCTCCTTTTTTAGTTGCCTACCATGTGTAGCCCTGTATTTGGTCTGGTCCCTGCCATATTACCTGGTCCTCACCTCAGGGATATTTTGTATACCGTAGCTTTTTCCCTATGCCCCATTTGCCTTTTTTTTTTTAAGCTTACTTCAGCAGCCTTTCAAGTATCTATATATTTAAGTCAATGCTATCTTGAAGGCTGTTTTCTATTTTTTGCCCTCTGCGTGAGATTGTTCTATGTGTTGGTCTTTTATTTATGCTTGGTGAGTGTTGTTCTTCTGCCCATACTGGGTCAGCAAGGATCTTTTGTAGGGCTGGGTTTCTTCTAACATATTCTTTAAGTTTTTCCTTGTCTGGGAATACTCTTACTTCTCCATTTATCTTGATGGATAGTTTGGCTGGGTAGAGAATTCTTGGGTTTGCATTGTTTTCCTTCAATTTTTTTAAATAGGTTGCTCCACTTTCTCATCTTCTTCATAGGTTCTGCTGATAGGTCTGAGCACATTCTTATTTGGGAACCTTTATATGTGATTGCCTGTTTTTCCCTAGCTGCTTTCATGATTTTTTCCTCAAAGTTGGATAATTTAATTATTATGTGCCTTGGTGACTTCTTCTTGGGGTCCTGTCTTGCTGGTGTTCTTTCAGCCTCCTGAATGGTTGTCTGGTTTTCATTCACTAAGCTGGGGAAGCTTTCCTCCAATAATTCCCTCACTATTGTTGCAGATAAGTTCTTTGTTGTGCCTTCCTCCAGTAAGCCTATAATTCTAATGTTGTTCTGCTTCAGAGCATCAGACATAGCTCTTAAGTTTTCTTCAGCTTCCCTGATGATCTTATTAGATTTTTGTTCGTGTTTGTTAAAGTCTGCTTGGCTGCCCTCCAAGTCACTGATGCGGTTTTCTGATTCCTCCAGTCGCTTCTCCAGGTCCATGAGTGTGCTACTAGTTTTTGTTATCTCCTCCCTAAGCTCTTGTATTTCTCTTTGATTTATGGCTTTTACCTCTTCTATCATTTCATCCTTTTTCAGTATTGTTTCTCTCATATCCTCTATGACTCCAAGTAGTATTCTGAAATTTTCTTTCTGTTGCAACTCAATGTCTGCTTCCTCTATGAATGCCATTATGTTCAGGCCATCTTCTGGCATTGCCTTCTCTTTCTCCCTTTTTTTCATTGAGGTCACTGGGGCTGATGGCTGTATTGTGTTGTTTTAGATAAGCCAGGTGCCATTTTCCTGGGAGTTGAAGAGCACTGGCTCTCTCTGGGAGACTTGTAGGAGTGCTTCTTCAAACTGCCTACAGCTTATTTCACTATGGAATTAACCTACTACTTTATCCTCCTGTGGCTTCCCTCTCAGGGGAGTGACCCAGAAGGGTTGCCTGCTTTGGTGTTGCAGAAGTTGGGCAAAGGTTCCTGCTGCAGCTTGGAGCTTGGTGGAGCTCACCTAGCTGGGTGTGGCACAGGTGTAAATTCCCTAGGCTAAGGGAATGGTCTGGAGGTTAGCAGTAGAATGTGAGAGACCAAGAAAGAGGCAAAGAGGAGACCAAAAAGTTTAAAAGCAAGCCCGTTGAGCCTGAGGATTTTATTTTTTTATCTCCCTGGCCAGCTAGAGTATACTCAAATGTAATTGTCTCTCACAGTCCCTGGGCTGTAGCTCCTTGCTGTTTAAAGCTGAAGCTTGTTACAGTGGGTCTTTGTTATGCTAAAAGCTGCCAGGCCCTGTAGCTGAGTTGTAGCATTCCTTAGCTAGGTTACTTCTTATGCTGATTTATGTTAAGGTTTTCACTTGGAGTTGAGCAACCAGACTTGGATTTGAGTTTTAAACCAATAATATATATATTTCACCCTTTTTTTAATTTTTGCTTGTGATGTGCTCGGATTTGGGGGCTGTCGGGCTGGCCCCCAGAGGGGGAGATCCAGCTTATAAGGGGGGGTTGCTTCCTTCTCAGCCAATTGGAAGTAAATTTTCTCCCTGGACTCCCAACTTTCCGCTCATATGCTCCCACACCGCGATCTTCCTAAGGTAATACTGAATTTTATCTTTTGCTCTAAATTATGGCTACCCGCCACCACTCCCCTGGCGGTGAGCTCAAGGCAGCCAACCGCGCAGAGCGCTCCGGAGAGAAGTTCCCCTCGTGTCTGGGATTCTGTCCCCTCTCCGCAGTCTGTCTGCAGAGATTGCTGTTCCCGAGAAGGGCACTGCCGGCGCCTGCAGCCTCGCCAAAGCTAGAGCGCTTTAAAGAGTTCTTGGTTTGCTTTGTGAGTGGAAATCCACACCAAAAGGGGTTCAGGAGTAACCCTGGTGCCCTAGTTTTAATTTCAGGACTCCACCTCCCCGTTTCCTTCGCCTTACCTCCCAATTTTCTGGTCTGGCAGCAGGAGCTCCGGAGGGATGAGTCCTATCTGGTCGCCATTTTCTTCCCCCTCCTTAAATCTAATATTTTCGCTGTAAAATGGGGCTAATCAGAGAATACCATATGCTTTTTGTGGGGGAAGTCAGACAAAGTTTAGAAACGAGGGTTTTTCCAAAAAATTATGGAAATATGGAATTAAAAGGTAATTTGAAGCTCTCATCTACATAAAGGCCTTTGTATAGATCACATGGGACACATAGGAGTGATTCATTAGTGTAATTATAACTACTAAATGTGATTCAGCTGTCTATAACTAGAAATCCAAAAATAGCAGCTAAACACATACATGTCAATGGAATGCACACATGCTCCATTTTTTAATATTCTCCAGTAATGATAGTGGTGCTGTAAGGTCTCTCTCTCCGGGCTGGATTCCAACCTCAGTCCTTGGCTCCGCGTGAGAAAGATTTCACGCCGAAGCCGGGCTCGAGATCCAAGCGAATTTAATGAGAATTAAAAGAAGCTTCAGGTTTTACGCGGCACCCATAGGATTCCTTTGACCATGCGGCCTGGCAGAGACTGCTCCAGGTCACCCAAGGATCTGTCCCCTCCCAGGAAGACGACAAGACAAGCCCCCTCTCCCTCCTGGTTCCTGCCTTTTCAAGGATTCCCAGGGGAGGTGTGGTGAATGACCCCAGGTCGATCCCATTGGCTGAATTGCAATCACCTGGCCCAGGTGGGCCGCTCCAAGTGTAACACCCATGCTCGAGCCCACTGGCGGGAAAATCCAGCTTTGTCCTATGCTGGCTTTCCTGGCATGGGTAAATGGACTTCCCAATTCCCTAGGCTAAGCTGCCTAACAGTGCCTTTAAAGTGAGCCAGGGACATACAGAAACCACAGGTATGTGAGTGGATTTTGAGCTCACACGTCATTGCAGCCCTAATATAAGAAGATGCCACTGAAAGATACGGGTGCTAGAAGAAAAAGTGAAGAAATCAGATGGTGCCAGCTATCAGAAAGACATGCAGCTGGGATCTTAAAGGCTTATCTTAAAGCAAGCAGCCATCTAAGAGGGTGTCAGTTAAGTTCACCAGGAAGAAGCGCATCAGCTTGTGCATTTCAAGGATTGTAAATAAAATCCAAATCTGAGGAAGGAGTAGTGTTCAATTCGATTCTGAACACTCAGTTTGCAGAAAGCTATGGTTGACGGTGAAAGCTCAAAATTTATTTGCAGGATCCCCATGTGGATTAAGCCTTCAGTAGAACCACCAACCAGGCGTGGGAAGGGCCTTGCGATGGGACAGAGTGCCTTGTACAGTGGATTGCTGCCCGTGGAACTAGGTCAAAATGTAAGCTTTATCATTTGATCTCCCTTTTGACCCATTTAAAATGTATTCTAGTTTTCAGTATTTTCTTTTCTTTTGAGGTGTCTCTCTGTTTATTTTGGCGTTATTGTTGGGGGCTCAGAGGGGGCTTGGGGTTTGGTTTCGTATGTTTTTCTGTATGTGGAATCGAGGACAGGTGAATCTATCGAGGCAGTAACTGGACGAATAGTTTCTTGGGGACGTACCAGGGCTGTTAGGAGACAATGGGAGCTAATGACAACAACGAGCACAAGAAAGGAAAAATGTTCTACAGCTGATTGCGGTGACGACTGCCAAACTCTCTACTGCGATTGGACTGCTGAATTGTATGATGTATGGATTATATGTCAATAAAACTGTTGAGAAAAGAATTTTAAAAGTATTTCTTTTTCTCTCCTGCAAAAGCCCAGAGAGGCAGGCTAAAGGGGTAGTCTTGTGACATCAAAGACACCATCTCCTCTCCCTTTCCGCCTCACCATCCTGAACTCATTGCTCATGATCCGAAATAGCCCAGAAGCTCCAGGTGCCACATCCACATGCAAGAAGCAGAAGGGGCCTGAGAAGATTGCACCTCCAAGTTTACCTCCCAAACTGAAGCACATTCCTGATAACAGCCGATTGAGTGAAATTTGGTCCCAGGCTCCTCCCCAGCAAAAGGGGAGTCTTATAAGTCTGGATGCCTTCTGTCCTATATAACAATCAGGATTTGATTATTAAAATAATAGTAATAATAAGCATTGCATTAGGCATCTAAGTATCTTTACGGCAGACATTGTTGTTGATTACATGGCTGTTATTAGTACAGATGAAAGGACTTGGCTCAGAGCCAGCGATTCCCTGTGCTAGATTGTGACTGAGATTAAATGAGCAAGAAAAGTCTTAACAGGATGTTATGAAGAGAGGTTCCCAGAAACAATAAATCATTTCAAATGGTTTTTGTTGTTGCTTAACCATTGCCTTTGGTTCTCTTAAACCAGAACTAAAGCCCCTGCCAATGAATCCTTTACAACTCGAAGCTGCCCCGTGGGGTTTCCCAGGTGGTAATCTTTACAGAGAGCCAGGGTCACAGTGAGCCATAATCAACCCAACGGTAGTGATTTTTTATATATATATAATATATATATATAATCTGTACAGGTGCAGTCTGCCAAATCTCTCTCCCAGATGATGGGGTCAAACTACTGACCTTTTGGTTGGCGTTTGAGTGCTTTAACCACCATGCCATCTGAGATCCTTGGGATGGTTCACACAATCTGTGTTTTCACAAGCACCACAAGTGAACCTAAGGCTGTTGCCTCGAGAGTCAGCCCAGTTCTGGCATGGATTACTTTAGCACAAGTCACTCTCTGCCCTGGAAGCTCTTGTGGGATTTTGGCTTCAGTAAACGGGACATGCTTATGGCAGACAGGGGACAAGTAAACAGTATAGGAGAGCGTGGTGGTTTTAGAAAATTCTAAAGACATTTTCAACCTCCTTCGAATGTACTTGGAGAGCCATCCCCTTTTATCAAGTTCAAAAGACTCTACATATGCATTGCATTCCAAAATCACTGGATCCAATTACATTACATTTCTAAGACTGCCCGATATAAAATAAAGGAAAAGAACCATCACAGACCACAAGCTTTGCTCAACCCACCAACAATCAATCAAAATTATAATCAGGACAGATTCTCAGGGTGTCAAGCCCTCCCTTCAGAGTCACTGCCCAGTTGATGGTGATGCATTGCAATGTTGGTTGGTTCCTCTGCCCTGCTCCAGGAGCTGCCCTGCTGCCCAATGGCAGGCTTGCGTAGAAGAACTCCAGCATGCTCTCTGGTGCTGGACCACTTCCCTACCTGGGCCTCCTCTCACCATGCCCCAGCTTTTGACCTCATGCGTGAGTCTCCTCTCTGACCTCCCTGTGCTCTCTAGGCTTTATGCTCAGTACTGTTTGCCCAGGTATCACATTGCCTCTTCTTTGATTGCTATTTACATTCCCAGTCCCTCTCTGTGACCTCCCTGAATTAACCCATCCTGTCCCAACAGACGTCTTTGTCACAGTGTCAGGTGCAGTGTATTTGTCCAGATCAACCCACTCCACGTGCAAAACGAGGTGCTTTCTCTAATGGCCAAAGAGGGAAAGAGAAACACACGTGGGGGGGGGGGGGATGGCATCCCAAGAGCATCCTTTCCTTCTTTTAATTGTTTTCACGATGTATACATTTCTCATTGGCTGGGCATAGTCTAAGGACACTGGGTGAGGCAATGGGCTGAGTATTAGACTGCTAACTGCAAGGGCAGTGATTCAAACTCACCAGCGGCCCCTCAGGAGAAAGATTTACAGTCTCAGAAGCCCCAAGGAGAATTCTACGTGCTGGTTTTCAGTGTACTCAACATGAGTGCTGTAAGGAAGACAAGCACAGGCAGGAAGGACAGTGTTTCACCTTGAATGGTGTGCTCACAGATTCTGGACTGAATTCCTGGCACCCCGTGGGTGTGTGCTTACTGGTTTAGCCATAGGGGCTTTCTTTTGTTGTGTAAATAGGGTCACAGTAAGGTAGGGTGGGTTCTAAACCTAGTCACTTCTGAGTTGTAAAAAGAGAAGTATGGCCACTGAGATAAGGCACAGACAGACAGACAGACAGAAACCAAGGAGCACAAGGAGGCCCTGGAGACAGTCTTTACTGTCACCCACATGTCCTTTGTCTGCTACAAACTAAGGAAGAGGTAGAGGGGAGGAGGGAAGGGAAATGTGATCTATTTATCAATAAATAGATGTCATTGTCATTGGAGGTCACACAACCCCAAGTCCCCCAAAACCAACTTTGCTGGTGACAAGACAAAGCATACAGACTTGAATGGGAAGGATTAACCATGTCAGACATTCCTGAATCTAGATAAGTACCCCCCTAACTGATCAGAACACTACATCTCACAGGACCACAGAACACGGTGGAGAAACTGGTTTAGAAAACACAGGAAACTTATCTTCTGAGGGCTAGCTAGGAGGCCTGGTAGCAGAGTGGGTTACTTGTTGTGCTGCTGACCTCAAGGTCAGCAGTTTGAAACTACTAGGCACTTCGTGTGAGAAAGATGAGGTTTTCTGTTCCTGGAAGATGTTTCAGCCTTAGAAATCCATAAGGAAGTTCTACTGCATCCTTTAGGGTCACTAGAAGTCAGAATAACCTTGTTGGCAGGGAGTGTGAGACTAATCCTACAGGGCTCCTCCTTTAGCCCTTTCTCCTGGACACCACTGCCTCCCGCTAATCGCCACGCCCAACGTGAGGACCCAGTGAGACATACAAGTCTTCTCTGGTGTTTCCTGTAGAGGTCATGCAGGTTCTTTCCCATGCATAGGGTCAGGGAAAATGCCCGGAAACCAAGAGATGGGCAAGGAGGACAGTCCCAGAGCTGGCGGAGTCAGTGACCAGATTTCATGGTCTTTGAGAGAAAGTCATGAATCAAATCTAGAGAAAAGAAAACTGAAGACAACTACGGAGATATAACACCAGAAATCCAAGTTCACAATGAGACCCAGGGTTTATCTTCCACCTCCAAAAAACCCCATCTCACTGTCATCGAGTTGATGCCGACTCACAGCGACTCTATAGGACAGAGTAGAACTTCCCCTGTGGGTGTCTCAGACTGTCACTATGGCAGTTGAAAGCCTCATCTTTCTCCCATGGAGGGACTTGTGGTTTCAAACTACTGACCTTGCAGCTAGCAGTCCAACATGTAACCACTACACCACCAGGGCTCCATGTACGAGGGTAGCAGATGTCGCACACTCATTGAACAGAACACTGGTATTTTATTTTCAAACACAAAAGTCTACTGAGCGTGTGTCTCTTCTAAATAAAGTGAATGTGAATGGATCTTTTCATCCAAATGGTTCCTGTACTTTTTGGGCAAAATTGTCAAAAATCACAATGTGATGATTTATCATCAAAATAATTAGTAAACTTCTAATAGCTGACAATTTAGGTCAATCTTCACTTTGATAAACAAAGAATTGTAAAGAACCTGGTTGTTGTTGTTGCTGTTGTTTTAGTTTAAGCAGAAGCTATGAATGGGGAGTAAGATAAGCCATTGAAAAGGTTGATAAGTTGTCGCATGTAAAAAAAATGACTTTCTGACATGTAAACCCCCTAATTCACAATAAATTTTTTAATCACAAGGAGCCTTCTAAGAGTTCATTGAAAATTTCACTTTTAATTTAATTTACCCATCTTACATGTATGACCCCTTAGAAATTCTTTCAAAAATAAGAATCATGAGACAGATAGATATATGCAAGCCCACGTTCACCACAGCACTATTCTCAATTGCAAAAGGATGGAAACATACTCAATGCCCATCAGTGGAAGAATGAACACTGGCACATACGCCTAATAGATATGACACCATGTCAAAGAATTACAGCGATTCTACAAAACCCTTCACAACAGAATGACTGTAAAGGAGGTTGTGCTGAGTAGAATGAGCCAATCACAAAGGGACAGATAGTGTATGAGAGTGCTGTTGTAAAAAGTCAAGGGAAGGTTAGCACACTAAAAGAAGGATTCTTGGATGGTGACCAGATGTGGGCGATGGAGAAAGGGTAAAATACTGCCTGAAGGGGAAGGCAACTTACAAGAAGAAGAAGATCAGGAAAAATATTGGAAGCAGTGGAAGGCACTGTAAGAACTGTAATAGTTAGAGGCAACAACCTGAGGTACAGCTCTGGGTCTCTTCCTTTCTGGAGCAAAGAAGAGGTGGAAATTGGAAGCTCTTATAGAAACAATGAACTAATGAACCACAGGAACATCAATCTCCACAACCTTGAGAACGGGAAAACTAGATGGGGCCAGCTACCACTACCAATTGTTCTGAAACGGATCACATTAGGAAATCCTTGATAGAGTGTGTGTGTGTGTGTGGGGGGGGGATGTGGAGCAAAATTCAAAACTGTAAAAAAAATAATAATAAAGGTTTCTGAGTTGGATACAAACTAATGGAATCCCCCAAACTATGTCTTTAGTCATGGCTTAATTTTCAGCCAAACAATAGACAGGTCCATAAGGGGAACAGTTTTGAACATGCGCATGTTAGAATATGCAACTATTTCAGATCAAAAGGCAACTTTTGCATAAAGACAGAGATCAGAGGAGTTAAGAAAGAGGGAGGAATGGTGAAAGGAAACAGAAAGAAAGTGGGATAACTGATATTTTGTGGGGATTGCAGTCAATGACAAGAAACAAAATGTGTATGAATGGAGGTTTGGAAAATTGATCTCTGTAAACCTTTAATCAGCTCACACTAAAAAGATTTTTCTAAGAAGAAAGTACTTGATTTTCAAAAGGATTTTATTAGTCATTTAATAATATCCCTTTCCTACTTTCTTATATTAATTCTATTAATATAAGAATGTTAAGAAGAAGTACAAGTCTTATTAGGGAACTATATCAATTCTAGCAATTTTTCTTCCACCAAGTGGCACCTGGGGAATGAGCATTAAGAACAACTAGTAAAGAGGAAGTGGGGAATCTTAAATTGAAATATTGAATGAGGGGGAAAAGCTATTTTGGCATTCATATTTCTCATTAATGTTCTCTTTGCTTTTCTTTCCCTAAACTCTCTAGAGAGGGACACAATCTTGGACAAAAGTTTTGAGAAGGGAAAAGAAAAAGGCCATTAAATGATAATGAGTCTCATTATCTCTGCCCCTTCTCCAATATTTCTCAATTCAGTGAACATGTGAACAAAAACCAAGCACTGTGCTATCCAGCTCATCCTTCTGCCATCATAAAAACATGTGTAAAACAGTCAAGAAGAGAAAGCCTCTGAGGGGTCGACCCCAATCCCACTATGGGGACAGCTGCCCCTCCCCCCAGAAGAATTTATTTCAGAGAACAGCACTGAAGCTGCCGCTCTGGGAGAGGGACATGTCTGATCAGAGCACACGGGAGCAAATGAAGGTAGAGGAAGATAGAGTGGACCACAGCCTGGCCTACCAGGCCTTGAGGATAATATTCCCGTTCAGGGCAGCAAATCTACAGAGAAGACCACATGGCTGGACCCACTATGAGACACGACATCCCTCACTGACCGATAGCCCTACGGGGGACAACACTGGAGACGCAGTATGGGAATTCCGCCCAATCTGATCCCACCACACCAAGGCAGAACATTAAGGGCATGCAACAGAACAGCAAGGGGAACAGAGCAATGAAGTCCCTAGGGAATACCAAAATTAGACTTTGGGACCAGGACTTGGCACCCCATCAGACTTGACCAGAAAACACTCCTAAAGGCCAACAAACAGTCCTTGAACTAACTACAAGCTTTTCTTTGTTGTTGTTTGTCATTGGCTTATTGTTGTTTTGTTTTCTTTTGTTGCTTGGTTTTGCTCTGTCTTGTTTTTGTGCATGTTATTAGTTCTGCAGGTCTGTCTAAATAAGATAGGCTAGATGAACTATCTGGAGGAGAAAACAACGGGACCAACAGTGGTATTAACAAACTCAGGGACAAGGGAACAACAAATGATCCAAATCGGTGATGAGGAGGGTGTAGGAGGCCTGGTAGGGCGTGATCAAGGGTCATGTAACCGAGAGGAATTATTGAAACCCAAATGAAGACTGAACATGATAGTGGGACAAGAGGAAACTAAAAGGAAATTGAGGAAAGAGCTAGGAGGCAAAGGGCATTTATAGAGGTCTAAATAAAGGCATGTACATATGTAAATATATTTTTATATAAGGATGGGGAAATAAGCCTACATGCATATATTTATAGGATTAGTATTAAAGTAACAGACAGACATTGGGCCTCCACTCGAGTACTTCCACAATACAAGAATACTTTGTTCTATTAAACTGGCATTCCAGGATGCTCACCTTCCCGACGCAACCACTGAAGACAAAGCAGGTGCATAAGCAAATGTGGTGAAGAACGCTGATGGAGCCTGCTATCAAAAGATATGGTGTCTAGAGTCTTAAAGACTTGAAGGTAAGAAAGCGGCCATCTAACTCAGAAGCAAGGAAGCCCAAATGAAAGAAGCACATCAGCCTGTGTGATCACAAGGTGTTGAAGGGATCAGGTATCGGGCATCAAAGAACAAAAAATCGTATCATTGTGAATAAGGGGGACTTCGGAATGGGAACCCGAAGAGCCCATCTGTAGGCAACTGGACATCCTTTTACGGAAGGGTCAGGGGGAGGAGACAAGACAGGGTGCAGTGTAGCAACAATGAAACATACAACTTTCCTCTAGTTCCTAAATGCTTCCCCACCCACCCACCCCCGCCACTATCATGATCCCAGTTTTGCCTTACAAATCTGGCTAGACCAGAGGATGTACACTGATACAGATAGGAACTGGAAACACAGGGGATCCAGGACGGATGATCCCTTCAGGACCAGTGGTGAGAGTGGTGATACCGGAAAGGTGGTGTAGAAAGGGGGAACTGATTATAAGGATCTATATATAACCTCCTCCCTGGGGGACGGACAACAGAAAAGTGGGTGAAGGGAGATGTCAGACAGTGTAAAACATGACAAAATAATAATTTATAAATTACCATGGTTCATGAGGGAGAAGGGAGTGGGGAAGGAGGGGGGAAAATGAGGAGCTGATGCAGGGAGTTACGTAGAGAGCAAATGTTTTGAGAATGATGAGGGCAACAAATGTACAAATGTGCTTTACAAAATTGATGTATGTATGGATTGTGATAAGAGTTGTATGAGCCCCCAATAAAAAGATTAAAAAGAAAAAAGGACTAGAAAAAAAAAGAGTTGTATGAACCCCCAATGAAATGATTTTTTTTTTAAAAAGAACAGAAATCCTATGGTGGGTTCACAGTCCCTTAGCTATCACTAAGGAAGTCATTGAATTGTTCCCTTATTAGCTGGCTTGTAGGCCCAGATAGGAGATGAGTGAGGGGTACTGCTTTCTCTTATACTATAAAGGAAGGGTTATTATGAAGGTCGGGATGAAAAGGTTAAACTTGCAAATGTTAAGACAGGTACACATGTACAAGCTTGGTATCTGGAGACAGATGCCTTTAAAACATTTGTGTTCATGTAGCCGTGTCCCTTGCGACGTCTTAGAAAGTCGTCTTCGTCTTTGAAGCCCATTTACATGTGGCTTCTAGTTCGTTCTCCTCTCTTCCAGAGGTCATTTTGTGCCCAAAGCCTTACTACATTTTCAGACAACTGTCGTCATTAGAGAAGGCCCTCTGGTGGCGCAGTGGTTAAGCATTCAACTGCTAACCGAAAGGTCAGTGGTTTGAATCCCCCAGCTCCTCCTGGGGAGGACGCCGTGGCAGTCAGCATCTTAATCATGGCACCTTGGGAGAAGTTCTATCTGATCCTAAGAGGTCTAGGGGAGTCTGAATCGACTACACTGCACAACAACCAGTAGTCATTAGAATACATTACAGGACCCCTCCTACAAAGTTGAAGCCAATTAATAAGTTTGAGTGTTTAAAACAAAACAAAACAAAACCACAGACTTGGAACCTGCCCTTGAGTCCTAGCGTTCCCGCTTAATAGGTGAGCGATTTCAGAAAAGCTCCTTCATCTTGCACAATATCAGTTTCCACATCTATAAACGAATGCTGTTGACCTACCAGAATACCCGCTCTTAAAGATCGAAGGTCATGTTTTAAAGGGCCCTAGCCATGTACCTGGTCTATTGCAAGTGCTAAACAAAGAACTGTTGTCGCCCAACCAATTACTGAGCCATCGAACAATCCCATGTCGTCGTTTCTCTAAATGTACATGCTGCAACACCCCTCCCCCAACGCCCCTCCCCCAACGCCCCTCTCGTTTTCTTTGCCGCAAAGCAGGGCTGGGGTTCAGGATCAGGACTCGTCGGGTTTAGAAGAGTGAGAGCGTGCACAGCTTAGAGAGCCTCCGCTGGACTCGCTTCCAGATGTGGGCGGGGGTGGGGGTGCTCTCTTGCTAGCGGGCACTGCCCTTCAGGACGGTTGCTAGCCCGTGGAAATGCACGATCCCACCCGAGATGAGGTGGATCGGGCTAGTGTTAGGAAAACGGTCAATGATTGCTGCTGTGCTGTGCTGCTGGGCCTGCCTCTGCCTCGGAGTGACCCCGTCGGACAGAGTGGCCCTACCCGCAGAGAATTCCCTAGTCTGTAGTCTGTACAGGTGTGCGGCTCCCGCGCCTTCTCCTGCAGAGCCACTGACTGGATTCAAACCACCAGTCTTTCCATTAGCAGAGAGCTCTTCACTGTGGAACCATCCGGACGCCTTTTAACAAAATGACCAATACCCAGCAGCAATCGAGTGTGTGTGCATTGTAATTTACAATCACGTCCTATCCCTCCGTTTTTCATAAGCTTTTAAAAGGTGGCTGAGGTGTAAATGTGAAAGTGTTTTGAGTTCAGAGAAAACATAGACATAGACCAAGATTCAAATTTGTGTCTCAGTTAGTTCTTTTTAATGCCCACGGGGGCTCGGGGGCATCAGCAATAGGGAACAAACATGGCTCTCACCCTGAGAAGACTTCAGAATAAAAAGTAAAAGCACTGACGTGAATACTAAAATAAGAAGCCAGTCAGTTGGTGAGAGGAGGTGGACATGGATGCAAACCCCCAGAAACCAAACTACCGGCATCCGGCTGATTCTTACTCATAGCGGCCACATGCAGGGCCTCTGAGACTATAAATCTTTATGGGAGCAAACAGCTTCATCTTTCCACCATTGAGGGGTCGGTGGGTTTGAACCACTGACTTTGCAATTAGCAGTCCAACAGTTAGCCCACAGCCCCACAAGGAGTCCTGAAAATCCGTGGGTTTTGAGGGGAAAGTGAGTAGAAAGGAAGCCACTGAGAGGAGCGGAGATAAGATCAATTGAAGTCAATGCAATTCCATGCACTGTCCGCCTACAAATGCCGACATCGACACTCAAGATGATAGAGAGTGAGATGGCAAATGGGACTCCACGGTGGGTTTGACCAAGGACATTTCTACATTTCTCTTTGTATGTGCTGCAACGTCCATGAACACAGTGACAGCATCCCAAACCCACTCCATAGAGAAGTCCTATGCGGGATTCCTACGGCTTCTTAAGCCTTTCGGCAGCAGTCGACAGCCCCATCCTGCTCGTACGGAGGAGCCAGGGGGGTTGCTTACCAATATGGTGAGGGAAGAAATAACTAGGCCCTGGGCCTCTGGACCACATCCTCTGGAAACATCAAGGTCAATTGGCATGACATAGTCCACAAGGACAATATTCGATATCTTACTTGGGTTGGTATTGACTTGCAAGTCTTAAAAGCAGGTAAGTGCCACTAAAGGTGCACCTACTGGTCTCTCCCCATCTGAAGAGAAGATTCAAGAAAATCAGAAACAATTAGTCCACAGGACTAATGGACGACAAAAATCTCAGCCTTGATGGCACTTGGACCAGCAGATCTGGCTGATGGCCTGCAGCCACAGCCAACTGCTCTGAAAGAAATCGCAGTAGGAGGTTCTGGACAGAGTGGGAGGAAAATGTTGAACAAAGCTCAAAAATCATATAAAAGAGTAAGATTATTGATATGACAGCGATTGGTAGAATCTTGATGGAGATTTTTGATGGAGACTTTGATAGAATTTGATAGACTTTGGCCTTTGCACACTCTTCAAGCCTGGAAATGAACTCTCACCCCATGACTTAACTTTCAACCAGACAATAGACAAGTCTGTTAGGTGGACAATCACACCAGGGGTATGCACTCCTTAGAACAACTGAAAGAGCAGCATCTTCCCAGGGATAAAGCTCAGGAGCAGGAAGGGATAGAAACGTAGGACTAGTGGAAAAAATGACCATAGGGGAAACGTGGGGGATGGGTGCTGTCACATTGTGGGAATTGCAATCTAAGTCATGGAACAAAACGTAGGAATTGTTCAATAAAAAAACAATTTAATCTGTAAAATTTCCTCCAAATTACAATAAAAAATTTTTAAAAACAACCCTGACTATAAAACATTTAATGGACCACAGATTATTAATTGACATAATAGTAACTTTCAGTAAAAAAATTTTTTTTAAAAGAAGAAAAAAACTGGAAGGTTTTTTGGCTACGAAGTTCCTTTGGCCACCAATGAAAGGCAGTCAGTTGCATTTTCCAAAGGTGCCTCGAAAGAAAGGCCGGGGCATCTCCTTCCAAAAAGGCACAATCCTTGAAACCCCTTGGGAGTGCGATTCTACTCTGAGACACTTGAGTTGGCCCTGCCTCAGAATCAACGTGAGCTGGTTTGGGTTGGCACATAGGAAAGAAAAATTTACCAAAGAACTGTAAGGAAGCATGGACGCACGGAATGATACATATGTAATCTATTAGCACAAAATCTCGAAACCTGCTCCCCGGACATACCTCTGAGGGACACTTGTCGAGCTCAGTCTTGCTGGGACTTGTGGGCCGGGGGACCATTCTGTGCAAAGGTGCAAATGCAGGTCAGTGCCTACAAGTTGCTGAAAACGAAGGGCCTACATCTCTTTCCCTTCTGCTGCTTCTCCCGTTGCCGTCCGCACCCCGGTGCCCAAGCAGAACACTGAAGCAGGCTGAGTTTTCGCAAAGCACTGCAGCTCCTCAAGATCAAGGCAGGCATTATATTTCAAGTTGAGTTCAAAACAACTTGCTTTGTGCTGGGATTCCTTACTTCCTGAAAGCAGGTGGCGCCTTTCAGGGCTTCGGTGTGCTGAGTCATGAGCAAGCTACATCCTTGCTCTTTCATTTAAAGGCGTCAGGCTGAGAACCCTCCCTGGTAAAATGAACACAAGGGCCAACTCAAGAGCACCTTCAGAAGTTCTTGTGAAACGTTGAAACCAACCAAAAAGGTCTTAGCTTTCTCTCTCATTGCTTTGTTTTTCCTTGGCAAACTTTAACGACCAAGAAGTAATTAAAAAAACAACAAAAACCACTGTCCTTTATCTTTACATGATATACACAGCTGCCTGCTTGGGGCAAAGAGTTAACACACCTGGTGGCTACCCGAACGTTTGGAGTTTCATCCACGCAGAGGTACCTCATCAGGAACGCTTGGTGAACTGTTTCCAAAAGCACATGGACTTGAAACCCCTATGGAGCAGTTCTATAACTCTACTCCAAGTGAGATGTGAGGTCCCCAGGAGACAGAGTCAATGCCACACTCTAATGACTATAAAATAAAATCTGATATTTTAAAAATATGAAACTCACTGCCTTCAAGTCAATACTGGCTCATAGAAATCCTGTAGAACAAAGAATTACCCCCTTTGGGTTTCCAATACTTTAAATTGGTACGAGAGTAGACAGCCTCAGCTTTCTCTCACAGAGCTGCTCCAGGGTTTGAACTGCTGACCTTGTGGTTAACAGTTTATTGCGTGTGAGCAGCTGTTTGCACAGCTTGCTACACAACCTGTCAGGGCTCCTTCTATTTTAGGAGTGTGTTTATGCATTAAGCATATTCAAAAGCTAATAATGATGAAGATCTTGGAGACTTCTAGAACTCCAGGGACCAATCGATGAGTTCCACAGAAGTAGTAGAGACGAGAGCATCAATCTTGCCAGGAGCATCTTTATTCTGAGCAGTGGCTGGTGAGTTGAAACTGCCAAACTTGCTGTTACAAGGCCAAGGCTTATCTCGTAGGGCTCCCGGGCTCATTCTAAAAGGTCCTGAGGGATTTTACACTCAAGTCATATGTATTTTTGGTTCAAGCACTCCCTGGCTTAGGATGGAGTCCCCACCAATGTTTCACTAATAAAGTGGTTCTAATTTGCATATTTCCCCATATGCATTTTATTACGTGTGTCTTTGTCCTCACAGCTCTTATGCTTGAGCCACGGCGGCAGCCACGGTGTCGATCCATGATTTGGAGGGTCTTCGTCCTTTTCCAGGGCCTGGGCTCGCCTGCGAACACGCCCGCATTATGTGAAGTGCAGAAACCCTTGCTTCTAAGGAACATTCTGGCTCTACAGGAATCATCTGGCTGTCCTCGGTGCTTTTCATGTTCTTCAGGGACGCCATATCTCACCTGACCAAGTCTTCTCTGGTCTTCCGTGTTCATTGTTCTGCTTTCACATGCCTATCAAGCAACTTGTCTTCAATGCAAGAATTCTGCCCCCCCCCATACTTGACTTCATTAATCCATAGTAATACACTTAAGGAACATAAGTAGACAATTATTGAGGCCTTTCTGACCGGTGAAGTTTTCCTCATAAGGAAACGTTACGAACCACTTGAAGTTTTTTCACTTACATGTGTATTCTTGTCATAAACATCTATAATGTAGGAGCCTATGTATTGCCATTAAAGGACCCTAATGTTAATGGGGGGGGGGGGCTGGTGGCTTAGTAGTTACAGGTTGGAATGCTAACAAGAAGTTCAGCAGCTCAAAACCGAGGGAGAAAGACAGGGCTCTCAATTCCTGTAAAGACTGACAGACAGGGTAAATCAGAAACTCACGGGGGGTTCTCCTCCGCCTGTAGGGTCACCGTGCATCCACATGGACTCAGTGACACTAAATGGAGGTTAGTGGCCTTGGCTGCAGCAAGTCAGAATAGAGGTGGGAGTTTTCTTACATTCTTCTTCCTCTTCATGATATTGACTAATAGCCTCCAGCCCACCCCACTGCACAGGAAGCTCCAATTCTCCTGGATTCCCAGCAAAGGAACAGAAAGCTGCCACGCTGTCTGTGATTGTAAGTTTCACATGCCAGACTCTTCTCAACACATCACCCACCACCTGGTGAACTTAGCTAGGAGGAACATTAAGTCCCTAGCCATCAGTCAACTTCAAAGGATTTATAAAGAAACCACAATATTTCTTGGGAAAACTACACAATCTAGAAAAGGAGCCCCTATACGGCCTTCCTCCCTACCCTGCCCTCCGAGAAAGGAGGAGGGAAAGCGCCAACTGGCTCCGGATGCACGGAGCACTGATATGACCAATGCAGTCCCCAGCTCTTTCTGCAGAAGCCGCTCCATGACAGGCACCAATTCCCTCTCCATCTAGGTCTCAAAACTCGCTGCCAATTCTGACGGTGCAAGTACAATGCTGCTCACTAGCGCTGGGATGCCATTTGCAATCCAAGCGTCTAAAATGAAGCTAGCACTTCATAAAGAAGTCTCGTGTCACTTGTTAAGTGCCAGCGAGTCAGCTCTTGTTAAGTGCCAGCGAGTCAGCTCCGACCCATAGCGACCCTCTGTACAACAGAAGGTAAAACTGACGGGTCCTGCACCCCCTCACAATGCTTCTTGTTTGAACCCATTATTAGCGCCACCGTGCAACACCATCTTGTCGAGGGCCCCTCTCGTTTACCAGGTTCTCCAAGGACTGGTCCAGACATGTCCAAAGTACCTGAGATGAAGTCTTGCCATCCTTGGCTCTAAGGAGCTTCCTGGCTGTACTTCTAACAAGACACATCTGTTGGTTCTTTTGGCAGTCCGTGCGACTTTGTCAATCCTCTTCACCCACACCATAATTCAAATACCCCAATTGTCCTTCAGCCTTCCTTATGCAATGTCCAACTTTCACATGCCTATGAGGCAATAGAAAATACTACGGCTTGAGTCAGGCGCATCTCAGTACGCAAAGACAAGCACACAGCTTCATTAGACAGGAATACGCATGTGTCGCCAAGCTGCACCCACCACAATGGGGTCCACATGAGGCCAGGTGGTGGGGGAAATGTTGAGTAGGGTCTAGCATGTGAAACTTGCAATCACACAGCACTGCAGCACCCAATGTTAATTGGTGGGCCTCTAAAGGGGCCATCCACGGGCAAGGAAATTGTTCAAATCAGACTGGGATTGACCAAGGCAAGAAAGCACTCCGGTGATAGGCTTTGAAAACTGTGTCGACCATTTGACAATTGAATACTGAGGTTACCTACTGAGTGTTCAGTTATGTGCTAAACAGAAAATTCTTTTTTTTTTTTCCATCCCGGGAATCCAGGAGCCTGTGTTTAATCTCAAAGCGCAGACCCGAGTTTGCCTTCCTAGCTTCCAGTTTTAATTTGAGAGGGAAGTCAGGACTCAGTGGTTGAGCAAAGATAAAAGGCTGGTTTCTGTCATCTGCCAGAGCAATTTTTCTCCCTCTCCTCGTCCTCCAGCCAAGATCAAGTCAAGCTCTCACCAAGCTCAGAGACTGCCTTTTCCCTGTAGGGCATCAAAACCCAAACCCACTGCTATCGGGACCATTTCAATTCAGAGGCCCAGTTGTTCAGACCGGAACTCCTCGGGCTCCCGAGTGGAAACCCTTCAAGAAGCAGACGCCCCATCTGAACCACAGGTTTGCGCCAACATTTAGATTTGTAGCCCAGCACCTGAGCCAGTGCACCACTAGTATCCCTGCTCCCTTGGCTGTGGGAGCAGGTGAGGAAATGGGAAGGCACCCCTCTTTAACGAGGCCGTCTCACCGCCTCTGCTCTGGTCAGGTTTTGTTCTAACCTAAAGGTTATGTCCCTTTTCTCACCACACATCTCTAAGTCAAACGCAACTAAAGGGTTAAGCAAACTCCTTAGAAACAAGATGGGGAAGACTCCTGGAGCTGTGCAGGTGTGAAATTACAGCCTGCCACCTCCTCCCCGTGGAGTGCCCCCCCACAGAGCCTCAGATAGCAAGGTTTGGGGGATTTTTTTGGTCTGTCTTGTTGTTTCAATATAAATAAATAAATGAAATGAATTTTCTGTTTAGCATGTAACTGAACACTCAGTAGGTGCTCTCGGTGCACAATTGTCAAATGGTCCACACAAGTTTTCTGAGCCTGTCACTGGAGTGCTTTCCTGGCTTTGCAAAGCCCAGTCTGGTTTGAGCGATTTCCTTGCCCGTGGATGGCCCCTTAAGAGCCCTGCCATTTGAAGTTCTGGCTAAAGGCCATACTAGAGAAGCCAGAGCTCTGCGTTGTAATGAAGTCCCGCGATTCAACAGCACAGGCTCAAATATGAGACTTGCACACCTAAGAAAATGGATCACCCAGGCAGAATGAAAACGAGAGAAAATCTCTTTTTTTAAGTCAATAGATGGAAGAGATTTACAGCAGAATAATTTGTTCTTTTTTATTTAGTCACAGCACACATGAGTACAACAGAGGTCAAACCCAGTTCAGTGGAAGTCAAACTGCCCTGCTAAAGGAATAAACCTGTGACACTTGGATAGCCTGAATCAAATTAAATATGCCAAAGAGAGGACAGCAAAGCCCTTTTAGGTTATCTCAACCACCACTGAAGAGAGACACAACATGAAAGCTTCCGTGCGGGGAGAAAACAGGAGTTCGCGGGAAAGGAGGCTGTGCCTTTAGCAGGTTCCACTGCGCCTCTCCATTGACCACTTGTGTACCACCATCACCAATCCGCCCTAACGTGGTGTGTGTGAGGTTTATGGGATTAAACAGCCATTGCATTGCAGGGGGCTGGGAAATGGGGGTGGTGTGGGGGCATATTCTGTGAGATTCTCTTTGCTCTCATTCCCCACCAATATACTAGCAGAGGCCGAACTGCCAGTGGCTCTCTCCAAACCACGCCAGAAATGCAAGTTCCAGCAGAGGACAGCAGTGAATGGGTCTCAGAGGGGAAGTCCACTCGCCGATGGTCTTCCGATGGATGTCCTGTGCACTAATGAACACACACACCTTACTGGTTGTTATATGACGCATAGAACTGAGAAGTCCTCTTTCTTGGATAAAGCTGATCATCTGATTTGTCAACGCTTTGTTCAAAAATATGAAATTCAGGAAAAGCCCCTCCCCCTCCCCCGCGAAAAGAAAAAAAAGTATTTTTATACAACACCTTAATCTGTCAAAATATTAACAAATAGGAGTATGTTAACATTGAGCATAGTGGTCTGGAAAAAAATTAATTCTAAAAAGAAACTAACTATACAAGGAGAAACAGACCTACTGGTTAAATTTTCCAAAATCGGTGGAGGCAATAAACGGAATCATTCTTTGATGCGTTCGCAAGTCAATTAGGCACAGTACAAACCTATCACAAAGAGTTGGTCTATATTTACTGTGCCCACTTAATGTCCTGAACAAAATCTTAGCAACTGTTTTTTTTCAAACTTCTAATACACGACATCATACAAAAATTTAAAAAGGAAAAAAAACCCAACAGACCTTTAGTCTTTAAACAGAGTTTAACTGAAAGTGTACCTTTTTCCTTTAACTGACGACTTTAAGGTGATGTTGGCAACAGTCCAGCTCAGCTGGGACTTTAAGCTTACCCGTCCTCCCACTTTCTAAGTCAATGTCAGTTCTTTAAAAAGCTCCGATCTCTGTCCCCCAAGGTCTATAGGGCTTGCCAAGATTCGCCGCCTGTGTGGGTGCCGAAGGGCTCAGTGCATTGGGAGAGAGGAGGTGGAAAGAGCTGAAAGAGAAGGGGAAGGACAGCGAGGCCACGGAGGAGAGCAGAGGCGGGGACAGTTTGGAGGAGGAGGTGACCACCGGGAGCACTGGTCCAAGGCCGCCGCTAGGCGGAGCTCGCAGGGCGGGCGCCTCCGGGTGCGCGGACGCCAACCTGCCCTGGGGGTGCGCTTCCGAAGGCGAGGCCGCGCTGCCAGCGTTCCCGGGGCCGTTCTGGGCCAGCAACAGGGGATGCGCGACGTGCGGGTGATGTCCGAAGGCGCTCCCCCAGGGAATGTGTCCAAGGCTGGCGTGGGCGCCGCTCGCCGCTTCCCGCTGGGAGGCGTAGTTGTTGAGATGCGAGACCAGTCTAACTCGAAGCGGGTCAGAGGCGTCTAATCCTTCAATGATGCTCAAGTAACGGGCAACCTCGGCCAGGCATTCCCGAAATCCCAAACTTCGGTAGTCCATCGCGAGGGCGTGCGCGTCGAAATAGCCTGAGGGGGGAAAAGGGAGACCTCAGCGTTTTCCTCCGAATCGGCCCCCTCCCTCATTAATTCCACCTCAATGGCGGAGAGCCCTTCCTGGCAAATACCTACATCCTTACAACACATTCCTCTGAAAACCCACTATGTGGAGTCAACCACATTCTCTGCATTAATTAACATGAGCAGTGTGCGTGTGCTAATGCAAGTTCAAAGTCCAATTAGAAGCTGCCAAGCCGACACTGCAATTATACCCTACCAATAGATGAAGCTATGCCCATTCCTTTAATGTTTTCCTTCAACAACAACAAAAACACATCAAGGACGGAGAAACCACAGAGCAGTGACATTCATTAGACACACAGATGTAAGTTATCATCACGGAGCTTTTAGGAGCCCGGTCCTCAGGAAAGCATTTTCCGGCTGGAGACAGACACACAGAGACAGACACACAGACCACTGCGACCTTCTGTGATTTAACCACAACTGCCTTTTCGCCAGTCATCAGGCAGCTCATTCTGAAAATCCTGGTACATAAAATTAATGCCATCTACTTTAAAACAAAACAAAGAAAATAGTTGAAAGCTTTTTCTCAAAACTGCCAAGGGCAGATGAGAGAGCTACCTCGTTTAAATCAGGGCTGTCACCACTTTAAGGCAACTCGCAAACTACAGGAGGGATTTTCCCAAAGAGGGTGCTGGATGTCTAGTGTGCATTAGCTTCGTGTGCAGAGTCAAGGGGTGATTAATTAATTCACTGGAGAAAATCCTGGGTGCAATTGAAAATGTACTAGCACAGGGTTCGCTCTCCGCCCGCCAAGCACCCGGTAAAAATAAGGCGGACACTGCGCCAATCCTGCAGCACGCCGCCGCCGCTCACTCCGCCCAGGGCGCTCAGAGCCCCCCGCCCCACGGGGAGGTTACCTTTCCCTCCGGCAGTGTGCAGCATCTTCAAGTGATCCACCGTCATCTGCAGGATCTCGGCTTTTTCAAGCTTAGCAGATCCCTAGAGAAGACAATGGTTCAGAATGATTTGGCATCAAATGCCTTTGGACGCGACAACTTTTAAAAAAGCACACCAAACGATGTTATGTTATAAATCGTCACGTGTGTGCTAAACCGAACTGGGTTCTCTTGGTAAATACGCTGTGGGTGTACGAATTCATCTCCTTTACATATGGCCATTTAAAAAAGCCACCACGGATGAGTATCAGATTCCTGCGGGTGAGGGGGAGTGCGGTGGGGGAGCGCGGTCCGGAAGGTGCAGACAGGGCGAGTTCCACCGACTTTCTGCATTACCTGCTTCTCAAAAGCACTGGGCACCAGCCTCCTCAGCTCCGACAGACTGTTATTGATCCGGTCTCGTCGGCGCTTCTCAATGATCTGTAGGGAAGCGGGGAAAACAAAGGCGGGCACTTTCATGACGACTGTAAATTTCAAAATAAAGCTGGTTCCGTTAGCAACAAACAACCGCCCTCGCCCCATCACCCCACCCATCACCACCAAAAAAAAAAATTAAAAAGTCATGTAAACAGACTTACGCCTCTCCGTCTTTTCCTGGCCAAGATCTGGGAAGATGTAGTTGGGGACATGGAACCTAGAGCCGAACTCAAGTTGCTGAAATGGGGGGAGGGGGGAGAGAGCAGGAATCACCGTTAAACGTGGGGACCCGAGGGGTCGCCCCGAGGGCCTCCCTGCACTGGGGACGTTTTGGTAATGTGGGCTGCCGGGCACCTCCGGGCCCCTCACGGCGTGGGGGAGGAAGCCGGCCGTGGGAGCGCAAAGGTTAGCGCGGGCCACCGGCGCGCCTTCGCCTGCTGTCACCGCGGCCGCCCGGCGGTCGCCTCCCGCCCCCGCCTCCGCCAACTCACCCATTCTCGTCGGCACTCTCCTTCTCCACCTCGATCGTCTCGTCCAGCTCGCTGTCCGAGGAGCTGTACTCGGGGTGGGCTCGCTTCATGCTGGCTGCGCGTGGGCTCCGGGGGAGGGTCGGCGCAGCGGGCAGGGAGGAGTTAACTGCGGCGGCGCCTCTCCGCGCTCGGCTGCTCGCGTTCTGCACACACTGGGGCTGCTCACGAGCTGCCTCCGGTTAAAACTCAACCATCCCTTTCCCACGCTGAGCCCCTTCCCAGCGCCCGCGGGAGGGCGGGGGAGTACCGGCGGGCGGGCGAGGGGGCGGAGGGGCGGGGCGGCGGCTCCCGGGCAACAGATTCCCCCCCCCCCGCCGCCCCCAGCCAATCCGCCTGCTCGCTCGGCTGATTGGCGGCGGTAAAGCGGAGGGCGAGGGCGGGCCCCGCCCCCGCCCCCGCCCCGCCCCCGCCCCTGCCCGGCGGCGGTGTGTCGGCTCCGCAGGGGCTCGGCCGGGGCTCCACGGGGGGGAGGGAGGGGGCACAGGCGGCGGTGGGCCGGCGGCCGGGAGGCGGAGGAGGCCGGGCCCGGACGCAAGCCCGCCGGCAGCCGCGGCCCCGCCCGCCCCGCGCGCCGCGATTGGCCTGGCTGCGCGCCAGGGCCGCGCCTGCAGCGCCGCCGGTGAGCCGCACGCGCCGCGGGCCGTGGGAAAGTGCCGGCGCCGGGGCCGCCAGCCAATCCAGGCGGCTGGCGACGGCGGCCGCGCTGGCGGCGGCGGCGGCGGCGCTGGGCGGCCGCGTGAATGGAGAAGAATGGGCGGGCGGGGTCGCGGGGCCGCGTGAGGGCGCGCGGGCGGGGGCTGGACCGCCGCGGGCCGGGCCACCCCTCCGCGCGGTCCATAGGAGCCTGTCATCTGAGCCAGGGCGCCCAGGGGCCCCGGAAGCCACCGCCCAACCAGCGGTAAATCTCCGCTGCGGAGCCACCGGTGCCCGGCGGCGGGAGGCGAGCGCCGCTGGCTGGGCTGGTGCACCTGGCCGGGCCGCGCCCGCCGCTCAGCGGAGCCTGCAGGCGCCAGACCTGTCGCCGTGCCGACCTCTTGGAGGGGCAGGCAGTCTGCGACTGCAGCCATCTCGCCTGCACCCGTCCTTCCCAGCTTTCGGGGTGGAATGAATTCTTCCGTACACCCAATTTTCGAGGAAGTGAAGCGCTTCTTCGCGGCTAACTTGGGGGTAGGGGAGAAGGTCCCTCGGGCTATTTATTTATTTATTTATTTGTTTGTTTGTTTGTTTTCCTTCCCCGGCTTTGGCGTCCAGATCCTCTTGGCGGGCGACAGGGTGGCGGAGCTGGGCGTGAGTGTGAGGCCGCTCTTACTGCAAGAATGCACGTTTCAGACTCGTGTACGCACACCCACAGGCGTACTTTCCGGTCTGGCTGGTGCGTGGCTTATCCTGGGCGCTACGTGAAGTTCTCCAAGTCCCTCAGGGAGAGTCCAAATTTCAAAAACTGCCTAATCTCCTTAATGGTTCCCAGGATTGCGGAAAGCAGGAGAATTTGAATGTGAAAAGCCCGTCTTCATCATCGCGCCCTAAGGTGTAAAGCAATTCGTGTTTGTCTCTGCCCTTGAGGCTTGCTGAAGTTACTGTCAGTGAGGGAGAGCTTCGTCCATGCTGTTGTGGCTGGGTTTTTTGCAAGTAGCTCAATTTTTAGGCCCCCTTAATTATGGATCGCAATGCCATCGTATCACACTTTGGACCCACAGACCACACACGAAGAATTTCCTGAGCCTAAATAAATTATTTTCAGCCCCACCACCCCCACCACCCACCCACATTGGTACAACCTCCTTGTTTTCCAGGGACCCTGCCCTTAATTCTACCTCACCTTTCTTAGTAACTGCTCAGCCCTGTCAGCCTTCTCCTTCCTCTCCCCTGTCTGGGCCACATCCAGTTTGGGGAGAGGAGAGGGACCTGCTCTGACACCTCAGAGCCCCTTGCTCCCCTGATATTCCAACACCTACCTTCTGTCATTTGTCAACCCCAGATCTATCCTCTCTCTCTGCTCCTGCTCACAGGCTCACGGGTGGCTGGAGCTCAGAGGGGTTGGGGGTGGTGGGGGGGCTGAGCAATCGGCTCAACCACCGATACTTTCTTCCTCTGCACCCTACCCAGAATAGAATGGTCTAGGGGAAGGAAGCCAGCCCCCTGTTCATCCAGAAGTCGCCTGGACACGCAGGTCCTTCTCCCAGAGTGACATCCCTCTTCAAAAAGTATCCCCACTAAAACCAAACCCACTGCCACAGAATCAAGGGTGACGCATAGCGACTCTACATAGGGGTTCCATCGCTGTAAGTCTTTATGGGAACAGATAGTCTCCTCTGTCTTCCACATTTCCGTCTGGTGTGTTCGAACTAGTGCAAAAACACTTAGCCTATGTTGCCACCAGGACTGGCCCCCACCCCCCACTCCTGTAAAGTTTCCTAGCCCGCAACAAGGTCAGTAAGTCTGATTTTCTAGAAATTGGATGTATCCAATGTATTCATCCAGGAGTGAGAGGAAAAGTCCAGGTTGAATTTGTTTGCCTCCAGCTTAGCATCTACTTGAAGTCAGATCACACACACACACACACACACACACACGATTACTTTTCTGCCCCAAATGACTAATACATGGATTTTTTACATCTGCAAAATCTCACGATGCTTTCCAGCCAGCCATCTGTAATTGGGTGCCTGCTTTGTGCCTGTCACTGTACTAGGACAAGAATGCCAATGTGAGGTGGCTCCACCCTTTTAGAATGGAGGAGACAGACAAGTCATGAGTAAAACAGTCATGAGTGTGCACATGTTTGGAATGCCCTCGGATAAGAAAATGGGAGGTTGAGGATGATTCTGAGGCCTAACAGGGCCTTTCCTTAGGTCAGGGAGAGACCTGGAATCAAGAAGGGGGAACCTGGTGTTCAATTAGAGCCAAGTAAGAAGGGGTTGGAGCCCCCTCCCTGTAGTGATGGAATCAGGACAGAGTTTCGGGGCATAGGGGTAGACATAATTTTCTGCTACCTGATATGTAGAGGAGGGGCCTTGTGGTGAAGTTGGTTACACAATCGGCAGCTAACCACATGATCAGCAGTTCGAAACCACTAGACACTCTGTGGAAAAAGGAAGCTTTCTACGTCCATAAAGATTTACAATCTCAGAAACCCTCAGTGGGCCGGTTCTACTCTCCTCTAGGGTCACTAAAAGTTGGCCTCAATATAACAGCAGTGAGTGAGCAAGCTATGTAGAGAGAATTTCTGGAGGCTTTTACAAAGAACTGTTTTAAACTTCCTGTGGTCCCCTGAATACAAAGCACAACCTACAGACGTGGCTCCTGCAGCCTGCGTGTAGGCTTCCCAGCCTTGGCCTGTCAGGAAACAGTGGAGGAAGTTGCTTTTTATACTTCATCTGTCCAGAGGACCCGCCCTTTTCAAATTTCTCTCAGACCTGTTTCCTCTCCGGCATGTACAGTCTGGGTTTACTGTCCACTTGTTTACTTAAAGAGTCCTGAAGGAGCAATGGTTATGGACGCAGCTGCTAAAGGAAAGGTCAGCAGTTGGAACCCACCTGGTGCCCCCAGGGTGGGGGAGGTGGGAAGAGACTTGATCTGCCCTCAGAAAGGTTCCAGCCTTGCAAACCCATGAGGCAGTTCTACTCTGTCACACCGGGTTGCTATGAGTTGAAGTTGACTCCTGATTGCGAAACATGGCAGTTCAGTTCACTTGACTTCATTTACTCCTGAGCTACCTGGGTTATGGGCATAAGATTTAAGAATCTACCCCCAAGGGCTTGTGCCAAGTTGGGCCATGTGGTAGTTACATAATCGGGTATTGATTTGCAGAGGGGTGGAGTTTAGCCTGTCAAGCAGGTCACAGCTTGATGACCGCATTTGGAGGCTCCATGAATATAAATAGCTCACTGGAGGCCAGATACAGACACACTCTCTGCTTTATCTCCCGGCTGACAAGACACATGGAGCTACGCTAGAGCCCTGCAAATGGAGGAGCCACATGGAAACCCCTGCCAGCACTGACATGCTTGCAATGCCACTGGATCCACAAGATCTCCCACCCCACTGGCCTATGCTCTTCCTGCATTCAGCATCATTGCATGTTTCTTGTGAGTCAGAAGAGGAATTTATAGATTGGTATCAGACATATGGGCTAATATTGAACTTATAGACTTGATCTGGGATGGGATGTTTTCTTAATATACAATTACCCTTTGATATAAAACTCTCTCACACACATATGAGTGTCAGTGAATTTGTTTCTCTAGTCAACCCAGACTAACCCAGACCTCCTTAGAGGTGAGCTGGCAAACTCTCTTGAGGGAAATGGGAAGAGTTAACCTTAAATCTAGCACCAGTGTTTCCACCGGAAAGATGCTTAACTGCCAGGGAAGGGCAGATGCAGTAGCCAGCAAGGACTTCCTAGTAGAAAGTCCTAGGGGTGTTGGCTACTGTGGAGGTCCCTGTTTCTGCCAGTTTGCTGTTGACTGCAGGGACCTCCATTAAGAAGGCATTGGAAATGATGGACAGGACATTGAGACACTACTGTCCAGCTCCAATTGAAAAAAATATTAAAGGTTGCCTAGCTCTGGACTTGTAGTCAAGCCTCTTTATCCATACTAAGGCAAAGGTCTTTGTTCAAACGGGGTAAAAAACTTTCCGGATATACATGTTTGTATATTCACTTGGTATACCCATCTAAATCCTCCACGATAAGCTGGGCAGGAACCCTGGAGGTGCGGAGTGATTACAAATCAGGCCTCTCACTGAAAGGTCAGCAGTCCAAACCCACCAGCTGCTCCCCTGGAAAAAGATGAGGGGTTATGCTCCCGTAAAGATTAAAGCTTTGGAATTCCCAGAGGGGCACTTCTGCAGGGTTGCTATGAGTCTGAACGGATGGCAGTGAGTTTGGGTGAGCTGGGCACTGAGCCAGGCCTGGGGTCAGAGGTTTGACCAGTCCAAGTCCCAACCAAGCTGCTCACAGAACGTATCATGCAGAAGTCATGAGAACAACTTCTTAGCTGCAGGACAGAAGTAGGCAAGTTATTCTGTTTGACCTCTTTAAGCCTCACTTCTCGGCTGGTCACATGAGGTGTTAGGAATAGTTTCCTCACTGGTTTATAGCTGCTGAACAATTGTCACAAAAGAGGTGGCTTCTGAAAAGCAACAGAAACTCACTGTCTCACAGATCTGGAGGCTTGAGGCAATGAACTTGCCCTCAGTTGGCTCTGATGCATGGCGACCAAACTTAGGGCAGAAGGAAACCCTACCAGGCCCTGGCCACCTTCATGGTGGCTGGAATGCTTGAGTTCCTGGTTGCAGTGATTCTGCGCCTGCATCTCACTGTGGTTTCCCTCATTTTCACTGGCCTCGTTTGACCAAACATGCCATCTTCTTGTCGGGATCGCTCTTTCCTGATGACGCCCACTTTAGAGACTAGAAGTCCCTGGCAGCAGGGCCATGTTCACGTACAGCTCTTTCCTAACTTCCGGTGGTTTCTGAAGATCCTCAACCTTCCTTGGCTTCTAGAAGGGGCACTCCAATCTCTGCCTCTGCCATCATATGCCCATCTCCTTTTGACCCATGTTGCTTCTCTTTTTATAAGGACTCCACTGATAGTGAATTAGGGTCCACCTTCATGTTGACTAAATGTATCTGCAAAGACCCTGCTTTGAAACAAAGTCATGTTCACGGGTACTGGGATTGGGCTCCCCCAGTACCCATGAATATGGCCTTGTTTGAAGGTGTAGTGGTTACAAGTTGGGCTGCTAAACTCAACGCCAGCAGTTTCAGACCACCAGCTGCTCCATGGGAGAAAGAAGAGGCTTTCTACTCCAATAGAGTTTCAATCTAGGAAACCCACAGGGGCAGTTCTCCCCTGTCCTAAAAAGTCACTATGAGTCAGAATCAACGGGATGGCAGTGAGTTTGGTTCTGGGGGGCGTTGGGAGTTAGGCCTTCAACATTTCTTTTGGGGGGAGACACAAGTCAACCCATATCCTCAGTGATCTCCCAGTGTCCCAGCTTTAGGTAAAATCAGTTATACAAAGCACTTCGTTCACATAAATCCTTGGTCGAAAGTAAACCAGCAAGCAGCAGCTGTTATGACTATTGATCTGCCACTGAGTAAATGAAGTCCCAGCAGTCTAAGTTTTTATGTTTCTTTGTGTTCCGAGGGTTGTGTTATTTTTTTATACTCTTCCTTAGAAGGAAGCAGTGGTTCTTGTTAAGTGTCGTGCCATCGAGTCGGTTCTGACCCATAGAGACTCTACGTACAACAGAACAAAACACTGCTGCTTAGTCTGTGCCGTCCTCACAATTGTTCCTGTGCTTACACCCATTGTTGCGGCCACTGTGTCGATCCGTCTGGGGACCTTCCTCATTTTCACTGCCTCTCTATTCCAAACATGATGCCCTTTTCCAGAAACCGGTCCCTCCTGATAATATGCCCAAGTATGCCAGATGAAGCCTCCCCATCCTTGCCTCAGCAAGTACTCTGGCAGTGCTGCTTTCAATCCAGATGGGTTTGTCTTTTTGGCAATCCCAAGGTGGCCTCAGTGTTCTTCCCCAGCACCACAATTCAAATGCATTGACTCTTCCTTCTTTCTTACTCAACGTCCAACATTCACATGCAAATGAGGCCATTGAAAGTACCATGGCTTGGGTCAGGTGCACCTTAGCCCTCAATGTAGTAGTCCTGCTTTTGAACACTCTAAAGAGAGCCCTGTAGCAGATTCCCTAAAGCAGTGTGTCTTTTGATCTCTTGATTACTGCCGCCCTGAGCACTGATTGTGGATCCAAGCAAGTCACAATCCTCAACAACTGCAGCCTTTTCTCCATTTATCATGATGTTATCTATGGGACCCCTTTTGAAGATTTTGGTCTTTAAGACAGAAGGCTGCAATCCTTGATCTTCCTTAGCAAGGGCTCCAAATCCTCCTCGCTTTGAGCAGGCCAGGTTGTGTCTTCTGCCTATCTCGGGCATTCATAAGCCTTCCTCCAATCCTGATGCCACATTCATCTCCATCTAGTGCAGAAGGAGGTTGAAGGAGGGAATAAACAAGTACCCATTGAGTGGCTATATGAATAACAGTCTCTCAAAAGCAAGAGGATGCATAGCAGCCAGGGCTTCTTGCAAGGCCCTAGATTATTTTGAGTAGAACTAAAAATAAACCTCTGCTCTTCATGATTATGAAAGCTGTGTTTTTGAGGTTCGCATTAAGCAATTGCCCTGAGCATGCAGTACTGTAAACGTGCAGATCAATTAGCTGAGTACTTACAGCTCTGAGCTGGTTCCTTGGGAACATACCAAATCAGAACCCACAGCGTTTCCCAGAAATATCACCCCAGAATTTTGAACAAGCACCAGTTTCTCTATTCCTCCTGCTCAGTGCTTCCTCTAGCTGCTTTGTCTCAAACACCAGATTGCCTTGTGGCAGGTCATGCCAGGCAAAAATGCATTTCCACTCTCAACTATTTGAGGTCAGATGCAAGGCGCCTTGGCATTTGTCTTGAGGGAGCTGTTTAATTTGAAAGCCAACAGGCACCAATGGGAAAAGGATTTCAAGCCACCAGACTGGGTTTGAGTCACCCTTTGACAGCTGTGTGACCCTGACCCCACCACCACCATGTCTTTCTCACTGTGCCTCAGTTTTTTTTTCTGTAAAATAAGGAAACTACTTCTGCCTGTGTAAGCTTTTGGGAGTGGGGGCCAGATGAGACAAAGCTTTTTGTAAAGAACTATACACATATTACAGGAGCGCTGTAAAGAGGCAAGTTATGCTTTGGGGTGCTAACTGGAAGGTCAGCAGTTGGAACTCACCAGCTGCTCTGAGGGAGAAAGATGAGGCTGTCTGCTCCTGTAAAGATGTGCAGCCTGGGAACCCACAGAGGCAGTTTTACTCTGTCCCATAGAGTCGCCATGGGCCAGAATTGACTCAGTGGCAGTAAAAGTGGTTTAGAGGTTTATACAAATATTATGCTTTACGTTTATGAACAAAGGTGATGCTAACAATACAGACTGCTTTATTCTGAGATGCTCTAGGACCCGTAAGAGGAAGCTTCCATAGGTTTTCTTGTTCCTGCCTGTGGGAGGATAAAGTGTGTCTGTGTGTGTGTGTATACACACACACACACATACATATATATGTATATTTAAAACACCACAGTACATTTCACAGAACTGTCTCAAGAGACCTAATAACTAAAAGATTCTGTTTTCAAATACATTGGGGACGTTGCCTCGGCTCATGGACATCTCAGTGACCATTAGAGAATCAAAGGCAGCGACAGGTCCTCAGCAAAGAAGCCTTAATTAGATTTGTTTAACGCATTGACCACCAAGTCCCCTTTTCACATAATATTCTACTGAGATTGCACTTTGAGAAACATACTTTTGGAAATACTCTCCTAGTATAAGAGTGGATTAATGTGTATTTTGCATATGATTACAGCCTACTGAACCATAAAAACTTCACTCAACCACAAAAAAATTAAAAAAGAAAAAAGCAAGTGTACAGAAATGACCAGCACCATTGTTATTAGTAAGACCCAAGCTGGGCAGAGCTTTTGCTTTAGAAACCCTCTGCTGCCTGATCTTAACAGTGTGCCAAGGTCCCCCCAAATCAACAGAAACTCCTACAAGGATGGTAAACCAGCCTTACTGAAAATCCAAGTCAAGTTGGGGACAGGGGAACATGTATGTCTCAGAGGTGATTACACTTCGGTGGGTGGGTAAACCATCTAGAGCAACCTTGCATCAGAGGGAAATATGCTTAGCAATACTTATATAGAACCCAGGAGGAGAATACACCTGGTGGTATGTTACTAATTGGACACTGTTGACCTAGTTTCTATCCAGACAAAGTCTGTGTGCTGTAGAATACCCGGACTTTAGACTCTGTCCTTGGAGGCACACAACAGTCTTCATAGGCTGTGCCAGAAGTAGGTGATTGTGAATCCCATGAAGCAAATCAGACTTTACCTCACATTCACCTGTAGCAGACCTAAGGAACCGGCACACCCCCTTGGACTGAAGGCTGAAACCCCCTAGTGTGAGAAGACACAGGTGACTGCCATCCCAACGGTATGGAATTTGTAGTCATTGGACTTTGGTTCGGATCTCTTGCTTTGAGGATGCCCAATGAGCAGTGGCCTGAGACTACCAACTATTTAATATTTTAAGGCCCTGCTTGCTTTCTTATGACATGGATTAGTCTGGGTAGATAAGGCTCTGCCTTTGGGAATCAGTGTTATTGAAAGTTTTGCCTATTACCAACCCTTTTTGGGGGTGTAAATATTGTCCCATCACTTAAGAGTTTAATCTGTACAAGTCACCAAGTCATGTATTGTGATCTGAAGCTGACCTATATTTGTATCATTTCTTTTTCTCAACAGTGTTTTAAATTCTCTACCATTGGTTAAATTAATATTACCAATAGAAATATCATATCCCAGGGGGATAATTTATAATGTTCTCTATTATAAAATGATAATGATGTCTCTAAAGTGAGCCAAAAACATATGCCAATCATAAATATATAAGTGGACTAGGGGGCGTGCACTTAATTCCGACCCTAATCCAAGAGTAATTGTTCTTATGACATGGCCCTGCCCAGTGCTTGCCCCCATACAGACATCACTGACGATATGGGTGCTCTAGCAAAATGTAATGAAGAAACTAGATGGTGCTTGCCTATCAGAGAAAAAATAGTGTCTGGGGTCTTAAAGGCTTGATTTCAAACAAGCAGCCATCCAAATGAGGTGTCAACTAAGTCCACATGGAAGAAGCACACAAGCCTGTATAATCGAAGGATTGTAAATAACAAAATCCAAATCCAGAGGAGGGAACATCATTAGAGCTTAAATTCTGAACCCTCAGTCTGCAGAAGGCTGTGTGTGGATGGCAGTGAAAGGCCAATATCCATTTGCGAAGTCCACACATGGATTAAGGCTCTGGCGAAGCCCCACTGAAGCCAGGCCAGGGACCTGAATAGCCTTGTGTGCGGCAGAGAGCACTGCAAAGTTGATCATCAAAGAGGTAGTTAGTTAGGTGAAAACCCAATACCTTATCACGGGAACTCCCTTTGGAGATGGTCCTTTTGGACCCATTTTAAAGTTGTTTCCATTTTTAATATTTCCTGCTTTCTTTTCAAGTTAGGTTTGTCTATATTTTGTCTACTCATTGTTGGTTTTTGTTTGGTTGCTTCCTGTTTGTGTTTTCGATGATTTTCTGTATCTGAAATCCAGGGGAGGTAAGTCTATAGAGACAGTAACTGTGTTAGTAACTCCCGAGGGGCCTGGCAGGGGGAGGTAGCGATGAAGAAAACGTTCTGAGATTGTGATGATGATTCCATTAGTCTTCTTAATATGTTTGCGTGATTAAATTGCATACGTGAAACATATGCCAAAAAATTTTTTTTACAAATAAAGCACCAAAAAAGCTTTTAAATACTTTTCAAAAATTGCTTATAATAGCAAAGCCTTTTATGGCACTTGCCATGGGCCAAGACACAGTCTCCAGACACAAAAATTCTCTGAGCAATCCAAGAAAGAGGAAGGATTATTCTTCTCCCTGGTGTTAACAGAGGAAGCCAGGGTACAGAGGGGTAAGAGATTTGCCTGAGAGTTCTTCCTGCCCTGGGGATGATTTGTCACATCCTCTTTTCCTCAGAGTCATTTATAATATAGCCTTCATTCAGAAAGCTGATGGTGCCTGGCTATCAAAAGATACAGCATCTGGGGTCTTAAAGGCTTGAAGGTAAACAAGAGACCATCTAGCTCAGAAGCAACAAAGCCCACATAGAGGAAGCACACCAGCCTGTGTGGAAGGGATCAGGTATCAGGCATCAAAGAACAAAAAATCATATCATTGTGAATGAGGGGAGTATGGAGTGGGGACCCAAAGCCCATCCGTAGGCAACTGGACACCCCCTTACAGAAGGGTCGTGGAGAAGGAGACAAGCTAGTCAGGGTGCAGGGTAGCAAGGATGAAACATACAACTTTCCTCTAGTTCCTAAATGCTTCCTCCCCTCTCACTATCATGATCCCAATTCTACCTTACAAATCTGGCTAGACCAGAGGATGTACACTGGTACAGATAGGAACTGGAAACACAGGGAATCCAGGACAGTTGATCCCTTTAGGACCAGTGGTGAGAGTGGTGATACAGGGAGGGTGGAGGAAGGGTGGGGTAGAAAGGGGGAACTGATTGCAGGGATCTAAATATAACCTCCTTCCTGGGGGATGAACAACAGAACAGCGTGAAGGGAGACATCAGACAGTGTGAGATATGACAAAATAATAATATTTTGTAAATTATTAAGGGTTCGTGAGGAAGGGGGAGTGGGGAGGGAGGGGGGTGAAATGAGCTGATCCCAAAGGCTCAAGTAGAAAGCAAATGTTTTGAGAATGATGAGGGCAACAAATAACACAAATGTGCTTGACACAATGGATGGATGTATGGATTGTGATATGACTTGTACGGGTCCCCGATAAAATGATTTAAAAAAAACCATTCTTCGTGTACAGATGTGCTTTATACAATTGATGTATGTATATGTATGGATTGTGATAAGAGTTGTATGAACCCCTATTAAAATGTTTTAAAAAAACATTCTTCATTCAAGTTGAATACTTCAAAGCATCATTTGCATTATATTGTTATTTTTAATTGAAATAATACAACTGCTTTCTCGCCTGCCAGATAGCCTGTATACACATGAGGAAAGTCTTAGAACCTCATTACCAAAACAAAATTGAGGATCATTACTCTTCTGAACTTGGAGCAAGGTTCACCAATGTAAAAGTGAAAATCCTTTCCAGGTTGCCTGGGTGTTCTGATACTACTGCCGTGAGACAGGAAAGGTTAAGACCCATTGTAATTTGGATTTTAACACGACATTCTACAGAGAAAAGAAGTGACGATGATTTGGACATTGTTCCTATTTCAGAACTTTAATTGCATGTTCGAAGCAGATATGGGTGCTGTACACAAGTAAGTGCTGGGCGGCTTACTGAAGGTTGGTAGAGGCTCCTGGTTAGGTAGCTAGTAGGTGATGAGTTAGGCTGCTCGCTCAGCAGTTCGAAACCACCAGATGCTCCAAGGGGAAAATGAGGCTTTGTGTTTCAGAAAGGATCCATAGCCTCTGAAACCCACTGGGCCTTCCACTCTGTGCTAGAGGGTCATGAGGAGCTGGAATGGACTTGACCGCAGGGAGTGTGTTGTTTCTTTTGTCCTTCTGGAAGGCTCCTTGGCAGAAAGGCTGGTGCTTTGTGGCCTGGTGACTTGCTTCCAAAAGATGAAAGCCAGGAAGCATCCTTTGGCACACAGTTACCCCGGCCCAAACCAAATCGGGTCTCCACGCAGCAGAATCAACTCAGCAGCAACTTCCGACTTCCTGTTTCATCTTACTGAATGTTACTCTCTCTTTGTAAGTAGGCCCTTCTGTTGTAGATATTACTTCTCAGGAATTGAAAGAGTTAAAAAGGCATTTACAACATTTTCCCACTTATAACCCCTTATTTTTAGAGCATCCGAGTTATTTTTCTCTGTTCCTCAATGACTTTTCTGTTGGAAACCACCCATGAATTAGAAGCTAATGAAATTCGACAAGTTTTCTTTCCAACTAAATGGCAAAGACCTTGATATTTCTGGTTAGTTTCACCATTTAAGTAGAAGCTTGGGTTCCCAGTCTATAATTTTCTTTCCTGTCATGCTATCCTTTTTGAACTTCTCATTAAATGACAGTGCAATTAAGAGGGCCTTCTCTCTGGTGGGAAATCCCGTGTAGAGAACTGGCCCTACTGACCCATGGGCTGCTACATGAGATAAATGAGCCCAGGGCCCCTCTCTTTAGGCTCCCAAGCCCATTTACTTGTCATACCAATTGCCTACAATTCATGGCTGCCATGGTTTCCTTTAAAGGGTTCTGATGGTACAAAGTGTTCATTGCTCAGGTGCTAACAAAACATCGAGGGTTCAAACCCACCAGCTGCTCAGTGAAATTTAGAAAGTACAGTTTAGGACAAGGGTCACTAAGAAACTTGATGGCACCCAACCTCTCCTGCGGCTAGTAACTCCGGCTAGAGTCCCCGGGCCAGACCTCCCATAGGCAGCAGGCTGAGCCTGCACCCTTCTTGAGGCTACTTTCAGGGGCGCACGGCTTGCCTCCTTGGGTCCTAACAGACTATGCAGTTCAGTACACTTTTGCTTTACTCTTTAAGAGCATTATAACAATATTTGGATATTTCAACTGCTTTGGTTTGATATTTGTGAAGTTACATTCAGGAATTTCCATGCAGAGAATGTAGGATCAAATGAATGTATTTTCCCCTGCAGAGAATAATAGAGACAGAAAAATGAATTGGCAGAATGTTTCATAGGGTTTAACTCCATGCTAGGAATTGTGGCCTGTATATGACTATGAAGACAGCTCTGTTGGCTTTTACTTGTATGTGCTTTCACATGGCCTCTCTTCAGTCCGCACATAATTATCATAGTAAGTGCTTGAAGCGCTTTAAAAAGGTTGTTTCGGACATACCCTACCACCAAGCACGGTTCGCCAGGAATCTACAAATGTTGAAGTGCTGAGTTAAACGTTTTGTCCTCTGTGAAATGCTTGGTGAATTTTCATTGCATTCAGCTAATCTGCTGCACACGACTTCTCTAAAGTTTTACAAAACAAAGCTATCACTTTGAGGACTTGGGTGTACCTCGCCCAAGACATGGTATGCTCAATCACTTGATATGCAGCAAAGCTGGACAATGAATATGGGAGATGAAAGAAAGCATGATTATCTTTGAATTATGGAGTTGGTGAAAAGTACTGACTACACCATGTACTGCCAGAAGAAGAAACAAATCAGTCTTGGAAGAAGTGCAGCCGGAATGCTCCTCAGAAGCAAGGATGGTGTGACTTCAGCTCATGTACTTTGTGCATGTTATCATGTTACCAGTCCCTGAAGAAAAACATCGTGCTTGGTGGAGGCTCACTGAACAAGAGGAAGCTAGCTCCTCAATGAGATGGCTGCAGCCTCTAGTGGTTGCAACAAGAGGCTCAGACATAACAATGATTGTGGGGCCAGCACCAGACCAGAGAGTGCTAAGTTCTGCTGAACATACAGTCAAAGCTGACCTGGTCACACCCAGCATCAAGTTTTAAAATTTATTAATATTTTACAGATGCTTAGCAAACACAAGGAGTCCTGGTAGCATAGTGGTTACTCTCTGGGCTACTAATGGCAAGGTCACCAATTCAAAACTACCAGATGCCCTGTGGCGGAAAGACAAGGCATTCTACTCCCTTAAAGAGTTCCAGTCTCAGAAACCCACAGCGGCAGTTCTAGCCTGTCCTATATGGTTACTATGACTTGAAATCAACTCAATGGCAGTGTAGTAGTTACATAACCTCATGTCAGCTTGAGGCTATTAAGAATGACGGGGTGGAGTCTAGTCTGTCAATCAAGTCACAGCCTGATGATGCCTCCTTGTGGGCATGGCCTTCTCAAGGGAATTCTGGGAACTTCCTCTTTCTTCCTCTGGATGCTACACATTCCTGTTGACAAGCCACGTGGAGCCACACTGACGGCAGCCAGAGCCCTGGAGATGCTTCCACCACCATTGGATCCACAAGGCTTTTCACACACCCCGACCTGTGATCTTCCTGCGTTTGGCATCATGGCATGTGCTGCATGAGTCTGAAGAGGAATTTATGGACAATTTCTCTTTGATATAAAGCTCTCTCTTACACATCTATGGGTGTTTCTGGATTTGTTTCTCTAGTCAACCCAGCCTAACACAGGCAGTTCCTTTTTAGAGTTTACTGGTCTGAATGAAAATCTCTGCGCAGACATACAGACTTAACTTACAGGCAGTTTGTTTTTAGAGTTTACTGGTCTGAATGAAAATTTCTGTGCAGACATACAGACTTAACTTACTTTCCTATCATGACTTTCATTTACATTTTTTGCGTTTTTTCCTTTCAAAATTTGACTAGGAGAATTAATGTTTTAATTAAAGTTTTCTAATTTATAAATATTCCTTTTAATATTTCTTTCCCTAAAACTCGACCCTTACTGAAGACCTCCGAATCATTTGGATGCGTTGGGTACAGTGCATTTGTATTATATTCCACAGAGCGTACCTACTGAGGATCAGTGCTACTAAGCAGACATGCACAACCGCACAACCAGTTGTTGTCTCATCAGCTTCCATGATGACTGGAATCGAACTGTGCTCTAGAGGGTTTGCAATGGTGAGGTTTTTAAGTCCATCACTAAGCCTTTCTTCTGGATGAAAGCCAATCTCCTACCTTTTCATCAGTAGCTGTGCCACCCAGAGACGCCACACATACAGTAAGGACTTAATTGGTTTAGATATTATTATTAGTTTTCATTATTTAATTATTATGTTTCCTATGGCCGTGGCAGGGAACAATGTATTTAAGAACTCATAGAATAAAGGAACAAGAGCCCCACATCGACAAGGCAAACCTCATTAGAGGCCCATTTGGAGTGTGCCAGCATCGCCCCGACCCCGAAACAAACTGCGTCATCGTTCTTCCAAGGGCAGCTCATGGCTTGACACACTGAAGTTTTGGCTAGCACTTGAATCCTTGACCTACTGTGCTAAAGACAATAGTTTAACTAGTTTAAAAAAAAAAGAGCCTGCCTGGAACATGGTGCTAAGATCTATATGGGCTCAGAGAGCCCTGGTGGCGTAGTAGTTGTGTGCTGGGCTGCAATCCGTAAGGTCCACAGTTCGAAAATGCCAGTGAGAAGGTGTGAAAGACGGGTCTTTCTGCCCCCTAACCGATCTTGGAAACTCAGGGCAGTAGTTCTCTCTTGTCCTTCAGGCTCACTCTGAGTCAGCATCGACTTGACAGCACTGAGCTCGCTCTTCATATGGGACGGACTGACAACAGTAACCCCGAAGATTAGCTTTGGGGCAGTGCGTTTATATCAACTCAGAAAAGGAGGCCAGAATAATTGCACAAGTCGAAGAATATAATGATATAAATATATGATAATAATTATATATTATATAATAATAATTAATATATTATATAAAATATATAATATAAATCTAGAAATAGGGAATTGTTTTATGCTTTGCTGTGTATATCCTGAGCAACCAACCAATAAAAACTGGGGAGGGGTTAGCTATCATGAAATACTCAGCATTCAGTTCTATATCTTTCAATTCAGCCAGGCTCCTTCAGATGGCAAGAACTTGGTGCTTTTGAAACGAATTCAGACTGATATTAAATTCCTCAGTCAAGCCATTTGAATGGGGGTGTGGGGTGTGGTCATGATGCGATGTTTGTTTCAGAAAGTTTCTGCCTACCTTGACAAACGGAACTCTCAAAATGGATTTCCCTTGGGAAGAAAGAAGCCCATTGTTTCATTTAAACAAATACAATGGCCTGGCTACTGAAACCCAAGTAAATGAGCAACTAAAAGATAAAAGCATATATTACGCCATCTCTCAAATCTACAAAGGCAAAATAATTAAAAATCAGTTGGCTATCCCAATGGTAATGCATATTAATCATACAGACAGAAGAACTGTTTCCCTAGGGCCGCTCAAATGAACCGTAGTCTATGGTTTGCATTGAACTATCACCTACCTAAAAACCACACACACACACACACACACACACACACACACACACGAGAGAGTCAAATAGTATTGCTACTAGAGTTTATTCCAAATAAAACATTCTTAAGCATGTCTGTGTTCACTGGATGGCTGAGGATCTATTTTCCAGTAATTCCCTTGCCTTAGATTGTTGGGGTGCCTTCAACAAAATGATGGGTGCCAAACGTGTTGTACAAAGATTAGCTAGCTCCAAGAGCTGATCTTCCCATAAGTCTTAGGAGCAAGATTTAAGTGAATGAAGATGATTTTACAGAATGAATTTTAGCCAGGGACCAGCTTTGCATATACCATTATGATCCAGAGAGCAAGGCCCATCCCAAACAGTGGTTTCTGAGAGGATTTGTTGGACCAATTGAATTCAGAGCAGAGAGATCAGCTCAGAAGGATGTGGTCACTGTTTGGGGGAACTCCAAAGGGTTAACCTTAATTGATTTTCTCGAAGGACACAGGACAATCCCAGAGGTTTATTATCAATTAGTTTTAAGAAAACTGAAAACTGCGTTGGACAGAAAAAGTCCAGGAACATTTTGCTGGGGCCTTTTCTCCCATCACAATGACAAACACATGGAGCATAACAAGGGCGGTCTGTAAGAATTTGGCTGGGAGATCTTGCCCTGTCCAGCCTACATCCCCAGTCTTGCCCCTTCACCTTCATTTGTTTCCAGCCCTCAAGAGCATTTAGAAGCAGCAGATTTAAGCCCCTTCAGGCTGTCCCTTTTTGACAAGGAATCAATGGATCGGTGAGGCAGTTTTTCAGGGAAGGGTTGGAGATGGAGAAATGGGTAGACCTAGATTGAGGCTATTGAGAAATAACAGCGTCATATATCGATGGTTCTGCTTAATAAAGGTTTCTATGGCTTTGTAGCAAGATTATTTTCCCTACTTTCATATATGTATTCAGACTCCAATTCTAACTGTATAGTGTTTACACTTGTGCTTCTCAAACTTTAGCATCTACCAGAATCATCCGCGAGGCTTCACAAAACACGGCTCCTGGGCTCCATCCCTAGAGATCAGCTACTTGTATTCAAACACTCTGCTGCTGGATCCAGAGCATCCTCGGAGAGTGCCTGGTTTAGTCCTATGTTCTCAATGTGGCCATATATTAGATTGTTCAATTCTAGTTCCTGGCCCACACCCCGGAACAATTAAAATGAGTATCGCTGGGACAGCCTGTCGGGGTTCTCATGTGATTATAATGGGCTGCCAAGTGAACATGTTTTGATTATTTCTCGTTAGGTCTCCAGCCAAACCAAAGTCATTGCTATTGAACTGATTCAGACTCACAGTGACTCTCAGTCGGAGCCTATCTCGTCAGTTTCCCCAGGATATACATGTTTTGGAAGCAAACTGCCACATCTTTCTCCCCTGTGGCCAGTGGGTTTGAACCACCAACCTCTTGGTTGGCAAACAAGTACTTTAGCCACTGTGCCACCACAGCATCTTCTCATGAGGCCAGTAGTTGTTGAACATCATCACACACAGGAATCATCTGGAGGGCTTGTTAAAACACATATTCTTGGGGCCTAGAAGTAGTACTAGTGTCAGAGAATTTGCATTTCAAACCATTTACCCAGGATGCCATGAGTTCAGGCACCATACTTTTGAAAACCAGTGGGGTAGATCAGGAAGCCCTGGTGGCATACTGGTTGTGCTTTGGGCTGCAAAGTCTGCAGTTCTACTTTCTACTCCATGAAGAGCTCCAACCTCGGATTTCACAAGGACAGTTCCACCTTTTCTGATGGGTCGCCAAGAACTGGCATCAGCTCTTTGTTTTTTGTTGTTTTCTGTTTTGGGTTAGATCCATTTCAACCCTGATTGCATTTATAATAACAGACCTGGTTGAAAATACTAAACTTACCTGCTCTCCACACTCAACCAAGATTGGGGTTCAATTGAACTAGGGTACAGTTTGATCTAAGTTTTCTTGTAGAACTCCACAGGTGATTCTGGTGGGCAGCCCAGATTGAGAGTCATCACTCCCAAAGCAAATGTGATGGTTCTATTTTGTGTCAACTTGGCTGGCCCTAGATTTTCTGCAGTTTGGCAGTTGAAACCTCCTCCATGATGTGAATTTACATAATGTGATCAGCTCCACCCACGAAGGGCTCGGCTAGGTGACCCAGGCAACTGAGGGAAGTGTCCGGTAGAGCACAACCCTTTACTCAGGCCACATCCCTGGCGAGATCTCCTCAGGGGTGCATAAGCCTACTTGACATGAGTAGACTCTACAGAGAGCTTCTACATAGCTCATTGGTTTAAACCCTACATCGGACTCCTTTGTTTGGACTTGAACCAACAGCACACCATATTGCTTGCGGGTTCTGGGAGCCATGAGAGCCTGCCATCTGAGCTGTTGACCTTGGATTCACCGACCTCTGCATCCACCAACCACGGTCTTCTTTTCACCTTCCAGCTTTCTGGTTCATCAGCCCTGCAGCTATGTGAGTCAGGAAGAGCCTCCAGCTTAACGTCTGAACCACAGACTTGAACTGGTCTGGATTTACCTGTTTCTATAACTGTGAGTCACTTTCTTGATACGAATGTGTGTGTGTGTGTGTGTGTGTGTGATACATATCACTGGTTTTGCTTCTCCAGAGATCCCATCCTAATGCAGCAAGTAAATGGAGGACACGATGAACCTATCATCTGTGATTAAAAAGACCTCTTAGAACCAAGCTATGTTGTTGTGTTGTTAGGTGCCATCAAACCAGTTCTGGCTCATAAGGACACTGTGCACAACAAGCAAAACACTGCCCAGTCTTGTACCACACTCAAAATTGTTGTTCTATTTGAGCCCATTGCTACAGCCACTGTGTCAATTCATCTTGTTAGTCTTCCTCTTTTTCACTAGCCCTCAACCTAACCAAGCATGATATTCTTTTCCAGGGATTTGTCTCTTCTGATAACAAGTCCAAAGTACATGAAACAAAGTCTTGCCATCTTCATTTCCAAGGAGCATGCTGACTGTAGTTCTTGCAAGACACATTTGTTTGTTTAATATCCTTTAACAACACCCTAATTCACACACCTCAATTCTTCCCCGGTCTTCCCTGTTCATTGTCCAACTTCCACATGCCTATGAGGTGATTGAAAATATCCTGGCTTGAGTCAGACACACCTTAGTCTTCAAAGTGACATCCTTCATCTCAACACTTTTAAAAGATCTTGTACAGAAGATTTGCCCCATGCACTACATGGTTGGATTTCTTGACTTTATCCTTGTTTTCACCATTCTATGCTGCCAATACCTTCAATAAGGAAAACTACTACATTGAAATGAATGGAAGGTTATGGCAGTCATTTTGAATTTGAGAAATAACTAGGTTAGTCCAGGATATTCATTGCCATAAATACAACATAGTGTCTGATTTCTTTTTTCTTAATGTAACATGGTAACCCATCCCTTTGGTGATCTGCAGCCAGTCATGTAAACAGAAACATTATAGCTGTTATTATAAAAGCAGTTTCCTATAAATGAGAATTTACGCTTATATCTAAATAAACTTGAAACCTGATCAAACACCCTGGTTCCAGGAAAATAACTTTGGGTTTGGACAACACAAACCAGAGTAACATTTTTCTGCCAGTGGATGCTTTTGAATATAGAGGGTTATTTTTAATCACATGGTGTGGGGATGACTTGTGTGCTACAGGCAGTAAAAATGGAGACTTGGGGATGAGACCGTGGTGTGGGGGTATGGATAGGAGAAGGAGCAGATAGAGCCAGCCCGTAATGGAGGCCTTATGATATAAATTAGATAGATGTTGGTATGTCTAGGTTGGTTTTCACTACAAACAATGGTACTATTGTTTTTAACAGCTGATTTAGTAAATTGCTATTCATGATCCTTCTAGACTATATTGTTCAAGGATCATATCGTACACTTGAAAGACTCGCTTAGTTTTCGAGTGCTGCTATTGATAGAATTATAAGTGGGTGACTTTAAAGTAGAGAAATGTACTTTCTCACAGCTCGAGGAGCTTTAAGTCTGAATTCAGGACACTGGCTACAGGGGAAGGGTCTCATTTTGTCACCTCTTGGGGAAGATCCTTGTCTCCTGAAATAGTTCAAGTTCTTGGCGGTAGTCACTTGTCATCTGTCCTGTATCTCAGCCCTGCCTCCAACTCCATTTGTGCTTGCTTCCTAGTCTGTACTGCTTCTTATAACTCAGGGGTGATTAGGATGAGAGTGTGCCCACACTAATAGTCCCATTAACAGAAAACCCCTATTCCCATATAAAACAGAAACAGAAAACAGAAACAGAAAACCCCTATTCCCATATAAAATTACATACAGAGGTATAGTGATTAGGATCTCAACACATATTTAGGGTGACAAAATTCAATTCACAATTTAACCTCAGAAAACCGTTTAGCATTTAGTTAATCAAACCTCCTAACTTAAGAGTTGAGGAAGCACATCATACTCAGTGAATGACTGTAATAAAAAGACAACAAATACTACTAATGCTCTGGGAAAACTGGAACCCGCGTGCATTGCTGTTGGAACAATACAGTTGGTCTGGAGAACAGTTTAGCACTATTCTTAAGAGTCACTCGTAATTTATCATAGGCCAACAACAAAAAAACATACCACCCAATGGATTCCAAGTCATTGTGAGTCTCTAAGGCAGAGTAGAACTGACCCATAGGGTCTTAAAGGCTGAAAAATTTATGGAAGGAGCTACCACATCTCTTTCCCATGAAGTGTCTGATAGGTTCAATCTGCCAACCTTTCATGTCATCAGGTGAGCTCTTTAACCACAACACAACCAGGGTTTCTGTAAATTTAAAATGTACACTGATGATTCCACTCTCATCTTTCCAAAAAAACCTATTTCTAGGGCCAACAAACGCATGAAGCGTTCTTCCCGGTCATTTGTTATTAGAGAGATACAAATCAAAAACACAATAAGATGTCATCTCATCCCAACATTACTGACAAAGTTACAAGAACAAAAACAAAACAAAACAAAAAAAACAGGAAATAAAAAAAGCTCATACACTTCTTTTGGGGCTAAAAAATGGTGCAACCACATGGAAAACAGTACAGCACTTCCCTAAAAAGTCCTAAGTAGAATATCATATGATCCGCAATCCTACTACTAGGAAATAAGTCATTGCACAGATAGATAAATGCACATCCGTGTTCATTGCAACAGTAACTACAATAGCAGAAAGATTAAACAACCTAAATGCCCATCCGTGGAAGAATGGATAAATAAACTATGGTACACCCACAGTGGAACACAACACGGGTTATGACTAGTGATGAATATGGATGTCTCAGAGGATATTAAGTCCTTGTGAAAGGACAAATATTGTATAAGAGTTCTGTGTGGCCATTGCCATGACTTACTGAACTCAGTCACAGACAAGGAGGGTCTGTTGGTGTCAGAAGATGGTGAAAGGGTGGCAGGGTGGAAGCGTGTCTGACCTCAGCCTCATAGAAACCTGGGCTAAAGCTCTGTTGCTAATGTGGCGTTTGATTATCTTGACGCCTTGCATAGCTGGAGAAAGTCAGGCACCAGCCCCACGTTATTTCTTCAGCGTTACCACCAAGTGCTTGGCCACTTCATTGCCAGTGTCCCTTGGTATCTATAAAGAGAAATTTTAAAAAATCCCAAAACTTAGTTGTATGTTCACACAGAGACTAGCATGTGATTGCTCCTAGTGTTATTCCTAATAGCCAAAAGGTAAAACAATGTCCATTGTAGCAGTTACATTATCATCTGCCAACTTGAAGGAAGGGGTGGAGTCTAGCCTGCCAATCAGGTGATAACCAATGATGCTTCTGTGTGGGCATGACCTTTTCCTAAAGTTTCCGGGAACTCCTGTCTTCCTCCCTGGAGGCTCGACACATTCTGTTGACAAGCCACATGAAGCTATACTGATGGCAGCCAAAGCCCTGGAGCTGGAGGAGCCACATCTGTGCTGAGATGCTTGCACAAGATCTTTCACCCGCTGGCCTGTGTTCTTCCTGCTTTAGGCATCATTACATGTGCTGCGTGAGTCTGAAGAAGAATGTATGGACTAGTATTGGAATATGAACTAATATCAGGCTTATGGGCTAATATAGAATTTATGGGCTTGATCTGGACTGGGCCAGGCTGTTTTCTTAATATATAATTACTCTTTGATATAAAATTATTTCCTATGCATATGAGACTCCCTGGATTTGTTTCTCTAATCTACCAAAACACATTAACTGGTGAGTGGATAAATAAAGTGTACTTCTAACCATACAATTTCATTTTATTCAGCAGTAAAAGGGAAGCAGGAACACAAGTCAGAGCACGGATGAAGTCTAAAGACATCATGCTAAAGAAAGAAGGCAGCCAACCCCTCTGCCATCATCGGCATCGAGATCCTACAGAGTGGTGGTTCTCAGCCTTCCTAATGCAGTGTAATACCCAACCATAAAACTATTTTCATTGCTGTAGTTTTGCTGTTATGAACTGGGTGACCCCTGTGAAAGGGTCGTTTGACACACCCCCCAAAGGGATTGGGACCCACCAGTAGGGACCCACTGCTATTGAGGGTTTCCAAGAGTGTCAATCTATGTGGGAGCACACTGCCTCTTTCTCCCTCGAAGTGGCTGGTGGCTTTCAACTGCCAACCATTAGGATAGCAGCCAAGGCCTAATCTATTGCGGCACAAAAACTGAAGGAAACCAGTTACAGAAAACCTCCAAGTTGACGGGTGCCATTCATATGAAATGTCCGGAGTAGGCAAGTCTCAACAGAACGTTGACCAGTGTTGCTCTGGGCTCGCAGGATGGGTAGTAATAGCGCAGGAGTACGATGTCTTTTGGTTTGTTAGTCTGTGGGGAGGGAAATGTTCTAAGATTCGTCATGGTGATGTTTGCGCTCACCTCTGGCTATCCTACAAGCCGTTAAAGTGTACACTTTCCAAAGGTGAGCTGTAGAGTATGTGAATTATCGCTCTAGAAAGCGGCTATTAAACTGAGAAAGGGCGGGGCCGGGGAGGGGGTGGAGCTCACCAGCAGAATCACACTGAGAAGCTTCTGGCATCTGTTCCCCTCCCCCCACCCCATATCACCTTGCACAAGGGAACCGGAGGGCGGCCCCTCACCTCCAGCGAGTGAACCTGCACCCACGTGGGAGAAGCGCCGCTCTGGGCCTTCGGCGCGGGCCCGCCCGCGCGGTGGCTGCCGGGAATGTCCTCCTAGCCCCGCCCCCGCGTGCGCTCAGGGGCGGGGCTACGTCTCCCCAACCGCGCGCTCGCACGCACGCACGCACGCACGCGCCCCAGCAGAGCAGCGAGCGTCCGCGGCGGGGCCGGCGCGCCGGCGCTGCCCGGGGGAGGGTGTTTGGTGACGCTCTGTTCTTCCCTCGCTCTCCCCAACAAATAAGCCCTGACCTCCCGCGGGACCGGGCAAGCGTCGCTCAACGCCCCTCCCCCACGCCCCCAGGAGGGGGTGCGGGGTGGCCGGCCCCGGGGGCACTCCCATCCCTGGGTCCCCTAAGGGGCGGCGCGGCCCCACGCAGCACGTCTGGGCGGCGGGGGAGCGGCAGGGCCTCTGGACTCGCGCTGCAGGCCGGGTTCCCACGCTCCTATTGTTGGCGACTTTGTTTCCAATTCCCATCACGTGTGCTAATTAGTTGGAGCTGCTGGCTGGCTGGGAGGCGTGTGGCTGGCCTAAAAGCAGAAAGATCACTTCCTGTAAGGAGCCAGGCGGGCCGAACACTGCTGGGGCTTCTTTCTCTCAGCTCCTCCTCTGCGGCTCCCTCTCTGTCTCCCAGGAGGCTGGGAGGAGGAGGGGAGGACGAAATACAGAGACAGGAGCAAATGCCACTGAACTGCAATAGCTACCCAGAAACGCTGGACCTAGGAGGACGGGGGCGGGGAAAGTAAGGGCTAGCCTCATGGAAGCAGCCTTAGGTTAAAAGGGGAAATCTACATTAAAAATTTCACCTGAGGCCGAAATCCTTTGCCTTTCATCATTTTGTGCAGTGACTCTTCTGGGTTGGGAAATGAAAGAAAGGTATTTAGTCTGTTCATTTAAGGCGGGGAGGGGGGATGTTTCACATTGAATAAAACAAGCGCATGCATCCAACTATCAGAACAGCTTCTGGGATTTTGAAGACTCGTCTTTTTTTTTAATTCATTTTATGGGGGGTTCATACAACTCTTAATACAATCCATATATCCATCCATTGTGTCAAGCACATTTGTACATTCATTGCCCCCATACTCAAAACATTTGCTTTCTACTTGAGTCCTTGGTATCAGGTCCTCATTTTGCCCTCCCTCAGGAGCATTTAATAATTTATAAAATATTACTATTTTGTCATGTCTTACACTGTCCAGCGTCTCCCTCCACCCACTTTTCTGTTGCCCGTTCCCCAGGGAGGGGGTTATATGGAGATCATTGGGATCAGTTTCCCCTTTCTACCCCACCTTCCCTCTAACCTCCCTGTATCACCACTCTCACCACTGGTCCTGAAGGGTTCATCTCTCCTGGGTTCCCTGTTTCCAGTTTCTATCTGTACCAGTATATGGCCTCTGGTCTAGCCAGATTTATAAGGTAGAATTGAGATCATGATAGTGGGCGGGGGCGGGAAGGAAGCATTCAAGAACTAGGGGAAAGTTGTATGTTTCATTGTTGCTACACTGCACCCTGACTGGTTCATCTCCCCACGACCCTTCTGTAAGGGGATGCCCAGTTGCCTACAGATGCATGGGTCCCTGCTCCGTACTCCCCCTCCTTCACAATGATATGATTTTTTTGTTCTTTGATGCCTGATCCCTTCTATGTGGGTGGGCTTTGTTGCTTCTGAGCTTGGTGGCCCCTTGTTTACTTTCAAGCCTCTAAGACCCCAGACGCTGTATCTTTTGATAGCCGGGCACCATCAGCTTTCTTCACCAACTTTGCTTATGCACATTATGCTTATGATACAACCTTCAGCAATCATGTCAGGAAGGTGAGCATCAAGGAATGAAGGTTGGTCTCAAGATAAGCAGTAATCTAAGTGAGATGTCAGTCAAGTCCGCTTGGAAGAAGCACACCAGCTTGTGTGATTCAAGGATTGTAAATAATAAAATCGAAATCCAGAGGAAGGAGCAGTATTGGGGCTTACAGTCTGAATAACCAATTTGCAGAAGGTTATGGATGACAATGAAAGCCCAAAATCCATGGGCAGTGACCCAACAGGAAATTAAGCCTCTGGTGAATCAAAACCAGGCATGTAAATAGCCTTGTTATCAGAAAGAGTGCATTGGAAAGTGGATTATTGCAGGTGTAGTTTAGGTTAAAATATAACCACTTAATATTTGTTCTCCTTTTGACCCATTTTAAACTTGTTCTACTTTGTATTGTTTTCTGCTTCCTTTTTCTCTATTTCATTTTGTTAATGTTTTGGGTTTTTTTTGGTTTGGGGGATATTTCCCTGTATGTAAAAACCTGGATAGGTACATCTACAGAGATAGTAACTGGATTAATCATTTTTGGGGTTATGGCAAGGGAAGCTGGAGGAATTGGGGAGTTAATAATAATGAGCACAGGGAAGAAGAAAATGTTCTAAACTTGATTGTGGTGATCCGGCACAACTCTTTTCCAATATTGGATTGTATGACACGTGAAATACATGTCAATTAACCTGTTGGGGTGGGGGACACACATGCAACACTCAACCATACAAAAAGAGCAAAGTGAAATTCAGGTGAGGATTTCCAGTCAGTGGTTTCTCCTTGTTTCCAGTCTTCACGGGTCCATCATTCATTGAGGTGCGTTGGGAAGAAGGTACCCAGGGAGTGCTGGGTACCACCCACAGGTGACAGCAGTAAGCAATGCAATATGAAAGGATTTTTTTTAAGTTCTTAGAAACATAGAAGTAAATGATAATGCAATTTTTCCATGAACTTTATGACACTCCCTCATCTGCATGGGCTCATTTGGAAGCAAGAACCTTTCTATGTTTTGTGGATTTGGGTTGGGCTGCAAGGTTCAATAACACTTGTCTTCATCCTATAAATCCTTGCTTTGAATATCCAGATTATTTGTACTCTTCTTCATGAATATATTAATAACTGGAAGACTGGCCTTTATTACCTTGTTAAGGGAAGAGTAACCTAGATTTTTTTCCCTACTTAAACCAAAGGCCTATGGTTCTTTTGATTTTAAAAAGAGTGATTTCTATTAACCTGAAAGCTGCAACAGATTTTCAGAGAAGTGATTTATAAAGACAGCAAAAACATAAGGGAAGAAAAAACAATCTTCCAGTAAATATTAAGGAGGAAATCTTCCCAAATTCCTTCATGTGAATATTATTGTTACTTCTCTTTTATGGGAAAGAGAAAGGTAAGATTTTAGCTTAGGAAGCTATGAAAACCAATATAAGTGCAAGAAACTGAAATGAAAGCTGTCCCCTTAATTTGATGTAATGGTTTAATGGACTGGTACTGGGCATGTTGAATCAGACAGTAATATAGTCTATTATATTGGGAATGACAAATTGATGAGGAATAGTATCATATCGCCAAAGAATATTTCAAAATCTAGCCTGAAGTTCAAAGCTGTCAGTGATAGAATAGTATCCATATGACTACAGGAAGACCAGTTGTATTGGTCCAGGTTGACTAGAGAAACAAATCCAGGGAAACTCACGTATGTGCGTAAGGGGGAACTTTATATCAAAGAGTAATTGTATATCAAAAAAACTTCCCAGCCCAGGCCAGATCAAGTCCATATGTCTGCTATTAGTCCTTATGTCCAATACTGGTCTGTAAGTCCTTCTTCAGACTCAAGCCGCACACGCAATGATGCCAAGTGCAGGAGGATCACAGGCTAGTGGGTGAGAAGTCTTGTGGATCCAGTGGTTGTGGAAGCATCTCAGGGTTCTGGCTTCCATCAGCATGACTCAAAGTGACTTGTCAACAGGAAGATAGAGAAGAGAGGAGAGAGTGTGGCCTGCCTCAAGGGAGAACGAGAGGAAGTTCCCAGAATCCTCATGAGAAGGCAACACCCACAAGGAGGCATCATCAGGCTGTGACCTGATTGACAGGCTAGACTCCATTCCTTCACTCTTAATAGCCTCAAGCTGACATGAGATTATATAACTACCACACCAGTTAATACATCTATTGTTCAAATTTATATACTAATACCAAAAATGAAATAAATTGAAGATTTTCACCCCACCATTAATAGCAAAGAGTTTTAGAAATACAGACAGCAAATACTGGTGAGGCTGCGGAGAGATTAGGACCCTCCTACGCTGCCAGGGGGACTATCAAATGGTGCAGCCATGTGAAAAATGTAATGATGTTTCTGTAAAAAGTTAGAAATAAAAGTGCCCCACGATCCAGTCATCCTACTGCTAGGTATTGGTCCTAGAACAAGAACCGTGACATGACTGGATATGTGCATACTTATTTTCACCACAGCATCATCCCTAATACTAAAGAGAAGGAACCCGCCTACGTGCCCAGCAGTGAAGGAATGGATAGCAAACGGAGGTACACACAGACAAGGGGAAGGCCTTTCGAAAGACAGACAGCCGCAGTGGTTGCAACAATGGGCTCACACAGGAACGATGGTGAGGATGGCGCTGGCCTGGGCCGTGTGCCACTGGCAGCCAACACGGAGTCTTCAAAATCCCGCAGGACAGGGGTGAACACAGGGGACTGAGTCCATCAAAAGGACAACTAGGAGAGAACTGTTCAGCATCAAGGACATGTTTACACACAGACGAATTCTTTGAAGGTGACAAAGGATGGGAGGGCATGCATTAACCTGGATAAAAGGAAAGGCAAACACAGTAAGTGGGAGGTCGGCCTAAAATGAGCAAGGCAAAGGAGGCCACTAGGAAGAGCACAAGAGTTACAAGCAACACCGGTAAATACAACGGTCTACACAGTCCTACAGTAACAGTAGCAGCAATAATCTTCATGCAAAGAACCTTCCTAGACGCTCGAGATGAATAAGGGCAAGAAGGTGAGTGGAGGAATAGATCTGGCTTTCACAGAGGACATTTCGACATATGTATTTCTACGTGCCACAAATGTGCCCACGAATCCATCTGTCCCCTGGGGATAGATTATGTACTACAACATTCCTGGGTACATCTGCAGCAAATAGCAATACATTCCTAGAAATGTTCCCATGGAGGTAGGCCTAGTTAGAAGCATGAGCCCATGCGTCTAACCACTGGTGCGTGCTGCTTCTCCATGCTCCGTGGAGTAAGTGTTTCTAGTGCAGTCCGCTCTTGCATACCATACTGATTGCACAAGCAGGATTTTGAGAGGTGAAAATGCTCAGTAAAGATGGAATCATCAAAACTAAAATGACCAAGTGACAACAGATGTCACAGATACTTTCCTCGTCCACCATCACATTGGCACTCCAAGCAGGACCCTGATATGATTTAGGCAAGAGCAAAGGAGCCCTCCCCTGCAGGCATAACGACGGCCGCACAGGGCTTTGCTGCGGTACATGCTCCAGCTGGGTTAACATTCGCCAGCGGCAGAAGACTCCTACCAGAGGCCATAGGCTTTGGAGCACCGTTTTCTGCTTCAGCTCGTCTAAGCAGGTCTCCTCTGACATGACATCCTCCGGCAGGTCGAGTGTCCTGTGTACCATTCTATGAATAAAAGCCACCACTTGTCTGCCAGTTTGTCATACTCCCTGCCTCAGATGCACGTGAAAGTTGGACAGTGCGTAAGGAAGACCAAAGAAATCTCCATGCATTTGAATTGCAGTGCTGGAGATGAACATAGGAAGTACCGAGGGTTGCCGAAAGGACAAACCAATCTGTCCTGGGAGAAGGACAGCCAAAGTGCTCCTTAGAGACAAGGATGGTGAGACTTCATCTTACAGTTTTTGGATATGCTGCCAGGAGAAGGGCATCATGCTGGGTAAAGGGAGGGGCAGCTAACAAGAGCAAGATTGCTCATGTGATGGATGGACATAGAGGCTACAACCGCGACTCACGGGCCAGGCTGTGTGTTTCAGCTGAGCATCAGGTTGCTGTGCGTCCGAACCAACTTGATGGCATCGGCCAGCAACCACATGAAGGGAAAACATCAGGATGTAATTCTAGCAATCAGTTGGTCCGTTTCCCTCCAAACCGATTCCTCCTCTTGGCTTTCTTAATAAATGGCATTACCAGGACATGTGGTTGAGGCCCAACAACCCTTTGCCCCACCTCGCCCCGTGAGTAAATGCACAGTGGTAACCTCACCTCGTACTAGTGCAGGCCTCAGGTGTGGGTGTGCGTGTGTAGCCTGAGCTAATGAAACACCAGTTGAGTTCTAGGCTTCTCGGAAAAAAAAGGCAAATTTCCCCCCTCCCTCTCTATGCAAACAAAAAGTCACTTCGTAACAAGGAACCATCCATCTAGCGACGTGATGTGAATCCAGCTTCAGGATGGGGCTAAAGCTACGGCTGGCAGGGTGGAGGCACACACAAAGAGTGTTAGTCTACAGTTGTGCCATGTTTAAGTCTTCTGTTTTTTGAGAGAATGTATCTCCTCTGTTCTTGTCACCAGGAGAAAGATTTCCCATTATTTGTGGCAGAAAATCCACATATTTTTCACACTACACCATCTCTCCATCACCATTGTTACTAATCATCCCATTCAGCCTGCTATTGGGATCTCTCAGGTCAGCCTCCAAATTGTCAGCAAATGCCTCTGGCTCATTTGAAGAAGCCTGAAAGAGTAAGAAAAAGAATCTGGAGGACAAGGCCATGGCAGGTGTGATGGTTAGGTTCTGTGTCAACTTGGCACCAGGGGTAAGGCATGGGTGATGCCCACCTTCTCCATCAGGACATATGATGGACCTAATGAGGTCTCTATGGGGGGGTGTGGCCTGTTTATAAGAGATGTTGTAATGGATTGACCTCACTCTCATGCCCTTCTCCTTCCTGTTGCTCTGACCCTGTGTCCAGCTTCTAGAGCTGACGGCCCATGTGGCCTGAAGACCCTGGGAGCTGTCGGTGGTCTGCTGTGTTCCTGACAACCTTGGATTGACAAGACTCCACACCCACCAGCCTATGATCTCCAAGCTACCTGCTTGACCTTCCTGCTTTATCTGCTGGCAGCTGTGTGTCAGAAGGGACCTCCCTCCAGGTAGCATCTGATCCATGGACTTGAGTTAGACTGGGCTGGCCCGCTTCCTTGATAGAAAGTCCTTTTTAAATACAAAGTTCTTTTTTTATACATATATGAATATTACTGCTTTTGATTTTTTGGGAAAACTCAGCCTAATATAATAGGCATCATAGGAAGTTCCTTCAAGTGCTGCTCATCCCAAAGGTTATACAAGGAAGCAATCCTCCTTCTTAGCTCCTCTGACTTAGTGGCTCTTCCACTGAGTGACCTGTCAAGACCACCTAACTATGGTTGTATGACTTCACTCACACACATCCTGACCTACTGATACAGCCCTTGTATTGTGTGTGTGCTGCTTTGGTAGTAATCCCAAGTGACATCTGCTTTAGCTGATGACTGTCATTCTTACCAGTCTTCGGGCTTGAATGCAAACAATTCTGAACACAGCTGCTAACAGAAAGGTTGGTTGTGTTATGCATTATAAAGAAGAGAGTGCACATGTTCATTCCCGGTACCCTGGTATTTGACACACCGTGGTGCTCAATAGGCATTTGTTAGATGAATGAGGGAGATAAGCAATGATGGATGCTTGAGCACTCCAGCAGCTCACAATCTATTGAGAAATACCCACAAGCTCATTCATTCTACCATAAGACTAATTGGTATATCAAATGCAAAAGTAAAGATAACATACATTGGTGCTTATGCAGCTCTCTTCTAAGGGCTTTACCTGCATTAACTTATTTACTCTTCCCAAAACTTCTTGGCGCATATACTAGTATTTTTCAAATACATTTTCAAAAGAAAGCTGAGGCTCTGAGAAGTCGCTCAAAGTTGGACAGCAGGCAATGTGAAGGAGCCAATGCCATCAGAGAATGGATGGGGAAATGAAGCCATTAGCCACCAGGCCTATGGGCCAATACACATCTGCAAAAGGATCCTGACAATGAGTACTTCGAGTGAACTCTTCAGGGATGAGTAGGTATTTAAAATGGTGAGGAGGAGGTCAGGCTCTAAGTTCAAGAATAACCTAATAAAGATTTAGAGTCTCTTCAGAGAACAGCAAATAGTCCACCAGGGTTGCGTACAAGCTCACACAGTCTGAAAGGAACTGGCCATGGTGGAAAACAAGACTGGAAAGATGGGCGATGTTTCAGGGCCGGGAGATTGCTTGACATGCAGTTTCCTTTCTTTTTCTTTGTTATTTTCTTTTTGAAATGAACTTGTTTGTCACTAAAGACTCCGAGTCTATTTCAACTTTCCCTGGCCCCTCTCTCGCTTTCTCTCTTTTAAAAAAAAGTCATTCAGACCATTAGTTAGGTTTGAGAGATAAGGAATTTGGAGAGATTGTTTTTGTTTTTAAAGAAACCTACTATATGTATTTACACAGCCCACCACAAGAAGTGAGATCAACAACAATATCCTGTAAATGCTTCATTTCATATACATGGTTCTTTTTCCTCTCTTGTTGCAGTCCGTCTTATATCCTCGTATTTGTTTGGGAATTTTCCATTCCATATTCATCCCAAATAGATCAAGTTAAGTTAACTTCCAGGTGCAGGGTAGCCAAAGGCGCTGCACACTGCACTGCTAACTACAAGGTCAGCAGGTTCAAACCTGCCAACTGCCTTATGGGAGGAAGAGGAAGCTATCGACTCCCATATAAAGGCTTACTGTTTTAGAGTCTCAGAACCCAAAAGTACAGTTCTACTCTGTCCTATCAAAGGATTCTATGTGTGAAATATTGAATGATGTAGGAAGCATCAACAGAAGATGGAAAGAATACAGCTAGTCAGTGCACCAAAAAGAATTTCAACTCGACAAGAGGTAGCATGTGAGCAAGAACCAATGATACTGAAGGGGGAAGTCAAAGCTGCACTGAAGGTATTAGCCAAAAGCAAACATCCAGGAATTGATGGAATACTCATTGAAATGTTTCAACAAACTGATGAAGCATTGGAAGAACTCACTTGCCTATGTCAGGGAATTTGGAAGACAGCTACTTGCCCAACCGACTGGAAGAATTTTAACCCATCCTAAAGGAAAGCGATCCAACAGCATGTGCAAACTATAGAACGATGTCACTGACACCACATGCGAGTAAAATCTTGCTGAAGATCATCCAACAATGGTTGCAGCAATGCGTTGACAGGGAGCTTCCAGAGGTTCCGGCTGGATTCAGAAAAGGACTTGGAACAAGGGATACCATTGCTGATGTCAGATGAATCTTAGCTAAAAGTAGAGAATACCAAGAAGACGCTTACTTGTGTTTTATTGACTATACAAGCATTTGACTGTGTAAGTCATAAAAATAGCCCTGAGGATAAATGGGAAGTCCCGAACACTTAGTTGTGCTCGTGTAGCAGCTGTACTGGGATCAGGAGGCAGCTGTGCAGAGAGAACAAGGGAATGCTGCCTGGTTTAAAATCAGGAAAAGGGTGCATTTGGGTTGTATCCTCTCACCATACTTATTCAATCTGCATGCTGAGCGAATCATCAGAAAAGCTAGATTATGTGAGGAACAATTCCATATCAGGATTGGAGGAAGATTTATTAAGAACCTGAGGTCTGCAGGTGACACAACCCTGTTTGCTGAGCGTGAGGAAGACTTGGCGCACTTGCTGATAAAGATCAAGGATTGAAGCCTTCAGTATGGATGACAGCTCAATGTAAAAGAAACAAAAAATTTCACAACTGGATCAATAGATAACATCATGACCAACGGAGAAAGAATGAAGTTGTCAAGAACGCTGTCTTATTTGGATTCAAAATCAATGCTCATGGAAGTAGCACTCAAGTGATCAAATGACACCTTGCATTGGGTCAATCTGCTACACAAGTCCCTTTTAAAGTGTTGAAGAGCAAGGATGTTGCTTTGAGATCTAAGATATGTCTGACCCACGCCATGATACGGTCAACTGCCTCATATGCATATGAAAGTTGGACATTGGCTAAGGAAGCTTGAAGAAGAAATGATGCATTTGAAATATAGTGTTGGAGGAAAATATTGAAAGTACCATGGAATGGCAAATGAACTAACAGATCTGTCCTGGAAGAAGTAAAGCCTGACTGTTTCTTAGATGCAAGGATGGTAAGACTTCATGTCATGTACTTCGGACATGTTGTCAGGGGAGACCAGTCCCTGGAGAAGGACATCATGCTTGGTAAAGTAGATGGGGCAGCAAAAAAAGAGGAAAGCCTCTATCAAGATGGATTGACCAAGTGTCTGCAGCAATGGGCTCAAATAATGATGGGGATTCACGGGACCGGGCAGTGTGTTGTTCTGTTGTACGGAGGGGTTGCTATGAGAGGGAAGCGAGTGGACAGCACCGAGCAGTCACAGCACAGGATCACTGGGGGTGGGATGTGCTCAATGGCAGTGAGCACTTGGGTTTTGTGGCTGCTGACCAGGAGCTCAGCAGTGTGAACCCATAGCTTCTCTGGGAGGAAGCTGAGGCTTTCTGTTGCTGTAAAGATTTACAGCCTCGGAAACGCACAGAGTCAGTTCTACTCTGCCCTATAGGGTCACTATGAGTTCAGAATTGACTCAAAGCAATGAATTTGACTTTGATTTTTGCAAAGTGGTTGATATGGTAGGCTGCTACTCACAAGGTCAGTGGTTTGACTCGGTGGGAGAAAAACAAGACTTTCTGCTCCTGTAAAGATTTACAGCCTTGCAAACCCACAGGGGCAGTTCTATGGTACCTTACAGAGTCACTGCGAGGCAGCATGGACACAATGGCAGTGGGTGATCAGCATTTCCCATTCCCTTGGTCACAAAGTTGGAGTCCATGTTGCTCCTGTGACCTAGGCTCCAGTCAACTTCGTCTCATGACTCCTGCCCAGCACCTAGGATAGTGCTTTCTTGCTTGCTCTTACTCTTCTATAGTAGTTAATGGGACAACAGCGCTTGTCCCATGAGCTCTTGGCTCCTCCTTGTAAGCCCCCAACTAGTGGGCCTCAGATCAATAAGCTGCCCTTCGGGAGGGATGTCAGAAGGACAAGAAGCAAATCAATTCTTGATCACACCATTGAGTCACAGGGTCGAATCACCCCGTAAGCCAGTCCTCTCATTGCTGGACTTTCCTTTTATCCAAACCCAGAAAGTTATTTTACTTCTTAAGTAAGTGGAGTCCTTTTGGTACCTATGATATAAAGAGGGCTAACTGGTGAAGATCTTCAATGCTAGGTCATGTTGTTTAGAAGTATTCTTCTGGAAAGCGATTTAAAAGATTACTCGGGGCAATGCAGAGGTATACTGATGACCAAATCTAAGGGCAAGGAGATGGCTTGTGTCCACTGGGCAAGAATTAAGGTACTGTACACACTCGTATATAAGCCGAGCTTTTCAGCACATTTTTAATGCAGTTTTTGTGATAAAATTAGGTGCCTCGGCTTATATTCAGGTAGGCTTATACTCGAGTATATATGGTATTGACAGTGGACCCAGAGCAGGAAGATTTGAAAGAAGAGGCATTTTATACCAGGCCTATTGAAAATGGTACTCTGAATTGTGTTCACATTGCATTGGAATTCTTTGGTTGTCCATCTGTTTCATCTGATCATAAGGTTATTTTGAAATCATAACATTTAAGGTTAAGTCAGGCCCTGAAGTCTATTTATTCCTTGTGCATCCTAAAGAAAGAGGACTTAGTGTTCTCCATGACTTGATTTGTATTTTAACTTCATATTGTTCATTTGGCATCTCCCACACTAAGCAGTTTATTTACCAAGTGTTGTTACCCTTCAGATAGGTTCTGCCTGATGTCACGGTCCTCAACGTCATCTACTGACCCAGCCTCACCCACTAAGTTCTGATGCATCTTTTCCTCCTAAGTTAGTTCCTTTGATGTGAGGGGCTGTACTCAAAATTCCTTGCCTGTCATCCAAAACTCTCTGGAGGCAAACATCCCGTGTACAGTTTCCTCAAGGAGTTCAATTTCAGCAGGAAGTGGGCACCGGGAGGCGATGTAGGGCAGTTCTGCAGATCCACAGAAGGCCAGCATGGATGCAGACATGGGGCGTACAGGGAGAAGAACTGCATTCACAGCCTACTTTTGCCCAGCTGTGCGAAGCTAGCTAAATAACTCCCATAATGTGCTGAGTCTCAGAATCTTTCATTATAATACAGGCATAATGATCAATCTGGTAAGGGGAGCTTAAGTCTACCTTTCAACCCTTCCTTCCTCCCTGTCTTTCGTTCCTTAAGAAGAAGGAGCACTGGCTCATGTGAAAGAGTCAAGGACATTTTGCCAGGCCAAGTGATGCATGGTACGGCCTGGCTTTAAAGTTGTTCGGCCTCTTTGGGTCACAAAACCCTCAGGGTCATTGACTGAGGACAGGTCAACAGCATGAGCCTGAGAACTATGCTGTTTTGAGGAGATGATGCAAGTGAAGCCTGCTCTAACTGACGAGGAATCTCCCTTTCTTCTCCTTTGCTTTTTTCCATTCTCTTGGATTCAAAGCTGGAAAACACAGGAAATGGAACATCGATTATAGCTTGGTAGCAAGCACTAGGAAGGGTCTTCACCGAATTGGAATCGACCCAAAGGTAATCGTTTGGGTTGGTGGCCTCTACCTGATTACGGGGAGCCCTCCAGGTTATGCAGTCTTGTTTCCTCGGGGGACACTAATAGCAAAGCCTCCTTGTAATAAAGACTTTGCATTAATTAGTCTTGGCTGTGGCCTCAGCGCTTGCATCTGGGAAGGAGGCAGAGTAGCACTGACATCTAGTTTCTCTCAACCTTTCCCATCTCTACAAAATAATAAGAGCACCCACCTTATGAGATCATTCTGATGATTACATTGTGTAAGAGAAAATAGTTTGGAAACATCGAAGGTGGAACTATTCATTTCTTCCTGTCCAAAGGAAGAAGAGTAAAGAAAACTGAAGACACTTGGAAGCAATGTGTCAATGGACTCATAGGCTAAGTGAACATCAGTCTCCACAACCCTGAGACCAAAAGTAGTACATGGTACCGGCTACCATGACTGACTGCTCTGAAAAGGATCTTGTTAGAAGATCTTGGATAGAGTGGGGAAATATGAAACAAAACACACTTTATTTTTAATTAAGTCAAGGCTTAATGGTTGGATGGAGATTGGTGGAACCCTGGAGAATGTAGCCCTTGGTCACCCCTCCAGTGTCACTCCCGTGGCCCAATTTTCAGCCAAACAATAGGTCAGTAAGGGAGGACGGTTACACACAGCTTAGAATAGTCAACATTGGAGATACAAAGGGCAGTATTTACCTCAGGTTTAGGAAAGAAGGAGGAATAGAAACAGGAAACATGAGGAGAATGGATGTGATACGATATTGTGGGAATTGCAACCAATGTCAGGATACAAATGTATGTGAATTTTTTAATGGAAAACGGACTTGCTCTGTAGCCTGTCAAGCAATTTACAATAGAAAGTTTTTGTTTTATTTTGTCTTGTTTTTGAAAGGGTAAGTTTTGTGCCACAGAAAAAATAAGTTTGAGGTCAAGGCTAATATCAATTTTTTTTAACACAACCCAAAGGGACATTTTCCAAAACCACTAAAGCTTTGCAGCATATTTACAGGTCTGCTGCCTACAGAAAACGATAGGTCTCAGATGGATCAAGCAGTTTCAGGAAAGTCAGGAAGACCTCAAAAGTGAGCCAAGAGAGAGAAGACCATGAACCCAGACAAATGAGACTGTGGCTAAAGTCCAGAAACTGGTGGGAAGAAACTCCTAGAATTACCATTGATGACATAGCTACTGATGACATCTTACATGGTCCATTTTCTTACATTTTAAGCAAACACCATGGTCTCAGCAAGCTTCACTAGATGGGTTACAAAAGTTTTGTGTGAAGATCAACTAGTGTAAAGCACTGATCTTAACATCAGTCTTGTAAGAGAATGAAGAAAGAGGTATAGAGTAAATTGTAGCTGGGGATAAATCTTGGATTCACCATAAAAGTCAGAGAGCAAGGTACAATCAAGACTGATTTCTGATGGAACCAGCTGGGCTAGTTAAATTCAGGGCAGAAAGGTTAGCTCAGAAGGTTACAGAAACTGGTTTTTTTTTTTTGGGGGGGGGACTCCCAAGTATAACCTTGGTAGATTTTCTTGAAGGGCACAGGATGATCAAAGAGAATTTATTAAGAGGATATATTAAGAAAATTGAAAACTACACTGGTGTGAAAAATGCCAAGGAAGCTGTGCTGAGTATCTTTTTTCCCATCTCAACAATGACCTTGCTCATTGTTCCAGACTATCTGTCATGCAAGGATTTCCTTGGGAAACATGACTCCATCCACCTACCAGGCCTGATCTTGCCTCTTCCGATTTTTGTTGTTATTGTTCCTGAATTCAAGGATGCCAAAACTGCATTTGACTTGATATAAATTAAAGAAGGCAGAATTTTTCCAGGAAGAGCTAGAAACACCACTGTCAAAAGTATATAGACCTGGATGGAGGACATATTGAGAAAGAATAGCTTTCTCACATGTTGCTATTTTTATGTAATAAAGGTTTCTGTGATTTTGGAACAATACTTTTTGTCTCACCTTCATGCAAAAGGGCTTTGAAAGGCTCATGGACAAATGAATAAGGAGATAATATACTTTTCCGTGAACTTTTAAAGCTCTTTCATATATTACCCTATAGGTCTATTCTAAACACACACACATTTTATTGTGATTTAGGTGAAAGTTTACATAGAAGTTAATCAGTTTCATATTTAACAATTTATACACTGGATTAGGCTGAGTTCTCTAGAGAAGCAAAATCAGTTAGAATAAAAAAATTATATTGAGAAAGGGGGTCATGTGGTTGTTGAAGGAGTAAGTACAATTCAGGTCAAGTCTGTGGGTCTAACCTGCCAGAGTTGATGAAGCAGGAACAGGAAGCAGGTGAATAAATCATGGCTGGTAGATACAGAGGCAGATGAATCCAAGGTCAGCAGGCCAGATGGCAGCCTCTGATGGCTCCCAGGGTTGGTAGACAGTATGGTAGGTCATTGGTTCAAATCCGAAGACCCAGAAGTCAATCAGCCAGATGCAGGATCCAGACCAATAAGAAATGAGGAGGTTCTTCATAGCATCTATTTATATACATGAAGCAAACCAGAGATTGTCGCTACAGCAAGGGTTTGCTCTCTCTGTCAAACCTCCCCCAACAGCTTCATAGCTCATAGCAGATCTCAACTGCCAAAATATTGAGAATGTTGGCCCAGCCAATCTGACACAGAGTCTAGCTATCACATACACATTCTCCGTCAACTCATTCATTTCAATCCCCTCATTGTACTATCGCTTATCCCACTTCCTCCCAGTGTTTTCTGCTTCTATTCCTCTGAAAAACTCCATAGATCTTAATCCTGATTAGTGATTTCCTAGGTATGCAGTAAGCAGGATCACTTGCTTCATGTATTCTCTCACTGAGAAGATACTATTGGTTTTATGCTAAGAATCTCACATTTTGGATTTATAGTAACTATAATTTTCAGAATAAATTAGTTTATCTGATTTTTGTTGCATTATTCAATTAGCAAGATCTGTCAGGTTATTCTAGCTCTCTCGTCTATCTTATTGAGCAGAGTGGCTCTCTTTCACGTACTTCACAATGTGTACAATGAACGGGGCCTGTGTTGCACCTAGCTGGTCCTGCCCAGATAGCTACAAGCACATATAAACACAACCAACTGTCAAAGCACTCCATAACTAACCTATGTTTGGCAGTTCAAAGCCCCAGAGACTCTGTAGGGTAAAGACCTGGCAATCTATTTCTGTAACAATTACAGTTAGGGAAAGACCATGGGAACTGTGGAATGTAAATTGATGATCTAATCTGTAAACCTTCACCTAAGTCACAATAAAATCTTAAAAAAAAAAAAAAGATTCCTTGAGAACATATAAACGCCCATGCCATACAAATGCCCATGCCATTCTTTCTAGAACTGGGTTTGTTTATATCTGCTTATAATTTCAGGCAGGAAGATTGCTTTTAGTACTTTCTTTACCTGTGAAAGTGACTGTTTGCCTTTAGCAAATGTTTATGCTTCGAGTCTTTCTAATCTGCTTAATGAGCTTCATCTCTCACCTTTCAGCTTCTTTGCTTAAATCCTTTGCCCCAAGATGATTGTTTTCATGTAAAAAAATTATACAATTATGTGTCTAGCTATAGAACCAGAACTGTAGTTGTAGTGAAAGTAAGCTTAAATGAATATTTATTACAGAGAAATGTGTAGTGTGTGATAAGATGCCATTCTGTCCTGATTTTACCTTTGCACATACAAGTAAAATGTGTTCTCGTACTTAGGTTCAGTAGCACAAACTTCTTTCCAAAACGCCACTTCAGGATCTTGCATCTCTCCTCTTTCTAAAGGGTCACAGTGATTAGGCACTTGATAACTCCTGAACCCAAGTTGATTTCCATAGCCCGTAATAAATCCAGTTACATGGAAAGTAAAGAAAACCTCGTGAGGCACTTCTTTTCTGTCACATGGGGTTGAGGCACCTACATTCAACTCAATGGCACCCAACAAATGCCTGCATAGGTTCCAAGAAGCCCCACATCCCCCAACATAAAGAATTGAATGTGTTCAACCTTTAAATGAAATCTAATTTTCTAAAAGCCCAGCCAACATTTGCATAAACAAATTTAAAGTTGTTTAAACCCTTAAGGAATGGAAGCACTATAATAAAATTATAGGCATTTTTTATTACCTTTATGGCGATAGAAGAAGTGGTGCCTGGAGAGAATTTCCATAACTGGGAGTAAAGTGAGAGAAATAAGCTATCACTGAAAGCAGGTATTGTTGAGATTGTTCCATAGCCTCCTCATTGTCACAACCTACAGGCCACTATCCCCTTCCCTTCCTCAGAGTGCCTGGGCTGCACCACAGGGCCAGCAGAGCTGAGTCTTCCTCTGAGTGGTCTTCTGCACCACCAGGCAGAGGGTCTCCAGGTGGGGATAGAAGAGGATTCCATACATCCGGAACAGAATCCAAGGAAAGGGGCAAAGGTAACACTCTCCTCTTTTCCTAGTCACCCATCCTGTCAGACTCTCTGGACCGGTACAGGGCACGGCAGAGCATGAATGAACTAGCTGTCACTGATGAGCCATTGTCGTCTCAGAAGAAAACTACAGTGTAGGAGGAAAGGGCTGACGTGCTTGTTCTTGTCACCTGCCCCTGTACTACATGAAGGACATGTCCAATCGGTATCCACTCCAATATGTCTCAAGTCATTTGTTTGTTCCACAACATTCCCCAAAGTAAGCTAGACCTAAAGGAATCCTGATGGCACAGGCGTTTTACCTTGGGCCCTTAACTGCAAGGTCAGCAGTTTGAAACCATCAGCTTCTCCATGGGAGAAAGATGGAGTGATTTACTCTCAAAATGAGTTACTGTTTCAGAAACTCACAGGGGCCATTTTACCCTGTCCTGTAGGATCGCCATGAGTCAGCATTGCCTCCATGGCAGTGTGAAAACACACACCTCTAGAGCCCTGGTGGCACAGTGGGTAAAGTGCTCAGCGGCTCGTCCAAAAGTACGTGGTTTGAATTCACCAGTCACTCTTCTGGGAAAAAGATGTAGCAGCCTGTTTCTGCAAAGATTTGCAGCTTTGCAAATCTGTTAACTATAGGCTGCTAACAGCAAGATGAGAAGTTGAAACACACCAACCGCTCTAAGTGAGAACCCAGAAGCTGTCTGTTCCTATGAAGATGGACAATCTCAGTAATGACACAGAGCAAATCCTACCCTGTCCTACAAGTCACTATTGACTTGACAGCAATGTGTTTGGGTTTTTTGTTTTGTTTTTTTTGCTTTTTGTTTGGTTTAAACTTGAAGTACTTACTGATGAAGATCAAAGATGGTAGACTTTGGTGTGGATTATACCTCAACGTAAAGAAAACAAAAATCCTCGTGACCGGAGCAATGAGTAGTACCATGATACATGGAGGAAAGTTGGACGCTGTCAAGGATGTCACTTGACTTGATCCACCATCAATACCCATGCCATTAGCAGTCAAGAAATCAGTGATGGGGCACATTGGGTAAATGTACTGCAAAAGATTTCTTCAACATCATTATTGAAAAGCAAAAATGTCACTCTGAGGACTAAAGTCCACCTGTCCCGAAACATGGTATTTTCATTCCCTCATTGCCATTGAGTTGATTCCGACTAATGCCCTCTAGGACAGAGTTTAACTGCCCCTTGGGTTTCCAAGATTAAATCTTTACTGGTGAAGAGTCTCATCTTTTTTCCTGCAGAATAGCTAATGAGTCTGAGTTGCAGGCCTGGTGATTAACACCTTAATTTGTAACCCACTGAGCCACCAAAGCTCCTTGTAAGTAAGTCAAAATCACTAACGTCAAGTCAATTCTGACTCCTAGCAACCGGAAGGCCAGGATCGGAGTGCCCGTGTGGGTCACTAAAACTATATGATAAGAGCAGACTGCCTCCTCTCTCTCTTAGAGAAACTGCGGTTTTTGAACCGCTGACCTTGCGGTTAGTCGCTTGGATAAGGGTTGTTCTGTGGGCTGGGTCATCTGTAAAACGCATTTCTACTGAGAATATTGATCATAGTAGACAATGGCCATTGTGTCCTGGCGTTAGGATTCTGTCCTCATGTCTTCCACCTTTCAAGGTTTTGCTACCGTTTTTCCAGTGCTTCCTAATAAACATCAGACTTCCTTTCTTGTTCCGTTCACCATCTCTGTGTTCCTACCCCCCATAGATAACAAATCACTGGCATGTGTTCCTACCCCCCAAAGAGAACAAATCACATGCAGTCAGGAATTTATAGGTGGCTTCAAGACATATTTCATGATTAAAAATGGGAACAGTCTGGGTAAATTGTCATCTGTGAAAATTCCAAACATTTTCCAGAACAAACTGACTGCAGCCCAGGGGGCTTTGAAAGGTTCATAGAAAAACGGAATGAAAAGGTCATTGAATTTTCCCATAAACTTTTTGAAACCCAAATATATACACACATACAAAGGAGTACATAGGTATGTATTTGAAGAGGCTTCAAAAAGTTTGTGGGAAAATTCTATGATCTTTCCATAATTTTTAAGTCCTCTCATATGTATGTATACATCAGTGATTCTCAACCTTCCTAATGCCGGGACACTTTAACACAGCTCCTCATGTTGTGGTGACGCCCCAACCATAAAATGATTTTTGTTGCTACTTCATAACTGTAACTTTGCTACTGTTATGAATCGAGCAACCCCTGTGAAAGGGTCATTCGACCCCCAAGCCCCCAAAAGGGTCAATGCCCACAGGTTAAGAACCGCTGGTATACATACATATACACATGTATACGTACACATAGATGTGTGTGTGTGTGTGTGTGTGAGACTTTTCCTCTTTTGATCAAGGTAGTAGAGGGTGGGCTATTTTAGGATCTGGCCCGAGGTGTTTTTGAGGCCCGTGTACCTTGTCACCCTTTATTTCCAGGCTTCTAAAGTTCTGGAATTTGTACGGTTTGGTTGTGGGAGGGGGCTTGGGTTGATCTTTGAGTCCTCTACTATACGTAGTAACTCAGACTGACCCACGCCTGCAACTTTGCAGTGGCCATGGGTGAATCCTGCGTACTCTAACTCATGAAGCGGTGGTGGGAACCACAGCCTCACCTTCACAGCTGGTGGAGCATTGCGTTAGCCTGACAAGAAAAGTTCCTGGCTGATCTCAATCTTGCCTGTTGACAAGTGACTCCACTCATTGCCTCAATCATTCATTCCATAGGGAAGTCACCTGGTGTTTTTCAAGTCTCTGACATGGGCTGATGTCAGAGTCTTGGGGGTGTAGTGGTTACACATTGGGCTGTGATTTGCCTGGTCAACAGTTTGAAACTACTAGCAGCTCCTCAGGAGGAAGACTGGGCTTCCTACTCCCGTAAGCAGTTACAGTCTCAGAAAGACACAGGGGGTGGCTATGAGTCAGCCTTGACTCGATGGCAATGAGGTTTTAGAGCCATTGGCTGGCCATCTCACTGGACTCTTCAGACACTGGCACCAGAAACACCCAGGCCAGCACAGACATGATACCTGCTTAAATCAAAATTTCAAGTCACATACTGCTAAAATTCCATACTTGTACCCAGTGTACAAGTGTACACAGTGATCACAGTGGAGCTCTAGGTGGGCATCAGAGGGACAGACTAGGGTTGGTCTCTTTTGACTCATGGAGGTATTTGTCACAGAATGAGGCCTTGAAGGAAGGAAGTGGCAAGGAGAATAATTGGAATGTCCCTTCCAAAAGTAGTTCTCCCACAACTTTTCCCCTGATGTCCAATAAAAGTCTTAATTAATTTTTTATATCCAATTGCCAGCCCTTGCATTAATTCTATAGTCGATGTCTATTCATTTACTATTACTCCCTCGATAATATAAACACTGTGAAGGCAGGGATTGGGTCTATTTTGTTCCCTATGATATTTTTAGCACCTGGAAGCCAATAGAAGCTCAATAAATATTTATAGAAAATGTAGGTAGCAGGACATTTTTAGGGGGTTGAATAGGGAATGAGGACAAATGAGGACTTAAAGATGATTCCTAGATTTGGGGCCTGAACAAACAATTTGGGTGATAGAATGATGACTTGAGTTTGGGGACAAAGAAGGAGGCTGGGCCTAGGGGTGGGGGTGGGGGTGGGGGTGGAGGAGGTGAGTGAGAGGAAAGTCGAATCAAGAACTGCATTGTAAGTTACCTTTGAGATGCCTATTGGAATCGCAAGCAGCACAGTCACCTGAATCTGAAACCCAAGGGAGAAGTCAGGGATGGAGGCAAATTTGGAGTCACTTGCATACCAATAGCATTTGAGCCAGAGCTCTGAACTGACTTGCTAGTTAGAAGAGGAAGAGAAAGAAGTCTTGACCTGGCTGCTCTAGAGCTTAAGAGATAGAACAGAGGTGAGGAAACCAGCAGAGAGGCCAAAGAAGGAACAAACAGAGAAACAACAACAAAACACACAGGAAATTTAGAGAAGCAGCTTGTTTTCAGGCAAGCTGTGAACTCGGTTGGGTTGGAAACCATGAGGCTGTATTGAGCTTGTGGCATATATTTGGTTACCTCGCTGAGAGCAGGTTCAGAAGAGCAGAGGAGCAGGAGCCTGGCTAGCGCTGGTTCCTGACAGAAAAGGAAACCAGACTCCGAAGAGCCCACGTCCAGCTGCCTCTTGCATCCAGAGTGGCGTCTCTGGGTGGTGCAAATACTTCATGCACTTGGTTACTAACTGAAACTCTGGAAGTTCAAGTCCACCTGGAACCACCTCAGAAGAAAGGCCCGTAGATCTACTGAAAAATCAGCCACCACTGAAAACTCGGTGAAGCAAAGTGCTTCCCTGAGACACATGACACAATAGCTACAGGGTGTTTGAATTAATTAATGAGGTTTTAATTGAAGATAAATCCTAGAACATATTTAGCTGCCCAGTAGGGTAAGCTGTGGGGGGTATGGTGGAGCATGGGGTTCTAGCACTTTACAAGTTCCCATTTAATCCTCTCAATGACCCTATAAAGTTGGGCATTTCTCACTCCTTCCAGGCAGGAAGATAATATTGGTTAGAACTTCAGGCTTGAGTCTCACTGAATGTAACTCTGCCCCTTGTGAAACCCCACACCTTGAACAGTTACTTCACTCTCTGTGCCTCAGTCTCCTTATCTGAGCACCATCAAATGAGTACTTCCCTTACACGGCCAGGTGAGCAATCAAATGCAATCACCCAGATGCAAAACCTTAGCACAGGCCTTACCCATCGGCATTAGCAACGAATACTGGTAACTTGGAGAAAGGAGAAACGAGAGCTTCGGAGACGATGCAGTCCTTCATTTGTTGAACAAAGATATTGAGATTTCACTTTTTTTCCAAGCACCAACCACAGCAGGCCCTGGTGGTGCTGTGGGTAAGCACTGGCCTGCTTACCAAAGAAAGGGTCAGTGTCTCAAACCCACCAGCCGGTCAACAAGAGAGAGCTGAGGATCTTTGCTTGAGCAAAGATTCACCACCTTGGAAACCTGATGTGGGGTGTGGCTATGAGTTTTAATGTGCAAGGCCAGGCAGTAGAGACAGCAATGAAGTAGACTGACGGCGTCTTGAACCTCACCGAGCTTAGAATCTAGAAAGATAATAATAATAGTAAAGTCAACAATAGCGAACATGTTTACTACGTTTGGGCCCTGCAGGCTTCAGAGTCGTAACAAAGGCAAAACCTGTCCTGCCCCATTTTGCCTTTCTATTATGTTGCCCTTCCCAGGGGTATCATTTTGCAAGAAGCATGAAATTCAACTCCCATGAAAGAATCCTGGTGGATGAGGGCATATTATTGAAAGGGAAACATTAAAGTTGATGACTAACCTTCCTTGCTTTCTCCACTATTTCCCCATGATCCTATCAGAAACAGACTGTAAGGATTGTTGTGTTTTTTTCTGGTTGGTTTTTCCTGTCTTTATTTGTTTTTCTCAAGTTTTTAAAGTAACTACACAAATGTGATCAGAATTGTGTTAGACTCGGTGAGGTAGAAAAGACTGATTTCAGAGTCCCAGTCTGGCTTCAGTGTTTGGGGGAAATGGAGTGTATTTCTAGCTAACTAAGGGACAAGGTAGGGCAAGCGAAGTCATTTTTGGGGGTGGAGCTTTCATTCATTCTCATTTCCAGGCAGTTGAGGGAAGGCTTCAGGAAGGCTGGATTGTGAATCGAGTCTAGAACCATTCCTAGGCACTTACAAGCACCACACAGAGACACGGGCATCCTAGGGAGATGACTCAGCAATTGTCGTCTTTCTTGTATCGCTCGCTCACTCTCATCCACAATGTCCTGATTCTATCTCTCGTTCTATCATTATTTTGTCACGTGTATTCAAGGGTAAAATCCTCATCGTTCCCATTTTACAGGGCAGGAGACTGAGGCATGAAAGGCCGCACATCTAGTAAGTGGTAGAGTCAGATTCACACCCAAGCAATCTCTGCCTCTAACGCATTCGTCATGTGATTTTACTGGGTTCAGTCAGGAAGCATGTGGATGACAAATTGAGCTTGTGGTGAGGCTGCATACAAGCGAAATAGAGAGTCCTCTTTGAAGACGTGTGTGGGACTGAGAGGATCAGGCTAGCGCTGCGACTTGAGAAAGAAGAGGAATTGAAAGTAATTTTCTCATTACTATTAATTTATTTTTTTGTGGAGAAGATGTGAAACTCTAAGGAGAAGTGAAGATAGGAAAGGAGACAATTGACAAAAAAAAAAAAAATCTTGGAGGTGACCAGAGGTCTTAGAAACCTGCACAGGGAGGTGGGGCTGGGAGGGTTGGGAGCAGCAAAAACATCTTTAGAATGACTTCCCTGTACAGTCTAATTTTTTATTATTTCCCCCAAATCAAACCTGGGCTCTGGTCATGCGCATCTGTCTGCAGCAGTGGTTCTCCAAGGGGGAACCTCTGTCAGGAGCATCAGCATCACCAAGGATCTTGCTAGAAATGCAGATGTTCTTGCCTCCAGACCTACAAAATCAGAACCTCTGGTGGGTAAGACTTAAATGGCTAACCAGTGGTGGTTCAAACTCAGCACCTGCTTCCTGGAAGAAAGAAAAGTCTGTCTCCTGTAAAGATTTTAAAAACCGCAGAAACCTACATAGGTCACAATAAACTAAAACCACCTTGATAGCAGTGGGTTTGGGTTTTTTGGTTTAGAAAACTGTAGTATACATTGAGGTTTAAGCACCACTGGCCTAGAGCGCATGACCTGCTGACCCTCTCTTAATTTTCTCTTTTCTATCACTACTGTTGCTTGAGCCCTAGCATCTAATTAAATCCCTCAAATCTGGACTAATTATTTCAGTAGACATCAGCAACTTCTTTATTGGATATAGCATTTACATACTACAGTTAAATACTACATATCTTTCTGCAACAATTTAAATATACCAAGTCTTATATTGCCTTCTAAGTTGGGGTTGTCTCTCTTATATTCCTCTTACTGTGTTTGTCATTTCACTTCAACTAAATAAAATCCTCTTGAGGGCAGGGACTATTTTATTTTGCATAGTATCTAGCAGTGTTTCATCCATAGAAAACTTCAAATCACTGCCATGGAGTCAATTCCAACTCATAGTGACTCTATAGGGCAGTGTAGAACTATCCCTTTGGGCTTCCAAAACCATAAATCTATACTCCCTCAGAGTGACTGGTGAGTTTGAACCGTTGACCTTGCCGTTGGCTCAATCTATATCCCAGTATGCCACCAGAAGAACCCAAGAACGTTGATAGTTTAGTTGCTATTGTTCCCTTTCCAAGTTTTCCTTTTCCCCCTTCCCACCAGTTCCCATAGATCTAAATTCTACGGAGCTTTCAGCCAGGATCCATGGAGACAAGGTTAAGGCTATCAGGGATTTTTTCTTGCTTGGATCCACAAGTAATGCTTGTGGAAGCAGCAGTCAAGAGATCAAAAGACAAGTTGCATTAGGTAAATCTGCTGCACAAAGACCTCTTCAGCGTATTGAAAAGTAAGGATGTTACTTTGGGGACGACGGTACTCTTGACCCAAGCCATGGTCTCTTCCATTGCCTCCTATGCAGGTGAAAGTTGGGCATTGAATCAGGAAGACTGAAGTAGAATCCATGTGAATGGTAGTGCTGCCGAAGAGTATAGAAAGTAGCCTGGCCTGCCAAAAGAGCCAACAACTCTCTGTTGGAAGAAGTAGAACCCGAATGCCCCTTAGAGGCTTCATCTCATGCACTTTGGACATGTTGTCGGGAAAGACCAATCCCTGGAGAAGGGCATCGTGTTTGGTGAAGTGGAGGGGCAGCAAAACAGAGGAGGGCCCTCAGGCAATGGACTGGACTCCAGCACAGGAACAATTGGGAGGCTGGTGCTGACCGAGCAGTGTTGTTTTATGGAGCACTAGCTCACTACCGGATGGGAACTGGCTCGACACCACCACCACCAACACCCTCTACCTCTCTTAAAAGATTAAGCTCAGCTGGCTCTGTGTGAGGCCGAACTTTTCTCCATGCAAGAGGATTTTCCCTTCCTTGGTGAAATGATGGTAATGAGACGTTACTGTTTGATTTTCCTGCTTCATCATACCCATTTGGGTTTTCATCGTATCTCCCTCATCACTGAAAATGGAGATATTTATTCCAATCCACTCTAAAAAAATGGGGACAATGATTTAGCAGGCCTGAGGGTATGGGTTTACAATTAACAGGGTATTTTCTACTGATATTTATTACTCTGAGTTTTGGCACCCTGACAAAGGAAGGAACTCACGTGTCAGAGAGAGTCTTGGGAATCTGAACCCACATTGGGGGTCTGCAACCGAGTCTGCATGCTGGAGAAATCGCAGCAATTTGTGTGGTCTAATAAGTGGTCTCAGATTAGACATGAAGTGACAGGAATCGGCAGGAAATCAGGCCGCAAGGAAACCCGGCAACTCTACCTCGCCTTGTGGAGGAAGAAAAGAGGCTCACCCCGGTAAGGACCAGTAGCAGAAGGCTTAATTGTTACCATGTCGTGGCGTGAAGCCACCGGGTTAATGGGAACCTGATGCGCCGGGCTTCCTGCAACACACCAGCCTGACTTCAAACGGGCGGCCATCCTCCACTGCGAGCCCAGCCTGCTCAAGTCACAGGTTCATTTCCTCTCCAACAAAGGAAGGGGCCACCTTCCCACCCCCACCCCCTACCTCCATCAGCGAACCCTGGCAGGACTCTGGGGCCACCCCTCCTGTTTTCTCCATTGAACTATTAATTCTAACCTTCGGGAGGAGGTGGTTTGCTGGCCTAAGAGCAGAAATGAAAGATTCCCAGACTTATCTCCACAGCCCCAAACAGCCCCCGGTGCTCTGATCTTTCAGACACAGGAGTGAAAGAGAGCTCACGGGTGGTTTGTCTGCAAAAGACACTCAGAGTTCATTCCAGGTGTTCATCTGCATGTGGTGAAATCGGCTCATTGATCTAAACCACACAGAATCATTGCCATGGGTTTCAGCTCAGGATGATCCGGTAGGACAGAGCAGACACACCCTTCTGGGTCTCCAAAGCTGGGGATCTTTCCCCTTCAGAGGGGATGGGGAGTTCAAAGGATCCACTTTGCCTTAAACACAGGGACTCTCAGAGCCACGGGGCTCCTTTGTTTCCTGATAGGGATGGGATTTCCAGGAATCAATCCCTGGATGAGCCCAGACCTCCCATTTCTACCTTCTCCTGTTTTCCCGTTGGTCCTGTTTTGCTTTGTTTTTAAAGTAACAGGCCAAGAATCCCTGTGTATGTGATTGGAAAAGCCTTTACGGCCTCTGCCATTTGCAGTGGGCCCAAGGCCCCATGGCAGGTAAACATCACCCAGGTCTCTTCTGTGAGGAGGATTATGCCGGAAATGACAGCTTCCTGGGCTCTTTTTCGGCAGACTCCAATTCCCAGAGGCGGCTTCGTGTTTTCCTTGCGCTGTGATTCCCAAGGTTCTCTTTTGTGCATCCCTTATCGACTTGTAAGCCCCACCAGAGGGTGAAAGGAAGGTGTTGCAGATAGACAGCCACAGCTGGGCTAAACCGCCTCTTAAAAGGCTGCCTTACTGAAAAGCATCTCTTTATTTGGGGGCATTTGCAGGCAGAATGGGAATGAAACTTGAGAAGATTGTGTGATAACCAGCCTACATCCTGTCGAGAGCAGGAGTGTTTCTCTAATAACACCAAGATGAGCTTCCAGATAGACGACCAGGGAGCCGGCTTCCGCCCAGAGTCTCTCATCATAAATCTTCATTCTTCCTCAGGTTTTGCTATCGATTTTGGAGGATAGAGTTCATTTCCCTAGAGAGCCAGGCCTAAGGAACAATCTGGAATTCCACCAGTTAAAAATGAAAACAGCACCACCATCCTGCTGAATCAACATTTGCTCCATCAGAATCAATATCCTGCAGAGTGGGGTTTGCATTGTTTCAAAGTCAGCTGCAGGTGGCCGGGGCAGAGATACAGTTCCTGCTCTTGATTTGCTGAAAAGAGCAGATGCCAACTCCTCCAAATGACAACTGAAAATTGTAAAAAGAGTCCCCACCTCTCCTTTGGGGAGGCAGCCTGCCTGGCTTTGCACTCTCCGGACATTTCAGCAGCCTACGACAAACCGACAAACCGCGACATCTCTCTCTTCCCAGAGCTATCTTTTATTTCTCCCTGAAAGGGGTCATTACTTCAAACTCGGCTCAGACAGTAACTGAGCATCTGATAAGTCATTTGTCCTCAGTGAGCCTTAATTCCATTATCTGTTAATAGTGCCCCGCCTCCGAGGCCCACAAATGAGATTTTGTGTGTGTGTGTTGTGTGTGTGTGTGTGTGTGTGTGATCTAGTGATACTCAACACCAGTTTGCCGCCCGCTTCCCTTGATTTAGGTCCAGAGAGTGGATAAAAGGAAGATGAAGTGAAAACTCTGAACTGGGTTTAAATTCTGAGCGCTTTCTTTCTCACAGGGCACCCGCCCTTAGGCAAATCCTGTAGCCTGGTACCTTCCCTGGACTTCCATGTCCTCATCTGTGAAAACAGGGTAATGACAGCTCCGCTCATTCGGAGAGAGCTTATGAAAACCAAAGGAGCAAATAAAAGTCTTGTGAAAGACACGTATGCATTTGGAAACTGTAAAGCCCATAAACTTTGCTGATTATGATCATTAACACTCTTCCCTTCTGGAATAAAATGCAGCCGTTCCTATGGAGACCACGAATGTTAAAAACTCTGGCTTTTTTTTGGTGGGGGGAAGACTTTTATAGAAGAACCATTCCAACCAAGATACTCAAATCACATATGCTGTTTGCACTACCAAAACGAAACTCCAAAATAAAGACGTCGTGAAACGCAAAATATATGGATACCAATTGATTTATGCAACTCGTCTGAAGAGAAGATGGTGACGCTCAGGTTTCTCTGTTTGGGCGCCAGCAGCTTCCTGCAAGGATCCCGCCTGAGGCTCTGGGAAACCTGGCGTAGGTGGAACAGCTGGAGCGCCTCCTGGTCTCCCCGTGTCATGGCTTATCAGCGTTGATGGACAGAACCCACAAGCCTTTTTCCTGCCTTCCTGACCAAACAGAAAACACACTTCGCTATTCTTCTGGCAAAGGAAACAGCAACTTTGTTGATCACTCTGCAATATATAGGACACAATCATGTATTCACGCAAATTCCACACCGGAACCTGAATGTTACCAACTCTCCATGGGGGCTCCAAAGTCGAAGGCAGATCAAGTTTGATCATCCTCAGAAGAAACAGAATAGATCTCATGAGCCTCGTAGACACACTGTATTCTCCTGTGGGTTTATTTCCATGGGGAGAGCAGGGACCTTTGAACACCGGCTCGGTGAGTGGAGTAATGCATGTATTAGATAAATCAAAGGCATGGGATTCAAGTGAGCCCCTCCCCCACCACACACGCACCATTGGCTAATAAAAGTGGAATAAGCTCATCTTCGGAATGTTTTGGCTTGGGTTGACTAATTGGCCAATTATCAAAGAGATATGACATCTGGCAAGTTATTGTGGGGCAAAGAAGTCATCACTTTGTTGTTAACCATCTCAAATGAACAGCAAAGCCTAACCCAGAAGACACCGACCGGAGTTTACTTTCTCAAACTAAAATGAGGACGTGAAAACCAAAGCATTCACTTACTACTTACTCAATAAATATTTACTAAGTATAGGTTGGTCTTCTAACTGCAAGATCAGCAGTTCGAAACCACCAGCTGCTCCAATGGAAAAAGTTGACGCTTTCTGCTCCCGTAAAGCTTTACAGTCTTAGTAACCCAAAAGGGCAGTTCTGCTCTGTCCTGTAAGGTCACCCCACTTTTTAGTGCTGCGCCCTTGTGCTTCTGCAAAATACAGACAATGCCAATACTCACGTCCCAGAGCTGCTGCAATGATTAACACAAACCATACCAAGCCATTAAAGTAGTGCTCAGAAAGTAGCAGGTGCTCAATCCATACTACAATTAGTATTCCCATCTCACCTGCTGTCCCACACAGCCCGGGGCTTCATACACAGCCCGGGTTCCTCGCAGTCTTACCCCTGCCCACCCCTCCGCCTCCCAGACTTTTGCACAAGACATTCCCTTGGCCTGGGTACTGTTAGCACCTCCTGCCGATGCAGCAAACTTTTCTTGTGGTTTCCTGGTCTTAGCTCAAGCTCACTTCTCCCGGAGGAAACGCTCCTTACCTCTGACCGCCTAACAATGTGCCCACCTCTTAACTTCGTAGTTCATGCTGGACTCTCAACGCTTCCTTGGGTATTCTGACCCCATAAAAGAGGCTCAATCAGTATTTGTTGAATGAACTGATCAAGGGGAGGGAGAGAGGGACGGAGGCAGTAGGAAGGGAAAAGGATGGGAAAGAGATCAGATTAAAAGGGCAGGAAGGAGGGAAGAGCCGTGAACACTGTAAATGGTAAGTGGGATACTTGGGAGAACACTGCTGACTGGAGCCCGTTGAACCGACAAGGAGGTGACGCCTTAATGAGCTCTGTTAATTGTTGCTTGATTCTTGCTCCAGATACAGGTGATGCAATGTTGACTGTCCACGATAGGATCTCAAAAACAAAAGTGGCCAGATATTCTGGGAGGGACATTATGTGAACACCATATTACAGTCACCGAAAACCGACTACCATCAAGTTGACTCTGACTATACAGTGTTTCTGTGACGATACATCTCCACAGGAACAGAAAGCCTCATCTTTGCACTGCGGGGTAGCTAATACATTCAAACTGCCAACCTTGTGGCTAGTAGTCCAATGCCTAACCCGTGGTGCCACCAAGGCTCCTTGTACAGATAGAGCACATATGTTTGTGCATCATCAAGTGGTCTGAGGGAGTATCTGTGCTAACCTGCTGCTGAATACCTGCACGGCTCGAAATGGATGAGTACCCATTGTTTGTAGCCGATTTTCACGTCTGGCCACTCCATCCTTTCCCTAGAGAGCCTTTGCTCCAGAATACTTCTCAACAGAAATGACCTTTACACTGTAATTCAATTGTGTGGCTGCCACCCTAAAATTTGGTTCATTCTTTCACTCATGGACTCACGGAAAGCTCCAAGCATGAACATAAAATATGACCTTCCTGGTAAGAGCCCAGGCATGTCCAATATTTGCTAAACACACGTGTGCTGAAAGAGGCAGAGAGGAGATAAGAAGATACTGTGTGTGGTTAAATGTCCTAGTGACATAAACAGCAAAGTACTTAGCTACCGGCCCACAAATTGGCAGTTTGAGCCCACCCAGAGGTTTTGTGACGGACAGGCCTGAGAGAGGTCACAGTCTGGAAAACCTTATGGGACAAGTCGGCTCTGCACACATCACTGTGAGTTGAATGCAGCAATAGCAACTCACAAGAACAGCAATCACTTACACCAGAGTGTGATGAAGAAAACGGGCACCGCAGGAACACTTGCTGGTTGGGAGCTCAGAAAGGACTAGGTATTGTGTTTATCGGCGCAGAAGTTTCAACTAGCAAGAGCTTTTATTTCCCCCACTCTCAACAGACACAACTAATCAATAGAATAAGCAAGTGCAGTTTTGCACATTTCAAAATTGCGGTCTCCACGTCCTCTGACTTTCCTGCTCACCGTCTTTAGTCTTCTGCACATAAACTAATGCTGGTGTGAATGTGCTGCACCGACATCTCGATGTCTGGTACCCAGGGTGACCCGCTGCCCTTTAAGGAAAAAGACTTTCTGATCACTGTCCTGAGAAGAGATATGCTCTTTCACTTGCTCCTTCAGTCAGCAATTGTTTATTAACAGGGAATGGATAGTCTACTAGATAATGAAGATAAAAGGTTAAAAAAACCTACCTTAAGTTCTGGGAAAGTTTTTGACTAGTTTGTTAATTTTTTCATACGGGATAATTTGTATGTGTATATTTAACCTTAATTGGAAAATATATTTTTAAATATGCCTTAAGAGTAGAGCAATTTATAAAATTTTCTTTTTGACAAATTGAGACATGGGGCCCCTCCCTGGCCTCGTATTTGGGACATAGTAGCTAGCCTTGGACCTCGTAGTGGTTCACAGAGTTAATTCTCTTTTGCTAATCAACAAGTTGGAAGGTCAAGTCCACCCAGAGATAAACACCTTGGGAAAAGACCCGGGATCTACTTCTAAAACATCAGCCATTGGGAACCTGATGGAGCAGTTTGACTCTCATAAACACGGTGTTGTCAGGAGCTGGGGTTAACACAACAGCAACGGGGTTGCTTGCATGGGACCTTCTCGTTTCTGGCAACGTGTCAAATTCTTCTGCTCCGAGAGGCTGTTTGGTGTAGTAGATAAAACCAGAAAACAAACACAAACTCACTGCTGTCGAGTCAATGCTGACTCACAGCGACCTACTGTGGGTTTCTGAGATGGTAAGTGTTTGTGAGAGTAGGAAGTCCAGTCTTTCTCCCTCAGAGCTGCTGGTGGTTTCGAACTGTTGACCATAAAGATCACAGCCTGACACATCACCACTGCACCACCAGGGCTTATAAAACAAAACCCAAAGCAACCAAACTCACTGCCGTCCGCTGGTGCCGGCTCATAGTGATCCTACAGGACAGAGTAGAACTGCCCCTGTGAGTCTCCAAGACCGTAACTCTTTATGGGAGTAGAAAGCCCCCACTCTCTCAGGGCAGCCCCTAATTTCTAACTAGCGACCTTGAGGATTGCAGCCTGACACATTCCTACTATGCCACCAGGGAACCGACAGCAGTCTCTGGGAAACTGCAGTCTGACTTGCAACTCTGGCTCTCTCTGTCACTCAGTAGAGAATCTCAAATGAGGAGTTTACACTCTCTCAGCCTATATTCCACATCTAACGAATGTGAAAAACAGTAGCTCTCTCATCAGGCTCATAAAGTATGCAAGGCTTTGTTCTTGGAATCCCTCAGGAATATAAATAATCGCCCTCTCCAATCAACGTTTTGGGAGATCCACTTATTTAAAGTAAGAGTTTCTTAAGGCAAATCATGACTGTAATTTTCCCTGGTGGCATAGTGGGTTACACGTTATGCTGCTAACCTCAAGGTCAGTAGTTCAAAACCACCAGGCGAGATGAAGCTGTCTACGCCTGTAAAGAGCTACGGTCTCGGTAACTCACAAGAGCAGTTTTACTCTTCCCTAGAGGCTCATGAGTTCAGAATAAACTTGAGGACAGTGAGGGTTTTTTTTAGATCAATTTCAGAAGGAAGGCATTCATCTTCGTCATTTTTCAGATATGTCAGGGCAGCCACTTTGCCCCCAAGAACGCTCCCTTCCTTTAAGTGAAAGGAGTTTATATTAATGCATGACAGTGTCAAAGACTCAACAAAATAGACAGACATCATAGCTGCAACAATGGGCTCAAGCCTAACCATTCCGAGGAGGGTGCCAGATGGGAAAGTACTCGCTTTGTTGTCACAGGGTACCCAGGAGTGGGCACCGACCAGTACTCCTCACGGACGGGCAAGACCGTTTATGTCCTGGATGGCAATCCCTACAACGAAATCCCTCATGCCACTTCTCTTTTTCCCTTGCCCAGCCTTCCTTTGCTAACAGGAGTCTTGGTGGTGTAGTGGACTAAGCCTTGACTACTCACCACAAAATCTTCAGTTCAAACCCACTAGCCTCTCTGAGGGTCAACAACGAGGCTGTCTGCTCCAGAAAAAACTGACAATCTTGGAAACCCCAGGGAGCAGTCCGCCTCCCTCCTCTAGGACTGACTCAGTGGCAGTGGACTAGGTCTTTCTTTCCCATTGCTCTTCATTGCCCTTTGTATCTCGAATGGTTAATTGTTCTAAGGAGCACTTACCTCCCTGCTCTCGCTGCTCCCCTTATTGGACCTGTCTGTTGTTTGACTGAAAATTGAGCCAGGCGGTTAAATCAACTCCAGGCCCGAATGGTGCACTTCTTTAACCTTATCCTAGGGTTTGGCCAGGTGAGAACTTTACTCCAAGCTCTTTAAGGCTCTGGTTTTTTTTTCTCTCTACTTATGAACCTATTCTCCAGGAACTCTGTCTTAAGTTGAAATTCAAGCCCAGAATTACAAATTCTGGAACTGAGGTCTCTGCTGGATATACCCTTGCGCAGGGAGCCAGACTCCACGCTCAGTGTAACCATGTCAAGCAGTGGCCCTGGGGAAAAACATGGCCTGTGGTCGTTTTTGTTTCTTTTTCTTTAAAGAGTTCATTGTTTCCTTTTGCTGTTGAGACTGATCAGTAGCATAAACAGCAATTAAAAAATTTCCGCATGTGCAATTCAGTGGCCTTGATGACCTTCTTCAAGTTGTGCAACCAACCGCTCTTACCTTCCCTTTCCGAATTCTTTCTCCCTCATGAACACAAACTCATTCCGTCCAAGCTTGCGATCTAATCTTTGGAGTTGCTGCCGGTCACGTGACCTCGTGTGGTTAGTTCTTCTGTTTGCCCTCACTCCTTTACGGGCCTCACTGAGTCCCAGAAGCCCGGCAATCAGAAGTCCATCGAGGCACAACATACAATAGACAGTGGATGCTACTTCGCAAAGCCCCCGACTGAAGGATGCCAATAAACCGAACCCACTGCCATCAGGACGATACTACCCGTAGTGACCCTGCAGGACAGGGTAGACTGCCCCCTTGGAGTTTCTAAGGCTAACTCTTTATGGGAGTAGAAAGCCCTATCTTTCTCCCACTGTGCAGCTGGTGGTTTCAAACTTTGGGTCTTGCGGTTAGCAGCACAATGGAAAACCACTACACCACCAGATCTCCTAGGGATGCCAGTAGCCTGCCTAATACTTGCCTTTGCAAATCTTTTATTACTTAAAGCAGTAGTTCTTCAGATTTGAGGATTCTTGGAATCTCATAGGAATCAGTCAAAGGCCTCTTTTCCCAGACTAAGGGGAAGATGTATGTCTCTTTGAAACCCATCCCCCTCTGTTGGGGTGGGATAGCTTTCCCAGGAGATGGTGGGAACACATTTGGTCCCCAGATTGGCACCAGAGACCGTCAGGGTTTTCTACTCCCCTAAAGAGTGAGCCTCAGAAACTCCCAGGAAGGGAGAGGAAATGAGAGAAAGAGAGGGAGAGGGAGAAGAAGAGAAAGGGAGATGTGGGGTGGGGGGAGGGAGCCTGAGTGCATGTGCCCTGGTAGGGTCGTGGTTAAAGCACGGGGTGGTTAACTGAGAAGTCATTTGAAGCCACCAGCTGCCCCGGGGAAGAAAGAGGGGAAAGGCTGTTTCTGTAAAGAGTTATGGCTGGGAGAGGGCGTGGAGCGAGTCTACTCTGTCCTACAAGGTCACTCTGAGTCGCTGGCAGTGGCTTGTGAAATCTGCATATATCATTTTGGCACAACAGTCGAGCCACAGCCTAGTCTGTTGTTAGTGACCCTTAAGACCATTCTGACTCATGGTGACCCTGTGTGGACAGTGCAGACCTCCTCCAAAGTCCTTCAAGCCTGTAAACTTTTAGAAGTGGCTCACCAGGTCAGGCCGGGCTTCGTAGGATCGAACCACCAACTTTCTGGCTAGTGGAGCCTTTAACCTTGTGTGTCATCGCCCACCTAATCTAAGGGGGTCAAAAAAAAGCACCGGAGCTCTAATTAGAATATCAGTGGTCTTTTATTTATAAAGAACATCCCCTCCCCAAAAATGGTGAGCTTCTGAGAATGAAAGCGTTGAGTCACATCCTGCACAGTGGACTCTGTCCCGTTCCGAGAGTCTCTCTCGCTCTGACAGAGGGGGTGATAATTCATCCTACTGACTGGGGACATCTTGGCAGGCCTCCTCAGGGCCAGACATTGTGCAAACCTCCAGAAGCTTCTTGGACTAAGAAAAGGAGCATTATGTAGACAGAAGCTCACTGCTTCGTAATCAACACGGAAGGGGTCTTTATTGGGTAACTTTTGGGGGTCATTTTCTCATCAACATCAGCAGGCGCACAGGTTTGTGGATGTGTGTGTGTGTGTGTGTGTGTGTGTGTGTGTGTGTGTGTGTGTCCTGGTTCAGGGGAAGTTACTGAAGGAATTTTTGCCTCCAGCTTCTAGTTGAGTGACAGAAAAAGAAGGTGGGCGGGGGGTGAGGGTGGGGGGTGGGGGGGCATTGGAAGGCTCCCTGATTCAAACAGCGTGTGTACAATGCCAGGCCTCGCTGTCCCAGGGAAAGCAACTCTGGTGCCAACTTGGGGCCCTAATGTGTCCCCACTGCCTCCTGGAAAAGCTATCCCACCCCTGCTGAGGGGACTGGAGTTCAAAGCAGCTGACTTCTTGCCCCCTTTAATAGGGCTGCAAGAGTTCCTCCTTTAATTCTAAAACTGCCCCCCTCCACCCGACCCCAATTTTCCACTCCTTCCATGCCTCCCGGAGAAACGCCGGCATTCTGGGTCACTGGAATGGTGTCAGGTTATTAAGCGGACAAAAGGGGATTAGAGGGACAGCGCCTAACGGGAGGGGGACATAGTCAGTGCGCTCCCGCGTTGCATGTTAATGAAATGCTATAAAACATCCAAGTCTGAGGGACCCGGGAAAGCCACCCAAGCCACCCCCCACCCTGGAGTTTGCCTTCTACAGCTGTGAATCCGGATATTCCCATGCTTTCCCAAGCTTTCCCAAGGCCGCTACTCCTCCTTCAGAGGTTGTGCGTTCCAGGCTGGCAGCCCCGTCCTAGCCTAGAAGCCCAGGGTGCACGAAGTCTGGCGGCACCGCACGCCGGACCAGATCCGGTCCCTAAGTTCTGGAGGGAGAGACCTGGCTTGTCTCAGCGCAGCTGCCTGCCTCCATCTCCCCGGCCGCCCTCCCACATCTTCAAGGACACCGGCTGTGTGTGTGTGTGTGTGTGTGTGTGTGTGTGTGTGTGTGTGTGTGTGTGTGTGTGTGTGTGTGTGTGTGTGACACGGAGGTGCTGTTTCCCACAGCTCTGATCTAATTCAGCTGAAATTCAATCTCCGTGTGACCAACCTCAGCCAGCGCTCTGTCCCCGCCCCGCCGCCAGGCTGCCCTCTCCCAGGCTGTGCGCTGTCCATTGACACAATCCGGGCGGCCGCCCCCGGTGTAGACTTACGGTGTCAGTGGGCCAGCCTGGGGGCGGGGTGAGGGGTGGGGGTGGCTTGCCGGCTGCCGGACGTTCACCTCCTCTCCCCAGGCTCCGAAGGAGACACCCTATACCTGCCAGTCAGAGGTGTGGATGGGGCTGGTGAGTTATCGCAGCAGAGAAGGCAGCTGAGCCAGAGGAGGCTGAGAACCCCAAACAGATGTCAAAGACATCAGGCTTGGTTATCCGTGGGTCCGTGGGGCCCAGGGAGATTTATGACCTCGTTCAACCCTCTTTTAACGAAGGTTAAACGGAGCTTGTTTTATGGCGATACAACAAGCTGGGCACGCACATAGAAAATCCCTGGGGCAACCGGTCAGCCCTGGAGTCTGTGCCCCGTGCCTCCACCCCCTCTCCCTCAATCACTCAGCCCCTGTGCTGGATGGGGGAGGTACAACCTCCTGAGAACTTTCCATCCCCAGATAATCCGAAACTGCCAGTGGCTTTGACCCTTCCTTCCCTTTGGGGGTTATAGCTTTCTACCCGACTAGGAGATGGTATAGATCTTTTTGAAAGCCCGCAGTGCTGTGGCCTGAGCATTTGGGGGTGTAATCGTCACCTAATCATTAGGCGCACTTCTTTTTAGACCGAGACAGCTTTGAACTCTGCTTCGCACTTCCTGCAAGAAGAGAATTTCTACCTCAGGGCAGGGAGGCACAGGAAGGCAGAGGTTTGTGGGTACCTTTTACAAGCCCTGTGAAGCGAAAGGGAAGGGGTTTATATGGGCATCATAATTGGGACTGATGTGTCCCGGCAAGCAAGCATCCTCTTCTTGAACCTGACCCTTCCGGTCTCATAGCCTGCTGCAGGAACATGCCACAGGAGCCCTGGTGTGATAGTGGTTACAGCTTGAAACCACCAGCCATCAACAGGAGAAAGCCGGAGCTTTCTACTCTCGGAAAGAGTTAGAGGTCTCTTAGAAACCCGTCGGGGCAGATCTACCCTGTCCTATAGGGTCGCTATGAGTCGGCATGGACTCAGGGTTGTGAGTTTGGTTCCCATCCCTACCCACTCAGCACAGCACCACACCAGGGGAATGAATACCCAAGCCACATTCAGATGCAAAGAAGCTCAGACGTTTGTGCATTACTTTACTGCTCCCAGTGCGTGCGTGTGTGCGTGTGTGTTGGGGAGAAATGAGGGTCCAGGTCACATCTTTCATATATATATACATATATATATAATCTCTTAGGAATGGTATGCTTTCCACGGAAAGCAAATACCACGCAGTCAGCTGGCACAGCTTGACATTGAGATAAGAACAGGCAGATTGTGCTGGACCGTGTTCCCCTCACCTCCCCAAACTTTCCAAACTCCGAATTCTCCCACCCTGCCAAGTCAGGAGTCCATCCAAAAGGCTGAAGGGAAAGTTCTACTGGTGGCTAATCCCACAGAGTGTTTGTGGCCCCATTTCCTTTCCCCCCCCCCCACGCCCTTTTTTGACAGTGAGTGCTTACAAGCAGAAGTAAGAGAAGAAAAGTATTAAACACAGGAAGCATTTGTAGGTTTGCGTTGACTTTTTTTTCTTCTGGTTGCACCTCAGCTACGCCTGAGTTTCGGAGGAGCAGACACTCCCTGCCTGGGGCCAAAAAAAAAAAAAAAAGGAGGGGGCCTAGGGAAGATTCCAGAAGCCACTCTCAGAAATAATAGTCTCCCCTCAGTCCTGAGAAAACTGCCCCAAATGTTAACGCATCAATCTTAAGGAAGCAAGCCTGGCTTTTACCAACTTAATTTCATATAATTATTCCAAAGTTTGAGTCTTTACAAGACAGAGGGAGTGGAGGGAAAATTCAGAAAATTGAAGGGGCTGGATGGAAGAAGAATGAGATTATCTTGTTGGAAGGCTCCCATTGCCCCACCCCCACCCTCCTTGCCCACTCGTGCTCTGCATTTCACTGTGTGGAGCCGGCGCACAGCGCACTGGGCATCAGACAGAGTCGCGCTAAAGGCGCTGGTTTCATACAGGTCTATTTTTAAGGGCCATGTGAATAAAGCTTTCTGCTGTCTTGGGCTCTGGAACAGGGACTGTGCAGAGATGAAGCTAGAAGACCCCGGGACTGCTGACTGAGGCTCCAGTTTACAGTTTATAGCAAGTGCTGCAGCCTCCAGGGGCCTCAATTACATCTCTAAATGAGAGGTAACATAACACTTGTCCTGCTGGTACAAGCGGTTAACTTGCTGAGCTAATAACTGAAAAGCTGGCAGGTTGAGTCAAAACTTGGAACCAGTACATTCTGGAGTGACTCCCTGGTGGGAATTTGCCTGGACTTCTTAACAGTATTCCTACGGCACACAGAGAAAGCCTTGTTAGACTGTAGGTTCTGATGCAGCATATCTAGGGTGGAAAGGCAAATTCTCGGCAGGGAGGTCGAACCAGAACGAACAGCTTCCAAGCCTGGATTTCAGCCTATTCGGGAGTACCTTGGAAGAAAGGCCTGGTGATCTACTGTGAACTCGGCCCTTGAAAAACTGCTGGAGCACGGTTTTGGGCTGACACACACGGGGTCGACGTGAGCTGGTGTTGACTCAGTGGCAACGTGTTGATTGTGCCCACGCGGGGTCTATCAATGAGGGGACTGAAAGATGATGGGTGGAATTCTTCCATGAATTTTTGGATGCTCCTTATAGATAGGGAAACATTTTGGAAAATACCATATAGAGGAAAGGGTTTTTTTTTGTTTTGTTTTAATTAAAAGATCATTTTATTGGGTGTTCTTACAGCTCTTATAACAATCCATACATCAACTGTATCAAGCATATTTGTACATATGTTGCCATCATTATTTTCTAAGTATTTACTTTCTATTGAGCCCTTAGTATCAGCTCTTCTTTCTTCCCTCCCTCTTCCCCACCCTCGTGACAACCTTGATAAATTATAAATTATTATTATTTTCATATCTTACACTGACCTCTATCTCCCTTCTTCATGGTTTCTATTGTTCATCCCCCTGGGTGGGGTAAGGCGGGGTGCAGTTATGTATTGAACATTGCTATCGCTTCTCTCTTCCTCCCTTCCTCTCCCCACCTCCCCCTACCCCTATTCCTGTTCCTAGATTCCATGTGTGCTGAGCTCTTCTCTCTTCTCTGTACCTGTGCACATGCTCCAGTTTAGCCCACAATGGAAGGATGGAGTGGGGTCATCATAGTGGGGGGAGGGGGGAGGAAGTCTCAAGGAACCAGACAGAGGAAAGATTTTGACAAAATTGAAATGCTGTTCATATTCTGCGACTTACAAGAGTCCTTGGGTTTTGAAAATAGTCACTAGCCCAAAGGCTGCATGTCTGAGTCTACCCAGAAGGAGCGCAGAAGAAAGACCTGGCCATATGCTTCTGTAACATCAGGTACTGGAAACCCCACTCACGGGACAAAGTCCTCCTCTGACACGCATGGGTTCACCATGAGTCGGATTGGCCTCCATAGCGACTGTTAGGGAAGGGCTGCTCTTCATGCCAGGCATGGCATTTGGTAAGCAAAGCAACAACTTAGCCATCATTTGGTTGATTAAAAATGCGAAATTAAAAGGCTTGATCCTCCAGAAATTCAGACTCAGCAGGTAGGTATATGGTCCAGGCAGGTATCTGTATTTTGGAAGATTCCGCAGCTCATAGTATTGGGAGCAGCGCTTTGTTCTGCGAAATGAGGGCATGTCATATCTTCCCCACTCCTGGTCATGCTGAAGATCCCAGTGGGACCCGCTGGGAGAACAGAGCACTTTGCTTTCACAGCCCATCATTACTATTTCAGAATCTACAATGGGAGGAGAGAAACAAAGCTGAGCGAGGGATATGTAGATGTTTGTTTTTCTTTTAATGATGAGAAAAATGCATGTCTCCTCTGAGCGAATGATAAATTGACCCAGACCATGTTGCTCAAGCATTCTTTGCTAAGCTGCAGGTCAATGTCAACACTAGAAAACAAAAGGGTTGAAAAGGACATGCGTACGTTGAAGACATTGCACAACACAGAGCCACGGTGACACGCTATCAATTGGTCCTGCGTATTTATTCCATCTGCTGCAGAACTTGGCCAAAGACGACATTTGTGGAGAGAGGAGAGAGAGAGAGAGAGAGAGAGAGAAGTCTCGTGCTTCCAGTTTGTTTATGCACCTGTTGTTTAAATAAATAAATAAACAAACAGGCAATCACTTGAGAACACCATACCATTTTGAAGGATAATGAACTAATTTGTATGTGAAGTCAACGGAATAAAACCAAGGATTGCTCCCCCCTCCCCCAAAAGGCATCTCTTTTTAGTAACCATTGCCTACTAACAGCATGAAGTTAAGCAAAATAAAACCGAGAAAGATGTCCCTAGAAAGACAGAGGGCTCTTAGGGACCCAGAAGTAACTTTACACCATTGCTAACCTTATCGGTCCTGAGGACTTAGTAGTCAGGGAGACACTTTTTCGTTTGTAAAATGAACAAGTTAACAAAAATAACCCCCGAGAACCCAAACCTACATATAAAAACCCATCCCGTGTACCGAAAGAAGACCCCTAGATCCTTTCTCACAATGAACGACACACATGTTTACCGCATATCCATAAGTGTGTCTACAGGTGTGTCCCTGCATGTGTCTATAAGTACCTACACATAGGTATTTACCTTCTGTGCCCAGAGTAAACACTGACAATTAGAAAATTACCATTGTTGTTAGTCTGTTCGGACTCATAGCGACCCTGTGCTGCGTACACCAGACTGGAACGCTGGCTGGTCCCGCGCCATCCTCATCGCTGCTCCCTGTGTGAGCCCCTTGCTGCCGTCACTGTGTCCGTCCACCTTGTTGAGAACCTTCCTCTTTGCCACTGACCCTCCACTTCACCAAGCGTGATGTGCTGCTCCGGGGACTGTTCCCTCCTGACAGCATGTCCAAAGTACAGGAAACCCAGTCTGCCCACCCCAGCCTCGAAGGAGAATTCTGGTTTCCTTCTTCCAAGACAGATTTGTTTGCTGTTTGAGCATTCATGGTTCTCTCAATATCATTCTCCAGCACCACAATAGAAATACACCAATTCTTCTTTGGTCTTTCTTATTCAATGTCCAATTTCATATGCTTGTGTGGTGATGGGAAATACCATGGCTCAGGGTAAGAGAATTTTATAGCCAAGTATGTCGGTCACCAGAAGTGCTGGGGATCATCTGATAAGAAGCAAGGAGTCACAGAGTCCATCGAAAAGTTTACAAAATAACTCCAGAATCACTGGAATCTGGACCCTTTGATAGCTCTAAAGACCCTGGAAGCCCCACTGTATTACAGAATAGTCTAAAACCTTGGTTCATGATTAATGATTTCAAGACACCAAAAAGTTAAATATATTCTAATTGTCTTTGTCTAAGACATATTAATAAATTAACAAACCTCTAACTCAAGGTCATCAAGTGACCCTATAGAAATCTCTAAGTGAACAGAAAGCCTCTTCTTTCTCCCTCAGAGTGGCTGGTGGGTTCGCAGCCCAGTGCACAAACCGTCCCACCACCAGGCTCCTTTAAGAAGTACTAAACCATGTTTTGATTTTATAATCAGCAAACTCTTCCATGGAAGGACGTTTCAATGCTAATAGTGGCAAGTCGTTACCGTTTCAGACTCTCGTTTATTCAAAAATACTTATTTCCCATGTTTCTGGATCGTCTGTGTGAAGGAACACAGATTGGGGGAGGGAGAGGGGAGGAACAGCTGTTTTGAGTTAAACAAGAGACATGTTCATGACAGCACAGGAGTCAGAGAGATGCTCAGGCTTAGCCTGCTGGTCAAAGAAGTAATGCACTGAATGGCTGGGTGATAATGGATGTGCAGAGGGAGATTCCAATGACAGCAATGACGAATGAGGTATGTGTGGCATAAAGCCATCCTCCCCCAAGCCCCCAGCCCAGGCCTCTAATTGTGAGGCATCAGGGTGCAGAGAAGGTGCTGAAAATGGCTCCCCAACACTTGGGGTTTCCAGACAGCATTTGCTGAGAAAGTTGAGCTGAGCGCAGGCGAGCCACGGCAGGAATGAGCGGGGAGAAGGAGATTGATAAATGCAAACTGTCACCATGACTGGGAGAGTTCCAGGCACCGAGGCACCGAGGAGGAAGAAGAAGAGCAAGTCCTTTCATCGTCTCCATGGCTCCCTAACAGCGTCGGCAGCTGTTGGCGACACTACCAGTTACCTATCTTTACCTGTCTTAGATGGTCCCTGAGTCCGGCAAGTTTCTCCTCCGATAACGTTAGCCTCTTGGCAAGGAGGCCCTGGACTTAGCGATGCCGATTAGGGAAGAACAAGAATGTGGGGCAGTGTTGTGTTCTCAACACCGGGCCATCTCGGGTGGAACAGAGGACTCTCAAAGGCAGGCTTTGGGATCTGCTCCAGCAGGGTGGTGGTCTCCAAACCCCATGATGCTCTGCATCCATGGAGGGGCCGAGGGGAATCAATGGGACAGCACTTCCAACATTCCCAGCAGCCACTGTTCCGAGGAAAGGACAAACGTTGGTACCAGGTGTCCAGATCTTGTTTGGCTCCCATCCCTGCACCTGTATTCCTTGGACATTGAAAACTCTCCCCCTCCCTCCCGGACTCCGACTCAAGTGGGAACCCGGTTTCAATTGAAATGGACAGGAGACTATTCAGGTTCAAAAGATATTCACTCTAGAGTGTTAACCCTAATCTTAATTTCAGCCCTAACTCCCTGACAAGCCATTTGACAAGAAGTAGCCATGATTAGGACTTTTCAAACACATACATCCTTCCACCGAAAACCCCTTCATAATTCTGTCATGTCATCTAATTTAGGCTATATACTCTTTGCTGTTCAATTGATTTGGACTCAGAATGATCATATAAACTTTTTAAAATTCAATGTCATCAAGTCAATGTCAACTCGTAGCGACCCTGTGGGACAGGGTAGAACTGTCCTTGTGAGTTTCTGAGATGGTCACTGTAAATGGGAGATGAAAGCCTCATCTTTTTCCTGAGGAGCAGCTGGTGGTTTCAAACTGCTAACCTTGCGGATCACAGCCCAAAGCATAACCACTAAGCCACCAGAGCTCCAGTGACCATATAGGGTAGAGTAGAACTTCTCATAGGGTTCCTAAGACAGTTATCACTACAGAAGGAAGCTGTCATATCTTCTTTCCCAAAGAACACCTGGGGGATTCGAACTGCCAGCCTTTTGGTTAGCAGTCAGGAGCTTAACCTCTGTGCCACTAGGACTTCTAATGTATCTTTTAAGTTATAGGAAATAAACACACACACACACACACACAATTGTGTGTCTTCGTTTCCTGGGACATCCATAACCAAAATGACCAGGTAATACAGATAAGACACATTTCCTTACTGATGGAAGAGACACTGAAGTAGTAAAAGTGGGGAAAGGCAGGATGTTCCACTAGCCCTGAAAAGGCCCTTGGGTTTGGAACTGAAGACAAGGGCACAACATGAAGTCTGGGGTGAGGGGATGCACATACCTGGAAAGAGGAAGACCTACAGAAAACCAGCCAGGAGCCAGCTAGGAGACCTGCTAGACAGCCAGCTAATGGTAGCAGACTAAAAGGTCCGGCGCGACATCCACCAGGCCCTTCAGATGCTCTAGGAAGCACTGGGCACATAGGATGGCGACCCACATCCTCCGAAACGAATGGCCGCCCTGAGGGAGAAAGACAGGGCTTTCGAGTCTAGTAAAAAAGTTACAGTCTCCGAAACGCACAAGGACAGTTCCACCTGTGCCAAAGGGGCACCATGAGTCAGAACTGATTTGATGGCAGTGAGTTTGGAGGTGTTTGTTAACGGTCCTTTGAAGTCCTTTTCCAAAGTGCCCCTTCAATCCACTTACTCTTTTCATTCTAGCCTTTTCTCTGACTCTGGTCTGAATGTCGTCCCTCAGCGAAGTCTTTCTTGAGAGCAGAACACGAACTGAGGGAAGAGTGAAGAGGCTCAAAACCAGGGGTCCTCAAATACGGCCCGCAGGCAACATGTGGCCCGCCAAGGACATTTATCTGGCCCGCCGGGTGTTTTTTCCCCGTTTTTTTTTTTTTTTTTACTTCAAAATAAGATATGTGCAGTGTGCATAGGAATTTGTTCATAGTTTTTATTTTTTTTCAAAACTGTAGTCTGGCCCTCCAACGGGTCTGAGAGACAGTGAACTGGCCCCCTGTTTAAAAAGTTTGAGGACCCCTGCTCAAAACCTTGAGTCACCTGCTGGCAGCACTGACGTTGTCTCTGCCTGAGTATCTTCTCTTGTATAAGGGCAGCAGTCATATAGGGTCCGGACCCACCCTACTCTCGTATGACCTGGTGGTAACGTAACTCATAACATCTTCAAAGGTGCTATTTCCAAGTAGGGTCACATTGACAAGAACAAAGGTTGGATCTCAACATGTTTTTCAGAGGAACACAATTCTATAAACAACATTGTGTTGGACAGTATGTTTCCTTAAATGTTGGCATGTCGTAAACATCACCTATCACCTGTATATAAATGACTCCTCAGTTCAGCTCTTTTCTCAGCCCTGGATTTGTATTTCCAGTTGCTTATAGGACATCGCCAAATGGATATCCCATAATGCATGAACTTCTCCAAGCCTTTTATAAACAATGATGTGCTGCTATATATATCTCTTGGACTTGAATCAAGTTGCTTCCTTCCAGATGTAGGCTTGGTGAATGTCACTGTTTCTGCTTCGAAGGCTATTGAGATGAAGCAAGACTAATAGGCTGTATAATGGGAAATACAGCTGTCCCACCATACCATAGAGACGCAGCTCGGCCAGGGCTAGCTTTCAAGGCGTTTGCAGACGAATCACCTGGGAACATGTTAAACTGTAGATTCTAATTCAGCATACCTGGGGTGGAAATGCAAATTCTCAGCAGGGGACTGAACCAGACTGAGGTGCTGCCGTGTCCTGGTTTCAAGGACTTAGACCTCAGATGCCATTTCAGAACTAGTCAAGAAGGTGCGTGGCATGGCCTTGCATAACAGCCTCTCCTGAATTACAAGTAGTTAGGGAAAGGTTGGGTGGAGTTGAGTAGTTAAGGTTTAAAAAAAAAAGACGGCAGGTGTCCTGCACAGCATAAGAACTAACAACAGTTTGTGTTAGTGTTACAGACAGTTGGCTCTGCAGCCCCGGGGTTTTATTGACAGGACTGGGACACGAGGGAAGTTTGGCATTGGGTATCTAGCTTCCAATCTGAGGCACTTTGCTTTCAAAGTTGAAACCTCATTCTCATCAAATTCCAAAAATGCCCATGCCCACACGATCTCTCCTAATACGTGCAGAAAAGCGGAACTCCGAAGGACACTGGAGATCTTCTGGTTCCACCTTTGCTAGAGGGAGGAGGCCAGAGCGGTCCACAGCGATGCTGCGTCTTCTCCACTGTCACAGGCACCCAGTGGCAGAGCCGTAATTAGAACCAAGTTCATCCGCAGTACTCCTGTCTCCCTTCACAGCTCGCCTACAGGGAGGGTTAATATCTCTCGCAGGATATTCCCACCTTAAAAGCTACCTCAGTTCCAAAGACAACACCAGGGATCATCTGCAAAGTAGGCAGGTGTTACCAAGCTAGCTACTTACGCAGCTCTGGCTCTCAATTCTAGAATACCTCTTTCTCCTCATCATAGGCATCTGTCGGCTTTTAAACTTCTCTCAATATTAATGTCTTCGTCACTGGGAGGGTCAGCCCTCGAGAGAGTATATTGCACTGTTGCATGATCCACCTGTCATAATGGAATTCTTCCTATACTGAGGGCCTTTCTCTTGCATGCTATAGTCTACATCATTTCCCCAAGGAACATTGAAGCGAGTAAAAATGTTTGAGTTTCCGTTTCCATTTGTTCTTGGCATTTTGTTGCCGATTTAGTGGTTGCTCGGCTACAAATTTGAGCCGGAGGAGGCCCTAGAGATGTGGGGCAAAGCGTGAACATCGGCTTGGACCCAGGAAGTGCATTTTCTCACCTTGGTGACTGATTGTCAAGCCCCACCAGGTCCTATTTCTTTTGAGTAATCACACTGGTTTGCAAGAAAGCCGGCATCCCAGGTGCATTGCTTCTTTAACATGATCTCCCTCTCTGCTCATTTCCACAAGCTTTCTTTTTCCAAGACTGGAAATAACTTTGACATTTCATTGTATCTTCCTCTCCCATTTTTCCTATTTCCCTACCATTTACTTTACACGGGTAAAGACATGTGGAACTAGGAGTAAGTCACCAAGTATGGCTGCAAATCATAGAAACCCTAGTAAGCAAGGATACCAAAACGTGAAGCTATTGTTTTTCAATATATCTTCCATATAGGTCGACACACTTCTGAAGGCTGTGATTCCAAGTCTCTCACCCTGGCTCTCAGGAGTCTACACTCTTCAATTTACACCACAGCATGACAGCAGCTTGGGCATCCTCAAGCGACTCGTATCCTGTTCCTTTTAAGGGTTCTTGGAATTTGGGGCACACAAAGAAGTCTGAAAGGGTAAGATCAGTGGATGAGCTGAGGTTTGTCAACAAAATTCTCACGTGACAGCTCTTGCTACTCTCAAAGAATAAGCAGGTGCAGCATCATGATGGAAGCAAGTTCCTTCATGTAACTTCCCCAGCCTTTTCCTCATCAATGCAATCTTCAGTTTTCTTAAAACGTCTTCATAATCAGCCTCCGTCATTATTCTAAGTCCTTAGATCTATCAAGATGACTCCTTTGGAGTCCCCGAGAATAGTTGACCTGACCAGAGCTGACCACTCTGCCTTGCATTGTAATGGTTCAGCAGATCCTCTTGGAAGTCATTATTCTGACAGGCCTTTTTAAAAAAGGCATCCAACATGATTATACGCTGGCCTATGATCTCTGAGATTCATAGTTCAAGACGGGGCTTTCTACTCCAGTAAAGAGGATTGCAGTGTTGGACGCACACAGGGCAGTTCTACCCTGTCCTGCAGGGCTGCGCGAGTCACCATCAGTTCCGTGGCAGTGCAGCTGGAGTATGGCTTTAAGGAGACCATGACAGACAGATTACCGAGAGAACTTGTCTGCAGCTACCCAGCCACTGATGGCAGACACATAATCGAACACATTTTGTTTGCATTAAATACATGCATGCATAAAACAGAATTCTAGAACTGTACTTTTCCACCTACACTTATATATATTCAGAATCCTACTTCTTTGATGGACCCTTTTTATATTTAGAAGGTATACTTAGCCCAGGACATCATAAGCAGACAGTAAACTGGGATTCATTCCACAATTGGTATCCCTTATACTGTATCTAGAATCTAGAATCCTTGAAAAGACTGGCTTGTAAGAAATAGCAACTATTTGTGCAGGTTTAACACAGAAAAAAATATTGAAATTTTATTTAAATGTAAGCAAGCTGAGGATTATGATTCTAGATGTAATTTTTGACATTGTTCACTGGGCTTTCCTGGGCTCATTGCACAAGAAAGCAACAGGATCTTTTTCATGAAGGATCCAGCCACCAATATGGAATTTAAGTTCTGTACCATGTCCTTAAACTATTGACTGTTTTTTATTCTACTCCTGCATTTAAATAGCCATGTTTCTTTGATACATAACTAGCCCAAATCTTCTAATAAAAAAGACCCTTATTTTTTTAAAAATCCTTTGATTAGGGGCTCATACAATTCACCACAATCCATACATACATCAATTGTGTAAAGCACATTTGTACATTCATTGACCTCATCATTCTCAAAACATCCCCTCTCCTCCCAAGCCTCTGGCATCAGCTCCTCATTTTCTCCTCTCTCCCTCCCTGTTCCCCCCTCCCTTATGAAACCTTGATAATTTACAAATTATTATTTCGTCATATCTTGCACTGTCCGACATCTCCCCTCACCCACTTTTCTGTTGTATATCCCCCAGGGAGGAGGCTATATGTAGATTCTTGTAATCGGTCCCCCCTTTCCAACCCACCCTCCCTCCACCCTCCCGGTATGGCCACTCTCACCACTGTTCCTGAAAGGATCATCTGCCCTGGATTCCCTGTGGTTACAGTTAAAAGGACCCTTCTAAGAAGATGCATTGCATCCAAATCAATGGTGGGTGTATGTACTGACCAGGCTGTATTACTACACGGTAGTAGCAGCCACTGTGTCCACTGCCACTAGGAAATGCTAGTTTCAATTAAGAATATCCTGGATGTAGAAAATTATTAATCTTATTACATTTCAACCTTCGAATGTGCATCTTCTCAGCATTCTCTGGGACGAAAGAGGAAGCTTGCATAAAGCATCTCTGCTACAGCACACATCAGGGGAAACCTGACAGCTGTGTCCAGGATAGCGCTGCACAATCATTTGCCTTGTGAGCTCCATTAGTCTCTCTTTTTCACAGAGCACCATAGGCTCTCCATAGGCTTATGGTTGTTCAGACTTGGGGCTTCAGCAGACATTTAAACAAACAAACAAGCAAACAAAAAGAGCCAGTCACTTCAAGACAACAACTGATTTGTCAATGATAAAAATCAAGCCTTTAGATGAAAATTTGAAACTATATCTTATATGAGCTTGACAGTAGAAGTTTTTTTCCTCTGATGAAATCAATGGAAATCCCTCAAACTGTGATTTTTTTAAATTATTATTTAATATGTCGACCTTTGGAAGATCTGCATAACTCCTAGCTAAACAAACTCACTGCCTTCTAGTTGATCCCAACTCATAGTAATCAGTTAACCAATATTCTCCAAAGGCAGATGCATGATATCAAACAAACACAAAAACTGGACACAACGAAAAGCTCCCTTCTCACATAACAAGACATCAAAAAGTAGGCGCTGGAGGACCTACTGAGAGCCTCGGCACTGCTGTTAGTGTCCAAGGCCCTTCCCGTCGGCGGTCCTTGGGATGATCTAATTCTGCCTCTAGGCTGCCACCGGTCATGGAGGTCGAGACAAGTGTCCTTGTTCTAGCTCCTTTGCCTGTGTGATTTAAGTTGCTCCTTTTAGGTTGAAGGAGCAACCTAGGGGACATGCCCACCCTCAGAAATCCATTGAGGCTAGAGATGTAATCATTGCCTTAAAAGTTAAGAAATCAGGATACTATTGGAAGGAAGAAAGGGGGAAAAAGAAACGCTAAAAGAGTTCAAGAGATTGCTATCATAAAAATCCATTTGCCCTGTCCCCTGTGGTGTAAGGATCAAAGCCAGGTACACCATACCGACTTCTTTCAGTTAGATTTGGCTTCGTAGCTAAGTTCTCATCAATAGAGTGGAAATAAATAGTATCAGTTGCAGGCTGTAAAGGTTCACAGATGAGTCCCCCCACCACACACACACTGATGGGACACAGAAAACGAGTAAGCTAGAGGGGACGGTGGAGCCACAGATGGAAGCAGCTTGGGTCTCTGAGTCATCAGAGGGAGGAATGCCATCTACCCACCTGATCTTTACGTCATGAGAAATAGGTGTCAATTACCTTTAAGACACTATATGCTTGAGTTTATATTTTACAGCTATCTATCTTATGTTAACTAATAAAACAGGCAATGATTTGTAAATCACAATGTCACAACTTAGTAGCAGGGCCAAGAGAACTTAAAATCAATCAGATATGTATTTAAAATGTCTGTCTTCCTGAGAAGACATATTTAGGTTTTGGTAAAAATGACATCTAAAACTCAGCAATTGAATGGATGTGATTGTGTAACTCATCTTGGGGGCGTTTGAACCATGGAAGGGGGACTGTTCTAAAAAGAATAATGTGCGGGTGATTGTACAATTCTCCTTGATATGACTGAATGATTGAACTATTGAATTATATGCTCCATAAATTACTTGCCAATAAAACTGCTGAAAAGAACAAAAAAAAAAAAACTCAACTATTAAATGTCATGTTTTCCCTAAATCCCATTGAATCTACAAACTTTTGATTTCAGTTGAGCCAGGTTAACAGGGACAAGATTTATCTTCTCACTCCAAACAAATGAAAATTTAGTCAGAATTTATGGGAAAAAGAAAATACTTCTCAGATACTGTCCACTGGCAGCACACGGTAGTGATTCCTGGGGGCAGGGAGGTATGGGGGGGGGGGGCTTCCTTGAGGTGAGCCTGCGTGGACCCCGCTGACTGCCTGGAGCCCCTAAGACCTGATGAGACAGTCTGAGGGTCCAGGGAGGTTAAAGTGACTGGAACCTACAGCAGAGACATGAGACAGAGAGAACTTTCCAGAGGGTTCCTCTGAATCTTCCTCTCATTCCTGATTAGCAAATGCATCTGAGAAAACTACCCAAGGGTGGAGAAAGAATCGCTCCAATGGAGTAGAGAAAATAGCCCTCGGAGTTCACATAATGTTGAAAATAGATCACGTCTACAAAAAAACCAAAGCAGAATTCATGTAATTATAATTCCTGGGGCATCAGTCCCAAACCAAACTTACTGCCATTGAGGCAATTCTGACTCACAGGGACCCTACAGAATAGAGCAGAATTGCCCCCGTGAGTTTTCGAGACTGTAACTCTTTAAGAAAGTAGAAAGCGAGAACCTGATGCAGAGGGCTTAAGTGGAGAGTAAATGCTTTGAGAGTGATTAGGGCAAAGAATGTATGGATGTGCTTTATACAATTGATATATGTATATGTGTGGATTGAGATAAGAGTTGTATGAGCCCCTAATAAAATGTAAAAAAAAGAAAAGAAAGAAAATGATTAGGGCAAAGAATGTACAGATATGCTTTATACAATTCATGTATGTATATGCATGGATTGTGATAAGAGTTGTATGAGCCCCTAATAAAATGTTAAAAAAAGAAAGTAGAAAGCCAAGCCTTCTTCCCAGGGAGAAGCTGGTGGGTTCGAACCACTAACCTTGTTGTAAGGAGCCACTATGTTATTATTATGCTGCCAGGGTTTCTGGAGCATCAGATAGAATACTGAAAAACTATTGACAGAGTAGACTTAAAGGATCCATCCAGGAGGTACAATATGTGGAAAATAAGAATTCTATAATAAGAAAACCTGAGTCTTGGTGACGCAGTCGTCACAAGTTAAGCTGCTAGCTGCAGAGTCAGCAGTTTGAAACCACTAGCCACTCCACAGGGGAAAGACAAGACTTTCTATTCCTGTAGTAGAGTCACAGTCTCAGAAACCCACAGAGGCAGTTCTACCCTGTCCTATAGGGTCGCTAGAAATCAGCATCGACTCAATGGCAGTGAGTTTGATTTGATAATAAAAACAGAAACAGATGAGAGAAAATAATCAAAGAAATAATTCAATAAAACTTACCAGGGTTTCTGCACAGACAGAATCTGCAAAGTGCCCACCATAATGAATGAAAATAACCCTCCATACGTTGATCCCAACGATTGATGTGTAATGCCCCGCCCCTCCCACCCAGGGTGATGAGCAAAAGACACATGGGTGAAGGGACACAGTGGATGGTATAAAATATGAAAATAATAATAATTTATAATTTATCAAGGGCTCATGAGGGTGGGAGGGTGGAGGGGGAAGGGAAAAATGAACTGATAGCAAGGGCTCAAGTAGAAAGAAAATGTTCTAAAAAGGATGAGGGCAACATATGTACAAATGTGCATGACACAATGGATGTATGGATTGTTAAAAGATTCGTAAAAGCCCCCAATAAGATGATGTAAAAAATAAAATTACCACCACCACCACCCAATGTCATGGAATAGTTAGATTTAGACAGGACAAAGATTTATGAGAGAGAAAGAGAACAGAGCATATTGTTATGATCATGAATCAGAAAGATTATAGACTTCTTAACAGCAGCAGGGGAAGCGAGCCAGGACAATGGAGAAGTGCTTTCTAAATGCTTTCCCACATAGGATTGTATACCTTGTCAAAATAACAATCAATTGTGAAAGCAGAATGAAGACTTTATTGGGTGGGGGGGGTTCTTGTTTTTGTTTTAGAAGAGACACCACAACCTCTCTCTCACTCACCCTTGCTCAGGAGGCTACTGGAAGATGTGCTGAAGCAGAGGAGCCGAGCACAATGAGAATGAGGGCAAAGGGGGGACTGGAAACACGGACCCAACCGACAGAGAGGCAGTGGAGGGACCCTGGATGAAGGAAACTCTTTCTCCTAGAGAAATGCTAGGGGATTTGAACTGCCCACCTAACCCACAGCACCATCCCGAGAGCAGATAGGAATACAAGCAGGGCTAGGCATGCTACCTTAGAATGGATTTCTAATGGCACCCCGTAAAAGCAGAGGCTGTTTATATTACAAAATGAAAACCAACAGCAGAACTAATGTGAACAGAACCTTCACATTAAGGGTCCCTCTGCTTGGGATGCTCTTACTCCACCTCCTCCCCATCCCCAGCAGGGTCCCCTTAGAGAAACTCTTCTTACTCAGGCTCAGCCCTGGGGCAGCCTCAGTGTGGAGCTTGGACAGTTCGAACCAGGTTGACAGAGCCAATACCTAGTTTATGAATTTGGCGAAGCAGTTGTTAAAAGGCCCTTGGACTCCGAGTTCTCTGTAAAGCGGTAGCAGCAGCCACTCTAGGGGAAAGCCACAAGGTTACCTCCTCGACACTTCCTGTGGTAATCTGTGTGGAGCACGGTCTGAGCGCCGGTAGTGAGGTTCATTTTTAATCATATCTCCTAATAGGGTCCATAGCTATAAAAAATTGGAATTATGCTTGTAATATTTACTGATTCATTTCATAAAACTCGCTCTAGTTTGGATGAAATGCTACATTTTTGGCCCCTGCATTTGTTACTTCAGTAACCAAACAGATGACTTGAAGAAAAAAGGTGCCGGACGACCAGAGGGTGACACGGTGTTAGTCCTTTCAGCTTTGCGTTCCGCCCCCAAATTCCCGCGAGGTAGTATGAATGAATTATGCAATTCCTGACAGTGTTCAAAGAGCTAAAAATGTTTCCGAAGAGTTGCTGTCAGTTCAGCATTCGCAGAAAGGAGTTTTCCAAAGATGAACTAAGATGTTCGGAGAAGGGCAGTCGCTTTTTTCCAATATACCAAACACAGTGACGATTGTCTAATTAGCCTCCCTCTGAAGGAATGGGACCCTTTCCCACTGTGAAAAGATGGTTAAGGACAAACCACACGCAGATGAAGCTCAGGTAAAAGTGAAGGCGCTTGCAAGCGAGGACGCCAATCCAGGAGCAACATGGAAATATTTTAGATGCCAGTTTTATGGTTTTGTCATGTATTATTTAATATTTTCCCACTAATATTTTAGAATATTTCTCATAATCGAGTTTGTGTACCTCTTTTATTACTCTTATTTAATTATTAACTACATGAAATAATAAACTACCTTTGGGGGCAAATCATTTTTTAATACAATAGTGAACTGGTTGTGACAGGATTTGAAACCCGCTACTGGGCAGCCTCCTCGGTGCAAGCCTTTGCTGAGCCAGCTCTTGGAGTCAGTTGTCCTTCTCTGTGTTACTGTCAGTCTTCTGTGTGCGTGCCCTTCCCCACAGTCAAGTCTGGCTAATCGGAGCCTGCCCAAGAGCTCCCTGCCCGGAGCACCACCACGGGTGACTCCCACATAACTTGTCGTGCTAGATGTCAGCCACCCCTGGCCACTGCAGCTGGACCTGATAGCATCTAACCTTGGAGCTCTATCCCCAATGTCACACTCAGTGCCATTTAGTCAATTGTGGCTCATGGGGATCCTAGACCATAACGTGGAACTGCCCCTGTGGGTTTCTGAGACTGCGACTCTTTATGGGAATTGAAAGCCTCGTCTTTCTCCTGCAGCTGGTGGTGGCAAACTGCTGACCTTGAGGTTAGCAGCCCAACAGGGGGCCTCTAAGTGGGCTTTACCCAACAAAGACAGGGTGGTTACATCAGACTGATAGTGCCCTCTCATTGGAAGCATCAGGTTGGGCACCTGATAGCAGGGGAAGACGCTGAAAGACACTAGAGAAGACAGCAGTCATCTATGCCCGGGGGTCGGAGGACACCGTGAGAAAGCAAGCAGCGTTGATGAGTAAGCAGGAGCCACGTGGCAGAGACCAAATGTTCAGAGAGGAGTCAGATTATGGGGCAGAAGTGGGAGAAGCAGAGAGGAACTGAGTCACTTCAATGGGAGTGGTGGCCTGATAAGTGGTTATTAAAGTTGTCTCAGATCCTTCACCCCATTCCCAGTTTTCACTTGGCATTCCAACTTGGGAGACGTCTGCCAAGAAAAGCCTTCCCGCTTCCATGTGATTTGTCCTTACATGAGTAACACTCCATTCCTGACAACCAAAGAGTCTAGCAGACACTGAAATTCTCTGCTTGTACATCTGACCTCTGGACCAAAAGCTTCTGGAAGCCACTGTGGTTCGTGACAATTCTTCCCTGCCACTACCAGGCACAGTGCTCGCATTATTGCTGTTAAGTGACATAGAGCTGGGTCTCACTCAAGGCGGCTCAATGTACAACACAATGAAACAGTGCCCGGTCCTGTGCCACCCTCTGAGTCCATGTCACAGTCAAGTATTTCACTGTGACCCCGGAGGGAGTGACTCTTCCAGCATGATATCAGACAGTAGTCTGTTATTCGATACATAGATACGGCGGGTTTCCATTGGCTGATTCTAGGAAGTGGATTGCCAGGTCTTTCTTCTTAGTCCTTCTCAGTCTAGAAGCTCCCCTTAAACCTGCTCACTGTGGGTGACCCTACTGGTACCTGAAATACCAGTGGCACAGCTTCTGACATCAGAGCCACACGCAAGCCATGGTATGACAGATTGACAGGCATGTGGTGGTTCTCGGTTACAACTGGGAAATAATGCTTGTTTTAGAAGACAAAAAGATGCATGATTAATTGATATGTCTTAAAACAAAATTTTTTTCTCCTGCACTGGGTGAGGGTTTCCAGAGCGGATCCTAAGCTTTATATTCAACAACCCTTTATATTTTCTGGTTCACCTCATTCACTGCAATGCCTTCTGAATTTCCTCATGTATCCCACTTCCTCGCTGTTTCCTCCTCCTTTCCTAACCCTCCTGAACACTGAGGGTCCTTGGGGCATGTGTTACCTCCTTAGTGTTTTTGTACCCCTAATAAACCTTTCATTTGGCTGGAAATTGAACCACAGGGGTACGTGCCATTCTAGACCTGAAACATGAATGTCTTAGAAATGTACTCATGATCCTGTTGCAGGTCTCCACAAAAACACCCCAAAGAGCAGGGATTGTTTTGTTTTAATAATCATTTTATTGGGGGATCATACAGCTCTTAGCATAATCCATCCATCCATGCATTGTGCCAAGCACATTTGTACATTTGTTGCCATCATCATTTTCAAAACATTTTCTTTCTACTTGAGCCTTTGGTATCAGCTCCTCATTTTCCCCTCTCTCCCCACTTCCCCCTCCCTCATGAACCCTTGATAATTTATAAATTATTATTATATTTTTATGTCTTACACTGACCCATGTCTCTCTTCACCCAGTTTTCGGTTGTCTGTCCCCAAGGGAGGGGGTTATAGGTAGATCTTTGTGATCGGTTCCCCCTTTCTCTGGTCACCTTCCCCTTACCCTCCTGGTATGGCTACTCTCATTATTGATCCTGAGGGGTTTATCTGTCCTGGATTCCCTGTGTTTCCAGCTCTTATCTGTACCCAAGTACATGCTCTGTTCTAGCTGGCTTTGTAAGGTGGAGTTGGGGTCATGATAGTGGGGGGAGGGTTGGAGGGGGGAGCATGAAAGAACTAGAGGAAAGTTGGGTGACTCATCCGTGCTACAGCAGGGACTAGCTTGGCTCTGAAGAGTCCTGTGGGGTAGAGGACCACGGCAGGCTGACCCCTCTCGGAAATGCCAGCTCACCATGCGGAAGGATTAGGGAGCGAGATCTCAATCTCCTCGCTTGACTGTGTGCCTCCGCACATAATGAAAGGTTCAAGACGTGCTGTGTGGGTTTTTATAGAAAGCAAAAGTACATGCAATTCTTCTCAGGGCTGCCTGATTACTCCTAACGCATTGTGTTTTAATGTTGATCTCTGGAAAATATCAAGAACAAGGAAAGCACTTCCCACCCCGCCCCCACCCCGTCAACCCATAGGAAAAACAGGGTTGAAATAATACAAGCATCTTGGATCGACCCGCTTTTGAAAATAAGAAATTGGCCTCCGCCTCCCAACAGGCTGAAGTCTGCACAGTTTGTCCGCCAGGAGAGTGGGGTCCTGGCAGCACTCCTTGTAAACTTGAACCGCAGGAGGCCTCTGATTAAATGGAAATTGTTTCCTCGGGTCAGATTTTTTTTTTTGTGGTACACCACCACCCCACACCCCCGCTGGGCCCTTCGGGATGTGAATTCATCATGTTTGCTGTGGGGTGAGCATGGGGCGGTGTGATGACGGCATGTGGGGATGAGTGTGTGTGGGCATGCAAGTGTGTGCGCCCTAACTCCTTAATAAGAGCATTGATTCTACTCAAAAGAATCCCAGAAGATTAAACTGGTGCTTAGTCATCTTCAATATTTTTTATTCGAATTTAATCGACTGAAACAAGACAAGGCAATGGAAAGGATAAACCGCAAAAGGCAGCAGTCAGCACATCTCCCACGATGTCCCACGATATCCCTTAGCCGGTAACCATCTATCTATACACAGTCTCCAACCGCGGAGGGGCAGCAGGATCCAAAGGAGGGTTCCCAGAGGCTGTTGTGGGGTTTTGGGGTTCTTTTTGTTGTTGTTGGGGGTTTATTTTGGGTTTTGTTTTTGGTTGGTTGTTTTTTAAGTAGATTTCCAGCCCTTTCTTCCAAGGTGCCTCCGGGTAGACTTGAACCGCCCATTCTTTCCGCTAGTAGATGAGACTGTTTGCACCGGCAGGGACTCCACCAGGTGGAGAAAGGGACATTCTATTTGACATGTGGCAAGTGAAGTCCTTGTGGCAGAGTTGGGGGGGGTGGGTGGGGAGAGGATGTGGTGGTGGTGTCTATTTAGCATTCTTTCTGGTCACTAGCTCCAAGACTTCAACTTGGACCTTAGAAACGATACCAGACTAACTCAATCATCCTTGTGATCCCACCCTGGGCTTCTCAAAATGGGGAACAAGTACTCCCCCGGGTGTGAGCAGGGTGGCAGGGCAGGATGACAGTCATCACTGATTCGTGGTAAACGTGTGTATATTTAAAAGAAGACAAATATGTATGGAACCCTTATCACTAGGGCATCCCAACTCCGAGCTATGTGAACCAATCCCTAAGCATATCCAACTGCCCCTAGAGGGGTTCCCTAGAAGAACAGGGCCCCCGTCTTCTCCCACGGAGCTGCCAGTGAGTTTTAACTGTCAACATTTTGTGAGCGTCTAACCACTATGCCACCAGGGATCTTTCGTTATAAAGCATAATGCAAATTGTGCACACATTCTTTAAGGATAAAATACGAGAGTATAAAGAAATCTGCCGCCAGCCATGGGATGCCATCACCAGCCTGGAGATAGGGGCTCTCTCTCCCCTCGGCTGTGAGAAAATGTCCTTGGAGAGACTGGCAATGCACTGCCATGCGCCCTCAGGTATGAAGGAGCACATATTTCTTTTCCTCTTTAGGAAAGTGAAAGCAACAGGAGAGATCATGTGAGGCCCCGCTACCATGGTACAGCTGAGGAAACAGAGGCCCCAAGGAGTGGGTGGCCTTGCCCGCATGTCCCCAGCAGCATGTCCCTGTGTCCCCAACATACCATGCAAAACCCAAGTTTAGAGCATCTGTGTGATTGAGAGGAAAACAGCCACAGGCGGAGAGGGGCCAACAATGTGCCCATCCTGCACCGCAGCTCTGCAGAGGAAATTAGTTTATGTTCTGGTCTTCATCTGATCTGATGTGGTATCCATCACAGTCCCCCCTAACCAGGAAGCCAGGGACAGAGAAGAAGAATCCCCGCCTTAAACTTTAATCCAAAACCACACACTCACACCCATCCCTGGGAGATGGTCAGCGCTAGGGCCCGCTGCTCAGCCTGTCCCTCAGCCCTGTGCGGGGGCGGCTCCGTGTGCTGGGTGCCCAGCGGCCTCCTGGGGACAGAGTGAATCGGTTTGCAGCCTGGCTGCTGCTCTTTGGACCGCATGGAGCCCAGCTGCGGAGTGGCTGTTCTGTGGTCATCCAGGGAATCCTTGGCTCGAGTGCTTCCCGCCCTTCGGCTGGTGTCTGCTGCGAGCAGTCTGCTGCTGATAAACCTGCTGCCTATTCTTCCTCGGGACAGCAGGGCCCGGGCACCCCCTTCCTGATCAGCCTCACCCTGATTTTCCTTGGTGATAGGCCCCCTGCGTGCTTCCTGTCCCACCCTCCACCTGCTCCCCTGATCCGGGAGCCCCTGCTTTTGCTGAAACATCACCACCCCTTCGCACAGGGACCCCCTCTGGCAGTGAATATCACCCAGGCACCGCATCTTCCTCCTCGCAATGTAACCTGATTGCCCCGGCAGATGCCTGTGGGGCAAACTGGCTCTGTTCTCACCACCTGGAGCAGGCGCTAGGTCAGAGGCCCCAACTGAAGCCCATGCCGCCCGCAATGGGTGTCTCTCTCCCGGTTGAAACTAGGAGAGGAGAGCTCTGAGCATCATCTGAACGCTTTTCCTTCTTGTATCTCCCCTTCAATCCGGATGAAGAGCATTTCTTTTTCTAGCGTCTGGCCTTTGAGACCAGAGTCCTGGGCGCTGAGTGAGGTCACACTGGACGGTTAGGCGCCAGGGGATCGTTCAACACCCTCCCCCTCCCCCCCTCCCCCGCAGCTGTCCACGGGAGAAAGATGAGGGGATTTGCTCCTGGGAAAGAGGTACAGCCTCAGAAACCCGAGAGAGCAGCTCCTCCTGGCCCTATAGGATCTTTGTGAGTTTCTGCTCTAAACTTGACGATGCGGCGCGACCAGGAGAAACCAAAGCACCGACAGCAACCCTCTTTCCTGCGTGTGCTGGAGGGCTTGCCCGTCTGCCCTCCTGGATTGGTGTCTCGTTGCGAGGAGCTGTCAGCGGATGGGAGAGGGAACCAGGAGACTTAAAATGCATTGATTTAATATTTGTAAGCATATTATCCACTGGACATAGATGTGTTTAGACTCACAGGGGCCGCCTAAGACCAACGGAAAACACGTTATGATTTACATTATGATTCATAACAGTAGCAAAGTTAGTTATGAAATAGCAATGAAATAATGTTATGGTTGGGGGTCACCACAACATGAGGGACTGTATGAAAGGGTTGTGGCATTAAGAAGATTGAGAACCACGGCTTTAGAGGGTGAAGGACCACATTTCAAGCAGCCTACATACGTCTTTAGTGGGAAAAATCATTTCCATTTCAAACCACTTGCCAATGATCAAAAGTACTCAATACGTTGGAGCCTCATCTCTCCTGCACGACCTCTCTCTGCGCAGGCGTGTGTTTTGGGACTCGGACTTTGGAATATCGGATATGTTCGAGGACATTTTAGTTTGTGAATTATTAAGTAATTAATTGGCATCTTATTTGTGGTTGTTCTGAACTCATTTTAAAAATGAAAAATTAATGCCTGTCTTCTTGGAAAAATTGACCTGAAAGGAAGCACCAACTAGCCCCTGGTTGCAGAAGGGAAGGCGATGGGATGCACCCCAATATTCCCATCACCTGGCTGTTAGTTCTCTGAAAAGTTTTGTGGACTCTGGGCTGCTTCAAGCAGCATTCTGGAGGTGACAGGTCCTCCAGTGCTTGGGGCCTCCACCCTAAGTCCTGTGGCTTTGGGAGCTGTAGTCAGTGTTTCGGGCTCAGAGACTGGCCCTTCCTGTGAGATGTGGGAGAGGCTTAGAAATGAGCTTCTCTTCCACAAACCTGTTAAGACAAAGACCAGATAGATGCTCTTCCCCATTTCCCTAAATTGCACTGGGGGAGAGATTGAGGGCCCTGAGCAAAACCAAAACAAACCCCCAAACACTGGAGCTGGATGTACATCCTAGATTATTAAGAGCTGACCTTGGTTTCACCTTATTTAGGGAAAAAACATATCATTTCTTGAATCCTAGAGTCTTGAAGTGAATTAAGCCCTCATTACTTTGATATGAAAAGGGCCCATTACTTTTATATGAAAAGTCTCACAAGATCATAGAGAAGATCACGAGTAATACAATTATGGATCCATCTAAAATTAAGAGGGGAAAAACCACTACCATTGTGATGGATACTTCTGAAACAGGCTTGACCTCCATGTCTAGTGGCAATGCCATGGCAACAAAAGCCATTTCAAAGCTCCATGTGGACCATGGTCGGCCTATGGTGACCCTGCCCAAGGTCCCGAGTCCAGAAGGGGCCTGTTCGACTTGGTTGGATGTCCTTTGTTCTCTCTCTCGATTCTTTTCACCTTCTTTTTGACTCATCACATTCTATGTGCTAGCGGCACTCTTGAGGAGCAAACTTCAAGAAGAAATCAGCTTGGAGTGCGAGACATGCTGCTAAAGCCTTGTCGGGACATTGCACTTACACGCCGTGGTTCAGCATGATGTTCTCCTGACAACCAAACCGTAACACACGCGGTGGTTGTTCTAAAGGCAGAAGTCAAATCAGCGAATCACCACCCAGAACACGCCGCTCAACCGATCATGACTTCTCCATGCTAGCAATGAGGAAGAATAACCTGTGGTTGATTTTTTAAAATAGCAAATATTGGCATCGTTTTAACAGCTGGGGACCAGGGATGCACGATTCCACAGGGGGTTAGCCAGGATACTGCACAAGACTGTGGCTACCAACCCTTCATTGTGGGATTTAGAATCCCTTAACATCGTCACAGGTGTCATTTGAAAGAAGTCACCTGTTAGCCCCTTCACCCCCGCCTCATGCACACAACAGGTGGGAGGCTTTCTGAGACCTAACTCAATCCCTTATAACCTTTCCTTCAGTTTCCCCCCAGACCAAAGAGCAGGAAACCAGGCATCTCAAGAGGGAGAAAGGGCCTTCTCCCACGGTCACTTTCCTTTGATTACAGAAGGTATGCACAGGTGGGTTTCAGACTTGGCGTTCTCATCCAGACTGCGAGGCTTCCAAGCGCGTCACTTAAGGAGTGTGAGTTCATTTTATCGTGAGCTTACACTTCTTTTTGGACACTTCTGATCTATGCTCACTTGTCCATGATTATTTAACTTGGAACTGGGAAAATGTAATCAAGCCTGGCTTCGATTCCGCAGCTAAAAACTCCCCTAAGAGCCTTGGGAGTTTTATGTGCAAAACAAAGAAAAGACCTCTGCCTAGATACTAACTTCCCATAGAAGGAAAAATTATAACAGAAAACAAATAAGAGGTTGCTATTATTTTTGTTTTGTTTTATTATTATTATTTTCATTTTTAGTAGTGGAATGGACTTTATGGAATCCCTTCAGTGCACGTCTCTTATTTCAATGCCTTTTTCATGGCAAATTGAGACATCAGGTGCGTCTTTCAAAAACCCAACATCCTCAGAAGTGGCTTCATTATTGATAAGTAATTTATCTAATAATCATGTTATCTAATATGAATGCTTTGCTTGTGAATGAGCAGTGAGCCTGCTTAAATAATTTTGGCTTATTTGTATGGATTAACCTGCATAACCATAAAAAAAAATCCCAAGGCAGAAGAAAAAAATAAGGCATACTTTGCTAGGACTCGAGTGGTGTTCTCAGCGAGGAACATATACCATAGGAGATCATTAAAAGCAAACACATCTGCATGTAGATTGTTTTATTGTTGCTAAGTAGAAAACCTCATGGGTGGGGGTGGGATTGGTAAAATGCAATTTCACAACTGAATTGACTACTTACCACAGCCCCAAATACCTTGAAACCTTTAAAGTGCGCATACAACCCAGGTGGCACCCGCTCAGGTCACATCGTGAATTACACATGATGCTCCCAACAGAACCAATGATACAAAGTGTGACTCTAGTAATGAGATGTGTGTGTATGTGTATGTATATGTATATCTATCTATATCTATAAATTTGTTTTTAATTTGAAAAAGGACATGAGAAACTTATTCCCAACTGTTGCTGAGACTGTAGGAACACCACCATGGTGTCTTCATTTTCTTTGTCTCCCTGACTTGTGACCCTGAAATAAATGGGATTTGGATTTTCTCTGCCTGAGCTTTCCTTTGGGCAGCCAGACAGTGGGGTAACCCAATAGTCAGAGCAGGCACAGCACCAGGAGGGAGCAAGGACTAGCAGAGGCGCAAAGGCACCCCTGCCAAGTGCCATCAATTCCACAGGGGATGCCCGTTGTTTATCACTGAGCACAGAGTGCCCCTCTCTCACCCCACTGCAGGCTCCTTTCCCAGTGGATAGCCAGGCCAGCTGTCAAGGCGACAGGGCTAGCCCTCTTCTCCCCAGCCCAGACCTGTGGGAAAATTTTCATTGGCCAGTAATTGATTCCACCCTGCCAGCTCCATTACTCTAGCTCCAGTCAAGCTGGCAGGGAGCTGGGAGGGGAGCCTGGTGAAAGCAGGGAGGGGAGGGGAGCAAAGGCCAGCAGGCCCCCCTACAATTAACACTAATCTGAAAATTGGCCTCTGACAGCAAAGCCCAGCACCTGACAGCTAATTACTTATGTCAGGCTGATGTGCACTTCATAAGGAAAGGCTATTTATCATGAGACCAGACCAGGCTTCTTTCACCCCCACCCTGCTTCCCGCCACCCACCCCACCCCTGGCCCCCATTTGTCTTAGCTGAAAACACTGGGGAATTGTTCTTGGTTGCTTAGATCCCAGAAACCCAGAAAGTTCCCATACTTTGCTTAAAGGAAAGGCTCCCAACGGCCCGTTCTAAACCTTGATGCCCACGAGTGAAGCTGCTCACCTGAGCTGGGGGCCCGAGAACGACTCCGACATGGAGGAGGGAGAGGTGGCTTCTGTGCCTAAAAGCAACCAAAAGTGATAGAGACGCAGGGCATCCACAATTCTCAGGCAGAACCAATGAGAGTCAAGAAGGGTTAAAGCAAGGTCACCTCATGTTCCATGAGCCAGTCCACAGTGGGCAGGACAGAAGGTCTGCTGTCTTGACCCACTTGAAATAGCTTTCCTCGACACTGCGTGTACCTGTGTAGAAAGTGTGTATGTGACGCACAGCTACATTGGCTTTAGCCTGGCCTTGCCAATCATAGAAATTGTTAGCCCTGGAACAGGAGGGTTTGTGTGGCCCTTCCACTTTTGACCTAATACTTACAAGCAACCGATAGGATCTGAGCACTTCCAGACACCGTTCTGAGCCCTGGGCATAAGAAATTAATTCATTTCTGGGTCTGGCGTGGCGAGAGGCAATTAATTACAATGTAGCATGAGGGTAAGTCAAAAAGTATTGCTGCAAAATCATAGCAACCCCTTAGTAAACAAAACTACCAAGATGTGGAGCTAATGTTTCTGTGATAGTTACACAATCTGGTGTCAATTTGAGAGGATTACAAATGAAGGGGTGGGGTCTGGCCTGTCACTCAAGATAAAACCAATGAGGTCTCTGTGTGGGCACAGCCTTCTCCTGAGAATTCTGGGAAATCCTGTATTTTCCTCCTTGGAGGCGGTAGATGTTTCTCTCTCTTTCTGCAGACTCCCTGTGAGACATCTCTGAGGAGGTCACATGGACCTATCCTGATGCAGCCTGGAAGCTGGAGAAATCACATGGAGACCCCTGCCAGTGCTGAGACGCTTACAACACCACTGGATCCAAAGACTTTCTTCCCACTGGCCTCTGATCGTCCTGCATTTGGTGTCATTGCATGTGTTTTGTGAGTCTGAAGAGGACTTTATAGATTGGTATCAGACACATGGGCTAATATCGGACTTACGGGCTTGGACTGCACTAGGTTGGGATGCTTTCTTAATGTGCATTTACCCTTTAAATAAAACTCTTTCTTATACACAAATGGGTTTGTATGGAGTTGTTTCTCTAGTCTACCCAGATTAACACAGATTCTCAATAGATCGTCCATAAAAGTCAACACATCTGAAGACAGTGGTTCCATCTCACTAATTGTTTCTTTTTGGTTTTTACAAATCATTTTATTAGGGCTCTTACAGCTCTTATAACAATCCATCCATCCATTGTGTCAAGCACATTTGTACATATGTTGCCATCATCATTTCCAAAACATTTTCTTTCTACTTGAGCCCTTGGGAATCAGCTCCACACTTTTCCTCCCACCCTCAGAAACCCTGGTGAATTATAAATTATTATTTTTTTGTATCTTACACCATCCGCTGTGTTCCTTCACCCACATTTCTGTTGTTCGTCCTCCACGGGGGTAGGGGTGTTATATGATTGGTTCCTCCTTTCTCCCCCTTCTCCCCCCCCCCTTCCACCTATCCTCATGGTATCACTACTCTCATCACTGTTTCTGAGGAATTTATCTGTCCTGGATTCCATGTGTTGAGAGCTCTTGTCTGTACCAGTGTACATGCTCCAGTCTAGCCAGATTTATAAGGTAAATCTGGGTCATGGCAGTGTGGGGGGTGGGGGGAGGAAGCATTAAAGAACTAGAGGAATGTTGTGTGTTTTATCAGTGCTATACTGCACTCTGGCTGACTCATCCCTTCCTTATGACCCTTCTGTAAGGGGATCTCCAATTTTCTACAGGTGGGCTTTGGGTCTCCACTCCGGCAGCCCTCATTTGCATTCATATGATTGTTTTGGGTCTTCTGATGCGTGACCCCTGATCCTGTTACCATCTCATCATCACACAGGCTGGTGTACTTCTTCTATGTGGGCTTTGTTGCTTGTCAGCTAGATGGCTGCTTGTTTAACTCCAAGCCTTTAAGACTCCAGATGCTATATCTTTTAATAGCCAGGCACCATAAGCTTTCTTCACCACATTTGCTTATGCACCCATTTTGTTTTCACCGGTCATGTCTGAAAGGTGAGTATCACAGAATGCTGGGTTATTAGAAAAAAGTGTTTTTGTGTTGAGGGAGTACTTGAATAGAGGCCCAATGTCCATCTGCTACCTTAACTTATAAATATATAAACATAGACTTATATCCCTATTGTTACATGTAAATATATTTACATATGTACGTGCTTATATTTAAGCCCATATAAATGTCTTTTGCCTCATAGTTCTTTCCTCGATTTCCTTTTACTTTCCTCCTGTCCCACTATCATGTTCAACCTTCATCTGTCTCTCAGTAATTCCTCTTGGCTACATTGCACTTGATCCAATGCCACCAGGCATTCTGTGCCCCCCTTACCATGGATTTTAGATCACATGTTGTTCCCTTGCCCTGGGTTTGTTGGCTCCCCCTTTGGAATTCTAAAAATCTTCTGAGCTGATAGCTCTGCTCTGATTTAACTGAACCATCAGATAGACAGCCCTGGAAGCCACCTTTTGGATGAGACTTTTTTGAAGGCAGATATGACCAGATGAGATGGATACTAAAGGTATGTGAATATTTTGTTCCAAATCATAAGGTTTTTAGCCATGACTGCTGGGGCCCTGAGCACCCATATTCCCAGCATCCATAGTTCCTTCTCATCTACCCTAGAGAAGTCTGGGATTTTTGTAAGGATTGATCTATTTACTTTTAATACTTTCAAGGTGTGCTCTATGCCAGAGGGCGGGAGCTTCCACAGATACTGAATCAAACAAGGACCCTGTCCTCAAAGAGCTGGCCTGTTGAAAGGAGAAATTACACGAGACAACCAGTTCCATTGGGAATAAATACATGAACTCTAGTGGAAGGACTGAAAATAGAAGAAGTACATTCTCAAAAACAATCACCGATGTGAAATTGTTAGGAAAACTATATATAATTACTACTACGAAGGATACTGTCCTTAAGAAATCAATGTAAAGTCATGGGAGAAAGAGAGGAAAGTAGCATTCATAAATGGAGTTCTTGTCATGTGTCTATCTGGCAAGCATGGGCTATATGTTTTGTCATTGTTGTCTCATAACAATCCTCTGATTTGGGCTTCATTTTACAAATGAAGTGACAGAGATGCTAAAGAACTAATAACTTGCTCCAGGTCACCCGAGTAATAAAAGAGGTGATGGCAAGGCCTTGGACCGAACTTGACAGCATCTCTCATCCCGGTTGGTGATGGTGTGTTAAGTACCATGAAGTCGGCTCCAAATCACAGTGACCCCAGGAACAGCAGAATGGAACACCATGCAGCCTGTGCCAACCTCACAATTGTACCCAGGCGTGAGCATGGGTGCAGCCACGGTATCCATCCATCTCGCTGAGGTCCTAATCCCTACACGTCAAGAATGCAGCCTCTGCATTCCTCTGAAACTTCAGCCTTCAGGTCTAAGAACCGGGCTCTCCTCCAGCACAGGACCATGTCTCGCTGCTGGAGCAACCTGCATGGAATGTTCTCCAGCACCCGCCTACCCGGCCACCTTTTCACATAAGACAAGACAGCAGCTTGTGTCATTTGGGAAGGATGCTTATCCTTTCCCAGGCACCATTCTTCACGAGACAGGGAGACATTACAACGTCACAGCTCGTCTTCCTCCTACACCTTCCATTGAAGAAAACAAGCCCTTTAACCAAAGCCAGTGCCCATAGAAAGACACATCAAACTTATCATATTGAAAAGTAGAGCTATCACCAACAAATCATCATTGTTTCTGAAAACAGGACACCAGCAGAAGGGACCAGCGAGAAAAACGACTGAGCTATACGAGGACAACAGATGGGCCTCGTGCACGCGTTACAGCCATACCACACACCGCGGGCCTCGGAGGGCCCGGATGCCAGAATTAGTACTGCACGGTCACTCTGCCTGCTTCTTACTTAGGAAGCATTTCAGTGTCAACTGAGATGACCGAGTCTCTGAGCATCAGCCCCCAAATAAGTCCGCTTGACATCAGGGATGGACCGGTAAACACCATGCCGGCCAGGCTCCTCCAACAACTGAAGAAAGCCACCCTGCGCTGTGGCCTCATGGTCCTGCGTTCTGGAGTCTTCTTAGGGCCCAAAGCCCACAGCTCCAACATGAGTGACCCCTGAGCTGGGACGCTTGTCGTGACAGAGTCAGCAGCAGCTTCTGGAAGCCACAGATCCTGTGAGCTTCGTCCACAACAGATCCTTATATTAGGGCTTCCTAATCACCCGCTTGGAGGCAGAAAGAGCAACACTGACCAGAGTGACCAAGCAACGGCCTGCACTTGGCCTCCTGCTGCAGCCTGCTTTTTTTTAGGCACTCCGGTGAAAACAGCCCCACAGTCTCTTGGCCCCCAGTGAGGCCGCCAACTCCCCTTCTGTGCTGAGCATGCAACCCACAGACAGGACACAGCCCCGTCCACTCACATTGTCTTCATGCTTCATTTTGCCTACTGTTGAAAAGGCTCAAATCTCATCAAGGTCTTAGTGTGGTTCCTTTGGCTATCACTCAAAACATCTACTTTTGTTTTTCTTCGGTAAAACAAAACAAAACCCAGCAGGACCTCTCTGCTACCAGGAATGACCATGAAATCATCCTATGCCAACTTGCTTAGTAATTGCGAGATCATATGATTTCTGATTAAAATACAGATGAAAATAAATTCCATCTGCTCCCCAAATAAAAGAGTCCTGCCTGGTGGTCTCAGACATGCTTGTTCTCCTGGAGAGGTCATGTCTAATGATAACTTCTCCCTAAACTTGGTGTTTCTTCCAAGTCAGCCCATGGAATGGCCCAGGGAGGGAATTCCAGTCTGCCCACCTGGCTCCCTGGCATTATCACCAATTTCCAGGCCCCTTCACTTACCATGTATGGCAAAACCATATGTTTGCCCAGGACCCCACAACATTTCTGCATGAGGGGGTCTCCATCATGCCCGCTCCATGCCTGGAAACCAGCCACTGTGTTCAAAGCTTCCAAAGTCCCTCGACACCACGAGAGCGTGCCCCTGAGCCGAGTGTCACCTGCTCTCTGCCTGCCTGGCTGGGCAGAGCCCTGCTGTGAGGTCTTTGGCACCATGGAAGACCCCTGGAGAACTCCCTTAAGCACATGCTAGGCAGGCGGGCACCACTGCCTGTGCTCCAGGGTCCCACTTGAGCACTATATTAAAAATCAACATCGTGCCCAGAAAAGAAAGCGTATTTCAGAGTTGGCAGCACAGCATATAAACTCTCATCAAGTTTAATAGAGAATTATTATAGAGATAGCCCCTATTTTTCCCATTTGGTGACTATATTTGGCTCTATCTGATCAGCATCTATTGACACACTGTCTATTGCTTCACCTGGGACTGGGTTTCTGCAAAGGGATTCATGAGACCAAGAAGCTACAGATCAACCGTTTCTTAACCACCAAGAGGGTTTAAAAATCATAAAAATAACCATGACTTTGGTCATACAAAGCCTATCCCAACAAAGAGAGATGCCCGACTTTCCTCATGATCTTCTGGCACGGACTGATATGCAAATCCCACCGGCACACCCAGAGCTCACAACGTTGTGTGCGGCACAGCTGTGCGTCATCAGACATTAATGCAGACTTCATCTGAACGGGTGCTGGAGGGAGTGGGCAGAGCTCAAATTAGACATGTGGTGGGCGTTTGACCACAATATTGCCAATTCCCATTCTGACATCTGACAGCCTTTAATAATTAACCACGTGTAAATGGTCAACCTTTCTCTCCCCATTGGACCAGTCTCCAGCTACGCCCGTCTCCACATTGTAATTGTTAGCTGAGGCTGTCAATGGCACTTGAGACAAATCATAAGCAAAAGATCAGACAGCTTCAGGAGCCCTGCATGCTCTGGTCTATTTGCCTTTTAATTGAACTGCCGGCCTTCCCCGGCAGCTCCCATATGCTGCCTCCTTAGAAAGATATAATATAGTCTCTGGATAAGAGGGAACCAACTGTGCTGTGAGGCTTAATTGGAGGCTCTGGGGAAGTCGGCTTTTGTGGGAGGCACTCGCAGGGTTCCCTTACAACACGCTGACACCGCAGGTTGCCCTGACCGCTCATGTGACTTCTCCCCGGGGGACTCCTTATCCTTGTGTGACTTCTCTGCCTTCTCCTTCTAACGTGTCTTACCCTGACTCCAGTCCAGAGCCACAAGCTGCGCTGCATTTCAGTTCCTCGCTGAACAGTCCTCCACTGAACGAAGATGGGTGCTCTTTAAAAATGTAACAGAAACGTCACATGGCTGCTGTGGTCAGGTACCATCGAGCTGATCCTGACCCAGAGTGACCCTGCGTGCAACACAGTGGAGCACCGACCAGTGATGTGCCAGCCTCACAGGATCACGGTGGAGCACCGACCAGTGATGTGCCAGCCTCACAAGGATCACGGTGGAGCAATGACCAGTGATGTGCCAGCCTCACAAGGATCACGGTGGAGCACCGACCAGTGATGTGCCAGCCTCACAAGGATCACGGTGGAGCACCGACCAGTGATGTGCCAGCCTCACAAGGATCACAGTGGAGTACTGACCAGTGATGTGCCAGCCTCACAGGATCACGGTGGAGCACCGACCAGTGATGTGCCAGCTTCACAAGGATCACAGTGGAGCACTGACCAGTGATGTGCCAGCCTCACAAGGATCACAGTGGAGCAACAACCAGTGATGTGCCAGCCTCACAAGGATCACGGTGGAGCAACGACCAGTGATGTGCCAGCCTCACAAGGATCACGGTGGAGCACCGATCAGTGATGTGCCAGCTTCACAAGGATCACAGTGGAGCACTGACCAGTGATGTGCCAGCCTCACAAGGATCCCATCTGAGGCCATCATGTCAAGTCGTCTCCTCCAGGCCTTCCTCTTTTATGCCGACTGTCTCTTTTACCAAGTTCTTTTCCAGACACTGGTGTCCACTAATAATGAGCCCCAAGTGTGGGAGGCCAAGGCTTCCCATCCACCCCTCTAAGGAGCATTCTGGGGGCACTTCTTCCAAGACTGATTTTTTGTTTTTTCCGGCAGTTCGTGGTCCTTCCAACATTCGTTGCCCACACTGATTCAAATGCATCTGTTCTTCGGCAAGCTTCCTCCTCCTGGTCCGCCTTTCACACGCACTGGAGGCAACTGAAAATGCCATCACGTGGGTCAGGCACACCTTAAGTCCTCAAAGTACCATATTTGCTCTTCAACACCTTAAAGAGGTCTCATACAGCAGATGTACCAGCAATATGTCATTTGGTTTCCTGACTGTTGCTGCCATGGGCAGAGACTGTAATGAGCTCTCTTAACCCAGTGGTTCTCCACCTTCCTAATGCCATGACCCTTTCATACAGTTCCTCATGTTGTGGTGAACCCCAACCATAACATTATTTTCGTTGCTACTTCCTAGCTGTCATTTTGCTACTGTTATGAATTGGGCAATCCCTGTGAAAGGGTCGTTCGACCCCCAAAGGGGTGGAGAACCACAGGTTGAGCACTGCTGTCTTAATCAATTGCTCACTGTCAATCACAGGTCGACCTCCTTGTCACATGGCAAAGGTGATCAAATCCAGGCCTAGGAATCCTTCCATCACCCTGGGAAACAGTGACACCAAATCCAAACTGAGAGTCATGAGGAAAGCATTGTGCTGCTTCTGTTCCACAAAGTTCGCCTCCTAGAGCCAGGTTTTCTTCGTTGGGTAAAAGGAAGACTCAATGGATTATTGAAAAAAGAACAAGGCTATCTACCCAAAAAGATCATGTTAGTCATGGAACCCTTAATTGACGGTGGGTGCAGCAGACATCGGGGAAGTAATGATGAAATCACAGTGAAACCCATGAAAGCCAGAACTCAACAATAGTGCCTGGTTTCACAAGTTCCCCACTTTTGACTAGGCACAGCCTCGCCACTTTTGCATCTCTCCTTTTAGTAGAAAATATCTTAGTTTTCCTTCTCTGATGAGATTTCCTGTTATCCAGGTTCCGCCTTTCATAGGCTTTACAGTATTTTATAACACAATTATAGCTAGTAGGGCTAGGAACCAAAATGAATTCTGTTTTGGATTCTTCAAAGTGAAAACATTGGCTAAGCAAATTCCTCCCAATGCCGTCAAACTGATCCCAGCTCATGTCAAACCTGTGGGACAGAAGAGAGCTACTCGTTGGGTTTCCAAGACTAAATCTTAAGGGGAGCAGTAAGCCTCTTCGTTCTCCTGCAGAGGAAATGGTGGGTTTGAACTTCGGACTCTGCAGTTAGGCCCAACAGATAACTTACTGAAAGAATGAATGATGCAAATTCATTACAGAGTTTTTAAAACACATGCAAGTGTGAAAGTGTCAATGTTGTGAACTACCCGGTGTATTATTAAGTACAATTAATATGCTCATTCTGATTTTTTCCCCCTTTTTAGTGAAATAGAAACCCTAAGACCTTGTCCGGTAAGACTCTATTACTCTAGATGAATGTTCCCCAAAGCAGTAATGTTGTCCTGCTCTTTGGGAAAAAAAAAAAAAATCTCTCAGCCTGGCCATGACCATGTGAGGTTGAAGCAAACACATGTTAAGGTGGGATGAGAGGATGGGTGATGGACCACTCGAGCTGATGGGAAGCACAGCAAGGAGCCTGATAGCGAGTGCTAAGTACTAAAGCAGTGAACAATTCGGGTGGCTGTCAGAGGAGGCGCTGCCCGTCCTCTTAATCCTGAACTTCCCCCACAGCCGAAGTACACTCTCTTGTAGTATCAGCCCCGTGAGAGTCTAATGGAATGAAAACTAACTAAGGGGAACAAGAGCAAGAAATAAAAATGCATGAGAGAGAAGAAAACAATGATCTCTAAAAAACAAAACAAAAAAACCACCCAATAATATGTTTATTTGTACACAAAATGTGTGGGGCCAACAGATGTGACAGTCCCTGGAAAGTTAAAATACGGCTCTATCCTGGTCATTTCGCTGTCACAGAAAAGAATAAGCCCCTTCAAAGCCCTGATCTGAAGGAAGGCCTAACATCAAACAGCTTCAGAATAACAAGGAGATTAAAGCCTGGGGCTATTCAACTTCCTGCCTTGCAACTAATCTACTTAGAGTTGGAAGATGATGTGGGCCCACCATTGTACCAGGCAAGTTTTCCAGATCAGAAGCAGCAGTGGGCTGTAGGGCAAGGCGGGCAGGAGAGGAAGAAGACCTGCACTGTACCCCCAGCCCCGCCCACACCTATGTCTGCCACCCTGGGACTCAGAGGGCAGGGTCCACAGAAGTGCCCTCCCTGGAAGCCAGGCCCCTTTCGATCTGCATCACAATCCCCCACCCCCAGCCCACCCCTCAGCAAGCCTGGCCTTTTGCAATGCTAGGAAAAATTTCCCAGCAGATGGATCAAGATGACTGTCTTCCTGACCAATGGCATGGCCAAGGCCACCTCTGGGACCACCCTTTGGTCCAGCCTTCATCTTAAACGGTCGTTTCTGAGCACTCCCCGGGCTCGCCAGCTTCTGCAGCTGCCTCTTCCTTTGCTCCATTCCCAGCCGAGCCTGGACAGTCCCCAGGCCTGGCCTCAGATGCCACCGTTACTCCCACTCCTGGCACAGCAACAAGACTTTAACTGAGAACCCCAAAGTCTGGTGGGGGGAGGGGCGGGTAAATGACTGAGCAGACATGAGAGGGCAGAGATGCTTCACAGGACAGCCCTGCTGACCACCTTCCACAAACCAGCAATGTTGACCAAGAGGGCATATTTCCCTTTGGTGAAACAGGAGAAAGTGAACATGTTTAGCATCCTCTGCTTCTCACCAAAATATGTCAAAGTCACGTATGTGAATCAATGTACATCCACACAGTACACAGACACAGTTGGCCAGCTTGTCATACTGGGAACATGGTCAACAGTTAAATAAAATCTGAATACCCTCCATTGTTCACCATACCGCAAGACAAAAGAGCTAATTTGATGTACTAAAGTGCAATTAAGAGGTTTTGTACTACTCTGCTTAGTTAAAAATATACTGTTGCATGCAGGCATGGAGTAGGGAATCAGTGGACAGGTCTGAGGGGGAAGTCCCAATCCCAAATACGTGGACACCTGCCCCTCCCCTGAGAAGAATTTATTTGAGAGGACAGCACTGAAGCTGCAGCTCATGGAGAGGGATGTGTCTGATCAGAGCACATGGGAGCAAATGAAGGGGGAGGAAGAGAGAGTGGAGCACTTCCTGGCCCACCAAGCTTTGAGGACAAGATTCCCACTCAGAGCAGTCAATCCACAGAGAAGAACATATGGCTGGCCCCACTATGAGACATGACATCCCTCACTGACCCATAGCTCTACAGGGGACAACACTGGAGAAACAGTGTGGGAATTCTGCCTGATCTGAACCCACAACACCAAGGCAAAACACTAAGGGGGTGCAACAGAACAGCAAGGGGAACAAAGCTATGAAGTCCCCAGGGAATACCAAAAATAGATTTGGGGCCAGGGCTTGGCACCCAATCAGACTCAGCTTGAAAACACTCCTATTCCTAAAGGCCAACAAACAGACCTTGAACTAACTAAAGTTCTTCTTTTTTGTTGTTCTTGGGTTTTTTGGGTGTGTTTTTTGTTGTTGTTTTTTTCCATTGGCTTGTTTTCTTTTATTGCTTGGTGTTCTCTGTCTTGTTTTTGTGCATGTTATTATCTTCACAAGTCTGTCTAAATAAGGTAGGCTGGATGAACAATCTGGAGGAGAAAACAATGGAATCGACAGTTCCGTGGGGACATGGGAGAAAGGGAGGTGGGGGGAAATGTAGTAGTGTTAGCAAACCCAGGGGCAAGGGAACAACAAGTGATCCAAGTCGGTGGTGAGGAGGGTGTAGGAGGCCTGGTAAGGCATGATCAGAGGTGGTGTAACTGAGAGGAATTAGTGAAACACTAATGAAGGCAGAACATGATAGCGGGACAAGAAGAAAGTGAAATGAAATAGAGGAGGCAAAGGGCATTTATAGAAGTTAAATAAAGGCATGTACATATGTAAATATATTTATATATGAGGGTGGGGAAATAAATCTATGTGCATATATGTACAGGTTTCATATTGAGGTAGTAGATGGACATTGGACCTCCACTCAAGTACTCCCTCAATGCAAGAATACTTTGTTCTATTAAACTGGAATTCTGTGATGCTCACCTTCCCAACACAATAGCTAAAGACAAAGCAGTTGCATAAGCAAATGTGGAGAAGAAAGCTGATGGTGCCTGGCTATCAAAAGATAAAGTGTCTGGGGTCTTAAAGGCTTGAAGGTAAACAAGCGGCCATCTAGCTCAGAAGCAACAAAGTCCACATGAAAGAAGCATGCTAGCCTGTGTGATCACGAGGTGTCAAAGGGAATCAGGTATCAAAGGACAAAAAAATCATATCATTGTGAATGAGGGGTATGCAGAGTGGAGGCCCAAAGCCCATCTGTAGGCAATTGGACATCCCCTTGCAGAAGGGTCTTCGGTAGGAGATAAGCCAGGCAGGGTGAAGTGTAGCAATGATGAAACACACAACTTTCCTCTAGTTCTTGAATGCTTCCTCCTCCCCACTATCATGATCCCAATTCTACCTTACAAATCTGGCTAGACCAGAGGATGTACACTGGTACAGATAGGAACTGGAAACACAGGGAATCCAGGGAAGATGATCCCATCAGGACCAGTGGTGAGTGTGGCGATACCAGGAGGGTGGGGTGGAAAGGAGGAACAGATACAGGGATCTACATATAACCTCCTCCCTGGGGTAGGGACAACAGAAAAGTGGGTGAAGCAAGATGTCAGACAGTGTAAGACATGGAAAAATAATAATAAATTATCAAGGGTTCATGAGAGAGCAGGAAGGGGGACGGAGGGGGAAATGGGGAGCTGATGCCAGGGGCTTAAGTGGAGAGCAAATGTTTTTAGAATGATGAGGGCACCAAATGTGCTTTACACAATTGATGTATTTATAAATTGTGATAAGAGTTGTATGAACCCCTAACAAAATGTTTTTTTTAATGTTAAAAATCCATTGATGGTTTATTCATTGAAACACATTGATGAATTATAAAGTGACTATGCCATCAAAATCTGTAGGATTTATTCCAATATAACTAAATGTTGAAAAGAAATATTTTTTTAAACTTTAATCATTTTATTAGGGGCTCATACAACTCTTATCACAATCCATACATACATCAATTGTGTAATGCATATTTGTACATTCATTGCCCTCATCATTCTCAAAACATTTGCTCTCCATTTAAGTCCCTGGCATCAGGTCCTCATTTTTTCCCTCCCTCCCTGCTGCCCACTCCCTCATGAACCTTTGATAATTTATAAATTATTATTTTGTCATATCTTGCCCTGTCCAACGTCTCCCTTCACCCACGTTTCTTTTGGCCATCACCCAGGGAGGAGGAAACATGTAGATCCTTGTAATCAGTTCCCCCTTTCCAACACACTTTCCCTCTACAGTATCGCCACTCACACCACTGGTCCTGAAGGGATCATCTTCCCTGGATTCCCTGTGTTTCCAGTTCCTATCTGTACCAGTGTACATCCTCTGGGCTAGCCAGCCTTGCAAGACAGAATTGGGATCAAGTGGGAGTGGAGGTGGGGGTGGGAGAGGAAGCATTTAGGAAATAGAGGAAAATTGTATTTTTCATCGTTGCTACACTGCACCCTGACTTGCTCATCTCCTCCCCGAGACCCTTCCATAAGGGGATGTCCAATTGCCTACAGATGGGCTTTGTGTCTCCACTCCACACTCCCTCTTCATTCACTATGGTAAGCTTTTTTGTTCTGATGATTCCTGATATCTGATCCCTTCAACACCGTGATCACACAGGCTGATGTGCTACTTCGATGTGGACTTTGTTGCTTCTGAGCTAGATGGCCGCTTGTTTGCCTTCAAGATTTTAAGACCCCAGATGCTATATCTTTTGATAGCCCGGCACCATCAGCTTTCTTCACCACATTTGCTCATGAACCCATTTGTCTTCAGCGATTGTATCATGGAGGTGAACACTCAATGATCTGATTTTTTGTTCTTTGATGCCTGATAACTGATCCCTTCAGCCCTTCGTGTTCACACAGGCTGGTGCGCTTTTTCCATGTGGGTTTTGTTGCTTCTGGGTTAGATGGCTGCTTGTTTACTTTCAGGCCTTTAAGACCCCAGACACTCTATCTTTTGATTTTCGGGCACCTTCAGCTTTCTTCTCCACATTTGCTTATGCACCTGCTTTGTCTTCAGCTATTGTGTTGGGAAGGTGAGCATCACAGAATTCCAGTTTAATAGAAGAAAGTATTCTTGCATTGAGGGAGTACTTGAGTGGAGGCCCAATGTCCATCTTCTACCTTAATACTAAACCGATAAATATATGCACATAGATCCATTTCCCCATCCTCATATATAAATGTATTTACATATGTACATATCTTTATCTAGAACTCTATAAATGCCCTCTGCCTCCCAGCTCTTTCCTCTATTTCATTTGACTTTCCTTCTGCCCCATTATCATGTTCAGTCCCCACCAGAATTTCAGCAATTCCTCTTGGTTACATTACCCTTGATCACACCCTACCAGGCCTCCCACACGCTCCTCACCACTGATTCGTTGTTTCCTTTCCCTGGGTTTGTTAACACCATTACATTTCCCCCACCTCTCCCTCTCCCATGTTGCCCCGGAACTGTCGGTCCCGTTGTTTTCTCCTCCAGATTGTTAATCCAGCCTTACTTATTTAGACAGACCTGTGGAGATAATGACATGCACAAAAACAAGACAGAGCAAAATCAAGCAACAATATACAACAAAACAATGACCAAAAAAACAAAACACAACAAGAAAAAAAAGCTTGTAGTTAGTTCAAGGATTGTTTCTTGGCCTTTAGGAGTGTTTTCTAGTCCAGTCTGTTGGGGCAACATACCCTGGCCCCAAAGTCCACCTTCAGCATTCCCTGGGGACCTCGCCGCTCCATGCCCTTGCTGTTCTGTTGCACGCCCTTAGTGTTTTGCCTCGGTGTGGTGGGATCAGATTGGGTGCAATGCCCACAATGTGTCTCTGGTGTTGTCCCCTACAGGGCTATGGGTCAGTGAGGGGCATCATGTCTCATAGTGGGACCGGCCATGTCATCCTCTCTGTGGACTGGCTGCTCTAATTGGGAACATCGTCCTCACAGACTGGTGGGCCAGGGTATGCTCCACTCTCTCCTCCTCCCCCTTCATTTGCTCCCATGTGCTCTGATCAGATATGTCCTTCTCCCGGAGCTGCAGACTCTATATTGTCTTTAGAAATAAATTCTTCTCGGGGGAGGGGTAGGTGTCCACTTAGTAGTTGGGATTGGCCCCCCAGACCTCTCCACTGGTTCCCTACTCCATACCAGCATGTTGCATTCACATCTTGGAGCACTGGGTTGAAGTCTGGTCCCTCTTTCCCTGTGGAAATATAAACAGTACCCTCCTCTTGGGTGGGTTAGTGCCCTGTGCCCCCACTACCCATTTCTTTTTTATTATTATTTCTCCCCTTTTCCCACCTCCTTTTTAGTTGTCTACCATGTGTATCCCTGTATTTGGTCTGGTCCCTGCTATATTACCTGGTCCTCACACCAAGAATGTTTGTATACTGTAGCCTTCTCCCTATGCCCTGTTTGCATTTTCTTTTAAAGCTTACCTCAGCGGACTCATGTTGTACTTGTCCTTTTGTGCTTGGCTTACTTTGGTTAGCATGATTTCCTCCAGTTCTTCCCATGCAGCGATGTGCTTCAGACATTCATCACTGCTGTTTTGTGATGCGTAGTATTCTATAGTATGTATATACCAATCATAAGTTGATTGAAATTTAGGTTGTTTCCAACTCCTTGCAATTGTGAACTGTGCCGCAATGAACATTGTAGCACAGATGTCTGGCCTCTGTTTCTTGCCTCTTCTGGGAATATGCCCAGTAGGGGGATTGCTGGGTTGAAAGGTAACTCAATTTCCATCTGTTTTAGATATCGCCAGACCGATTTCCAGAGTGGCTGTACACACCTACAGGTCCACCAGCAGTGGAAGAGAATTCATGTCTCCACACAGCCCCTCCAACACTTGTTGCTTTCTGATTTTTTTGAATTGGGCTACCTTTGAGGGTGTTAGGTAGTACCTCATTGTTGTTTACATTTGCATTTCTTATGGCTAAAGATTGGGAACATTTTCTCATATGTTTATTGGCCATTTGGATTTCTGCCCCTGTGAAACATCTGTTCAGGTCCTTTGCCAACCTCCTCAGTGGGCAATTAAATTTTTTTCTTTTGGGAAGCTAACAGAGTATTGTAGATTTTACTAATAAGGCCTTTGTCTGATGTGTCATTGATAAAGATGTTTTCCCAGTCCGTGGACTCTCTTATTACTCTTGTGGTGAATTCTTTCAATGTACACAGGGGTTTTATCTTCAGTATATCCCATTTGTCAATTTGTGCCTCCTCTGTGCTTATGTCCTTCCATATTTCTGATAGCCTGTGTATTCCCTGCGCCAAAGTTCTCAAGTTGGTCCCAATTCGCTCATTGATGGCCCTAATAGTTTGGGATTTAACTTCAAGGTCTGTGATCCACCTTGAGTCTGTTCTTGTGCATGGAGTGAGATAAGGGTCTTGCTTCATTTTTCTGCAGGAAAATATCTATTTTTTTCCATCACCACTTGTTAAAGAGGGCATCTGCTTTCCATGGGATATTTTTTTTGTCTATATGCTGATGTTTTTATTTCTGGGTCTTCAGCATTTTTCCATTGGTCTGAATATCTGTCATTATACCAGTACCACACTGTTTTGACTATTGTGGCCATATAGTATGTGCTAAAGTCAGGTAGAGCAAGCCCTCCTACTTTGTCCTTCTTCTTGAGGAGTCTCTGCTAATTCTGGGCTTCTTCCCTCTCCATATGAAATTGGTAATCAGTTTTTCCATTTCCTTGAAGAAAGATGAGGGTAATTGTATCAGGATTGCATTAAATTTATATAGTGCCTTTGGTAGAACTGACATCTTAACTATATTGAATCCACGAGCATGGGACATTCTTCCATTTGTTGAGATCACTCTTGGTTTCTTGTAATAGGGTTTTGTAGGTTTTCCCATATAGATCTTTTGTTCTTTTAGTCAAGTATATCCCTAGATATTTCCATTTGTGTTTCGCTATTGTGAAGGGTACCACCTTTTTGATCTCCTCTTCTGCAGTCTTATCTGATGTGTATAATAGTCCGATGGACTTCTATTTGTTGATCTTGTATCCTGCCACTCTGCCAAACTCCTCTGTGATTCCAGTACTCCCCTTGTGGAACTTTTGGGATTTTCCATATATGAAATCACATCATCTGCAAATAATGATAGTTTCACCTCTTCCCTCCCCAGACGAATACCTTTGATGTCTTTTCTTTGCCTTATGCTGTTAGCTAAAACATCCAGCACAATATTAAATAAGAGTGGGGGCAAGGAACATTCTTGTCTGGTCCTCTTTTTTCAGTGGGATTGTGTTAGTCTTTTCGCCATTGACTACCATGTTGGTTTTTCATATATAGCTTGTATTGTCTTGAGGAATTTCCCTTCTGTTTCTATGTTCTCAAGTGTCTTAAACAGGAATTGGTGTTGAATGTTGTCGAAGGTTTTTTCTGTGTCTATCAATATTATCATGTGGTTCATGTAATTTTTCATGTCAATGTGATGAATAATAGTAATGGTCTTTCGTATTTTGAACCATCCCTGCATCCCTGGTATGAATCCCACTTGATCATGGTGAATTATTTGTTTTATATACTTTTGTATTCTGTTGGCTAGTATTTTGTTAAGTAATTTTGCATGGATATTCATTAGGGATATTGGTCTGTAGTCCTCGATTCTTGTGGGATCCTTGCCCAGTTTTGGTATCAGAGTTATACTAGCTTCATAGAAGGAGTTCTGGAGTTTGCCATCTTTTTCTATGTTCTGGAAATGTTTGTGTAGGATCGGTGTCAGTTCTTCCCTAAAAGCTTTGTAGAATTCTCCAGTGAAGCCATCTGGTCCAGGGGATTTTTGTTGGTAATCCCTTGATAACCTTTTCTATTTTTTCTATTGCTATGGGTCTGTTGAGATTCTTAACGTCATTGAGGGATTGTTTTTCCAAAAATTTGTCGATGTCTTCCAAATTGTTGAATTCTTGGGAGTACAATCCTTCGTAGTACTATGTAATTATTGTTTTGATTTCATTAAGGTCTGTTGTAATGTCCCCTCTTTCAGCCCTTATTCTTGCTATTGAAATTTGTTCCCTCCTTTCTTTGTTTAGGTTTGCCAGTGGTCTGTCAATTCTGTTTATTCTTTCAAAGAATCAACTTTTAGCAGCATTAATTTTTCCCATAGTTTTCTCATTTTCCCTCTCCTGAACCTCAGCCCTGATTTTTATCACTTTAAAAAAATTTTCTATTACTAGGATTGTCCTGCTGACTCTACTCTAGTTGTAAATTTTGTGCCAGCATATGAAACATGAGTCTCTCTTCCTTTCTCAGGTGTGCATGTATTGCTATGAAACTTCCTCTGATAACTGCCTTTGCTGTGTCCCATAAGTTTTGGTACGTCATATGCTCATTCTCATTGGTTTCTAGAAATTTCCTAATTTCATGTCTGATCTGTGCCAGCACGCACTCCTTTAGCAGTAGAATTATTCATCCTCCAATTGTTTGCTTTTGTTGTCTTTGTCTTCCTTTGGTTGATTTCCAGGCTTATGGCACATTGGTCAGAAAGAGAGGTCTGTATGATATCAATGTACATTCACTTTAAATTTATGTAGATTCTCCTTATGCCCCAGAATGTGATCTATCTTCGAATATGTGCCATGTGAACTTGAGAAGAATTTGAATTTTTTTGTATTTGGGTGACAAACTCTGTAAACATCCATCAGTTAAAATTGTCTAATTGTAGTGTTTAGAACTCTAGCCTCCTTGTTGAGTTTCTTTTCCTGTGATCTATCTTTCTCAGACAGCGGTGTATTGAAGTCACCCACTATAATTGTTGAGGCTGTGATTTCTTTTTTCTTCTTTTGGAGTGTTTGGTTGACATATTCAGCACGTCTCTCATTCGGGGAATATATGTTTACAATGCTTAGTAGTTCTTTGTCTACCATTCCCTTGAGCATTATATAATGTCCCTCCTTATCTTTTTTATGGTTTGCACTTTGAGGCCTGCTTTTTTTGAATTGTTGTTTTCTTGATATACCTTTCTCCAGCCTTTGATTCTCAGTCTACTTTTGTCTGCAGACTTGAGATGTGTCTCCTGTAGGCAGCAGATTGATGGGTTGTGTTTTCTACGCCTGTCTGTTAGTCTCAGTCTTTTAATGCCTGAGTTCAGGCCATTGATATTCAGGGTTATTATTGCCATCTGAGGACTCTGTGATGCCATCTTATTCCTTTTGTGTTGAGTGTTTCCTACTTTCCTTTTTCGTGTGTGTGTGTGTGTGTGTGTGTGTGTGTGTGATTCTTGACTTCTTTCCATCCTTAAGCCAATTCCACATTGGGGTCTGTTTTCTCTTTGTTGTCCTCTGGGTGAGGTTGTTCTCTGAGGCGGTCTCTTATTTATGCTTGGTGAGTGTTTTTCTTCTGCCCATACTGGGTCGGCAAGGATCTTTTTTAGGGCTGGGTTTCTTCTAACGTATTCTTTGAGTTTTTGCTTGTCTGGGGAGACTCTTACTTCTCCATCTATCTTGATCATATAATTTGGCTTGGTAGAGTATTCTTGGGTTTGCATTGTTTAACTTCAATTTTTGGAATGTGTTACTCCACTCTCCTCTTCTTCATAGTTTCTGCTGATATGTCTGAGCATATTCTTATTTGGGAACCTTTATAGGTAATTGCTTGTTTTTCCCTAGCTGCTCTTATGGTTTTTTTCCTTTTCCTCAAAGTTGGATAGTTTAACTATTATGTGACTTCTTTTTGATATTCAGGCTAGCTCGTGTTCTTTCAGCCTCCTAAATGGTTGCCTGGTTTTCATTAATTAAGCTGAGGAAGTTTTCCTCCAAGAATTCTCTCACTATTGTTGAAGATGACTTCTTTGTTGTGTCTTCCACCGATAAGCCAATAATTCTAATGTTGTTCTGCTTCATAGCATCAGATATCGCTCTTAAGTTTTCTACAGCTTCTCTGATGATTTTATTAGATTTTTGTTCGTGTTTGTTAAAGTCTGCTTGGCTGTCCAAGTCACTGATGCAGTTCTCTGCTTCCTCCCTTCAATTCTCAAGGTCCGTGTTTCTGCTACTGGTTTTTGTTATATCCTCCCTAAGCTCCTGTGTTTCCCTTTGGTGTATGGCCTTTATCTCCTCTATCATTTCATCCATTTTCTGTATTGTTTTTCCTCATGTCTTGTATGACTCCAAGCAGCATTCTGAAAATTTCTTTCTGTGCAGCTCAATGTCTGATTCTTCTACGCATGTCATTATGTTTGGGACCTCTTCTGCCGTTGCCTTTTGTTTCTCCTGTTTTTTCGTTGAGCTCGTTGGGGCTGATGGTTGTGTAGGCAGAGTTCCCCGATGGTTTAGTGACCCGCAGTGGTGAGATGTTCCTGAAACTGGAGTGGGGGCTGGAGCCTCAGTGAGTGCCCTCAGGCTGCTTTGATCTGGGTTTTCAGGGTACCCTTAGCAGCCCTTTTTTTGGGATTAGTAATAAAAAATAATTTAAACAAAATTTTGGGCAGATAAAGGAAAAAATGGAGAGAGAGAAAGAAGGAGAAGGTGAAAAAAAGGAGAGAAAATACGTGATAATAGTAGAAGTGGAAGGAGAAGAAAAAAGAGATAGAAGGAAAACCTATAGAAAGGGGGAAGAAGAGAAGTACTAGCAATAATGAAAAAGGAGGAAGAAAGAAGAGAGAAAAGGCAACACAAAAAGTAAAAGAAAGAAAAGAGAAAAACCAGCACATGATAAAAGATGTATATATGTATACATATAAATTCCCCCCCTTCATTTCCCTCTAAGTTCTGGTGATGCCTAATAGAACACGGAGGTGGAGTAGGCCTCGCTGTGACGGGATGTGGTGCTGATCTGGGCTCCGGTGCCGGGCTATGTGGGGGGGGGGGGGAATGCTCTTCAGATCAGCAGGCACTCCCAGGTCCCTGCAGGCCTGTAGAGTTGAGCCTGTGGGCAGCGGCTACACAGGCAGGAGCAGCCCCCCAAGGGTGGGCCTCCTGCACCGGCTGGAAAGGGTCCCTCAGTGGTGAGAGCCAGCTGGAGCACACAGACGGCTCCAGCGGGGACCACAAAGCTGTGTCCTAGGCTCCCTAGCAGGCAGGGACGTTTATTGCTTAATCCGACAGCCCTGTGAGCTGTGCAGGCAGGCTCCGCAACAACGTGGTCCTAGCTGGATGGGATAGCAGCGGCTCTGGCTGGAAACTGTGGCCAATGGCGCGTGTCCACTGCCCAGGCCCAGAGCTAGGAGCTGCCGACCGCTGGAATCCCCGCAGCGCATGGGGTGGGCAATGCCACTGCCACAAGAGTGCAGAACCATGTCGCTCATGTTCCCAGCAGGCAGGGGCACCCACTGTTGTGCCTGGCGCTGTCAACGCTGGAAGGGGCGCCGTCAGCAGGCAGACTCAGCAGCTACAGGTCTCCGCAGGCCAGCCTGAAGTGGCTCCAGCGGAAGTGCAGTGTCGGGGGTAGCAGCGGATGCGCTATGGTGTGACTGGAGCCTGTGGGAAGTGCTCAGTGCAGGTTCCGGGCCAGGAGTGGGGCGGATGCTAAGCTGACAGGGGTGAATGGACGGGCAAATGGGGTGCAGGTATAGAGGTCCCAGGTAGCAATTGGTCCCTTGTGGGGGTCGCCAGGCAGCCCCCGATGGCCTGCAGGTCAGTTACCCCGGCCTTGGATGAATGGAGGGAGGGACTCGGTCCCAAGAGCAGATCGCTGCCACGTGGGGAGAGGGGAACCATGGGAAAGAGAAGCTTCTCTCCTAGTGAGGTCCTGTGAGTGGGCAGCTGCTGTAGGGGGTACTGTGACTGCTGCGTGGTCTCGGCAGGGCAGGCAAGTGACTCTGGGCTCAGGGTCCCGGTCTGGGGATGGAGTGGGGCTATAGCTAGTGGCAGCCACGATGGTGGCAGCCTAGTGACAGTATTGCCAAGTCCCTGCTCAGGACAAATCCATGGGGGTGGAGGGGGGTGCTGTCCCTGGAGAATATTTTACTCACCAGACTCCTACCACTCAGCTACCTGGACACCAAGCCCACTTTGTTCGAAGAGCTCTCAGAGTATGCGGGTCCCCTGGTCCGCCATCTTCCCAGAATCTCTAAATTGTCTTTAAGGCATGCATCTAAACTCAAAGTAGATTATCTTTTATAGCTTATTATACTCTCACTAGAAGGCAGGGGCTCAAATTCTCAAGACTGTCGGATCTGGTTTAGAACCCCACAGGGAAACCGAGGAAGGTCCTCAGGGAGAGATGGAGTGGCACACTGGCTGTCCCCATGGGCTCTGGCATCGGGACAATGGTGAGGATGGCGCAGGACCCTGCAGTGGTGCATTTGTTGTGCAGAGGGTTGCTGCGGGTTGGAACCAGTCCGATGGCCCCAACAACAACAACAAAAACAGCAAGACGTACTGGCCCTGCGATCTTAGATAAGGTACTATGCCTACTTTGTTTCATCAATGAAATGAAGACGATACCTGAATTAAACGGTTTATAAGGATGAAACAAGATAATGTATCAGAGGAAACAGCAGTATGGCACAAAACAGACATCTAATAATTATTAGTATTAGCAATTAGCATACTCTCCTTAAGTCTGTTGAGAGCTTTGAAAAGTATGACACCCTAAACAAATGCCAAATACTATCAGTGACATGTTTGGACTTCAGATAGTGAGCCAAGTAAGAATTCATGATTTTGAATTTAATGATATGTACATAAATAATGGAATAAAGATAAGCAAGTAGGTCAATGTTGTAAAATAGAGAATCCAGGGGTAGACCTACATATCAGTCAAGTAACTGGTTTTCAAACCAGTGTGCCAAATCAATCTAGTGAAGGGGGGAAAAGGTATGTATTTTCAGTAAATATTACTGAAACAGCTGAGCATCCACATGAAGGAAAAGTAAATCTTTGATCCTATTTTATTTTTACCCCTCAAATTACCCTGAGTTGAATCACAGACCTAAACTTAAAACCCTGAGCTATGAAACATCCAAAAGAAAACAGAATAGTTTTACAATCTTGAAATAGGAACTGATTTCTTAGACTAAACATATAAATATGTATTAGCCATTAAAATTCATAAATTGGACCTCATCAAAATTTGAAATGTCTGCTCCTTAAAAGACACTACCAAGAAAATAGATGAGCCAAAATCTGGGAAATGTATACCCAATAAAGAAAACATATCGAGACTATATGATGAATTCCACAACTAATTGATAGAAACACAGTCTACTGTACAATGGGCCAAGGCTTGAAGAAATGCTTCACAAATAATGGTGTGGTAGTTACCTAATCTGGTATCAACTTGAAACTATTATGAATGAAGGGGTGGAGTTTAGCCTGTCAATCAGGTTGCAACTTGATGACCTCATTTGGAGGTGCAAAGGAGATAAAGACTCACTGCGGGCGGGACACACTCTCTCTCTGCTAGACATTCCTGATGACAAGTCACATGGTGCTTTGCTGATCAAGCCAGTGCTCTGGAGCAGGAGAAGCCATGTGGAGACCCATGTCAGCACTGAGATGCTTCCACTGCCACTGGATCCGCAAGGCTTTCCGCCCACTGGCCTGTGATCTTCCTGTACTTGGCGTCATTGCGTGTTTTGTGTGAGTCTGAAGAGGAATTTATAGACTGGTATCAGACATATTGGCTAATATTGAACTTATGGACTTGATCTGGACCAGGCTGGGATGTTTTCTTAATATACAATTACTCTTTGATATAAGATTCTCTCTTACCCAGGAGTCTCCCTGGATCTGTTTCTCTAGTCTAACCAGACTAACACACATGGAAATATGGATGGTCAATAAGCCCATCGAAAACTACATTGCATCAAGAGTCTTCAGAGAAATGAAAAAGCATATCAAATGGAGATTCTCTCTCATAAGCTCACTAGCCGAGAGCAAACCCATTACCAATGGACCAGTTCCAATCAGGATGACCCCACTGGACAGAGCAGAATCGCCCCCTAGGGTTGCCAAGGGGCAGGCCGCATCCTTACCTTCTTCCTGCAGAACAGCTGGTGGGCTCAGACAACTGGCCAGCTATTGGCTTGTCAGTCCAGCTCTTTGACAATGGCATCCCCAGGGCTCTGCCCCTGAACCTGACAGCATTGGAAACTCGATGGGCATGTCCTCCCCCACCTCGCAGGGTCACCATGCATTTGCATTGACTCCACTGCCGGGGGTTTTAGCATGATTCCAACACAGAAGACTGTTACTACATGTGGATGTAGAGTATGTGCGGCTCCCATCCATTGCTAGTGAGGATGTCAAATGTCACAATTGTCTGAGAAACTATTTGGAAGTTTATGAAACTATCAAATGTAAATTAGATATAAACTATTAAGTTTATGTCTGCCCTATAAACTCAACATTTCATTTTCGGTGTCTATCCAAAAGAAATGAGAATGCATGTCCACCAAAAGAGTGCAATCATAATAGCCAAGTACCAATCAACCGAATGTTCATCAGCAGGGGAATGGATAAACACACAGTCAGATATACCCACAATGGAATCTTGTTCCCAGAAGAGTCAGCCAAGGTCTCAGAAAGATGATGTCAAATAAAGTGGTCACGGTAGGAAAGGCTACAAGGCCATCGTACAGGACATAGGAGGTGAAGGAGGATGCTAGCGTGATTGGACGTAGTGTGATCACCATAATAAACCTTTATTTTGTGGACACTACAAAGACAACTCTATGGTGGGAACACGCTAATAGAACTCTGTCCCCACTGGTCCTCCCCGAGACTGCTCTAGCATCCGCTGGAGCGCCGGAACTGCCTGGAGAGGCAGAAGGAGCAGGTACCGGGAGCAGAGTGAGAGGAGGCCAGCAGGGAGGAAGCGGAGGGTGCCCGGCTCTGCCCGCTGTTGGGCCTGCCGGGGCAGCAGGCTGCCACTGACACGGCCACTGCTGCCTCCTGCCCACCAGACAGCCTGAGAGCCTGAACCCAGAGCCACGTCCTCTGCCTCACCTGCCTGTTTCCTACCTGCCAAGGGAGGCAAGAAGCTGAGTTGGAAACCTTTAGATCCACTGTGGGTCTGTATGTGTGGGGGGATGGGGTGTGGGTTAACCAAAGGGGGGCTGATTTTCCTTTCAAAAAGAAAGGCCTTATGAAAACATGAGCATAGATGCAGTTGGACATTGCTTGAATGGGCGTTAAGCGATGCACACCTTGAAATCGAACACAGGCCAGACTAATCCAGGGTGATGGAAGTCCAGGACACCTGGGAAGTGGCCCGTGAAGGGCACCTTCTGGAACACTGACCATATCCCAGATCTTGTTTTGGGTGGTGACCCTATGTGTGTATGGCATTGTCAGAAACCCATCAGACTGGTCACTTAAGGTCCCTACGTGTTCGGTGTGTGCCCACCCTGCCTCCTTGACTGAGTCCCGGGGCAGCACAACTGGTTCGGCGCTCAGCTATGGGCTGTTTGGAATCCACCCAGAGGAGACAGAGGTCCCGGCCTTCTCAGAGCTGAGGACAAAGGTCATTATCCCATTTCGAGTATTAGAGGCAGTAGAAGACACTTCTAAAGTATTTGTGGACTCTTGTCCATTCAAATAGCGGGTGGCAGGACACACAGCAAGATGGATCCTGAGAAGCCGCTACCCTGCGGGACCTTGCTGAGGCTTTCAGGGCACACAGAAACTCTGTGGGCCACGGCCCCCCTCTTTCTAGAGATTAGCTGAAAGATGTTGGCAGGTGGCTGTGAAGCGGCCCTTCTCCTCCGGCCAAGGAGCTCAGGGTTACTAAACTCTTCCTCCTCCGCCTTGCTCACCTTCACTGTGTATTGTTCGTCTTGTTTATCCACGGCTGCCAGCCCAAGGCAGGACCTTGTGCTCTTTGTATTCTGAACCCCCCCCCCCCCCCCCGCCCCACGAGGGATTAGGCCTTACTCAACACTCAGTACTGCGTTCATGGCTGATCCCAGCGTCAGTCACAATATCACGAATAAAAACAGCAGTCCCGCACTCCCTCCTGAGACCCAAAAACCGAATCTCCAACCATCTTTTCCCAGTCTGGTTTTATTCGGAGGGTAGCTTTATCTATTTAAATCCAGGGCAACCTTGCTTTCGAATCCGTGATGTTCTAATTGATAGTGGCATCTGCTGACACTTAAAAGGCCACCCACCAGCAAGCACTCTGGGCGCCCCAGTCCACGGAGTGCAGGGAAGTGTCCTGACACGTTAAAAAAAAGCTCTGTGGGTGCAAGAGAGAAGCCAAGAACAAGCCCTGGATTGGGGCATTGTTTCCATTTCTAAACCATTCTATCTTGTGTCCTCTTTTCACTCACAAGTGCAATATTGTCCCCTTCCTCTGCCAACAGACCCGAAGGAGAGGAGAGCCGGAGGCTAAGAAGCGGAGCGGAGAAAAGGGTCTACAAAATGGTTTGCATTGTGAGGCAAATGCGAGGACATGGAAACCAGAGAGGGGAAACAGACCTGTTCCCTGACATTGTCCCGCCCTCACGGAGGACAGGTGACATCTCCCCGAGCAGGTGGACACGGTGTGCAGGGGAAGAACCAACATTGAGAGCGTGCCTATAACCTTTTGGTGGCAGCCTACCCATTCAGCAAAAACACTGAAGACACCCGATTAAAGGTCGAAAGCAACCTAATTGGTAATCCACCGGCTACACCATTTGGTGTTTGTGCCGGTTCTGTTGGGATCCCAGCCTCATTCCAGTGACACTGCTAGGATGGTCTCCCTCACTGTGGCAGTCATGGTGTCACACCTCCTCGTGCCCATGAACTTGCTCCAGTACTGTCATCTACTGAGTCCTTGCTGGTGTTTGTTGCCCTTTTAATCATAGACGACTCAGTGGTATACATGCCCGTAATTACTAACTGCTTCAATCCTCAAAAAACAAACCAAACGCACTGCCATCATGTTGGTTCCGACTAATAGTGACCCTATAGGACAGGGTAGAACTGCACTGTGGGTTCCCCAGACTACACCTCTTTACCGGAGTAGAAAGCCTCATCTTTCTCCTATGGGCCAATTGGTGGTTTCAAACTGCTGACCTTGTGCTCAGCAGCCCAGCGTGTATGTCACCAGGGCTCCTCATATGAATACTCACAATAAAACTGTTCTGGAAAATCATTCTATAGGGAATTGCAGCAATATTATCAGTAACTGGGTGGAAGCCTTGTTTTACTTTACTCCTTTTTTTCTCGCAGTTTCGTCGACACTTCTACACATCATACAATTTAATAGTTCAATCATATCAAGAAGACTTGGAGAGTCATGACCACAACTTTAGCACAGTTTCCTCTTCCTTGTATTCTTTATTCGTGTAATTAACTGTGGCAATTCTCCAGTTCAATACCTTCTATATGTTTATATCAGTGCCCTTTCTCAAGAACGTTACAGATATAATATTAATCACCACAAAATAGTACCTAAAGTACCAGACACCTTGGCAAAATCAGCGACTGTAGAAATACGACCAGCAAAAAAAAAATAACAACAGCATGTGTGTATAGTGCATGCATATGAAACCACATGATTGAAGAGTCACTGTTGCTGAATAACAATGACAGGTCTTCCCAGAGATGCGTAGAAATTAAAAATAAATAAACTAGCAGATAGTTATGTGATTTGGGCTTAAGAAAAATGTTTCTGAAAAAAGAGAAAGAAGGAAAAACGTTTCTTTTGCTATAACTTAACAACAGGGTTATTCTTATTTAGAAAATAATACATTTCTACTGAAATATTGCACCCAACATTTTATAGACAATCGCTTTGACGTCACCTGGTGTGGTTCACACCCTCTGCCGCCCGGAGTAATCTCACAACATAATGGAGACTTCCCACTTAAAGGTGAAATTATCTTGTCATCCACATTGCAGTCTTTTAGAGACAAAATTATTTAGAGTTTTTCTAAGCTATTTGACTTCCAAAATGTCCACATCCGAACCATATTCGGTTTCCAGATCCATTGCCAAGGGTCACCTTCTTCATCCTCTAATTCCCCTGCGACGTGGAAGTCCACTTGCTTTCTGCTCTCATTTTAGCTGTTGTACCCTCCCACAGCATGTAGGGTTCCCTAGCTCATCAATCATTTGATCCTGCGCGTCTCGGTCTGAGGACTGACTTCATAGGGAAGCACAGGTAGACTAAGGGGTCCTAGGGACACAAACCAGAGGCCTCAGCAGCTAATTGAACAACTGATGGTGTGAACCAATTGTGTCATACGTGGTTAGGTATTGAACTGGTCACAAGGTCAGCTGTTCAAATGCTGAGAGAGAAATACGTGGCTGTCTACGCCCTTGAAAGCTTAAAGTCTCAGGACCCCGAAGAGGCTGCTATCCACTGTCCAAAAGAGCCACTATGCGCCGAATCAACTCGACGGTAGCGATTTTCAGTTTGGTTCCGTGGTTTGCAATACTAGCTAGCAAGCTTAGGGGGTACTGATGAGAAAGGGACAACCCCAGGAATGTAAAGTAAGAATGATTGCACAAGTCAAAGACTGCAACAGCAACGTCACTAACTTGCACATGCAAAAACTGCTGAACTGGCGCATATTTCCCCATATTTTTGACAACAACCAAATGAATATACTAGGGGAAGAAAAACGTGATTCAAGATGAAACTTTAACACATTTATTTAGTTGCATCTTCATGAATACTCTTTTCTCGCCCTCCTTGCTTCATTCTCTCCTCCATCCGACGAGCTCAGACTGAGTGGTCTGTTCATTCTCATCTAAAATGCACCTCTATCTGCTCTCTTAATCTGAGTTCCTCTTATCTCCCTCGAAACGTTGATCTCTTTATTTTGAATTCCGCATCTCTTGTCTTCAGTTGTTTCCACTCTGAGGGCTCCTCGCCACTGCCTATACACAAACACAGGCCTCTACTATTCTCTATGACCTTACTTTTATCATTATTCATTTTTCCACCCTTCATTCCCACCCTCTCTTTCACAGTCAATTCCTTAAGAGAGTGGTCTGCCCCCTCCACTGCCACATCTCTGCACCTTCTTACTCTTGTACTCACTGACATTCTTTCTGACATCTTCATGTTAATAACATACTATTGTAGAAGACTTCACCACTTTATTGCTAAATCCAATGATCATGCTTCTATATCTAGCTTATTCATTCATATGTTGGTGGGTGGCTAGGTGGTCTCTACCTTTTGGCTATTGTGATCCGTGCTGTAATAAATTGGTGTACAAGTGGCTGGGCCTCTGCTTTCAAGCCATTTGGGTTTATACATATGAGTGGAATTGTTAAGGCATATGTGATGCTACTTCTAGATTTTTTGAGGAACCTCTTCAGCTAGTGTCTTAATAAAACAATTTACCTGGAAATGATAGAATCTAGAAATGTGCTATTTCCCAGAATAAAGATGCCCCCATGCATGACAAAAGACAACTATACAATTGCAAAGTTACTTTGCCAAGTTCTTCCTATGCCCATTTTTAGCTACCATCACCAGGAATGTGCCTACAATCCATATTAAGGGGGACAAACACAAATCAAGAGCTAAACTCTCACGGAAGACAAATTTAAGAACTAATGTCGATAAATTCAAGATGGACCAATAATTCAGAAATTATCTTTAGGAGGTTTTGAATATTAGGTTTGATTTCATAAAACATAAGGAGGTGTCTGATTAGCATTTTTAGAAATTGGACTTCCATATCAATAATTTGATGACTTTGTATCAATTGAGGAAAGAGATTTCTCTTGCCCCTGGCATACCATGTTGTAAGCCTTTTGTACTACCATGGGGTGTAGTAGGCCTTGAGTCAGAGAGATCTCCAGTGGGGGCACAATGAAAAGATATCTTTCCATTCATTCCACAAAGACTGGGCATCTACCGTGTGCCATATCCTATACTTGAGGCCATCGACAGGGACCACACCAATGGTCCTGCGCTAGCGTCACAATTGTTCTTGTGTGTGAGACCCTTGTTGCAACCACTGTGTCCACCCATCACCTTGAAGGTCCTCCTCTTTTCCCTGCCCCTTTTTACTCAGGGCCGGTCTCTCCCGAAACCTGTCTAAAGCAGCTGTGACAAAGTCTCACCATCCTTGCTTCTAAGGAACATTCTAGCTGGACTTTTTCCTAGTCAGACTTGTTGGTTCTTTTGGCAGTCCATAGTACTTTCAATATTCTTCTCCAGCACCAAAATTCAAATATATCGATTGTCCTTTGTTCTTCCGTATTCAATGTCCAACTTTCCCATGCATACGAGGTGGTTGAAAGTACCATGAGTTTGGGAAAGCACACCTTAGTTTTCCAAATGACATCTTCGCTTTTCAATACCCCAAAGGGGTCTTATGCAACATATTTGCCCAATGTGATCCATAGTTTGACCTCTTGATTGCTGCTTCATGAGTTTGATTGTGGATCTAAGCAAGACAAAATCCTTCACAGCTTCTAACTTGTCTCCATTTTCCATCAAGTTTCCTACTGATTCGGTTGTGAGGATTTAGGGTTTTCTTTGTTTTGGGTTGTCATCCACATGGAAGGCTGCAATCCTTGATCTCCATCACCGAGTGTCTCCATTTCTCCTCACTTTCAGCAAGCAAGGTTGTGTTACGGATATATTGTTAGATGACACAGATGTCAATAGGTAGTTGTAATATTAATGCTGTAAAGAGCAAGGCTGCATGCTGTAAGTATGTAGACCAGAGCTAGGAAGAGAGGTCAGAAAAAAGCTTTCTGAAGAACTAAAAAAATTAGTTAGATCAAGTGTGTGTGTGTGGTGGTGGGGTGGGAATTCCAGGAAAAAGAACCCACATGCAGAAGGCCACAAAGCAGTAGCGAGTAGGGCAGCTGAGAAATCTAGAGGACACTAAGTCAGCTGACACATCCACGCCACAGGTGTGTAAGAGCGTGAGGATGGAGAGGTAGGCAGAACTGACCTCATGGAGAGCTTTGTAAGTCATGGTGAAGAGTGCGGATTGAATCCTAAGAGCAACGAGAAACCACTAAGCACTTTAAACAGATTAGATTTGCATTTTTCAAAGTACTCTGCCTGCAGAGTGGAGAATCTTGACTGGAGGTTGGAAGACTAACTAAGGGGATGTTGTAAACGTTCAAGATGAGAAGTGTGGAGTTGGAGATGGAGAATTCAGGAAAGCTTTGGGAAGGAGAAATGGCAGGAGCAGACAGATCATGGACAGGAGAGGGGGAGGGCAGAGGAGCATGGTCACTCATGGGCAAGTGGGTGCCGGAGACACCATTAACTAAGACAGCAAACACCGAAGGAGGGCCGCCTTCTCCATCCACGAGGCGGATATGCATTAATCTGAAAATCTCATGTGAGTTCCCTAGCCAGCCCTGCACAGGACTGGCCACATGCCCACTCTTCCCCCAGTTGCCAACATTGTCAGTACCTTGGTTTGTGGTTGTTGAAAGATGGAGCAGCCGCGGCTTACGTGTGGAGACTCCTGTGCTACATGTCCCCTAGCTGACACCACAGTCTGACGACAGGAACAAATACAACTCTGTGGTTTGCTTTCTTTCTTTTCTGTCAGCTCCCAACAAGCCTTTTTACATAACCTCCAACAATAAGCGGCCTTTGAGTATCTGGGCACAGGCTGTACTGTACTCAGGGACATTTATCTTCCACATGAAGATGAAAAGATAAGCATTTTGTCTCTTGATAAAGCATTAGGCAGCTCATTCAGCAGTAGGCCACGTGGTTTCTGCCTCCTTTTCTCTTCAGCCAGGACAGTGGCCTGCCTCTGGGGTTGCCCGGGGTGGTCGTAATCCGACTTCACCTACTGTAGCTGGGTATTCTGGGCGATGCCCTTGCCACCGGCCTCAGCCCAGAACAGGCACAGAGCTGACTTCCGTGTTCTTTCCGAGGAAAGAGCTATAGGAGGCAAAATGCAAAAGAACCAGCAGCCCAGTCTGTGGAGGGACACCTTCCTGCTTCCCCTGCCCCGGCCTAAGGACTGAGCCTGTCCTCAGCCCTCTGCCTGAGGTTGCGGGAGGCATGCGGTGCTCTTGAAGCGCTCCAAAGGAATACTGGGCCAGGACGTCCCAGGGAAAATGTAGCGGGAAGTCTGAGGAACTGGGCCCTCCTCTTAGCCCTGACCTTCATTAGTATGGTGATCACGAACAAGTAACTGGGCCTTGGTCACCTCGTCATTGTTCTTAAATAAATAGGGAAAGAGAAGCATATGGCATCTCCATGTTCATTTCAGTCTTGTCCCGGGAAAGGCAAAACCACATCTGGCTCTACGTGTCTGAGGCGTAAGAATCGTTTCTTGCTTTCCAACTAGACGGCCTCGCCAGAAGGATGCCCTGCTATTTCCACGATGGAGTTTCATGAAGGGGGAGGTGAGAAGGCAGGACTGTGTGCTCGTGCTTTATGATTTCTGGCCTGAGAGAGGCACACATCGCACGAGAATGGAGACTGAGCCTCTCCCGTGCGCCCTCGTGCAGCGCTCAGTAAACGGGGCTTCACAACTGTGACGGCACAGCCGTCTCTGCAGGGAGAATGGGAGGCTCTCCACCCGGCGAAGTCAGCATGAGGCCTTCCAGGAACCGAAACTCTCCTTGCGGTTGTTGAAAATGTCCACAGCAAAATCGGAACCACTTCAAAGGGCTCTGCGTGTACTCTGAAGTGACGTCGGTTACAGAGTGTTTGTTTTTCAGTTCTTGCATGCTCTGGTCACCACGCTTGATCTGTAGGACGGGAGGAGACACAGGAAGCACAGAATGATGCTTTTCAGACAGGCCCTAGCAGCAATGGGCTGAAATTGCATGAAATCACGGAATCTTCATGAATATTGGTTTGCTGGACAAATTAATGGAACATATTATTTTCATGGTAAACAAAAGTATTCATGTTATGAAGTACCTGTAGGATGGGAAATTAGCATCACTTTTTTTGGGGGGACTGCAGTGGACTGGGGCTGGAAACCAAGAGTCTCGACTCCACTGCCCTGGAGATTCGACTTTGAGTAAGTCGCCTTCGCTTCACGTACAACAAGGGGCTTGGGCTATGTGATCTCCTGGAGACCCCTGAGAGATCGCTCTCCATCTTACAATACTTTGATGATGATTCCACAGGGAAGACCAGCTAACGGCTCTTGTCTAGTTATAGCTTCTGACCTATTTTATCCTTGCTCTGACCTACTCTCTAGCCTCAGCAATGGCTTGTGTCAACCATTCTTTAAACTGCTTTTTAGCTCTATGATTAGGCGCTACCATTTGTTGTGTGCCTCTGCGTCAATTCCGACTCATCTGAGCCCTACGTGACCTAGAATTGCCCCACAGGGTGCCCTGAGCTACTTAATGGCAGCGCGTCATCTCAAGTGTTCTCTCTTGCAGAGCCACTTATGGGCGTGACCCCATCATCCCTTTTCGTAAGGAGCCGCTGAGCACGTAACCAGCTTAACATCCCGACTCTTCTGTCCGTGGATAGCAGGGCAGTACAAGAGGGCAGACGGGTAAGCTTCCTACTAAGGATCTTACGAAGATCTGCAAAATGTCTGCGAAAGACATATAACCTTCCGAAGCTTTTGTGCTTTCTTTTCCTCAGTCTTTGTCATGAATTGGGTGTAAGTTTACAGAACAGGCCGTTGTTTTCCATTGGGCCATTCGTACACATGCACATTCTCTCCTCATCCCACTCCTCTCAATGCGCTGTGCGTACCCCTCTTCCTCCCTGTGCCTCCTCTTTCCAGTCCTCTTTCTTCACTCTCTGAACTTTGTCCACAGGTAAATGCTGTCCTTCTGATTTTAAACGACTGATTATTCTAATGTGAAGCTGGGTTCAGTTACAGACCCGAAGGGTAAGAGTCATAGTCTTTGAGGGGGCGCGGATCCCAGTAGTCTCTGTCTGACGAGCGAGGCTGGACTCTTGAATACTCTTGAGTTCGGTTCCGCATTTTTCTCTCACACTGTTTAGGAGCTCCTAGTGTGACTTCTTTTCGAGCAATTGGTAGTGGTCGCTGGGCACCATTTATCTCATTCTTCTGGTCTCAGAATTGCTGAGTCTGATATTTGCATGGTCCATCAGTCCGTTGGACTTATTGTTTCCATTGGGCCTTCCAATCTTTTTTTTTTTAACATTTTATAAGGGGCTCATATAACTCTTATTACAATCCATATATATACATACATCAATTGTATAAAGCATGTCTGTACATTCTTTGCCCTAATCATTTTCAAAGCATTTGCTCTCCACTTAAGCCCTTTGTATCAGGTTCTCTTTTTTCCCCCTTCCCTCCCCGCTCCCCCCTCTCTCATGAGCCCTTGATAATTTATAGATTATTATTTTTTCATATTTTGCCCTATCCGGCGTCTCCCTTCATCCCCTCCTCTGTTGTCCGTCCCCCAGGGAGGAAGTCACATGTAGATCCTTGTAATCGGTTCCCCCTTTCCAACCCACTCACCCTCCACTCTCCCAGCATCGCCCCTCACATCCCTGGTCCTGAAGGTATCATCCGCCCTGGATTCCCTGTGCCTCCAGCTCCTATAATCTTGTCACTCTTCTTTACCCTGAAATGGCAGAGACTAATAGTTGCACCGTGGTGACTCCCCATGGCCCTTTAAGACCCCCCTCACTACTCACCGCATTAGGGAGTAGAGGGTTGCTTTGTGAACTCTGGTCTACCAATTGACCTGGCTGTCCCTCAAGATGATGGTCTTCATCCCCCAGGCCCAGAGACTTGCTTCCTCAAGGTGTTTGGTTATGTCTAAGGAGTTTTCATAACTGTAACCCCTCTACATTCATGGAAATATGTGTACAAATATCTTCTATCAAATCCATACACGTTCATGAGTATATTTCTCTTCCCCTCCCCTCTGTTCAGTCTGCATGTGTATCCAAGCATTGGCTTGTGGATTGGCTGCAATCCACCCAGTTGCAAGATTGAGTATGTAACAGTGTTTGCCTCTGTTGCCTCTAACCCTCCCAAGTCTCCCAGTGTCTTCCTTTGCCACCATCACTTGTTCCCACCCTTCCTCCTATTGCTTATTGCCTTCCCCTTCACTTCAGATGCCACTTGTCTAGTCCCTAGCCAGTGACTTCTCTCCTGCCCCACCCCAGGAAGGGGAAGGAGATGCTCCAGCCCAAGGCTAAGTCCCTGAGGCAGAGGTCAGACGTAATTTCACCCTGTAGCCCTTTGCTCCTTCTCTGACACCCACCACCCCTCCCAGGACACCCCACTTTTTTGCTGGGTTCAGTCATCTGTGGGAATGGCCCCAGAGGCCTCTCAGACAGTACTCCTAACTATGGGATTTATTAGGGGTTAACAGTTTACACTGAATCAATTCTTCGGTCAGGAGCCCCTCTTCTTAGCTATTCTCCCAGGAAGACTTTTCTCTGGCCCCTGGCCCCTCAGTCACTCAGCCCTTTGGCTTCTGGCCTGCTCAGGGCAGTGTTAGAAAACTCTTTGAGCATTGATAAAAGCTTAAAGGTACTTCACTCTGAAAACCAGCTCCCGCCCAAAATCACTCAACGTTGCACAATCCTTGGGCCAGGAACCCCACACTCTGTCTCTTGTTCTTGATGTTGCTGTCTTTGCTGAAACCTCCGCAGCTGCCACCCCTTCACAGGGCTCTCAGGGCCCAAGGGTCATGCTACACTCATGGCTCTTATATATTGCCGGTTGTAGATCCCTCATTCCTTCCTGCTTGTAAGGGGGTAAATTAGTTAGTTTATTGTGCCAACCTGGCCAATAAACACATGTGGGGTTAATAGAAGGGTGGAGAGATAAATGGCTCAGTGAGCCTCATCTTTCTAGTTCTCTGGTCTCTTGCTTTGTGATGGTCGGACCAGGGTGCAGCTGCCTTAGCAGTTCCCAGCTTCAGCTTGCAAGGCTCACTTCCTGCAAGGCATCCCTGAGGAGAAGTCACATGGACCTACCCTGATGCAGCCCTCGGTGCTGGAGCAGCCGTGTGGAGACCGCTGCCAACCCTGAGATGCTTACACATTCACTGATTCAGCTTTCCTCCTGCGGTTGGCATCATAGTGTGTGTTTTGTGAGATGGAGGAGGACTTTGTGGATTGGTGTTGGACGTATGGGTTAATGTTGGACTTGTGGACTTGAGCAGCACTGGCTTGGGATGTTTTCTTGATGCGAACTTAACCTTTATATAAAACTCGGTCTTATACATGAGTTTCTGTGGATTTGTTTCTCTAAAGTACCCAGACTAATACAGGGGGCTCACTTAATTCCCAATGGAATGGCAAAACTGACCAACCCTCCCCGTGGTAGACCACCATACACCTTATTTGCATGTTCCCATGCCGTCACCTGGTGGGAAGTTAAATCAACTGCACCACACCTAGGTATCCTCGTGGCAGTGGCTCTCAGTGATGGCGCTTATACACAGCGGGTGCACTCAGTCACCGTTGAACATTGAAGGACCTACTTTTGCAGAAGAACCTCTTTCTTCTTTTAGATATTAACCAATTAAAAATCATTGCTGTGGTAACTTAACGTTCAATTCATATTCTTCCTGTAGTACATAGGTTATTTTGAAGTAGACAGAAAGATGTGAGGTTACAGCTGGCTCCCTATAACCCATCTTGGGTTTTCTGTGTTCATTGGGAAAGGGGTGGGAAATGGGTGAGACTTTAACACCTTCCTTCACGGCTCTAGTCTCTTCTGGCATTGTCCTCCTGTTTTTCTCCTCCCCCTTCATTCTAGACCACCATGTGTCCCTGTTACTGCAGCCCTGCTCCTGGGCCCTGGAGCGCTGTCTACCTGTACACGTACGTCATAACTCATGCTAATCCAGCATCTAAAAGTTAGGCCCTCACATCCCAACAAAGCCGCCCGGCTGTTAGTGATTCTTTATTAATTACTTGTTGACACTCGTTGATGAAAAACCCCTGTTGTTCTAAAGTTTCTTTCAGACCCCACTTCCCTGGTAGTCTACCCTCTGCTCATAATAAATGATCTTACCTTTTATTCTACTTTACAGGGAAGGTTGAATCTATCAAATCTGGTCACCCAACTGTTTCCTCTGCCAATTTAATTGCTTCAAAATCTCCAACATTTCTTCCTCTTGTTGCCTTCACTTGATAAACATGGCTCTCTTCCCTTTGCCAGCGTTTGCTCTTCTCTCTCTGTGTCCCAATTTCATTTCTCCCTAAGTCCCTCAATCTATTGCTCTATCCGCGCCTCCACTGCCTTTTTCTATTTTCTTCTCCTCTCTCCCGTTTCTCTCTTCCACCCTTCCTATGTGTACGCTTCCAGAAACATGCACCAATGAATACAGCTAACCCACTGAAGTGCCTACTTAGTCTCAAGCTTCTTTACTCCCATAACCAACACAACTCTTGAAAATCAGTCTGCGCGCATCTTTTATATATATACATACACACATATATAATTTTGTTGGCTCTTACAGTTAACTCTTATAACAATTCATGTATCACTTGCATCAAGCACATTTGTTACATATGTTGTCATCATCCTTTTCAAAACATTTTCTTTCTACTTGAGCCCTTGGTATCAGCTCCTCTTTTTCCCTCCCTCCACACTCTCACACCCTTGTGAGCCCTTGATAAATTATAAATGATTATTATGTTCCAATCTTACACCATGCGCTGTCTCACTTCACCCATATTTCTGTTGCTTGTCCCCCTTGAGGAGTGGTTTTACATCAATCATTATAATTAGTTCCCCCTTTCTCCCGCTTCTCCCCTCCCCTTCCCTCTCCCCTCAGTATCATTACTCTCATTATTGTTCCTAAGGGGGTTATGTGTCCTTGATTCCATGTGTTGAGAACTCTTATCTGTACCAGCATGTACATGCTCCCATGTAGCCAGATTTGCAAGATAGAACTAGGGTCATGATAGTGGAGGAGGGGGGGAGCATTAAAGAACTAGAAAAATGTCATGTGCTTCATAGGTGCTATACTGCACCCCAACTGGCTTGTCCCTTTCTTGTGACCTTTCTGTGAGGGGATGTCCAATTGTCTACATATGTGTTCAGGGTCTCGACTTCATCCCTCCCATTCACCTTGATATGATTGTTTGTTCTGGGTCTTCTGATGCCTGATACCTGATCCCATCGACACCTCATGATCACACAGGCTGGTGTGCTCCTTCCAGGCAGCCCTCCTTGTCTTGATGTCGCACCATTCGCTTGCTCCTTGTGCACTACCTGACTTGTGCACTTGCCCCTTGTGCACTACCTGACTTGTGCACTTGCCCCTTGTGCACTTGCCCCTTGTGCACTACCTGACTTGTGCACTTGCTCCTTGTGTACTACCTGACTTGTGCACTTGCTCCTTGTGCACTACCTGACTTGTACACTACCTGACTTGTGCACTTGCTCCGTGTGCACTACCTGACTTGTACACTTGCTCCTTGTGCACTACCTGACTGTGCACTTGCTCCTTGTGCACTACCTGACTTGTGCACTTGCTCCTCGACCAAATGCCATGATGTCCTTTTACTAAATGCAACCAGATCCAATCTGTGACATCTAAGGAAATACTCATTCGACTCCCATTTCTCCCAGAGCCTTGTGTGAATTAGGCACTGCATACATATTTGTTGAATTTAGTTTCTGAATATAGAACTATTGTTTTATCCTTGATGTGATTACAAAGTAACCATACTCCTACTAAAAACTGTCTCTTTGGGAGGAAAACTTTCTTTTGACTAAATTGAATTTAGAAAGAGCAGAAAGTTAAAACATAATCAGCTACTTCCTATCTCTCCCTCTCCAAATAAAAGCCTTTGAAGCATGATAAACTTTCACAAATTCTTCCAGCCACCTCTCTCTATCCCAGAATCCATCTCCACCTGTCAAATCCTACGGTACTTCAATGTCCATCTCAATAGACAATACAATGCTCTTATAGAAAGTGCTTCCTCACTGTCACTATTGGAAATAGTTTCTCTATTTTACCCTAAAAAGTACACAAAATTATAACTTTTTGGTTCTTATTTTCTTTTTCAAGTATTATAATACCCCAAACCAACCTGTTGTCAAGGTTGGTTCATAGATTCATAGCGTCCCTAGGGTGGAACGGAACAACTCCACGGTGTTTTAAAATTAGGAAGGGTGTTTGTTAGGGTTGGATCCACTCACCATGTGTATTCAATCTGTGTGCTGAACAAATCATCAGAGAAGTTGGATTTTATGAAGAAGAATGCATTAACTGGATTAGAAGAAAGCTGATCAACAACTTCCAATATGCAGTACACGCAACCTTGCCAGCAGACAGTGAGCAGGACTTGCAGCACTTGCTGAGGAAGATCAACGACTGCAGTCTTCTGAAGGGACCATAACTCACTGTCAAGAAAGCCAAAGGCCTCCCACCTGGATCAAGAGGTAGCATCATGGGAAACGGACACAAGCGTGACGTTGACCAGGGTTTTGTCGTGCTTGGTTCCATAATCTGTGCTCTGGAAGCAGCAGTCAGGAGACCAAAAGACGCATTGACGTGGCAAATCAGCTTCACAAAACCTCCTTAGAGTATTGGAAAGCAAAAACATGACTCTGAGGGAGGACTAAAGCACACTTGACCCAAGCCATGATATTTTCAATTGTCTCATATGCACGTTAAATTTGGATATTGAATCAATTCGTTTTATTTGAATTGGAGAAGAATATTGGCAGAACCATGGACTGCTCATAGGTCAAGCTGATCTGTGTTGGGCAAAGTTCGGCCAGTGTGCTCCTTAGGGGCAAGAATAGCAAGACATCATTTTACATTGTTTGGACCTCTTGTCCAGAGTGACCATCCCTGGAGAAGGACATCATGCTTGGTAAAGTGGAGGGGCAGCGACAAAGAGGACCCTCCAGGAGAGGGACTGACAGACACAGTGACTTCGATGATGGGCTCAGCAGAGAAGCAATGAGGAGAACCAGGCAGGTTTCCGTTCTGTTGTGCATCAAGTGGCTATGGGTCGGAACGAGATGGGTGGCCCGTCAGCAGCAACAACCACATGCAGTTTCCAAGGCCGTACATCTTTATGGAGACAGCCCCCCACAACTTTCTCCTGTAGAGAGCCTGGGGGGACAGACTGCCCCACCCACCTTTCAGTCAGCCAATGAACAATGAACTGCTGCAGCACCAGTGTTACTGTCTATCATTATAGTTATTAATAATCCCATGAAAAAAAATAACTCCTTAAAGGGCAAGGTCTCTTTTGGCGATTTTCTTTGTGCCCCAATGCACTTAGTAAAAAAGACCTAATAAATATTTGGCGTGTGGGGAAAAAATGAGAACCTGATGCCAGGGTTCAAGTGGAGAGCAAATGTTTTGAGAATGATGAGGGCAATGAATGTACAAATGTGCTTTACACAATTGATGTGTGTATGGATTGTGATAAGAGATGTATCAGCCCCTAATAAAAGGATTAAAAAATATTTGGCGTGGGGCCGATGCTTACGCTTTCTTTACTATCATTTCTTCATAAACCCATACTGCTTCGCGATAAACGATTGTGATGATGTGTTTGTTACAGTCACCACTTCCTAACGGTGTCTTCTCTCTCCTGTCATAGCAAGTTTAGCATAAAAGTTCTTTGTGAGTCATCTGTTTGATTTTGAAGGGCGCGTGAGAAATAGTCCAAGGTGGTCACGCCACGCTGGCTGTATAGTCATACCTATGAGGAGAGTTGTGTTGTTAGGTGCGTCGAGCCGGTTCCGACCCATAGCTACCGCACAACCGAGCCAAGCACGGCACAGTCCAGTGCCAGCCTCACATATGTTCCTCTGCTTGAGCCCATCACTGCAGCCAAGGGCCTGCCTTCCTCTTTCTGACTGTGCCTCTGTTTTGCCAAGTAGGATGCCCTTCTCCAGAGACTGGTCTCTCCTGACGACATGTCTGAAGTGTGTACGTTTTTTTGCCATTTTTGTCTCTAAGGAACACTCTGGCTGGACTTCTTCCAAGAGAGAGGGGCTTGTCCCGGTAGCAGTCCAATGTCTTTTCCAGCACCACAGTTCAAATGCATTGGTCCTTCGGTCTTCCTTATTCCAGGGTCCAACTTTCACGGACATAGGAGGCGATTGAAAACACCGTGGTTTGTGTGAGGCACACCTTCGTCCTCAAAATAGCATCCTTACTTTCTAATGCTCCAAAGAGGTCTTTTGCACAGATTGACCTGATGCAAAGCATTATTTCACCCTTGACTGTTGTTTCGTGTAGTGGTCTGAAGCATCTATTCAATATATATTTGTTGGGCACCTGCCACTGTGCCAAACCTGTTCTAAGCACTGGCTCTATAGTGGAAACTGAAGCAAAGTAAGGAAAAGGTCCCTGCCCTCATAGAGCTTATCTTTCAGAAGGGAGAAGAGACGATAGACAAGGTAAGCAAAGGACACATTAGAAAATAAAAAGGGCTAAGAAGAAAACTACAGCAGGGAAGGGGATAGGATGTGTGGCGTAGTTACTGGGGGACTCTGAAAAACTGACATTTGTGGAAGGGAGAGAGAGTGAGCTGTCTGGTACAGAGGGAGACTATTCCTGGCAGAGGGCCCAATGAAAGGAGTGGCTTGCTGGATTTAAGGAACAACAGGTCAGTATTGTTTGGATGGTGGGACAGTGAAGCGAACAGTAGGAGTGAAGGTTGGGAGTTAATTGCGTGGTGCACGAGGCAGATTGTGCAGGGCCTTCTAAATCGTACGAAGAATGTCGGCTCTCACTTTGGAGCAATCTGAGCAGAACAGCATGATCTGACTTTAGTGTTCAAAGGATCACTCTCTGTTGTAAAAAGTCTATAAAGAAGCAAAGGTAAAAACTGACCACTTACGAAGTTAATTCAATAATGTAGGTGAGAAGTGACGATGGATTGAGTCGGGATGATGGAAGTAGACGTGGTGAGAAATTATGGAATTCTGAATCTATTTTGAATGTAAGTCAATAGGATTTACTAGCTACACAAACATGAAGTACATAAGAGGAGTTGAGTATGATTCCTAAATGTGTTACATGAGCAAATACGTCTTGGGAGGTTGGAGGTGAAGAGGACCAGAAGTGCATTTTAGGGCATAGTCAATTTGGCAGTGCCGACTAGACTCAATGGAGTAGCTACTAAGTAAATTGCTATACATCGACACCTCAATTATTAACTGTCTCAGTCAATATTTTGCTTTACAACAATAGTAAAACACCGATTCTCAATTTTGTACATGGACAACCCACATATAACAGTAACAGATGTGGAGTGCCAGCCACGTGTAACCCTGGCTGTGATGGTTACAGTAGGTGTTAACTTTGGGGGCTACAATTCTCTGATTTGACATTGATGTAAGGATCTAGGTGGAGAGCTTTAAAAAGGTTGTGGAAATTTTTCATTATATTTTCATTCCATTTTTCCACAAAATTTTTGAACCCCCTCATATTTATTTTGGAAGTTATGGAATGATCAAAATTGGAAGTTTTATAATGATACAATTTGGCAATTATGCAATTTGGTGGTTATATAATGATGTCATCATATTACATTTTGGGACCTGATGTGGCTGTCCTCCATTAGTACATAAGGCCAATTTTTGCATTGGAAGCTAATTATGTTGATAAGTGAGGGATAGTTAGGTAGGTAGGTAGATAATAGATAGATGTTAGATAGTTGTTAAATACATAGATACATAGATAGATACATAGATAAATCTAGAAAGGTTCAGGCTAGAAATATTCATGGGGAGTCCAAGCTGTGAAAGTGTATGAGCTCCCTGAGGTAGATGTGTAGAGAAGAGAAGCTGATCTGACTGAATCCCATGGTGCTCCAACTTGAAGCCATAGGGAAAATGAATAGTGTAAGCATACTCGCGTGTTATGAATCTGTTTCCAATTTCTTCTCTCCAACATTCAGAGGCTCCTCTATATCAAACCTAGTGAGGTCCTTCTGCATTAGGACCAAATGCTTCTGAAATTGAGAGTTGCCTAACTACAGTTTTCTAGAAAGACCCCTGAAAAAGGCCCTTTGAGTTTATGGGCCCTATCGCCTAATTCCATGTCCTCAGTTTTGCTTTTAACGGGAAAAGAGGGAGGGCCCAGGAGGGGGCATTACATGATTGCCACAGTGTTTCCTAGAGCAAAGTTATTCCGGAATGCTCAACCACAAGATGCACGCTGAAGCACACAGAGCACAGCGAGAGCATCTTGGAAACCAAAACAACGCTCGCTTTCCAAGAGGAAGAAGTAACCAGAGCCAACCCATCTACCTGTGGCTGAATTCTCAGAGGAACAGATGGCAAGCCTGAACCTTGAACCCAACCAAACCTGAAATTCTCTTAAAGAGGACTTTTTAAAGTGTGTGTGTGTGTGTGTGTGTGTGTGTGTGTGTGTTTGATGCATGTCTGTCTCTTAAAGTTTTCATCATATTTTCAAAACTTTAAAATGAAATGTAGACTCGAAAAAAAACATTAAACGCTATTTTCTGACCTAAATCTAGTCCCACCACCCACTAGGAGAAGAGCAAGGTGGGAAATAAATGGTAATCCTATTTATTTTCAAAGTTTGAATAGGTAAAATGCTAGCTCAGTTGAGGAACAAACACTATTCTCAGGAGAGAAAGTTCATGGGAATGTAATTTGCTTTTTTTCAAAAAGAGAAATTTAACACCCGTGGTGTTAAATTTCTTCCTAATTTTCTTTTTCACAAACCTTAACTTTGGGTTATCACCTTATTGTACCTTTCAGCATTTCTCAAACCTTAGACAAAGGGAAGAAAGTACACAACTACACAAGGCCCCAATCCTCTCTGTGTGAGAACACAGTCACAGCCCCTCCTCCAGTGACCTGGGACTGTCCTTTCTTCTTCGTCTTGAGTTGTAGAAAGAATGCAGTCATGTTTCTGATCCTTCACTGGTGTCCATCAGGCATCTCCAGCTGTATTTGAAGCAACTTAGCAATACTCAAATGAGGTATAGACATCTGACATGTTTTCTAAATAGCTGTTTACTTTGAAAAGCTTGAGCGACTGTTAATAAAAGAGGGGGGGCTGCGACGGGGAGGGGTGTAAGAATTCCAAATAAATTCCATACGTTTGTGAATAGCTAAAGACTTGTGCGTATCCAGATCTTGGAATAAATCAAATGCTATAAGTCAATGGAATTGAATTCTTTGGAGAAGGCACATGAAAGGGGCACCAGTTTCATGAAAAACACAGACCAGGGTTTGAAGTCTCACTGGAGCACTTACCTCACTGCCCCCGAGTCGATGCTGACTCATAGTGACCCTGTAGGACAGGGAGGAATGCCCCTGTGAGTTTCTGAAACTTTCGCTTGCTAAGAGAGGAGAATGCTTTACCTTCTTCCTTGGAGAGACTGCTGGTTTCCCACTGCTGATCTGGCGGGTCCCAGGCCAACCTGTAGCCACCATGGCACCAGGCTCCTCTGTCACTTGCACTGCCTATAAGTCCACGGCCAAGGTACCATCTCGCTGTCAGCTTTAATTCCCTGGTCTATAAACAAAGATGGTGAGTACCTACTCCATAGGTTATAGTGAGGCTTCCCCAAGATACATCAGGTAGCCATCGGGATAAGACAGGGCTGGTCCCCGACAAGTATGACACCTCCAGTTAGCGACGAAGAGGAGAAACTCAACTACTGTCAGCTGTGCAAGAAGGCATGTTGAAGGAGACACATCCTAGACGGTGGTTCTCCGCCTTCCTCAGGCTGCGACCCTGTCATACAGTTCCCCCATCATAAAATTATTTCCGTTGCTACTTCATCACTGTCATTTTGCTACTGTTATGAATCAGGCAATCCCTGTGAAAGAGTCGGTCGACCCCCAAAGGGGGCGTGACCCACAGGTTGAGAACCGCTGTACTAGAGGAAAGGCTAGTGCCGACGGTTAAAAAGCTAACTGTGAAGTGAACGATGGAAGATCTCAGTCCACCCAGAGACGCCTTAGGAGCAAACCCAGACAAGCTGCTCCTGAACAGGCAGCTGCTGAAACCATGGCAACGAACAATTCTCCTGTGACACATAGGAGGTCCTTCGCCATGAGTCGGACCATACAGTAGTGGGTAGTAGCGGGGAAGCAAACTCCTTTGTCAGGGGATGACATGCTGTGCCTGGCATGCTCTAGTACCAAACCCGTGACTGCGCCTTCTGGCGACTGCTCTAGGGCCAGCGGGGGGGTGGGGGGTGTGGGGGGTGGGGTGTGTGTGTGTGTGTGTGTGTGTGTGTGTGTGTGTCTTTTGTTCTTGTTTTCATTGAGATAGGAGGTCAGACGAAAAATTCTCCAGGGTTTTGTAAATTCAAATAATGATAACCAGTTCTGAAAACAGCCATTCATTTATCCCTGTAGTTGGACTGAGCCAACTGGAATCATGACCGTGGGTTTTATTTCGGAAGCCGTATTTCATTCACATAAATCACGACATGATGGTTACAAGCGGAGGTAACAGAGTGACGGCAGGAATGGCTCCACAGTCACCACGTTGTTCTGATTTTGTTTTCTTATTTTCATGGTAGCTGGATGTGCTCGTTACACAATCTGTTGTCAACTTGAGTATTAAGAGTGAAGGGGTGGGGTTTAGTCTGTCAATCAGGCCGCACCTTGATGAGCTCATTTGGAGGCACTAAGGAGATAAATAGCTCGCTGGAGACAGGAGATGGGTACCCTCCCTGCGAGACATCCCTGAAGACACATGGAGCTACACTAGAGCCCAGGAGCTGGAGGGGCCACGTGGAGACCCCTGCCAACACTGAGATGCGGTCGCTCCCACTGGACCCACTCGACTTCCCACCCACTGGCCTGTGATCTTCCTCCATTCGGTGTCATTGAATGTGCTGCGTGAGTCTGAAGAAGAATTTATAGGTTGTTATCAGACATGTGGGTTAATATCAGACTTGTGGACTTGATCTGAATGGGGCTGGGATGTTTTCTCAATATTCAATTGCTTTTGTATATAAAGCTCTCTTATACACATATGAGTGACCATGAATTTGTTTCTCTAGTCTACGCAGACTCACACACCGGAGAAGCTCAGCTCAAATGAAACTCAATGCTATCGAGTTGCTCCTGACCCATCGTGAGCCTGGAGGACAATGCTGACGTAGGCTAGGTGGAGGGTCCTGCTCCCACTACGTTAGAACAGCAGTCTGGGCATCAAAGGACTCAAACTGTGCTCCTTGTCATTGGTCTTTGAGGGGAACAAAAAGAAGTCTGAATGGGGCACAACTGGGGGTGTAGGGTACCTAGGGCAAAGTTTCCCCACTAAATTCTCATAGGACAGGCCCTGCCACCCTCAAAACATGAGCAGGTGCATAGTTGTAAAGGAAAACACTTTTCTCAGTGCATCTTTTCGGGTCTTTTTCTCATCAATGCAGTTTTCCATGTTCATAAATTTTCTATGCTACCATCATCTTGCCTCCATCAAGAAAATCGATCAAGATGACCCCTTGGGTGCCCCAAAACACAGGGGCCAGCACCTTCTCAGCTGACCTCTCTGCCTTGCATTTAACTGGCCCAGCAGATCCCCTCTGAAGACACTGCTTTGCTTGGATTTTTTATTTGTTTTGATTTGATTGCTCTTTGGAGTATGTTGGTAAATCTAAAACCTGTCCCCAGCTATGCTTCCTTGCATAACACTATGCTCAATATCTTTGATCATGCTTCAGAGTCTGACGGAAGGTCACCTCTGTGAGGCAGGTGCACTGGGCCCTGTGTTCTTTTAGCCCCCGCCCCTCCTTTTTTGGATGGCATTCATTAAGTCCAGTGTGTTGCGGAGAAAACTTGTTTGCCACTGTCACTGAGCATGTTTTGTTTGTGATAAGCCTGTGCATGTGTGAACTCAAACCTTAGGAGCAGCAGTGTTTTTTAATATTTAAATCTAAGTATAAGTCACACAGGCCACAGTGGGAAAGTACATTGAGGCTCTTTTCAGCCCAGAAGGTTCCCTAGTCCCCTTTGCCACTCTGCTCATGGGACTTTGGGGGTGTGGGGGCAGGAGGGAGAGCACAGGTTATAGGAGTGGGAAGATGACTGAATGCCCCACTAGTGACTCCCTCAGTCTGAATGGAGCACTATGTGGGCAAAGAAGCCAGCCAGAGAGTGCATTGTACTCAGGCTAGCCAGGGAACTTTGGGCGGAGTTGGTTAACCCCTCGTTCTCCAAAAGGAAGAAGGTAGTATATTGTTAGCTGTTAATTTCACTCCATTCAATTATTTATATCTAACATGAAAATTTGCTGAAATCTTAAAAAATTTAAAAACAGTTGTCTCCAACTTGTAGCGACACAGAGTGTACCGCCCAGTAAGATTTCCAGAACTGTAATCTCTTAGGGAAGCTCACTGCCACATCTTTCTCCTTTGGAAATGCCCGGTGGCTGGTTGGTTTTGACTGAAGACCTCTCAGCAGACTAGCGCTGAAATGACTGTACCACTAGGCTCCCCCTCCCTCTTTTTAAAACATCAACTCACCTATTTGTTTAAGAACAAGCAAATTATAGATAGATGATAGATAGATAGATAGATTAGATTAGATTAATAGATAGATATGGTTGGCCATTTAGTGAAGTCTTGGGAATTTTGCATCCCAGCAGAAAAATATGAAATATGGAGCAGTTCACTTGAAATTAAGACCTTACTTTCATTTATCAAGCCTTAGGGATTTCCCAGCCCTGCAATTCATCTGGTTTTGGTTTTTTTAAGGGTGTCCCAGCACTACCCCCCCAACACACACGTGCACATGCACGCGCACATATACATCCGGTTACATAATGATGCCAAAACAGACAAGGACGGGAAGTGAAGATTAATAGCAACGCGAACGGTGAGGATTGTAATCAGCTCAGCCAGTTCTATTTACACAGCATCCTCCTCAAGAACCGCAGCGCCCTACAAGATATTATCGCGCTAAGCCGCCCAGCGGCTTTCTCAGAGTGGCTTTGTGGGAGCTCAATGCAGAAAGGGAGCAGCAGCCGGGCGGGCGGGCGGAGGCTAAGTCATGGGTGAAGCTGGAAACCTGACCCAGCGCCCCTGACGCACGGGCCATTGTCCTGTCCACGTCTCCGGCCACCTTCCTGTCAGGTGCCCAGTAAGCAGGTTAACTGATACGGCGGCGATTATGTGGCTCCTGCCTACGTGCAAAGTGCCTGGTGGAATGCAGACTGTTCTTATTCACATGATTAGATTTTTGAGTACACATCAGCGACGGGAGATGGAAAGATGGTCTCAGATGCGGAAAGTCGCTGCGCCCGCAATGCGGCGCGGACCGTCTGAGCACAGGCGGGGGGCCTGGGGAATGAAGGCCACCTCTTAATTGCGGAATGGGCAGTTCAGGGCCCTGGTGCCATAGAAAAGCACGCCCCATTCTTTATTCATTTATTTTTATATTCGTAAATGCCACCAGCACATTCCTTTAAAAAAAAGGATTTTTATTTTATTACTTAAAAAAAAAAAAGAAAGAATAAAAGGGAAAAGGTCCTGAGAAACGCCGGGTGCCGAACCCTAAGGCCACTGGAGGCAGACCACGTCCTTTCGCACTGGGCCGCTGGGAGCGCCGGGGATGGGGGGAATAGGGGCTGGGGGTGGGGGTGGGGGGCCGTGGAGACATGGGGGCCCGGGGAGCGCGCGGGCTGGGGGCGGCGCGCGGGGGGCGCGGGGCTGGGTCCGGGGGTGGGGGGCGCGGCCGGCGCTTTCCCTCGCCGTCAGGGTGACAGGGTGACGGGGTGACAACCCGGGCAACAGCCGCTGTTCACCCCAGCCTCGGCTGCCTGCACTCCCGGGGGCCGCGCGCCGCCGCCGTCATTAGCCCGGGGCCTTTGGCCGGCCGCTGGGTCGGCGACTGCAGCGTCAGCTCCAGGGAGCCGCCACTCTTTCACAGCCCAGGGCCCCGCGCGGCCGCCTCCGGCTCCCCGCTCCCCGCTCCCGGGTGCCCAGGGCTCACAGCCAGCGCCAGAGGCTCCTGGGGCTCGCCCACGCGCTCGGGCAGCTCCCCCTGGAACCCGGGGGACCCCGAAATGGTTCAGACCTCCGCAGAGAAAGAAACGGGATTCGTCTAGGTTACTCATGTTACTCATTACACATACACACACACACACACACACACACGTAACGTGTATGTCAGAGGGGGAATATCCACCTAATTCTGTTAGGTGGTGTGGGTTTTGAATTGGGCTGCGGACCGCGAGGTGAGCAGTTTGAAACCTCCACGTGTTCAGTGGGAGAAAGACAGGCCTTCTACTCCAGTGACTAGCTACAGTCTGGGAAAGCCACGGGGCGGTCTGCCATGAGTCAGAATGAACTGATTCCCAGGCAGGGATTTTTTTTTTTAATTGTTTTTGGTAGGCACTTCAGTCTACTCTAAAGAAAGGGCCCGTCTCTTTGGCGCCTTTGCTCCTGGGCAAGCTGAACGTGGCTTGGCATCTCCCTCCCCTGCCTCCCCTCTGCTGGCATGATTCTCTTTGGCTGCCATCGGGTGGACATGGACTCTTAGCGACCCTATAGGACAGAGTTGAACTGCCCCTGTGGGTTTCTGAGCCTGCTACTCTGCAGAAGTCAAAAGCTCATTTTCCCCAGCAGAGCAACAGGTGGTTTTGAACTGCTGATCTTGCAGACTATAGTCCAATGTGTCACTATGGTCACCAGGGCTCAGTCTCTTTTATTAATTTTGTTACAGTTGCATTAAAGAGACATTTTTATTGGTCTGTGCTTCACATGTCATACAATTAAATCACTCAGTCCTAGTAGCAAAGGTTGTGCCCTCATCCCCGCAGTCTCAGAGCATTTTCTTCATTGTTAGCTCCCCTTTCTCCCCATCCTCCCCTGCCAGGCCCCAGGTAGTTTATTAACCCAGGTACTGCCTCTGTAGATTACCTCTCTTAGGTTTCATATACAGGAAATCAAAGCACAAACAGGAAACCAACAACCCAAGCCAACAACGAAGACTAGGCAAAATATAGAAAAAAAACTCCACTTGAAAAAGCAGAAATTACTAAATCCAAAACAACTTTAAAATGGGTCAAAAGGGAGAGCAAACGATAAGGTGCTAGATTTTTAACTAACTGTATCTGCCATTTCGCTTTACAAAGCTCTCTGTTCACAAAGCTATTTACATCCCTGAACTAACCATGTTCAGGTTTACAAGAACCTTAATCCAGGTAAGGAGCCTGTACATGAATTTTGGGCTTCCACTGTCATCCAGTCATCTGCGAACCAGGTGTTCAGAGTTTAAGCTCTGATGCCATTCCTTCCTTCAAATTTGGATTTTAGTATTTACCATCTTCGGATCACAGCAGCTTTGGAAAAATGACTTCTTTTAACCTCACATTTATTCTGCTTCCGAGATGAGACTTCAGCTCTTGGGGAAGACATGAGGCCCTGGCCCCTCTCAGCATCACTCACTCTTCAGGGTACCTGGGGGTCGTGGCTAACTGATGAGTGATGTATGACTTTCTAATCTGTGTGATTGCCTCAGAAACATGGGTAGGCCATGTTCATCACTGCTCCTGGTCTAGGTAAAGGCTTCTAACCTCCTGGGGAGCACAGGCTAACAAAACAGCATGACCTGCTTAATACTTCCCCGTGTTTTTAATGCTATCTCATCACACCTCACAGCCATCTGTTTGGAAACCAGTTTCAGGAAATTCAGGAATTTGGCTCAGCTGCAGATTAGTAAGCAGCAGTTCTGTCAGGTGTCATGCTCTCAAATCCACAGTCTTATTCTAGATAAAGGAAAAGTTCAGAAGAAGAGAGGACGTTGCACTTTTTGTTCAGAGACCCAGCGTACAGAAGTGCTATTCCCATTCTGACTGGACAGACCTTGTCTCAGCTTTATACCCAAAAGGATTCTCTCAGAGACTTGAGATCTTAACCAGTACCTGAAAGTGTCTCTGTTTTAACTGCTCACCGAGCTCTCCCCAAGTTCTAATGAAGTTCCTCTGTGACCTTGGTGCCTGCACACACACACAAAAAAAGTGCTGAACTCAGAATGAGCAAACAGAAACGTAACAAGCAGTGTGGCCAGAGTACCAGCCTAAAACAACGTCTTCCTGTGCTCCTTGTACATGTTTTGGTCATTTCCTCTTTAGTATGAAATCATTTAACTCCTAAATGATCAATGGAATAAATACTTTTCCCAATAGTTTAATCTTTTATAGATCATGATATACTTTATTTGTAAAGTTTCTTTCCACAAACCACGACCTTCTGAAAACCCATCTTCAGATCAATAGAAGACTTGATGGAATCGATCAAGGGGCAAAAGTAAAGCTATAGCATCTGGGGTCTCAAAGACTTGAAGTTAAACAAGCGGCCATCTAGCAGAGAAACAGAAGAAGCCCACCAGCCTCTGTGATCACAAGGTATCAACAGGATCAGGCATAAGAATCCTCCCCACCCCCCACCAAAAAAAAAAAGACCCAACAAAACATATTGTTGAGAATGAGGGGGGTTGGAGCAGAGACTCAGACCCATCTGTTGACAATAGGACCTCCCCTCACAGAAGGGTCACAAGGAAGGGATGAGTCAACCAGGACGCAGTGTAGCTCCAATGAAACACTCAATATTCCTCTGGTTCTTTGAGGCTTCCTCATCCCCTCTATCATGACCCCAGTCCTGCCTTTCAGTTCTGGCTAGACTGGGAACAGAAATGGGAATAGCAATACCAGGAGGGTAGAGGGAAAATAGGGGGTGCTGGGGAGGAAGGGAGAAACTGAAGGCAATGATTAACACATAACCCCGCCCCCTGAGGGGGGTGAGCAGCAGAAATGTGGGCGAAGGGAGACAGCGGGCAGTATAAGACATGAAAATAATCATTTGTAACTTATCAAGAAGTCATGAGGATGGGAGGTGGGGGAGGGAGGGGAAAATGAGGAGCTGTTACCAAGGGCTCAAATAGAAATTAAATGTTTAGAAAAAAATTTAAAAAAAGCAAAAGTAGTGGCAAGTCTAGCTAACTGTGCCTGCCTTCCTGGATGACAAGCCAGGGACTGGGTGTGGAATAGAAGATGAGAGGCTTAGGGCTTCACAGTTTCAGTGGCAAAGGCATTTTGTACCTGGTGGGCAGGGGACATTTGGAACACAGAGAGGGAGCCTGTTTGATCTGCTTGTGGTTTAGTGAGCTAAGGCCTTGCCAGATCCCTTGGCACATACTTGGTCCATGGCCTGTTGTTGGTAGAAGGCTCATGGAGGCATCATTGAACTATGAAGCTGGAAAGGGTGGTTCTGCTGCGACTCTTACAGTACATGACCGAGACCAGGGAAGATAAAAAATGCCCCAGACATTGCATCCTAAATTGCATAATAATAACACCCCAACTTTGCTGGGTATCTGAACTATGCATACCCCTTCTTGTATATATTTGTCCTTTGTTTCGACAGGCAGATGGTGTTGAGCCTCGCTTACTGGGAAATAATTAGGGTCCACGGTTTCACCAAGATTACTTCAGAGTAAGGACTTTTTAATAAGCACTAGTAATGAAAGATAGAATTAAATAAAAATGATACTGTCCTTCAGAATAGAGCACTTGGGAAATTACATACTGCCTTGGTGATAGCTTGCTGCAGAAAGCAGTGTGCGTGTGTCCGTGTGAGTGTGTGTGTCCATGTGAGTGTGGGTGTGTATGTGTGTCAGTGTGAGTGTGTGTGTCCATGTGAGTGTGGGTATGAGTGTGGGTGTGTATGTGTGTCAGTGTGAGTGTGTGTGTCCATGTGTGTGTGTATGAGTGTGGGTGTGTGTATGTGTATCAGTGTGAGTGTGTGTCCATGTGAGTGTGGGTATGAGTGTGGGTGTGTATGTGTGTCAGTGTGACTGTGTGTGTCAGTGTGAGTGTGTGTGTCCATATGAGTGTGGGTATGAGTGTGTGTGTGTGTGTGTGTGTTAGTGTGAGTGTGTGTGTCCATATGATTGTGGGTATGAGTGTGGGTGTGTGTATGTGTGTCAGTGTGAGTGTATGTGTCCATGTGAATGTGTGTGTGTGTCCATGTGTGTGTGTCCGTGTGATTGTGTCTATGTGAGTGTGTGTGTCCATGTGAGTGTGTGTTGTCCGTGTGAGTGTGTGTGTGTCCTGTGATTTTGTCCATGCGAGTGTGTGTCCATGTGAATGTGTGTGTGTCCGTGTGAGTGTGTGTCCGTGTGAGTGTGTGTGTGTGTCCATGTGAGTGTGTGTCCGTGTGAGTGTGTGTGTGTCTGTGTAAGTGTGTGTGTTCGTGTGAGTGTGTGTGTTCATGTGAGTGTGTGCGTGTGTCCGTGTGAGTGTGTGTGTCCATGTGAGTGTGTGTGTCCGTGTGAGTGTGTGTGTGTCAGTGTGAGTGCCTCTCTCGGTTGAAGCCAAGGTGCCCGAACCCGCCTTGTTATTTCAGAGTCACAGATGATACAGCCAGCTTGATCCCTAGCTGTTTTGTCCATCATATTTGGCTACATGGCTTTTGATTCTTTAACAAAAAATTAAATCCTCTCTTCAGGGATAAAACCCCACTCCTCGGGATATCCAAAAGAATATTTGAACTTTGAAGGCAATTCTGAAAGAAAAGGCTTTGGGCAGTAGCAACAGAGTTGAAATAAGTACTTTGTGTACGAGGGTAACTTCTACCGAAGGAGACAACATTCATTAAGATATGTATGCTTGGCTGTATTTGCAGAAGAATTGGTTGCTTTATATTCCTGCCTCTTCTTTCTCAATATAACCTATGTGTGTGTGGAATTTGCCTCTTACTCTGTTTTCCCTTCTTCAAAGTGTTCCATGACCTGACTCTTAAACCACAGCTTCAGAACCTTCTGTCTCCTTAAGCCGCAGCCGGATTGCTTTGATACTCTGGTCAAAAGGCTCTGCTCTCAATGGGGCTCAGTTTACAGGCAAGCTGCAGGCCCCTCTCCCTTGCCCTCCGAAGAAACACGTCAAGGTAGGGTCATTATGAAAGACTCGGCGATCCGAGAGGAGAGCAAGTCCTGGGAAAGGAGGCCTTTGTGCCTTGAGGAACAGCTGAGCTGCCTGCGGGGACTGTGAGCCGTCATGCACACTGAGCTGGCTACAGGCACATTGAGCAGGGATCGCCCTGAACCTTCCACATAAGGAAACTTGGTCAGTTATTTTACCCAGAAAGAAATGGTGGCAAGAGCCACCATGGCCGATGTTCTTATTAAACCAACATCTGACTTTCCCAAGAGTCCTTGTCTGCTAAAATCTCACTGCATGTTTCTTCAGAAATGACATCACCTCAGAATCTAATTGATGTTTCTGAAAAACAAAGTCGTTTCTCCCTGGGCAGGACTCCTTGAGGATGCCTGCACCTTTATCACCTCTACACACTCAACATAGTACCACCAAAATAAAAACCCATTGCCTCTGACTTGTTGCAGATGCATAGCAAGCCTATAGGACAGGGTAGACCTGGCCCTGCGTGTTTCTGAGACTTTGCTCTTATGGGAGCAGAACGCTTCATCTTTCTCCCAAGCATAGTACTAGGGACTCTGTCCATGTTGAGTGAAAATTTATAATCCTTCACTAGGCTTATAATTTCTGTAACACCAGTGTTCATTTTTCTTTGTTAAATTCCTAATTCCTGTCTCATGTGCTTTTCTCTTATCCTATAATTCTGATGTTGATGCCTGAATTTATAATAAAACTCTGCCCACAACAGACCCCAACAAGATTAAAAGGATAATTGCAAAGTACTTTGAAAGTCCATATTCTAATGAATTCAACAACGTGGAAGACATGGACAAATACTTGGAAAAATAATCCCTCCCTAAATTATCCCAGATAGAGGTCAAATACCTCAACAGACCCAAACAGAGAAGAAATTGATATTCTTATCAAGAAACTACCAACCAAAAAAAAGCTCCCAGAGCAGATGCTTCACAGGAGAATTCTACCAAGCATTCAGGGAAGAACTGACACTGATCCTCCACAAATTATTCCAGAGCATAGAAAAAGATGGCAAACTAACTCCCAAACTCATTCTATGAAGCCAGTATAACTTTGATACCCATACAGGGCAAGGATCCTACAGGAATAGAAAACTACAGACTGATATCTCTAATGAACATAGATGCAAAAATCCTTAAAAATATATTGGCCAATAAATACAAAAGTATATAAAACATATTCATCATGATCAGGTGGGATTCATTCCAGGGATGCAGGGATGATTTAACATCCAAAAGTCCATCAATATTATTTGCCACATTGATAAGAAAAGGGATAAGAATCACATGATAATATTGATAGAAGCAGAAAAACATCTGACAACATCCAACACCTATGCCTAATTAAGACACTCAAGAAGATAGGAATGGTGGGGGAGGGGACCGATTACAAGGATCTACATATAACCTCCTCCCTGGGGGACAGACAACAAAAAAGTGGGTGAAGGGAGACATCAAACAGTGCAAGATATGACAAAATAATTTATAAATTATCAAGGGTTCCTGAGGGAGAGGGAGCGGGGAGGGAGGGGAAAAATGAGGAATTGATGCCAGGGGCTTAGGTGGAGAGCAAATGTTTTGAGAATGATGAGGGCAATCAATGTACAAATGTGCTTTACACAATTGATGTATGTATGGATTGTGATAAGGGTTGTACAAGCCCCTAATAAAATGATTTTTTTAAAAAAAGAAGGTAGGAATGGAAGGAAAATTCCTCAAGTTAATCCAAGCTATTTATAAAAAGCCAATAGCCACCATCATAATCAATGGAGAAAAAAATGAAAACAATCCCGCTGGAAAAGGGGACCAGACAAGAATACCCCCTGCCCCCACTTCTTTTCAACATCGTACTGGAGGTCCTAACTAACAACATAAGGCAGCGGAAGGACATTAAAGATATCTGCCTGGGAGAGGAGGAGGTGAAACTATCACTATTTGCAGATGACACGATTCTGTACACTGAAAATCCCAAAAGCTCCACAACAGAAGTACTGACAGTGATAGAGGAATATGGAAGAGTGGCAGGATAAAAGATCAACAAACAGAAGTCTATTGGTTTGCTGAATACATAGGACAAGACCACAGAAGAGGAGATCAAGAGGGCCTTCACAATAGCCAAGAACAAATAAAAATATCTACAGATATATCTAACTAAAAAGTGAAAGGCTTATACAAGGAAAACTACAAAACCCTACTACAGGAAACCAAAAGTGACCTCCATTAATGGAAGAATATTCCATTCTTGTGGATTGGAAGACTCAATATAGTAAAGATGTCAACCTTACCCATGACACCATATAAGTTTAATCTGACCACCAATTTCATATGGAGAGTGAAGAAGCCCAGAATTATCAGAGAACTCCTCAAAAAGGGGAAAGCCAGAGGGCTCGCTTTATACCTGACTTTAACACCTACTATACAGCCACGGTGCTCAAAACAGCATGGTACTGGCATAGCGACAGAACCTAGACCAACGGAAAAGAACAGAAGACCCAGAACTAAAGCTATTAGCTTATAGACAGCTGATCTTCGACAAAGGCCCCAAAAGCATCAAGTGGGAGGTGGATGTCTTCTTTAACGAGTGATACTGGATGTGATGGATATCCACCTGTAGAAAAATGAACCAAGACCCTTACCTCAGCCCATACACAAACACAAACTCAAGGTGGATCGATCACAGACCTAGAAGCAAACCCCTATACTATTAGGACCATCAACGAAGGAATCAGGGATCAGGACAAAGCTAAGAACCTTGGCTCAAGGGTAATGCACAGGCTCACTGTAATAGGGAAGGGTACACACGCAGGTGAACCTGAAATCTACAAGTGGGCTCTACTGAGGATAAAAACCTGTGTGTGTCTAAAGACTTCACCAAGAGAGTAACAAGAGAACACACAGATTGGGGAGTATTTTTTAGCAATGATACAACAGACAAAGGGCTTATTACTAAAATCTATAATACCCACCTAGCCTGCAAAAAGAGGAAAACAGTTAACCCCCTGAGGAAGTGGGCAAAAAATCTGAAAAGACATTTCACCAGGGAAGAGAGCTGAATGGCCAATAAACATATGAGAAAATGCTCCCCATTATTAGACATCATAAAAAGGCAAATTAAAACAACTATGAGATGCCTCCTAATACCCTTGAGGATATAGCCCAAATCACAAAATCAGCGAGCAAAAAATGACGGAGGGGATGTGGCTAGATAGGAACTCTCCTCCACTGCTGGTGGTTGTGTAGATATGTGCAGCCACTATAGAAAGTGGTGCTTATACACAGAAGAGGTAAGAAATCGACTACAACTAGTCATCTGTGCCCCAATATTTATTGCAGCACAATTCACAATAGCAAAGAGTTGGAAACAACCTAAATTTCCATGGATGGATGAGTGGATTAGTAAACTCTGGCACATACACACAATGGAGTACTATGCATCACTGAAAAGCATTGATGATCACATGAAGCACGTCATTTCATGGGAAGAGTTGGAGGAAATTGTATGCTAAGTAAAGTCAGTCAATCACAAAAGGAGGAGTACAGAATGAGTCCACTGAGGTAAGTATAATCAGCACAGTGCTTAATCAATGCAAGAACACTTTGTTCTATTAAATTGGCTTTCCATGATGCACACCACGATCACTGACGACAAATGTGTGCATAAGCAAATGTGGCGAAGAAAGCTGATGGTGCCTGGCTATCAAAAGATATAGCATCTGGGGTTTTAAAGGCTTGAAGATAAACAAGTGGCCATCTAGCTCAGAAGCAACAAAGCCCACATGGAAGGAGCACACCAGCCTGTGAGACCACTAGTTGTCGAAAGGATCAAGTAGCAGGCATCAAAGAACAAAAACTCATATCATTGTAAATCAGGGTGAGTGCAGAGTGGAGCCCCAAAGTCCATTTGTAGGCAACTTGTCACCCCCTTACTGAAGAGTCGCAGGGAAGAGATGAACCAGTCAAGTTGTAGGTTAGCAACAATGAAACACACAACTTTCCTCTACTTCTTAAATGCTTCCACGATCATGATCCCAATTCTACCTTACAAATCTAGCTAGACCAGAGGATATACATTGGTACAGATAGGAACTGGAAACACAGGGAATCCAGGACAGATGACCCCTTCAGGACCAGTGGTGAGAGTGATAGATAATACGGGGAAGGTCGGGTAGAAAGGGGGAACCAATTGCAAGGATTTACATATAACCTCCTCCCTGGGGGATGGACAACATAAATGTGGGTGAAGGGAGATGTCGGACAGTGTAAGATATGATACAATAATAATTTATAAATTATCAAGGGTTCATGAAGGAGGGGGAAGTGGGGAGGGAGGGGGGAAATGAAGAGCTGATATTTAGGGCTCAAGTAGAAAGCAAAGGTTGTGAGCATGATGATGGCAACAAATGTGCATATGTTCTTGACACAATGGATGTATGTATGGATTGTGGTAAGAATTGCACGAGCCCCCAATAAAATGATTTAATAAACAAAACAAAAAAAACAAGCACAATTGCCCAACTGGAAAAAAAATTAGTTATTGGCCCATGTACATATATTTATATGGCAATACATTGAGGAAGTGGAAGGACTTTGGGCCTATGCTCAAGCCCTCCCTCAACACAAGAACACTTTGGTCTAACAACCTGGCATTCTGTGATGCTCACCTTCCTGATAAGATCACAGAAGACACAATGGGCACATAAGCAAATGCGGTGAAAAAAGCTGATGATACCCAGCTATCAAAAGATATCACATCTGGGGTCTTAAAGCTTGAACAAGAAGCCATCTGCAGAGAAGCAACAAGCCCCCATGGAAGAAGCACACCAGCCTGTGTGATCATGAGGTGTTGATGGAATCAGATAACAGGTATCAGAAGACTCAAAACAAACAAAGAAACAAAAATAGATTGTTGAGAATGACGGGGACTTGAGCAGAGATGCAAACCCATCTGTTGACAATAGGACCTCCCCTCACAGAAGGGTCACAAGGAAGGGGTGAGTCAACCAGGGCACAATATAGCTCCAATGAAACACTCAATATTCCTCTGGTTCTTTGAGGCTTCCTCACCCCCTCTATCATGACCCCAGTCCTGCCTTTCAGTTCTGGCTAGACTGGAGCATGTGCACTGGTACAGATAAGAGCTCATGACACATGGAATCCAGGACAGATAAACCCCTCAGGAACAGAAATGGGAGTAGCGATACCAGGAGTACAGGAGGAAGGTGGGAGGAGGAGGGGAGGAAGGGGGAACTGATCTCAATGATCAAACGCATACTCGTCCCCCTGAAGGAGAGGAACAACAGAAGTGTGGGTGAAGGGAGACAGTGGTTGGTGTAAGATGTGAAAATAATAATTTATATTTTATCATGGGTTCATGGGGTGGGGAGAGAGGAGCTGATACCAAGGGCTCAAATTGAAAGCAAATGTTTAGAAAAGGATGATGGCAACATATGTAAAAATATGCTTGATGCAATTGATGTATAGAATGTATGTAAGAGACCCCAATAAAGTGATTTAAAAACAAACAAACAAACAAAGCAAGAAGGAAACCCGGCGGTGCACATGCATGATCAGAATCATGTTTGGTTTCATCCTAGCTGTGAATTTGACTTGTAGGCTAGCTCTGGGCTACATAAGTTAAGTGGATGCTAGGTAATCTGAGGGTGGAGCCCCACTGGCACAATGGTTGAGTGCTCAGCAATAAGCCTAAAGGGTTCAGTATCTGGGCGAAAGGACCTGGTGATCTCCTCCTACAAAGACCACAGTGTAGGAAGCCCTCTGGAGCAGATCTACTGTGTCACATGGGTCACATGTGTTGGTGTGGCAGTTATGGTTATGTCACCTTGTACTTGTGTGGAAGAGGAGTCCCTCCTGTCAATCAGGTCACAGCCTGACGAGGCCTCCCAGGAGGTGTGGCCTTTTTATAAGAGAGACAATGGGGATCCTTTACCCCCTCTCTCTCAGCCCCCTTCACCTTCCTGCTTGCTGGGACTATGTGCCTGCCTCCAAGGATGACCCACCTGGGCTGCCACACATAGAGAGCTGTCAGAACTCTGACCTTGGATCCATACAACTCTGCACCTATCAGCCTGTGACCTTCGAGACCCGGCTTCACCTTTCTGTGTCATGGACTTGTAGCAACGTGCGCCTGAAGAAGGCTCTGACTAGCACGGGAGCCATGGATTTGCGTTGAACTGGGCTGGGAGGCTTTCTCGATACTGAAGGACTGACTTTATCTCAAGTTCCTTCGTAGGCATATGTGAGTGTCGCTGACTTTGTTCCTTTAGCCAACCCAGCCTAACAGTCTGAACCAACTCGACGGATCATATGGATTGTTAAGTGCTGGCCCTGAGTTAGAAGTCCACAATCGGGGCTCTTCGCTCTCATCACTGGTCTGCTGCACTCCCCTTTTGACTTGCCCTCATGTGTGAGGGTCAGACTGGCCACTCTCCCTGAGCTGCATCTTCAGGGCTGTCTTCTGCAGTGCTGTCCTCTAGGGAGCAGAGATCATGTTTTGAGCTGAGGCTGGCCCTGCAGCCCTCACAAGGAACAAGCTGCTTTGAGCAGAAACATTGTCCTCTAGGTCTGGCACCCACAATGAGGTCTACTCTGCTGAGAGGTGAACTATTACCCCATACTAGTGGAGTAAGAGGAAAGGAGGAGAAGACCACACACACACACACACACACACACACACACACTACAAGGAGGTACCCCCCCCAACAGATTTTTTTTCAAAGCTGTGTGTTTAAATTTTTTTTTTTTACAAATGAACCTTATGGGAAGTGTACTTTCCATTACACTTAATACATTTGTCAAATCTGCGATTCCATTCTTGGAAACATTTTTCAAACTCATCTCTTTGGATGGCTGACAGCACCTCCCTCGTTTTTCTTTACCTTTTCTAGGTCATCAAATTGCTGTCCTTTCAGGACCCTCTTCATTTGAGGAAACAAAAAGAAGTCACATGGAAGAAGTGAGGTCAGGTGAGTAAGGTGTGTGGGCAAGAGAGGCATGCTGTTTTTTTTGCCAAAAACTGGTGCACTGAGATGGCTGCATGAGCAGGTGCATTATTGTGGTGCCAAAATCAGCTCCCTGTCTGCCACAGACCAGGTCTTTTGTCCCATACTGCTTTGCTATCTTTTCAGAACCTCTAAATAGAAAGCTTGGTTAACAGTCTGACCTAGTGCATCGAACTCCAAATGCATTATGCCTCAACAGTTTCATCCGTTCAGGAAGTGGACCAACTTCCAGAATCAATCTACATTTCATCTTTTTTGAAGTGAGAACACTACTCGTACACTTGAGTTTGCCCATAGCATTGTCCTTGTAAGCTGTGTTCAATATCACAAGTTTCTTTGGCATTTTTCCAGAGCAGGGAATACAATTTCACAGCTGCACACCGTTCTCTTAAATCGGCCGTCACAAAAAGCAAGGTCTGAGCTAAATTGCTTTTGTGAAAAATTTCACTGTGACCAGAGAGGACCTTCCCAGGCAGCGCCGCTAGGTGCACTAACTCAGAGGGAGTGACTTGATGCTCACCAGTAGGAAAAATGAGTACAGAGCTGTTTTCCATTTGGGGTTTTTTTTTTGAGGGAGGATACCCCTCATATAAATAACAAAAAAATGTTTGCCATTTTAACCATTTTTAAGTATATAGTTTAATAAAATTACTGTCTTTTATGAAAATAGCACATGCCTCTTATGTTTGTTAACCAATGCTCACTTCCCCTGACATGCTTTTGTAAACGCGCTTCACTAAAAGGAGCTCTGGTGGCTGAGGGGCTCCATACTGGGCTGCTAACCAGAAGGTTGGTGGTTTGAAACCACCAGCTACTCGGTGGGAGAAAGACATGGATTTCTGCTCCCTTATGGAGTTATGCTCTCAGAAAACCCACAGGGGCAGAGTTACAGCTTGTCCTGGATGGTCACTCTGAGTCAGAATTGAATCAATGGCAGGGAGCATTGTGTTTTGGTTTTGCTAATCTAATAATAATAATAATAAATAGCCATGTTATTCCATTCCCAGGTTGTGCTCCCATCGCCACGATCCAATTCCACAAGATTCTAGCACCTCAAACAGAAACGCAGTATCCTTCCCCATTAACACCTTTCTCCATCCTCCCAGCCCGTGGTAAGTACTAATACATTTTGACTCTTTTAATTTGTCTATTCTAGTTATTTCACTATATGGGATCATGCAATATGTGTGCTTTTGTGTCCAACCGATGTTAGTAGCATGTTTTCAAGACTCGCCCACATTGGAACATGGGTTCTCTCTCTCGATGGCTCGCCAGTCGTGCACTGTGTGCACGTAGCGCGTTTGGTTGTCCCACTCCTCTGGTGGTGGACCTTAGCCCCATTAATGGCTGAAGCCATATGGCTTTAAGGTAAACATCTTCAGACTTCAGATGTTTAATAAAATCAGGTGACCGATGAGAACTCTTTGGGTTATGATGGGAGGGGGCAGAGAATCCTAGTGCAATTATTTTCATTTAAAAAGTCATATGGACCCACAACTCGGCAAATCACTGCCATGGAGTCAGTTTGAACTCACATCAACCCTATGGACAGAGTGGGACTGCACCTCTGGATTTCTGGGACTGTACATCTCTACGGGAGTAGAAAACTCATCTTTCCCCCATGCTGCTGCGAGCAGTTCCAAACTGCTGACTTAAACCGTTAGTAGTCCATCTTGTATCCTACTGGGCTAACCTGCTCCTTACAGGGACCCAAGCGCCGGCCTGGGTCTCCCATGGTCATGCAGCTCCGTGGCCATGTGAATCCAGAACAACTTGTTACACGGTTCCCCATCCTCACACCTTGGACAGAACAGTGACCCAAAGCGACACCGACACAGAGAAAGAAATTTGAATTCCAGAAAGCCTTCCGACAGACCTCCGCACTGGCAGGCAGGCCCCGGGGACACCGCCTTTGTGGGCTCCAGGAGCGTTTTAACTATGCTGGAACATGGAAAATATGCCCAAGAGGGAGCTTTCTTTTTTGAGAACCAAGGAATGCTATATGCACAATTTAACTATTTTCCCCCTTCCTGGAGCTATTTGATTCCTCATTATTGCCAAGAGAAAGGGCTTATAAAGGCCCTTGACATATAAACGTCTAATTAGGAGACTTTCAAAGCTGACGCCACCTAAAACGCTTAATTGCTTTTTAAGAGAAGAAAAAGAAATTACGAATTTATCACTCTACAGCTAAAGAATTCCTTATTTCTGCGTTTCACTCCATCTAGACTAAGCCTATCGCTGTCACTCACGAAGTCAAATGAGCAGCACGCCTTTACGCTGAGCAGGCGCGTGATGTTCATTCTGTGTCACTGCACTCGCTTCGGCTCCTTGAGGAGAAGCCTGAGACCCGGGCTGTGTACGGCTCATCTGAGGGCTGATCCTAGAGAAGGGAGAGAAAGGGCAGGGAGAGCAAAACAGGGAATGAGGGAAACACACTTCTGTGGGAAGCAGGGCTTTCATTTTGCCGGGGCCACCTGAGAAGACCACTTAATGCCTGCTAAAATTGTTCTCTTGAAAGCTAGGAAGCCGGGCCACGACGTCCCAATCCATTTATATGGCCAAGCCAATCCCCCCTCCCCCCCCCACAATGTCGGCAACGTCTCAGCACAAAAAGTAAAACAGATGTAATCTATTAGCCATCTATTGCTATGTTATAGTCCACTCCAGAACGCAAAACACAACCAACACAGCTTGTTTTCCAGTTGGTGTGAATCAAGAATGCAGGAGCTCAGCTGGGTAACTGTCTCCCAACTCTTGCGAGAGTCAAGATGCTGATGCAGCTTGCTACCATCTGAAGGCTTCCTTGGGGCTGGGACCCGGTTCAAGGATGACTCCTTCACATGGCTGTTGATGGAAACCTTCAGTTTCTTGCCATGAGAATCTCTCTAAAATGTTGGCAAGCGTCCTTCCCACATGGCAGACTAGTGAACCAAGAAAGTTCCAGAACAAGTGAACCAAGAAAGAGAGCAAGACAGAAGCCATCATCTACTTATATGCCCCAGTCGATACTATTTAGGTTATTGGGCACACAGAACAGCCCTGATTCAATGGAGAGTCATCTCCAAGGATACGAAGGCTAGAAGGTGAGTATGGTTGGTGCCACCCTGGTTTACTACCACACACGAGTATGATGCCCAACTGCAAAAACAAAACAAAAACAACAAAAAACTTCCCATCTATTATGTCAGAATGGTCATTTTTGACACTCTGACCAAAAAAATTCATATGAAGTCTGTTGCTGGGTTCTCTGGATTTGCTTTTAGAAGAGTTTTGTTTTCCTGATTGCCATCTTACCCATGTCTCTGAGGTAGTGACTGAGGCGGGAGCCAAGTAACTGTCTTGCAGCCATGAGAAGACCAAATGGACCCTACAGATCTCCTTGTACCACCCAACAACCAGTCACTGGTTCGCGCAGTGCCTGCTGGGTGAGGAAAAGGCCATTTGCCTTTAGTCATTGCTCTTGTGTTTTCTGCTGCTCGCAGGTGAACTCAAGCCCTAGTGGGTACAGTGCTCCCAAGTAGGTTTAGAGTATCTGCTTTGGATTGTAATGTGTCTCCTACAAAGGTGTGATGAAGTGTTAGTCTCTGCACCTATGAAAGTGACTTTGCTTGGGGAAGTAGGCAGTGTGTCACTGGAGGTATTGGAATACAGACCACTCAGGTGACATGATCAAAGAAAGGAAGGGATGCCAAAATGTCTCTAAAATTTTTGTACAATGTTGCAGCTGAAATTTACTATCTTTTATAAAAGCATTGCTGTAGTTAGGTGTACTGTCAGGCTTATCTCCTTTCAATATACTAAATTCAATCTGCACAATGAGCAAATAATCTGACAAACAAGGTAAATGAAGAACAGCCTCAGGACTGGAGGAAGACTCGCTACCAACTTGCAATGTGCAGATGACACAACCTTGCTTGCTGGAAGGGAAGAGAACTTGATGCACAAAGATCAAAGACGACAGCCTTCAGTGTTGATTACACCTCAATTTAAAGAAAACAAACATCTCCACAACTAAGCCAATAAACAAAATTAAGACAAATGGGGGAAAGATTGAAGTGGACAAGGATTTCATGTTACTTGTACCCACAATAAACACTTAGGGAAGCAGCAGTCATGAAATCAAAGGACATATTGCACCAGGGAAATCTTCTGAAAATATCTCTTTAAAGATGTTAAAAAGACAAGATGTCACTTTGTGGATTAAGGTGCACCTGATCTAAGCTATGGTATTTTAAGTTGTGTTATATGCATGTGAAAGTTAACAACAGGGAGAGTGGAGAAGAATAGAGGCATTTGAATTATGCTATTTGTGTTGGGCTGGGTTCTCTAAAGAAGTAAAACTAGTGATAGAGAGCTAGATCTATATGTAGTTAGAGAGAGAGAGAGAGAGAGAGAGAGAGAGAGAGAGAGAGAGAGAGAGAGAGAGAGAGAGAGAGAGTTACTTTAAGTCAGAAAGGAGTTGAGGACACCTCACAAGTTCGTTGTGCCCTTTACATAATCTCCCGTCAACTTCAAAGGGGTGGAGTCTAGCCTGTCAATTGTGTTGCAGCTTGATGACCTCATTTGGAGGTATGATGGAGATAAATAGCTCACTGGAGGCCAGACACACACTCCCTGCAAGACATTCCTGTTGACAAGCCACATGGAGCCATGCTGATGGAGCCAGAGCCCTGGAGCTAGAGGAACCACATGGAGATCTACTCTAGGGCTGAGATACCCCCCGCCCCAGGATCCACAAGACTTTCCACCCACTGGTCTGTGATCTCCCTGCATTCAACATCATTGAATGTGTTGTGTGAGTCTCAAGAGGACTTTATAGACGGGTATCAGACACATGGGCTAATATTGGACTTATGGACTTTATCTGGACTGGGCTGGGATATTTTCTTAATATACAATTACTCTTCATATTAAGCTCTGTCTTATACACATATGAGTCTCCCTAGATTTGTTTCTCTCGTTTACCCGGACTAACACATTAGTTGTCCCACCAAAACCTTTTTTCTTTTTGGCTTATGTGCACACAATACTTACAAGACTAAAACTTTATGCTGATTTACATCATGGAGCATTACTGGGCCTTAACTGCCAAACCATTGAGAATCCTGATCCAGCCCAGTGAACATAAAACCTATCACAGTGTTGATGAAAAATATAGAATATACCATGGGCATGTGGACATGTTGTCCAAAGGGACCAGTCCCTGAAGGACATCTTGCTTGGGAAAGTGAAGGGGCAGAGACAAAGAGGAAGACACTGGTGAGATGCAATAATGAGCTCAAACAATAACAACAAATGTGGAGTCCAGGACATGCAACAACAAGGTCGTTCTAATAACAAAAACAATCTTTTGTAAACCAAGTTTACATGCAGCAATATGCTTACATTTAACAATATACTTGCAAGATTAAAACTCTATGCTAATTTTCTTTGGAAACTTCTAGCGTCCTCAGATGAGACCTGTCACTATTATTCAATTGCAACACAGTTGCATCTGCATGCTGGATTGTTTCTTCCTAGTTGCTGATCTTGTCAAAGCACCTGGTGTTCCAGCTACAATGTAGCAATCTTAACACGGGAGGCAGTAGATTGGGGGGAGTTACACCAAGCCAAGTAATGTCACTGGAAACAGGGTTTCTCTTTAAGATATCATTATTCAATTAATGATCCTGTAATTCTATGCAATCAGAATCGTCCCTCCACCCCCCCCCCGCCCCCATGTATTTGAAATAAACTTGTATATCACTAAAGACTACAAGTCCACTTCAGTTTTTTGGTTTTTTCCTACCCCCACCCCAGCCCCCCTCCCCCCAGCTATTCAGACCAATATTTAGATCCAACTGGTAAGGAATTTGGAGGGATTTTTTTTTTAAGGCTATGAGTCTTGACTTTCGGGTTTTTCGTTCTTTCAAAAAAAAAGCATATTCTTACACAGCCCATCTCAACAAATGAAATCAGTAATCATATCATGCTAAACCCCCCATAAATGTGGTTCGCTTTCTTTTTTTTTCCTTTGCTATCCTCACTCCCTCCTTCTATAATTTTTTAATCTCTCCTTTTTCCTTGTTGCCACCCTGTTCCCTGGTCTCCTTGTAGTTCTCAGTCTTGTCCATTGGGGAAAAAGCCACGTTTCTGTTTCTTTCTTTTTTGTCCCCTTACATAACACGCCACTAAAGAGTTACCTTTCTAAGATCAGCTTTGCTAAGCTTAATGTTGCCTAGTTTTGTCCATGTCTTGTGGTGTTTAAGACAGTTGTCATTGTTGTCCATTGATGCGTAATCGTCCACTCTCTGAGTGGACCAGACTTGTTGATGCATACCTTTATCGTCACAGATCTTGGTGGTTTCCATGTCTTTTCGGTCATGGAAGTTACTGCAAAAAAATAGAGGTGTGCCTGTGTCTGCTGCTGCTGTGTTCTTTATGTCCTAAGGTAGATACCCAGTGGAGAAAGCGTGGAATCCGAAGGTGTTTATATTTGCGTATGTTTAAAGACGTGGCCCCGATTCCCCTCGTGGCTGTACAATCACAGTCTCACTGGCAGTCTGGGAGCCTTCCAATCTCTCTGCACATGCTCCGACATTTATTATTTTCTGTTTTATTAAATTTTGCTAAAATGTCAGTGTGAGGTGGCATCGCATTGTTATTGTGATGTGTATTTCTTACTGCTAATGAATGTGAATGTCTTCCTGTGGTTGTTGAACCTGATGTCTTCTGGCAAATTATCTGTTCATGCCTTGGGCCCATTTTTGATTGGATTATTTATATTTTTCTTATTAAGGTGCTGTATTTTTAATAGATTTTTGAGATGATTCCTTTACCTCATGTATTATTACTAATACCTTCCCCCAAATTTGTGGGTTCTCTTTTGAAGTCTTTTGATAAGCATATACATCCCAATTTTAGGAAGGTCCTAATCCTTTATTTTGCCTTCTACAGAGTGGTTATTTTGTCAATATGTTCAGGAGAGTCTTAAAAAAATAGGATAGACTCACCAACAATGACATATACTGGGGGAGGGCGGCGTGTGGAGGTCAGCCTCTAAGCTGAGAAATGCCTTGGGCTACAGAAGCTGCAAGAGACAGCGAAGGGTCTCACCCCGGAGCACAGCTCAGCCCAGTAGCATCAACAGAGTTGGTGCCGGCCAATGGAGTAACACATGGCCTCATACCCCCTTGCCCTCGCCCTGCATCTAATACAGAATCTTTAGTAAAGTTTATCATTAATGTAATCATGCAGCACAATGTTAAGTACCGTTGCAAATTGCTCAGGTGTATTGTGTCTTAGATTATATGACTGCTAAGAACAACATTGGTTTATAAAATCTTTCTAAAGTGAAACATAACAGCATTCCAAAAGCAACGACTCTCTCCACCAAGTGGATTCTCACTCACCATGACTTACAGGACAGAGCTGACTCCCCGTGGGTTTCCAGGCTGTGAGACTCTACGGGAACAGACTGCGTCGTCTTCCTCCATCGGGTGGGTCCAAACTACTGACCTTATCACTAGCAGCCCGACCTGCAACCCAGCTCCAGCCCAGTTACCACTCGCTGAGCTGGTTTTAAAATTGGGAGATCATTTTAAACCTTTATCCTTCCTTCCACTTAATTCTACCTCATTCTAAAAAAATAATACTGATAGAGGTTCACAAATACTACGTACTGTAGCTGAAACACCAGAAGACGTGACAACATCGGTGGCTGTAAAAGCGCCAGGAGCAATAAAAACCATAGAGCGCGGTTGAAATCCCACGATTAGAGCACCATTGCCTGTGGGTGGTGATGACGGCTTGGGCAGGAGCCCATCGGGGGGTTCGAAAGTAAATTAGCGTCGGGTCAGCCGGGTAGGTAGAGTGGAGATGATCCCTTTACTTGAGGATCATTCCCAGTTCCCACCCTTACCCCGCCCGTGGGTGCTCTCTTCACTCTTCTGATGAAGCTTTTGATAGGCATATAATACGTTTAGAAGGTCCCAATCCTTCACTTGGTCTTCTGTTTTCAATATTTTGATACAGGTAAGCTAGACTTACAAAAACAAGTCTTTGTTGTTGTAACAAGGATACTTTTATAATAAACTACATTTCTGTTAAAACACTGCACAGTGGCAGCACAGGTACTAAAACTGGAGCCATACAGAGAAGATCAGCATGGCCCCTGCGCAAATCTGTGGAGTGTTCCATACTTTCAGCGTTGTTTCTTTAAACAACAACAACACGGCATGATCATTGTAGTGCCGCTTCTTCTGACAGTGTCCCTCAGTGCAAGCCCCTGCTGGTACCACTGGCCCAGCCACTGTTGTGGTGTACATTTCTAACAACCAGAACCATCTGAAACAAGAAATCCCTATCTTGAAAGGTACTGATGTCATGGTATTTTGATATGGCATCGGAAGAAACAGGGACACATCTTTAACAAAATCACCATGGGGGTGGGGGGTTGATGGTTGATTTTTTAAAAATCTCACCAAGTTCCAAGATGTGGTTTTAAAGTTGTCAAGAATATAACATTGCAGGTGTTTTCTTAAAACAAAATATCCTCTGCATGATGATCTCCACACTTGCGCAGAATGATGTTTCTCCAGTTCTCTCACCTGGTCAATTGTCCACACACCTTTGGGTTTTCATGGGTGGCAGTCCCTGTACTGAGAGGCCCCCGAGCTTCTCCCTGGTCCATCCTGGTCCATCCTCAGTCTTCTCATATTTCCTTCAGCAGCCTTCCCTGTCTCCTCTCATCTACATTAGCTCCCTGAGTCATATTCCCATTCAAATGTGACATTTTCTTTTTGGAATTTACCAAAGTTCTATCTCTTCTATTCATTTTTGGAATTATGTGTGTAATTTGCTTTCCCCACTAAAATATAAACCCCTCTGGGCAGGGGCCATATTGATGACATGCATCCCTAAATTCCGGGTTCTAGCAAGAGTACAGGTGGGATGTGTCAGTGCCCACTCATTGGAAAGTAGGGCATTTTAGTCGACCAGCAAAGGCCTGCTGATCTATCTTGAGAATCAGCCATTGGAATTGTACTGCGACACACTGTATTAGACAAGGTTCTCTAGAGAGATAAAACCAGATTGCTGATAGATAGATAGATAGATAGATAGATAGATAGATAGATAGATAGATAGATAGATAGATAGATAAACACAAGAAATAAACTGTTAAATTATAAAGCAGTACAAATGGCTCAGTGCAACTCACTCTTGTGAGAGAGTTGTGAGACACTAGCAGTCCTTCAAGTCTTAAGGGCTGCTAGGTAGTCCTCTGTAGAGAGAGCTAGGCTATCTCAGCACAGGCAGCAAACAGCAAGGCAGGTCACCAACTGTGAGCCAGGTCACCAACTGTCAGTCCCCAGCTCAAGAGATGTACATTCCAATCATGTGGTCTTAAAGGGAGATCAAATTACAGTGACACAGTCCATAGGCTACGCATCCCACAGGTAGTGTAGCCTGTAAATTGAGGCACAGAACAAGCAAGGCAGCCACACACTGGTCTGATGAACAAAGAGCAAGAGACAAGACAGGCGAGGCTCACCAAGCCATTTATCTCCCACCCTTCAATTAATCCCACTTGTGTTTATTGGTCAGGCTGGCACACTAAACTAATTATCACAATCTACCCCTTGCCAGTCTGGGACCTATACACAGAATTTAGTCATATATAATTATATAAGTTCTGGATATTGATGAATTTACACTTATACTTATCATCAATCATCTATCATACATATAAATGAAAACACACTGAGTCCAATTGTATCTGATATAGCATACCCAAACAAAGGAAAGATACGCAATAAGCACATAAAAAGAAAATACATTGACAATTATAAACCTCGCTTTTGCAATTGATCATGTGGTCGAAACTGATAGGTAGAACTACCTTCTTCTACTACCCATTCTGTATCACCTTTGCCTTCAGCAAGCACCTCAGCTGGCTGTGGTTTTTTGCCTGGTGGCATGACACAGACCTTCATTCCTGAGGGGTCTGGGTCATTATAAGGCCCGTCAGAATTGTGTTGCTGTAATTTACCATTTACTTTAATCACAGGTCATGGTAGCACTAAGAGTCGGCCTATGGGATCTCCTGGATTCCAGACATATTCTTCTTTACCTCCATTATATAACACCAGTCCAATCTGTCCTGGGTAATCAGGATCAATCACACCACTTAGTACAATGACACCCTTCCTGACCTGTTGATCCAAAGGCATGAGGAGCCCAAAGTGGCCAGGGGGCATTCTCAGCTTCCAGTTCAGTGGAATCCGTGCTGGGCTTCCAGGGGGGAGAGTTCCTTCCTTCTGGACCAGGACCTCCAGGCCTGAGGAACACAGGGTTGCTGGGACAGGAAGCAAAAATGCTGCAAGTGGATCACTAGGAGTAATAGTGAGTGGTGCCACTCCAGCTTCCACTCCTTGGTTCCTGCACCCATGAATTCTGACTATTGGAGACACAGCACCATATATTGGCCACTGGTTTAGAGCGTATACAGCTTCCTGGAGAACATTGCCCCAGCCCTGCAAGTTGTTGCCACCTAGTTGGTGCCGTAATTGTGTCTTTAGGAGCCCATTCCATCGTTCTATCAAGCCAGCAGCTTCAGGATGATGAGGAACATGACACGGCCAGTGGATTCCATGGGAATGGGCCCATTGCCGCACTGTATTTGCTGTAAAGTGAGTTCCTTGATCTGAAGCAATGCTATGTGGGATGCCATGCCGGTGGATGAGGCATTCTGTAAGTCCACGAATAGTTTTGGCAGAAGCATCATGTGCAGGGAAGGCAAATCCATATCCAGAGTAGGTGTCTATTCCAGTAAGAACAAAACGCTGTCCCCTCCATGATGGAAGTGGTCCTTTGTAATCAACCTGCCACCAAGTTGCTGGTTGATCTTCCCGAGGAATGGTCCCATATCTTGAATTTAATGTTAGTTTCTGCTGCTGGCAAATGGGGCACTCAGCAGTGGCAGTGGCCAAGTCAGCCTTGGTGAGTGGAAGTCCATGTTGCTGTGCCCATGCATAACCTCCATCCCTGCCACCATGTCCACTTTGTTCATGTGCCCATTGGGCAATAACAGGGGTGGCAGAGGAAAGAGGAGGACCAGTCTCCACAGCGTGTGTCATCTTATCCACTTGATTATTAAAGTCCTCCTCTTCAGAGGTAATCCTTTGGTGAGCGTTCACGTGAGATACAATTACCTTTACTTTCTTGCCCCATTCAGTGAGGTCTATCCACATACCTCTTCCCCACACCTCCTTGTCACCAATTTTCCAATCATGGTCCTTCCAATTCCCTGACCATCCAGCCAAGCCATTAGCCACAGCCCATGAATCAGTATATAATCTCACTTCTGGCCATTTTTCCTTATATGCAAACTGAACGGCCAGGTGCACTGCTCGAAGTTCTGCCATTGGGAAGATTTCCCTTCACCACTGTCCTTGAGGGATATTCCAGAAAGGGGCTGTAGAGCTGCTGCTGTCCACTTATGAGTGGCACCTGCATATCATGCAGACCATCTGTAAACCAAGCATGACTTTTTTGGTCTTCAGTTAAAGTATGGTAAGGAACTCCCCAGGAGGCCATAGGTGCAGACTGGGAGAAAGAAGGTAATGTGACAGGAGTGGAGAATGTGGGCATTTGGGCCACTTCTTCATGCAGCTTACTTGTCCCTTTAGGTCCTGCTTTGGCCTGATCTCAGATATACCCCTTCCATTTAACAATGGAGTGTTGCTGCGCACGTCCAACTTTATGATTCCGTGGGTCAGACAATGCCCAGTTCACGACAGGTAGTTCAGGCCTCATGGTGACGTGGTGGCCCATGGTGAGGGGCTCAGTCTCCACCAAAGCTCAGTAACAAGCCAACAGCTTGTTTTCAAAGGGGGAGTAGTCTGCAGAGAATGGCAGGACTTTACTCCAAAATCCCAATGGTCTACACTGTGATTTACCAATAGGGGTCTGCCAAAGACTCCACACTGCATCTTTATCTACAACTGACACCTCTAGCACCATTGGGTCAGCTGGATCATATGGTCCCAGTGGCAAAGCAGCTTGCATGGCAGCCTGAACCTGTTGAAGAGCCTTTTGTTGTTATGGGCCCCACTTAAAATTGGAGGCTTTTTGTGTCACTTGATAAATAGGTCGAAGTAGAACACCCAAGTGAGGAATATGTTGCCTCCAAAATCCAGAGAGGCCCACTAGGTGTTGTGCTTCTTTTTTAGTCATTGGAGGCACTAAATGCAATAGCTTATCCTTCATTTTAGTAGGAATATGTCAGCATGCCCCATACCACTGAACCCCTAGAAATTTTACTGATGTGGAGGGTATCTGAGTCTTCGTTGTGCTAATTTCCCAACCTCTTGTATACAGATATTGTACCAATGAATCTAGAGTCTTTGATACATCCTCCTTAGTGTGTCCAATCAGCATAATGTCATCAATATAATGGACCAGTGTGACATTTTGTGGAATAGACAGCTGATCAAGGTCCCTTTGGACTAAATTATGGCACAGGGCAGAAGAGTGGATATACCCCTGGGGGAGAGTTGTGAAAATATATTGTTGCCCCTGCCAGGTGAAGGCAAACTGCTTCGGGTGGTCCTTTGAGACTGATATTGAGAAGAAGGCATTGGCCAGATTAATAGCTGCATACCAAGTACCAGGAGAAGTATTAATTTGCTCAAGCAATGTAATCACATCTGGAACGGCAGCTGCAATTGGAGTCACCACCTGGTTAAGTTTACGATAATCCACTGTCATTCTCCAGGATCCATCTGTCTGCTTTACAGGCCAAATAGGTGAGTTAAATGGGGATGTAGTAGGAATCACCACCCCTGCATCTTTCGGGTCTTTGATGGTGGCACCGATCTCATCAATCCCTCCAGGAATGCAGCACTGCTTTTGGTTTACTATTTTCCTCATCAATGGCAATTCTAATGGTGCCCACTTAGCCTTTCCTACCATTATAACCCTTATTCCACATTTCAGCAATCCAATATGGGGGTTCTGCCAGTATGTATGTCTATGGAACTGGGGAAATAACCACAGGATGGGTCCGGGGGCCCACTGAACCCACAGTGAGGAGTACTTGAGCTTAAAACTCCATTGATAACTTGACCTCCATAAGTCCCCACTCTGACTGGTGGGTCTTCGAAACACTTTGGGTCTCCTGGAATTAGTGTCAGTTCTGAGCCAGTGTCCAGTAATCCCAAAAGTTTGATTCTTTCCTTTCCCTAATGAACAGCCACTCTTGTGAAAGGCTGCAGGTCCCTTTGGGGAAGGCTAGAAGAAAGACTAACAGTAGGGACCCAGCCTCCCCCTCATTCAAGGGGATGTGGGTCTGTGAACTGGCTCAGGTCTGGGAATTGATTGAGCGTATTTGACTGTCTATTCTGCTGTTCACCTGATCTACCATTCTTCTGCCTGTATAGATCACGTAAATATTTAGTAGGTTTCCCATCTATTTCATTCCTAGGGACACCGTGGCTAAGTAGCCAATGCCATAATTCCACATGAGACAGGTTGCTTTGATTACTACTGAAATCTTGTTGTCTATTATAACCACACCCACCCTGTCTCTGTTGACACCTGCCCTCTACCATCCAGGGGTGGGGGGGGGCAATCAACTCCATTGTGGGCAAATGTCGGAGTTTGCTTAAGGCAGTGCCCACTGTTAATCATGGTGCACATAAAATAGCAATTACAGGAGTCTTAAGAGACGCTGGGGCCCACTTCACAAACTTGTTCCTTATGGTTGTGGTAAAGGGTATGTCCTCAGGACACCCCCTTTTTGGGTCTATGGAAATATCTTGATAGAGCCATTCCAACATACCATTTTCTGTAAGCTTTTGGATGCCTTCCTCTACAGTGTACCACGGTAGGTCATGTATTTCAAATTGGTCTAATCTAGACCATCTGGCAGTCCATGCTTCATTGAACCAACCAAATAAAGAGATTCTCTCTTAGCCTCTCTCGTAGAGACATTGAAAGAAGAGTCTATGCTTCGGGGTCCCATATCCATAAATTCAGACTGATCTAATACTACATTTCATGCACCAGTATCCCACACCCTTAGTGACCATTCCCAGGGATATTCCCCAGGCTTCTTGTACGTAATTGAAAACTCGAGCAGATCTGTGTGAGTATAGTGCGCTTCTTCTTGGGTAATCATCTCAACCTCACCTTTAGGAGCTTTCTGAGACTTAATTTTAGTGACAGGTTTAGCAGAAATAATGAGTGGTGAGGGTGTTTCCTGGGTGCTCTCAGCAATATCTTGTAAGGCATCTCCCTCAGGCAATGCTACTGATGCAGCCCCACCTGGCATATCAACTTGAACAGTTTGGCTAATTTGCTCAGGTGTGGATTGTGAATTAATACTTTCAGCTGAGAGGGGTGTATTTATTGACTGGGGTGGGTCGATTGTTTCTAAGGGCTCAATATCCTCCTCTTCTAGATCCCATATGTTCCCATCCTATGTTTCAGGGTACCAACTTTTTTCAATCAATGCCCTAATTTTGGTTTCAGACACTGATCTAGATCTGCAATTCAGCTGCTGTTGTAATTCAGCCACTTGTATAATGAGACTCTGGACCTGGTTCTCAGCAATGTCAGCTCTTTTACTAGAGGAGAGAAGGCTCTCCTTTATAGCACAGATGGAAGTTTTCAAATCTGTTAGTCTGCACCTGAGGTGCGCTTTTGAGACTATGAGACCATCCCTCTCCTTAATCACACTTTCTATTGTAAGAAGGACCAGCCAACTAGCTTCCCTATGCTTGCCATCCTTATAAAACTCCTGGAAAATATCAAACATATAATCACTCAGAGCCTCTCCTTTAACCAGCACATCTATTGGTGGTGCTACTTTAGGTATTATCTTTGCTATTTCACACCATGGATTAGGAAGAGTAGCAGACTTATCCATGCTTTGGGATGTTGAAGTAGCATCACTAGTGTTAAGACTAGTCAGGCTGGAGAGCCAATTTAAGAAGCCCATATTTATGATTTTATTTTTCTAGAAGCACTTCTGGTAACAAAATGTATTAGCCAGGGTTCTCTAGAGAGATAAAACCAGATTGCTGATAAATAAAAAATATATATTTATAAAGATAGATATATAATACAAGAAATGAACAGCTAAATTATAAAGCAGTACAAATGGCTCAGTGCAACTCACTCCTGTGAGAGAGTTGTGAGACACTGGCAGTCCTTCAAGTCTTGAGGGCCACCAGGTAGTCCTCTGTAGAGAGAGCTAGGCTATCTCAGCACAGGCAGCAAACAGCAAGGCAGGTCACCAACTGTGAGCCAGGTCACCAACTGTCAGTCCCCAGCTCAAGAGATGTACATTCCAATCATGTGGTCTTAAAGGGAGATCAACTTACAGTGACACAGTCCATAGGCTACGCATCCCACAGGTAGTGTAGCCTGTAAACTGAGGCACAGAACAAGCAATGCAGCCGCACACTGGTCCGATGATCAAAGAGCGAGAGACAGGAAAGGCGAGGCTCACCGAGCTATTTATCTCCTGCCCTTCAATTAATCCCACTTGTGTTTATCGGCCAGGCTGGCACAATAAACTATCTCACTCACATTGAGTCATCCTGAGTTGGAACTGACTGGTGGAGTGTGGTTTGATCAGGCGCCCTGGTGGAGTAGTAGTTACACATTGGGCTGCTACCTGGAAGGTCAGCAGATGCAAATCACCATGAAGAGCTACAACCCTGGAACCACAGGGGAGCAGTTCTACCCGGCTTAGAAGAGCAGGAGGACTCTGAATGGCGGGATAGCCCTGAGCTCAGAGGGGAGGTGGGGATTGTTGTTAAGAGTTTGATTAAAGTTGTGTCGGGGGTGATGTTATGTCCGCCACTGTCATTTAAGGAACCTCTGGACAGTCCATCAAGTGCTCTGGGTGCGGGGATTTGTGGAACTTAGGAGCTGTCAGAGAGGCTTCCATACTGGACTGTGTCAATCGAATGCTGAAGTTATTTCAATGACTTATATCTCATTTTTTGTTCTTTCTGATCAAAAGTCCTCAGATAGCAGAAGTGGGTCCAGGGATGGTGCCTCCCCACAGTAGACTCGGCAAAACTCCCAAACTGTCAAGTCAATTGATAGAGTTTCCAGGAAGGGCAGGTTCTAATTCTTTAGCTGCCCCAACAAGGGGCTGGGGGGGTGGGGGAGCACGACGGATTGCATTTTCACAGATTCAAGAATTTCTGAAGGCTCTATTGGGTTTTTGAGGCCAGCATTTTGAAGAGGTAAATACAGACTGGGGAATCTCTGTTTACCCTCTGGTGGCGAAGCAGGCATCTGGAGAGAATTTCACTGTGGTGATACTTTGCTTGTGAGTAAGGGTCTGTTTGTTACACTGTAGCACATGGCTATCTGGCTTTTCAGAGAGGCGCCATTCTCTTTCTGGGTTCTTTACCAAACTGAAGGGAAAAATTCAAGATAGGCTATTTTGAGAATGTTAAAACACGGCCAAACCAAACTCAAAAGACCAGAGAGAATAGGAAGAGAAAAAAACAAAACCCAAGTCATAAGAAGAGTTGAACAATCGAATGCCTGCTTGAAAAACAATATATTGTTGTGTTGCTTATTCTACTTTTTAAGTACCTACTATAGTTACGATAGAGTAGGATGTGAATGGTTTAGTGCTTGGTAACTAAGGTTGGTGGTTTGCATCCATCCATAGGTGCCTCCGAAGGGAAGACCAGATATCCTACTTCCAAAATACTGCAGCCTTGAAAATACTAGGCTGTACCCCAGAGGTATATCGCTGTGTGTCAGAAATGACTTGACAGCAATGGGTTTGTTTGTTTGTTGTTTTGACAATGGAAAATGCCTATAATTGAACTCCTGTCTATGCAGCTGCTTGCTAATCTGGACTGTTTGGGTACAAAGGCCCTAGAGGCTGGGTGTGGGACAGCAGAAATTGGCTTCATTTCCATCTATTTCTTGACTCTGCTGTACAGTGTAGAATTTTAGGATTCTCGAGTTGGGTAGAGACAAGGGTTCTGGAATACTTGGATATTTCTGTATTCAGATTACTCTGGCCTAAAAGGAACCATGTGGAACTGTTTCTTTTCAATAAATAAATATCTGACAACAATGATTTCATTGAAGGTGGTCATTTATAAATTTCTTCATTTTCTATTGAAATTAGAATATAAATCCTCAGTACACCGGTATTTAAAATTACTAAATAAAAACGAATTGGAGATTAGGCTATCAGAGCGATACATAAATGAACTCACTCAGGCTATCGTCACCATTTGAATGTTGTCTGTAAGGGAAGGGAAGAATGGATTGATCTACTTATCTTTCCATCTACCTATAAGGGCAAGTAAAAAAAGCATTGCTAAAAAAAATCTTAGAAACTTTTATTAAACAAAAGTATCAAGGTGTGAAGCAGTTGTTTTTTGACATGTCCTTCATCTAGGTCTATACACTCCTGAAGGTAGTGTGGTTCCTGTCTCTAACCCTTTCTAATTCCCGGCTCTGTGATTTACATCCTTTCAAAACAAGAGTGTTAGCATCTTCAACGGACTCAACTCGTGTTACTTTGAAATGTTCTATGAGTCTGAGGAACCAAACATGTCTCAAGGAGTAAGATACGGATGTCGGGTGATTGGGATAAGGTTTACATGGACTCTTTAGCCTTGGTACCTTCAAGGCACGGCCAGGTGCTTTTATCACGGTGGAGGGAAAATTCCTCAGTGCAAAGTTCCTGGCCTTTTTCTTGCCAAAGCGGGTTTTGATTTTCTTAAAACGTCTTCATATTAAGATCCTATGATCATTCTGTGTGTGTTGAGAAACGTGTCCAGATCACCCCTCTTGAATAAAAACAAACAGTTGGCATAATCTGTACCTTCCGTTGTACCTTCGTTACGCCTTCAGTTGGTTGAGCTGGTTCCCTCTGGCTGCTGTTTGGCTTGGAGTTTAGGGGAAGGTACTTTCGTGAGACACAGCCAAAGGTATCGCTCAGTGTATCACTGAGAGACTGTGTCCCTGAGAGCAGAGCCAGGGTTCTGTGGGTGCCTAGGAAGAAACCTGTTTGGGGGATGGGGTGGGGGGTGGGGGGGTGAACAAGAACCCTTGTCGCCCAAACTTTTGTAATTATCTATCTATTTGCCCTTCTGATCATTAATGTACCTTTCCCGTACTATAAGTACGAAGGGGAAAAAAAAAGAAAAAAAAAGAAAAAAAAAGTATGAAGGGAAAATAAGATTTTAGGCATTGGCAATTCTTTCCATGCCTTTTAAACACTAAATATCAAAAGATTCCTGATAGATTAATTATCCACAGAGAGTACCCATCATAAAGAATTGACTAAAAAATATTAGAGACTATAGAATTCTTGCCCCTAAGGGAGAGAATTACACAACTCTGCATTTCTGCTCCCGTACAGAGTACACCCCAGGGCAGGTCCATGCTGTCCTATGGGGCTTGGACCCGGTGGCAGTGAGGTTTGTTGGTTGGTGTGGTTGGTTTGGGTACATGCTGAATCACTACAAGGATCATATAATTCAATCCAGAGAAGAGACGATGCCTTTGCAGAGACTTTTGTATTCCATCCACTCCACTGGAAAACATTTAACAAACAAACAAACAAACAAATACCCAATGGGTTAGGATAGTCATTGAAAGTTTTGGCCTTATAGTTAAAGTCACTTTCAAGCCCACAAAAGCAAGGGGCTCCTCTGTTTCCACTCCACTCTCCAGAGAATCAATCTAAGCCGGAAGTCAGAAAAAAAGGCAGAGCTTCCAGTGTACAACTTATATTAAATCCGAACAAAAGGCCACTGCCCTCGAGTCGATTCTGACCCAGAGTGACCCTACAGGACAGAGTAGAACTGCCCCTGTGGGTTTCCTCGATTCTCATCTGTGTGGATGAAGACTGCAGCCTTGTCTTTCTCCCGTGTCCTAGCTGGTGGGTCCAAAGCACCAATCTTTTGGTTATCAGGGGGATGCTTCGCCACTGGGCCACCACGGCTCCTACCGTTCCATTACTGATGCCAACGAAGGGAGCAGGATTTGTTTTAAAATGTATTTTGTGTTGTCTCTCTGCCTTTTGGCTAAGATCAAGTGTGTTTTGCGGATGTTTCATTTTAGTGAAAACTTGGAATGGCAGGGAGCCTTTCTGCTGATCTCTTCTGAAGTCCCCTTGAGTCAGTGAAGGACTAAATCTCCGGAGAGCATGTGTCAGAAGCCTTCCAATGTCCCACACCGGCCTCTAGCCAGGCGCCTTGACGAGCTGCGCTGCGGGGTTCCCTCTTTGGGTGGCTGGTGAAACCTTTTCACCTCTTCCCTCACCGTGCGAGCTGTGGAGCTTGGGGTGAAAGAAATAGAGATGGCATTGGGGAGCATTTTGCCGGTGGACGGGTTGGATTAGTCACTCCGATGGAGTGGCCTGGCTTTGTGTCTCTAGACCAAGGAGCGGTTAAGGAGCTGCAGTTTGTGATGACAACGATGTCTTTGTGAGGCCAGGTGTGATTAAGAGGCCCCTCTCGCCCATGTTCAGAGGCTTCAATGTAACCATCTTTCCAGCAGCCTGATGGGAACTGCCTCCTGCCAACGCCGGTCAAACAATCTCGGTGAGGGATGGCGGCAGGAAGCAGTGGGCATCGAACGCTCTAAGACCTGGGTGCAAGTTCATGAAAGAGCCAGACTGCAGCAGGGGAATGTAATCCTCTCCCTTTCCTCGGACTTCCCCCGCCTTTACATGCAAGGACTCTGTGCCTGCTTCCCCTGAATCCAGTGAGCACCCTAATGTTTGTGCCAGCAGAGAGGTCAAAGAACACAACTCATGCGAAGGCAGGAGACATCCTGTGGAGTCACACACATAGCCACCGCTTTGCTACTGCGTTCAAGGCCAGGAAATGTTCACATGGGCACAGGGAGCCATGCCCCAGCATGGCACTAAAACCCCCAAAATACCACAGGTTGTGAACCAGGCTCAGATGGACACTTGAAATTGTTCGTGTAGTACAATCTTTAACCATGTCTGTTCAGCATCTCTACAACAGCGGGCCGTGAACTCTATATTCAGAAAGCGGGGGGAGCAGAGACAGGGGGGTGAGAGCGGTTGATGGGAAAGAAGAAGAGGGACAAAAGGAAGGTAATCCAGAAGATTTTCTGTTCCTGGCAAAGCATCTCACCTTTCTCGGTTGATGAGAACCTAGTACAGAGATGGCCACTGGATCTATTGAATTACATTCAATGACTACTTAGGAAAAATTTGCATGCGCATGACAGAAAACACAAATGGAACTGAGGAAAAGTTTCCTCTCTGGACAATGCTTATTCACTCTGTGCGATGCTGATTTGTGTACATACATACACTGAGCAAAGTTTAAGGAGGCATTGGTTTCTGTGACAACGAGGGTGTACAAGAAGACGCTAACCTATATCATGCATAACGTATACTAACTCTTCAAGAGTGATTTACCAACCCTCCACCTGGTCATGGATTTGCTTATTCATTTAAATACTTAAGACGTAAGAAACTGTTGTTGTTAGGTGCTGTCAAGCCAGTTTTGACTCAAAGGGTCCCGATCCAAACCTCAGAGTGAACCTCTGGCCAGCCTCATGCCATTCTCGCAGTCTGAGCCCAGGATGGCAGCGGCCGTGTCAATCCATCTCATGGGGGGTTTACTTTTTACCACTGATTCTATTAGCTAGGGATGCTATTGAAGCCGATTTTTAAAAAGAGTGCATTCATCTACCAGTGTTCATGTAGCAGTTTTCACAACAGCATCATTCGAAAGGTAGAGATGACTACATGAAAGGCTAAGTGGAATGTGGTGTCATCACACAATTAAATACCGTTCAACCCTGAAGATGAATGAGTGAACCAGGGAAACCAGAGTCAAGCAGACAGACACCGAAGGACGAAGAGAGCCTGACCTCGTCCAGTGATCCAGACAGAATGGGCAAAGGCACAGAAACCAAGTTTATTCATCATTATCAGAAGCCAGGGAGAGAGGGGTCGGGGCGTAATGATTGCTTGGGGGTCTGATTCTCTGGTTGGGGTGATGAAACACATTTGGAAATAGATAGTGGCGACGGCTGCACAGCACACTGAATGTAATCAATATCAATGATGTGCACTCGGAAAGATGATCAATTGGCAATAACATTTCAAATTATTCTTTTCAGATTGTCTTCTTTTAATATAACAATACCATTAATCTCAGTGATAGACGGCTAGCAGCTCATAATATCTGAAATATGCCAGTGGTTCTTGAAACTACGGACAAAGACCTTGAAAGAGAAACAGCAAATAGACATTACAAACCGCACACACATTTCTACAAGTCTATGAATTTCCTTTGCACGCCTTCCCAGACTACTGAAAAGCCAAGGCTGGAAGTTAGAAACTGAAAGTCATACTGAGGCCAACAAAAGCGACAAATGACAGCAGAGGAGGGATGGAAAATTCCAGAAGCAACAGCAGCACGAAAGGCTAGTCACTGTGTAATAGGGCAAAGCTCTTGAAATGCGACTAAGAGCAGCCAGCTAGAAAAGCATGGAGGACATTGTCCGTGGCAGGCATATGGACATAAGTGAAACGTGTCTGTGGATAGCGAAGGAGGATATAGATTCCACTCACACTCGCTGCCACCAAGTCTATTCTGACCCTATAGGACCCTATAGGACAGTGGTTCTCAACCTTCCTGGGACTCTCTAAGACAGCTCATGTTGTGGTGACTCCCAACCGTAAAATTAGTTTTGTTGCTACTTTATAACTGTAATTTTGCTACTGTTATGAATCGGGTGATCCCCCAAAGGGGTCGCGCCCCCCAGGTTGAGAACCGCTGCTTTAGTACAAGTTAGACGGCCCATGTGGATTTCTGAGACTGTAACTGGAGGTGGAAGTAGATCGCCTCATCTTTCTCTCAGGGAACGGCTGGTGTTTTAGAACTGCTGACCTTTCGGGTAGCAGCCCAAATCCAAAGGATGCAGTGATCTGAGGTCATTTAGGAATTACAAACCGGATTACTAGACAAATGATTGGTGGTTTGGATTCAGGACTTAGAAAACAGACTTGGAGATCTGTTCCCAACAAGCTATCACCTAGAGAGCCCTGATGGAGGAGTCCTGCTCTGCACCCATTGGGCTGCCAGGAGACGGACGTGACCTGGCAGCAGCTACCAGCAACAGACCGCCCCATGTGACTACCGTCTATTAGTTCATTATACGGTCAGGATTTGCAGGCTGCTGTGATGCTGGAAAGGGGCCTTGGTGGTTCTGTGGGTTAGGTTCTGGGCTGCTAACCACAAGGTTGGCAGTTCAAACCCACCAGTGGCTCCATGAAAGAAAGACGAAGCTCTCTGCTCCTGTGAAAAGCGACCATGTCAGGAACCCAATATAGTGTCCTGATGAGTTGGAATTGACTCCGTGGCAAGGGGCGACTGTTGTCTTGTTATGATAGTGGGGGCCATGCCTCTGGCATTTTAAATAAAAGTAGGGTCCCCATGGTGGCAGTGTCAGGGAAGCTTCCAAAGGCAGAGTAGGGAAAGAAGACTGGGCATCTACTTCTGAAAATTAGCGAATAAAAATACTAACACAACAAAATACTGTCAGATATACTGGGGAAGATGAGCCTCCTAGATAGCATTCAGAATGTACAATGTACAATGACCACAACACCGTGCCCCCAGCCGCCAGCCACTGTGAGGATAGTAAGAAGCAGGCAGCGCTTCTTTCTGCTGCATGTGGGATTACCATGAGCTGGACCAACTTGACAGCAAACAGCAGTCACAGCAGGAAATATTCTGGGGACAGGAGACTGTGTGTTGTATTTTGGAGTCTTATAAGCCAAGATTTGGCTAGATAATTTATGTATTTCCTGGTGGATGAAATTAATTCTATAGCCAAGTTATATCCTTAGTTGGGTTCTGATTCATTAAGGGTTCACAATCTGTTCTTTGTCATGAAAACACTCATAAGTTTCCCTCCCATAACATATCATTGACCATGTGACATGTCATTAGAAATGGTCAGGCAGAGGAATAGATGAGACTTTGCATAAAGCCCCACGGTTACTTCAAAACGCTAAAAACCGGGTCTACGCTAAAAAATACTTGGTGTAGATTTAAGAGAGAGTGGGAAATGATAGGAAATTGATAGCAATGGAAAGAACATGAAGACTATGTGGTCGTTTGGCACGTTTGCTAATGCCACATGTTCTGACTACAGGGATTTCTAGGTAGAGGCAGAACCCTACAGGTGAGATGATGGGCGTGGGAGAGTGTCTGAAAGTGGCCACAATGTGTCTCTCTTCACGTGACACAAAGATTACATTGTTCTGTCTCAACAAGCACACAGTATGTAGACCAGACTTCTGTGAAAGCTATCTTTTACAGAACTGGGAAGGCCACAGAACTGGGCCAGGGAACAAACTTGACACATAGGCGTTTCCTTAGATGGGAGAGAAGATGTCTCACCTCCCTAGGCACTAGATAGGTTTGTGGAGTGCCTGGGTTGTACAAATGGTTAAGTGCTTGATGATTAACTGAAACGTTGGTGGTTTGAACCCACCCAAGGCAATGTCAAGGAATGGTCCGGCAATTTACTTTGAAAAAGCAGCCCTTGACTCTGTGGAGTGTCGCTCTCCTGGAACACACATGGAGTCACCATTAGTGGGAATCGACTGGAAATCAACTGAAAAATGGGGGGGGGGAGGTATGTGCAGGTGCTGTTTGAGGGACCACCTGGGGAAAGCGGGAGCTAGCCTCTGTCTTGGGGAAGAACAAAGCCAAAACACACCCCAGGGTCCTGTACAGATAAACCACTCAGATCTAAGTAGTTATCATTCTAATTAGTCATGCATTCTGTGTCTATTTTGCTTGAAGCATCCCAAGATCTTTCTTTGAAAATGCTTCCTTACCTATTACTGCCTCTTCTCAGATGGTTCAGCACCTGCTGGATGGACAATGCTCCACCTCCTGAGGAGTTCAGCACGCTATTTAGAAGATAACTATTGTGAAGCCCACTCACCTCACATGAGTAAGAGGTCAATTTCTGGTATACCAGAGGGCTCAGCTTTATAACCACTCTGCTCTTTGCTCTCTGTGGAACAAAATCTCTCCTGCTTTTTCTGGTTCCTGTGCCACACCTATCAAGTAACATTGAAGTTAAATTACATGGAGGCTGATTATAACATTTGCTTGGTAGAATTTACACAACTCCTTTTGCTCTATTAGTCATTAAAAATTTTGTTAGTACATGCAAGAGAGCATGAGTTGGAATAAGGGAAAGTGTTATTACAGATTGAAAGGACTAATGAACCAGAATTAAAAACAAACAAAAAACCAAATTATAATCATGGGATTAAACTGTCATCCATTTTGTGATTCTATTTTTGAGACTTAGTCATATATTTAGCATCACTAAATACATCTAAAATTTAGCTATATAGATACTTAACTGTAGCATTATTTCCTGCAAATAAAGCTTGTACCTCCACCCATGCTCCTGGTCTCAGCTGCCTGCTGGAGGGGGATTTCCACTCCTTTCAGTATGATTGGGATGTTGGGACACCACCTTCATTTGCTGGCTTCAGTGGTACTGACTACATGTAAAATGAAAATCTTGCAATCCGAGGAGAAAACAATGGACGTGACGGTTCTGGGGAGGACAGGGGAGAGAGGAGGTGGGGGAAAGGGAGGGGATAGCCAACAAACCCAGGGACAAGGGCACAGAAAGAGATCTAAAATCGATGTCAAGGAGGACATAGAGTGCCTGGTGGGGTTCCATCAAGTGCAACGTAGCCGAGAGGAAGTACAGAGAGCCGAGTGCAGGTTGAACGTGATGGTGGGACAGGAGGACAGTAAGAAGGAATAGAGAAAAGAGGTAGGAGGAAAAGACATTTACAGAGGTGTCCACATAGGCATGTACAAATGCAAATATATTCATATATAATGACAGGGATATAGGTCTATACACATATATTTATAGGTTAAGTATTAAGGTAGCAGACGGACACACTGGGCCTCTACTCAAGTCTTCCCTCAATGCAAATATACTTTGTTCTAATAGCCTGTCATTCTGTGACACGATCGCTGAAGACAAAATGGGTGCATAAGCTAATGTGGTGAAGAAAGCTGATGGTGCCCGGCTATTACAAGATATAGCATCTGGGGTCTTCAAGGCTTGAAGTTAAACAAGCTGCCATCTAGCATGGAAGCAACAAAGCCCACATGTAAGAAGCACACCAACACATGTGATCACACGGTGTTCACAGGACCAGGTATCAGGCAACAGAGGAACCCAAATAAACAACAATTTTGATGCAAATGAGGGGGGTCGGAATGGAGACCCAAAGCCCATCTGTAGACAACTGGACATCTCCTCACAGAAGGGTCACAAGGGAAGGACAAGTCCTCCAGGGTGCAGTATAGCACCAAAAAAGCACACCACATTGTAGTCTTTAATGCTTCCTCCCACCCCCACCACTATCATGACCCCAGTTTTACCTTGCAAATCTGGCTAGACCAGAGCATGTACACTGGTACAGATAAGAGCTCTCAACACACGGAACCCAGGACAGATCCCTCAGAAACAGTAATGGAAGTAGTGATACCAAGAGGGTGGGAGGGAAGGTGTGGGGAGAAGGGGGAGAAAGGGGGAATCAATCGTAATGATTGACATACACACCCCCAGGGGGACAAACAACAGAAATGTGGGTGAAGGGAGACAGCAGATGGGTAAAATATGAAAATAAAAATAATTATAAATGATCAAGGTTCACGGGGTTGGGAAGGGGAAAAAGAGGAGCTGATAGCAAGGGAACAAGTAGAAAGAAAATGTTTTGGAAATAATGATGGTAAAATATGTATAAATGTGCTTCATACAATTGATGTGTGGATTGTTAGTAGAGCTTTAAAAAACTCCAATAAAATAATTTATTAAATTAAAAAAAAAAGAAATGAAAGTCTTGGCATTTGAGTGTTGTCTGGAAAAAGCACACTATCTTCCTTTCTTTAGTTCATTCATTTGAAGTAACTTTTGTTGTCACGGTGTCATGTGCATTTTCCCCAAACCATATGCTCTGAGACTTACGAAGTGTGGTGAGACAGTTGAATTGTTTTTTCAAGCAGGCAATTTTGTGTGGCAAATGGTGGTAATCTGAGCCACTTTTTCATCTCTAAAGACTTAGTTTGTTCAAAGGATGACTTCAAGGCCTATGGAATTTCTAACTCGGAAGTTAAGATCCTATTTGCAAAATCCCAACTTCAAACTCTGACATGTAGCATGCAGGTACTAGCGCTGAAACTAGACCCCTGTGTTTGTGGATTTTTCTTCTCCGACCTTTATTATGCAGAGTTCTTTGTAATTTGTTTACAAGAAACATGGAAAATACACGTCTTTCGAAATAAACTACATGCTTCTCTATGGAATTTATACCAAAATGTGTATTTATTTTCACAAACCAAACGATATGAGTGTAAGAAATGCAATACTGTGTCAGCCTGTGGTTTCAACCCCCTCATACAGGTTGCCCCCATTATCCGAAAGTAGGACATTTGATTCGTAAGCCGAACCAGGGTAGAGCCAATGACCAATAATTTCTTAGGGAATTTTTTCCTTTTGTTCCCAGATCCCAAAAGTAACCTGCCAATCATAATAGCATATAAAAACTAAAATAACACTAATGTGTGGTGCTGACAGACCACTGCAAAGTGGGGGGGATGATGCTGAGTGGAGGGTACTTCAGGAAGGAGTCTGACCAGGCCCCTCTCGCTGCCCCGGTGGGTGTTGCCTCTCTCTGTTGCCACAGCTTAGTACTAGCCTGCCTCTTCCTTCCTTCCTTCCTTCCTTCCTTCCTTCCTTCCTTCCTTCCTTCCTTCCTTCCTTCCTTCCTTCCTTTATCTCTTTCTTTCTCCCCATTAGAAGAGAAAATTCTCTTCAGATTTAATTTAGTTAACCAAAACAGGTACTAATGTAGGTGTTTCTTTCACAAAAGGCAAGTGGTGTGCAGAGACATTTCACAAAGCAGGGGGAACGTGCTCCATCCATGCTGGTTGGCCTCCATCATTCTGGAATGAATCAAGCTCCTCTGGCTTCCACTAAGATTCAGATACATGGCTGACCATTCACAGATCAAGCAAACCTCTCCGGAGCGTGTTTTTAACTTTGACTGATATCAGTGATAGAAATAACGAGTTCCACATTTTGACTACCTGCCTGCACAATAACCCCCATCCCCCCCCCGCCCCACCCCCACCCCCCAGAAGTGAATAGCTTGACCAGCCAAGGCCCTGGGTCGGAGCTTCTTTAGAAGCAAGTCAGTCAGTTTAACCAAAGATGATCTTAAGCAATCAACAAATGGAAAAGAAATTTAAAAAGGGGTGGGGGGAGGTGCTGGAAGATGCTGGAAGACTGTATGACAAACTGTTAAATTATCTGGGCATGAACCTAAACATCTCAGGATGGCAGATTCTTTCTCTCCACAGCCCTATATGGATAATGTTGGAAAATTCTAGATATATTTCTACTTCACAGCTTCCCCCTTGCCTTCTCTGACTTCATGACCATCGCCCTCATGTTGACTTATCGCTTGCTCCTGCAATGGTAGTTTCCCATATTCCTTCCCGACTCGACCTGGAACGCTTCCCATTCCATCCCTTTTTGAAAGGCGAATGTGCTGCAGTGACGGGAATCAATCCAAGTAGAAGAGTTTTTACCACAGCATTAGAAGCAGACGTATGTACTAACAGAGAGTGGGAACAACTGGATGACTCAGAAGGTAACCCTGATTGAGTGTTGAGTTTAACTTGGGAGCTAGGGGTGGTGACAGCGAGAGCAGCAGGTCCTTGTTTGCCTTGGGGAGACACAGTGATCCCATAACATCCCGAGGAATGAAGACAAAAAAGAAGAAGAAACTGCATGAAGACCGGAACAATCGGAAGAGTATTTAATCTAGGATGACTTTGAGGAGCCATTTCGATTCATCTACAAAATGAGGAGCACACTAGAAATAAATAACACAGTGACAAGGTTCTCTAGAGAAACAAAACCAGGACACTTACGATTATATGTATAGAATCATAGATAGCACACAAAGGAAAGTAACAGCTATTTAGTCCACACAGCAGTACAGAGGGCTCATTTCAACTCACTTCCGTGGAAAAGTTAATATGCTGGAAGTTGTTTAACTCAAGAGAGCTGCTGGGTCCAAGGTCAAGGAACCAGACAGCTGAGTCTTCCCTAGGGCAATGCAGGTAGTCCATCCACAGGCAGCAAACAGCAGGGCAGGTTACCAACAGTCAGCAGCTTAGAAGCTTAGCAAAGGAGGCCCGGATGAGATATCAAACTCAAGCAATGCAAGACGACAGGATCTGCCAGCCTCAACCTCAAGCATTGTACACACGAGCAGTGTGACAAAGCAGGTCTCAAAAGAATCTCAAGCTCTAGTGACACGATCCACAAGTTGGCTGTCCCACAGATAGTGTAGCTCACAAGTTGAGGCAGAGAACTAGCTAAAGCAGCTTCAGGCTGGTCCGATCACCAGAGAGCAAGAGAGAGGGGGGCAGGGCTTGCCAAGCCATTTATCTCTTTGCCCTCCAATCAAACTGTGACCTTATTAATCCTACATGCTCCTATTGGCCAGGTTGGCAGAGTAAACCTATCTATCACACAGTGGAAGCTCCACATCTACAGCACATCTACAGAGTCTAGAATGAAAAGTGCCTATTCTCTGGTCGGTGTTCAAGCAACTTTGATGGTGAAACCTCCACCGTTTATCAATAAAATGACAACTCACTCATGCATTTGGGTAAAGACTTGAAAAGACATTTCACCAGACAACATCCAAATGATCACCAAATACATGAGCATCCTCAGCTATCAGAGGGATAGAAATCAAAACCACAGTGATAAACTTTTACTCCAACTAGGATGGCTCAGGTTAAACACGAATATTAATGGGGATATGGGAACTCATAACCGTATATGCTGTTTATCTTGATAGAGTTTCACATCATTTAGCTTCTCTTTTTCTGATTGTTTCTCTAACAGACTGAGGTTTGTCCTCAATTTCAAGAACTGTCTTGCACTGATTTAATTCTACTCCTTTGCCTTTGCAATGTGCTATACATTTCTTAAATGTTACTATTATTTTTCTGAATGACTAATAACTAATAGTGATTATCTCAGGGTGATGGGATAAGTTATTCTATTGTTTTCAAACATCTGCACCTCTCTATAAGAAACCATTTAAAAAGAGCTAGATCATTTGGGGCTGCTTTCAGCCAGTGATTGAGCTTGGTGTGAAGGTACTGGAGCTGAGTCATTACTGAATAGGTAAGTTGTGCTCTCGTGGTCTCCATTAGCCGAACTCAGACTTTCAAGAAACACATTACAGTCTGAGATTCTTACCACTCAATCCTTCTTCCTTTCCTGTCTCCCTTCACAGGTGCCAGATCAGCACCCCAGTATGAGGCGCTCCCAGACTACTTCTGCTCTCTCTCCTCAATCTGATGCCCTTCCATTTCGATCATGGTGTCTACTTCTTAGGAGGATCGCAACTGGTCCAAGCACTGTGAAATCGTGATTCTGTTGTTCAGATTAATTGATTTATAAAGCTATCCCCTTGATTCAAACACTTGCTTGACTTCAATCATAGAAAGAGAACCAAGATCCTTTCCTAAGACATTGGTTCTTTAGGGTATCTCAACCTAGCTGAGTTTAACAGATTTCTCTAAGTCAAAGACAGCTGGAGACCCTTGTTTTCAAAGCTGCAAAGGGAGGACCTGCAGCACCTGAAGAGTGAACCAACCAGGAATCATGCTCAGAGCACAGGACAATGGAAATATAGTGTAGGCTGCAAAGAACTGCAGTGTCACAGCAAGGAAGTGACGCCTGCTCCCGAATTGGGTGTAGGAAATCACTCCCTGAGCAGATGCCATAATCTTCTAGGCGTGTCAGGTGTGTCTGTCTTCTGGGGCTACCTTAACAAAAAATCACAAATAATTTCAGTGGCTTTGAGCAACAGAAATTCATTCTCATACTGTTCTAGGCGCCCAAAGTCCAAAATCAAGGTGTCAGTATGGTTGATTCCTTCTTGGAATTTCAGGGGGAGTGCGATAGGTAGGTTTATTGTACCAACATGGCCAATGAACACATGTGGGATTAATTGAAGGATGGAGAGTAAATGGCTGAGCAAGCCTTGCCTTTCTTGTCTGTTGCTCTTTGATGACTGGATCAGTGTGCCACTGCCTTGCTTGTTCTGTGCCTCCATTTGCAAGCTACACTACCTGTGGGACACCTAACCTGTGGACTGTGTCGCTGTAGTTTGAGGTTCCTTCAAAACCTGCCTCACCACGCTCCTGGAGTATACATCTCTTGAGCTGGGGACTGACGGACCCTGTCATCTGACTGACTGTTGGCAACCTACCTTGCTGTTTGCTGCCTGTGTCCAGAGAGCCTGGCGGTGCTCAAGACTTGAAGGACTGCCAGTGTGTTAGCTGTCTCACGGAAGTGAGTTGCACTGAGCCAACTGTACTGCTTTATAGATGAATTGTTTATTTCTTATGAGATATATATACATAATTATTAGTGTCCTGGTTTTGTTTCTCTAGAGAACCCTAACACAGGGAGATTCTTTCTATGACTTTCCGAGCTTATTTATGGTGGATACCAGCAACCCTTACTGTTTCTTGGCCAAATATAATTCTACTGATCTCTCTGGCATCCTATGACATTACCCCATGTGTTTTTCAAACTCCTCTCTTCTTAGAAAGTCATCATCCATTGGATTTTGGGATCACTCTATTCCAGTATGACTCTAACTTGATTATTATATCTGCAAAGACTCTATTGCCAAATAAGACCGCATTTATAGCTTCTGGGTGAACATGAATTTTGAGAGGACACTAGTCAAACCAGTATAACCACAAGATGGTAGTTTTCTGATGATTAATCTTTGAAAATATGACTAAAGGATCTTGTTATAGGATCTGAAAACTAAAATTGCTTTCACTATGTAAGCAATTCAATTAGCCTGAGACCACAGGGCTCCAGAAGCCATATGTGGAGGTGCTGGTTGAAAGTCCCAGTTGAACTTAGCCTTCCAGGCATCCCTGCCTACAAATTACCACATGTGAGTGAACCTGTCTTTGACCCTACTAATCCAACCAGCTGAGTACCTCCGAGTGACCTTTTAATAGCACGGGGAAAATGTGCCCATCTGAAGCCTGCCTGAATTCCTGAACTACATGATTTGTGAGATATAATAAAATGCTTGCTGTTTTAAGTCACTAACATTTGAGACAATTTGTTATGCAGTAATAGTAGTCAAAACAGGTGGCTAAGGTCATTGGAAGAGAAGTGGCTAAAGGTTTACATAATTTGAATCATTCAGTCTGATGTCGAAGTTCCCATAGAGGGTGACAAGTTATCACTGAGTAAGGGGAAGTAACTGGCAGGCTGACAGGTAAGAGCAGTAAGGGGGAGTGCAGAGCGGCTAAAAAGGGATAAAGCCTTATCGACATGAATTTCTAGGGTATAAGAGCCTTTGAAAGGTGAAGGAGCAGAAAAAACAATGTGCAAACCCTTAAGTGTATAGGGAAAACATAAAAAAAAAAGACCCCCCCCAATAACCCCTCCCATCTCAAGAGATGAGAACTGGTGTCCTGAAGAGCCCTGGAGATACAGAGCAGGTTGTTGATAGCATCGCATGAATGCCAGAGGCCAGATCATACATACTTGAGTATAAGCCGCCCGATTATCCGCAGAGGCGCCTGATTTTACTACAAAAACTACATTAAAAACATGCTGACACCAGCCTGTGTGATCATGAGGTGTTGATGGGATCAGGTATCAGGCATCAAAGAGCAAAAAATCATGAAGGAGGGGGAGTGCAGAGTGGGGACCCAAAGCCCATCTGTAGGCAACTGGACATCCCCTTACAGAAGGGTCACAGTGCAGAGACGAGCAAGTCAGGGTGCAGTGTAGCAATGATGAAACATGCAACTTTCCTCTAGTTCTTTAATGCTTCCTCCCCCACCACCCCACTATCATGATCCCAATTCTACCCTAAAAATTCGGCTAGACCAGAGGATGTACACTAGTACAGATAACAACTGGAAACACAGGGAATCCAGGACAGATAATCCCCTCAGGACCAATAATAAGAGAAGAGATACCAGGGGGGTGAAGGGTAAGGTGGGGTAGAAAGGGGGAACTGATCACAATGATCTACATATAACCCCTACCCTGGGGTATGGACAACAGAAAAGTGGGTGAAGGGAGACATAGGTCAGTGTAAGACAAGAAAAAATAATAATTTATAAATTATCAAGGGTTCATGAGGGAGAGAGGTGGGGAGGGAGGGGAAGAAGGAGAACCTGATACCAACGGCTCAAGCAGAAAGAAAATATTTTGATAATGGTGATGGCAACAAAGGTACACATGCGCTTGACACAATGGATGGATGTATGGATAGTGATGAGTTGTACAAGCCCTCAATAAAATGATTTTTTTTTTTTAAGTGCTGAATGGGTCAGAAAATGACGACCAGATAGGACTCATCCCTCTGGAGCTCCTGCTGCCAGATCAGAAAATTGGGAGGTAAGGCGAAGGAAACGGGGAGGTGGAGTCCTGACATTAGAACTAGGGTACCAGGGTTACTCCTGAACACCTTTTGGTGTGGGATTTCCACTCACAAAGCAAACCAAGAACGCTCTAAAGCGCTCTAGCTTTGGCGAGGCTGCAGGCGCCGGCAGTGCCCTTGGCAGGAGCAGGGATCTATGCAGCCAGAAGGCGGAGAGGGGACAGAATCCTAGACAGGAGGGGAACCTCTCTCCGGAGCTCTCTGCACGGTTGGCTGCCTTGAGCTCACCGCCAGGGGAGTGGTGGAGGGTAGCCATAATTTAAAGTAAAAGAAAAAATACAATATTACCTTAGGAAGATCACGGTGTGGGAGAATTTAAGCGGAAAGTTGGGAGTCCAGGGAGCAAATTTACTTCCAATTGGCCGAGAAGGAAGCAACCCCCCTTATAAGCTGGATCTCCCCCTCTGGGGGCCAGCCTGACAGCCCCCAAATCTGAGCACATCACATGCAAAAATTAAAAAAGGGTGAAATATATTATTGGTTTAAAACTCAAATCTAAATCTGGTTGCTCAACTCCAAGTGAAGCCCTTAACATAAATCAGCTTAAGTAACCTAGCTAAGGAATGTCAGAACTCAGTTACAGGGCCTGGCAGCTTTTAGCATAACAAAGACCCACTGTAACAAGAGTCAGCTTTAAACAGCAAGGAGCTACAGCCCAGTGACTGTGAGAGACAATTACATTTGAGTATACTCTAGCTGGCCAGGGAGATAATAGATAGATAGATAGATAGATAGATAGATAGATAGATAGATAGATAGATAGATAGATAGATAGATAAAATCCTCAGGCTCATCGGGCTTGCTTTTTAACTTTTTTGTCTCCTGTTTGCCTCTTTCTTGGTCTCTCACATTCTACTGCTAACCTCCAGACCACTCCCCTTAGCCTAGGGCATTTACACCTGTGCCACACCCAGCTAGGTGAACTCCACCAAGTTCCAAGCTGCAGCAGGAACCTCTGCCCAACCTCCCCAATACCAACACAAGCAACCCTTCTGGGTCACTCCCCTGAGAGGGAAGCCACAGCAGGATAAAGTGGTAGGTTAATTCCATAGTGAAATAAGCTATAGGCAGTTCGAAGACGCTCTCCTACAAGTTTCCCAGAGAGAGCCAGTGCTCTTCGACTCACAGGGAAATGGCACCTGGCTCCTCTAAAACAACACAACGCAAACAGCCATCAGCCCCAATGACCTCAATGAAAAATCGGGAGAAAGAGAAGGCAATGCCAGATGTCCTGAACATAATGGCATTCATAGAGGAAGCAGACATTGAGCTGCCACAGAAAGAAATTTTCAGAATGCTACTTGGAGTCATAGAGGATATGAGAGAAACAATACAGGAAAAGGATGAAATGATAGAAGAGGTAAAAGCCTTAAATCAAAGAGAAATACAAGAGCTTAGGGAGGAGATAACAAAAACCAGTAGCACACTCATGGACCTCGAGAAGCGACTGGAGGAATCAGAGAACCGCATCAGTGGCTTGGAGGGCAGCCAAGCAGACTTTAACAAATGCGAGCAAAAAATCTAATAAGATCATCAGAGAAGCTGAAGAAAATTTAAGAGCTCTCTGTCTGATGCTCTGAAGCAGAACAGCATTAGAATTATAGGTTTACCGGAGGAAGACACAACAAAGAAGTCATCTGCAACAATAGTGAGAGAATTCTTGGAGGAAAGCTTCCCCAGATTAGTGAATGAAAACCAGGCAACCATTCAGGAGGCTGAAAGAACCCAGCACGAGTGGACCCCAAGAAGAAGTCACCAAGGCACATAATAGTTAAATTATCCAACTTTGAGGAAAAGGAGAAAATCATGAGAGCAGCTAGGGAAAAACAAGCAGTCACATATAAAGGTTTCAAAATAAGAATATGCTCAGACCTATCAGCAGAAACTATAAAGAAGAGGAGAGAGTGGAGTAACCTATTCAAAAAATTGAAGGAAAACAATGCAAACCCAAGAATACTCTACCCAGCCAAACTATTGATCAAGATAAACGGAGAAGTAAGAGTCTTCCCAGACAAGGAAAAACTTAAAGAATACATTAGAAGAAACCCAGCCCTACAAAAGATCCTTGCTGACCCAGTATGGGCAGAAGAACAACACTCACCAAGCATAAATAAAAGACCACCACATAGAACAACCTCACGCAGAGGGCAAAAAATAGAAAACAGCCTTCAAGATAGTATTGACTTAAATATAGAAATACTTGAAAGGCTGCTGAAGTAAGCTTAAAAAAAAAAAAAAGGCAAATGGGGCATAGGGAAAAAGCTACGGTATACAAAATATCCCTGGGCTGAGGACCAGGTAATATGGCAGGGACCAGACCAAATACAGGGCTACACATGGTAGGCAACTAAACAAGGAGGTGGGAAAAGGAAAAATAATAATAACAAAACAGAAAAGGGTAGAGGGGGCACAGGGTACCAACCCACCCAAGGGGAGGGTATTGTTTGTGTCTCCACAGGGAAGGAGGGACCAGACTTCATCCTGATGCTCCAAGATGTGAATGCCACATGCCAGCGTGGGGTAGGGAACCAGTGGAGAGGTCTGGGGGGCCGGCCCCAACCCCAACTATTAAAGGGACATCTGCCCCTCCCCTCAAAAGAATTTATATCAAAGGACGACACTGAATCTACAGCTCTGGAAGAGGGACATATCTGATTGGAGCACACGGGAGCAGAGGAAGGGGGAGGAGGAGAGAGTGGATCACATCATGGCCCACCAGGCCAGATCGATGTTCCCAATTAGAACAGCCAGTCGACAGAGAAGACCACATGGCCGGCCCCACTATGAGGCACGACGTCCCTCACAGACCGACCCATAGGCATACAGGTGACAACACCAGAGACACAGTGAGGGAATTGCACCCGATTGGATCTTCCAAGGCAAAACATTAAGGGGGTGCAACAGAACAGCAAGGGAATGGAGTGGCCAGGTCCCCAGGGAAAGCTGAAGGTGGACTTTGGGGCCAGGGCATGGTGCCCCAACAGACTGGACTGGAAAACACTCCTAAAGGCCAACAAACAAGCCTTGAAGTAACTACAAGCTTTTCTTTCTTGTGTTTTTGTCATTGTTTTGTTGTATATTGTTGCTTGGTTGTGCTCTGTCTTGTTTTTGTGCATGTTATTACCTCTGCAGGTCTGTCTAAATAAGAGAGGCTGGATGAATAATTGGAGGAGGAAACATCGGGGCCGATAGTTCCGTGGGGACATGGGAGACGGGGAGGTGGGGGGAAAGGTAGTGGTGTTAATAAACCCAGGGACAAGGGAACAACAAGCAATCCAAATTGGGGATGAGAAGGGTGTGGGAGGCCTGGTTGGGCATGATCAAGGGCAACGTAACTAAGAGGAATTGGTGAAACCCTGGTGGGGACTGAGCATGATAGTGGAACAGGAGGGAAGTCAAAGGAAATAGAGGGGAGGCAGAGGGAATTTATAGAGGTCTAGATAAAGACATATATATATGCAAATATATTTATACATGAGGATGTGGAAATAGATCTATGTGCATATATTAACAAGGTTTGTATTAAGGCAGCAGATGGATATTGGACCTCAACTCAAGTACTCCCTCAATGCAAGAATACTTTCTTCTATTAAATTGGCATTCTAGGATGCTCACCTTCCCAACACAACCGCTGAAGCCAAAGCGGGTTAACAACTAAATGTGCTGAAGAAGCTGATGGCGCCCGGCTATCAAAAGAGATAGCGTCTGGGGTCTTAAAGGCTTGAAGATAAACAAGTGGCCATCTGGTACAGACGCAACAAAGCCCACATGGAAGAAGCACACCAGCCTGTGTGATCACAAGGTATCAGGTATCAGAACAAAAGTCTTACCATAGTGAATGAGCTGGGGAGTGCAGAGTGGAGACCCAAAGCCCATTTGTAGGCCACTGGACATTCCCTTACAGAAGGGTCTTGGGGAGGAGACAAGACAGGGTGCAACATAGCAATGATCAAAAATACAACTTTCATCTAGTTTCTAAATGCTTCCTTCCCTTCCTCCTCCCACTGTCATGATCCGAATCCTACCTTGCAAGCCTGACTAGACCAGAGGAGGTACACTGGTACACATGAGAAATGGAAACACAGGGAAGCCAGGGCGGATGATTCCCTCAGGACCAGTGGAGTGAGTGGCGATACTGGGAGGGCATAGGGAGGGTGGGTTGGAAAGGGGAAACCTGTTTCAAGGACCTGCATTTGACCTCCTCCCCGGGGGACATACAACAGAAAAGTAGGGGGAGACTTGGGACAGAGCCAGATATGACAAAATAACAATTTATAAATTATCAGGGGTGCATGAGGGAAGGGGGATGGGAGGGAGGAGAAAAAAATGAGGACCTGATTCCAGGGGCTTGGGTGAAGAGCAAATGTTTTGAGAATGATAAGGGCAACGAATGTACAAATGTGCTTTACACAATTGATGTATGTATGGATCGAGATGGGTGGTGTTATTAGTCCCTAATAAAAAGATTTAAAAAAAAAAGAAGTGGGGGAAAGTGGGAATGTGCCATTATATTTTAATTCATTTTTTTCTACACTTAAAAAATCCTCTGATATTAAACTTAACCTTAAATAATACATTGTTTAATGGTATTTTTTAAATATTATATGCCATCTATGTAAAAAATGTTTTGAAACCGACTGTGGTAGCAATTGTACAATACTGTTTTATGTGATTGATGGAATGTTATGATATATGTAAGAGCTCCCAATAAAATATTTTTAAAATGTGCTGAAAAATTCAGCGTATACATGAGTACATACGGTAATAGAAGGCAGCCATGGAGGGGTGGCATTTATAATCTATGGAGATATATTCGTAGTCGTATCAGTTGAAGGTCTGCATGGTTCAAATAATGGGGCTTACCTTCTGATGATGATGGAAAATTGGCATAAGGTCAGATCTGGCGCAATTCCCACACTGTGTCTCCAGTGCTGTCCATGGCAGGCCTACGGGTCAGTGAGGGAAGTCGTGTTCCATACTGAGACCGGCCATATGGTCCTCTCTGTGCATTGGCAGTTCTGAGCAGGGACATCATCCTCAAGGCCTGGTGGGCCAGAAACTTTGTGGGAACACATAGCCTCTTTTTCCTCTTGTGAATGGCTTGTGGGTTTGAACCACTGACTTTACAGTTAGCAATGCTCAATGTCTAACCCACAACACCAGACAGACAAAGCAAGGAAGTCCTGAGGGAATACCAAAAATAGACTTTGGGGGGAGGGAGTGGCACCCTATCAGGTTAGACAGGAAAACACTCCTAATGGTCAACAAGCAGACCTTGAACTTGAACTATTTACAAGCTTTTCTTTTTTTGTGTGTTATTGAATTTTTTATTGATTTGCTTTCTTTTGTTGCTTTGTTTTGCTCTGTCTTGTTTTTTTTTTACATATTATTATCTTTGCAGTTCTATCTAGATAAGATAGGCGCAATAAACAGTCTGGAGGAGAAAACAATGGGACCAAACTGTTTCAGGGGGACATGGGAGAGGGGGAGGCAGGGGAAAGGAAGTGCATGTTAACAATCCCAGGCACAGGGGAACAACAAATGATCCAAAATTGATGGTGAGGAGGGTATAGGAGGACTGGTAGGGCTTGATCAAGGGCAATGTAACTGAGAGGAATTACTGAAACCCAAATGAAGGCTGAGCATGATAGTGAGACAAGAGGAAAGTAAAATGAAATAGAAGAAATAACTAGGAGGCAAAGAGCATTTATAAAAGTTTAAATACAAGCATATACATGTATACATATATTTATATATGATGGAGAAATGGATCTATGTGCATATATTCATAGGTTTAGTATTAAGGTAGCAGATGGACATTGGGCCTCTACTCAAGTACTCCTTCAATGCAAGAATACTTCATTCTATTAAACTGGCATTCCATGATGCTCACCTTCCTGACACTATCGCTGAAGACAAAGCGGGTACATAAGCAAATGTGGTGAACAGGGCTGATGATGGCTGGCTATCAAAAGATAGTGTCTGGGGTCTGAAAGGCTTGAAGTTGGACAAGTGGCCATGTAAGTAAGAAGCAATAAAGCCCACATGGAAACACACCAGCCTGTGTGATCACGAAGTGTTGATGGTATCAGGTATCAAAAACCAAAAAATCATATCATTGTGAATGAGGGGGAGTGTGGAGTGGGGACCCAAAGCAAGTGGACATCCTCTTATAGAAGAGTTGTGGGGAGTAGACGAGCCAGTCAGGGTGCAGTGTAGCAACAATGAAACATACAACTTTCCTCTAGTTTCTGCACCCCCCCACCCCTAACTATCATGATCTCAATTCTACCTTATAAATCCGACTAGACCAGAGGATGTACAGATCAGAGCTGGAAACACAGGGAATCCAGGATGGATGGACCCCTTGGGGCCAATATTGACAGTGGTGATACCAGGAGGACAGGGGAACGGTGGGGTAGAAAGGGGGAGCCCATCACAATGATCTACATATAGCCCCCTCTGGGGGACGGACAAAGTAAAGGGAGATGTCAGACAGTGTAAAATATGACAAAGTAATAATCTATGAATTGTTGGGGGTTCCTGAGGGAGGGGGGCCAAGAGGGAGGGGAAGAGGTAGGGAGCTGGTTACAGGGGCTCAAGTAGAGGAAAAATGTTTTGAGAATGATGGCAACAAATGTATAAATGTGCTTGACAAAATGGATGTATGTATGGATTGTGATGACTTGTACAAGCCCCCAACAAAAAAAGTATATTAAAAAAATAAATTGGGATGAGATACCATCAGTTCAGAGTCTCAAGGAGTGGGTAATGAGTTCATTATTCCATCATTAACCAGCCATACCTGTTGATCAAGGGCACGTGCTGAGCCATGAGCAGTGACAAGTAGGTAAATCCCATCTCCCATTCCCTACCTCCTCACCAACTTGTCAAATGTTTCCAGTTTCTTGGGATTCACTGAAATGATTCTTAAATTTCTTCCTTCCAGATCATTCCCATAGAAATTATGAGCCAGGGAACCAACGAAGTGCCTTCAGGACATTTCTCCTTATATATCTGATAAGCTCATCAAATTTAACGTGTCTAAACTGGAGCTCTTATTGTTCCCCCTGAAACCTACCATGCTCTCTCAGTTAAAGGCAACTCAATTCTTCCAGTAAAGGCCCAAATCCTTGATGTCTTTTCCCCACACCCCATTGTGCAGTATGTTAGGAAATCACACCGGCACTCTCTTCAAAATATATTATTTCAACCACTTCTCACCAGTTGCCCACTGCCCCGGTAGAAGCCGCCATCCTCTCTGCACGTCTCCTCACACATCACCCCTCTTGTGCCCTCCTTGATCACATTACGTCTGTTCCGTCTACTCTAAGGGATCCTGCTAAAATAAAACGCAAGTTCAATGATCTCTCTCCACTGAGCTCCATCTCAGAGTACAGAAATGCCAGTCCTCTCTGAGCACATCTCTTCCTTTTCAGTTAGCCTCTCCCTGTTTCTTAACTTCTGCAGAGATCTCTGTGGCGAGCTCTAGCTCACTCAGTTCTCTCCGCTATCAAGACTATCTCAGTGAGGCTTTCTCCAACTTGTCACTCTGACAAATGAACGCACTCATATACCTAGCTTTAGTGTTCTCTTTAGTGCATGTCACATTCTAATTTTTTATTGTCTATAAGGACAAATCAAAAAGTATAGCTGCTAGACTTCTGGGTCATGCCCGCACAGGCTTAACCCAACAGAACACGCTGACACGTCCCTGTGTCAAGTTCTCTTAGTGTTTGTTTCACCCCCGCCTCCCTTAAAAGATCCAATCAACCCAGTGGTGTCTGAGGGGCATTTGCTGGGCAAGTTCAATTCCAGGCAGACAGGTCAGCTCAGAAGGTCATGATGATTGTTTAGGGGGATTCCAAAGGAGTAATTTTGATGAGATTTTCTGAAATCATTCAGACAATTAGGGGGGCTTATGAAATCTCAAGAAAAAATTGCACCAGTGATAAAAAGGCCAGGAAAGTTAAACACCAAGGAATTTTTCATCATGACAATGTACCCGCTCATCCTTCAATGGTAGCAAAGGCTGTCCTATGAGAATTTAGTTGGAAATCTCATCCCTTCCACCCTACAGCCTTGATCTAATCCCTTTAGACTTCTTTTTGTTCCTCAAACTCAAAGAAGAATTCAACAAAACACAATTTGAGTCTCTAAAGGATGCAAAAATGATTTTGTTTAGACCTGGTATAAATCGAATAGTGTAGCATTCTTTGGGGGAGGGTCAGAGAAAAAGAAACTTTGCCTTCAGAAGTGTAAAGACCTAAGTGGACAATATATCAAATACCAATTCTTTCATATGTTAATCCTTTTGTTTAATCAACGTTCTATGATTTTGTAGCATTGCTTTTTTGACTTATCCTTGTATTTTCCTCCATCCCTTCCTCCACAGGGCAAGGAATTTTGTGTTTATTTGTTCACTACTGTTTCTCTGGTGTTTAGACTGGTGCTATACACACAGATATGTTGTCAGTACAGTTTATACTATACCATCAAAAGAACCAATGGATTTTTTAAAAATGGAGTTAAAAAACATTCTGACAAATAAGAGTTGCTTGTAATAACTTTCATTTATTACAGTGTATCTTCCTTTAATCATTCAATCCCAATGTTCTCATTGCATTTTGGAGGAAGGAAGAATGAGTGCCCTGGGTAAAGTTCACTCCTTGTCATGACGTGTCTCTTCTGCCCACGTCTTTGCTGTCCTGGAGCCCTAAGAGAACCGCATCGGCTTCCAGGACAGTTGTGTCGGTTGTGGCTCCCAGGAATCTGGATGTGAGCTCAAGATCTAAGAGCCGCAATCGCACTCTGGTCCCTTTCTGGTATTTCCTAAGTAGGAAGAAAAACAGAATCCCATTTATTAATTCAGCACAACACGAGCAACATCATGGAATTCAAATTCCAGTCTATGATGGCACAAAATAAAGAAGTGACCACCTGCAGGGCAGTCAGTTAATATTTAATGTAGCTCTTCTAGTCAGTCTCTGACTCCCACCAAACCACCTTTTCCTGCATGGGTTTGTAAATGTGCAGGGAAGACACTGATAGGATTCACCTGTAACTGGGAACAGCTTTCCCTACAGTGCCATCCTGCGGCGTCTGAAAGGAGCCCTCTGAGAAGCAGGAGAAGGGAATCTCATTACCAGCCAGAGCCAAGAGCGGTGTGCTGCCTCTGGACCCAAGACCAGTGAACCTGAGCAGCGAACCTCCCGGCTGCAGAGGAGCGGCAGCACAACATGGACCAGAGCAGGGAACCGAGTGGTGCACTTCCCAAGTATGTTAGTCTGCGCCCACTAGAGATACGAGTCCAGAGACCCTCATATGTGTATAAGAAAGCTTTATATAAAAGAGCAATTGTACATTAAGAAACCATCCCAGCCCAGATCAAGTCCAGAAGTCTGATATTAGCCCATATGTCTGATACCAGTCTATAAATTCCTCTTCAGACTCATGCAACACGTGCCATGACACCAAATCCAGGAGGATCACAAGCCGGCGGGTGGAAAGTCTTGAGCATCCAGTGGTGCTGGAAGCATTTCAGCACTGACAGGGCCTCCACGGGGCTCCTCCAGCTCTGGCTTTATCAGCACAGCTCCATGTGGCTTGTCAGCAGGAAGATGAAGCAGAGTGTGTGTGGGTCCCACCTCCAGGGAGGAAGACAGGGAGTTTCCAGAATCCTCAGAAGGCCATGCCCACACAGAAGCCTCATTGGTTATGACCTGACAGGCTAGACTCCACCCCTTTGCTCAAGTTGACAGATTACGTAACTGCCACACCAAGCAAGTAAAGCTGAGTGCTTTGTGCAGGAGGCTGGCTTACAGAGTGGGGTGCCTCTGGACACTTAATTGGGGAAGCTGGGCTTGCCGACCCATGAAAGTGAGGCTTACTGGAGTGGCTAGGTCTGCTGACCTACGAGCTTGAGCTGAATGCCTTCAGGTGGAGGCTTAGAGCAGAGTGGTATGCAGCCTTTAGGTATTTATTAGCAGACCAAAAAATTTTGTAACATGCCCCGATAATCAACTCTCCTGGGCATTTCTGACTGGTATTATAACTTGTTAACTACCTTAATAATCCCTTTGATCATGAATTCTGTCTGTGAGTTCTGTGTATCCACTGCAATGGAGATTCGAACCTAAACATCGAGTTGAGCATACTAACTGACAGCACAATGTCTAGTGTCTGAGATATGGGTGTGTTGAGAGTCCGCTGAGTCAGGATTTTCACCATAAGATGACCTCTGATAAGGATGGTGGTGGGTCACAGGTAAGCATTCAACTGTTAATTAAAGGCTGCCAGTTCAAAGCCATCCAGCAGCTCCATGGGACCAAGACTAGATGATTTGGTCCTGCAAATGTTACAACCTAGAAAGTACGAAGGGGCAGCTGTACTCTGGCACTTGGACTTGCTATGAGTCAATAAATGACTGGTAGCTACTAATAACAACAACATGGACATTACAATCACAGTAAAAATGTATTCCAACTAAAATTCAACACAAGTCCTTGAAATTAGTATTTATTTTAAAATGTCACTGATATTTAAAAGTAGAGCCTACCATGCTTGGGGCGGGGATGGGGATAGGAGGAGGGGGGAAGTTTTCTAAAACACTTTTCTCTTCCTAAACGTAAAATCTTCTTCTAAAGTATAGTAAATTTTACAGAAGTGCAAGTATGAGGGATTCATAATTGGGATTTTACTGAAGTGCAAGTATAAGGTACTCATATTTGTGGTTATTAAAATGTAACCACAGCCATAACATACATACATGATACCTCAATTTGGACAATTAAATAATCATGTATTTTCTAATGCCAAATGCCACTTGATATTCATTTTTGCCTTTCTTCTTGGGGAATTATTTTGAGAGCTAAACATCAACATCTACGATAAACAGAAAAATAAGAGGACAGTAAAAATTTTGCTGCTGGCTGACACCACAAATCTTTGAACAATCTACAAATTACTTCACATATGTTACATTAATATTAAAATAATTTCAGAAACAGAAAACAAAAAGGCATATTTCTCTTAAAAAGCCACTGGAAAAGAATTTTGGCAGACTAATCACCGGTCTCTATATAATATTTCATTAGATGCTCAGGAGGAATTTATGTCACACATTAATTAAATGTTTAGCTTATTCACCCTTAAAAAGAATGTGTTTCTTTTCCTGATTATAGATGTAAAATATATTTTATGTAAAACTTGAAAAATAAAATGTAAATTTGAAGAAAAATTAAAGGCAGTCACATTCCTACTACAAATAATATTTTGGCACCTTGATCTTCCAGGCTTTTCATGTGTATTTACAAATGCATGTATGTGTATTTGACAGTTTAGATGGGATTTTCTATCTTTGTTTTGAAAAGAAAAAAATTCCTATAATATTTAGCTTTATATTCTGGAATATAGCTTCATATTGTTAGAAAATGATTACAGGATATACACTGTAAGAAATAGCAATTGGAAAAATAAGTTTAGTACACAGTTAAAGTAAAATTGCATGTTATTTATGCAAATTTTAAAATGTATTCTCTCTTTATTTTGTTTGTTTGAAATTAGTTTGTGAGCCACAGAACAATTTAAGTCAGTTTCACTTCCCCCTTTTTAACCACTCACAACCACTCTGGGAGGTTGTTTTTTTTCAGGCTATGATCCACTCTTATCTACCCATCTGTCTGTCCCTCTGGTTTGTGGACTATAACACATACAAGGAAAAACATTCAGAATGGCACAGTCTAGCTCATCCATTCAGTGGCAGCATCCCATCGAAACCTCTGTCTATGAGGCGCTTTTCATCTCTTCCCACCCATCTTAACTTTCTGTGTCTTCCCTTTGCCCCACGGTTTTCCATTAGTCCAGCCTTTTTTAATGGAATCATTGGGGCTTTCTATATTTAGGATTTTATCATCTGCAAATAAAGAGAGTTTTGTTTCTTCTGTGCCAGTGTGGATGCTTTTAATATCTTTCTTATCGCTTGGTTAAGACTTCCAGGTCGATATTAAATAAGAGTGGTGATAAAGGCCAACCCTGTCTCCTTCCTGTTCAAGGGAGGAGGGGTGGGGTTTTCAATTTTCCTCCATTAAGTGAGTTGCTCCCCAGTGGGTTCGCATTATACAGCCTTTTTCACATTGAGAAACTTCACTTCTATTCCTATTTTATAGTTTTCATCAAGGATACTGAGTTTTATCAAGCGCCTTTTCTGAAATGATTGACAAAATCATATGGTTCCTCTCCTTTGTATTGTTTATGTGGTGGGTTGTAGTGATCGTTCTTCTGATGTTAAACCATCCTTGCATACCTGCTATGAATCCCATTGGATCATGATGTACTTTTTTGATGCTCTGTTAAATTCTGTTGACTAAAATTTTGGGGTCTATCAGGGATATTGGTTTATAACTGTTAATTCTGTTGATAACTTTGCCTGGCTTGGGTATTAAGAGTTAAAATTGCTTCATTAAATGAGCTTGATGGTATGCTGTTCTTTTCTTTATTCTGAGACAGTTTATGTAAGATTGGCGTTAAGTCGTCTCTAAATGCTTGCTAGAATTCTCCAGTAAAATCATCTGGACCCGGCCTTTGGATATTTCAACTCTTTAAATCTATTTCTTCTTGTGTCATATGCCTGTTGAGGTTTTCTACATAAGTCTGTCTTATTTTAGCTAAGTAATGTGTTTCTAGAAATGTATCCATGTATTCTAGGTTTTCAAATATGTCGGAAGGCAATTTTTCATACCGTGTGATTTAAAAAAATTCAGTTGGTTCTGTTGTGATGTCACCCATTTAATTTATTTGTAATATTTTCTTTTTCTCCTTTTCTTTTGTTATGTAACAATCCCTTAGAAAAACCACCTTCTTGTGATCTTTTTCTATATTCTTTAAAGTTTGGGGCTCATTCATTTCTGCTCTAATCTTTTTTTCTCTTCTTACTGTGCTGAGGGTTTACTTCCGGGTCTTGATCTAACTGCTGGTTTTGATGTGTTAAGTTGTTCACTTTCATTCTTTCTTCTTTCTGATGTGTGTACTGATTGCTATACACTTCCCTCTGAGTACTGCTTTTTGTACTCCAGAGATCTCAGTGTGTTGTACATTCATTGTCATTTATGTCAAGGAATTTTATTGTGCTTATTTCTTAAATTACCCAGTGGCTTTTAAGTGTTGTTCAATTTCCATGTAATTGAATGTATCATGTGCAGCTCCCAAGAGCCTCCCTCTTGCCAGAAGTGAGTCCGTCATCTGAATTCTCATGGAGTAACCAAAGACTAGGGTGGAGTAGAAGAAAGAGGCTTTGGAATTATAGACCGGAATGCAAATGTGATCCCTGCTACTTACTAGTTGTATAATTTTGGGATGTTTTCACTGACGACAATTTACTCATCTACTTTCCATGGTTTCTGTAAAGACTAATATATTATTCATATTACTGTATATACATATAAACTATTACAGTATTACAGGGTTATGTATTGGTCTTCTCATGGCAAGGTCAGTGTTTCCAACCCATTAACTGCTCCGAGGGACACAATGAGGCTTCCTGCTCCTGTAGAGATTTACAGCCTTGGAAGTACAGAGGGCCACTCCTCGTCCTCCCAGAAAGTCACTATGACTCAGAATGGACTCGGTGGCAGCGAGTTTGTTTTGAATTTAAAGGATATTATACAGAAAACACATAGTAAAGGCAAATGTCAGGGTAATTTTACTTAATTATACCTGGTAATGGTGTCATTATAAAAAGAGGAAAACCCCAGATTGAAAGTCAGAAGAGACCCTGAAACCAAAGCAGAAGGAAGAAATGATGACAAAAGCAAGGGGCTGGAAGACGACGTGTTATCACGAAACGTGCGCAGAGCAGCTGGAAGGCCAAAGACAAGAACACACTTGGCATTTCTCAAGCTGAAAAAAACTGAATAAGAAAACTCAAGTCCCAAGTTGTAATGCTGAAGGTTTTTATAGGGAAAATATACAATGTTCAAAAGACATTAAAAGAAGATAGAAATAATTCACAGAGTCACTATCAAAAAGAACTGGTGGATGTCCACCCAAGTGAGAAAGTAGCATAGTACCAAGCAAGCCCTGCTGGCCTTGTAGGACAGAGTTAAAGCTGCACTGAAGGCAGCGGCGAAAAAGGCAGCGGCGTAAACGACAGCGCCAGACTTGATGAGCGCCAAGTGACATGTTTCAGCAGACACTGGATGTGCTCAGCTGTCTCTGCCAAGAAATTTGGTACATAATTAATATCACATGCTGAAGATAATTAAAAAATGATTGTAGTTGTACATCAATAGGAGACAGCCAGAAATTCAAGCTTGTTTCAGAAGGAAATGTGGACTGACAGATAACACTGGTGATGGAAACTGGCTGAAAGTAGAGCACACGACAAGATGCCTGCTTGTGTTTCACTGGCTCTGCGAAAGCACAAGGCCGTGTGGGGCATAAAACATAACGGATACTATGGAAAAGAATGAGAGTCCTAGCACTCTTTACTGTGTTCATGGGAAGCCAAGAAGCAATCCTTAGCATAGAACAAGGGATACTGAATGGTTTAAAATTAGGCAAAGTGTATCAAGTATGTATTCTTTCACCATATTCATTCAGTTCAATTTGTATAAACCTATAACCAACCAACCAACCAACCAACCAAACAAACTCACTGGCACTGAGTCAAAATTAACTCACAGCGACTCTACAGGACAGGTAGAACTTCCCCTGTGAGTTCCAGACTGCAATCGTTTATGGGAGTACGAAGCCGTCTTCCTCTCTTGGAGCTGCTGGAGATTTTGAACTGCTGACCTTTTGGATCACAGCCTAACACATAACCACTCACCCATCAGGTGCATACTCGACAAATAATCTGAGAAAGTGGATTACATGAGGACAAATGAGACATCAGGATTGGAGGAAGTCCTATTAACGATATGCAGCTAACATAACCTTGCTTGCTGGAAATGAGGAGGGCTTGAAACATTAATGAAGATCTAAGAGTATAGTTTTCAGTATGGATTACATCTCAACATAAAGAAAAATCCTCACAATTGGACTGTGGCAGTTACAATAATCTACGGTCAACTTGAGGAAGGGATGGAGTTTACCCTGTCAATCAGGTCATAGCCAATGAAGCCTCTGGGTGGACATGGCCTTCTCCTGAGGGTTCTGGGAATTCCTGTCTTCCTTCCTGGACGTGGGGCATACTCTCTGTGCTTCACATTCCTGTTGACAAGACACATGGAGCTATGCTGATGGCAGCCCTGGAGCTGGAGGAGCCAAGTGGAGACCTACACCAGCATTGAGATGCTTCCACCGCCACTGGATCCACAAGACTTTCCACACATTGACCTGTGATCTTCCTGCATTTGGCATCATTGCATGTGCTGCATGAGTTAGAAATGGAATTTATGGACTGGTATCGGACATATGGGCTAATATCAGATTAAGGACTTGATCTGGACTAGGCTTGGATGTTTTCTTACTATACAATTACTCTTTAATACAAAGCTATTCCTTATACACACGTGTCTATGAATTTGTTTCTCTAGTCAACCCAGACTAACACGTGGACCAATAATTAAAATCATGATAAATGGAGAAAAGACTGAAGTTGTGAAGACTTTTATTTTACTTGGAACCTCAATTACTGCTTGCCAAGACACCAGTCAGGAAATCAAATGAAATATTGATTGAGCAAATGATATCTTTCAAATGTTAAGAAGCAGAGATGTCACTTTGAAGATGAATGTGTACTGTAGCTCTCTCAAGTGCTTCAGACACATGTGAACGGTGGTGCTGGGGAACCTCGGCTGGATATCCCATAGGCTTTCAGAAGATTGAACAAATCTGTTGGAAGAAGTTCAACTGGAGTGATCCTTAGAAAAGAGAATGGAGAGGCAGTGTCTCCCATGAGGAACCCTTCAAGGAGATGGATCGACACAGTGGCTGCAATAAAGAGTATGGTACACAGAGTCGCCATGAGCCAGAACAGACTCGACTGTTCCCAACAACAATCTCCAATGACATTCTATCAACAAACAAACATACCCTCTGCATTGTAGGTATTTCTAGGAAGTGCTGTCTTCCCTACCAGACTGTAAACTGGGGAACACATCTAACTGAAGGTAGTGCATTGAATAGTGGCCTTCATTCTTTTGAGTACACCAGAAACACTTGAGCATCAGGTTACAAAAGGAGACAGAAGTGGAGAAGTGCATGTGTGTGTGTGCGCGCATGTGCTGAGAAGTCTAGTTGGTGATTTAGAAAACCTGGGGAGAGACTTGGGAATCTGCCTTGTCAACAAGACTTTGAGGTGATTTTATGCAGCTTCTCTGTCACTACTTGAGCAATTCTGGCCTAGAATGACCTTTTGTTGGGTAAGGTACAGTGCAGGGTTGAGGGTGGGGACCGGACACCCTACATGAATAAAAGGACTGTTGAAAGGAGTATCTCAGACAGAAGTCTGTGGCCACCTAAAAGCGTTGGACTGCTAACTGCAAGGTCAGTGGTTCCAACTGACCAGCCTCTCGTTGGGAGAAAGAAGTGACTACCTGCTTCTGTAACGATGTACAACCTTGGAAATCCACAGAATACCTGAGTCGGATTGACTTGATGGCAGTGGGACAGGATTTGAGAGCGTTTCCTGCACACTGGCTGCTCCAGAAAATTCAGGACGGAGAGAACTCAGCATGGTCCTCAGTCAACAGGATTGGCATCCATAAAATCAATGTGGAGTTTTAGCCTGGTTTTAACTTAGAATTCTTTATTAAGGGAATAGGGGGAAAAATAATAGGTGGAGCATTTCTGAGAACTCCAACGCTGCCAATGTAATTTGAGGTAAATCTCCAGCCTTGTAGTCTTTGATAATCACTGAAATTACTTATGTCTTCTCATTTCTGGTTTCCATTGTTCTATATGACAAGATTTAAAATGAATAAAATAGAATTTACTCAAATTGTCCAGACTTCATGTTTTGCATGAGTATAAAAATCCGACAGAGGCACTATAAGGCAGAGATTGAGTGTGGACGCTGAAGCCAGATGACCGGAAGTGATGTCCAGTGCTAGTCCTAATAAATGATGCAGCCTGAGCAAATGGGAGTCATACTTGTGCCTCTCCCCTAGGGTTCATGTGTGTAAAAAGCTGACATTTGCAAACCCTTTCAAGTGCTCAATAAATGTTAGCTATCATCATCAACACATATTCCTGGACACCTGATACTTTAAGGTGGGAATGGTGGGGGGAGGGGAGCAGAGAACCAGAGCACTCTTAGCAGATTATGATTAAATCAATAATGGCTTACTGTAAAGGGTGAGTTTGGGGACTAGTTTTGGTTGGATATTTGCTTTGACTCAAATCCTACTTGTTCTAACAGTGTAAACTTTCCCCGGTTACCATGTGTTATTACATAAATGTTCTATGAAAGTGAGAACAAATTCTTCTAAAGGAATGCTAAATTTCCTTTGAGGGGGTGGGGCAAAATACGCAGAACTAGGAGAACTTCCCATGGATCAGCCCAAGTTTCCCTGCAGCAACCACAATATAACTGGAAACGAGAACATGGCACATACAGCCAGGCTAAGGGCCTGGGTGAGTTATCTACTCCAGCATTCTCTTCAACAGTGGCTAATGAAGATTTAGGAGCACGTAGAGTTGATGACCTTCTCCTACCACGTTTGCTTCTTTGGCTCTTGTGGAGCTGGAGCTAAGGCTTTTACGAATCTACCTGTATTCTAACATCTATAATCTTTAGGGGAAACAGCCAAACCAAGCTCATTGCCATTGAGTTGATCCTGACTCAGTTTTTAGGAAGGGGGAGATAATTTTTTATAGGTTCATTATTCGTTCTTCCAAGAAATGCTTTATAAAATACAGAGATTTAAAATTATCATCTCAACAGCAGATTTAACTTGTAACCTAATTAAGTATAACCTTCATGGTTTGATGGGCCTGCATCTCCCGCCTCTGTATCTTCTTTCCAGAATGGAGCTGCATTACTCTTCCATCTGATGCACTGTCCCTCACTCTTCTGATGACTCTTTTCTGTACAAAACGCACAAGTGCCTATAAACATATGTGGCTCCAGTTTTCTTTGGGGCGCGGGGGCAGGGGGCGTTGGTAGATCACCTGAAGATTATCCAGGATGAAGAAGCCCTGTTCTAGATTTCCTTAAATCTGATGATTTTCCTTGAGATAAAATAACTGGCTTCTCATTTCATCTAGACATCATGACCTTGTAAATTATTTTGTTTTATTTCAATGTGCTTCTTAAGGAAATTCAAGGCTTTAGTAAATAAGCTCAATGAGCTAATTCCCAAGGCTACACAGCTAGTAAGAGCCAACATTTACTACAGCCTTATTTTGGAAGGGAAATAAGACAGAAGTTCATAATATGCGTAAAGAAGATAATTGTGTTTTTATTATCCCTAACTCTAACATTATTAGGAACGAATAAGGGCAGGATTCAATGAACAACCATGTCTGTAGCAGCATCACATTTTTGATTACAATGATATTTTCTATGAAAAATTATCTGTTTCCAAAAAGTTTATGGAAAACCTCATTTTATTTCAATTTCATTTTTCCATAAACATATTGAAATCACTTGTGTACCTCCCTTTTCCCACTAACATACACTCTTAACAAAGGAACAAGCTTCAGATCATTAACCAAAGAGACTGGATGTATCCACCCAGGTCTCTAAAACGTCCTGGCAACATGGCGAGGGCTCTTTGGTTGTCTACACTGATTGGGATTTTGGCATTTAGAGTGGGTGCAAGGGATGCAGACATTTTGTATGGATTTTTCTGCACAGCAGAGTTGTGCTGCTTGTGTTCCAGACACTGTTGTGGGTGAAAACATTCTCTTTATAATTATCTTAGTTGAGAACGTAAGTCTGTTAAAGCCGAATATGAGGTTTGCTATCACTTAACTGTACGACAAGTTTCCAGGAATTCAATGAGTATGTCAATTGATGGAAGACGGACTTTCTTCAGAATGTTAGCCAGAGCTGTTCTCTATTTCTGAAAATTACATCACCATAAGCAATGCCACTCATGGTTTCCAAGTTAATGTAATTAAAAAGGAATTCCTTGTTGGGCTTCATGGCCTTTGCTAAATGTACCCCTTTATAATTTAACCTTTGGCTCAAACTTTTCATTAGCATATTAATCTACTCTACTCTGGAGGCACAGTGGTTACACGATGGGCTACAAATTGTGAGGTCAAAACCACCAGCCACTCCGTTGGAGAAAGACTGGGCTTCCTATTTCTGCTAACAAAACTCACAGAGGGAGTTCTGCGCGGTCAGGTCGCTGCGAGTTGGCATTTGACAATGGCAGGGAGGTGTGGAGGTGTTCGCCATCTAGGAGCCCTGGGGGCGTAATGGTTATGCGGTGAGCTGCTAACCACAAAGTCAGCATTTTGAACCCACCAGCTCTTCCCACCAGCTCCTTTCCACTCCTGAAACGTTACCATCTCGGAAGTCTACGGGGGGCAGTTCTACCCTCCTATAAGGTTGCTACGAAACAGAACTGATTCGGAGGCAGTGAGTTTGATTCGGAGTACATTTGCCATCTAAGAACATATGACTTATGCTGTCACTTTCAATAAAATGCATTTATAGAAACAATCAAAGCATCAATAATATAAAACACCACTGCCTATGAGAAATGCCTGTTGATGGATGTATTCCATACACTGTGGTTACTGAGCACTTTAAATATACTAAGTGTGATTATGGAATTTAACTTTTAAGTATGTATCACTTGAATCTAAATTTAAATCACCACATGCCAGTACAAGTCTAGACAATCTTGAGTTGACAATAGAAATAGGAAATAGACTTTGCTCACCATACACACGGACAAGTAAAAAGTCCTGCCACTAGGGTTCTGGTCATAATGCATGAATGTTCTGAACAGACATACTTCAAGATGCCCTGCAATCAGTGAACGGTTGCAATGCGTGCTCTCAGCAATGCACTTGGCTTAGTCTCATTACGGTGCCCTAAAAAAAAAATTCCAATCAAAAAGTGGCTTCCAAGAGTCTCTAGTAAGCCAGTGAAATTCAAGGAAGATAGGTCAGCTGAGGTTATGGCAACTGTATGGGGGGATTCCAAAAGCATGATCCTATGAGAAAATAGTTTTTCTCAAAGGATACAGGATAATCACAGGGGCTTAATATGAAGATTTAAGAAACTGAAACCTACATTAGGTGAGAAACAGGCAGGAAAGTGGTGCTAAGGAATTTGTTTTTGCCCATCACAACAATGCACTGGCTCATTCTTCAAGAGGAGCGAGGGCTGTTATGAGAACTGCATTGGGAAATCTTATCCCCAAACTCAAAGAGCATCTTAAGGGAACGTCATTTGAGCCCTCTAAGGATGCCCAAGCTGTTTTTTTGGACATTGTGTAACTCAAAGGGTGCGGAATTTTGGAGAAAGGTTAGAGATGTACAGATCCCACCTTCAGAAGTGTGTGGAACTAACTGGAGGACATGTTGACATTTTATTGAATAGGTTTCTCTTACTTTGTAACCATAGTTTTATACCCACACGAAGTGTACATCATGGCAGAAAGGCTAGTTTTACAAGAAAAAGAGCACCGTGAAATAAATGGTTACCTACCACAAATGATCTAACAGTAACATGCAGTCATTCTTCCCTTTCTGCTGTTTTAGATGCCCCTCAAATCTATGCATGACATAAAATAGACACAGAACTGACCTGCCTTACCTGATACAGAGTGGTTAAAATTAGATTCCCCAAAGAGATCATTTCCTCCCTATTACAGGCAGAAGAATTCATTAAAGGTTCCTGACCCAATACTACCAAATGATATGAAAGGATTCACAAATATTTTGCCCCCCTTTTTAATGAGTTTTCAATTATCTGTGACTTCTGGTAAGGATGGCAAACAATCCCCTGCTTCACAGACAGTAGTCTTGGCAGTGTCTTTGTCTGAAGTAAAATGCAAACCGTGGGCTGCCATCGCATCATGAACTCACTCCAGGGGAAAAGATGGTTACTTTTCAGTGGTAACAAATACTGAATTAAATTGTCGGGGAAAACAAAAAACAAAATAACGCAACTCCGCAGCTTCATGTAGCTCTGTCTATTTCACTCTCTATTAGGAAAAAACCCAGGTATCAGTTTTTCAGAACTCTTAAGAGTTCACGTGAAAATCATAGAACACGGCTGTCTTTTGGAAGGCAGATGGATGTCTCCAATGAGAGATGAAAACAGCCTGCGTTTTCACTGCGTGGCGTGGTTCTCCTTTTTAAATTCAAGTGCTCAAGCCTCTGACTGATCTTTGCGGACTCCAGTCTAAATGGATTCCATCCCACTCCGCCGTGGCTGCTCTCTTCCCAGACCATATGCGGCAGTGCGAGCCTGCCCGTCTGAGCCGTATAGGAAGAGGGCAATTAAATCTGGGTTTGCATTTTTGCATGAAGGACATGGTTTAAAGAGTTTCCCTTGGAGAGGTTTCTGACATTCCTTCCACAGACATTCTTTAACATCTGTCAGAGCACACTAGTGATGGTTCTCATAGACTTAAAATAGAGAGCATCTCTCAGACTAGCTCTTTGATATAAATATATTAAATAATACAAAGCCAAATAAATGAAAGGCTTGGATTGAACTTCAGTATCTAAAAAGGATATTGTGAGGAATTCTGACGTTCTTGTCAAATTAGCTGTCTTGGTATAATCATAATTCTTAGAGGTTTTAAAAATAGTTCTTTTGAAATCATTAACCATCTATGTTTTCATCCCAGTAAGTTATAATCACTTAGAACTTTTCTGATTTTCTCACAACTCTTTACTTCAGAAGTAAAATTTTCTTTTCTCTGTCAAAGAGGAAGAAAAATGTCTCCAGCATTTTAATTAAAACCAACTTGAGTGTGTGTGTGCACATAATTCATAGCACTGCTCACGGCATGGTGACGAGGCCGGCATTCACGTCTGTGCGCGTGCGCGTGGGGAGATGTGTGCACTGCTCCTCCTGATGGAAACGCTGGGCCGCGATGTCTTCACTGCTATAAAGCAGGGTGGGAGTAGATCTAAAGCCTTTTGTAATACTTTGATTTTATTCTACTTTCAAATGCAACTTTTTATTTTGGAAAACTGATCAGTATAGCGTGTGGGGGTTACGCATTGGGCTGCTAACCATAAGGTCAGAAGTTTGAAACTACCAGTTCCTCTGCAGGAGAAAGGCAGGGTTTCCTAAGTCTATAAAGAGGTACAGCCTGGGAGACTCACAGGGCCAGTTCTATCCTGTCCTAAAGGGTCACTGTGAGTAGGCATTGACCCAATGGCAGTGAGTTTGTAGTTTTGAGAGTGATATTACATAGCAAGTTGATTAACCAACCAATTCAGTTGATTGACTGAATTATCCAGCACTCCCACCCTCACAATATGTACCATATACCTCAACCTCTGTGATTAGAATCCCACAGGGGAATGAGATATCTTTATGTTATGAGGCAGGATTAGTATGGGGAATACCTTGAGCCAGTTTCCTTTGAGAAAGAAAAAAGAGTTAAAGAGGGCAAAGGGAGAGATGGGATAAGAATGATTCCAAGACCCATGGAGATCTCCCAGGAACCAGGAAGCAGAAACCAAAGAGATGAGGCCTTCCCACATAGAAAGGAAGCCCACCCCTGGAGCCAGCACGTGCGAATCCAGACGTACAGCCACCGACTTGGTGGGAAAATAATTTCTGTTGGTTAAAGACATACACTATGGCAGTACTAGATAACTCAGATAACCATGTAAGCACAATTTACTAAAATCATCTGCTCAGCGCTCAAGAACCCACCATTTACTATCACACAAATCAAGAGTCGGGTGTGGCTTGAAAACGGATTTATAAGACATGTTATATACCAATTACCTGATTTCTAAAAACTCCCCAATAATGTCCAATAATGATAGAATCTCCTATATTTTCTTTTTTAAACATTTTATTAGGGGCTCATACAACTCTTATCACAATCCACACATACACATACATCAACTGTATAAAGCACATTCATACATTCTTTGCCCTAATCACTCTCAAAGCATTTTCTCTCCACTTAAGCCCTCTGCATCAGGTCCTCTTTTTTTCCCCCTCCCTCCCCGCTCCCCCCTCCCTCATGAGCCCTTGATAATCCACAGATTGTTATTTTGTCATATCTTGCCCTATCTGGAGTCTCCCTTCCCCCCCTTCTCTGCCGTCCATCTCCCAGGGAGGAGGTCACATGTGGATCCTTGTAATCAGTTCCCCCTTTCCAACCCATTCACCCTCCACTCTCCCAGCATCACCCCTCAAACCCCTGGTCCCGAAGGCACCATCCACCCCGGACTCCCCGTGCCTCCAGCTCCCACATGCACCAGTGCACAACCTCCGCCCCATCCAGTCCCACAAGGTAGAATTCGGACCATGGTAGTTGGGGGGAGGAAGCATCCAGGATCTGGGGGAAAGCTGTGTTCTTCATCGGTACTATATCGCACTCTGACTGACCCATCTCCTCTCCTAAACCCCTCTATGAGGGGATCTCCAGTGGTCGACATTTGGGTCTCGGGTCTCCACTCTGCACTTCCCCCTTCATTCACTATGGTATATATGTATATATATATATATATACCATATATAACATTAAAAGAACATAAATGTTTTAAATTTATCATAGCAATTCATTTTCAGAATTTTCCTTAACCACGTTCCTGTCCCTATAAATTTAACAACTCTGGGAGGTAAGGGGGTATCAATGAGAAGCCAGTCTAGGGAACCAGTGGAGAGGTCTGGGAGGCTGGCCCCAGCACCAAAAATTAAGTGGATTCCTGCCCCTCCCCCGAGAAGAATTCGTTTCAAAGGACGATATTGATTCTGCAGCTCCGGGAGAGGGACATATCGGATCAGAGCACCCGGGAGCAGATGAAGGGGCAGGAGGAGAGAGTAGAGCATAGCCTGGCCTACGAGGCTGTGAGGATGATGTTCCTGATTAGAGCAGCCAGTCCACAGAGAGGACAACATGGCTGGCCCCACTATGAGACATGATGCCCCGCAGTGACCAATGGTGCTACAGGGGACAGCATAGGAGGCACAGTGTGGGAATTGCACCTGACCTGATCCCACCACACAAAGCACTGGGGGAGTGCAGCGGAACAGCAAGGGAATGGAGCGGCAAGATCCCCGGGGAATGCTGAAAGTGGACTTTGGAGCCAGGGCATGGTGCTTCAACAGACTGGACTGGAAAACACTCCTAAAGGCCAACAAACGATCCTTGAACTAACTATAAGCTTTTCTATCTTGATGTGTTTTGTTTTGTACTTTTGTCAGTGGTTTGTTGTTTTGTTGTCTGGTTGTATACTGTTGCTTTGTTTTCCTCTGTCTTGTTTTTGTGCATGTTATTATCTCCACAGGTCTGTCTAAACAAGACAGGCTGATGAACTAGCTGGAGGAAAAACAACGGGACCGACAGTTCCGGGGGGACTTGGGATACGGGGAGGTGGGGGGTAAGGAAGTGGTGTTAACAAACCCAGGGACAAGGGAACAACATGGGATCCAAATTGGTGATGAGGAGGGAGTGGCAGGTTTGATAGGGGATGATCAAGGGCAAGGTTACGTAAAGAAGAGGTATAGCTGTAACCCAGGTGGGGACGGAGCATGATAGTGGGGCAGGAGGAAAGTCAAGGGAAATAGAGGAAAGAGCTAGGAGTCAAAGGGCATTTATAGAGGTCTAGACAAAGACATGTGCATGCAAATATAAAGATGAGGATGGGGAAATAGATCTATGTGTCTATATTTATAGGTTTAGTATTAAGGTGGTGGAAAGACCTTGGGCCTCTACGCAAGCACTCCCTCAATGCATGAATACTTTCTTCTATTAAATTAGCATTCTACGATGCTCACCCTCCCGACACAACTGCTGAAGCCAAAGCGGGTGAACAAGTAAATGTGGTGAAGAAAGCTGATGGTGCCCGGCTATCAAGAGACAGTGTCTGGGGTCTTAAAAGCTTGAAGATAAACAAACGGCCATCTAGTTCAGAAGCAACAAAGTCCACATGGAAGAACACACCAGCCTGTATGATCACGTGGTCCCGAAGGGATCAGTTATCAGGCATCAAAGAACAAAAAATCATATCATTGGCTGCACACCTCCATGATACGATTGCCGAAGACAAATGGGTGCATAAGCAAATGTGGTGAAGAAAGCTGATGGTGCCCGGCTATCAAAAGAGATAGTGCCTGGGGTCTTAAAGGCTTGAAGGTGAACAAGCGGCCATCTAGCTCAGAAGCAACAAAGCCCACATGGACGAAGCACACCAGCCTGTGCGATCACGAGGTGCCAAAGGGATCAGGGATAAGACATCATCATCATCATAAAAAAAAAAAAATCTTACCATAGTGAATGGAGGGGGAAGTGCAGAGTGGAGACCCAAAGCCCATTTGTCGGCCACTGGAGATCCCCTCACAGAGGGGTCTAGGGGAGGAGATGAGTCAGTCAGGCTGTGATGTAGCACCGATAAAGAATACAGATTTCTCCCAGATCCTAAATGCTTCCTCCCCCCAACCCCCACCACCACTACCATGATCCGAATTCTAATTTGCAAGTCTGGATAGAGCAGAGGTTGTACACTGGTGCAGATAGGAGCTGGAGGCACAGGGAATCCAGGGTGGATGATACCTTCAGGACCAGGGGTGTGAGGGGCGACGCTGGGAGAGTAGAGGGTGAATGGGTTGGAAAGGGGGAACCGATTACAAGGATCTACATGTGACCTCTTCCCTGGGGGACGGACAACAGAAAAGGGAGGGAAGGGAGACTCCGGATAGGGCAAGATATGACAAAATAACAATCTGTGGATTATCACGGGCTCATGAGGGAGGGGTGAGGGGGGAGGGAAGGGAAAAAAAAGAGGACCTGGTGCAAAGGGCTTAAGTAGAGAGCAAATGCTTTGAAAATGATTAGGGCAAAGAATGTACAGATGTACTTTATACAACTGATGTATGTATATGTATGGATTGTGATAAGAGTTGTATGAGCCCCTAATACAATGTTTAAAAAAAAGAAAGAGAAGACAGTCTAGACACAAGGACATGCCTACTCCCCTCTGCCTCCTAACCAATAAAAAACTTAGACCCAGCCATTGCGATCGAGTCAATTCCAACTCATAGTAGGGTTTCTGAGGCTGTAAATCTATACAGGAGCAGACAGCTTCACCTTTCTCCCACAGAAAAGCTTAGTAGGTTTGAGCCACTAATCTTAAGGTTAGCAGTCCAACACTCATCCGACCAGTGAACTTAGTGAGAGGTGGAACTGTTAGGGAGGCCTTGATTTCTGTGCCTTTTTAACGAGACTGAACTCACATTACCAGATGACTTTTGGAAAGGCAAATTTTGAGAGCCTGAGAGATTGCTACACGAGCAGTCTATATGGGCTGGCAAGGACTAGAGCAGCGGTTCTCAACCTGTGGGTCACGACCCCTTTGGGGGGCAAACGACCGTTTCACAACAGTCACCCGATTCTTAACAATAGTAAAATTACACTTAGGAAGTAGCAATGAAAATAATTTTATGATTGAGGGGTCACCACAACACGAGGAACTGTATTAAAGGGTCACGGCATTAGTAAGGTTGAGAACCACTGGGCTAGAAAGTGAAAACAATCTTTCATGGAAGTACCAAACCCATGTTGTAGGTTACATACTATCCTGCTCTTATCTGTAGGACAAGTTCCAGAGACAACACAGGAAGGGGAAGTAGTGCAGGGAGAGAGATGGATCACAAAACTCCTCTCACATCCAGACGAGGCTTAACATAGGTTGGTTTGTAAGTCCTTCAGCTTTGGAGAACAGCTCTGAATCTAGAGCTCAGGGAGAGGGGTGCAAGTGATTAGAGCACACAGGAGCAAACAACGAGGGAAGGAGAGAGGAACACATCCTGGCCCACCAAGCCCTGAGGACCATATTCCTGCTCAGAGCAGCCAGTGCAAGAGAGGACCATAGGGCCAGCCCCACGACGAGACACGACATCCCTCACTGACCAATAACTAGCACTATGGGGGACAACACTGGAGACACAGTGTGGGAATTATACCCCATCTGCCCCACCATATCAGGGTGAAACTCTAAGGGCGTGCAACAAAGCAGCAGGGGGAGCAGAGCACAGAAGTTCCCAGAAAATACTAAAAATAGACTTTGGGGTCAAGGCGTGGTACCCCATCAGATTCGACTGGAAAACACTCCTAAAGGTCAACAAACAGACCTGCAACTATTTATACATTTTCCCTTTTTAATTGTTTTTTTTTGCTTTTTCTGTTTTCTTTTGTTGCTTTGCTTTGTCTTTTGTGCTTATTATTGTCTCTGCAATCTAGATAAGCTTGTTTATCTAGGCGAGATAAACAATCTGGAGGAGAAACAATGGGACTGAGGGTTGGGGTGGGGGCCGAGGGTGCGCTAAAGCGCATGGGGGAAAGGAAGGGGAGTGACAACAAACCCAAGGACAAGGGCACACCAAATGATCTAAAATCGGTGGCGAGGAGGGTATAGGATGCTTAGGGAGGCTAGATCACGGGCAATGTAGCTGAGAGGAATTACTACTGAGACCTGAATGAAGGCCGAACATGATAGTGGGACAAAAGGAAAGTAAAAGGAAACAGAGGAAAGAACTAGGAGGCAAAAGAAATTTATAGAGGTCTAAATATAGGCATGTACATATGTAAATATATTTATATATGACAGGGAAATAGATCTATGTACATATATTTATATGTTAAGTATTAAGGTAGCAGACGGACACTGGGCCTCTACTCAAGTACTCCCTCAAAACAAGAATACCTCCCTGATACAATTGATGAAAACAAAATGGGTACATTAGAAGAAAAAATCATATTGTGAAGGAGGGGGAGTGCGTAGTGGGGACCCAAAGCCCATCTGTAGGCAACTGGACATCCCCTTACAGAAAGGTCATAAGGAAGAGATGAGCCAGTCAGGGTGCAGTGTAACACTGATGAAACACAACTTTCCTCTAGTTCTTGAATGCTCCCCCTCAACCCTCATCATGATCACAATTCTACCTTACAAATCTGGCTAGACCAGAGCATGTACACTGGTGCAGATAAGAGCTGGAAACACAGAGATTCTAGGACAGATAAACCCCTCAGGACCAATAATGAGCGTATCGATATCAGGAGGGGAAGGGGAAGGTGGGGGGAGAAAAAGGGTACCAATCACAATGATCTACATATAACCCCCCTCCCAGGGGAACAGACAACAGAAAAATGGGTGAAGGGAGACATCAGTCAGTGTAAGACATGAAAAGAATAATAATAATTTATAAATTATCAAGGGTTCATGAGGGAAGGAGGGTGGGAGAGGGAGCTGATACCAAGAGCTCAAGTAGAAAGAAAATGTTTTGAAAATGATGATGGCAACATATGTATACACGTGTTTGATACAACAGATGTATGTATGGATTGTGATAAGAGCTGTACGAGGCTCCAATAAAACTTAAAAAAAATAAGTCCTTCAGGGGTTTGCCTGATATTTGCCCTTTCTACCCCCAAATTTTGTAAGATTTATCAAACACTCCAGTTCATGCCCTTTACAATTTAAAGTTGAAGGCATTGAAGCTTGGACAAGTTACGTGGCATAAAAATGAAAAAGAAAATCAACTGCAGAGATACACAGGATAGGACGCTATTTGAAAGCCACTCGTGTGACAATGGGTTTTAGGAGCACTGCAAGCTCAGGGTCAGAGATATGATTTGGCTCCCACAAAGTTAATGTAATGCTAGATTACATTATGTCGGATTAGTGGAAATATATATTGTTGTTGTTGTTGTTAGGTGACATTGAGTCAGCTCTGACCCATCATGACCCCACGCACAACAGACAGAAACACTGCACGGTCCTGTGCTGGCCTCACAATTGTTCCTGTGCCTGAGCCCAGGATGCAGCCACTGCGTCAGTCCATCTCATTGGTGACCCCTCTGCTTTACCAAGCACAATGTTCTTCTCCAGGGACTGATTGATCTCTCCTGACAACATAGACAAAGTCTCTAAGACAAAGTCTTGCCATCCTTGAGCCTCAGGAGCTGGACTTACTTCTTCCACATCGATTGGTTGGCCCTTTCAGCAGTTCGTGGTACATTCAGTATTCTGCCCCACAATTGAAATACAGTGAGTCTTCTTTCGTCTTCTTTATTTGGTGTTCAACTTTCACATGCATATATTGGGGGAAGGGTGGGCGCCTGCATTATGTCTTAATTCCAATTTTCATCAACTTTCTGAAGACCTCTTGGATTCTACATAATACATACTCCATGTACCGTATATACTAGAGTACAAGCCAACCTGAGTATCAGCCAACGAACCTAATTTTACCACAAAAATTGCATTAAAAATGTGCAAAAAAGCGGCCAACTAGCTCAGAAGCAAAAAAGCCCACATGGAAGAAGCACACCGGCCAGTGCGATCATGAGGTGCCAAGGGACCAGGTATAAGGCATCATGCAAAAAAAAACAACAACAACGATATAAGTGTGTGTATATATGTGTATATGTATATGTATATATATACCATATTAAATGAAGGGGGAAGTGCAGAGTGGAGACCCAAGGCCCAAGTGTCGGCCAATGGAGATCCCCTCATAGAGGGGTTTAGGAGAGGAGATGGGTTAATTAGGGTGCGAGGTAGTACCGATGAAGAACACAGCTTTCCCCCAGATCCTGGATGCTTCCTCCCCCCAACTACCATGATCCGAATTCTACCTTGCAGGACTGGATAGGGCAGAGGCTGTACACTGGTACATATGAGGGCTGGAGGTACAGGGAATCCAGGGTGGATGATACCTTCAGGACCAAGGGTGTGAGGGGCGATGCTGGGAGAGTGGAGGGTGAGTGGGTTGGAAGGGGGGAACTGATTACAAGGATCCACATGTCACCTCTTCCCTGGGAGAGGGACAGCAGAGAAGGGGGGAAGGGAGACTCCGGATAGGGCAAGATATGACAAAATAACGAGGTATAAATTACCAAGGGCACATGAGGGAGGGGGGGAAGGGGAGGGAGGGGAAAAAAAAAGAGGACCTGATGCAAGGGGCTTAAGTGGAGAGCAAATGCTTTGAGAATGATTGGGGCAGGGAAAGTATGGATGTGCTTTATACAATTGATGTATGTATATGTACGGATGGTGATAAGAGTTGTATGGGTCCCTAATAAAATGTAAAAAAAGAAAAGAGGAGAAAAAAATGATTAGGGCAGGGACTGTACAGATGTGCTTTATACAATTGATGTATGTATATGTATGAACTGTGATAAGAATTGTATGAGCCCCTAATAAATTGTTAAAATTAAAAAAAAAGATTAAAAAAAAAGAAAATGAAAAAAAATGTGCAAAAAACATCGGCTTATACGTGAGTATATACGGTACTCATTCTGAATTCCTTTCACTTTTCTGACCTATTTAGAGTACCGCAATACATTTTGGGCAGCAAAATTAGAAGGCTATTGATGAATGGGGGTCTACACAGACAAGGGTGGTGAATGAAGACTATTGGTGAAGAAGGATGACTAAGTAGACTGAAAACATGTACAAAGAGGACCTTCTAAATGTTTGTAGTATCTGAAAGGTTTTAATATTAAAGGGGAGATAAAGTATATCTTGTATGACTATTTTGCATGCCTCTAGAAAGTAGACATAAGATAAATGGGCAGAAGAAATAATATGGCACATTCAACAGATTTTAATTTAATATTAAGAAGAACTTCTAATAGAGCTAGCTGGAAAGAGAATTGCTTCTTTTGTGCACCTATGAAGGAAATCATAGCAAATTTTCACGGGGGATGACCAATTTGGTGAAAATTGAGCAAGAATTCGAAAAGGGTTGAAATCGAGAATTCTACAGAGCCTGGTGGTCCTGGCAGGTTAACATTCAACTGTTGAGGATTCAAGGCCACTAGCCCCTCCAAGAGAGAAAAAGACGAGGCTACCTGTCCCAGTACTCATGTCCAGCCTTGGAGAGCCCCCTAGAGCGCTGTTGTGAGTCGGAGTCAGCTAACTGGGCATGGGCTGGCTGGCAGATGGAATGGCTCACAAAGACTTAGGCTTTTCAACCAGGAATTACTAAAGCTGGAGAGAACGTGTCATTTTTTAAGCCAGCCAGAAGGTAAGTCAGGAATATAAAATAAAACTATTCAGGCTACGTTTTATCACTGAACTCTTTCACACTATGAGGTATGGTGACTTTCATTTATTAACACATTCATTTCCAGATAGCAGTATTTGTTATATACAACTGGATTGTCCATATGGCTCAAATTTGATACTAAAGAAGATTATTGACATGATTACTGGGATTACACGAGAGAGACAGCTCAATCTTTGTTTTACCTTTTCTAATAATTATTTCCCTAGGTAGGTAGGCAATTTCTAATGATGGTGGGATCACACTCCTCTTGTTTTAAATGAGCAAAGACATACAGAGAAATAAATGTACATGTACTTATTCTTTTGTTTTATTATGCTAATTTTAATAAATGTAATGTTAATGTGGTACAATGGTGCTTCAAAGAGTTTGTGGAAAAATTCCATTATCTTTTCTCTACATTATACCACAAAGTTTTTGAAGCCCTCTTGTATTTTAAATCTCCACTTTACAGCTCTGCACTATACTATACGTAGGAGATGTTTCACTACACAGTCATCTGGTAGTTTGATATATTTTTGCTTCTGATCTTAATAAAACAAATGGTTCTGAATAGACTAGTATCTCTGTGCTGACTTTATCTGTGTAGTAATAGAATACAACAAATATATTTGTATTAAAGTTCTGTAAAAATATATATTGAATTAATCCAAACATTTTTTAAACTATAAAAAAAATCAATAAAACAAGAAGTTGGTTTTTCAAAAGGAGTAGCTATATGTTAACTAATATAAGCACTGATGAACAAATTCTTACGCTTTTAAATGTTGATTGGTGATTTAGAATTTTTTCTTCACTGTTAACAAGAAATTGTTGTTCTTTGTTGCCATCAAATTGGCCTCTCAATCGACTTCTGTGGAACAGAGTAGAGCAGCAGCTGAGCCTATGGTATCTTCATGATCACTGTGGTGCCCATTATGTTAATCCATCTCCTTAAGAGATTCCCCTCGTGACCAGACTTCAATCTGGTGGCTCCAAGATGTGAATGCAACATACCGGCATGAAGCAGGGACCCAATAGAGAGGTGTGAGGGGCCAGCCCCAGCCCCAACTACGTGGACAGGCCCCATTACCCCCAGAAGAATTTACTTCAGAGGACAGCACTGAAGCTACAGCTCAGGGAGAGGGACATATCTGAGCAGACAGGAGCAAATGAGGGGAGAGGAAGAGAGAGTGGAGCACATCCTGGCTGACCAAGCCTTGAGGATGATATCCCTGCTCAGAGCAGCCAAAGCACAGAGAGGCCCATAGGGTCTGCCCCACTATGAGACATGACATGCCTCACTGACCTATAGCCCTACGGGGGACAACACTGGAGACAGAGTGTGTGAATTGCACCTGAACTGATGCCACCACACTGAGGGAAAATTCTAATGGCGTGCAACAGAACAGCAAGGGGAATATAGCAACAAAGTTCCCAGGGAATACCAAAAATAGACTTTGGGGCCAGGGCATGATACCTCATCACACTCAACTGGAAAACACTCCTAAAGGTCAACAAACAGAACTTGAACTATTTATAGGCTTTTGTTTTTTTTATCATTGGTTTCGTGTTGTTGTTTTGTTTTCTCTTGTTGCTTTGTTTTGCTGTTTGTGCATATTATTATCATCTCTGCAGGTCTTTCTAGATAAGATAGGCGCAACAAACAATCTGGAGGAAAAAACAATGGAGAAAACTCTTCCAGGGGGACATGGGAGAGGGGTAGGTGGGGGGAAAGGAAGTGCATGTTAACAAACCCAGGCACAAGGAAACAAGTGGTCCAAAATTGATGGTGAGGAGGGTATAGGAGGCCTGGGAGGGCTTGATCAAGTGCAATGTAACCTAGAGGAATTACTGAGACCCAAATGAAGGCTGAGCATGATAGTCGGACAAGAGGAAGTAAAGGAAATAGAGGAAAGAACTAGGAGGCAAAGGGCATTTATAGAGGTCTAAATATAGATATGTACATATGTAAATACATTTATATATGACAATGAGGAAACAGATCTATGTGCATATATTTATAGGTTTAGTATTAAGGTAGCAGATGGACATTGGGCCTCCACTCAAGTACTCTCTCAATGTAAGAACACTTTGTTCTATTAAGCTGGCATTCCATGATGCTCACCTTCTCCACACGATCGCTGAAGACAAAGCAGGTGCAAAAGCAAACGTGATGAAGAAAGCTGATGATGCCTGGCTATAAAAAGGTAGAGTATCTGGGGTCTTAAAGGCTTGAAGATAAACAAGCAGCCATTTAGCTCAGAAGCAACAACACCCACATGGAAGAAGCACACCAGCCTGTGTGGTTACAAGGTGTTGATAGTATCAGGCATCAGGCATCAAAGAGCAAAAAAAATCATATCATTGTGAATGGGGGGGGGGGAGTGCGGAGTGGGACTCAAAGCCCATCTGTAGGCAACTGGATATCCCCTTACAGAATGGTTGCGGTACGGAGACGAGCAAGTCAGGGTGCAGTATAGCAATGATGAAACATACAACTTTCCTCTAGTTCTTTAATGCTTCCTCCCCACCCCGCTATCATGATCCCAATTCTACCTTAAAAATCCAGCTAGACCAGAGGATGTACACTGGTACAGATAGGAACTGGAAACACAGAAAATCCAGGACAGATAAACCCCTCAGGACCAATAATGAGAGTAGCGAAACCAGGAGGGTAAGGGGAAAGTGGGATAGAAAGGGAGAACCGATCACAAGGATCTACATATAACCCACTCCCTGGAGGATGGACAACAGAAATGTGGGTGAAGGGAGATGTTGGACAGTGTAAGACATGACAAAATAATAATAATTTATAAATTATCAAGGGTTCATGAGGGAGAAGAAGTGGGGAGGGAGGGGGAAAATGAGGAGCTGATACCAAGGGCCCAAATAGAAAGCAAATGTTTTGAGAATGACGATGGCAACAAATGTACAAATGTGCTTGACACAATGGATGGATGGCTAGATTGTGGTAAGAGTTGTACGAGCCCCAAATAAAAGGCTATTTTAAAAAAAGATTCCTTTGCCTTCACTGCACTCTATTTCACCACACTTGGTGTTCCTAGGAGGGAACTAGTAGTCCTTAGGAAGAAATTCTAATTTTGATGAACACTCACTTCCCTATCAAATTCTATTTCACAGGGGGTATCAGTAACTAGCTTCTCTTGCCCCTGGTCAGAGAGTGCTAGGTGACAGGAAGATGATGGTCGGTGTCCAAGAGGAAAGCAAAGGCAGACCACATAGGATCTTAGAAACCAAGATAAAGGGCTTAGGGTTTATTTTAGGTGCCATGTAAAGTTTTGAGAGGCATACGATCAGATATGTTTTTTAGGCTGTAGAGGAGCCCTTTGGGGGGGTGGGGTGGTCAATTGACTCTTTCACAGGGGTTGCCGGATTCATAACAGTAGCAAAATTACAGTTATGAAGTAGCAACGAAAATAATATTATGAAAAAAAAAGAAAAAAAGAAAATAATATTATGCAATGTATGGATTGTGATAAGAGATGTTTAAGACCCCCACCCCCCAATAAAAGTATTTAAAAAACAAAGTAAACGACATTCAAAAAAAAAAAAAAGAAAACAATGTTATGTTTGGGGGTCACCACAACATGAGGAACTGTCCTAAAGGCGAGCATTAGCAGGGTTGCGAACCACTGCTGTAGAGGGACAGAGGTAAAGAAGCCTGCGGGTGGGGAGGAGTGAGTAGACAGACTAAAGACTAACGTACCCCTGGGAAGAGCCACTGGGGTGACCAAAAGGCCACACAGATTACTATTTGGCTGGGACATCAAATTTCAAGTTCACAGCAGTCAGTAAATAGTTTACTGATTATACATACTGTCTACTACTTTGGTCAGGATTCATTTGGGATCACATTAGAAAAGAGCTTACTCTTTTAATAGATTGCCTGTATTCCTCTTGTTTAATGAACAATTCACTCAGAAATAGGACCATCTGCTTCCTGTCATAATTGGTACAGGTCTGGCTTTCAGGGTCTCTGGGCAATGCGGACTGGGTTCTAATGAAGTGAAGTTTTCAAAGATGTATATATCATGGGTTCTAGCAGGCAGGATTTTCTTAATTTTAAAATCAGTAATAACTTCTTTGTTTGCTTATTTAGAAATGTGATACTATCATAGGAATTCCTGTGTGTGATTACAGGCAAATGTTTCATTTATTTGAAATACATATTAACCAAGTGCCAGGCAAGGAACCCCGGTGACTCTGTGGATTAGGCAACAGGCTGCTAACTGCAAGGTCAGATGTTCAAACCCACTAGCTGCTCTACAGAAGAAAGATGAGGCTGTCTGCTCCTGTAAAGATCTACAGTTTCTCAAACCCCAGTAAGAAGAAAGATGAGACTTTCTACTCCCATACAGAATTACTGCCTTGGAAGTGCACAGGGGCAGTTCCTATAGGATTGTTAGGATACAACTGACTTGATGTCCTGAAGTCTGGGTTTTGTTCTTATGGTATGTGGCAAGCAGTTAGTTAGGATATTAAGTAAGTCTGCGGTATTAAGGCGTTTAGCGTCTAAAGGGGTATATAAACTATCATAAATTGTGGTGAGTAGTATAATAGAGGTATATGTAAATGCAAAAATTCTGTTAGGGAAGAAATGCCAGGGACTCTAGGGAGGAGAGCTGACATGTATATACAATTTTACAGAAGTACGTGAGGCAAACAAAAAAATCTAAACCCAGTTCAACAACCTACCTGTGAAGGCGTTCTTCTGATTACTCCAGGCTGAAGATATTTATCCCTCTTCTAAGTTTCAATAAAAACTGTACGCCCGGTTCATTAGCCAATCAAGCAGCAATGCTCTGACTTACCACTTCTATTATTGTCTTCAGCCCTGATTTAAATCTTTAATTATCATCAAGTTTTAATGAGGCATGCCTTACTTTCTAACAAAAATATAAGTTTCTCCAAAGTAAGGGCCATATTTAATGAATCATTCACAGTGTTAAAAGCCCAATGAATGACTGCCACTCTGATTTGATGAGACTGAAGATGTCAAAGAAAGAGCTTAGATGTGAGAATCAGGAGCTTTACTATCGGTTTTTTATCCACCCATCACCAGCTCGAGAATGTTGTTGGTGCATTTCTCTGGGCCTAAATTTCTTCTGTCAAAAGAGAGGGGGTAACAAACGATATATATGGTTCTCAGAGGTTTTATGCCTCCATGCTTCTATGGCTAAACCAGTTTGAATTCTAATTTGATTATTAAAAGGTCAAGTTTAAGTCTCTATTTACTACCTTTTACAATCTTCTTTCTCTTCTTGTTTCAATTTTTCTGAGACATTAAAAGGCCACGACATACAATTTCATTTAATACTATATTTAACATAAATGGGATGGGGGTGTGGTGGGGGTGGATATCTAACAAGCATTTCATTATCAATCCTTTAAGTTTTTATTTTGACTTTAAAACACGGTTAGCACGTAGGCTAAAGCCCAGGACAGAGGAGTTCATTGTTCTATTCAAGTGAAGCACATTGTACGGAAGGCAGAGAACACTGGCACGCACAGTACAGAAGACTGTTCTGTGTTTCCTAATGACAGGTTTGAAGATGAAGTCTAAACATTTCACAACGTAGTCTATGGACCCACAAAGCCCGTGGCCATCGCGCCCACTCCAGTGGGCAGCAGCCCGTGCAGGAGAGCGCGCGGGGCTTGCTAAGGCTATACATCCTTACAGGGCAGGCGAGCACATCTTTTCCCAGCTCCAACGACTGACGCGCTTTAATCACAGTGCCACAAGAGCCCCCAGAGCATGCCTACTTCAAACCCCAACCCTACATTTACACAACAGATCGCTAAATGTACAACATGGACATCACGCACTTTTGGTTGTGTAACAAAACGTCTTCAGTGAACAAGAAGAAACAACTGCTCAATTGTACACAAATTTTCTCCTGCAACTCAGAAAATGGCTACTTTAGCGATTATCAGATAAAGGAAATAGACCCATCTGAAAAGTGATTACGGTTCTAACTTTACAGTCACTAACCCTTTTGCTGATTCACATTAAAGAAATTGGTTGCTAAAAACCAGTGCTGGCAAAAGCAATTCTGATGCCCAAGGATGGGACAGGCTCCATGACCACAAAACTATGCCACCTCTACCTTTTAAATAGAGTTTGCCAAAGAGAAGAGTGTTATTAGGCAGCCTTGACTGAAACAACCCACTGCCACAAAGCTACTTTAATGTACTGTCTCTATCGAAAATCACAGTAATCCAACAGCACATTACGATACGTTCCCATCACTGCAGCAATTCCCGCCACAGGCAACACTCTGTCTGCACAAAGAAGCCTCACATTCTACGCTGCACAAACCCCATCCCGACTGGCACTGCGCGGCTGCCAAGAGGAGCATCTGTGTGCTCCACAGTACACAACCCTGCTCTTGGCTCTTTTCTTTCCTTCTTTTTCTTCTCCGCCCCTCCCAGACAATAAACTGTGTGGTTGCTTGGTAAGGAAATGATTTTTCATACCCTCCCTCTTCCCCTTTATTCACTTGTTTGCTTGTTTACATGACAGTCAGACAACCACATCTATCATCCACGAGTACGCTGAGTCCAAATCATGAAGACAGTGTTCTACTTTCTGAGTTCACGTGAGCCGAGAGGTGCTTCCTATAGCTTTCGGTGTAACAGCACGGATTTAGAAACAGCTTAAGTATCCAACTCGAGGGGATCAAGTAAACAGGCTATGATATATTCCTATACAAAAACAGGGGATTTTAGGAGAATGATCCAGAGACAAGGTTCATTATAGGGCTAGCTAATAAGTGAGAGTGGCACATTGGGAAATGTAATAGCAACTTAACTTTACAATTAAGTTACAAAACAATACATTTTAAAGCATTACAAAACAAAAAAGACCAGTATTATCTCATGGTAATGAGATATATCTCTATTTTATGTTCTCAATAAGCAACATCATGATAGACAAAGAAAATACTACAGTGGCCGAGGAACCATAAGCAACGCTGAGGGAAGTAGCAGTAAAAAAATTTTTTTTTTAATCAATAGACAGTTTTACTTCTTTAACGTTTTGAAGAGCTCTTTTGGGTCAAAATGTTACAAAGCAAAGCTGACAAAGTGAGGAAGGGCTCGCTTGAATCACGCCTTGGTGTGTGCAGCGGCCCAAATGCATGTGAGGGCCGTACAGCAGCAAGACTTCTGCAGAACCGACCCTCTGAGCTACAACGGTGGCTCCGAGCACTGAGTGCACGTGATCGCCAGGAGAACGATGACCTCTTCCCTGGAAAGGCTCTCACGTACTTTGGGCATGTTCTCTAGTCCTTAGAGAAGGACATCATACTTGCTAAAGTCGATGGTTAGTGAGAAAGATGCAGTTCCTTATGAGACGGACTGACAGAGTCATAGCACAGCAATTGGGGAAGACCAGGCAGTGTTCGTATGACTGTATGTGTGGTAATTATGAGACCAGGCAGCGTTCATATGACTGTATGTGGGGTAATTATGAGACCAGGCAGCGTTCGTATGACTGTATGTGGGGTAATTATGAGACCAGGCAGCGTTCGTATGACTGTATGTGGGGTAATTATGAGACCAGGCAGTGTTCGTATGACTGTATGTGGGGTAATTATGAGTCTTAGTAATGTGGTTCCGGTTCTGTAATCAGAAAAACAGTACTGTAATGTTATCGCAGGATAGATGGCAAAATTAAATTTATTATCGTTAAGAAATAGAATACTTCATTCCCTCTCAAAGATAACATTTTACTAGCTTTTCCAAAACTGTCACCTTGAAAAATCACATAGTTTTCATGTGAAAGGTGTAACAAGCGACCAACAGGAATTCGGGGCGAGGGAGTAGAATAATAGCAGTCAGCAAAGACAAAAGTATAGTTTTAACTGCTCAGTAAAATTGGAACAGGAAGGGGAAGAAGATTGTAAAGGGTGGTAGATCCACATTTAGAGATGAACCTCCCCCCCCCCCCCCCCCCGCCAGAGGAGAGCACGAACATAGCCCTCAGCTACCACAAATGATGCAGTCGAGTTTCCCACATTTGGGGAAATGGCAGGGGTCAGCACATCCGGAGTGCAATGGATGAGCCTCGCCCTGGGAAAACCCCTTCATGATCAAGGTGTCTCCCCTGCCAAGTAAGTATAGAGATGAATTTTTAATAAATGAACTAGAGATAGAACTGATAAAGTCATACAAGCATGGAGGCTTAAAACCTCTGAAAACAATAGGCACCTCATCAGTGCAGAAAAACTTATAGCTGACTGATAATTTTCATGCACTAGAAAACTAAGTGAAATGTACCACTGATACATTATAAGCAACAAATAAATATAGTTGGTTTAATTTTGTGTGTGGTTGTTGATATTAACGGCAAATGGAAAATAAATGTTTTTTCTTTAAATAAAATATATGAACAGTTCACGTTTTATTTTTACCTTTGCCCAGTTGACAATCCTCTTTATTATCAAACTGGATTAGTACGAAAACCACTTCCAGTTTACTTTAACCTCCCTGGCGGTCTTATTATGTCAGTAATTTTGTAGCCAAAGCGGTATATTGTTTTGCATAAAATTTGTTGTTTTATATTATAAGCCTGTAATTCTTAAGAAATTACTCATTTTAATCTCTCTAGTAGACATTCCAGATATGATAAACTTTAATACACAGTTAACATTTACCCTGAGCTACACTCGGAATTACCGCCAGGGAATTAAAGGATGAAAAGCTACTTTACTAAGATTTTACATGAAGCACATTTACAAACAACTATTCAACAAAGGAACAAGACCGAGATGGCTCTATGGAATGACACTGGTTTATTGTGTGTCATTCAACACTCGACACTGAATAAGTGATACACGTCTCCTGGTGTGCGATCTGGAGTTCACAGTGCCTTGCTATAAACAACAGAGTGGATATTTTTCAGAGATATTTCTCTAGAAGCCAATCCATCTATTTCTCTGCAGACTAGTAAATGCAAATAAAATTGAAAGGGGAAAGACAAAGTAGGTAAGTGGAGACTTGTCAGCAAGTATAATGCAACTTTAATTAGTGAATGAACATTTAGCAAATCAAATGTTAATATTCTATTACCAATATGCTGGTAGTTGTTACACTGTACAAATAGGTATACTTTCACCACATCCCGAACTGCTTATACTTTTTTTGTTAATACATGATGTTTGTTTAGCGTCTACTATTTGCCACACATGTGCTCTGCCCTTCACATGTGACCTCATTCGTCACATACAAGTAACAGTAGAGCAAATAATACATACCAATAACAGCATTACAATTATAATCCCCATTTTCAAGTGAAGAACTCTCCCAAAGTGAAGCAGTACGTAGACGGCCCAGCGAGGATTCAATGCCTGCCTCCCTGACTGCTAAGTTTCGTTCTTTTTAGTACAGTATTGAGTAGGAGAAGCACAACTGATGCAAACGGTAAGAAATGCTCTGTGCTTAGCGTTTCAGTAAGTAATGCGACCAGATAAAGAAAAACTGTTTCATTGCCCTCAAAAACACTAACAAATATACATTTATGTAGAGAAATCATATCCAAACATAGTTAGGACATAAGCGAATTTATAGATAACTGAACATTTTTGTTGCAAATCAGTCGAAAAGCATCTTAGTCTATCAATTCATGGTTTAGCTGACTGTTAAGAAGTTGGACTATAAGTTCAATTATTAAAATATGTTTTCTTATCAGAAAACCCTAATGTAATCATATCAACAAATGGGAAACACTTTTTACATACATTTAACAAATAAATATTTAAGAAGGTAAAACCAAACAAAGAAATCTAAGAATATTTAATTTGGGGATTCTGTGGGTGTCCTGGGTTGGTAGTGGGAGTACAGTAGAATTATAAAATAAATTGTATGAGCAATGTTACAAAGAAAAAGATACCCCCCCCCCCATACCAGCTATGTGGATAACCGCCCCTCACCCCAGAAGAATTTACTTGAGAGGACGGCACTGAAGCTACAGCTAGGGGAGAGGGGAAATCTGAGCAGAGCAAATGGGAGCAAATGAAGGGGGAGGAAGAGAGAGTGGAGGCACATCCTGGCCCATCAGGTCTGGCGGACAATATCTCCGCTCTGAACAGCCAATGCACAGAGTGGACAATATGGCTGATCCCACTACGAGACACGCCGTCCCTTGATGGCCCAGGGCCCTAAGGGGGACAACACTGGAGACTCAGTGTCAGGACTGGCCCAGACTGACCATGTGACACCGAGGCAAAGCACTAAAAGCATGTGGCAGAGCAACCGTGGGAGCAGAGCAGGGAGCACGTGGGAGTACAAAGGACAGACTCTGGGGCCAAAGCAGTACAAGGACAGACTCTGGGGCCAAAGCATGGTATCTATTTACAGGTTTTTATTTCTTTTTAAAAGATTTTGCTTTTAATTAATTTATTCTTTTATGGGTAATTGGTTTCCTTTTTTGTTGTCATAGCTGTGTTCTCACTCATCACCTATCTTGCTATGGCTTGATTTTTGGTGCTTATTATTATCTCTACAGATCTATCTAGATAAGATAGACTGGATGAATAGTCTGGAGCAGAAAACAACGGGACCAATGGTTCCGGAGAGACATGGGAGGGGGGAAAAAGGGGGAAGGAGGTGGTGCTGACCAATCAACCCAGGGACAAGGGAGCAACAAGTGATCCAAAAATCAGTGGCTAGGAGGGTATGAGAGGCCTGGTAGGGATTCAGCAAGGGCAAGGTAACGGAGAGAAATTACTGAAACCCAAATGAAGGCTGAGCATGATAGTGGGACAAGAGGAATGTAAAAGGAAATAGAGGAAAGAACTAGGTGACAAACGGTATTTACAGGGGTCTAAAGACTGGAATGTACGTATGTAAATATATTTATATAAGAGTGTGGGGAAACATCTATGTGCATATATTTATAGGTTTAGTATTAAGGCAGCAGATGGACATTGGGCCTCCACTCAAACACTTACTCAATGCAAGAACACGTTCTATTAAATTGGCATTCCAGGATGCACACCTTCCCGACACAATCACTGAAGAAAAATGTGTGCATAAGCAAATGTGGTGAAGAAAACTGACGGTGCCCAGCTATCAAAAGATACAGCGTCTGGGGTCTTAAAGGCTTGAAGGTAAACAAGCGGCCATGTAGCTGAGAAGCATCAAAGCCCACATGGAAGAATTACACCAGCCTGTTTGACCACGAGGTGTAGAAGGGACCAGTTATCAGACATCAAAGAACTAAAAATCATATCAGTAGGTTCCCACTTTCCTGATACGACCAATGAAGACAAATGTGTGCATAAGCAAATATGGTGAAGAAAGCTAATGGCGCCTGGCTATCAAAAGATATAGCATCTGGGGTCTTAAAGGTTTGAAGCTAAACAAGCAGCCATCTAGCTGAGAAGCATAAAAGCCCACGTGGAAGAAGCACACCAGCCTATCTGACCACGAGGTGTAGAAGGAACCAATTATTAGACAACAAAGAACTAAAAATCATATCAGTGGGTACTCACCTTCCTGATATGATCAATGAAGACAAACGTGTGCATAAGCCAATGTGGTGAAGAAAGGTGATAGTGCCTGGCTATCAAAATATATAGTGTCTAGGGTCTTGGAGGCTCGAAGATAAACAAGTGGCCATCTAGTTCAGAAGCAACAAAGCCCACATGGAAGAAACACACCAGCCTGTGCAATCACGAGCTGACGAAGGGATCAGTTATCAAGCATCAAGAAACAAAAAAATCATATCACTGTAAACGTGGGTGAGTAGAGAGTGGAGACTCAAAGCCCATCTGTAGCCAACTGGGCACCTGCTTAATGAAGGGTTATGGGGAGGAGATGAGCCAGTCAGGATGTAGGGTAGCAATGATGAAGCATATAAGTTTCCTCTAGTTCTTAAATACTTCTCCCCCCACCTCCCACTATCATGATCCCAATTCTACCTTACAAATCTGGCTAGACCAGAGGATCTACATTGGTACAGATAGGAACTGGAAACAAAGGGAATCTAGGACAGATGACTCCTCCAGGACTAGCGGTTAGAGTGGCGATGCCTGGATGGTGGAGGGAATGTAGGGTAGAGAGGGGGAACTGATGACAAGAATCTACATATAGCCTCCTCCCTGGGGGATAGACAGCAGAGAAGAGGGTGGGGGGAGACATCAGACAGTGTAACATATGACAAAATAATAATAATTTATGAGTGATGAAGGGTGCATGAGGTAGGGGGTAGTGGGGAGGGAGGGGAAAAATGAGTAGTCGATAATAAGGGCTCAAGTAGAAGGCAAGTGTTTTGAGAATGATGATGGCAACAAATGCACATATGCACTCGACACAATGGATGTATTTATGGATAGTCATAAGAATTGTACGAGCCCCAATAAAAGGATAAAAAAAAAGACCAAAAAGAATTTCAGGCAAGTCTCAGTCATTATTGTGCAGTTATTAGAGGACCTTGGGAAGAAAAAAGGTGGGCGCAAGACAAGCTACAAGACAAGCTGTAACTTGTTACAGCTTTGAATACAAAAATAATGATGTAAATGCTCACCAAATTAACAAAAACTAAAAAAGAAAATAAAAATTCTGTTATTAAATATTTCAACAAGAGTCTTCTGGTCTTTCAGTCTTCTGGTCTTTCAGTCTTCTGGTCTTTTCCCACAAGTTGTATTCTTTCTGTAACCCAGGTACCTGCCTCAATTTCCCATCAGCTAAACCACTCTACTTTATTCTTAAGTAACAAACCAATGAAACTTAAATGTTAACAAAGTTGATGATGAAGCTGTTTTCTGAGGACCTAAAAGTATTATTTCCTTATTTTTAATAAGCATGTGAAGTTCTTGGGGATGTGTTGAAAAGCTAATTTCTGGGTTGTATCCCCATACATTCTGAGTCTTCACATTTGGGGTGAAATTAAATGGACCACATCTTGAACAACAATTTCTAGTAAGCAAACATATTTTAATAAGAAGTTTTATGGCATCACAGGAAACTTAATTCTACAAATGAGGCATTATTGTACACATCTTTTGGTTCTTTGGTTTAAATTTCTTTGTGCATTTATTTTGAAAATCAGTTCACCTTGGTGATTTCCTCTTCAATGATGTGCCTACCTCCCCCACTTTCATCCCTTCCATCTCCCTCCAAATAGAAGACAGCGAAAGGCGCTGTTGGGGTCCTGAGTCCCTTGGGTAGCTAGAAAGGGGACAGAAACCCAAACAATCACTGGGTGTGAGCCTGACAACTAAGAAGAAGGCTGAGATGGAGTGGGAGAGGGCGCAGAGAAAGATGAAGAGGCGATTGAATGAAGTACTAGCGGTCCTTCTACCATCACTGTGCCTGCTGGCAGGGGCTGGAGCGAAAGCCTCAAACACTTAAGATCAGGCTGATCCTGAAGACGGGAGGTGGCATTTGAGTTTGAAGGAGGGATGGGTCAAGAAAGAGGGACCAAAAAATAAATAAATAAATAAATAAATAAATAAAAGAAAGAGGGACCACCTTTCTCTTTGCAGAATTGGATACCCCTCCCCTGCTCCCAGGCCAAGGGCAGCAGGTTCAAAGACTGTGGACACGTCCATCGCTGTAGGCGATGTACAGCATGGAGTCGTCTCCACGATGCTCCGGGTTTAACGGACCCCTGTGGCCCTCGTCTCCACGATGCTCCGGGTTTAGCGGACCCCCCCCCCCGTGGCACTCGTCTCCATGATGCTCCGGGTTTAGCGGACACCCGTGGCACTCGTCTCCATGATGCTCCGGGCTTAGCGGACCCCCGTGGCACGCTTGTGTGGAATGGCATTATTGACAAAGGAAAACAATCACCTTCAGCTTTTCGATGAATCCAAGGAGAACTCACCCGCTGAGATCAGAAGGTATCACTGAGACTGGACCCGGGTATTTGTTGGATCTTCTTGCCCTCAGAGCAGTGCTTCTCAAAGGGACGCTCCTCTTTATACATGAACTTCATTGTCCTGGGCTGAGGGACTGTGCGTGTGGGTGGTGCTGGGTGCAGGGCAAGGAGCAGGAGCTAGGCCAGCGCAGGGGCATTTTCCATGGATATGTTAGTCAAAGGAATTCCTGTGCTTTCCCACAAAACTTAAGAGTATGATGCTAGCTAATGAGAAGATGAAAGAGCTCCACAAAGTGTATGGGAAAACAGAATGGAAAGATACTAAATATACTCGGGTATAAGCCGGCCTGAATATCAGGTGAGGCATCTAATTTTACCACAAAACTGCATTAAAAATGTGCTGAGAAACTCGACTTATCCACGAGAATATGCAGTAGTGGGTTTCCTACGGTGTTATGAAAGCCCTCCGCATTTTTCAAAGTCTCTCTGACAAATTTTGTTTTTGACTTCAGTCGTGCTGGGTTGGGGTATATTCAAGAAATTTAGAAAGAAAGTAACAGTAGACAAGTGGTTAAGAAGCCCTGCTTTCAGTCCACAGCGGCATCTTTCTTTTTCCCTTCTCCAAAGGTGGCTTGCAGCTTTCCCACAGTATCAGGTTGCTGGTCTAGGAACACACACAACCTAGGTGATAATTCATTTAGATTTAAACTACTTTTTTTCAAAGCCAACTTTTCCAAACAATGCATCACCTACATTTTAAATGGTGGGTGAAATTCTACCACCACTTTCAAAATAAGGGACAAGGAGGTGCATTGTACTGGACAAAAGAAATGAAGAAAAGTATTGACAGTACTAGCAATCTATAGTACCCTTGGGGTAAAAGAATTGTTGAAAGAGTTTTCTCACACATGCAAAAGCAATGAAGCATACATCAATATTCTTTAGTTATTTTTTAGGACTTAGGTATTGAAATACTATAGAGGCCATTATCATTTATCAATATATATAATCCTTTCTCCCACAATTAGACAAATCAGTGATATAAACCTATGTTTAAAATTAAAACAGAAACTTAAATCCAACGAGTAGAACTTAATTTCCAATGCTCTGAGAAGATTTGACTCAAAAAAAAGCTAAGAAATGCAATCTCTGGCAGAAACATTATGAACATCTTTGTGGGTGAGGCCGGGCTTCCTCGAGAAACAAATCCAGCGGCACTCCTATGTCTGTAGGAAAGAGCTTTCTATCCAAAAGCAATTGCATATTGAGAACACACCCCAGCCCAGTCTGCATGAAGCCCATAAATCCATTAGCCCACATGCCCAGTACTAGTCCATAAATTCCCTTTCAGATTCACACAGCACATGCAAAGATGCTGAATGCAGGAAGACCAAAGGCTGGTGGGTAGAAAGTCTTGTGGATCTAATGCTGGTGGCAGCAACTCAGTGCTGGCTCCTCCAGCTCTGAGTGTGGCTCCTCAACCGCAGGAAGGTGAAGCAGAGAGCGTGTGTCCCACCTCCCGCGAGAAAGAGAGGGCGTTCCCAGAATCCTCATGAGAAGGCCATGGCCATAAGGAGGCCTCATCAAGCTGTGACCTGACCGACAGGCTAGACTAAGTCTAAGGCACCCCTAGACTGACTTATCAAGGTGACATGAAATTAGGTAGCTACCACAATGTGGAAAGATACATGAAAATCTCAAATCTTCTCATCTCTCTCCTATGCGGTCCTATAACATCTGGAGCCCTTGCTGTATCTCACTGTTTTTCCCAATCACCAGCTGAAGAAAGAGACTCCAAACAGTACGACAGTGTAACTAACTACTCTGTGTCTTCCCTTAACCTCTGTATTCGATCTTGTCTGTTTATATACTCTTGAAACCAGACAGACTCTTTAGCACTTCAGCAACTATGACAAGGCAGACACCAGTAGGGCAAAAGAACTTAACAGTAGTATAAAAATTACATTCGATATCAAGAAAACCATGAAAGGCAAAAAAAGAAAAGAAGCCAGAGTTAACCAATGGTTGCCACAGGTGAAGGGGAAAGAGTTGTTGTGTAGGGGGCATTGAGTTTATGTCAACGGTGGTAGAAGAAGTTGGAAGATAAACAAGTGGCCTTCTAGCTGAGAAGCAACAAAGTCCACATGGAAGAAGCACACCAAGCTGTGTGACCATGAGGTACTAATAGGATCAGTTATCAGACATCAAAGACCCAGAACAAAAAAAAATCATATCATTGTGAATGAGGGGGAGTGTGGAGTGGAGACACAAAGCCCTGCTGTAGGCAATTGGATATCCCTCTACAGGAGAGTTGCAGGGAGGAGATGAGTCAGTCAAGGTGCAGTATAGCACCAATGAAACATACAACTTTCCTCTAGTTCTTGAATGTCCCCCCCCCACTATCATGACCCCAATTTTACCTCACAAATACGGCTAGATCAGAGCATGTACACGGGTACAAATAAAAGCTGGAAACACAGGGAATCTAGAACAGATAAACCCATCAGGACCAATATTGACAGTAACCATACCAGGAGGGGAAGGGGAAAGCGGGGGTTGAAAAGGGGAACTGATCACAATGATCTACATATAACCCCCTCCCAGGGTGATGGACAACAGAAAAGTGGGTGAAGGGAGACATCAGTCAGTGTAAGAAGTGACAAAATAATAATAATTTATAAATTATCAAGGGTTTATGAGGGAAGGATGGTGGGGGAAAGAGGGGAAAAAATGAGAAACTGATACCAAGGGCTCAAGTAGAAAGAAAATGGTTTGAGAATGATGATGGCAGCAAATGTACAAATGTGCTTGACACAATGGATCTATGCATGGATTGTGATAAGAGTTGTATGAGCCCCCAATAAAATGACTAAAATAAATAATTTGGAAAAGAATATCAATAATGGCTGTAAACACAAAGAGTATAATCAATGAATTAACCTTGAATTATATAAGTAAAAGTTGTGGAACTGGAGAATGTTCTGTTATGCATATTTTTTACCACAATTAGGGAAAAAAATCACATAAATAAAATGACAACAAAGAAGAAAGTGTTCTAGAATATGGTGACAATTGTACAACTCTTCTTGATATAACTGAATTATTGAATTGTATGACATGTGGATGGAGTGCTAATAAAACTTTTAAAAAACTGTGTTCTCGAGAGTCTCTGAGAAGTCACCTCTGTGGTCAGGTGGCATCAAGTCTGTCCCAACTCATCATGACCTTCTGCGTAACAGAAGGAAACACTGCACGTTCAGTGCCACCCTCACAATTGCTCCTGTGCTTGAGACTACTGATTCAGCCTCAGTGGCAACTATGCCTTAGCATAAGGTTTACACAGGAGAGGCGCTTCAGGAATTTAGACTCAATTGCTTTCTTTTCTAAGTCCAATTGTGAGCTAAGTAAAAAAAAAAAAGAACTAATGGACTAGAAATGAATTTGAATAGTTTGTTCTGATAGCTGAAAATTACATTTACTGCTAAAAATAAGGTACTTAAATGTTTCTTCAACAGTTTATACAGCTCTAAAGAGAAGGTAGACACGAATATCTTTCACCATATTATCCATCATAAGAATGTGTGTCCTGAGTATTATAAAACAAGGAAAAAGGGATTAAGATGAAAAATGCTTTTCAGGTTAATGCTCAGGCTAAAAACCATGACCAGTTGCCTTGGAAAAAGGTAGAACACACTGTTATTTTGCCATATTTTAATGTAGTTAGATGGCAAGGGCATTTGTTGATGAGGTAAGGTAATCACAATCTGGCAGACACTCACTTTAGGCACCCTAGCAGTCTACAAGCTTTCTCACGGAGAAGACTAGGCGTCTGAGCACAATGAACTTACTAACACTGCTGGGTAAAAATGGGAAGATCTGTTCATTTGTTTTATTTTATCTGCTTCAGGATGTTTAGGGATAGTGTTTCCATTCCGAAGGAAAATCGATTCATGGAAGGCAACACAGAAACTGCACCAACTCTTCACTGCCCATTGTGGCTGAACTCAAGGAAGAAGCATAGAGATTATGGGTAAAAAATGAAGCCACAATTTCAAGAGATTCATTATGATGGCTTAAGTCTGGAGACCACCTCGGCTCAAAGTGAAGAGAGGGCATCATTGTGAAGATGGCTTTTAACATTCTGGCTAGGTGACCACCTCCAGGTAATGCCAACATCCACCTGGTTCTGACTTAGGCAAAGCAAGGCGAGAAGTCAGTGTTGTTGGTGCCGGGTCAAGGTGCGTGTGCCCGAGAGTTCTCAAGAGCACGTGCTATGATGAGCGAGCTCAACGCGGACCACTAAGCAGCACGGCTCTCCATTTGTGCAGTCTCACAACTCGAAGGTAATTAAAAGAGCTTCCAGGCTGCTTTTTAAGTGCTACTAAATAAAAGAATACTTTAAATTATTTAACAGATGAGTATAACCATAACTAAAATAAGAGAGACTAAACCTCACATATTACCCATTGACAAAAGGAACTTTGATTATAAGGCCTACTTTCGAAAACAAACGAACAAACAACAATAACAAAAGCCCGCCGCTGTATGCCCCTGGCCTAAACCACTCAGGCGGGGAAATTCTATTATGCTTCCTTTTAAAAGGAAAAAAAAGGAGGGAGGGGGGGCGCTAACAGGAAACTCAAATAAAATTTCAACATCCTTCCATTAATTGTCTATATTTTTAGGAGGGCTCAATAGCCCTATTTCATTCCAAGTGGCCAAGATTTAAGATTAAAAGATCAGTCCCCGCAGCCCTTTGTCTCCAATTGTCTTCTTCATACTTCAGTTAGATGTTGTTGTTAATAACAAGCGTTATTTCCCCAGCTGTGAAGTCATCCAGCTAGCAGCTGCCTTAGCAAACCATGCCAAACCTACACCAATACATAAAGACAGCTGCTTTGCCTGCCCTTACAGATGAAAGAAAAGTGCTACAGGCCTAGAAAATCTCTACTACTGTCAATGGTGGTGAGGGCAGCTGCTTGCCTGTCACACTGCTGTAGCAATAGCTACAAGAAGTGAAGAATGAAGATGACTAATTGCTACCTACAACATATACTGTTTCCAAATTGTTTTCATAACGGGATATTACATTGGTTTTGATTACTTTTAAATTTCCATTCCATAGTACTCCATGCACAGAAGCAAACCCTTACCATTATAAATGGTCCTGTGTCTACTTTAATTTTAATAAATAAAGCAAAAAAAAAGCCTTAAAGGTGTGTCCAAAATTTAAGAGTCACCATTAGTAAATGATAGTCTAACCAACTGCTACAAAGCTTCAAAATAATGTGAGAATCACTAATGACATGTTAACATTTCAAGGGACAGTTTGGTGGGACCTAACATTTGCAAACAGAAACGAATATTTGTTTCATTAAAATGGTGCTCTTTGCATAAACTCAGTATGGAATAAAGGTCAACTTAGAGTTCATATGCAGAACTTTATTTCTGTTATAGGAATTTTTTTTAACTTAAAAGAAGAACACATGCATTTTGATCACTGTGAGATCTGCATTTTCTGTGAAACATGGCCGAAGCAGGGCAGAGGTCAAGAGGCCATGTGGATGAGGTTAAGGACCAGAGAGGGGCTGCAGGCACAACTAAGAAGAAGGGAATTGTACTTTGAGCATTTCTGATAGTCCCCCAAACACACCATAATCAAAGCATGATCTTCTGAGGTCTGTGAGGCCACTGCAATGACTTTTCAAACCCAGCAGAGGCACAGAGAAGCTTGGCAAGGACGGTCGGTGTCAGAGTCAGCAAAGAAGTCTGGGAGGTGGAAGCATGTCTGACCTCTCCCTCATAGATAGGGGCCTTGGGTTGATGGCGAGTCGATTCTCTTTCCCCCTTCCTGTGTCAAGGAAAGAGGAAGTCAGATATGGGCCACGTGCCCTTTTAGCACATGGAGCAAGAGTTTGAAAGAAGGTCGGTACGATCTTAAAGATGAGTCTAGAGTAAAGAACGTGCAGCTGCAGTTCAGTCAGGGAAGGAAGAAGATCACAGATTTACGACTGACAATAAATACTGAAGTCGGAATGTCATATGGTGCAGCATTTTCAATTTTAAGGAAACATCTTGGCCTCAGCAAGCTTTCGTCTTGATGGATGCCAAAAGCACCATGCAAAGATCAGCTAGTTCAAATTCTCTTAAGGAAGAGCAAAGCTAATGAAGATGAATTTTGGGGATGGGTAGTCGAGGATTTACCAATATGAGCAGAAAGCAAAGTACAATCAAAACGATGGCTTCTGAGGAGATCTTTTGATCAGTTAAATTCCAGGCAGGCAGGTTCTTTCAGAAGGTTATGGAGACTGTTTTTGGAATTATAAAAGGGTAATCTTCAAAGATTTTCTGCAGGGACACAAGACAATGATGGGGACTTATTAGGAGGCATGTTTTAGAAACAAAACAAAACTGCATTAGTGAGGGGGGAAAAAGTGAGGAAAATGGTACCAAAGAAGTTTTTCTCATCATGACAAATCAGTCTGCTCATTCTTCAAGGGCACCAAGGGCATACGAGAAATTCATTAGGCAAGCTTACCACATCCACCGTCCATTCCTGAGCTTGCCTCTTTTTCCTTTTTTGAGTTCCAGGGGTTTACCTGCCTTCAGGGGACTACCTGATTTCTTAGACACTGCTCCGGACAAGTGGTATTTAAGATTAAATGAGTAAATGTCTGCTGTTAATGCTCTGGAGTTGCAATATGAAAAACATTTTGATTATATCAAATCAACTGTCATCAGATTGAATCCAACTCCTGGTGACCCTACAGGACAGGATAGAATAAGACTGGAACTGTTTACGGGATAGAAAGCTTTGTCTTCCTCCCTCAGAGTGGCTGATGATTCTTGAGCTGCTAAACTATCTTTTAGCAGTCCAGGGTATAACCACTATACCACCAGGGTTTCTTGATTACCCAATATTGCCTATAATTCAAAACATCTGCCCTGTGACTTCCACTTTGGGACTCCTTCCCGATAATTGCATTTCTCTGGGCATGGTATCTTGAGCAGACCCTGCTATTTCCTACTGCACACCCACTGTTCTTTTTCGACCTCCGTTTCCTCATTCCTAACCGAGCCCCCTTCAGTTTGGATAGCCACGGGGATATTGCTAGGGAATGCTGGATGTAGTTCCAACTCCAGGTAGAGTTCAGGGCAGTTCATGTACATCCAGGGCTGTCACTCAGGCGTCACGCACAGAAGGGCGCTTGCTTAGAGTTTAATGTACTATGGCCATTGTTTTGAAAGTCATAAATTTTATCTCTTTAAATGTATTTTGTAAATGATGTCTGATGGGAAAATGAAGCATGATCCCAGGGCTTAGAGCTGGCGTCCTCAAACTACGGCCCGCTGAGGACATTTATCCGGCCTGCCGGGTGTTTTTGCCCCATTTGTATTTTTACTTCAAAATAAGATATGTGCAGTATGCATAGGAATTTGTTGCTAGTTTGTTGTTTTTTTTTTAAAGTATAATCCTGCCCTCCAACGGGTCTGAGGGATAGTGAACTTGCCCCCTGTTTAAAAAGTTTGAGAACCCCTGGCTTAGAGTCTCAATGCCCTCACAGTCCCACTTCCTCAGGTGGGTTTTTCAGCAATCTGCTCCTCAACAACTGCCCCTGCTCAAATCAACCAGTGGTAGCTGGCGCCCATCTGTGTTCAGGATGGCAGCGGAGGTGCATCAGTAGGGGAAAGCCCACTACTCGACTGACAGTGAGGGCTGTCATCCAACTCCTGGCCCACACTTGAGCTTGCAACTTGTGTTTGCTTGATAAGAAGTTGTAATACCCTGAGGTTGAGTTAGGAAGGTGGGCCCAGGAGAAGGTTAGATGAATTTTCCTGCTCCTAGATGGATTGGTCAGCATTTTCATTTTACACTGGTCCTTGCAAATTATGCACCTGCCAGCCCTGCTACATCTTGAGCAATCTAAATTCATCATGATACTTTTTCAAAACCCATGTCAATAACTACTTTAAATCTGGGCACAGGATAAAATGCTGACCAAAAATATTGAAAGGAATATCTTCAAGTAAATGTTTTCTTACCCTTAACAAGAATGTGAGCCCTGGCGCTATAAGGGTTACACACTCGGATGCTAACCATGGGTTCAGTAGATCTGAGGCTTACAGTCTGAGGAGCTGGTCTCAGGAACCCAGAGGGGCACTTCTACCCTGTGTGATAGGGTGACCAGGAATCAGAATTGCCTTGACGTACACATGACATTACGCTTTTAAAAATAGTAATAAAGATATTGTAGAACCTATTTTAGCAACTTTGGAAAATAATTGCCCAATGCTTTGAAATATCCTCAACCCTATCCCCTTTCCCTCAAATGAATTTGATTAATTATACAGTCCAAACTAAAGTCAAACCACTCAAAAACAAACCCTTTTAAAAATATGGTAAAATATCTTCAGTGATTCCATGATCATAGATTTAAAATAATACAGCTAGACACCTTGCAGCCAATTCTAATTCATGGTGATCCCACATATGACAGAGGACAGGTGTACTCCTGAATGGGTGGTTTTTCAGAATTAGCTTGTCTCTGGGTGGACTTGAATCGCCAACTTTGTGGTTAACAGCTGAGCACATCAGCCACTAGTACCACCTGGGGACAATAGCTAGCTAGCTAGACAGGAACAATTTAATTCATATAGATACATTTCCACGAGAAATTAGAAAAAATACCAAATTTCTAATAAGACTACTTTTGTTTCTCATTACTATTTCATCATTCCCAAAATCAAGCTCATCATTACTGAAATGTGTACTACACCAGGGAGAACAGGAACAAATCTATTTAAACTTGGAGGAGAAATGTGATTGTATTGTATTTTGGGGGGAAAAAACGGCATTAACTAGTTCTGACAAAGGAGTGAGGTTCTCCCTATAGGAACATTTTGCTATCAAGATCCAGGCTCCCAAACAGGCTAGATGCGGCGATCTCACCTCCACACAGCAAAACAGCCGCGAAGCATCTTGTTCTTCCTAATGGAGTCCTTCCGATCACCACTCTGAGCCATGCTCCTTAACACAGGCAAGGCCCCGCACCCAGGAGAGTTCCCCAGTTCTCCTGGGCAGGTGAAGCTCTCAATACATTGATCAGGCTTCCTTTGAGATTTGTCTACTCCTGCAAAGCACATGATCTAGTTCTGGATAAATAATAATGTCAGAAAGAAATATTTACAATTTGATAAATTCATGTTAGGTAAAGTATCCAAGAACATGTCAGGGACAAAAAAATTCATCTGATGTGGGAGGAGCCGGGAGGGGTAGGGAAAGGGAGATATGGTGGTGTCTTGGAGAAACAAAACAAAACACCATTAAAACACATGTTTATCACTTTTTAAGAAATAACTTGGGGGAGTGGGAAAATTAATTAAACATTCTTCAGACGCCACAGGGCTGAAGTCAGTGCTCTGACGAACCGAGCAGCTGTCAGTGCTGCGTGGGCTCCTGTCCTCGTCCTGTCCTGACCTCAGCGCTGAGCCTGAGAACCTGTCACGAAGGTGCTCTCACACTGGGAGACATCACGCAGCAGCTGCGGGCGCGCAGCAGGCAGCAGCCGTTTTCTCTCTTTAAAAAAATGATATGATGCCACTCTGGTTGCATATTTCATAATGCAAGGGATATGAGGGCTCTCCTTGCTGCTGCAGGGGAAGGACAGTGAGCTTTCCACCCCCTTAGGACACGGCTCTCACGGACGGGACCTACCACAGTATCGCCAGGGTCTGGAACTTAATCCATCACTGTGCTTGCATCCAGAGCGCATTTGTTACTGTCATCGCTGGAGAATATGTTCATGGTCGGAGGACTGTGCTTTTCCAGAAGGCGGGAAGAGGGAGGAATCGAGGAGGAACGGAAAGCAGAAGCACAGGGAGCTGTGCCAAGAGAGTCGGTCAGGCTGGGGATAGCAAACCACGAAGCAAAATGTGTGGGAGTGGTGGCCGGGAAAACTGGTTTGTTCTGCACACCCTCACCCAAATCACAATGTGAAGCTTTTAAAAAAAAGTTAATAGGTATTATCAGTTCTACAAACTGAGAAAAAGTGACATTAAAATTCTGTGAGAACCACTGATAAAATAAGTAAAATATAAAGTAGAGGTTATAGGAAAGAAGCAAATAACATATACAAGGGGGCTTTAAAAAGACAGGCTAACAGTGCTTCCTTTCAATGCCAGGCATTTGCCCTAGTGACAACATTTCTGATAGCTCCTTTCCAATCTTTCCCTGTTATATTCAGAGACTACATTTTGACGAAGAATTATGAAGTAAGTGGGCTCATGAATTCTTCCTGATACATTGCTTAAGCTAGACAGAGTAGCTGCTACATGGGTCCCTTTCCCACGAAAGATAGTAGGCACTCTGCTCCTATAAAGATTTACAGTCTCGGAAACCATGTACTGGGTCACTAGGAGTCAGAATCGGCATCCTGTATATACTCGAGTATAAGCCGACCCAAGTATCAGCCGAGGAACCTAATTTTACCACAAAACTGCATTTAACATGTGTTGAAAAACTCAGCTTATACACGAGTATATATGGTAACTGGTGGTAGTGGGTTTTTGAGGGATCAAAAAATCAAATTCACTGAATTGAGTCCATTCAGACTCACACAGACCAGCTAGATGGGGGTAGAATTGACCCTGTGTGTTTCTAAGACTCTACATATTTACTGGAGTAGAAAGCCTCATCTCCCTCCCTCTTTTGGTCCCTAGAAGCGGTCATTTTCCTTATCTTGTAGGCAGCCCTGCTAGTGAAAAGGTGTTCTGTGCATTTGCTTCTGTGTCTAGCTATGAATGGCAACTCCAGCTGGTTTTTTTGTTTTGTTTGTCCTGTTTTGTGAGTGGAAACCCCCCTGCATCTTACCTACTGGGGCTGTGAGGATGTAGTTTCAAGGACTATAAAGGACTGGGGAGCACAGTCTGATGAGGGCTCAGTTCTAAAGTTTGATGAAGACTTGACTCTTGCTACTCACGCTGAGCCCTCTGACCAGGGATATAATGAAAAGTCCCAGCGAGAATGGGAGACAAAGAGCAAAATTCAAATTCATAGAAAAAAAACCTGACTTACTAGACTAAGAAGAGAATGGAGGAGCCCCGAGACTATCACCTTAAGATGACACCTTTGTAACCTAGAAATGAAACCACTCCCAGAGAACACTTTCAGCCAAACAGACTGGGTTATAAAATGAACAGGAGCACCTTGAGGAATGTGTTTCTTAGAACAAACTTCTAAGGGGACCAAAGGGACAACATTTGCTCCAAAGCAAAGCTGAGAAGTTAAGAAGAAGGGAGAGACTGGAGGGCTAGGCATGGGAAGGCAGGGTGGAAATGGGGAGAGTGCTGACACAATGTGGGCACACGACTACCAGAGGACAATTTGTGTATCTCTACTGTTGCTGTGTGAACTGTCACCAAAACCACAAGATGCTTTCTTAAAAAGACTTGACTCTTTCAGGTCTGATTGGCATCTTTCCTAACTGCTAGGACTCAGCAGTTAGCTGAATTTTTCCCTCTGGAGATCTATGAAGAATCTCTTTTCCCTGTTATTTTGGTGTTCTTTGCTCCATTTCTTGTTACTTCAGATAAAGCCAATTGGATGTGGGTAAGTTAACACATTAAAAAGTAAGCTAGAAGAAAAATTAAAAATGAAATAGTTAGATGGTTGGTTTAGAAAAGACAAAGTATTGCAATTAAAAGCCAAAGATCGGCAGACCAGTTAGGAACACAGAGCTTGGCTAAATTCTATTATGAGAGACACGTTTTCAATAAATCAAGGCACAGACGGTTAAAAGTAAATAAGTGAGAAAAGATATATATGGGGGGGGGTTCAAGTGAATGGAAAAGCTACATTATCTTTGAATATAATTTGTTTTATAAGCTTTTTAAAGCCCTCTAATGTACATATTATATAAATACTAACGAAAATAAAGTTGTTATAGTCATATTAATAAGAGACAGCAAAGTTAAAGCCTGAAACAGTAGAGAATTTTGAAAAAGAACATTTCACAATGACAAATGGATCGATTCCACTGATGTTGTTGGGTGTGGTCCAGTCGGCTCCAACCTTAGTGACCCTATGTCAAAGAGAACGCTATCGTTCCAGGGCAGCCTCAAGACTCTTCCTTGGTTTGAGGCATGGTGGGAGCCACTGTTCTATTCTCATAAATAGTTACTCACAAAAACTTAAGGGTAGTTCAATCGTGTCCTGTAGGCTCCCTACTGACTCAATGACACTTGAGTTTGGTCTCTCCTTACATGTCCAAAGTATGTGAGACCAAGTGTCACCGTCCTTGCCTCGAAGGAGTGTTCTAGCTGTGGTCCTTTGAAGAGATTTGTTGGTGCTATTGGCAGTCCATGACACTTAGGCTTATTCTTCACCAATAGCTTAATTCATATGCGTTGATTCTTCTTCAGACTTCCTTACTCAGTGTTCAACTTTCACATGCATGTGAGGCGACTGACAACACCAGGGCTTGAATCAGACTCACCTTAGTCCTCAAAGTCACATGCTTACTTCCCAACCTTTGAAGAGGTCTTGTGCAGTAGGCTCACCCCGTGCAATGCATCATTTGATTCCTTGACTGGTGCTTCCATGAGCATTGATTTTTGGATCCAAGGAAAACAAAATCCTTGAAAACTTCATCAATCTTTTCTTCACTTATCATGATGGTACCTATTGGGCAAGTTGTGAGGATTTGGGTCTTCTTAACATCCAGTTGCAATCCACACCTCAGCTGAAATCTTTGATCTTCATCTCCCTGTGCTTTAAGTCTTCCTCACTTTCAGGAAGATAAAATCATTCTAAAAATTTTACCCAATAATGCAGTTTCAAAATATGTCAAACAAATCTGATTCAACTCAAAGAAGAAATGGCTAAAAACATAATCACCGTGGAAGATTTCAACGGAAACTCTCCTAGTTATCCATTACTGATATAGCAGAAATATCACAAGTATGTACAAACAAAATATTTTCTATTACAGTTTAGGTTACACAGCATTTTCAGAGGCATCAACTCTAGCGGAAAGCTTTCTTTTTCTCTGCTACTCTCGAGGAAGGTAGCTGTTTCCTGTCAAGATCAATGGTCTAATGTCTTGGGGAGGTCGCTGTGTGCCTTGGCTTCAGTCTCCTCCTGAGCCTAGGAGGTTCTCAGTACAGCAGCCCTAGAGCTAAAGAATGCGCTTGGTTCTAGGTTTTCTTCCCTGGTGGTAGTGGCTCTCCTTTCCTCTGCTCACTTCTCTTTGCTGTCATCTCTCAAAAGGAAAAAAAAGTGATACAGGCTACACCGCAGGGGTTTTCTCCTTACACTGGATCCGGGCTTTGACTCGAGCAAGTGTGCCATATTCCACCTAAGCCCTTCAGAAGAGACGGCCTGAGCAGATCAGATCACACCACGAAGGATGCTTATATCATAATTAAGCTGTCCCATTACACCATTATACAACTGTCAAAGCACTCAGAATCATATTTTGGGGGCACACAATTGATTCCATGACTGATACCACATAGTGAAGAAAAATTTGAAAATTGAACAACACAATTAACTCAAAAGTCTCTGACACATTTACCAAAACTGACTACATGCTAAGTCTTCATGTAAGACTCAACCACTAAAATTATAATATTTCAAGAGTACGGTAATTGATGCAATGATTACGACAAATCAATGGTACAGAATAGAGGATGCAAAACAGAACTACTGAGTGATAGGCATTTAATTTCTGGAAAACGACACACTGCAAACCGAGCACTGGAGAAGGACAGTCTTTTAAAGAAATAAATGGAGCTATGTCACCTGTTATCACAATGTCGACATATATAAACCATAGACAAATGAACAGATTTTGAGCTCACACATAATTCTAGCCCTGATCTAAGAGTAATTCATTTTTATGACATGGCTCTACTCAATACTTGCCTTTTGAAGTGATCACTGAAGATATGGGTGTTATAGCCAAGTGTGGTGAAGAAACCAGGTGGTGCCTGACTATTAGAACGACAAGCATCTGGGGTCTTAAGTCTTGTCTTATAACAAACAGCCACCTAAGAGAGATGTCAGTTAAATCCACCTGGAAGAAGCACACCAGCCTGTGTGATCCATGGCTTATAAGGAATAAAATCCAAATCCAGAGGAGCGAGTGGTATTGGAACTTAAATTGTAAACATCTGTTTTGCAGATGATTATGCATGACAGTTAGACCATTGGCAGTGCCCCGTGGATCTAGCCTCTGGTGAACCTCTCTGACCACCGACGAGGACTGTGAAAAGCGTTGTGCACTGGAAAGTGGGCTAGTATAGAGGGAGTTAGGTTAAAATTTAACAGCTCATCATGTGTTCGCCCTTTGAATAATTTAAAATTCATTCTACTTCTGCTTTTCAAAAATATGATGTTTTTCTCTATTTTATTTTGTTATTATTGTTTTTGGGGGGATGTGGTGGGGATGTTTTCCCATATATGAAATTCAGGATAGGGAAATCTAAAGAGAAAGCAAGTGGATTAATAGTTTCTTAGCATTATGGCATGGGGAGGTTGATAGGAATGGGGAATAATAATGAGTACAAGAATGAAGAAACTGTTCTAAGGTTTGATTGTGGTAATGATTGCACAACTCTTTTAATACGCTTAAACCACTGAACTGTACTGTCAGGGGAAGCCAGCTCCTAGCACATCACTACGGGTCTGGTGGGCGCAACTGTACAGCGATAATAAGTAAAGATCATAGTAAAGTTATAGAGAGCATGAGCGTTATGAGAAGTATTGAAATAAATGGGAGTCAGACATGTTTCATGGTAGCATGCTCACCTCTGCCCCGCATGATGGTCCACGTGGAGGGAGAGAGAGAGATTTAATGCTAGCCCAGGCCTTTTATATTCTCTGGGATGTGCAAGCCCCCTAATTACAGGTGAGGACATACGTCACTGGAAGGGGCTGTCCTATGGGTAATACAGTAAATGAGAGGGGAGTGGTCCAGGGATATATACGCAATAGGAAGGGGAGGGATTGGGGTTAAACATGTGACAAGATGGGCAGATCCTAGGTTTAGGATGGCGGCTTAACTTTGACCTATTCCCTAGATCTCCATAGGAACCATTATGAGTAGGGTGTAAACCCCACCTTCAGGAACCAAATAGATGTCTGTAGGTGTCCATTGTCTTGAACAGCAGGGAGTGGGACCTACTGCAGTCTGGCAACTCACAGGCCCTCAGGGAGGATACCGGTGAGAGTCTGGCCTCCCCCCACACTGTATGGTGTGAATTACAAGCCAAAAAAACTATTAAAATAATAATAGTCAAAATAAGAAACCCCCAAAATAAAACAGATAAATAATTTGTAGTATGCTCGTTCAATGAAATATGAGTTAATGACAAAAACTCTACTACGGCCCCAGATTACAATTTGACTAAGTTGTTGCATGAAAGAAACCAGCCACAAAAATCATACCAACCTACCTATTCTTTCATTTAAATAAAGCTAAAAAGCAGACCGAAGTAGGCAAGGATGCCCTTTCAGAGGAGAGAGCGACTGGGAAGAAGCACAGGAGGGACCTCGGTTCTAGCAATCTCCTACTTCTTGGCCTGGGTGGGATGGGCAGATCCACTGTGGTATACACTTAGGGTTTATGCACTTTTTCACAGGCATGGTATACTTCAGCTAAACGATTAAAAGGCAAACTAGCAAACAAAATAAAATCAATAACCACTCTAATAAAACAATTTACCAACCCAAAACGAAGGAAAAGAGTCCTCCCTCGGGATCATTCATGTGGATGCAGTTTGACAGAGGCTGGAATTAGAGGCATCTGAAAGGCTTCCTTGGACACAGGCATGGCAAAAACAAAAACAGAACCCATTGTCGTGGAGTCCTCTGACTCACAGACATCTATCTCTAGGGAGCAGTTGGTAGGGTGAAGTTGCTCATCTGTCACTCAGGAGCCGAATGCTTAATTACTGCACAACCCAGGACTGACTCCCAGCCAGGCAGGGCAAGCAATGCTGATTATTAGTTGGGGCTGTTAACCAGAACCACACTTGGCTTCCCAAGTGGTTTGGGCGCCCTGATTCACGGTGAATAGATTCTAAAAGAAAGAGCAGGGCAGAGGCAGGAGCACACCTTGGAAATCTTGCTGCTTCTTCAAGTCACTTCTACTTACACATGAGTGAGTAGGCCAGGGGATTCGCCAAAGGAGGGAAAGCAAAACCCACCTCTAGAGACGTGGCACACCAACATAATTCTGGACACATTTTAAAATCACCACAGTCTGCCTCTGACTCAAATGACTTACCTTCCCCCATAAGCTAAATACACTCATTCCCTCCTAGGATTTCCAGGAGTCCATCTGCCTGTTCCAGATCAGGCTCAAAGGCGCCAGCTCCAGCATCCTACAGTTACACCAGGCCCAGAACCTTGATGGCCATTCTCCTCTACCCCGAAACCAAACTCGCTGCTATTGAGTTGCTTCTGACTCATAGTGGCCCTGTACAGGGTTTCTGAGGTTATAAATCTTTGTGTTTTTTTCCTTTAAAAAAATACATCTATACTTTCTTTCAAAGTTCAAACTCAAAGATCAAGCAATGTATGAAGGATTTTCTTATTATGTACTGATAAACTCTAAGATATGTATGTTAAATAAAAAATATGCAATTATTTTGTATATTATACCTTATCTGGTATTTAGTTTCCTATAAAATTTTTAAAAATTATCTTTTTATAGGGAGCTCATACAAATATCTTAAGAACCCATAAATAAATTAGGTCAAGCATAATTATACAGTCTAAAGATTTCCCTTCTTCTTGAACTCCTTGACATCAGCTCTTCTTTATCCCCTCCCTCTCACACCCTATCCCCCCCCCCAGGAGCCCTTATTGTTGTTATTATATATTACTACAGATTATTATTGGGTCTTGTTATTTTTTGCTGTATCTTACTCCATCCAATAAACCCACTGACTTATGATCCTGTTGTTCACTCCCCTTGAGGGGGGGTTATATAACCATCCTTCCTCTTAGCACCCCCTCCCACCACCTTCTCTTCCATATCTTCAGGGAGATATTACTCCCTTACTGTTTCTGAAGGGTTATTTATCTTGGCTTCCATACATAGAAAGATCTCAATTATACAAATGAACCTACGCAGGTCTAATAAGATTAATAAGGTAAAACAAAAACCTTAACAGTAAGCGGAGGAAATATTAAAGAATAAGAGCAGTGGTTCTCAACCTTCCTAATGCCAGGACCCTTTCATACAGTTCCTCATGTTGTGATGACCCCCAACCATAACATTATTTTCGTTGCTACTTCATCACTGTAATTTTGCTACTGTTATGAACCGAGCGGCCCCTGTGAAAGGGTTGTTTGGCGGTAAAGGGGTTGAGAAACGCTGACCTAGGGGATAGTTGTGTGTTCCGTCAGTGCTAGACGCAATGCTGGAGTTATTACGCCTCTCCTAGGGTCCTTCTGTGAGGGACTGTGTAAATGTCTGACAGGGGGCTTGGGGCTCTACTACATCCATGCGCCCTCTCATCCAGTTGACTGCCTGATTTTGAACTTCTGACACCCATTCCTGTGACAGGAGGTTGTAAATCTCCACGGGAGCAGTCAGCCTCATCTTTCTTCATTCAGCAGGGGCTGCGGGGTTTCAACCACAGCTCTGCTGTTAGGACTTCAATGCGTGCCTAGAAGACACATGCTGCGCCCCACGCGTGACGGTGGCATAAGTACTAGGGAACTCATGTTGAAGAAAGCGGACTAGTGGAGGCACCCAGCAGCCGCTGCTTCACAGCAGCTCCTGCATCCAGGCAAGGAGACGCTCTAACGGAGTAAAATGCACAAAATACTTTTACATCAAGAAATTCTTAATGATATTAAAAAAACTAAGAACTTTGAGACAAAACAACTAATTGGTCACCATTAAAATATACCAGTACAAGAATGAAGACAACCAATTTATCATTGTGAAAACTAATAAATAAAAGCAAATAATCATTTGCCCTGCCTTTGCTTTAGAAATTTACCTCAGGAAAGTCGAAAGGTTTATTAGGGAATTTTTTCCCCATTCATTTTTTAAATTTTTAAATCATTTTATTAGGGGCTCATACAACTCTTATCACAATCTATACATAAATCAATTGTGTAAAGCACATTTGTACATTCATTGCCCTCATCATTCTCAAAACATTTGCTCTCCACCTAAGCCCCTGGCATCAGCTCATTTTCCCCCTCCCTCCCTGCTCCCCCCTCCCTCATGAGCCCTTGATAATTTATAAATTATTATTATTTTGTCCTATCTTACACTGTCCAATGTCCCCCTTCACCCACTTTTCTGTTGTCCATCCCCCAGGGAGGAGGTTAGATGTAGAGCCTTGTAATCGGTTGCCCGTTTCTACCCCACCCTCCCTAATAGGGAAATTTTATATAAAATTTTCAGCTATTACCATCATACTCGTGTATAAGCCAAGTTTTTCCAGGACATTAAAAAAATCGTTTTATTGGGGGCTTGTACAATTCTTATCACAATCCATACATAAATCCATTATCAAGCACATTTGTACATTTGTTGTCATCATCATTCTCAAAACATTTGCTTTCTACTTGGGTCCTTAGTATCAGCTCCTCTTTTTTCCCCTCGCTCCCCACCACACTTGCCCCTCCCTAATCATTTTCTTATGATAGTGAAATAATGCTATATTATTATTAATGCTTTGAACAATGGGTCAGAGACTGAGCACTAAAGACCTTTGTTATACTGAAGCTCTAAACTACTATAAAAAGGGAGTTGTTATTCTCAGGGAAGTATTCCACATTTTTCTTTTGCTTTATTTTTAATGAAAATTGGTTTTTCTAATGAAACTTCTAAAACAAATATAGGATTTTACACTTATAGATACAGTTTTCTAAAGCTGGATTTCATTTTGAAAGATTAAGCAGGATCATTTCAAATAAAAGCAAAAGAATTTTTTAAATTGTTTTTCTTCAGCAGTTTTATCAGCATGTAATTCATATATCATACAGTTCAATAGTTCAAGCACATCAAGGGTTGTATAATCATCACCACAGTCAGTTTTAGAACATTTTCTTCATTCTTTTTGGTTTTAAAATCATATTAGTGGGGGCTCGTACAACTCCTATCACAGTCCACCCATCCATCCATTTGGTTGAGCACATCGGTGCATTTGTATTTGAGCCCTTGCTATCAGCGCCTCATTTTGACCCTCCCTCCTCCGCGACTGAATGTTTCTAAGGCAGACTTCCTATTCTATGGAATAATTCTGCTCCCCAGATTTCCCCTCCCCAGAAAGAAATCCAAGCATATCTACCATATGGGTTTGAGGCACGTAGGAAACATTCATGGAGAAGCTGTCACCTAAAACCATGGACCACAACTGCCTGAATAGCAAATCTATTTGTGCTCACCAGGCAAGGAAACAATATTGAATTGCAATCCGAGATTGTCCCAATTTGTACACATCATAAAAAACTAGTACATATTAAACAAACCAACAACTATAACAATACTTTATTTCAAAGACTTATATTCCTATGGTCCAATATTACTTTTTCAATAACAAAAATATAAAAATAGTACTTTCCTGTCTTGAAAGGCTAAAGATTGACTGACTGAAACTTCGCAACACTGCCAAATTTCCACACGGATAATTCCCAAACCTCAAGCAATCTCGACAACATCCTGCTTTACAGGGAACGCTCGCTCCACTCAGTCCAGGCTCAGAGAGATGACAGGGCTCGACTCAGTTCAATAAACTTGCACCTCCTTGAAAGGAGCGGGCACCGTGCATTGAATCACTACAGAGCCGGGCGCTGACAGGTACTCTTGCCTCCTTTTTAAAGAGACAAATCTAATAGTGAAGCTGGATGGGAACATGCCTGGCTGCTTTGTGTCTTGTCTGGATAGCCTCTCACTTCCTCATAACAGGTAGGCACAAGCACGGGCTGCTGCTGAATATGCCAGACCTTGTCAAGAGGCTGGAACCCACCGGTCTTTGCAGTGTCCCAGGCAGACCCATTTTCTCAGGATCATGGCTCTTTGCCAGAGCCTAATTAAGCTACTGACAACGCCGGGTGTTAACTCTCTCTGCACCCACCCACAATGATATGTGCAGCACACCCATGTGCTCCCCCTCCTCTCAAAGGCAGGGACTAGGCTTCCCCGTCCTCACCAGAGTGGGGGCGGGGGCGTGCAGGTACCTACAGGCTAGAACTCACCCCCAGGACTTACGATAAAGAAAAAGAAGCTCAGTTGCTAAGACTGAGGGTCAAGAATGCACTTCAAAATATAGGTGGACTTTAGTTTTTATTTGTTAGAGTTTGGAGGAAAGGGCTGGAAAAGTCTCCGTTTTAATGAGGATTCACCTGAGGGAAATACTCTTTCATTATGAAACAGAAAGCAAGCACCTGGATTACAATGCCTGTGTGGATCCTTCTTAGCACATGAGCCAGACACTACAGTGCTTTTGAGATTCCCAGCACACCACTGCTGGTCATTTAACAAAGAGAAAGAAAGCACCCTCTAAGATTTAGGCGCTGTATCTTTCACAAAACAAAAAGATCAAACACAAAACCTTATTTGTAAGCAAAGCCATGGTGTCTCTGGGTCTCTGGCTAAAACCCACAGCAATGGGGATGAATGAGGGGAAGCAGTGACAATGGCCAAATGGGTGAAAGGAAGCTTGCTCTGTTGGGGCGGTTTCCCTGATGGCAATCTTTAGACCCTAGGCCTAACTACTACATCTTGAACAAAAAGTGAATTCGGCTCCAAGGGGAAGCAAGGGGCTGCACAAGGAGAAGCACCGAGCCACCTAGTTGGGCCCATGCAAGCTGGGCATCAGAAAAGATCCTATTTGAAAATAACTTAAGGATATCTAAACTGGATTCAGGAGAAATGCAGAAAATCGATTTGTCAGGCTAATTACATTCTCCTTTGCACAACAGGGTATCCCACTATGCACAACAAGCAAGTAAGTGATCTTTTCTCATTCTGGGTTCGCTAGCAACAGACACCTGCTGACGATGTCCAGCTTCATCTTCCAGATAACAATGATGCCATTTTTAATGGCTCAGTGACAGGAGTCACCTTTCAACTACCACACTCCAGTTTCCCCCCAATAGTCACTCCTCCACTCACCACGGTTCTTCAATCACGTTTACAACTCCTACTACTTTGTAGGGCAGTAACACCACCGTTGACTATTTCCCCTAACAATTACTGTGGATGCACAGCTATTCCTATCTGGGGAAGACAGAAACTTTCACACCTACCTACACACCACAATACGGCCAGAACAAAAAGAGTGGCCTAATTAATTACTGGCCAAAAGCCAGCCTTTCCAAATCAGGGCTCCATCCAGCACGAGGGCATATGGTTTGCAATTTCTTACAAATAAGAAAAGCCCTTTGAAGTGATTACACTCAGATTAATTACATCTGTCAAAATCACTCTGTCTATGCAACTACAGTACTAAAACTGAAATGACGTTATTTGGATAACGATTTCACTATGAGTATTTGAAGACAGTTTTCGTTTCTAAGAGTTAAGATTGAGTGACTGGCATGCATTTTAGAAAATATAATTTTAATACCACAGAGTTGGTCCATGTGGATGGAACATGACAACTTACTGAGGAACAATATGACTGTCTTCCCATGGAAGAATGATTTCATTTGTACCTCACACTTTCAAAGGTAGAACATATTACATATTTAGTATTTCCATCACATTCAATACTTTGCCATTCTCTCAAGATGGTGCTTGTGATGAAAAAGGTGACAAAAAAGGGAGGTTATTTAACCTGCGTTCTTGAAGGCTAGGGTTTTCTATACTTCTTCATTGCGTCTCTAGTGACGAGCGTGTACGAGGGGACCATGAATTGTCAGCCTCTGAAGAAGTCTTGGTCACAGAGAGCTCAGTGCAGTAAGTACCAGGCAGGAAGGCCTGAACGGAGCCCGGCTGACTAGATTCTGACTCAGAGGAGTGTCATCCAGCCTTGGCATCTGGAGTGCTCTATCCTCAAATTCCCAGTGGGATGAAATAAGCACCCACTTAGAGAGCCACTGCATCAAACCGTTTAGAAAACACGAGAACGCCTGGCGAGGCGATGAGGCTTTAAGATGCCTTCTCTCCATTTCCTGCCGTCGTTCTATTCCTACATATGAGAGGGCACCAAAGAGGTCAAGGAAAACATCCATTATCTTTCCACTCCATTTTCCCACAAGCTTTTGGAGGGTCTCTCCCACCCTCGGCCTCCCACCACCACGCCCCTAGGGAGAGTGGGAATTAGAAAGACTGCCACTATTTTACTTTTAAACTGTGCCCAGTATGTAGCAGAGTCTAGCCCGGAGATATCCAGTTAAAAACAAAAACTGGTTAAATAATGAATTGTGGAGATAAACAAAAATTCTACGGGCAGGCAGCTCTCATTATGAATCAATTTTCCTAGTGGGTAAACACATTTCTAAACTTTTTTTTTTCCTTTCGCAAACACAAAGGTGATTCTCCTGCAAGGGCCATGGGGCTGTGATGTGCTAGGATGTATTTAATTGTAACCTTGTTTCCTCAGAATACTGGAAGAAGCCAAAAGCAGTAGCCGACATTGCTAACACAGCTGATAGCGCTCAGTCTCAGTCCACTCCCGTCATGGCCACGCCTGGGGCAGTGCGGCCCTCTTGCAAAGCCGGGGCAGGCACTGACGCCCAGCGACTGAACCAGCAGGCGAGCAGGCAAAATGAGGTCATAAGAGGCAGATCTGTCACGGCGATGGCACCCTTGCTGAGAATGAAAACATTAAAAAAAATCACCTGTAGCCTACACAATTGAAAAATGAAGGCGAATCAAGATGATTCAAGCTGGTAAACTCGTGGGCAAGCACCGGTTGACCAAGGGAAACCATGCAAACAGCTGTGGCAGTGGCTGTTTCACTAGGATGAAGTATCTACCTTGTTGATCTTTCAGTCTTCCGGATCCATTATCTATTTTCCGTTAAGAAACATTAGAGTTCAACGGAGAAGAAGCTAGAGACAGGACAAAAAACCAGTTTTTCCCCCTCTCCAGGAGGGCGGTAACCAGATGTCAATAGCTGCAGCTGTGACTATATAATTACCTGTTTGCATCAACGCAGACCAGTTTAAATTTAATAGGTCAGATGACAATGCAGCAAAATGCATTTAGCCTATGATTACCCCTTTTCAAACATTCTCTCACTCGCAACTTCGACCCTGGGAACATAGCAGGCACAGATTTAGGTCAATAAGAAACACTGACCAGCACAATAGGCCTTGCCTCAAACAGCGCTGTTGACAGACACCAGCACAAAGGCCATGAATAGAGTCCCCCTCAGTTCTCACACAGGGCGAAGAATGACCCAGTGTGCTGCTGCTTTGGTGCTCTGTTGGTACAGTGTATACAGCTTTTGTCCTCGGCCACTGTTCCCTGCTCAATGGGGGCTACAGAGCCTAGGAAGTGAAGGCGGAAGAATGCTTCACACTCTTGCCGTGGCCAGCAGTTGTATCCATGCGCACATGACAGCTCAAGTGAGAACTGGAAGTCACTTGATAAATCCCCTCCGGTCCCAGCTTGTAAGAGTGAAGCCATTTTTAAAATTAAAAATACAGGTAACACAAAATAGAAACAGTCACCATTCACTTAGTGTTCGTACAGTTACAAACAGAGTAATTGTTCTTTGGTCTTTTCTGCCTTTTTACACTGAATCCAACTAGAATAATCTTTACCAGGGGCCTGAGCCCTGGTGGTGTAGATGTTAACAGTTGGGCTGCTATCCACATGGTGGGCAGTTCAAAACTACTAGCAGCTCCATGGGAGAAAGACTGGTTTTCCAGTTACAGTCTTGGAAAACCCAAGGGGACTGCTTTGAGTTAGCATTGACTAGAGGGCAGGGAGTTTGGTTGGGGGTGAGGTAGACAGGGGAAATCAGGGCAGGTTTAAGTAGAACTGATATAATGCAGGTCATTACTGAACACAGACTTCTGGAAGGGGGCCAGAAGTCCAAGCAGGGGTTCGAAGACACCAGTGAGGCCTCAAAGTATTTCTTTGCTATGTGTTAATAAGGTTTCATCACAAGCACACACACACATCTCTCTGGGTGCCTTCTTGCCAAGGTAATGGGTACATAATGTAAAGAATCCAACCCCAGAAAAAAAAACCCCAAAAACAGGTCTTCACAATTCAGACAGAGTGCTTCCAGAGGCTCAAAAGTGATTTGTTTGATATTGGCCAAGGACACCAGGCCTGCCTATAGCAAGGGACAGGGTCTAGGTGAGTGTCATTTCTCTTAGCCTAAACATCAGAGCAGAATCCCATCAATGCTTCAGTGTAGTTTCAGATTGTGTTCCAATTCCAGTCTGCCAGATTTTACTGTGTGATTTTATACGAGTATAATTTATGTCTACATTTCTTCGGCTGTAAAATAGGATGGCTATCCATGCACTTATTCAAAATTAATTGTTGCGATAATAGCAATGGCTACGTCATTTGTTTCTGTAAAGATAAAATAAGTGATACAGATAAGGTGTACCTAGAACAGCACCTGGTATAAAGTATGTTATATTGCAGGTAAAATAGTTTCAAGGTCACTCACAGTGTTAATCCAGGCGTCCTCAACTACAGCTTGCGGGCCACATGTGGCCCGCCGAGGACATTTATCCGGCCCGCTGGGTGTTTTTGCCCTGTTTGTTTTTTACTTCAAAATAAGATATGTGCAGTGTGCATAGGAATTTGGGTTTTTTTTAAACTATAGGCTCTCCAATGGGTCTGAGGGACAGTGAACTGGCCCCCTGTTTAAAAAGTTTGAGGACCCCTGTTTAATCGCGATCGCAATTTTGACTACTACAATGAATACTAACATCACCGCCACTCCTAGATAAAATAACTGTTTTATTCATGACTCTACAGGAAATGCTGAGCAGAAAATAAAGATCACTGATGCTTGAGTTCATTCCATTTACCAATAAGCTTTTAAAAAAATCATTTTATTGGGGGCTCATACAACTCTTATCATAATCCATACATACATCAATTGTGTAAAGCACAATTATACATTTGTTGCCCTCATCATTCTCAAAACATTTGCTTTCCACTTAAGCCCCTGGTATCAGCTCCTTATTTTTACCCCCTCCCTCCCCACTCCCCACTCCCTCATGAACCCTTGATGATTGATGAATTATTATTTTGTCATATCTTATACTGTCCGATGTCTCCCTTCACCCACTTTTCTGTGGTCCGTTCCCCAGGGAGGAAGTTATATGCAGATCCCTATAATCCCTATAATCTACTCCACCCTCCCTCGAACCTGCAGGCATCGCCACTCTCACCACTGGTCCTGAAAGGATCATCCGTCCTGGATTCCCTGTGATTACCGTTCCCATATGTACCAGTGTACATCTCTGGTCTAGCCAGATTTGTAAGGTAGAATTTGGGATCGTGATAGTGCAGGGTGGAGGGAGCATTTAGGAACTAGAGGAAAATTGTATGTTTCATCGTTGCTAGACGGCACCCTGGCTGGCTCGTCTCTTCCCCGTGGCCCTTCCATAAAGGGATGTCCAGTTGCTTACAGATGGGATTTGGGTCCCCACTCAACACTCCCCCTCCTTCACAATGATAGGATTTTTTGTTCTAATGATGCCTGATAACTGATCCTTCGGCACCTCGTGATCACACAGGCTGGTGTGCTTCTTCCATGTGGGCTTTGTTGCTTCTCAGCTAGATGACTGCTTGTTTACCTTCAAGTCTTTAAGACCCTAGATGCTACATCTTTTGATAGCTGGGCACCATCAGCTTTCTTCACATCTGCTTATTCACCTGCTTTGTCTTTAGCGATTGTGTCGGGAAGGTGAGCATCATAGAATGCCAGTTCAATAGAAGAAAGTATTCTTGCATTGAGGGAGTACTTGAGTGGAGGCCCAATGTCCATCTGTTACTTTAATACTAGACTTATAAATATATAGATCTATTTCCCCATCCTCATACAAAATATATTTACATATGTACTTGCCTTTATTTAGACATGTATAAATGCCCTTTGCCTCCTAGTTATTTTCTCTATTTCCTTAGACTTTCCTCTTGTTCAACGATCATGTTCAGTCTTCATTTGGGTTTCAGTAATTCCTCTCGATTACATTACCCTTGATCGCGCCCTACCAGGTCTCCTACGCCCTCCTCACGACAGATTTGGATCACTTGTTGTTCCCACATCCCTGGGTTTATTAACACCACTTCCTTTCCCCCCACCTCCCCGTCTCCAATGTCCCTCCCAGAACTGTTGGTCCCATTTTTCTCTCCTCCAGATTGTTCATCCAGCCTATCTTAGAGAGACCTGAAGAAGCTGTTTCTATTGGTCTCTAGTAAAGAGATGAGGTGCCCTGGAGGCATAGTGGTTTGGCTGCGATCCGAAAGGACAGCAACTTGGAAACACCAGCCGTTCTATGGGAGAAAGACAGTGCTTTCTACTCCCACACAGAGTTACAGTCTCAGAGACCCACAGGGGCAGTCCTACCCTGCCTTACAGAATCCCTATGAGTCAGCTTTGACTTTATGGCAGTGCGTTTGCTGATTTGGTTTGAGTGAATATATGAATGCAAACTTTATGAATGCTTACCTAAGAATGGGCTTCAAAAATTTCATGGAAAAATGAAATTAAAGAATAGTGGAATTTCCCATGAACTTTTGACACTCCCATATATATGGCATAGCTACATAAAATGCACATAAAACTTTAACATTAAAACCTTTTTAAATGCACATGATTTAGATATTTATCCAACTCTACATTGATGTCCAGCCTAATTTATCTTAGGGAAAAATAAATAGCAAATTATAATGAACTGCTTGCTATTTTAGGAGTAAGACAGTTTTCTAAATTACTTATTCAAGGTATATTTTTTAATAAGGAAACTGAGGGGCAGAGAATTAATTCACTTAAGGTTTTCACTGCTAAATAAGCAAGCCCAAGTGGTGTGATGCCAGCTCTTGCCCTCATAACACGATAGTATATTGTCTGAATAACACCTCTATGAAAGCTTCCGTAATAAGTTGCTAAATAGTTATGGGTTATCCAATAAGCAAGATAAGCACAGGTTGCCTTGTGCTTACTTACTAAGCTGTAGTGGACAATCTTAACCTTTTTCTTCTTCTTCATATAGGTTTGACTGGCATTTGTTTTTCTCTCAACCTGCAGCATCTTCCTGATTCCTACAGCATCAAGGCTTCTTTTCAAAATGCAATACCTCACAGGGACCAAGTACTCAGTAGGCAAAGTAAGCACACAACCAATGTGAAATTGTTCCTTATCCACGAGTATGTATGCCCAAGTAAACCCATGCTTACCTTGCTGTCTGGGTTATCTGCCCCTGTCAACATAGTACTGTAATCCTCATGGGTAAGAAAGGAACCAATTCCTTCCATAGTTCTGGCATAGGATCAAACAATATATCTAGAACAACCTCACAAATGACGATATACTGTCAACTAAAAATGTCTAAGGTACACTCTTTATCCTTTTCAGAGAATAGACAGCTGCTGAACACATCTACTCTATTAGGAGTCAGAAAGTTTTGCTTCATTTGTTTTTCTAAATCCTCATCACTATATAACCATAATTAGTTTCATGCTATGAATTTAATCTTATATGCTAATTATATCTGAAGTGGTTCTGAGAATGTAAAGAAGTTAATTAACAAAAAGTAATTGCCTTGAGGAGAGATGCTTTAAGCACATAAGTGATTTTAAAAAAAAGAGGAAAAAAAGTCCATTGTTCTATATATCTTTAAATCCCTTATAGTATTCATTGGTCTTAGAACACTAATACAAAACAGGAACAATACAAGACATATAAATAAAAACCTGTACTTATTTAAAAGTTCATTCAATAGGGCTTTAATTTGTTCTTCAAAGTCAGATCTTGATTATAATTGAGTTTTACATGGAAAAGTAGCAGACTTGTATTTCCAGTAATCTGACTAAATAGTGTACAAAAAGGAAATTAGTATAAACTATATGTGTGTGTATGTGTATAAACTTTCCTTTAAATATATTATGGATTTAGAAATTTGGAATTAATTATAGAAAGACCCATCATTCATTTGTCAGTGTGTCATACTGTGGTGGCCTATGCCTTACAAATAAAAACAGTATTTCAAATACTCGTAGTGATAATGAAGGACAGGTTTCAAATGAGCTTTTGTATTAAGACAAACGAGGAAGAAAGACCTGACAGTCTATTTCTGGGGGAAAAAACAAAACAAAAAACAAACGAACAACCAAGAAAACCTGGCTAATGGACACCTTACCAAGAACAACAGAACATTATCGATTATAGTACCAGAAGACTAGTTCCTCAGAATACAACTGAGGAAGAGCTCGCTTCTAAAGCAGAGTCAACCTAATGATGTGGATGGAATATAGCTTTGAAGACCTGTACTTACTGAGATGGCCAACTCAAAATGAGAAGAAACAGTTGCAAACACCCACTAATAATTTGAGGGATTATATGATGCACTACACATCTGCAAATATTAAGAGCTGTCAAATGAAATGAAACGCTAAAAGATCAATATCCCAGGCATTAGTGAGCAAAACTAACCTGGTACAAGCCATTCTGAACCAAGTAGTCATATCATCTACCATGTCGGCAATGACAAGAGGAAGAACGCCAGTACATTCACTGTCATTGCAAAAGGTGGAGACCAAAGAAGGGCTGGGAGCTGGAAGACAAGCTGTGGCGATAAACAGCGCTACAAAGCACAGGCACATGACAGAAGCTTGCAGCAGCAACACCCCATTCCCTGGAAATACCCTTCTTCAACGTAAGTGGCAACTTACAGTCATGTACTTGGACCTGCCAGATGGACTACATAGAACTGAAGTCATCCTTCTCTCTGGAAAGAATATGGAAAAGCCCAATCTCTCAGTCAGAGCAAGGCCAGTGGCTGACTGTACAACAAACCATCAGTTGCTCATATGAGTGCTTGAGTTAAAGCTGAGGAAAATTAAAACAAGTCCATGGCAGCGACAGTATGACCCGGAGGATACACCACATGAAAATTTGAGACTACTCCAAAATCAGATTTGATACACTGAACACTAATGACTACAGATCAGGCAACTTGTGGGATGACATCAAAGACATCCCACATAGAGTAAAAAAACCATCCAAATGACAGAGAAGACCACAATGGATGTCAGAAAAGTCTCTGAAACCTGCTCTTGAATTTAGAGTAGCTAAAGTGCATGGAAGAAATTAAGTAAATGAGCTGAACAGAAAATTTCAAAGGGCAGCTCAAGATGACAATGTAAAAGCATTATATAAAAATGTGAAAAGACCTGGAGTTGAAAACCCAGACAGAACACATTTGGCATTTCTCATGTTGAAAGAACTGATGAAAAACTTCAAGTCTCATGTTGCAAAATTAAAACATTTTATGGTCAAAACAAGAAAGGTGTACATCAGAGTTGTATCCTCTTACCAGACTTATTCAATCTGTATACTGAGCAAATAACCAGAGAAGCTGCCTTATATAAAGAAAAATGAGGCATAAGGATTGAAGGAAGGTTTAATAACAACCTGTGATATGAAGAAGACACACTTTTGCTTGCTGAAAGGGAGGAAAACTTGAAATACTTGCTGATGTAGATCAAGGACTGCAGCCTTCAGTGTGAATTATAACTCAATGTTAAGAAAACCAACATCTTCAGTAGGTACCAATGGAGAAAAAAAGGTGGACATTATGAAGGCTTTCATCTTGCTTGGATCATGATCAGTGCTCATGGAAGCAACAGTCAAGAGATTAAAGGACACACTGCATGGATATGTCTGCTGCACAAAACCTTTTAAATTGTTGGAAAGCAAGAATGTGACTTTAAGGACTAAGGTGCACCTGACCCAAGCCATGTTATTTTCAATCACCTCATAAGCATGTGAAAGTTGAACACAGAATATAATTCATAAATTATCAAGGGTTTGTGAGGGAGGGGAGACTGGGATGGAGGAGGTGGGGAATGAGGAGCTGATAACCAGGGCTCAAGTAGAGAGAACATGTTTTAAGAATGATGATGGCAACAAACGTGCTTGATACAATGGATGGATGTATGGCTTGTGATAAGAGTTGTACGAGCCACCAATAAAATGATTTTAAAAAGAGAGCTGAACACGGAATAAGGCAGGTCAGAAAAGGATCAATGCATTTGAGTGACAGTGCTGGCGATGAAACTGAGGGTACTGTGGACTGCCAAAAGAACAATCACATTGGTGCTGGAAGATGTACAGCCAGAATCCTCCACAGACCCAAGGGCAGCAAGACGTCATCTCACGTACTCTGACATGTCATCAAGAGAGCCGTGTAGCTGGGAAGGGCATGGTGCTTGGTGTGCTAAAGGGCCGCGAGAAAGAGGAAAGCCCTTGCCGGCACGATGGTCTCAGTGGCCGCCACAAGGTGCTCAGACATAAGGATATCGCTAAGAATGGTGTAAGCCGCAAGGATGGTGCTTTGTTCTGTTGTACACAGGTTCACTAGGAGTTGGAACCAACTTGACAGCACCTACCAACAATAACATCTGGGAGAAATGTTGACCAACGTAAGACACATCATAAGAATACACAATGAATACACACAGTCACTGTACATGTGTGCAGTTCAATTTTAAAATTTGTCTTGGAGCCTAAACCATTGCATTTCCCCACTCATCTTGGTGGAGCTCATTCTGGTAGTGTTCCCACACACGCTTAAGCTGGAAAGAAAACATGAGGGCCAGACCTGATTTCATATAAATGAATCCAACCCTGTTTTCTAAAGGTCAAAAACCATTCAAACATGGTAGGGCTGGTATGCCTGATAACATATCCCGGTAGCCTATCTTTTACAATAATCAAAAAAGAATGAGAGCAGGAACTACTGGTGTTTGGATAGTGACTCTTGGCTGCTGGTGATAGAAATGAACTCAAACTAGCTTCAGAAGAGAGAGAGAAATGCATTTATTACTAGAATACTTGGTTGTCTAAGTAAAGAAATATGGCCAGACTTCCAGCATGGCTGGGTTCAGAAAGTGAGAAGCCATCAGAATCCCAGGCAGGAAGGAATCTCTCCTGTGATTTTCTCTCACGTCCGTCTGCATGTCTGCACAGTTCTTCTCTTTCTTTGGTTCAGCTTTCTGTTTCCAACGTGCTGGCTGCTGCACGCCCTGGAACTTACAAGTTACAGCCCCAGACATGTGACAAGACCTACTCATCTTTCTTTTAGTCCAGACTGCAGGGGATGGAACTTGGTTGATTCCAGCTTGGTTCAAAGGGCTGCTCTGGTAGAATCGGCCGGGGTCAGAGGGAGACACACATACATTTCAAACCTGTCTTCCCTCGGACCACTGCTGGAGTGGATGAAAGTGATCTCTGCCAATATATCAATTCCAACTCACAGCAACCCTGCAGGACAGAGAACTGCCCCTGTGGGGTTCTGAGGCTGTAAGTCTGTACGTGAGCAAAAAGCCTCCTCTCTCTCTGTGTTAGACGGGGTTCTCTAGAGAGACAAAACCAGATGGCTAATAATTATACACACACACACACACGGAAAGATAGATAACACAAGAAATGAACCGTTACATTATAAAGCAGTACAAATGGCTCAGTGCAACTCACTCCCGTGAGAGAGTTGTGAGACACTGGCAGTCCTTCAAGTCTTGAGGGCCACCAGGTAGTCAGTCCTCTGTAGAGCAATTCAGGCTATCGAACACAGGCAGCAAACAGCAAGGTAGGTCACCAACAGTCCCCAGCTCAAGAGATGTACATTCCAATGGTGTGGCGAAGCAGGTCTTGAAGGAACCTCAAATTACAGCAACACAGTCCACAGGTTAGGTGTCCCACAGGTAGTGTATCTTGCAAAATTGAGGCACAGAACAAGCAAGGCAGCCGCACACTGGTCCAATAATCAAAGAGCGAGAGACAAGAAAGGCGAGGTTTGCCGAGTCATCTATATCTCCGCCCTTCAATTAATCCCACATGTGTTCATGAGGCAGGCTGGTACAATAAACGAACTACCTCATTCTCCTGTGAGTTAGCATTTCGGGTTAGCAGGGGTGGTAAGTGACAACTGAAGATGCTGTTAGGAGCTGGGGCCTTCAAAAGGTGCCTGGTACGAAGGAAGTAATATGTGCTACGCATGAGCTGCGACCTTGCTTATGGCCCTCACACCACCATGTGCGAGGGGCGAAGATGAGGGCAGGGCTGGGGGCTCTGGGAGAAGCCAGCTTTCCCTTCTCTCTGGCATGGAGAGTGAATAGCAGAGAGACACCTGGCCAGCATTGTGCCAAGAAGCTGACGGGCCACGTTTGAATAGAAGCTGTTGATTCTCACTTGCTGTTTTCTTCATATTTGACTAACACATAGATTCTTCTGACAGAATTGCTAAGCTGGTTCTCCCTGAACCCCAGGCTAAATACCCTAAATATTTGTTTCCTACAGTAAACACTCAGCATGCCCTCACCTCACATCACTCGATACATACAATTTATGCATTCTTGAATAAAGAGTTTTAAAAGTAAAATTTAGAATGGCACAATGATTGCGCTCTTATCGCAGATAAAGCAAACCTACTTACCCATCTGCCCACCTTATAAACCCTTTCATAATCCCTATCTCTCCCGCACAGCCAAGCTCCTTCCCTATTGAATCCATTGTCCGTTAATGCTCACTCCCGAAATAGCTTTTGAATCTCCATTTCATCAATAGTGCCATTCTCCATTCAAGATCTCATGATTTCTTTTCTGAAATTTTACAATCAATGTCCCTGACTGTAAACCTTCAATAGAGTTTGCACTAGCTTCAACACTCAAAAGCAAAATCTTCTTGTCACATTCCTGCCTATAAGCCTCTGTTAGTCCCCCAAAGCCTGAAGTAGAGGCGCCAACCATCCCTGCACATCAGAACTACCTGAATTCCTGGCCCACCCTAATTTTCTGAGTCAAAATCTACTAGAGTAGGACCTAGAAATCTGCCTTGTGAAGGAACTACCAGGCCAGCGTCAATTTTGGAGCTGAGTCAAAGTACCACTGCGCTCTGATTTGAACAGATTGTCCGCACGATTTGAACAGATACAAGTAAGTTCCCAGTCCAGTTCTAGTCTACCTCGTTCAAGTCTCATCCCTGCTACTTGCCCTTGCCAGCCTTTCCCACAATACAATATCCCAGTCCACACTACTGGGGCAGCTGTACAACCTCCTTCTTCTCCCTTTCCCGAACTGAGGAACCTCTACTCTCTCTTTAAGAATTTACTCAAAGATCCAATCCAAACAACTCTATCGATGCGAACAAGGGGGTTTGGAGTAGAGATCATAACCCATCTGTAGACAATTGGAATATCCCCCCACAGAAGGGTTATAAAGGAAGGGATCATTCAAGCAAGGTGCAGTAGTATAGCACCAGCGAAACACATGTCATTCTCCTAGTTCTTGAATGCGTCCTTCCCACCCCAAGCCCCCACTACCAGGGCCCAGTTCTACCTTACAAATCTGGGTAGACTGGAGAACACACATTGGTACAGATAAGAGCTCTTAACACATGGAATTCAGAACAGATAAGCCCCTCAGCTACAGCAGTGGGAGTAACGATATGAGGGTAGGGGGATAGTCAGGGAAGCGGGAGAAAAGGGGAACCCATCACAAGGTTGGATATAAAGCGCCCCCCCAGAAGGGGATGAATGAGAGAAATGTGGGTGAAGGCCTGGCTGCAGGTACGCCAGGATCTGCCATCCCCTTAGGACTTTTATTTTACTACTCTGTAGTCTGGTGGCCAAAATGGCTTCCTTCCCTGGGGCACCTGGTCAGCAGGTGCTTCCCCCTATGCTGTACTCACAACTGCCTGTGATAAATTTCAGCTCTCTGCCACCAGCACCACCTCCTGGCCCCTCTTCCCTCTCTCTCCTACCTGTGGGCCCAGCTTTGCAGCCCCTCAGACTGGCTGTGTGGCCTCCACCTGCTGCTGCTATTAGGGTGCTGCCTTCACCTGCCCAGCCCTTCCCTGCTAAGGGCGAGCAGAGCTGCACCCAGTGGAACTGAAGCTGTTCCAGGATTATTGAAAACTGAACAGCAGTCTTGGGGCCTGGGTCTTCATGGACTCCCCCAACTGGAAGGTCTTTCTTGGGCCTGAATTCCCGTCTCAAGGCCCAGCCTTCCACCTACAGCGGTGTCTTCCACACCCAGCGCATCAACCTCTACCAGCAGGCCTCTCCCCCGATGCCCTGCGCTGGATGCTGAAGGCTTGGGAGCAGACAGGGCCACCACTTCAAGAAGGGCTCTCTTGATGGGCAAAGAAAGGAACCTGGGTCCTGAGGGGACAAGAACCCTGGGTTGCCCCCACCCCGCTGAGGGGGAGTTTCCCTAAGCCCCTCGCCCCTGGGGCTTGTATATAGATTATAAATATATAAGGGGGAGAGGGGTGGGTGGGGAGGGCCTGTGAGGCTGGGGCCTCACTTCCCCTCCTACCCCTTCCCCTGCTCCCCTATCCCTGGGGATGTTTGTTGAAAAAGAATAATAAAAGGATTTTAAAAATTAATTTTTAAAAATGTGGGTGAAGGGAGGCAGTGGACAGTGTAAGATATGATATAATAATAACAATATATAATTGATCAATGATTCACAAGGGTGAGGGGGTGGGGGAGGGAGGGAAAAAAGAGGAGCTTATACCAAGGACTCAAGTAGAAAATGTTTTGGAAATGATGATGGCAACATATATACAAATAAGCTTGATACAACTGATGTATAGAATGTTGTAGGAGCTGTAAGGGCCCCCAATAAAATTAAAAAGATTTGGTTAAAATGTTACTTCCTTTGTGAAGCCTCCCTTGACTGCTTCTAGCACGCAATCATTGCTGGCCAGAGTTTAAGAGGCAGTCTTCTGTGTTGGCTAAGGGGCCCCGGTGGTTTAGTGGTTTGGGCATTCGGCTGCTTACTGCAGAGCTGGCCGCTCTGTGGTAGAGCGATGAGGTGGTTCATTCCTATAAAGAGTGACAGTCTCCGAAACCCACACGGGCAGTTCTCTTCATCAGAGTGGACCAGATGGCGCTGAGTTTGAGAGTGTGCTGATGAAGCACGTGGACCTGGAACCCAGACTGCCAGTGTATGAGTCCAGCCTCTGAGAATCGCCAGGGAGTGGAAATAACAGGTGGCCCCAAATTATTCAACCCCGGAGCCCTTAAACCGCCGGCTTTGTAAAATGGGACAAAAATCATAGTCATGCCAAGTACGACCGTTTAGGGTTTAGTGAGATAATACATGAAAAGCAGTTGCCTGGCACCTAGCAAACTGCCACAAAATGTCAGCTGCCTGTTAGATACTGTGAGCCAGCCCGCCCATCACATTAAACCAGGAACCAGCCTATTCTACATTTAAGAATTCTTTCTCAATTTTGATATGAACCTAAAAAGTCATGTTAACAAAATGACTGCCTTTCATTTCCTTCTCCAAGAAAACTGAGGATGAACTCGTAGTTGTGTGCTACTGTGTTGATTCCCCCTCCAACACGGAAACCCTCTTTGCCAAGCTAGAGCCGCTCGGAAGAATGGCTGGGGCTGGGACTTGGGGGGTGTTTGTCCTGTCAACCCTTTGGTTAGCACCCAAGCACTGCACCGTTGGGTCATCAGGGCTCCACTGGATGGACTTACTATACTTGTTTTGGGGGGAAGGGGAGTCCTTTGTGTAGACAGGATTTAGACTGTCTGTTTTGGCCTGGCCTCTGAAGTTTTCCAATAGGGAGGTAGAAATAATTTTGAAATCCATGAAACAATTTTCATAGATCCTTAAATGGCTGTGGTTGGGGAATCTGCGAGTCTCCTAATATTGCATACAAAAGGTATCTATATATATGGTATATATATAATATATATTTATTTATTTTCTGGTCACCCAATGTGATTTCAAGTGGACCATGGCCTTAAAGTAAATACAAACATTGCTCTAGGTGTAGGAAATTCCATAGCACTAGCTAAGTGGAGCCCTAGTGGCACCGTGGGCTACATGTTGGGCTGTGAACCTCAAGGTAAGCAGTTCGAAACCACCAGCTGCTCTTTGGGAGAAAGAGGAGGCTCTCTTCCCTGATAAAGAATTATAGTCTCGGGAAAGGGCATTTCTGCTCTATCTTGTAGGGTTGCTATGAGTTGGAATAGGGCAGCGAGTTTGGTTTTTCGGTGAGATCTGGTTGAAAAACTCTTTGGTATATAGCCATACAGAGGGAGAAAAAAAGAACAGAAAGAAAAGAAAAATGCCACTGCCACCGAGTCCATTCCAACTCACAGGAACCTTATAAGCAAGTTGGCAAAATTTTCATCTGATAGAGCACATTGTTCAATAATTTTATCATTGACTAATTATGTTCTGCTCATCTACATCTCGCCCTCTCTTTTAAATACCAACTATGTAGCTGCTCTGTTAGACAAAGACTTCTTCCAGAAAAACTGTTTACAGAACTTGGACTCCAGCAACTCTTGCAATATAATCCTTGTGTATTACTGAGCCACAGAGAAATAACTCCTTAATTTGTGGTGAGAATAAGCACTGCACAACAACCTACAGCGGGTGGCACGAAGCTAACCAAGCAAAGAATGCGCTGTGTCTATACGAGATAAGATGTTATAGATCCAAAATATACACGGCTATAAATAAAGCCTGTGGTTATTTGTTGAGGTACAATGATTCCCATTGCTGGGGCAAGGGCTACCCTTAGCATGTTTTTAAAAGGAACAGCTAAAGCTGTCTGACAGCAGACTCAGTGGCACCGCATGCATTGTTTAGGCTAGGGAATGAGGTGAATTGCTCTGGGGAGCAACTTTGGGAAAAAGCTGCCTTTAATACAAACAAACAATGGACTGTCCTTCAGAAACCACGATAAGGGAGAGGAGGGCAGTGGGATCAGTCCTACTAAATCAGCATGCCTGTAATTTGGGAAACCACTGAATAAGAGCAATCAGTGTGTCTAAATGTGTATTTGTTGACAGCTATAATCAGATCAGGAGCCCTGGTGGTGCAGTGGGTAAAGCACTTGGCTGCTAACCCAAAGGTCTGTGGTTTGAACCCATCAGCTGCTCCGTGGGAGAACATTACACGTAGGTCACAAATAAATGTCAAACCTTGGGGAGTTTTAAACAGAAAAAGATAAAATAACCAACTCTACCACATATATTCAGTCATAAGACAATACCTCAAAAATTACCTGAACTAGAGGGTGACAAAGAATCAGGATAAGCACCGAGCTGCATAGTCAGTGGTTCAAACCCACCAGTCACTCTGGAAAAGATTTAGTCTCAGAAACCCTACACAGAGTCCCTGTGAGTCTGATGGCATTAAGTTTCTTCTTTTTTTTTTTTTAATGGGGAAGGGGGGCGATGAAGGGGAGTTGCCATGGAGTTGATTCCAACTAACAGAGACCCTATAGGACAGAGGAGAACTGCTCCATGGAGGCTGTATTGAAAGTCCTTACAGATGAATTTGTGGAGACCACAATTTTATCTTGATAAACACTGTAGCTAATTGTATATTCTGGAAGACAAAGGCTTTGCTTGCCTTTATTAGATATGTTTCCTGTATAGGAAGGCAGGGACACATTAGTGTCTGAGACTGTCCAATGTACAGTGCTATAGTTAGGGATTACATCAACTAGACGCTGACCATACTTCTGGGTATGAGTAAGGATGGAATTCAAACTATCAACCAGGTCACACATAATGGCACCTTGGGCTGGTGGGATGGGGGTTTGAGTAGTGGTGGTGGTGGGGGGTAACATGTTCAATAAGAAAGACCAAGCAGAGTTGGATCTTCTTTGGCCTTTCAGACTCTGGGTCTCTGTGTCTGCATGTGGGCTGCTGATCTGGAGAGTTGTTGGCATCCTGCCATGTTTCCACCCACTTTAGATCCACCTGACTTTGCATCCACCAGCCTGTGGTCTCCCTGCTTCCTGTATCATTGGCCTGCAGCTATGAGTCTGGAGAAGGGCGTTGGCTAGCATTGGAACCATAGACTCAAGTTGGACTGGGCTGGGATGCCTTCTTGATTATACTTCTTGTTATAATGTTCTTTCTTATACATATATGAGCATTGCTGGTCTTGCTTCTCTAGACAACCCAGCCTGATACACAGCAATCAAAGATGAACTTTGCCAAGCAGCACCAACTCCCAGGGTCATTTATACCAAGCATAAATAAGGCAGCAGGTAGACAAGTAGCCTATGGGAAAGTGAAACTAGGAGTAAAAAGACAGAGCGAGGAGCCTGGGGCGATACAGATAAGGGGTACAGAAAATTCTAAACTTTTATCACATTTCACAACCAGCGGTTTCATCCTTTGTGTCAGTAGTAGTTACAATTTTCCACAATTACCTTTACTTTAATCACTACAATCACTCTCCAATTGTGGCTGTGCATCTTTTACAATACTCCCAAGTAAGAAACATAAATGATTCTACAACCCTGTATTCTCATAAAGAGATCTCTTTATATACATACATATTACAGACCACTGAACTAAGTTTCTTCAAAACAGTTAGTCTCACTATGTGAAATGTATTCTAATATTTCATATTCTATTTTGCATGAAAAGTGAAAGCAAAAAGAATGACCCACTGCACTTATGCAGCTTATGTAAATCCACAACTCAAAAGTGAAGAGTTCTGTTATGTACAAGTATGGCCACAGTGACTGAAGACAGACAAAACCATAGCCAAGGCAAACTCGCTGTCGCCGAGTCAATCCTGACTCCTACACCCCCACCCCCACCCCAAGGCTCTTCAAAGAAAGGAGAAGTTAGAATGCAACCAAAAAATGTCCTAGGAGTAATAAAATCAGGTAATAAGATCTCAGTGAATATTAGCAATTGTTGTTATGGGGGAAAATAGAAGTCTAGCCTTATTCTAAAATATGGCCCAAATAGTTTCAAGGAAATTAAATCTAAAATATCGAACTAAAAACACTAGAAGGGAATACAGGCCACTCTTTCCAAGGAAGACTGAAGAGAAATAAATGCACTTAAATTATGGTGCTGGTGAAGAATATTGACGGTGCTATCAACTGCCAAAAGAACCAACAAATCTGTCTTGGAAGAAGGACAGACATACTGCTCCTTAGAGGCAAGGATGGCACGACTTGGCCTCACTTACCTTGGACATGTTATCGGGAGAAAGTAGTCCCTGGCAAAGGGCGTCATACTTGGTAACGTGGAGGACAGCAGAGGAAAGAAGGCTGCTCCTAACAAGTTGGGCTGGAGAATGACAATACTGTGAGGGCGGTGCAGGGCGGGCAGTGTCCCTCTGCTGTCCACACAGACCCTGCGAGCTGGGACAGCCTTCAGGCGCCCAACAACAGCAAGAACAAGCCACGCGCCTGCCGGCCCACTAGAGGAAAAGAGCCCTCGCAGCTAGAGCAAAGGGCATAAATAAGAAAGCAATATACCCCAAAACTCATGGAAGTGCAATAGTTACTGAAGACTTAAACAAAATATTTACCATTAGTCTTAAATGTGACAATGGTAAGACTTTGGCTCCCTTTCATTGGACACATCATCAGAAAAGACCAATCACTAAAAAAGTATCACGTTTAGTGCGCAAAAATGAGGGAAACCCTGCATGAGAGAGCCTGATGCAACAGCCGTAACAAGGGATTCAAACACACCAACAGTCACGCAGATGGTACAAGAGTGGGCGATGCACCCTCCTGTTACCCACAAGGACCCCCTGTGTTGGAGCACAATAATCAACCTACAAGAACGACAACAATAACTAATACTGCACTTTCACTCCTGATGGCACTGTGGGGTAGATGTCAGACAGCTGCAAGGTTGGCAGTTCAAACCCATCAGTAGTTCAATGGAAGAAAGATGAGGCTGTCTGCTCACATGAAGACACATCGTTTTGGAAACCCTAGTTAGGTAGCTATGAGTCAGAATGAATTGATTGCAGTGGGCTTGGTGTAAGTGACCTAAGAATAAAATATTTTACAAAATGTGACAAAACATTTATAAGAAGTTACTAAAACTAAAAAGTGATAATTAAGAGATTTGCTTTATCTGATAAATATGCAATTTAAATAGTTTTCGAAATATGGAAAAGTAAGGATCTAACTTGAGTGGACAGATTGTTCAGAATGTCATCCTCGCTGTACAATGTGGTGGGGTTGAATCTTGGGAGACAGCAGCTAGGCTCTAGTTCAAGTTCTACTACATACTAATTCATAGACGTTACCTATGTTTTAGAACTTCTCCAGGCCTTATGCCTCAGTTTTAAAAAATAAAAATGTGAATGATGTCTAACTCGGAAGCATTACCTTATAATTTTCTTTTTACTCCAAAAAAATTATTTGGAATTTATCTCAAATATAAAAAGATCAGGGGTACAAGAGTAAGCTATGGTTATGCATTTGAGTGCTGAACAAGGAATTTGGATTATGACCTTAGTTTCAACCAATCTTCATTCCACCTCCCATAGATGCAAAACAAAACAAACCAAACAAATAAATAAATATGCCGTTTCCAAGAATTGTGACATAATTCTATTTTCCAGAAAATGAAATCAGTGGATAACCACCCTTAGGAAATGAGCATAGAACAAACCCATTTAACATGAGCTAAGATACAATAATTGGAACGGAAGGAGGCAAAAACTCGCTGCTTTAATTGTGCATTATGAGTCCTTTTATTCTAGAGAGTAGAAAAATATTAACAGAAATTCCCTGAAACAAACGTATCTTAGTCATCCAGTCACTAATTATTGTCTTGCATTTTGTTTGAAGAAAAGAAAATATGGAACTTACACCTTCAGTATTCAGCAGCCTCAAATGGCAAATAATTTTCACTTTGGAAAAGGAAAGGTTAGCTACATACATGTTAGATAGCTTTCACTCAAAGTGTGTGTAAGGTGACTGCCTCTGTCCTTTGAGAGGCAGGTCTGGAAAAGAACGGCTGGGTTAGAATCCCAGCCCTGCCACTGCCAGTGGCTGGCGGTCAGACAAACCCCACTGGCTAGGTAGCACAAGAAGCAGCCACTTCGCCCTCCTCCCCACAGCACTCCTTACGAAAAATGAAATGCTTACTTTGAGAGGTGTCCTAACAGTTAGGGAGTGGCTGGCGTCTGTTTTGTTTTCCTGATAAAAGGCACCTAGATATTGACCCTACCCTCTTCACTTTGTCCTATCTGGAACACAGATTGAAGCAAATACTGCCACTTTCAAGCTGCCCGACATTATCCCAGAAGCCACCTAAATACAGAATGGTTTTATGTAAGAAAAATATACACGGGTAAATCAAAGTCAACTGCTACCAATCGTAAAGAGCTTCATGAAACAAAAACATCAGAATGCAGAGATATTTTTTCTCACCATACCCTCTAAGTCTACACACTCTAAAAGCAATGTTTTTGTCTCCCTAACCCTTCCCTGAAAGAAACTCTTAGGACACTGTTGGGTTAGAGTTGGGCTGCTGGCCACAAGGCCGGATTCATACCCACTGCTCCCAGGGAGGGGAAAGGCTGTCTGCTCCTGGAATGATTTGGAAATCCTTGCGAGGCCCGCTCAGGGTAGCCAGACATCAGCATCAACTGGCTTTGGTAAGCCTTTCTTGAAGAATTCGGCAGCTCTTCAGCTATGCCATATACAAAGGCCGCCTTGACATCCTCTAAACAAGCAAACTCACGGCTATCACATCAATTGTGACTCAGAGACCCTACAGCAGTGGTTCTCAACCTTCCGAATACCACGACCTTTTAATACAGTTCCTCATGTTGTTGTCACCCCCAATTATAAAATTAATTTCGTTGCTACTTCATAACCAATTTTGCTACTGTTATGAATTGGGCGACCCCTGTGAAAGGGTCATTTGACCCCCCCCAAAGGGGTTGTGACCCACAGGTTGAGAACCACTGCCCTCTAGGAAACGGCAGCACTGTCCCTGTGGGTTTCTGAAACTATTTATAGTAGAGAGCCTCATCTTTCTCTCACTGAACAGCTGGTGGTTTTCAACTACTAACCTCGTTATGCTAATCAATGCATAACCAACATGCCACCAGGGCTCCTCACTCATTCCCATTAGCCAATGCTAACTCATAGGAGTCCCCTGGGAGTCTCCAAGACTGTACTGTTTACAGGAGTAGAAAGCCCAGTCTTCTTCCTACAGAGCTGCTTAGTGATTTTGAACCGCTGACCATGCAAACTGCAGCCCAACTCTGAACTACTACACCACCAGGGGTCCATACCAGGGCTCTGCTAGGGACTCAAATCCTGTTCCTTTTAAATGTTGAGTTTGGGGAACAAAAGGAGTCTGAAAGGGGTAAGATTAGGCTGCAGGGTAGCTGAGGTTAAGACGTCCTAACAAAATTTCTTGTAGGAAGCCCTTGAGATGAGGAGGTGCATTGTCAAAAGATGAGGAGGTGCACTGTCTTGATGGAAAAACCTCTTACTGGCCCCCTTCTCCTGGCCTTTCTCTAACTTCGTGCATTCATAGCATTATCTCCCACTTTCTCCCCCACTGCCCCCCATCTTTAAGCCCCATGATTAGCCTGTGTCCTGAAAAAAAAATCTACCAAAATTTGCAATCACCACCCCCAAAGTCAACAAAACCTTTTGAATAGCTTTCCTTGAATTTACCTGGCCTAGTAGATCCCTTATAAGGCCTGTCTCGGTTGGACGTATTTTTAAAGCACGATGGGACGAAGTGATAAGGAGAGAACATGAATGTGGCCATCTGCTGGTCTCAGGCGCGCTCGCACACTCTTGTTGGGAATAAACCGGTGCAGGCGTGTACTGCAACCCTTGCTGGCAATGCTTTTTGACTGACCCTGGCACCCTCTGTGCCTAAGCCGCAGCAACCAAGTTTCCTGCTCTTTGCAATGGACACTTCTAAGTGATTCTGAAAGTTCAACTCTCTCAAGTTCACTTTCCTTCTCTCTAAAATAGGGAAGATAATAGAAAGATAGGTATGTAAATAAAGCATATATCTATCAGGTATTAATATCACCACAGTCACCATTGTGGCTAGCATTTTAGAGCTTATGTCACAAACTGGCATATGCTGAGCTTTATTCTTAGAAATTCTTTCCTTCAAACTTCTGATATTTCCTTCAGTGAAATAAATGAGACAAAGAATTTAACAAATTCAATCTGAAGGCAGAGTATTTGGGGAAAAAGCTAAATTCAGAATTAAAATCTCTAAACAAATTATATTCAGAAAACAAGCAAGCCAACGGAGTTGCAATTACAAATAGGAAAAGATTCAGGAGTTGAGTTTGAGATTCAGAATATTAATGTTCAGCTTCTGACTTTCTCAAGTGTTGGCATGTATCCTCCTAAATAAAAATATAAACAAAACAGGGCCAAACAAAATGGACAGTGAATAAAACAGAAGTTCCAACATATGGTGAACTTAAATGAAAATGCTGAGTTTAAAAATATATGCATTCACAGCAATATATTTTAGAAGCCAAATAATTTCACGTCATATTTTCTATGTTGAAAGAGAGGTGAGTAGCTATCGCCATTAAATGAGGAGGCTTCAAAAGATTTGTGGAAAATGGAATGACAAGATAATGGAATTTCCCCACAAACTCTCTGAAGCCCTCTTGTACGTATTACACACAGCTGATAATCTCATTTTTTAACAAGTCTCGTATACAAAAGAAAGTGCTTTCAAGGAAAATATATCAAGGAAATACTCATTTTCTTAATAAATTCAAAAATGACACAGGCAATGGCATCAAATACACATGAACATTATAATAAGCTCAATCAGTACTAATTAAGGATCTAATTATACCTATTTAATATCTAATTTGCATTTTAAAAAGGAACACAAAGAATTCTATTTTAGGTCCAAAATTAAAATTTTAAGAGAAATCTAACTATAGTAATATGGAAAACTCATTTCTTAAAAATTAGAACAAACCAAGAACAAAGCATCACATTGTCAAGTAGAGGATTACAGCGAACCAGAATGAACCCTAATTTGCCACGGACTACATCTAAATGGAGTCACTTATGTCCCTTATAGGCACACAAAATATTTTTCATTATGCCGTGGTCTGAAAATAAGAGATTCTCCAAATCAACTCCTCTGAACAATTCAGTTCGTTAAATTAGCCTAGGGCTCAGCCTCCTAGAAAACGGAGCTTTTGCTAAGCCTACTGATTCAAGACTAGAAGCAGTATTTCCTTCATTTCCTTCAGTGCTCTAATGCTCCGTCTCTCAACTTCCTTGCATCCAGCAGAAACTCTTTTATCTCCTCTCTACCATGTTTACCCTCTAAAATCTTCTAAAACACTTCCTGGAGTGCAGGGAGCTATGGGGAGTCGAAGACCCAAAGGAAATGGAGAGCAGTGAGAACATCAGAGAGAAGACTAGCCAGCAGCACTACACACTGCAGAGCTGGAGAAGGAGCTGTATAAGAGTCAGGCCAGAAATGTGGTGAACAAAGCGGATGGTGCCCTGCTATCAAAACATATAGCGTCTGGGGTCTAAAGGGTTTGAAGGTAAACAGGCATCCATTGAGCTCAGAAGCAACAAAGCCCACGTGGAAGAAGCACACCAGCCAGTGTGACCACGAGATATGGAAGGGATCAGCCATCAGGTATCATCAGAACAAAAATCCTATCACTGTGAATGAGGGTGAGTGCAGTGGAGACCCAAAGTCCATCTGTAGGCAATTGGACATCCTCTTACAGAAGGCTCTTGGGAAGCAGACAAGCCAGTCAGGGTGCAGTGTAGCAACGATGAAACATACAACTTTCCTCTGGTTCCTAACTGCTGCCCCCCTCCCCATCATGATCCCAATTCTATTTTACAAATCTGGCTAGACCAGAGGATATACACTGTTACAGATAGGAACTGGAAACACAGGGAATCCAGGGCGGATAATCCCTTCAGGACCAGTGGTGTGAGTGGCACTACTGGAAGGATGGAACAAGGTGGGTTGGAAAGGGGGAACTGATTACAAGGATCTACAATGTGACCTCCTCCCTGGGGGATGGACAACAGAAAAGCGGGTGAAGGGAGATTTCAGACAGTGTAAGATATGAAAAAAATAATTTATAAATTATCAAAGGTTCATGAGGGAAGGGGTAGTGGGGAGGGAGGGGAAAAATGAGGAGCTGATGCCAGGGGCTTAGGTAGAGAGCAAATGTTTTGAGAATGATGAGGGCAATAAATGTACAAATGTGCTTTACACAATTGATGTATGTATGGATTGTGGTAAGAGTTGTATGAGCCCCTAATAAAATGATTTAAAAAAACCAGAAATTGTGCTTAGAGCAATTTTATCACCATGTTGTTGTTACACTCTGTGTGCTATGTGCCTTTGCCTCATTATATATAAAGCTGTATTTTGTAAATAAAATTTGCCTTTGGATCATCAAAAAAAAAAAAAGTCAGACCAGAACCCAGTGGGCTGAACTGAGGTAATGAATGAAAATTTAGGAAACAAGACCAATTTTTTTTGAATTGAGAGAAATAGAAAAAAAAATTGAGAGGAGATAAAATGTATGTCTAGATTTTATTAAATCCAGGGGAAGGAAGACTACTGAGAAAACGAAAGGTAGGGAATAGAAAATCCAGGGAGTAGTACACGGAATCTTATGAAATTTCAGATATTCAACTATCTTTTTACTTATAAAACCAATATATTAATATGGTTCAATCCAACCCCTCAATTTGATGTCCATGAAGGAAATAAAGGTTTAGTATTAAGGGAACAGATGGACAGTGGGCCCCTGCTCAAGTACTCCCTCAACACAAGAACACTTTCTTCTAACAATTCAGCAGTTTGAGATGCTCACCTTCTTGGCACAATTGCTGAAGACAATGGGTGCACAAGCAAATGTGGTGAAGAAAGCTGATGGTGCTTGGCTACCAAAAGATATAGCATCTGAAGTCTTAAAGGCCTGAAGATAAGCAAGCAGCTATCTAGCCGAGAAACAACAAAACCTACATGGAAGAAGCACACCAGCCTGTCCTCGTTTGCTGACTCGATTGCTGAGGACAAAGCAGGTGCATAAGCAAAAGTGGTGAAGAAAGCTGATGGTGCCCCACTATCAAACGATACAGTGTCTGGGGTCTTAAAAGCTTGAAGATACACAGGCGGCCATCTAGCTAAGAATCAACAAAGCCTACATGGAGAAGCACACCAGCCTACCCCAACACGATCACTGAAGACAAAGCGGGTGCATAAGCAAATGCTGTGAAGAAAGATGATGGTGCCCGGCTGTCAACAGATCTAGAATCTGGGGTCCTATAGGCTGGAAGATAAACAAGTGGCCATCTAACTGAGAAACATCAAGGCCCACATGGAAGAAGCACACCAGCCTGTGTGATCACAAGGCGTTGAAAGGATCAGGAATCAGGCATCAAAGACCCGCCCCCCACCCCCTAAAAATCATGGCATTGTGAATGAAGAGGAGTACGGAGGGGAGACACAGGGCCTATCTGTGGAAAATTGGACATTCCCTTGCAGAAGGGCTGCAGGGAGGAGACAAGCCAGTCAGGGTTCAGTGTAGCAATGATGAAAATATATAATTTTCCTCTAGCTCTTGAATTCTTCCCAATCCCCACCCCAACAATCATGATACCAACTCTACCTTATAAATCCGGTTGGACCAGAGGATGTACACTGGCACAGATAGGAACTGGAAACACAGGGAATCCAGGACAGATGAACCCCTCAGGACCAGTGGTGAGAATGGTGATACCGGGAGGGTAGAGGGGAGGTGAGGGAGAAAGGGGGACCAGATTACAAGGATCTACATATAACTTCCTCCCTGGGGAACGGACAGTGGAGAAGTGGGTGAAGGGAGACATCAGATGGTATAAGACATGACAAAATAATAATTTATAAATTATCAAGGGTTCATGGGGGAGGGGCTGATGCCAAGGGCTCAAGTGGAAAGCAAATGTTTTAAGAATGATGGTGGCAACATACGTACAAATGTTCTTGACACAACGGATGTTTGTATGGATTGTGATTAAGAGTTGTACGAGTACCCAATAAAACAATTTTTTAAAAAGGAGATAAGGTTATCTGCATAATAGATGGAAGAAACAGGATGTTTAACGGCGAAGCATTCCACTGTCATTGCTCTGCTAACGATGCTGTGCATCTTTATAGAAGCAGGTGGCCCGACCTTCCCAAGGAGTAGCTAGTGCGCCTGGACCCCTGCACTTGCAGTTAGCAGTCCAATGCTTACCTAACAGCACCAACAAGGCTCTTTAAAGGTGAAAAAGGTAGAGAAATAAATCTACAGGAAATGAATGCATGTTCAAAGCTCTTGTGGGCATTGGGTAAAAACTGGGAGGTCACACCCATCCAAAGGCACCTTGTAAGAAAGCCTGGGGATCCTCTTCTGGAAAGTCACAGCCCTGAAAGCTCTATGGTGCACAGTTGCCGTCAGTCAGAATTGACCCAACCACTCTGGTTGTGGTAAATCTACCTGGCAAGGTGATAGTTCTTCTGCAAAATGATTACACCTGGCAGTTTACAATTACAATGATTCTGCCTGGAATAGTGGCACTATGTACTCAACTTGGCTACTCTCACTTAATGTGACACAAACACACACAATTGACCCTGATCCCTGTTGCCTTTTTTTGTTTGCTTTGTTGTTTTTTTAACGGATAACCACAGAGGATATACAAACCTAGATCCCTGTATGAAGCTGTTAATTCCCAGGTCTCTATATTCAATAACCAACCTTCTCATTAATTCTAACCTCATATCACCAATGGCTACAGAATAATCAAAGCATGTGCTGACTTGCAGAGTTACTCTATCCGATGTTTACACTGCCGTGAGCAAACTTCTAGTTTTCCAGCCACCTAAGCATCAGTTGCCAAATCCTATCAGTCTTTTCTTGCAAGGCTTTCTTCTAATTTTCTTCTTTCCATCTGGTCTTGCCCCAAATCAGCTCCTGGATTACTATAACCATTCCATAACCATTCTTACATTGGTAGCAAAGCATTGGCCACAGTTGTGGTTTTAAAATATATACACATTGTGTGTGTGTGTGTGTGTGTGTGTGTGTGACACCTCTCTCTATAAAAGGTGCAGCCCAATTCCCCGTCTCATAAACATAGACTGGGCTTAGTGACTTGCTTCTGGGATAGAATATGGCAGACTCAATAAGTTTTAACTAGGTCATAAAAGACACCATTTCTCTTTGCTCACTCTCCTACACCATTGTTCTGGGCAGAGCCAACGGCTATGTCACGAGGAGCTCATTGAAGAAATCTGTGTGAGGAGGAGCTGGGGTCTCTTGCCAAAAGCCAGCCCAAATTTGCCTGGCATGTGAACCACCTTTGTAAGGAACCCCCCAGCCTCAGCCAAGCCTTCAGATGACTGTAGTCCTGGCTGACAGATAAACTGAAGCTCAGTAGAGACCCTGAACCAGAACCACTCAGCAAAAGCTCTCCTGGATCCCTGTCCCTGAGAAACTGCGTGATAATGAATGTTTATTGTTTTAAGGCACAATTTCGAGGTAATCTATTACATATAAGTAACTATTAAAATCACGCCAAGTTCATGATCAATTCTGTGCCATTTCTCCTGCTGTTTTCCCTTACACTTATCCTATCATTATCCTGATCCTAACTGACCCCCCACACACACCTTTACCTCCCCCCCCCCACTCAATCCTTCAGAATCTATCCAAAGTTCCACTTCCTTAGAAGACGTGTTTTTTTTTTTGTTTTGGAAAGCATTACAGCTTTAATTTCTCTAACTTTAATTTCTCTAACTTCCCAACGGCGACCTTCCATACTAGACCACTAGCTCAATCGTGTAGGCCTTCACTCATCCAGCCCTCTGTCATTGGACTATGTGCACCTTTCACCCCAAGGTGCCATACAGTTCTCCTGTGACTAAGCTACTCAATAAATCAAGAGAAAATTAACAAGTCGCCATACTCACACACACGAGATGTATTTGAATAGTATAAAGTAGTGGGTAACAACATGAACTCAGTCACACTACCTCAGGTTTGATTCCTGCTGTTGATCTTGGGTAAGTTATTTAAAATTTCTGTACACATTAGTTTCTCCAGTGTCTTTTTTACAGAGGATTCTAATAGTATCTACATCAATATCAAAGAAAAACAACAAATCACAATACATAGAAATCTCTTTGACCAAGTGCCTTGCACAGGGAACGTCCTCAACAGATGCTAACTACTACTGTTCTTACAAATTATCAAGAATCACAAAATGCAAGATAAAATTCTAGGTCTCTGGGAGTCTAGATTTTTTGTAAATGAAAGTCTAAACTAGGGTTGCTATGAGTTGGCAGTGTCTTGATGGCAGTGGGTTTTGAGTAGTCTAAATTAATCCAGAATTCTATAAACTAAAATGGAATTCAGACTTTCTATTAAAATAGAAAGTTCTAAAATTGTTCTAAAATTCACCTATTAAGTCAGTATTAACTCTAGCCTGAACCAGGAGTGCAGACTTGACTTGTTTTCCTCTTCATCCTATTAGGAACTTTAGCTTCAAAGATTTGCTCGGAACACACAATTGCTTGCTTTCCTTAACAAGCAGCCACCACAGTAATTTCCCGATTCACTTTTGACTTTCACAGTCCTGGGACGTAACACAGGCAACATTATAAGTATAAATCTAAACAATCTATGAGCTGACACATAGAAGATTATGCTACACAAAGCCAGCCAATTCTTCACCCTAATCAAAACAGAATTTAGCTTCTTCTTCCGGGTCGGAGCCATGGTGGTGGCAAACTCGAGCCCAGTCAACCCGGCGGTGCTCTTTGACGTTGGCAGAGGCGGCCGGAAGTTGGCCGCGTGAAGACCGAGCTTATTGCAGACGTCGCGCCTAAAGCGGTGGAGAACTTTAGGAATTCTGCACCAAAGAATTCAGAAAAAATGGGGTTCCAGTAGGATACAAAGGAAGCACCTTCCACAGGGTCCTCAAGGATTTCAGGATCCAGGGCGGAGATTTTATAAATGCAGATGGTACTAGAGTTGCCAGTATTTACCAAGGACCATTTGCAGATGAAAATGTTAAACTCAGACACTCAGCCCCAGACCTGCTGTCCGTGGCAAACAGTGGTCCTAGTCCAGATGGCTGGCAGTTCTTCATCACCTGTTCTAAATGCGATGGGCTGGATGGGAAGCACGTGGTGTTTGGAAAAATCATCAATGGGCTTCTGGTAATGAGAAAAATTGGGAATGTTCCCATGGGCCCCACCGATAAGCCCAAGCTGCCTGTGGTGATCTCCCAGTGTGGGGAGATGTGAATGGAACGAGGCCTTTCTCCTGGGTGAGCCACTTGGTAAAATCATCTGGATTGGCCTCCCTGCCTACTGCTGTTTCATGTGATCAAGAGACTTTGGAAGTATCAGAAATCCAGGACACAGATTTCAGTTTTTAACTGTTTAGCTGTAAATAAAAAAAATTAAAAAAAACCCAAAACCAGAATCCAATAGAACAAATGAATTATTAGAACTTTGGTACACCATGTATCCATATAAGGACCAAAGCAAACCTATATTATTCAAAGTCTGAATTCATGTGTTTCAAGGATTTAGCACATTTGGGAGATGATTTAATTTATATAACCTTAAGATTTGTTATTAAAATATAACAGATAAATTTGTACCCTAAAAAAACCCCATAGCTGTAATTGAAAAAAAACCCCACAAAAACTAATAGAATGATTGTAAATTGTCAATTTATTTTTTTTAAAAAAGCATGCTTCTTAATTGTGTATCACATTCTTTGGCATCAAAAAAAAAAGAAACCATATCATTAAAATTCTTCTCTTTTCTCTTTCTACCACCAATACACTTCGAAACTTTAGATTTTGAAATATTCAATATATATCTCATTCCTTACTTGACCCTCTGTATCTCAGAACCTGAAATAGAAACAAAGCCTGGGAAATTAGCTTGTTTATCCCACCTAGTGTCAAACAAATGTACAAATAATATGCAGTGTGCATGCTAGTTACCTTCGGGCTGTCAATCAAGCTTGTTTTGAAACTCTTGGCTTTTCAGAGCTGTCAATCATGTCTGTTGTGACAGAGATGGCAGGGTGGAGACAATGCTTTACAAGATGTGATCCTTATTAAAATATCAATAAGTAAATGGGCCTTACTTGGAAAACTGGACTTGAGGGATTTTACAGAAAAAAAAAGTTGAACTTTTGGAAGCGCAAAATTAAAATGCAACTTAATGACATGAGAAGATTTGAAATATCTAGCTCTTTAACCAAAATGATAAGCATGGTTTAACCACAGGAATTTTATAGTTCAGCAAAGAAATAAAAATGTTTTGATGGGTACTCTCCACAAGTATTGAGAGTGTGAGTGAAAATGAGAGAATCATGCTCCTCTAAATCTGGGCATTTCCGTGTTCAGATTAAAAATCTAAAAATTCAATTATATTGGCAATATAATTCACATATCCTACAACTGAACATTTCAATCATATTAAAAAGAGTTGTGTGTTCATCATCACAGCCAACATTAAATATTTCTTCTCTCTTGTACCCATTGCTATTGGCTCCCCTTTCCTCCCAACCTCCCTGTCATGTTTCTAGCTATTAATCACTGGATTTCATATGCAGAAAAACATACAGAGCAAAATAGATTAAAAAGCCCAAACAACAATGACAAAGTAAAACCAACTGAAAACAAAGTGTGAAATATTAAAAAACGGGATCAATTTTTTTTCAAGTAGGTCAAGAATCAAGTCTATCTATAGCTGTTTTTAGCCTTACCAGTACAACCCAACTCACTATTTACCTCATTCACATCTGAAACCAAACATCGTTCTGCACCTTTCCACTCCCGCAAAACCCACACTGACTCATTCACCAAGGCCTTCGACAATGCTGAAGAAAGCCTCCATTCCCTCGCCTCACATTTCATTCACATTCTCATCATTTCCCGCAGCAGGTTTCTTACTGGCCGCCTTAACAGCTGCTTCACTCCAAAATCCACCCCACGGCTTGAATGCTCTCGCTAAAACAGCAATCTAGCCCAGTTCCCTGCTACAATGTCTTAGTGGATTCTTACTGTGGTGTAGAAAGATGCTTGAAACATCGGCCCTGCCTAGCTCCCCAGTCTCGCATCGCTCCTATCCTCAAGTCACTTGCACTCCCAGAAGAATTTTCTCACTTCAAACCTCAGCAAGAGTTGCACCCTAACCTGGAAATCCTCACCTTGTCTCCACTAGCTGTCTCCCTCCCATCTGGACAGCTCAGGCAAATGGCTAGGCCCTCGGAGAAGCCTCCTCTGACTCCAGCACACTCAGTCGCTGATCCCATTTGCCACTCCTTGATGTTAGTTGCTGTGGAGTTGGTTTCAACTCTTGGCAACACCATGTGCACAGACCTGCTCCATTGGGTTCTCAAGGCTATGGCCTTTGGAAAGTATGTGGCCAAGCCTATTTTTCAATGGGCTTCTGGGTGGCTTGAAGCACCAACCTTCCAGCTTAGGTACCTAACTGTCTGCACCACCTCTGAATGCCTTCCTTCCTGAGGGTACAATAAATAGCACTTGCAGGGTGTTCCATTGGTGTCTCCATTTCCCGAACTGAATCCTCAGTCTTGAGAGCAGGGATTGTCTGGAATCTGTACCTCTCTATCATTAAACACAGAAATGTCATCCAGTAGCTGCTCATTAACTACTTTATGATGATTTAGATATATTATCAGGTGCTAGCATATTTTATATAGGTTAAAATCAATAGCTTCAATAAACTGTATTACAGGTACACTCCAAACCAATTAATCAAATCAATGCCATAAGCAACAATTCCTTAGGCTTAACAAAATTTATAAGGAACCTATTAATTTACTCAGTTTCACTCAAGTATCACCACTATATTAAGTAGTATTTCCACTATGGAATATGCGCATACGCAACAATGGCATGGCAGAGGCATTTCCTTGAAAACCTATGTTCTAGGATTTAGATAATAGCACAATACAGTGGAAAGAGCATTCTTGTGAGTAGGGTGCATCCAGGCCTGGGTCTAAGTTCCTACTTTGTTAATGATTGGCTATGTGACTTTGCAACATGTTATTTAAGCTCAGAGACTCATTTTCTTTATTTGGAAAATGGGGACCCTACTTTCTATGCTCCTTTTTTACATTGAAAAAAAAAAAACCCTATGATTATCAGATGGGAATGGGGAAGGGATCATCTTAACCCAATTGAGGAAAAATTTTGTAAAATTGTATGCTGTATAAATCACATACACACAATATGGGGGAGAGATAGCAGGCGGGTTCTCATGACAGGACGTGTGTTTCATACCTTTACCTCATAGTAACATCTGTTCTTATTGGGGATGCACAGGATGATTCCTGGAAAAGTAGGCCAAAGTGAAGACCCAGGAAAAGGTATACACATAGACTTTTCAGATGGTAACTTAAAGCACATCCATGTGAGCATTCGGATAGAGGCACAAGACCTCTGAGCAGATGCCCACTCACTAAAGGCCTGCATGGAGTTTCTGAGAGAACCAACACCTACATTGCAATGTTTGTTATTGCCAGTCATTGGCTTTAAATAAAAACAAGAACATAAAACAAGACTTTCAGATTTTAATGTTTTCCCATATCTTTATGGCTTTCTTGATCTAATTCAATAGCAATTCCCTTTAAAAAATGAAACAACCCCTCTCCATTGTAAAGTTCATCTAAACTTTAGAATTAGCTTTTGTAAGAAAAAAGACTCTATTTATAATTAATGCAGTATTCAAAATAAATTACTTAATAACTATGCAAACAGATTCAAACACAACCAGCATTCAGTGGAGGAAGCAAACATGTCTAAGTGTAGTACAGGACTTACGAGCTTCTAATGTTTCATGTGGTGCTATCACGTGTCAGTGGGTTTCATATCAGAAGTGTCCAATACTTTGGCAAGTTAGTTAATGACATGAAAATACCAAGGAAGTATCTGCAGTGTCTTAAGTTCATGTGAACGACAAACAACATAATTTAAATGCCAGAGATTGGTGCTCTAAAAATGAGGTCTCCATCAACTCAAAATCTTTTCCTGTTTTGTAACTCACTCTAAGTAGACCACTACAACTCTTTATAGTATGAAATTTACTATTAATGCACTGTCTAGAATCCCCTTTCTCTATAAAAGTGGTTCGCAAACTTTGACTCTTCAGTACAAATATTCTTTCCCTACCTATACACACACTTAAACAAAGATGCCCAGTTGAAGCATCAACTAAATCCACATGGGAGAAGCACATCAGCCTGTGAGATCTATGGATTGTAAATAATAAAATGTAAATTCAAAAGAGGGGATGATATCAGAGCTTAAATTGTGAACACTTTGTTTGCCGAAGGCTATAGATGACGGTGGAAACCCAAAATCCATTTGCAGTGCCCACACATAGATTAAGCCTCCAGTGAGTCTCCTCTGACCATAATCAAGGAACATGAATATGAATTATCTTATTTGATCGCCCCTTTAAACATTGTTTCAGTTAAAAAAATAAGATAGAAGTGAAGACAAAGTACACACAGATCAAGCGTCTGGTGAAGCCCCTCTGACAGTGGACCAGGGCTGTGACTAGCTCTGCTCTCGTGCAGAGGGCACTGGAAGGTGGGTCATAGCAGATGCAGTTAGGTTACAACCTCACACCATATCATTCGATCTCCCCTTAGACCATGTTCACATGATACCACCATCGGTATAACTGCACCCATTGGCCTGTGATCTCCTTGTATTGTGCATCATTGCATGTGGCTGTGTGAGTCTGAAGAGGGATTTATGGACTACTCTTGAACTTAAGGACTTTCCTGGAGTGAGCTGGGATGCTATCCTGCTTTGTAATTACTTGATAGAAAGCTCTCTATTACACATATATGAGTGTCACTGTATTTGCTTCTCTAGTCAACCTGGCCTAACACAATGTTGCATGTATGTATAGAAAAGAAAACAGTATATATGAAGGGTCTTCAAAAAGTTTATGAAGAAACGTAATTAAAAGAGAACGATATTTTTCCTATGAATTTTTCAAACTCCCTCTTCTAGGGTTTGGTTCAATCCTGAGCCTTGGTCATCCGTTGGAGGTCTTGGAACATATCCCCGTGGATAAGGGAGGACACTACTGAATAAAACAACGGGATAAATCTTCATAACTTTGGGTCTGACTATGAAGTCTTAGGCTCAACACCAGAAGTATGAGCAATAAAAGAGAAACTCAACTGGACTTCATCAAAAGTGAAAAAGCAACCCGCAGAATGAGAGAAAATATTGGTGAATCGTACAACTAAGAGTCTAATACCAATAACATGAATAAAAGTTACAATGCAACAACATAAAGACAAGCAACCCAATCAAAAATAAGCGAAGAACTTGAAGAGAAATTTATTCAAGCATGATACACAAATGCCAATAAGCATATGAAATGATGCCCAACATTGTTAGTCATTAAATAAGTGCAAATTAAAATTAATACAGTACTAATCCACAAACACTAGAATGGCTAGTATCAAACAAATGGAAAATAGCAAGTTCCAGTCAGGTTGCGGATAAGCTGGGACCCTCACGTGCCACTGGTGGGAATTCAAAACAGTGCATCCACTGTAGGCAATCATTTAGCATTTCTGTTAAAAAAATGGTTGGCATAAAAGTGCCATCTGATCCAACAATCTCATTCCTGGCTGTCTACCCAACCACAGTGAAAACAGAGATTCACAACACGGATATTGCACATCAGTGCTCTCTATAATACTATTTACAACAGCCCAAATGTACAAGCATCTTAAATGGTCATCGTCAACAGAGGACTAGATAAACTTAATGTAGTCTATACATACAGTGGGATATTATTCAATCACAGAGAGAAATGAAGTTTTAATAACTGTTCAACATGTGTGAGCACTAAAAACATGCTGAGTGAACTAAGAAAGGACGATTCCACTTTTATGAAATGTCAGAAATATGCAAATGCATAGAGTGGCAGTTACATAATTTCATGTCAGCTTTAAGGTATTTTTATATGGAGTCTAGCCTGTCAGTCAGGTCACAGCACAATGGTGACTTCCTGTGGGTGAAGCCTTCTCTCCCATAAGAAGGATCCTGGGAGCCTCCTCCCCACTCTCTGTGCCTTCACCTTCCTGCTGGGAGACCTTGGTTGCTGCCAGAGCCCTGGAGATGTGTCCACCACCATTGGATCCATAAGACTGTGCACCCACTGGCCTGTGACCTTCCTGCATTCAGCACCATTGCTTGAGACTGTGTGAGTCAGGAGAGAGACTTATAGAATAGTACTGGACTTTTGGACTTGAGTTGGACTGGGCTGAATGCTTCTTGATATAAAGGTTTTCTCTGGATTTGTTTCACTAGTCACCCCAGCCTAACACATTTAGACTCATCTACATTAGTGACTAGTATTACTAGGTACTACTGATTACCAGGGGCTGAAGGTTAGTGGAGATAGAGTTATTACTTAGTAGTTACTGAATTGTTGGAGTGATGAAAACATTTCGGAAAAATATAATAGTAATGTTTGGATGACAGTATGAATGTAATTAATGTCACTGAATTTTACACTCAAAGATGATTAAAATGGTATATTTTATGATATATATTAACCATAGTAAAAAAAATCAACTAAGTATAATAATAATGCTTTTGATCTATCTCAATATATGGATGTTCTTAAAGGACTTAGGAATGATGCTACTTACTCTCCATCCACTTCTGGTCTTTTGCACACACAGTGGAACTTGCCACCAAAATCTATGTAAAGATCATTTTCCACAATATGAAAGATTCGTCCAATGACCAGTTTATCTTTGGCAGGTCCCATCTGTGTCAGGGGTGAGTGTCTCAGCATAGATGCAAAGGATTCCACAGTCTTGGGGGAGCCCTAAATGAGAAAAGAAATAGACATGTACATAATTTAACATAAAAATATATGGTATAGAGACGAGCTCGCAACATAGGGAATCGAGGAGATAAACCCCTCTGGACCAATAAAGAGAGTACCAGGTACCAGGAGGGTGGGGGAAGGTGTGGGGAGAAAGGGGAACCGATCACAACGATCGACATGTAACACCCTCCCCAGAGGGACAAATAACAAAAAAAAAGTGGGTAAAGGGAGACAGTGGATGATGTAAGATATGAAAATAATAATTTATAAATTATCAAGGGTTCATGAGGAAAGGAGGGTAGGCAAAGGAGAGGAAAAATGAGAAGCTGATACCAAGGGCCCAAGTAGAAAGAAAATGTTTTGAAAACGATGATGGCAACATATGTACAAGTGTGCTTGACACAATGGATGGATGGATGGATGGATGGCGATAAGAGCCCCAGTAAAATGATTATACTAAGGTGATCAGATTTTAACATTGGTAAAGCAGGACACCATTCATGAAACTCATATCGTGGCGAAAGAGCCACATGGCAGCCGAAAACCATATCCCCTAGCTTGTCGTGCATTCTTTCCAAAAATCAGGACTTTTTAAAAAAGCCGTGGGATGTGGGGAAAATTGTTAAGAATCTAGACTGTCCCGCCAAAAGCGGGGTGTCTGGTCACCTTACACACACACACACACACACACACACACACACACAACCAGTCGCCATTGTGTTCATTTCAGCTCTTGGTGGCCACCGTGTTCCCAAAAGGAGCACCATGAGCCTTTTAATGGCTATGTCCAGTTGCCTGGCCATTCTTCCGAGGTACTTCTCCTAGGATGCGAACCACTAACCTTTTATTGAGTCGCTAGATGCCTAACTAACTGCTTGAATGACTTAGGGACATGGAAGGTATGACGCAATAAAATCTTTAAAAACAATGCTAGCAGAGTTCTGAGCCCTTCACTGTCACAGGTTACTGTGAACAACAGCTAGTAGGAGGTCTGGAAAAAGGGATAAAGTCAATTTTTAGGTGCTACCCTGAACATGATATAGTGGCAATTTTTCCTTAATCCAAAAAGCTAACCAGATACACATATGATCATGACAAATTTTAATGAACAAAAAGTAATCTACCTTGAACAAGAGTATTTATTTACAGTATGTATGGAATAGGAAGTCTGAATTTAGAAAAATTGGAAGCTGTCAAAAATTAAATGGACACACAAAGATCAATATTTTAAGCAACTGTGAGCTGAAACAGACTGGTATGGCCATTTTGAATGGAAAATCATCTGATTTACCAGGCCAGAAATGACACTCTTGGACTGTCGCAAAAGACGTTTCACGATCTATCCTTAAGTACAGGGCTATCTGTGATAAGGTCAGGCTTATCCACCTTCCAGGACGTTCAGTCAATACAACTACCATTTCAATGTATGCATCTATCACTAATACTAGCGATGAAGAAATCGATTAATGTTACTGTCTTCAGTCTGAAATTGATCATGCAATCAAGAAGCATTGATAATTATTGGCAATTGGAATGCCAATAAAAAAGGACAGTATATGGAAAATATAGTCTTGGTGATAGAAATGAAGTTGGATATCGCACGACAGAATCTTACAAGACCAATAACTTGTTAACAGTAAATGTTCTTTTTCAACAACACAAATGGCAACTACACATGTGGACTTCTCCAAAGGAACAGACAGAAATTAAATAAACTCCATCTGTGGGGTCAGCAGCTACAAACGCCTGGGAGCTGACTGCACAACCGACCTACACCTGCTCATGTGTAAGTTCAGGTGGAAGCTGAGGAAAATTTTTAAAAGCCCCTGAGAGCCAACCATATGCACGTGAGTAATTTCGAGAACATGTTAAAAACATATTTGATAACTGAACACTCATGACAGCAGACCTGAAATGCTGTGGGACGAAATCAAGAATCAAAGCCCAAGGAAGCAAGAGGTCACTTAAAAGACAGGAAAGACAGAAAAAACCAAGATGGATGGCAGAAGAGACTCTGAAACTTGCTCTTAATTATAGCAAATGGAAAAAATGATGAAGTCAAAAAGCTCAATAGAAAATTTCAAAGTCCAGTTAGAGAAGACAAAGTAAAATATAAAGAAATGGGCAAAGACCTAGAGTTAGAAGGCTAAAAAGGAAGAAAACACTCAGCCTAACTTAAAAACTGAAAGAATTCAAGAAAATGCAAGACTTAAATTGCAACATTGAAAGTTTCTGTGGGAAAAATACTGCCTGACGCAGGAAGCACGCACAGAAGGTGAAAAGAATGCAGTCACCGCACCAAAAAGCACTGTGTCAAAATGCAGCAGCTGATTAAGAACCAGTGGTTCTGAAAGAAGAAGTCTAAGCTGCACTGAAGGCGTTAGCAAAACACAATGCAGCAGGAATCTATGAAATCCTAATTGAAGCATTCCCTCGTTTTTGCCAGGAAATTAAGAAGACAACTGCTTGGTCAACTAATTGGAAGAGATCCATATTTGAACCATTCCAAAGAAAGGTAAACCAACAGAATGCTCAAACTATAAAACATTATCATTGATATTGCAAGCAAGTGAATTGAAGATCCTGAAGATCATCCAACAATGGCTGTAGGATTACATTGACAGGGAGCTGCCAGAGACTGGCAGGATTCAGAGAGGGTGTGGAGCAAGGGATATCACTGCTGATGTCAAGTGGATCTTGGCTGAAAGCAGAGAAAAAGAGGCTTACTTGTGTTTTATTGACAATGCCAAGGCATTTGCCTATGTGGATCATAAAAACTATGGATAGCCTTGAGAAGAATGGGACTCTCAGAGTACATCGCTGTGCCCATGCGGAACTTGGACATGTATCAAGAGGAAGTCTTGCAAACAACACAGGGGAATACTGCACTTTATAATCAGGAAAGGTATGCATCTGGGTTGTATCCTTTCACCATACTTATTCAATCTGTTAACTGAGAAAATCATCAGAGAAGCTGGATTACATGAATAATAAGGTGGCATCAGGATTGGAGGAAGGCTAATTAACAACCTGCAAGTTGCAGATGACAAAATCTTGTTAACCGACAGTGAGGACTTGAAGCACTTACTAATGAAGATCAAGGATCACATCCTTCAGAATGGATTACTCAATGTAAAGAAGGTAAGAGCCCTCACAAATGGACCAAGAGGTAACATCATGATAAGCTTAGAAAAAACGGAAGTCTTCAAGGATTTCATCTTGTTTGCATCCACTATAAATCTGGAAGCAGCAGTCCAGAGAACAAAGGACGCACTGCATTGCGTAAATGTGCGGCACAGACCTTCGTGCAGAGCTGAAAAGCAAGGATGAGAACTAAGGGGCACCAGGCCGACACCATGGCACTTTCAATCGCCTCATAAGCATGTGAGAGCTGGACACTGAAGAAGAATCGCTGCTTAAGAAGTATGGTGTTGGCACAGAATCTTGAAAGTTCCATGGACTGCCAAAGAAGCAGCACATCTGTCTTGGCAGGAGCACAACCAGAATGGTCCTCAGAAACAAGGCTCGTGGACTCTGTCTCATGTGCTTTGGACATGTCATCCAGGGAGACCAGTCCCTAGAAAAGGACCTTATGCTTGGGAAAGTGGACGGGCACTGAAAAAGAGGAAGCCCCCAGCTCCACAGACTGAAATGGTGCCTGCAACAATGGTTCACACCTAGGAGGGTCCAGGTTTGGGCAGTATTTTACTCTGTTGTACCTACGGTCGATATATGTTGAAATCAACTCAATGGCACACCTAACAACATGGCCTTTACAGTGTGTACTGTAACAAGCCGATTAGCATGTTGAACCAAATATTATGCATGAAAAATACTAAAGTGAGATATTTTTTCATTAAAAAAATATATAAATTTTGCTAATCTTCATATGTTGCATCAATCTTCATAGAGTGCTTAGAGCAGTAGTTCCCTAGTAAATGTTACTAAAATGAACCAGATGTGCCTGAGAGTCTACCAAAATGTCATAAACTTCTATTAGGTTTAACATTTTATCTTATTATGCAGTTGTACTAATCTTATTTTTCATTTCTCAAATATCTATAGATGAGGTCTGTTTTCTACATCTGGTACAAACAACTTATTGGGGATGACTTAATCGTTTTATTTTTTTCTAATCAAAATGGTGGATTGGTTGAGTAAACTGGCTAAGAATATTTGGGTGTTGGCAACAAGTATACAAATGGGCTTGACACAATTGATGAATGTATGAATCATGATAAGAGTTGTACAAACCCCCAACAAAATGACTAAAAAAATAAATAAAATTTTAAAAAAGAATGTTTGGGTGAAAGCAGATTTGGTTTCAGTCTTAGCTCAAACACTACTATGCAATGGTCATTCAATTGGTCATCCAACCAAAGCATGTCTTCTCCAATGCCTAATGCATACAGTTCTCTGAACCAATGCTCATACCTCCTGCTAGGACACTAGATATCAAATCACCTCACCATGGTGAGGTGTAATTTTTTTCCCTTCAAATCTTATAAGGGAGAGCAGAGAATAATGTGTCAATTTACATCTTGTAACACCAATGAAAGCAACCAGGTGGCATTGTGCTTTAAGAAGCGAGGTGTGCTTGTCTGCTTCCTCTCCCATGCTGGTGGAGGCTGGCCGGAAGTGTGAGGATGTGTGCGTATCAGAGCCTCAGCAGGATGAGGTGAGCAGTTGGCTCCAAAGCCTCCCTCCCGCATGGGCATCGGAGGGCAGGAGAGTCCGTTTGAGCCCTTGAAGACGGCTTCTAAGAGGGGAACTGACTTCACTCTGGGAGTGGCCATCTGTAAAATGTACCTTGATCCAGGCTTAATGAAAATTATGACTTTTAATACCAATGTAAATACAAAGACATGATCAGTCTGAACATGAACCTTGTTATATAATACTTTTAAATGACCTTAATTTGTCATAATTTTCTTCTTTTTCCTAAAGCAAAACTACAAAGGAAAAATAGCTTCTTCAATTTTTTTTGTGCTACTAACTTTTTAGGAGCCCTTTCACATATTAAATTGACGTGACTAAACAAACACATGTATAATTACTTTTTTTACTTGAAAATTTTTTCCCATACACGTGCTATTCCAGAAACTTTTGAGTACAAATGTGTGCCATCTTCTCATCTATCATTTGTGTGTTGTGTGGTGTGCACTCTGTCTCAAACTAATCGCAGGGAAACATTCACAATCTGATTTGTCTTGGAGGATAAATTGAACACTTTTAATTTGAGGAAATATTATTTAGAGCTGCATAGCACATGTAAAAGCTACCGAGCAGTATTTGTGACTGAGCTTCAATACACGAACTCCTCCAAGGGTTACAAGCACACTGTCAGTCATCAGGGTGGGCACAGACACTCCTTGGCTCCAGCTGTTAATTGAAAGCCAAGCCCGTGTAGCTACATCTTGTGAATTTTCCAATAATAGCCAGAAATCCACATGTTAATGTAGACTTTCCCATCTTTAAATGCTTATAAGTAAAAAAAAGAAAATTTCTCATTTTACAAATCTGGTCATATTCACCTACTAGGTATCAGACTGGGCTCATGAACCCTAAGTTTCTAACTGCCTCCAGAAAAAGAAGAAAACCACTTGGCTGACGCAAGACCCTTAGACACTAGAGGGAGGGGGTGGTGATGAGCCATCAGTTGAAGCACATTGGACAGGAATCCAAGGAACGGTCAATTTAAACCAAAGGCACTACAGTAGAAGTGGGGGGCTTCAAGAAGTTTGTGGGGGTGGGGAATGGAACTGAGAGATAATGGTCTTCCCATGAGCTTTATGAACTGCCCTCACAGATCTAGATCCAGAGCCTGCAAGTGAAGCTGGCTGGAGTCCTAACACTACAAGAGCACCTTGAGAAAGTCCTTGTTTCTGGCAGAGAACCAAGGATGAACATCCTAGAGACTCACACAGACACAGCCAGGAACTGGCCTCTTGAGGTGCTACATGGAGAGTAAGACGGAGTAAGCCATCAGAGCCAAGAGCCCCTGACAGGAGCAGCTGCTTGGATCCTCTACTGGAGCTGTGGCCCCTTCATAGCAGCTGCCACTAGACAGCTGAGAGTATCAGCAGAGGGGGCTCCTCCAGCGTGTACCCGGGGAGAGTACAAGGAAAGGGAAGACTGGGGATGGCTGGTCTTTTCTTCGTATTACTTTAAGAATTGCAACTTCTAATCTGTAAGTCAAGAACTTGAAGAGCGAACCTTGACAATAACCTGACTCTGAAATTCCTGTTCAAGAGAAAAGTAAGTTAGAGCCTTGAAATAGCTCAGATTGTTCAGTTTGGTGCTGCAAGTATGTGGTTGGGTATCTTTCTCTCTCTCTCTGGGAGGGGGGGGTGGGTGGGTGGTGGTGGTGGTGTGTGTGTGTGTCTCCTTAGTGGGTGCATATAAATAAATACACAAAGGGCTTCAAAAAGTTAGTGGGAAATTTCTATTAATGTTTAAGTCAGTTTTCCTTAAATTTATTGGAGCCCCTTTGTAGAAAATAACTAGGTGGTATATATAACTATACTATATAGTATATATACTATATATAATTCTATACAAATATTATGCATAATTTACACATATATATAAAATTAATTATTCACTAGTGCTAAATATTTCTTAAAAAAATAAAACCCAAAACATTTTCCATACGGCCTCATTCCAAAGGCATTTCGAGATGAGAAAACATTTTGGATCTTCTAGAATCTGTGTCAGTTTAAAAGATTCCACTAGTCCTCAATACAGGAATTAACCTTTCCCTAGAGAGGTTGATAATAAAGCTGTAGGTCCTGAGCAATCTGCCACCCTGCACTGCCCATGGCCACCTTCGTGGAGCTCCTCACCAAAGCCAAGATGCCCACCATGGGCCTGGGCACCTGGAAGTCTGCCCCAGGCCAAGTCGAGGAGGCTGTGAAGACAGCCATTGACGCGGGTACCGCCACTTTGCGTCCCCGTGTACGGAACGAGCGCGAGGTGGGTGCGGCCACCCAGGAGAAGCTCAAGGAGAAGGTGGTGAAGCGTGAGGTCCTCTTCATCGTCAGCAAGCTGTGGTCCACCTTCTTCGAGAGGCCCCTGGGGAAGGAAGCCTGCCGGAAGACCCTTCAGGATCTGAAACTGGACCATCTGGACATCTACCGCATACACTGGCCTCAGGGCCTAAAGCCTGGGAAGGAGCTCCTCCTTAAAGACGATGCAGGCAACCTGCTCTGCAGCAAAGTCCTTGGATGCCTGGGAGGCCATGGAGGAACTTATGCTGAAAACAGGATAATTAAAGAACTATACCTTCCTTCACCTTCAGCGGGGACCTTGAACACAGGGACCATGTCTTCCTAATTCTATTATTTTGTCAATAATCCCTCTGCCCATTAAATGGTAAGTGCTCCATCTAAATTTCTGTGTTAAAGTTTGTATCTGCCATATGTCTGCAGGTTTTTCTTATTGTGCTGGCTGGCAAGCTGCTACTGCTGGAACTACACCACCAGTATTTTCAAACACCAGCAGGGTCAGCAATGGTGGACTGTTTCAGTGGAGCATCCATATAAAGCAGGCTAGGAAGAAAGGTCTGGCAATCTACTTTAGAAAACTCTGTGGATCACACAGAATATGAGATCCCTAGATATGAGATGCCTAGATTAGAAGGCATTTAAAACACAGAGTACGGAGAAACAGACGCAAGCATACCAACACTCACAAGGACGTCACCCAGGACTGGGCTACATTTTGTTCAGTGGTACATGGTGTTGTCATTAGTTGTAGGCATCTCCATGACAACTATTAACTATGATAACTTTCATAAAGACACAAATCCACATAATTTCAAGCTGGAAGGTACGTCACAGGGCCTATGTTTTTATTGCCATAGTTCACAGCCAGATCTCCAACATATACTTGTAACTTGCCTAACTCGGCAATTGTTTGTTAGTTTTTATTGTGGTAGAATCTACACAATATAAAATTTATCATGTTAGCCATTTTAAGTGGTAATAAGTTTATTCAACATGTTGTACAACTACCACCACTATCTCCAGAACTTCATCATCCCAAGAACAACAGTATCAATTTTCCCTCTCCTCTCCCAGGTCTGGTAACCTCTATTTTACGTTGTCTCTATCACCTCATATAAACAGAACCATACATTATATGTCCTTTTGTGTCTGGCATATTTCAACTAGCGAATTTTCAAAGTTATTTCCACCTTTTGGCTATTGTGAATAACGATTCGAAGAACATCTGTACATAAGTATCTGCTTTAGTCTCTGCTTTCAATTCTCTTGGGTAAATATTGTGATTTAAGGTGTTGTGTTAACACGCTGGCCAAGATTCTCAGTGGTTTGGCACTTGAGACCAAGTAATTCCCTACGATGACAGCTACCATTTGATAAACATCTCCATGAGATCTGCTATGATCAGTCAATCAATTGAAAGGAAATTTCCTTAGAGGTGTGACTTGATTCCATTATAAATGGGTGCCGTGGAAATGCTTGTCTTCTGCTGGGTCCGGCTCCTACCTCTGGCTTGTCCTTTGAGATCCGGTTCTATGGAGTTGAGCCAGTAGCCTGCCACATTGCCCGCCTATCCTAGGAGTAATTAGCAGCCTGCCATCTTACCTGCCAATCGTGCTTCAGTCACGGCTACCGCCAGAAACTTGCCAGGCTTAAGTTCATCATTTCCGTAGTTCGAGTCAAGAGAAGCTCCCAGCACAAGATAATATCCAAAAGTGAAATTGCTAGGATAACTGACAAATCTATGTTTAACTTTTTAGGAGCCTCCAGCTTTCCATGGGAATGTACCATTTCATATTCTCACTAACAATTGCCCCACAGCCTTACTAACTTTTTGGGTATTTATTATGTTGTTGAATTTTTATTTTAGCAATAGACATCATTTTTAAATATATATTCTGCTATTAATCTTTTATCTTATATATAGTTTCCAAATATTTCCTCCCATTCCACGTGTTTTTCACTCTTTATAATGGCTTGTTATACATAAAAGTTTTAAATTTTAATAAAATCTAATCTGTTTTTATTTTGATACTTGTACTATAAGTGTGATATCTAAGAATTCATTGCCAAATCCAAGGTCCTGAGAAGTTACACCTGATTTCTTCAAATGTAGATTTAATAAACTTTGATCCATTTTGAGTTGATTTTTGTCTATAGAATAAAGTACTGCCTTAGTTTTTTGGGCAGCTAAGAACCATGGGCCTTAAACAACACGACGCTACTTGCTAACAACAAAAACACAGGATACCTTTCATCTCCTTTTCATGTCTGCAAACAACCTCTGGTGGTTCTTCCCATTTTTCCCTATAACCAGTTCTCTCTCATTATCGCACGGCTGTGTTTGACATTGACAAGGTTTCCTCTTTTCTTCATCTTTCTCTTTGTTTTGGAGGTAAGGGGAAGTCAACTTTCAACTTAAGCTATGGACTAATGAGAACAGCCTTGAATCACAAGAAGGTCCAGTAGAACCCAGTCGTTAAGCATTACAGATAATTCAGCATGACAATGGCCTGTCCCTAAAATAATAATCTTCTTTAAAACCATGAAGAAATGTCCAAGCTACGAGAAGTATGATAGTAAATGGTATTTTCTCTAGGTTTTAGAGGGGAAGTCGATGTGTTTCTTCAGTGAGTGAAAACATTTTACTCATAGTATAAACCTGTTGGATTAACACCTGAATTTGTGTAAAGACCACTAGAACACATATCAAATACACAGTCAGACAAAGCACTCCTTCCAAGATTACAGTCTAGAAGCATCTCTGAATCCCTTGGGCACAAGCCACGTTTAGCTCATTTTCTTGTCAAGTGACTTCTAAAAATAATAAATGTAGCTACTCCCACAATCTCTGCTGACAACAGGGGTCTGTTTGTAAAGTGTCTGAACCACCAATGCTAGCACCTCTCCTGCTGCTGCAGACTGCCAGTCTAAAGGCACACTGTCCCCCGCTGGGAGGACATCCTCATGAAGCTCAGGGTCCGGCCCTGCTTATGGAAAATGCTGCTAAAAAGCCCACTTAGATTTGTCATAGGTAAAGCAGATGCCTTGGAGGTCACTGCTTCCTTTAAGAATTGGTCAGAAAAGGCATTTTGTACCCTAAAATATAAACAGGGTTTTACAAAGTGATAAACATTACAAATGGAAGACAGATACTATCCTACCCACCTTGTTCTTTGAAAGTAAACCCTAACAAAAAGAATGCATTACACTGTTTCACTGTAGTACTTAGCAAGGGAAACACACTCAACATGCATATTCTACAACTAGTCATTTTTAACTGACTGTGCTGCAATAAGGGAGCTTTGGTAGCGCTGTGGGTTAGGCACGGCGCAGCTATCCGGAAAGAGGGTGCTTCAAAGTCCCCAGCTGCTCCACAGGACCAGGCCAAGGCTGTCTCCTACTAGAAAGGTTCAGTTTCCAAAGCCCTGTAGAGGATCACTCTGAGTCAGAGTTCATTCTATGCCAGTGGTTTGGGGTTAGTTTATCTGTACTACAAAAGTCTTCGTTGCTTTAACACTAACCAATCAGTGCTATGGTTCTAAAAATGCTATTTTATCAAATGGCTAGTGAGATGGCAAAGTGAATGCTTATTTATCACCTGTGTCTCGTTAAATGACAATAAAGAATGAATGAAAAACATTGGAAGCCAATATTAGAGATGAAAGTGGGATTGAGTCAAATATATACAAAAGAAACCAATCATCTTCTAGTGGGCAGAAAGGGAGTTAATGAGTGATAACAAAACAGAATGAAGGAAATTGCAGTTGAAAAATCTATGTGGAAGGAATAATTAAAAAAAAACATTAAAAGGTACGACTCAGTTATGCCAGAATTAATGAAAAGGTAGAATGAGAACGAAACCAAAAAGGGAGGGGGGTTTACAGTACAGATAGCAGTAAGCCTTCCGCCAAGCGCACAATATCTGTGTGAGGAGAGGTCAAATGCTTACAGACATCCTTCCTCCCCAGGGCAGTTAGTCAACCAGACTATATGGCAGGCCCCACTCCCTGCTACTGGGGACAATACACTATTCCTCCTTGAGGCCTGATACCAAGCGTTCACACCCTACTGATAATGGTTCCTATGGAGATCTAGGGAATAGGTCAAAGTTAGGCCGCCATCCTGAACTGAGGATCTGCCTATCTTGCCACATGTATAACCCCAATCCCTCCCCTTCCTATTGCGTGTATGTCCCTAGACCACCCCTTCTCATTACTGTATTGCCTATAGTACAGCCCCTTCCTGTGACGTATGTCCTCACCTGTAATTAGGGGGCTTGCACGTCCCCAGAGAATATAAAAGGGGTCGGGGCTACCATTAAACTCTCGCTCTCTCCCTCCACGTAGACCATCGAGTGGGGCTGAGGTGAGCATGCTACCATGAATTGTGACTGACTCCCATTTATTTCAATACTTCACTTCTATCTCTCATGCTCTCTGTAACTTTACTATGATCTTTACTTATTATCGCTATACAATTGTGCCTACCGGACCCGTAATGATGTGTTAGGGGCTGGCTTCCCCTGACAATATCTGGTGGTAAGGCTTTATCACTTTAGCAAGAATAAGTACAGTGGTTCTCATTTCTCTTCTAGAAAACAAGTTGAGTAAATTGTATAGAGAACTAAGTTTTAGAGTGATTTATGTTGGAATAGATAACTTACACCAGCAGTAAAGAAAATAATCAAGAGCTGTACAGCAAGTGTATCAGCAGTTCCTGAGGACTACATACTATTATAGAATTACCACAGCCCCATGGGCATTATCTCTAACATTCCTCGATAAAATGATAATGTCTGTGTTAGACTGGGTTGACTAGAGAAACAAATCCAGTGACACTCACATATGCGTAAGAGAGAGCGTTACATCAGAGCAACTGTATATTGAGAAAACAGCCCAGTCTAGGTCAAAGTCAACAAGTCTGATACTACTCCATAAATCCCTCTTCAGACTCACACAGCTACATGCAGTGGTGCCAAATGCAGGACGATAATAGGCCGGTGGATTTAAAGTCTTGTGGATCCAGTAGTGGTGGAAGCATCTCAGCAGTGGTGTGGGTCTCCACGTGGTTCCTCCAGCTCTCTGGGTCTCAACAGCAAGAAAGTGAAGCAGAAAGAGTGTGGCCCACCTTCAGGGAGAGAGGAAATTTCCAGATTCCTCACGAGAAGGCCACACCCACAAGGATGCATCATCAGGCTGTGACCTGATTGACAGGCTTGACTCCACCCCTACACTTACTTATCAACTTGACATGAAATTAAATAACTACCACACTGTCTGTAAAGTAGACCAGGTGCATAAACTATAAACATATGAATGAATTTTGTGCTTGCAATTAATCAGAGCCCCAATCCATGAACAATTGGTTCTTTTTTTTTTTTCCTGTGGCAACGTGGAGCCATTTATGAAAACACAGAGTCAGAAAGGTCGCAGAGTGGCAGCTACGCTCCAAGCAGAGCCAGGCGTCTTCTGGACTGCATGGAGCCTTCTGACTTTTGTCCCCAGAGCAGGGCGCCTGAGCTTCCGCACAACTCGGGATGTACGGCAGTCCTGCTTCCTCCATGAGGACTGACAAGGCGGGGGGCCACCGTGCTCAGCTTACAAGTCCCAGGTTACCCATCAGGGAGCCAATAGCAAAAATTTCGTTCTTGTCTACCCGGGTGGCCACGATCTTCAAACGGATCTCGTCATCCTGCTGAATCACAATGTCCTCGTCCACAGTTTTGTAGCATGGCGGGTTTGAGTTGGGCACAAATTCCATCTCCGAAGGGATGGAATGTCTAGAGATGAAGCACGACATGGGTCCAATTTCTGTGAAGAGTCCCACCTTGTTGACCTGTGTGACGACGGCATCTACGACCTCCCCTTTAAAGGGCCGGAACACAATGGCCTTGTACTTAACAGGGTAGAGGACAAAACCTCGGCCAGGCTGGATCACCCCAGCACCAATATTGTCTATGGTGGTGACAGCAATGACAAAGCCGTACCTGCTCCGCAGAGCCCAGGGAAGGATAAGCACCAGGCCTTTCCTGCTATCCGCCTTCAAAGTCTGTCTGCTTTGTCCCTTCACAAACATCCAGGGAGGCCCAAGAAGTGTCCCGTCAGGTCCCTGGGTACAAACCAAACCCCGAGCCTAACTCATAGCAACCAGCTAAGGTAGACTAGAACTGCTCCTTGACCAGTTGTGGAGACTGTAGATCTTCCCTGGGCACGGCGGGGAGGGGGTAACCTGCAGAGAACACGGCTTAGGCTGTGTGCTCCCGCACGGGCTCCGGCACGCGGCAGGAGCTGAAGAAATAGGTACATAATCCAGTCATCTCAGCGGAACGCAGAAGAAAGCCCATTATCCACGTTGGCAACGGACCCAACAGGCAAAGGTCTGGCCGGGTCGCCCGGGAGGGTTGGGGGGCTTCGCAAAGCGGGTGGCCGGCCGCGGATGGGGCGAGGACGGCAGACGCAGGAAACAATCAGGCGGCGCGGAGCGCGCGGCACTTACTTGCCGGTGCAGGTCCCCTCCACCTCGGTGAAGAGCTTCTGCTTCACCGTGTTGAGGACATTGGGGCCGAAGTAGCGCGGGTGCAGCAGGATGGATCTCGTGCTCCAGGAAGATGTGGTAGAACATCTTCCCCAGGAGCAGTGACAGCCGCGCCGACCGCCACAGAGCCGCCGAACAATTGGTTCTTATGATGTGGCCCTATTCAGTATTTACGCTCAGCAAGAGAAAACTGAAGGTAGGGTGCGATAGCAAGGTGTGGTGAAGAAACCAGATGATGCCCAGCAATCAGAAAGAAAAGCATGTGGAGTCTTACAGGAGCTAACTAAGACAGAAGTCTGTTAAGCCGCACAGAAGAAGCACACCAGTGTGTGTGATCCAAGGATTATAAACGATACAATCAAAGTCCATAGGAGGGAGTTATACTAGAGCCTAAACGTTGAGCACCTGGTTTGCAGGAGGGAGGCTGTGGATGAGAGACAAAGTCCAAGAACCATTTGCACAGTCCTCCCTCAAGTGCATTAAGCCTCAGGCAAATCCCCTCTAACCCATGGTGCCCTTTGAAAGGAGAGATTGGGAAAGAAAAGGGCAAAACACTCAATCATATACACTGAAAAAAAGGGGTTTAAGTAAATATTTTCACAAATCAGACCATTTTAAAAAAGCCATACAATCATATTCCTTTATAATTTTTGACGTTTTATCTTTCCTAAATAAAATTCAACTTCACATTTAATGACACCCTGAACCAAAGAAACATTTTAATTATTATGGTGGAATCTACTTGTAATTCTGGCACCACCTGAATATGGCTATTCATGTTAGGACACGATTTTATAGTAAGTGGTAGCTTTTTATTAAACTTCAATGATTGAAAAACTAAAGTTTATATAAGAATAGAGAGAATAGCAAAATGAACCCCCGTGTAGCTCTAATCCAGTTTCAACGTACAGTCCATTTCACTGACTTCTGCTCTTGGCTTATTTGTGTGAAACTCAAATACTATTTTAACTATACACATTTTAACACATTCTATGAAGATGAGATATCGCTTTAAAAATAATAAAATTTCAATTTTATTATAATTCTAAAATTAAAAACTCATTCACAGGATTTCTGATTACCTATAGTGTTCAAATTTCTAATTTTCTCTTTGTCTATAAATTAAGGATCCAAATTAAAGCCACATATGTGGCTAAATGATATTTTTTTAAGTCTCTTTTAATCTATAGTTTACTACTCTGCCTCTTTTATTTCCATGCAATTTACTTAAGAAATCTAAATCGTCCATGCAGTGACTCCCTAGAATTGAAATTTTACATCTCCATAGCATCTTTTAATGGAGCCTATTTTTAGTAAACAAGTTGACATTGGAGACTTGATCTCATTCAAACTGCTTCTTGCTGGGGGACTGGGGTGGCCCAGGAACACCGCCTCATAGGTGGGACCCATCAAAAGGTAGAGTATATCTGGACTTTTTTTTGGGGGGGGAAGAATGCGGTGGAAGGTGATATTAACAGTGGATGATGTTCACTGCCTAAATCCACTGATTAATTAGGGGCTGCGAAGTGGTTTTTTTTTTACATCTATCATTCCTTCCTTAGCAGCTGGAATACTACTATAAATAGGAACTTCTCCTATAGATGGTGATAAAATTCACATAAGAAACTCTCATAAGAAATGTTTCTTTTTCATTATGCATCCGTTTTCTAGGAAATTAGTTGGTTCACTAGCATTTTCCAGAGGTTGTCATTAATATTTTGGTTTGGGGAGTGTATTCCTAAAGTGTTGTCCTCACAACATTAAACAGCCATATAACAAGCACTCAGTGACTGAAAGGGCAAGCATTCAAAAAGAAAAAAAGTTTAAGAATAATAATCAATTTATTATAGACCGAATCACCACCTAGCTTGATTGCCTTACCTGAAGTTGATAACTAGGGTGAATTTGCCCCTCAGGATCATTTGACAATGTTTAAATACACTGTCGGTGGTCACAGCTGGTGACAGAGGTCAAGAATGATGCTAAACATCCTACAATGAATAGGACAGTCTTCCACTGTCCTATGAATTAGAATTATCCCATCTAAAAGGTCACTTGTGCTGAAGTTGAGAAACCCTGGATGACCTTAGTAGCACATGGCAGGCCAGGTTCAAGAGCAAGTTAGTTGCATTAAGAAAGCTCTAGAATGGCAGCCAAGACCAGTCTCTGGTGAAGGACAGCATTCTTAGTAGTGGAACATTTTAACAAGATGGATGGACACAATGGCGATGGTTTGAGGCACGAATGGCCTCAAACCTAAGAACAACTGTGAGGGTGCACAGGACTTGGCAGTGTTTCATTCTGTTGTAGGGTCGCTGTGAGTCAGAACCACCTCTATGGCGCCTAACAACAACAGGATGGCAGGCAAGGCAAAAGATTAATGAAGTGAGAGTTACGCTAGAGGCAACATTAGAACGGCAAACCGAGTGTGGCGGACTTCGTTAAAAGGCATGGGTGTACTGGCTGATATTTTCTAATTTCAGTGGGAGGAGAGAGACTCAAGACCATTAGCATCAGCCATCTACTGTCCAACACATTTTTACCAATTCAGACACCAACCATCTTTCCCGCAACCCTCTTTACTTCTCTGCAGGATTCTATAACTCGATGCAATGACACACAGAACTCAGATATCATGCTCATTCATGGTTATGTGGTTGATTAGAGAAGTGCTGTTGTTACTGGTGGGGACAACCACCAACAAAACACTGCCTGGTCCTGTGCCAGCCTCACACTTACTCTTATGTTTGCTCACTGTTGCAGCCACTGTGTCCACCTAGCTTGTTAAAGATCTGTCTATTGTTCACTGAGCATCCACTTACCAAGCATGATGCCATTCTCCAGGGCACCTCCTGATAACATACTGTGTTAGTCTAGACAGACTGGAGAAACAAATCCACAGAAACTCACATGGATAGAAGAGTTTTATTTATATAAAGGGTATAAGTAAGTATGCACTAAGAAAGCATCCCAACCCAGTGCTGTCCAAGCCCATAAGTCCAACATTAGCCCATATGTCTGACACCAATCTACAAAGTCCTCCTTAATCCCACAAAACACATTCAATGACACCGACTATAGTTGGAAAACCCAATCAGTGAACATGTAAGCATCTCAGCACTGGCAGGGGTCTCCACACAGGTGCTCCAGCACCCAGGGCTGCTTCGGGGTAGGTCCATAAGGCTTCTTCTCAGGGATGTCTTGCAGGAAGTGAGCCTTGCCAGCTGAAGCAGGGAACTGACTAAGGCAACTGCACCCTAGTCTGACCATCAGAACCAAGAGACTCGAGAACTAGAAAGGCAAGGCTCACTGAGCTATTTATCTTTCCACCATTCAATTAATCCCATATGTGTTTATCGACCAGGTTGGCACAATAAACTTTAACTATCTCACATACCTATAGTATATAGGCCATGTTTCACCAACTTCATTTCCCAGGAGAATTCTGTCTATAGCTCTTGGTCTATGTATAGGTTCCACATGAACAAAATTAAGTGTTCTGAAGTTTGTTATTCACAATGTGATTCATACTTTTTCATGATCCACACACTCAAATGTCTTTGTATAGCCAATAAAACACCGGTGGGAGAAAGGATGGGCTTTCTACTCCCGTAAACAGTTACATTCTCAGAAACCCACAGGGGATCGCTGTGTTAGTCCAGGGAGACTAGAGAAACAAAATCATTGACACTCACATATGTGTAAGAAAGAACTTTATAGTCAAAGAGTAATTGTGTATTAAGAAAATATCCCAGCCCAGAATCAAGTCCATATGTCCAATAACAGCCCATATATTCGATACTAGTCTATAAATTCCTTTTCAGAGTCACGCAACACATGTAATGATGTCGAATGTAGGAAGATCAAAGGTCGGTGGGTAGGTCTTGTGGATCCAGTGTTGGTGGAATCATCTCAACTCGGACACGGGTCTCTATGGGTCTCTCTACCAGCTCTCTGAATGTCTCAACAGCAGAAAAGGGAAGGGAGAGAGTGAGAGTCTGGCCTCTAGTGAGTGATTTATCCCTGTCCCGCCTCCAAATGAGGTCATCAAGCTGTGACCTGACAGGCTAGACTCCACCCCTTCACTCAAGTTGACAGGTGCTTATGTGACTAGCACAGTCGCTATGAGTCAGCATTGACTGACTCAATGGCAGTGATAAATATCTTTGGCAGCTAGATTTTATGTCAACTTGAATTTGTGTGACCATGTAGGGGCGAAGTCACAGCCTGATGATGCCTCCCCGGGGAGGTAGCCCTTTTATAAGAGAGCCTTGGGTAACTGCTCCTCCTTCTCTCTGCCCCTTTGCCTTCCTGCTTGTTGGGGCTCTGTGCCTGCCTCCAGAGGACCTATGTTGACCCCTGACCCCAAGACCTATTGGTGCTTTACCATGTTTCCACTGGCTGCAAAGCTGCACTACTCTGCACCCACCACCTGTGAACTTCCTCCTGCTTCAACGTTCTACGTCATTGGACTGCAGCCACGCCAGTCTGAAGAGGGCTCCAGGTTAACATCAGATCCAGGGACTTAAGATGGATTGGGCTGGACTGCCTTCCTCATTTATTTCTAGATATAAGTTTCTTTCATATCTCAGTATCATTGGTTGTGTTTTTCTAGACCAGGCGTCCTCAAACTATGGCCCATGGGCCACATGCAGCCCACCGAGGACATTTATCCGGCCTGCCGGGTGTTTTTGCCCCATTTTGTTTTTTGTTTTTTTTTACTTCAACCAGCTCAACATACACCTCTCTGGCATTCTCTGCTTTAGGACAAGATTCATATGATATTAACAATTATAACCGTTTTCCATACCTCTTCTAAACCTGGCTTGCATTCTTGGCAGCTTCCTATGTACTTTTGCAATTGATTGTGAATAATTTTCACAAAATTTTACTTCTATGTGATTTTGACATTATTATATGATCTCCACATTCTGTCAGATCACCTGTATTTAGAATAAGCACAAGTATGGACCTCTTCCAGTTGGTCACCCAGACAGATTTTACATGCTTGGTAAAGTCTTCCAAACGTCTTGCCATAGACCAGTGAGCATATCCAGCACTGCATCCACGTGTTGAGATATCTTCACTGATGTTCCACTAATACATGGAGTCTTGTTTTTCACCAATGCTTTTAAGGAAATGCAGTTTGGACTTCTTCCTTCAATGCCATCTACTCTTGATCCTATGAGACGTTTGAAATGGCAGAACATTCAGCAATCTGTTCTGGTGCAGTGATTCTGTGTGTTCCTTCCTTCTTCCTTTGATGCTTTCTGCACGATTTAAATTTTTATCCGTAGCATCCTTCAATATCGCCACTCAATTCTTTCATTTACCTCTTCAAGCTGCCCTTTGAAATCTTCTCTTTGCTTATGAACTTTATCATTTCTTCCTTTTGCTTTAGCTACTCAAGAGCAAACCCCAATGGCTCTTCTTACATCCATGTTGGTGTCTTCTGTCTTTTTAATGAGCTTTCTATTCCTTAATGCATGAAGTCCTTTGTGTCATCTCACAACTCACGTGGTCTTTGTACGTTAGTCTTCAACGCTTCAAATTTACTATTGAAGTGGTCTCTAAATTCAGGAGGGATATACTTAAGGTTTTATTATGGCTCCATGGACTTATTATATATTGAACTTGCATATGAGCAATTGATGATCTGCTCTGTAGTCAGTCTCTGGCCTTGTAGTAACTGATGATGTTGAGCTTCTCCATAATCTCCTCCCAAAGATGCAGTTTATTTGATTCCTTTGTATTCCATTCAGTGTGGTCTACATGTATAATCAATCACCTTTTTGTTGTTGTTGAAAAAATTATATTTGTAATGAATAAACCCTTGGCTTTATAAGTTTCAATAACCAACCAAAAACCAAACTCAAAGCCATTGAGTTAATGCTGATTCATAGTGATCCCCTGTGGGTTTCCAAGACTAATTGTTTACAGGAGTAGAAAGCCATCTTTCTCCCAAGGAGCTGTTGGTTATTTTGAATTGCCGACCATGGGAATCACAGCTCAAAACATAACCACTAAACCACCAGGGTTCTATAACTAAAGTACTCGAAAATTAGAATGAGATCCTTGAGCCTCTAAATGTATGTCACTTTCCACTGTCAGCAGAAGCCCTCAACCCAATCTGAGGCTAGTCTCCTCTTAACTGAAGAACTTGAATGGTCTGCCCTGAGCTTGTTGCAGAAACTGCTGATGCTCCTAAGCCAGGGGTGGGCGCTCAACATGTCCGTCGCCATCTATTAGTCGATCGCAAACGTAGCGTGGGTGGATCGCGTGGCACTCAAAAAATAGACGTGAGCCTGTCAATACCGTCACTTCACTGATCTACTAGTCAATCGCAAACGTAGCGTGGGTGGATCGCATGGCACTCCAAAAATAGACGTAAGCCTATCATCAATACCGTCACTTCACTGATCTACAGCGCAGCCAATCAGATGCAAGCTTAGGTGTCAAACGCATGTGCAAACAACTGCGCTAAGTGTAGCAAAACTGACAAGCGAAGTTATTGCCAACGTTTAGACCTTGGTTTTTTCTCTTGATGTCAGAAAGGGTATTAAAGTGAGTGGGGGAGCTGGACCAAGTAAGAAGACAAAAACGTACCACTTTCATACGGAATGGGAGATTTTGACCCTACAAGCCGGCATTCAGCTGAAGTCCAGTGCACATGTACAGTTCTGGAACTTATTTGAAGAGGGAAAGTACCCAAACATGAGAAAATGTGCTACCTCACTGACTGCATTATTTGGCTCTACTTATTTATGTAATTCAGCCTTTTCCCACATAAAGATAATTAATTCCAAGTACCGTTCCACCATGACTGATGACCATTTGGAAGTGTGCTCGAGGCTGGCTGTCAGCAGCTCCTTTTCCTGTCCACACTATGCAGCCCTGGCTCATTCCATTCCGTGCAAGTCATCAGGGTAAACTCAGGTCATGACAAAAAATATACATGGTTAATTGTGTTGTGTAGTGCAATGTGGACTCATGCGGTATGCAAGGTACATAAACATACATTGCGCATATAGAGAACTCTCAATGTATTGATGAATAAAGGTAATAAATAAAAATATCTTGCATTTTTGTAGTCCGTAGGTCATTTTGACTTGATCATTTTATAAGTAGCTCGCATGCTGAAAAAATGTGAGCCCCCCTGTTCTAAGAACTTATCTCTGTTTTCACTACACCTGAATCTGTACTGCTTAATATAGTATGTAAGCACATGAAGTTATTTAAGTTTAAATTAAATATACTTAAATTGAAAACTCAATTCCTCAGTGAACTAGCTACACTTCATATTTGCTCGATGGTCACATGTGAGCAGTGCAGATATTACAGAGAATTTCCATTACTGCAGAAAGTTCTATCAGATAGCACTGTGCTAATTTTATAACTTCAATGTTTTAGCCCCAGCACACTCACTGCCACTGAGTCAATTCTGACTCATAAAGACTCTATAAGGCAGGGTAGAACTGCCTCATTCTGTTTCTGAGACTTTATATCTTTATGGGAGTCGACAAACTCATCTTTATATTTTACCTTTTGGGTGGCAAGTGGGTTATGTTGGACAGCTGATCAGAGGTCAGCAGTTTGAACCTACCAAAAAGGAAGTCCCGCATTCCCTGGAAGCCAGAAAAACAACTTAAAGCTAAGTATACCAAAATGTCTTAACATTGGAGGGTAGTTCATGAAGAGGTGCAATGTATACCAAAAGAATTACAAAATGTTTCCAATTTATATCCATAGAAAGCGGGAATCTGTAGGGGTGGCTAAGGGTATCCGGTAAGAGTGAGAGGCAAACAGAACTGGACTGGGCTGAATTCATTAACATGGGCTCATTTAGCAGTCTTCAGACAGCGTGCCAGTATTAGCTCAAGTGGCTGGGTAGTAGTTTTAATAGCTGCTGCTGCGTCTCTCTCTCTCTCTCTCTCTCTCTCTCTCTCTCTCTCTCTCTCTCTCTCTCTCTGCTACTTGAATGAAACCTAACCAACCCCTGCCCCACAAAGACCAAAACAAAACAAAACAAAACACCAAATGAAATCAATTGCCACGGAGTCAACTCTGATTCATAGCAAATCCATGTGTTTGTGTAGAACTGCACTCCACTGGGTTTCAGATGGCTGTAATCTTCTGAAGCACAAGGACAGACTTTTCTTCTAACATGCCTCTGGTTGGATTCAAGTCAGAATAAAGACTTAGGAAGGTCAGGTGAGCAATGGAATTTTAGCTCGGGTCCATTCCCCAAATCTTCCAGTTCCAAAATGATACTTGGAATAAGTACCAGTAACTGACAGAATCAGAATCACCACACTGGTCCTGTTTTCTGACCCAGAAAGGCTTATAGTTCATGTGTACAACAGCCTTTCATGATCAAATGGTTGTGCTGTAAAGAAGCTGTGGCCCAAATAAGTCCTGGGGGAACAAATGACTCATATGTCCGTGACCAAGATTCTTGCTCCTTTGCCTTTTCCCTCTCAATTTGCACCTGTGGTATGGCCACATGACTGAGAACACACCATACACACACACGCACACAATCTTTGAGCTTGGTTTATAAATGGTTCTACAAAATAAAGTAACACTGCCTGGTAGTTAATAGTTGTAATATCACAGATCCACCTTGGAGTGGTGCTGAGCATCAGTGATAAAGAAACATTCCACTCTAATGGGCAGAACTTTCAACAAGGCACCTGAATGTTCATTTTGGAACATTCAGGAAAAAGAGGCCCAAGGTCTGGATCTACGTTGATTTGTGGGAAGTGGCCAATGATTATGCTGGTCTGGTCTGGGATGGACTGTAGACAGACCTCTCTGAAAGGCAGAGGAAAAAGATAAATGAGTTGTAAATGAACTCTTTAGCCAAGAGTAATCTTAAAAATCACATGGATAACCTAACAGTCATGTTGCTGTCAGTCAGTCTCTTTCTGCACTCACTCCTATCCTTATTAAATAAGTTCAAGAACAAATTAACTATGCAGCAGGAATGTGCTTCTTAGTGGTAGAAGGAAACATCTCAACAGACACCAGGCTACTTGAACCCCTCGAATTTCACCAAGTTGGCAGGTCCCTACATTTTTGTGGGTTAGAAGTTACGGATGGCCTCAGGAACGCTGACTCCTAGTTACCAAGGTTGATGTGGCCAGTCACTGCTAAATGCCCAATGACAGATACAAACTCTAAGTTTCCAGTAGAACATCACTCACTGGAATGATCAAGTAGTTAAATAGTGCCAGGTGGATTACATTGGATTAGTATAAAAATGACAAAGACATATTATCACTGGAACAGATAACTATTTCATATGGATTGACCTTAATAGAATGGATAAAAGTTTTGGAACCTTCATTTCTTCACTAGGCATAAACATGCTCATGATCGTTAGCCTCTGAGAGATGCATATCAAAACACCAAAGACATATATCCTCTTACCCCAGCATTAACAGCAGAGTTTTAAAAACAAAAAGATAACATCACATTCTGGTGAGGGTGTGGAGAGGCCGCGGGTAGGACTGTGGGGCAGCACCACCACTGTGGGAAATAATAGAGACTTCCTCAAAAGATGGGAAGAAAAACACTACATGCTCCACAATCCCACTACTCGGTAGAAATCCTAGAAAATAAAACCCATGACGCAAATTGATAGATAGACACACATATTCACTGCACTATTCACCACAGCAAAATGTTGGAAACAACCTAAATGCTCATGGGATACGGGATAAACAAACAATAGAACATATACAAAATGGAATATTATGCAACATTAAAGAATTAACAATGAATGAGAAAAACACCTTATTATATGAATGAACTTGAAAGACATTAAAAACTGAAAAACAGTAACAACTGCTATGTGGTGCATTTCAACAAGTGCTATGTGGTCCATTTCCATAGGATTTCTGTGGCACCAGACAGGCTCATCCCCCTGCCTCCTCCCTACCCACCGGAGAGGGCAGCCAGTGATTATACCACTGATCTGAGGTCAGCAGTCCAACAGTTACTTACTGCACCACCACGGCTCTTTATGGGAGGGTACTAGGCTGAGTGACATGACTCACGAAAGGACTCGTATTATATGAGATAACTCTTATAGAAAATGAAGGAAAGGTTTTCACACAAAAGTAACAATCTGCCGGAAAATGCTTTGGGGGACCCCAGGTGGGGAGTGTCCCAGGTGGTATGCACTGAATGGGCCACATTGGCCTGGGTTTCTGAGCATATTCTGGGGCTCAGGCCAGGTGCTCTGAAACACTGGGAGCATTGGATCCTGGATCTTCAGGGCACACTCCACTGCGTGAACTGGACTCTTACCTCAGCCACACTTGTAACCTGAGAACTTCAGAAGGAAAATACATGGTGTCTGAGGAAGAAGACAGCTGTACCAAGATGGTCTGTCAGTAGACACACAAACATGATCTTGCCACACCAATGCCCTATATGCTGTATTAAAACATATTCTGGAAAATCTGTGACTGACATTCTTAGTGAATATCATTATAAATTTCCCTGACAATTAATCCCCATTGTTTGTATAAAGTGCATCCAACCACGGAAAGAGTGATTCTGTACAAGTGAATAATTTGGGTACTGTGATATGGAGTTAGCCTACATTGGTCCAAAATACCTCTCAACAGGGCTTTAAAAAATTAGTGCCAGTGGCTAACAAAAGACAAAATTATGATTGTTATGCCCAGGGAGAGTATCAATAAGATTCTCTACCGGCAGGGTGGAAGAAGATAGACTATCCAACTCACATTCCAAATAACGGAATACTGGTCAGCTAGGGTAAGAGTGAAACCACAGGAAGATACAGAAGTAGCCCAAACCACCACTCCCTACACACACACACTCATACGAGTCCCCCAAGAGAGAGCCCAGTGTTCTTTGATGCTGGAAGATGGCTCCTGGCTCCTGTAAAACAACACATAAACAGTAACCAGCCCTAACAGCATCAACGAAAAAGCAGGACAAACAGAAGACAATGCCGGAAGAAGTCATGAACCTAACAATGGGCATAGAAGAAGCAGATATTGACCTGCCATAAAAAGAAATTTTCAGAATGCTGCTTAGAATCATACAGGATATGAGGGAAGCAATACAGAAAAAAGATGAAATGATAGAGAAGGCAACACACCAAAGGGAAATACAAGACTTAAGGGATGAAATTACAAAATCCAGTGATAAATTAACAGACTTTGCCAACAGACTTGAGGAGGCAGAGAATCACACCAGTGACCAAGAGGATAACCAGGCAGACCTCAACAAACAAGAAAAGCAGTCAAATAAGACAACCAGAGAAGCTGAAAACCTGAGAGCCATGTCTGATGTTATGAAGAAAAACAGTATTATGTTATGAAGAAAAACAGTATTAGAATAAATGGACTACCAGAACAAGAAACAACAAAGAAGTCAACAGTGAAAATAGTGAGGGAATTTTTAGAGGAAAACTTCCACAGCTTAATAAATGAAAATCAGGCAATCATTCAGGAGACTGAAAGAACACCAGCTAGACAGAATACCAAGAAGTCACTAAGACATGTAATAGTTAAATTATCCAACTATGAGGAAAAGGAGGTCATAAGAGCAGCTAGGGAAAAGCAAATAGCCACATATAAAGGCACCCAAATCAAGAGTATGTTAAGACTTATCAGCAGACACCATGAAAAAAAGGAGGGAAGGGAGTAACATATTCCAAAAATGGAAGGAAAATAACACAAACCCAAGAATACTATACCTGGCCAAATTATCTATTAAGATAGATGGAGAAGTAAAAGTCTTCCCAGACAAAGAAAAACTCAGAGAATACATAAAAAGAAACCCAGCATTACAAAAGATCCTTGCCGATCCAGTATGGGCAGAAGGTCAACAACTCTGAGTGTAAGTAAGAGACCATCAAATAGAACAACTCCACCCATATGGCGATTGTATTAGTCTAGGTACTTTAGAAAAACAAATCTATAGTAACTCATGTGTAAGAGAGTTTTATATAAAGGTTAAATGTACATCAAGAAAACATCCCAACCCAGTGCTGCCAAAGCCCACAAGTCCAACATTAACCCATATGTCCAACACCAGTCCACAAAGTCCCCCACCTCCCAAAACGATGCCAACTGCAGGAGTAAAGTCAAATCGGTGAACGTGTAAGCATCTCGGCACTGGCAGGGGTCTCCACATGGCTTCTCCAGTACCCAGGGCTGCATCAGGGGAGGTCCATGTGGCTTCTCCTCAGGGACGTCCTTCAGGAAGTAAGTCCCACCTGCTAAAGCAGGGAACTGGCCAAAGTAGCTTCACCCTGGCCTGACCATCAGAAATTAAGAGATGCAAGAACCAGGAAGGCGAGGCTCACCGAACAATTTATCCCTCTGCCCTTCAATTAATCCCACATGTGTTTATTGGCCAGGTTGGTACAATACACTAACTCAGCGACAAAAAGAAAGCCCCCAAGATAGCATTGGCTCAATAATGGAAAGAAGGCAAGAATGGGAAACCAGGGTGGACGATCCCTTCAGGACCAGGGGTGTGAGGGGCGGAGAGTGGAGGGTGAGTGGGTTGGAAAGGGGGAACTGATTACAAGGATCCACATGTGACCTCCTCCCTGGGAGATGGACGGCAGAGAAGGAGGGGAAGGGAGACTCCGGATAGGGCAAGATATGACCAAATGACAATCTATAAATTATCATGGGCTCATGAGAGAGGGGAAAGCGGGGAGGGAGGAGGGAAAAAAAGAGGACCTGCTGCAAAGGGCTTAAGTGGAGAGCAAATGCTTTGAAAATGATTAGGGCAAAGAATGTACAGATGTGCTTTATACAATTGATGTATGTATATGTGTGGATTGTGATAAGAGTTGTATGAGCCCCTAATAAAATGTAAAAAAAGCAACAAAAAAAAAGAAGGCAAGAATGAACCACACACACACAAAAAAACACAAACAGATAAGACAGGTAGGTAGGAAAACACCCAGCACAAAAGGTACAAGATGACATCACAAAAATACACAGATGGATGTAATAACACTGAATATCAATGGCCTGATCTCAGGCATTAAAAGGGAGAGGCTAACAGACTGGCTCAGAAAACATAACCCATTGATTTGCTGCCTATAGGAGACACATCTCAACCCTGCAGACAAGAACAGGTTGAGAATTAAAGGCTGGAGAAAAATATACCAAGCAAATGGCAATGCAAAAAAGGAGGGGTAGCGATCTTAATATCTGACAAAAATGATCTTATGGTACAGGCTATAACAAGAGACAAGGAGGGGCACTATATAATGCTCAAGGGAACAGCAGACCAACAGCCAGTGAACATAATATATACACGCCCAACACGAGATCAGTAAAACTTAAAAATCAAACATTCCAAAAGATGAAAAAGAAATCACAGGCTCAACAATTATAATAGGTCACTTTAATATACCACTCTCTGAAAAAGACAGATCACATCTTACGAATCAGAGCCGTCCTATGATCTGGACGGCTCCAATTCCCAGAAGCAGCCGTAGTGATTCACTAACGCCACCAGCTGAAATGGTAACGATGTGTCTGTGGCTGCACTCCATCTCTTCCCTCTGGTCTCTGTGTTAAATCACATCCTGCATCCCCCGCCCACACGGACTCCGGCCTCCTCTCCCGGCTAAAACATGGGGAGGAGGCATTACCATGAAAGTTGTATTTCAAAATCTTGTAGTGATGGAAAATGAAGACTGACTTGGAACAGATTCCAAAAGCTAAAAATGTTTGTTGTGGTTTAACGTCTTTTTATGGGGCTCTAGAAAGTGAATTGCATAAATGGGTTATGGAGTATCGTCAAAATGGTTACTGTGTAACATGCATGGGAATCTGCATACATGCTGTACAAATGGCTGAGGATGCCAAATATAAAGCACCAGACATTGAAAAAATTGCTGCGTCAGCAGGATGGTGTACCAGCTTCATAAATAGGTTTGGCTAACTGGTATGTTTGAGACAAAGAACAAAGATTTCCCAGAAATTGCCACAAGACCTTGAAGAAAAAAATATGTCATTCCAGTCATTTGTTATAAAACAAAGAAGGCAGATACTGGTAATATGGATGAACTGCCATGACTTGATCTTCCAAGCAACAGAACTGTGGCAAGTTTAGGAGAAAAAAACATTTTTCTCAAAACCACAGGAAATGAATAAAAAAAACACTTTACAATTGTTCTATCAGTTGGCTAATAGAACTAAGCTGCGTCTTGTCATTATTTTTAAAAGAAAGACCTTGCCTAAAAAGATCAATTTCCCACCAAGAATTACTGCGCATGCACATGTTAAAGGCTGGATGGATGATGACGGGACAAAAAAATGGCTGGAAGAAATTTGGAACTGACGACCAGGAGCAGCCTTAAAAAAAAAGCCATCGTTACTTGTTTGGGATATGTTCAGAGCCCACCTATCAGATGACATAAAAAATTGGCAAAATCTAGTAAAGTTCCTTTAGCCATTATTCCAGGTGGGCTTACATGTGTACTGCAGCCTCTGGATGTATCTTTGAATAAGCCTTTTAAAGACCGTGTGCGAAGATGTGGCATGAATGGATGTCATCTGGTCAAGCCCCACTAACAAAAGGAGGAAATCTCATGAAGCCTGACATAGAGTTAATAGCAAAGTGGGTTCGAGATGCATGGGAAGACATTCCAGAAGACATGGTGCAACGTGCCTTCCAGAAATATACTATTAGTAATGTTATGGATGGTAGTAAAGACTGCACTTTGTATGAAAATGACAGCAGTGATGGTGATGACAGCGATCTCAGAGAGGACAGCGTCTATGATGACCTCACACCAGCTGAAGCTCTGCATTGGGATATGCAAAACTGAAGGATTTTAACTCTTTACATTTTAGCTTGGGTGCTGATTGAGCTCAGGGAATAGTACTCTTAAGGTATAATTGTTGATACCTTATTGTTTTTGTTGAACCTATTTTCCACTTACTGTGCTGGTTTACTAATGTTAAACGACTTGTCCTTTTATTTATGTTTTTTATTTAAAGTAAATATTTAAATACCTTGCCCCACTGATATCTCAATTTTTAGTAATTTTATTTTCATTTGTTTTGATTATTGAAACTCATCAATAGCTTTTGCATTTTCCACCCTAGGCTTATACTTGAGTCAATCAGATTTTCTAGTTTCCTGGGTAATAATTAGGTAACTCGGCTTATACTCGGGTCGGCTTATATCTGAGTATATACGGTATATAAGTCTAATGCTATCCTGATATGAATACCACCATCCTTCTTCAAAGAATTGGAAAAACTGATTACCAACTTTATATGGAGAGGGAAGACGCCCAGAATTAGCAGAGAACTCCTCAAGAAGGACACAGTGGGAAGAATTTCTCTACCTGACTTTAGCACGTATTACACGGCCACAGTGGTCAAAACTGTGTGGTACTGGTATAACGACAGCTATTCAAACCCATTGTGGAAAAGAGCCGAAGACCCAGAAACAAAAACATCAGCACAGAGACAACTGATTTTTGGTAAGGGTCTTAAAATAGCAAATGAGAAGTGGATGCCCTCTTTAATAAATGGTGCTGGATAAAAATGAAGCAAGCCCCTTACCTTACTGCATGCACAAGAATAAACTGAGGGTGGATCACAGACTTTGAGGTAAAAGCCCAAAGTATTAGGGTCACTAATGAGGGAATTGGGACAAACCTGAGAACGTTGACAATGGAATGCGTAGGCTATCAGAAATTGGGAAGGACACAAATACAGATAAGCCACAAGTGGGATATACTGAAGATAAATCACCTGAGTACATCGAAAGAATTCACCAAGAGAGTACTAAGACAGCCCACCGACTGAGAAAACATCTTTAGTAATGACACATCACACAAAGGCCTTATTACTAAAATCTACAATACTTTGCAAGCTTAAAATTAAGAGAAAATTTAACTGCCCACTGAGGAGGTGGGCAAAGGATTACACAGGGACAGAAATCCGAATGGCCAATAAACATATGAGAAAATATTCCCAATCATTAGCCAAAAGAGTAATGCAAATTAAAACAACTCTGAGGTACCACCTAACATCCTCAAAGACAACCCAGTTCAAAAAATCGGAAAGCAACAGTGTTGGCGGGGCTGTGGTGAGATAGGAACTCTCATCCACTGCTGGTGGACCTCTAGGATGTACAGCCACTATGGATTTGGCGATTTCTCAAACAGATGGAAATTGAGCTACCATACAACCCAGCAACCCCCCTACTGGGCATATACCCAGAAGAGGCAAGAAACAAACCACAGCCACACATCTGTGCTCCAATGTTCATTGCAGCACAGTTCACAATTGCAAGGAGTTGGAAACACCCAAATTTCCATTAACCGACGAGTGGATTAAAAAACTGTGGTACATACATACAATGGAATACTATGCATCACTAAAAAGCAGTGAGGAACACATGAAGCACATCGCCGCATGGGAAGAACTAGAGGAAATTATGCTAAGTGAGTTAAGTCAAACACAAAAGGACAAGTACAACATGAGTCTGCTGAGGTAAGTTTATTTAAAAAAAATTTTTTAAGAAAAAAAATGCAAAAGGGGCACAGGGAAACAGCTACTGTATACAAACACTCCAGGGGTGAGGTGTAGGTATTATGGCAGGGGCCAGACCAAATCCAGGGGTACATATGGTAGCCAACCAAAAAGGAGGCGGGGGGGTGGGTGAGGAAAGGGAGAAAAAAAGAGATGTGCAGTGGGGGAATAGGGCTGTGACCCACCCAAGGGGAAGGTATTGCTTATGTCTCCACAGGGAAAGACAGACCAGACTTAAATCCAGTGTTCCGGGATACAAATGGAGTATGTCAGCAAGGAGAGGGGAGCCAGTGGAGAGGCCTGAGGGCTCGGCCCCCATACCAGCTACATGGACAACTGCTCCTCCCCCAGAAGAATTTACTTGAGAGGACGGCACTGAAGCTGCAGCTAGGGGAGAGGGGCATGTCTGATCAGAGTACACGAGAGCAAATGAATGGGGAGGAAGAGAGAGTGGAGCACATCCTGGCGCACCAGGCTTGGAGGACGATATGACCGCTCCGAACATCCAATGCACACAGTGGACCATATGGCTGATCCCACTATGAGACACGACGTTCCTCGCTGACCCATGGCCCTACAGGGGACAACACAGTGTCGGGATTTGCCGGGACTGACCCCTAAGACATCAAAGCAAAACACTAAAGGCACGTGGCAGATCACTGGGAGGAGAAGAGCAGGGAGCTCCCGAGGAAGTACAAAGGATAATCCCGGGGTAGGGTGGGGGTAGGGGGGGCAGAGCGTGGTACCCTATCGGACTTGACTGGAGGACATGCGTAGAGATCAAAAATCAGACCTTGATCTATTTATAGGTTTTTCTTTCTTTTTGAAAATGTTTTTCTTTTTAATTAACTTATTCTTTTATGGGTCATTGGTTTTCTTTTTTGTTGGCATCATTGTGTTCTCATTTGTTGCCTTGTCTTACTATAGCTTGTTTTTTGGTGCATATTATTATCTCTACATATCTATCTAGAGGGGGAGGTGGGGGTAAGGAGGTAGTGCTGACTAACCCAGGGACAGAGGAGCAACAAGTGATCCAAAATTAGTGGCAAGGAGGATGAGAGAGGCCTGGTAGGGATTCAGCAAGGGCAAAGCCATCGAGAGAAACTACTGAAACCCAAATGAAAACTGAGCATGATGGTGGGGCAAGAGGAAAGTAAAAGGAAATAGAGGAAAGAACTAGGAGACAAAGGGTTTTTATAAAGGTCTAAATACAGGCATGTCATATGTAAATATATTTATATAGGATGATGGGGAAATAGATCTACATGAATTTATAGGTTTAGTATTAAGGCAGTAGATGGACATTGGACCTCCACTCAAGTACTCCCTCAGTGCAAGAGCACCTTGTTCAATTAAATTGGCACTCCATGATGCACACCTTCCTGACACAATCGCTGAAGACAAATGTGTGCACAAGCAAATGTGGTGAAGAAAGTTAATGGTGCCCAGTTAGCGTCTGGGATCTTAAAGGCTTGAAGATAAACAAGCAACCATCTAGTTCAGAAGAAACAAGGCCCACATGGAAGAAGCACACCAGCCTGTGTGACCACGAGGTATTGAAGGGACCCGGTATCAGGCATCAAAGAACAAAAAATCATATCATTGTAAATCAGGGTGAGTGCAGGGTGTAAACCCAAAGCCCATCTAAGCAACTGGACACCCCCTTACTGAAGGGTCACGGGGAGGAGATGAGCCACTCAGGGTGCAGGGTAGCAACAATGAAACATACAACTTTCCTCTAGTTCTGAAATGCTTCCTCCCCCCATTATCATGATCCCAATTCTACCTTATAAATCTGGCTAGACCAGAGGATGTACATTGATACAGATAGGAACTGGAAACACAGGGAATCCAAGACAGATGACCTCTTCGGGACCAGTGGTGAGAGTGGCGATACCTGGAGGGTGGAGGAAAGGTGGGGTAGAAAGGGGGAACAGATTACAAGGATCTACATGTAACCTCCTCTCTAGGGGATGGACAACAGAGAAGTGGGTGAAGGGGGATATTGGACAGTTTAAGATATGACAAAATAATAGTAATTTATGAATTATGAATGGTTCATGAAGGGGGAGAGTGGCAAGGGAGGGGGAAAAATGAGGAGCTGATATTAAGCACTCAAGTAGAAAGCAAATGTTTTGAGAATGATGATGGTAACAAATGTACAAATGTGCTTGACACAATGGATGTATGTATGGATTGTGATAAGAATTGTACAAGCACCCAATAAAATGATTTAAAAATGCAAAGGGGGCACAGAAGAAAAGCTACTATATACAAACACTCCAGGGGTGAGGTCCAGGTAGTATGGCAGAGGCCAGACCAAATCCAGGGGTACATATGGTAAGAAGCTAAAAAGGAGTGGGGAGCGGAGAAAGAAATGTGTAACAGGGCACTAACCCATCCCAGGGGAAGGCACTGTTTATATCTCCACAGGGAAAGAGGGACCAGACTTCAACCCTGTGCTCTGGGATGTGCATGCAGCATGCCAGCATGGAGCCGGGAGCCAGTGGAGGGATCTGAGGGCCCGGCCCAACTACATGGACAGCCGCCCCTCCCCCCGGAAGAATTTACTTTAGAGGACAGCACTTAAGCTGCAGCTCGGGGCCGGGACATGTCTGTTCAGAGCACACTGGAGCAAATGAAGGGGGAGGAAGACAGAGCAGAGGGCATCCTGGCCCACCAAGTCTTGAGGACGAGATCCCCGCTCAGAACAGCCAATGCACAGAGAGGACCTTATGGCCAACCCCACTATGAGACACGATGTCCCTCGCTGACCCATAACCTGGGGGACAACACTGGAGACACAGTGTCGGGATTGCGTCCAGTCTGACCACACACAGAGGCAAAACACTAAGGGCGTGAGGCAGAGGAGTGGGGGGAGCAGAGCAAGGAGGTCCCGAGGGAATGCTAAGGATAGACTTGGGCCCAGGATGTGGCACCCCAACGGACTTGACTAGAGGACATTCCTAGAGGCCAACAAATAGGCCTTCAATTATTTACAGGTTTTTTCTTTTTTAAAAAAATTTTTGTCCTTGTTTTTTTGTTGTCATTTTGTTTTCTTTTGTCACTTTGTTTAGCCACCTCTTGTTTTGTTGTTTTTTTGGGTATGAAAATTACCATCTCTGCAGGTCTATCCAGATAAGATAGGCTGAATGAACAGTTTGGAGGAGAAAACAACGGGACAGATGGTTCCGGAGGGACATGGGAGAGGGGGAGGTGGGGGAAAGGAGGCATTGACCAACCCAGAGACAAGGAAACAACAAGTGATCCAAAATCAGTGGCAAGGAGGGATTGATCACGGGCAATGTAACCGAGAGAAATTACTGAAACCCAGACGAAGGCTGAGCATGATAGTGGGACAAGAGGAAAGTAAAAGGAAATAGAGGAAAGAACTAGGTGACAAAGGGTAATTACAGAAGTCTAAATACAGGAATGTACATATGTGAATATATTTATATATGAGAATGGGGAAATAGATGTATGTGCATATATTTATAGGTTTATTATTAAAGTAGCAGATGGACATTGGGCCTCCGCTCCAGTACTCCCTCAATGCAAGCACACTTTGTTCTATTAAATTGACACCATAATGCTCATCTTTCCAATGCGACCACTGAAGACAAATGTGTAAATAAGCAAATGTGGAGAAGAAAGCTGATGGCGCCCGGCTTTCAAAAGATATAGCGTCTGGGGTCTTAAAGGCTTGAAGGTAAACAAGTGGTCATCTAGCTCAGCAGAAACAAAGCCCACATGAAAGAAGCACACCAGCCAGTGTGGTCACAAGGTATATAAGGGATCAGGTATCCGGCATCAAAGAACAAAAAATCATATCATTGTGAATGAGTGGGAGTGTAGATTGGGGACCCAAAGCCCATCTCTAGGCAACTGGGCATCCCATATAGAAGGGTTGCAGGGAGGAGAGAAGCCAATGAGGGTGTAGTGTAGAAAAGATGAAACATACAAATTTCCTCTAGTTCTTAAATGCTTTCCCCCTACCTCCCCACCCCACTACCATTATCCCAATTCTACCTTACAAATCTGGCTAGACCAGAGGATGCACACTGGTACAGATAGGAACTGGAAACACAGGGAATCCAGGACAGATGATCCCATCAGGACCAGTGGTGAGAGTGGCAATAACAGAGGGTGGAGTAGAAACAGTGAACCGATTATAAGCATCTACATATACCCTCCTCCCTGGGATCACACAACAGAAAAGTTGGTGAAGGAAGACATTGGGAAGTGTAAGGTATGGCAAAATAATAATAATTCATAAATTATCAAGGGTTCATAAGGGAGTGGGGAGCGGGGAGGGGGAAAAGGAGGAGCTGAAACCAAGGGCTCAAGTAGAAAACAAATGTTTTGAGAATGATGAGGGCAACAAATGTACAAATGTGCTTGATAATCTCGATTTATGTATGGATTGTGATAAGAGCTGTACGAGCACCCAACAAAATGATTTAAAAAAAATAAAACGATTCTCTACCATAAATTAACAAGGTTTGGTAAGGGAGCCAAAGGCAGATAAAAAGCAAAACAAACGCATAGATCCAGGAATGGGTTTGGGGCTCACACTAACTCCTAGCTCCAATTTAAGAACAATGCATTCTTACCTCATGGTCCCGCTCGATACTGACCCTCAGGAAAGGAACAGAGAAGATACAGGTGCTACAGCAAACTGTGGGGAAGAGCGTAGACAGGGCCTGGCTTTCATTCAAAATAGCGTCTGGGGGCTTCAGGGCTTGTTTCTACACAAGCAGTCATCTAAGTGAGACATCAACTAAGTCCACATGGAAGCACACCAACATCAGTCACGGTAAGAATGTAAGCCACAGCATCTGAGCCAAAGGAGGGGCTAGTATCGAGAATCTGGTTTTCAGAAGGCTATGGATGACAGTGAGAGCCCAACATACATGTGTGGGATCGACATAGAACACACGCCTCCGGTGATTCCCTCTGTCCATAACAGAGGGATGGGAGGAATGTGGTTACTAAACAGAGTGCATTGAAGAAATGACGATAGAAGATCAAAATGGTACACCTGCCTTGAACAGTTCAAACCTTGTCAGATGATCCCCCACTCTGATGCATGTTAGGCCTGATCTTGCTTTCAACCTTTTCTGTATTTTGTTTGTGTGTTTGTTTGCTCACATTGGGGTTTATCTCAAATGTGTTATGTCATTGGGGGGTCCCCTCTTGCATTTTTGTTGTGTTTTTCGGTATATGAAATCCAGGATTGATTAATCTATAGGGACAGCAAGTAGAAGGAGGGTTTCTGGGGGGTACAGTGCTGGTAACGGTGATGGTGGTGGTGTGGTGACGGTGGTGGTGGTGACGGCAGTGGTGTGGTGACGGTGGTGGTGACGGTGGTGGTGTGGTGACAGTGGTGGTGTGGTGACGGTGGTGGTGACGACAGTGGTGTGGTGACGGTGGTGGTGACGGTGGTAGTGTGGTGACGGTGGTGGTGTGGTGACGGTGGTGGTGACGGCAGTGGTGTGGTGACGGTGGTGGTGACGGTGGTGGTGTGGTGACGGTGGTGGTGACGGTGGTGGTGTGGTGACGGTGGTGGTGTGGTGACGGTGGTGGTGACGGTGGTGGTGTGGTGACGGTAGTGGTGACGGGGGTGGTGGTGACGGTGGTGGTGTGGTGACGGTAGTGGTGACGGGGGTGGTGGTGACGGTGGTGATGATGGTGGTGGTGTGGTGACGGTAGTGGTGATGGTGGTGGTGGTGGTAAAGGGAGTTGAGGAGTTCAGGACGGAACAGAATGTTTGGAAACTGATTGTGGTAACAATTGTACAATACTGCTTGATGTGATTTAACTATGGAATGATGATATCTGTATTAACTCCCAATAAAATAGTTAAAAAAAAGAGAACATTCTTTGATGGCTATCAGGGTAGGGAGGGGAAGGGTAATTAATAAAGAAAATGAAGGCCAGACATTTATTTAAATGAAAGGAAAGGAAATATAAAATAAGGAAGAATTCAACAAAATGAATTAGGCAAATGAGCTGTAGAAGAGTTAAGGTAACAGAGGTAAACACTATTCCATAAGCTAACAATAACAGTAGTAGCGATGATCTATGAATGCATGCACGACACATAATGTGTGTGGAAAGGAAAGTGGGGCTAGGCATGAAGATGTGTATCTATGTATGTATATGTTTATCAGAGTGTATTTCTATGTACATATTTTAATGTGCTGCAAATATATCCATGAATACAGCTGAGCACATAGGGACGAGCGTTATGAAACAGCGTTGTTGTAAGAGAGCACCATGAGGGAAGGAGTCACTGGACCCGGGGGCTGAGCACCGTCAGGGGTCTTCAGGGCGTGGGGACAGCAAGCTCAACCATATAACAGTCTACAAAGATCTAATTCTTCCTTTGCTAAGCAGAGGTTGGGGTCTTAAAAGCTATGGTTGTACTGACTATTGGTGTCTTCCCACTCAGAGTGAAAAATACCAAACTCCTTGGCATTGCATTGATTATGACACATAGTCACTCTGCAGAGCAGGGGAAAGCTGCCCCTCTGGGTATCGGAGATTGTAACTCTACGATAGCAGACCGTCTTATGCTCCCATGGAGCGGCTGACGGTTTCAAACGGGTGACCTTGCGGTTAGCAACCCAATGTGTAACCACTACGCCACCAGGGCTCCCAGAGCAAAGCAGAATGAAGAAAGTCAGGCACATGAAAATAATTACTCCGAAGGCGAATGGACCACACAAATCTCCTCCTCCTCTATGCTGAGAGGAGCTAACTGACGCCTCGCCACCACAGCTGACTGCTCAAAGAGCTCACTGAGGGCGGGTTACGCATTAGGTTAAATTACGTGGTTTTAACCCACCAGCAGCTCCTTGGGAGAACTCGTACACTATCTGCTCACATAAATATTCACAGTCTAGGAAAGCTTAAGGGGCGATTTTACTCTGTCGTACAGGGTTGCTATTAATTGGAATAAATTCAATGGCCGTGGGCGGTGAGTCGTTTGGTAGGACAGGAGAAAAATGTGAAACAAAGCTCAAAACCATGAAAAAGGCCAGGCTTACTGGTCAGGAGACTGGTGGGGCTCCCAAAACCATGGCCCTCAGCCATCCTTCCGGCCTGCAAGTATAGTCACCACTGTACCTGACCGCCCAGCCTGACAGAGCGGCCTGGAGGTAAAGGAGAGCCTACTTCGTTAGAGCAACCAGCCAACCATGCGACACCAAAAGGACAGCACTTGTCCTGGGCCAAAGTTCAGAAGGCAGGAACAGGCAAGACGGAAGGAAAAGTGAAAATGGAATCAGGGATGACCTGAAACAAAATGTATCTGAATTGCTGAATAGATGGGCTCTGTAAACCTTCACCCACTTCACAATAAAATGGTTTTTTCAAGTGAAAAGAAAGCATACCTGTCAAATATTTGCATGCTACCTTACTTAAGCTGCATTAGTTTTTCAAATGTAAGACTAACTGTCTTACATAAAAATTCTACCCAAGTCCAAATAATAAAACATTATTTTCCATCATAAAACAATAAAACATTCTGCTGTGGAATCTCAAAAAACTCCTTTGCAAACCATTGTTTTATGTGTTGAAAGTGATGTCACCCTCCACCCCTCTGAGTCGGAATTGACTAGATGGCAGTAGGGGAAAAAAACAGGTAAATCAGAAAGAGCAGCTCTTTGCTCAACTATCGCCACCTAGTGGTTAGAGGAGGAATCCTCTACTACATACATCACAGGTCAAATCTGCTTTGAAATTCTACAACCCAGTGTTATCTAACAGAGGTTTTTAAAATATTTTTTAAAGTAAAAACAAACAAAAAAACGGAACAGAAAAAAGGCAAAAACGTATCCTATTATATACATATGACATGCACAAATATTACAGGTAATAAATCAAAGGACAAAATAAATGGATGATTAAGCGTGGGATGAATCAGGGATCTACTGACCTCCAACAAAATAATGGTCATACAGGTCATTTAAACTGAGTTCCTTAGAATAACCTCAGAGAAATTCTAGGATGGGGAACGTGAGATGAACTGGCCTGGGATGCTAACCAACAGGTCAGTAGTTAGAAACCACGGGATAAAGAGAAGGCTTTCTTCTCCTGTCCAGAGCTGCAGGCTCAGACACTCACAGCGGCAGTTCTACCTGCCCTGACCTAGCGTTGCTGGACGTTTGCAGTGAGTTTGGTTTGGGCCTTGGCTTTAAGGAGCTTAGGTGGCGCTGTTGGTGACGGTTGAGCTGCGAACCTCAAGACGGGCGCCAGAACTCTCCAGGAGAAAGGAGAGGCTGTCTGCCGCTGCAGGACTGACGGTCTGAGAAGTGACCAGGGCACACTGTGAGTCAGAACTGGCTCAGTGGCTGTGGGTTTGTTTTGGCCCTTGCTGCAGTTCCTGTCCAAAGGTGAAATGTTCGTTTTAAAGACAATGCGACAGGCCCTTATGACTATCTACTATAGATACATAAGCTGCATTTTAATGAATGTAAGAATTAAAGCAGATGGGAACAGCTTGAACATACACCATTACACTGACATATTTTGAATCTAATAGTTCACCGAAGATGTTTTTTATCAACACTCAAGAATCAAACAATAAAATTTAAGTACAATTCAGATCCTCAAATACCTATTCAAACCTTATTTATGAGCAAGGCCTTATGCAAGGGATGAAAAAAACCTGAAGTCATAGGCATTGAGTGGATGCCAACTCATAGTGACCCCACAGCAGAACTGCCCCACAGGGGAGAACTGCCCTTGTGAATAAACAGCTGGTTGTCTGAACTGCTGCTGGCTTTGCCCTTGGCAACCCAAGGCACAACCACTACGCCACCAGGGCTCCTAAAGGGAAGAAAAGGTGAATGAAAAAACGATGCCTGGTCTCCAGAAACTATAGCCTAGAAAACCGGATGAAACAAGTTCACAAATGACTGAACCACACCTGAGCTGTGTGCCAAAGGGAGTAACAAACAAAGGCCAGGGCGTACAAAAGGGGGCTTTACTAGTGACTGGTGAGATCACAAAGCCTAATGGAGGAGTTTATGCTCACAATGGAATCTGCAGGCAGGAAAAGCAATTCCAAAGGAAGGAGCAGAGGGAAAAAAGTATCTAATGAGCAGTTTAGGAAATGTCGACTTGTTCACCTTCCAAGAAACTTTTTTAACAGGCACCATTCTGCAACTGAAGTCTTGGCCAGAACTCCCATCCATAAAGGTATGATTTTGTTAGTACAAGGTTGTTTTTTATTTCTTCGATTCAAATTAAAATCACCTAGTTAGAGTCCATGAACATGAACAAGCAGCTATTTTGATACACCGAAAGAGTTAGCCATCAGGGGTGAGGGATGACAACTCCTGCTGGTATTTTGCTTTGGTTGTTCAAGATCAAGAAACTCGGCATTGCACGCCCCAGGCTGAGAAAGCAAGCCTGTCCCTCAGAGGCTCCATCTATCCAAACTCACACTGTGTGCACATTTCGACTCAGTAGATATCCTACAAATAAGCACTTCCAAGCATGAGAAGGTAAGTGAAATGTTCATTCCAGCACGGTCTGCATTAGGGGTTGGGTTAAAAAAATCACCGAAAGGCTGGATTATCAGAGCCTGATAAAGTGTCCTATATCTATACCCAGCAAATACCTTAAGTGTATTGATATATAATAATATGGAACTAGCAATTTCCAGCAGTTCTAGATAGCTGCCGTAGGTTAGACTCCAACTCACAGTCCCCTTGCGTACAACAGAAGGAAACCCTGCCTGGTCCTGCATCTCCTCGCCCTTTCTGACCTTCTCCGGCACCAAATCTGGTGTGTCCCCTGCAGCAACTGATCCTTCCTGAAGAATCAAGTGTCCAAAGCAAGCGCTGTATGGGAAAATGTTCTGTTGTGCTTTATAAGGTTTTTCTACCAGGTAATGTTTAGAAGTAGATTGCCAGGCCTTTCTTCCGTGTTTTAGTTTGGAAGCTCCACTGATGAGCCTACTAGTACTGGAAACACTTGTGGCACCGCTTCCACCACCACAGTAAGGCAAGCAGACAGGCAGGGGTGGACCTACCATATCCTAGCTATTCTCCATAACATGCAGTCAAGACAATCTGACTTCTATGCTGAGTGCATCTGTGTCAGAGTGGAATTTTGCAACGCAGGGTTTTCAAAGGTTGATCCGCTTCAGGAGCTTTCCAGGCTTTCCTTCGGAGGCACTTCTGGGTAGCCCTGAATTGACAACCTTCCCATTGGCAGGTGAGCGAGTACACTGTCTGACCCCCTCAGGCAGATGAGTGCTTATTAAGTGAATTCAATTCATCTTATAAGAGTCTCATGGAATAGGGCTTACCTTTGTAAAAAGGAAAAGGAGATAAGTAATCATCAAGTAATTTTCAAGGATACACAGCTAAAAAGTGGTAGAAGAACCAGGATTTCAATGATAACTATCTATTCTAAACAATAATAAAGATTTAAAAAAAGCATTTATAGTATGATCTAATTTGTATGGGTTTAAGAATATACTTAATATACTCAAGCATAATAAGCTGACCCAAATATCAGTCGAGGCACCTAATTTTACCATAAAAACTGCATAAAAATGTGCTGAAAAACTTGGTGTAACCTCGAGTATATGCGGCATGTCAATGTCTACCTTATGTATCAACCATACAATAAAAAAGCCACAACAAAACCAGCCGCCGTGGAGTGCATTCCTGCTTAGAGACCCACCCTCAGAAGACGGAGCAGAACTGACAACGTTCCCATGGACGCAGCCTCTGTGGGAACAGACTACCACATCTTGCTCCCACAGTGGCCGGTGGGTTTGAACTCCTGACTTGCCAGTTGGCCACCACATCCTTTTCCCACTAAGCATATCTCTGAAGGTAGGTACAGTATTTTTGAAAACAAACAAAAATACTTGCCAGCCCTGGGGAAGTAAGGAAAAGAAAAAAAAGGCTTTTACATTTCACACAATAACTTTCAGTGCTATTAAAAAATATTTTTAAATAAGAAAAGAGTACTTTTATGATTTATAAAGAATTTCCCTCCCAAAAAAATCCTATTCATACAACTATCAGCATCTTGGTAGCCTGGTGCCGTAGCATAGTACGCACTGAGCGCTACCCAGAACGCCAGCAGTTTGAGCGCACCAGGTGCTCTGAGGGAGACAGGTGAGGCTGTCTACTCTTGTCCCAGGGGTCACTGTGAGTCGTAATCAACTCAGTGGCAGTGAGTTTGACAATTCAGGTTTGTTTCATGTGTAAATACTCTCACTAAAAATACCTAACAACTGATCAAATGCCTCATCATAAATATGGAAGGCAAGTACCTAAAACGCCAATAGACACTGGAAAGGAGACGTAAGTGGTTGTCTTAGCTCTTAATGCTGTTATAATGGAAAGACAAGAGGAAGGCTTAACAAACTCTTCCTCTCAGTTTAGGAGCTCAAACCAAAAGAAAACCCCAAAAGTCAAACCCACTGCCTTCGAGTGGATTCCTACTCAAAGCAACCATATAGGATGGGGTAGAACTACCCGTGTGGGTTTCCAAGACTGCAAAGCTTTACGGGGCTAGAAAGCCTCATCTTTCTACTGAGGAGTGACTAGTGTATTCGAACTGCTGAACTTGAGGTTGGCAACATAATACATAGCTAACATGTAACCACCAGGGTTCCCATTGAGGAGCTAGTTCTATCCTGTCCTATAGAGTTGCTATGAGTTGTTGGAATCTACATGGGCCATGGAGCGAGCAGAGTCGAGGATATCAGTTTAAAAATCAGTAAAAGGGTCTGTGACTTGGCAGTACTCCAACGCTAAGGCCTAGCAGAGCTAAGGCCTAAATCCCAGCCTCCTGACACTACTCCCCAGGGAATTTCCTTTCCTTTTTAGCCAAGAAACAGAGAATCATGAGCATGAAGTGAGGTGCATGGCCGGATCCAACACACTGAACCTCCAGCATGCAGTGTAATGTTTGCCAAACGGGGTTGGGCTGGAATCAAATAGATATGTTGGGGCTGCTCGCTACCTCCTGGGAAAACTAGGGAGCCCCGTGATGACTGCCTGAGAAAGGACCGAGAAGAGCAGAGATGAAAACTCTGGGGCCCTCGCAAATACCTTGGTGGTTTCTTTAATGCTTACGTTTCTTTGCTGCATATCATGTCATGTGAAGAAGCCCCGAGCGTGAGTCCCAAACACCTCCTGACTGTGCATGTGATGCCAGCTTTTCATCCCTGCCATAATTAATTCAACAATTTAGAAGTGTTTTCTGGGGATTTGTAAAGATGCTTGGACGAGGTCTGTATAGGTGGAGCAGGTGATGAAGGGATGTCAACCGAGGTGTGGGGAAGTGAGATGTCTTAATAGGGCTCTTTGATCCGCTTCTCTAAACCCCCAGCAAACGACTGGGTAAGACACGCAAACACTGCGTAGAGGGCTCTAGCTCGAGGATTTGTCAGTTTTGCCATTCTCCTGGCTATAAGAATGAGGCATCTCGGAAGCATAAAAGAGAATTCCCAAGACTATCAAAGAAGAGGCAGCAGAAGAAATCTGAAATCCCTGCTTGAAGTGGCGGAGGTGCAGGGGTATGGCCATGCCCTGCGGAGGCTAACAGACAAGGCTGGAAAGGATTCAAAATACAAGCAGTGACGAGTGAGCTGCCTCATCTGAGTAGCTGATGAAATACCAAACCCAATGCCATGGAGTCTATTCCAATTTATAGCAGCTCTCTCTAGTGCTCCTGAGGCTGTCAGTCTTTACAGGAGCATCTTCCTCCCTCGGAGCGGCTGATGAGTTCCAACTGCTGACCTTGCCCTTACCAGAAAAACTCAGAACTCATTACATCCTTCAGGACCCTCATATCCTCCAAATGGGAACACATTGCCACAAATATCCATTTATAGTCAAAGTTTAGAATTTAATTACAAATGTAATTGCAATTACAAAGTAGGATCTAAGAAAATTGGAAGTCTTCAAAAATGAAATGGAATGCATGAAGTCCAATATCCTAGACATGAGCAAATCAGAAAATCATGTGGTATACTAGGGCTTGAATGGCAAACCATCTGGAGGAAGGAAGTACAGTCAGAGAAGCGAGAATGGCAAGACTTTGTCTCACATGGTTTGGACAGGTTATTCGCAGAGATCAGTCCCTGAGAAAAGGATGCCATGTTTGGTAGAATGTTAGCAAAAAAGAGGAAGACATTCAAAGAGATGAGTTGACCCAGGGGCTGCAATAATGAGTTCAAACATAACAACTGGGAAGACAGTCCAGGTCCAGCTGGGGCAGTGTTTCATTCTGTTGAACAAAGGGCCTCTTAATCAGAATCAATTCGATGACCCCCCAACTCTTAAACAAATGCAGAAATAAACCCAAACTTCTATTCTTTGTCTATTTTATGCATTTAGTAACTTTATTGCACTTCCCAAAAGTGTTGACCAGCAAAGACAAAAATTACACATAGACATGGAATCCTGGTGGTCTAGTGGTTTAAGCACTCAGATGCTAACTGAAAGGTGGGTTGTTCTGTAAAGATGTACAGCCTTGGAAACCCTCCCGGCAGCTCTTAAGTCCTACATGGTCACTGTGAGCCAGAATCCATCCAACTGCAGCGGTGTGTGAGTGTACATACAAAGTCCTGGTGGCAGTGTCAGGCGCATGTGTGTTGGGCTGCTAACTGCAGGGCTGGTGACTCACTCACCAATCACTCTTCAGGAAAAAGAGGAGGCTATCTGCTCCCATAAGATTTACAACTTCAGAGGCGCCATACAGAGTCGCTGTGTTGGAACAACCCTGCAGGAGTGGGGATTTGGGGTGGCACAGTGGTTACAAATTAGGCTGCAATCTGAAAGACCCGCAGTTCGAAACCAGTAGCCACCCGCGGGGTCAAGAAGGAGCTTTCTACTCCTGTAGGTAGTTATAGTCTCCGAAACTCCCAAGGGCAGTTTATCCTGTCCTATAGGGTCGCTATAAATCGGCATCAACTCGGTGGCAGTGAGAGAGCGATAATTTATTATTGTTATCAGAAAGTCTTTTGCCGGAAGGCAAAGTGAAACACTGGGAGATCCTATAATTGGTCAAGCTCACAAACACAGTAATCCTCTCATTCACTACATCATCGAATACGTACAGAGGGACTATGCCACGCACTAAAGGCCCACGCTGGATACAGCTACAATGCAGAACAAAGCCGAACTCAATGCCATCGACCCGATGTGCACTCCCAGAGACCCTGAGGACGATTAGAACTGCTCCTGTGAGTTGCAGAGACTGTGTGTAACTCGTTTCTGGAGTAGAAAGCCCCGTCTTTCTCCCACCATGCAGACAAGACGACCTAAAATCCTAACCTCCTCCAAGGAGAAAGACGCGCCGCAGCCCAGAGGTCCCAGAGAACCAGGTCGGCAGCGCCCCCTGCTGGTACGGGCGACCGCGCAGGACCACACGGACTGGTAACGAAAGGAGGAAACTACCAAGAGCCCTACACCACGTCAGCGGCGACGGCTTCCAGTCCAGGCCCCGCCCCGTTACGCCGAGCCCCGCCCCCGAGCTTGCTCCGCCCCGACCTGACGGCAGGCCCCGCCCACAGCGTCGCACAACTCCTCACCCGCTCGGGCTCCGCCTGCTGCTGCTGGAGCAGCTCCGAGTGGCGCTCCAAAGCGCTCGCAAAGCCGCCGGCGCGAGTTCGAGGTTCCACGGCATCGGAACCGCCCTCTCCGGAGCCACTCTGAGTGCCTGAGCTTCGGAAGGGCCGGGAGAAGACAAACATTCGCAGGAAACGGCTGTCGGCAGCCACGGCGCGAGTGGCACACAGCGCCGCCATGCTTTCTCCGCTACCTCTGACCTTTGACTCCCGTCGTCGGCGCGCAGGTCACGGGCGGGGCCAGAGAGGCCCGCCCACTTGCCGGAAGGCGTGGCCTAGCTGGTCTCGTCGCGGCAGCTTGTCCTTCCGGTGTACTTGCAAAGCGTGTTGGACTAGCGGGGGTTTGGCCGGTCCGGACGTCCTTTGATTTGGGTCCTGGGAGGAGACCCTTTCTCTGACTTGGATCCACACCGGAGAAAATGTCTCCGCCCTGGAACGGACCGCAGGACCCAACCGGGCCGTTCTGCCCTGCCTTGTCGGCTGCCTGTGAGCGGGCGGACTCCAAGGATTTAGACTCAGGCCCTGCCCGCCTTGCCCTTGATGGTTCCTTTGGGAATCAGAGCCCCAAACGCGCTCTGTCTCCGGCTCCTGTCATTCTCTCTGCCACTTGCTGGCAGGCAGGAAGGGCGCGTTTTGTGCGCGAGCCCCGGGTTTGATTTCCCACCGTGCCCCGCAAGCACAGCCACCACGCAGCCCTTAGTGGGAGGTCCAAAGGCTACTGAGCAGTTTTCAGGGCAGCTTCCAGAGTAAGACCAGTAAGAAAGACCTGTCGGGTCTGTTTTCAAAGTCAACCAATGGAAACCCTATGGGTCAAAAATGGCCTACCCAGCAAATGATCTTGGGAAGGACACCAGACTGGGCAATATTTTTGCTCTGTTGAGTGTAGGGTTCTCATGATTGGCAGTTAAGAACAATATGCTTAAAATAAATGTAATATGTTTTCTCCCAACCATAGGAAGCGCCATACCTGCTGAGGTTGGCTCTCTGGTGCCTGGTACCTAACATCAACTCACTACCACCCTGTAGATGGTAACTCACAGCGAGCCGACAGGACAGTAGAACTGCCACGTTGGGTTCCCAAGGCTAACATGATTTTCTTTTTATTAAAAAACAAACAATGCAGAACATAAAGCCTCAACTTTCTCCCAAGAAGTGGCTGGTGGGCTGGAATGGCCAACCTTGTGGTTAGCGGCCAGGACTAAGGTTCAAATATGGGATGAAGCATGGATCTTACTTTGTCCTCCTTTGACTCTTTATTAAGTCCTCCCACCAAGCAAAATTGATTTTTTAGACACCATTAGATGGCTACAATCTAATTCCAGTGAATTAGGAAATCTCCGAATGATGCCCCACCAAAGACCCCTGCCTTTACTCTCAACCTCACTCCGTTGCTCCGATTATTTAGTTCTCAGTCTTGGCATGCTCTGTTCAAAACCTTTAGCACTCCTTGACCAAATGTCTTCAAAGTAAGCTGCCAATCTAGCTTTTCCTCAAACCCACCAGCAGGTTCTCAATGGTTCTCATACTGGGGGTGGCGGCTCAGCTTTCTGGTTCAAGTTAGAAGGGATTGTGTTAAGAATGCCTCTGATGATGGGTTTTAAATCTTGTTGATGTTATCAAGTTTATGGTACCATTAAAATATATACTAGAACACGGGCCAGGAATGGTAGAGAATTGTCTCAGTAGAGGTTTATCTTTACTAGCCAACTGCAGGGTGATTTCATCAAGTCAGTATGGTGCTATCCTGGGTGAGTTCTCCCTCTTAGCACTTAATAGTTTAACTCTTCTGTTGTAAGACCTGAACCTACTATTCAATATTAAGGGAAACTTTGACATCCGGTAAAATCGAGAGGGCACTAAATAAGCTACATACAGTTCCCCTTCTTCCCTCTCTCAGGGGTGAATCCACCTGGCCAATCAATCCTCCATATCAGGAGGACTAGGGAGAGTGCCTGCTTATCGTATCGTATTGGACTCCGGTTCCCTGCAGCCCATAAAAAAAGTAAACACCAAAGTCACTGCCCGTGAGTTACCATGGGCTCAGTGACCATACAGGGCAGGGTACATCTGCCCCTGTGAGTTTCTGAGACTGTAACTCTATGGGAGTAGAAAGCCCTGTCTTTCTCCTGAGTAGATGGCAGTTTTGAACTGCTGACCTTGCAAGTTGGCAGCAGGATGTATAACCACTACACAGCCCATAGAACTACACACAAAAAAGCTAAACACACCCTCCCATGGGAAGCGAGGCTCACCACCCCATCCCTGAGTTACTGGAAAACCAGTCTCTTCCAGCCCCTGCTGGTTCCTCACTCTGGCCTGGAATGAGCCAGCTGGGGCAGGACGCCCAGTCCATCATGCAGCCCTATGTACTTCTGACTACTGATAACTCTCATCTCACGTCTAGTGTTGGGCGTCACCGACTGGGCCTCCATCATAACCTTGGGGAGGAAACGCTTTCTCAACAACTGGGTCATGAGGAGGAATAGGGTGACCACGTGACAACAAACTGTCCCGTGGGGTTTTTCTTGGCTGGAACCTTTATGGAAGTGGATCAACAGGTCTTTTCTCCCGAAGAGCAGCTCATGTGCTGGAACCATCAACCTTTTCATTAGCACCCAGCGTTTAACCACTGCACCACCAGCACTCCTTATTTGGACTTTAAATAAGGCCATTTAATGCTGCCAATTCCGTTGCTTCCTTCACTCATAAAATCAAGGAATTATCTTTCTCACTAAATGTAAGAAAGCCCTTTGTAAACGTAAGCACATAAGTATCTACAAAACACAAGTGGTTACTACAGGCCCAGCTCTAAAATTCAATAGACACATTCAGCTCCTGCTTCAACAAGATGATCAATTCCCTCAGGACTGTGGCGAGCAGCATTTGTGGACAAACTTTAGTCTGTTACGTTTTCAAAGGGATCGCCACTTTCTATTCAGTCACAATAAAAGGGAAATGACTGAGCCCTCCCTGGAAAGGATACCATGTGGTAGAGAGGCAGTGAATAAGAGGAAGGATTGCCACCGTGGCTGCCACGGTGGGCTCTGGTGTAGGCACCGTGGTTGGTGTCGGCTGGTGTGGGCCAGGCAGGGTTTCGTTCTGTTGTGCAGAGGGTGCTATGCGTGAGAACTGACCCGACAGCACCGAACAACACATTTTCAGATGTACCTAAGAGTGATACCGCCGTGAGCCAACAGGGTCTCTGTTACGAATCCAGTTAGAATTGGACAAAACCCAAAACTCAATGCTGTCAATTTGGACTCACGACGACCCTATAGAATTGGGCAGTCAATAGAAATAAGGATGCTATGACCAAATGTCTGCTTATCATGAGCAAAAATCTGATTTCTCCATCAGGGTTGGAAGACGTAAAAAGAAACACACGGAGTCTTGACATATATGGCCTACAGGGTTTTGACCTGGCTCTTGATACATGACTTTCTCCACAGCCAGCAAGTAGCTTTTGCAGTTTTGCTTGATACACTGACTCAGAATAGCTGCTCATGGTCTTTTCATCTATAGGATGTGAAAGCTTTAGAATGCACTTATCCTTGTTGGCAGATAGGTGGCATATACGAACTCATACCCAAATTAGAGCATTTTTATTGTTTTCAAATACCATACAAGATATATATATTAACGTATCCATAAAAGTGAGCCCAAACATGTCTTTTCTATTTCAGTTGTTGCTTTGAGTCGCTGCAGGGATCCTCAGATTGCTGCTATTTGCTCCCCTGGCTGGCTTGGGCTTCTAAACAAGCACTGCTGCTATGCTGCCCCATGTGCAACGAATGAAGCACATCACTCTGTTAGCGGATGAGCTTTTCAGAGACATTGTCTTATTTCACTTTCTCTTGATTTCACTGATGTTTCCCTGTCGTAGTGCCGCCAGGCACAAAATAAAATAGGGTAGCCAGGTGTTCTTAGTAATTACTGTGTTCACAACTTGTTAAAGTGTCTGTGAATTCATAATATTGAATCTGCCGCAAACACCATTTTGAATGTTTCCAAATCCTTATGTTAATTTTTCTAAATTTCTTCCCACTTTATTTTTCAGACTTCTTTTAAGGAGCAAAGTGCCTCAGTGTAAATCATTTCGTACTTAAGTGTTAGGTAAAACCCACTGCCATCAAGTTGATTGCTATTCATAAAGACCCCATACAAGGTTTCAGAGACCACCAATCAACGGTCTCTTTCTCATACACAATGGCCTGGGTGTTTGACCTGTCGACCTTGAGAGCATGTCAACATCTAGTCCACAATACCATCGGGCTCCTGTAGTGTAGGTCCATCGAAAAGTGACTCCTGTTTCTCTTTTCACAACCATCTAGAATACCCGCCTACATGTGCAACTGAATTCCCAGCCCCAGATTACTGTCTCTATGGAGGAGGGCAGTGAAGATATTTGACTCTCACCCAACTTAAACTGCCATCTCATTCCATTTAGCTTTGTTGAAAATATAGGAAATGGGTCAGGACACGCAGGAAAGAATGTGGTGAAAAGCAGATGATGGATTTCAAAACAAATTTACTAGTTGGCAAGAAAAAATATTTTACCAGTTATGTTGAGTGGTAACAATATCTTTATAAAACAGCAAACTCTCCTGAATGACTTTGAAGACCATGCTTTTGTGCAACTGGTTTTAAAGCCTCAAAGAGGTTACAATTTAGGGTATTTTAGGTTAAGACCAATGAGTGGTGACTTAAAGCTGATAGTTAAAACCAACCAAGCAACCCTGACTTCTTTTAGCATAGATGTCGGTTGATTCTTTAATAAAACAAGCTATCCAGGTCATGGGCCTCATAATCAATATTGAGACCTACACTGTGGATAGGCAGACTTTATTAGACTTTTCACATGTAATAGAGTTTCAATGCATCTAAAGTGCCAACAAAAGCAATCAAGAATGGTAGTGCTATTTTCTAGTAACCAGCACTGTGGCTTTTCAAGTGTGGTTTCCAGAGGATTATTGATCCTGAAGTAAATCTAACCATGCTTAAAAAAAAAAAATCCCAGGCCATCGCAAGCTTGGCAATTACTATGTGGCATAAACAACAAAAGAGTCACAACCTGGTCAAAAATAAATGCAACCTTGTAGGCCACTGCCAGGCGAGGGAAAGGTGGTGGTGATAAGGTAGTAGTTGTTGGAATGGACAGAGTACTTGGCCTCTAGGCCATCCAGGCCCGGGGCTTTGCATCATTCACATCCCAATGCTGTTTTCAAGGTAGAAGGCAATGTCTACAATTTCATTTATGACTTTATAACAGAGTGAGAACAAACACGTAGAATGTGATGAGGAGGGTCTTGTATCATGAGTTTTTATTACCTTTCTTGTAGTCCAAAATATATTGCATCCTCGGGGGTTATCACCAATCCCTTAGCAGAAAACCATTTCAAGTAATACTAGTTGCAGATCTCTGCCTGGTTTGGCAAATGGTACTAAATGAATTAAATGAAGGCAGCCATGTCTCCCCCCGATGGAACGGAGTTCAGCATCTGTACAGCTGAAAAACCCAGGCTTGGGAATTAAATATCTGAAGAAAGTATTCCTATTTCAACTCATGGATGATAGAATATGCTTGGCTCAGAATGTTATCTTGTGGCTTTGTCCCTGAAATTAGTGTTTTCAGCCAATGAAGAATAAATTGATAGAGGTGTAATAAAAACCAATATGCGACAAGGCTGTGCAGTCAATTGAGGATGAACAAGATAGAGATTCTGCTCTCACGACACTGAGTGTTTTGATAGACTGTACAGATGATCACATACAAAACTTTCGCAAGTTGGATATAGAGCTGATTTATTTAGTCCAGTATATTCATAATATTTAGAAGACATGTACTGTATTCAAAAACAGTGTTTATTCACAAACAAAAAAACCTTCTTTTTGGTAGTTGGTAGCTCTTCCCTTAGTGATAAGGAATATTATTCCCAAATTTTTAATAGCCATAATTCAGAAAAATTAAAAGAACCAATATAGTTAGGAATCAAATATACAGAGGCTCAAAAAAAAGTGGGGGGTGGGAGGTTGGGGCAAATTTTACAGAAGACAAAGACCAAAATGGCATCCAGATTCAGAGCAACTTTATAAAGATAGAACATTTCAAGAGCTTGGGCAGCTTCTTTGATCAATAATGGTGTCTCCATCCAGAGCTTTCTGATGCATAGTGGAAGGGGTTTTCCAGGAACAGAGGTGAAGATATATATATATATATATATATATATTTTTTTTTTTAATTTATTATTTTTCCTAACTCACAAGCTATGTGGTCAAAGGAATATCTAAAGCTAAAGAAAAGCACATCTGGTGGAAACGCAGGGCAATGAGTGCTGACGAGACGTGCCTGCATCTCCCTCGCGGCAGCTTGGCAGTGGGCAGCAGAACGGGGGTGGGAATCACGGCTTCTCTTGCATCGGCTGCTCCGTAAGAGGCTCCGTAGTGGTGGCACTGGCATTTGCGGTGGAGTTCAAGACTTCTCCGAAGTCCCCGCCAGCAGGCTTGGTGCCCCCTACTTTAGACTTAAGAAAAGGTTCAAAAAAGGGAGAGACATGAGGAGAAAACACAAATTTAGCTGGCTCTGCATAAGGGAAATCTAGTGTTACTTTAAAGAAGAGATATCCCGGGAACGGACAAGGTCAGGATCATTACGTCTGTGTGAAACTTGGTGCTGTTGTTAATGTTCAGTGTGGCTTAAAAAACAAACAAACCATCTCTGCTGAGCTATCCACGCTGATCACCCTATTCTGCCTCCTCCAAGTGCTCTTTCCATAGGCAGTTCTGTCTAACGCACTCGGTAAGACCTCCCAATCTTCCTGTTCTGACTCATGGGGACCCGCTACTATTTTAAAATACCTAGTGAACCCTCTCGATACTTGGAAGGCACTCTGTATCGCATCAAATCAGCTGTTCATTTGCACTTGTTCAACTATATTAAGCCCAGTTTAAAAAATAGATCCTCCCCCTCCCTCAGTTAGCTGTAACCCTCTGTTGAAGTACTGTCCGACAGAACCAACACTAGCTCAGAGATTCCCAGGCAGGCATCCCACCACCACCTGGAATCTCCCCAAACTGACTGCTATTGAGTCGATACAGACCCACAGTGACCCTATAGGTCAGGGTAAAACCGTCCCTGTGAGGTTCGGTGATTGTAACTGTTTATGGGAGTAGAAACCCCCCATCTTTCTCCCACAGAGGGGCCACTGGTTTCCAACTGCTGATCTGCAGACCACGGTCCAACTTGTAACTACTGCATCACCAGGCTCCTCCCGTGTGCCTACAGAACTGATGTCTAGACATCAGCAAGAGCCCAAGGTGATTCACATCCACTGGAAGCACTGATCCCACCTATCTGACCTGAGACATCGATAAACATTCATTTGAATAGGCGCATCTGCCCCATACTTTAAAGCAAGAGATGCTTTTCAAAACCCTTACACGTGACGTGTCACTCATCATTATCAATCCGAACTAGGCGCTCTCATCATGGTGCATTTCATGACTGACCAACAAGACAGTTGGCTAATCTTAGGAACCAGTCCAAACCAGAAACTCATCGGGAGTGTGAACTTGACCTCATTCAACCCTGAGTAGCCAGAGACTGGTTATGTATCAAGAAAGTGGGTAGAATTTTCTCTCTCATCCTTTGTTCTCCCATGAAAAAATAGGCAGTACTTTTGAACTGTTTTGAGACATCTTTATAATGTATATCCATTCTCAAGGGACCCTAGTGGGGCTGTGGGTTTGGCGTTGGGCCTGCAAGGTCAGCAGTTCAAATCTGCTGGGATAAAGAGGAAGCTTTCTGGTAGAGAAGCACCATCTTGGAAACCCTCTATCTGAATTGACTAACTGTGTCTGAATTGACTAAACGGCAATGGACTTGCCTTTGGTGGAATATCTCCCATAGCTACTACATTTATAAAAACATGCCTTAATTATCCGAACGCGTCAAGAGCCTTTGCAACTGACCATTTACCAAACTGAAGAAGTACTCACCACACTGGACCCCCTTCTCTATTCTTTGGCTCACCTTTTTCCAACTCACAATGCTCTAAGCAGGGTTTTCAGGACTAAATATTTGGGAGAGCACACAACCGCATCTTTCCCCCAACCACATTGGCCAAGACACACTGGTGGAAGTTGCTCTTCCTCACTCCCACGTGATCGTTTTGAGTATCATTTTGAAAACAAGATGATTTACCAAGCAGTGAATTCCTAACTATGGAAAACCATTCTCTTTCACCAAAATTAAAAACATTAAAAAATAAAATAAAACAGTGAACCTTTGTCTGTTGCCATTGATGACACTGACAAATTGTCATCATGGCATTATTTATAATTAAAATTTACAATGATTGAGGATTAAACAAATGATATCCATATTACATAAGGGAACTTCAAGAAATTCACAGAAGAATGGAATTAAAAGACTGGAATTTTCACATGAGCCTTTTGAAATTCCTTTGTATAATGGCAGTGATTAAATAACATATTGAAGGGGAATATTTAATGACATGGGAATGTGCTTATAATGTATGAATTACTGTACATACTTGTGTATAAGCAGTTTTTCAGCACAAAAAATGTGCTGAAAAACTGGGGTTCGGCTTATACATGGGTCTTGCTGCACCCCCTCCCCCAAGAGGTAACAGGACGAGCACCCGTTATCTCGTGGGTGATTGCCATTTCTCCACTGTTCATTCAAGCCCCACTGACACTGCAGGACTTTGAATGTTTGTTTACTCACATCTAATCAATCAGAGCCATCCTATGACGTGTATCTTTGAATAAGCCTTTTAAAGACCGTGTGCGAAGTGCGAAGGATGTGGCATGAATGGATGTCATCTGGTCAAGCCCGACTAACAAAAGGAGGAAATCTCATGAAGCCTGACATAGAGTTAATAGCAAAGTGGGTTCCAGATGCATGGGAAGACATTCCAGAAGACATGGTGCGACGTGCCTTCCAGAAATGTAGTATTAGTAATGCTATGGATGGCAGTGAAGACTGCGCTTTGTCTGAAAATGACAGCAGTGATGGTGATGACGGCGATCTCAGTGAGGACAGCGTCTGTGATGACTTCACACCAGCTGAAGCTCTACATTGGGATACGGGTGATGATGAGGAATCCAGTTTTGAAGGATTTTAACTCTTTACATTTTAGCTTGGTTGCTGATTGAACTCAGGGAATAGTACTCTTAAGGTATCATTGTTGATACCTTATTGTTTTTGTTGAACCTATTTTCCACTTACTGTGCTGGATTACTAATGTTAAATGACTTGTCCTTTTATTTATGTTTTTTATTTAAAATAAATATTTAAATGCATTACTCCACTGATGTCTCAATTTTTAGCAATTTTATTTTTATTTGTTTTGATTATTGAAACTCACCAATAGCTTTTGCATTTTCCACCCTAGGCTTATACTTGAGTCAATCAGTTTTTCTAGTTTCCCAGGTAATAATCAGGTGCCTTGGCTTATACTCGGGTCGGCTTATATTCGAGTATATACGGTAGTTGTTTTATAAAGCATATTGATATAATCCCACCACAAACAGAACATTGTCTCTGGATGGCAAGAAAAGTTCTCTCTCTTTTTATTAATGTTTTGTGTTTTCCTAAAATGCTTTACATTTTTCTAAAATATTAAACTTTGCCCAATTGTAGAAATATTTCCGATGAAGAGGAGCACAAACTTTTCGAGCACACTTGTGGTTTAAATGATATCTTTTTCTAACAGTCCTCATGCTGACATCTCCAACACACACGCAGAATTCACTGCCCATCCATCATGTAGTGAGTAGGATTCTTAAAGTTCTCCAAGTATTTTTAGAAAGAAATGTGCATAATGTACCCACACTATGGCGCCACTCCCCCTCCCCCCAAATATAGTCATTTCTCCACTTGCCTTTAAGTTTTCAACCTTTTCTTCAAATGATTTGAAGGTCGGGGAGTTTCTATGGAGGGAAAATAAAAACAAATAGTATAACTACAAACACTGGGGGGGAAATAACAACTTTAAAAAACATCATTAGTTGTTTCCAAATATTAAGAAACATATTAGGATCAGCTCTCCCTAAGCCAAAGAATAGATATATTGCCTTTTTACATAATCATGCCTTGCACTGTACGTTTTTACGTGTGAACATCAGGCCCCCCTCATTTCCATACTAAGCTAATTTGATTACATGAACATCATGTAAAAACAAACAGCACGGTCAGCTTACAAAAGTAACAGTACAGGAGGGATGAGACTACCTAAAACACATATGTCCCATGTGCAGCGCTTGTCTTATCTCAACGTTGAGAAATAAAATGATAAGACGCACTTAAACCACTTGAAGAAAATTTGGGGGACAGAAAAAAAATTCATCTAGAAACATTTAATGCCCCCATCGGATACCTCCTATGAACGTGCACACACAAAAATATTGTCTAGTATTACTAGAGGATCAATATCTGTTTTAACAATGCTGTAATTTCATTTTTGAATCCATGAACAAAGCCAATCTTGGACACAGGTGATATACAGTCCCACCATAGGCGAGGAAAAGGGACAACAGCAAGTAAAATACCAATTCTTTCACAACCCCAAATGTCACCATGTGACTAATTTAATTTTAATTAAGGTGCTGTGCTGTAGAACTCATGTTTAAATGAATTTGTTACCTGACAAAATTCCTGCAAAATTCCTCAGCACCCAAGCAGAAAAAGCAGGCTATAGGTTTCCTAATCAGGAAACAGCATAATCAACAGGGCAAACCAAAACACCAAGCTCACTGCCTTCTACTTGGTGCTGACTCCTAGCGACCCTAGAGGACAGAGCAGACCTGCCCTGTGGGTTTCCAAGACTGACTCTTTATGGGATCCCCTCTTCTTTCTGCCAAGGGAGTGGCTGGTGGTTTGGAGCTGGTTTTGCAGTTGGTAGCCAATGCATAGCCACTGCTTGAATCCTCGAGAGGGACGCCAAAGAAGAAAGAGCCCAGAAGCACGGCTTTGCTGCCTTTACCTTTGCCCATATTGTCTAAAGCTCACCCCAGCACCTTTGTCTGTTTCCAACGCTTTGTTGTTATTTCTTCTGGTGTGTGAGAATCCTTTCTACTACCCGCAAATGAAAAGGACACAGTGAACAAGGCTGTCCTGTTTCCACAGAGCTGCCCAGCAGCACAGGCTAAGCCAACTGGTTCTCAAAGTGTGGTCCCGCACGGATTCGTGAGGCATGGATTTGCGGGTCCCAGTGTAAGCCTACAGAAGCACAAGCCCTTTAGGAGGGGCCCAGCAAGCAGGTTTCCTTAGCCCTCCAGTAATTCTGATGTATGAAAAAAACCTCAAATCATATGCCAAAAATCCTCTGCCTCCCTCGAGTGGTCAGGTGACACTGCGTCACGCTTCTCGGTGAAAGAGGATAGTAGATTTAAGTAGAGATGGCTTAAAATGTCACACTGCCCACTGCCGGTGAATCGATGCTGACTCACGGGGACTCTATGTAGGGTTTCCAAGGCTGGAAACCTATGGGAGGAAGTTGCCTCATCCCAAGGAGCGGCTGGTGGGTTTGAACCGCTAACCTTGCAGTTAGAAATCCCGTGCTTAAACAATAGCTCCACCAGGGCTCTTTAAAGATCACACTCTCAATCACTGTCAGCGAGTCAACGGCCAGTCACAGTGACTCTACAGGACAGGGCAGGGCTGCCCCTGTGCGTTTCAGACTGGAACTCTTTACTGGAGTAGAAAGCTTCCCGCTTCTCCCATGTAGCAGCTGGTGGTTTTGAGCTTGCCGCTTACTACCCCAACTCGTAACCTCTACACCAGCAGGGCACCTCGAATGTCACACTAGGATCAGGGAAATAAGAAACGGGGAGGAGGCAAGAAAATTGGGTAATTATAGCTCATGGAGAGACATTTCTAGCCCCGCAAAAGGAGGTTTCTTAGATCAATAGTGTGGGCTTTTTCAAGCAAACCGGTTTCTGATGTGAAGAAATCTAAGAGGCTTATAAAAATAACACAGAAGTAGAAATTCTTAAACACACATCCATGCCAGCAATCTTCGGCACCCATCCCAATGTCCCAGGAAGAGCAAGTGCAAATAGATACAACGTTAAACAGGTAAAGGTGAATTCTACTTAATACGAAAGCACAAGACCAATCACATTTTGTGAAAATATACATTACCTCATAGCAGGCATGCTAATTGAGTGCTGAATGGAGCGTATACTATTTGGCAGCATTAAAAGATATAGAAATGAAGTTAGTACAGTAGTGAGTAGACTTATTAAAAAGCTAACTAAAACTTAGCTTTATAAGAGGCTTATTTATTTTGACATCATGAAGAATTATTGACTTTTTGAGGTGGAGGAGAGGCAGTCCAAGTGATTCTTGCATAATTTTATTCGTGAGTCAATTTCAGCATAATCCCCGTAGTTAGTACAGCAAGTAATAAACTTTTTTTATAGCAAACGTGAGAACTGTTCAGTGCTTTCACCTGCACTTATGCGTCATTCTGTATAAAGGCTAAGAAGTGAAGTGATTTACCCAAGGTCACAAAGCTGGTGCAAAAGCGGAATCCAAAGCAGAACCTTGGTATCCAGCACTTCAAAGCCATGTCCGTCACCTCCCCTCAAAAACAAAGCACGCATACATACACGGACGCACACATGTACACACACTGAGATGCGCAGACCAAAGCAAGATAAGTTTAGGGGTCTGGCAGCCATCTTTTCCCCAGGTCCAAAAGTGAAGGTTTTAAAGTAACTCATCTATTAGACAACGTTAAATCATTTCAAAATCATGTCTGATCCTTAGTAACAGCACCAGTTTCTAATCAGCGACACTTGTACTCAATCTCTATTAAATTACATGTCCTTAACAGCCATGCAGCACAGCCACTTACTTTTAGAAGGACCAGATTTGCTGTTATATTTTACGAGGGAAACCAAGAATTAAACACACCCCCTTGAAGAGGAAAGGAAATGAATACAGAAAGTTACAAAAGACGGGGGGCGGGGGGGCGGGGGGGTTGAGGAAGTGATTTTTGTAGGAAGAACTACTCCCAAACCAAACTCACTGCCATCGACTCGGTCCTGACTCGTAGCGACCCTGTAAGACAAGGTAGAACTGCCCCTGGGTTTCTGAGACTGTGACTCTTCACAGGAGTAGAAGGCCTCATCTCTCTCCCGTGGAGAAGCAGGTGGCTTTGAACTGCTGACCATGTTAGCGGCCCAACACATAATCACTAAGCCACAGGGTTCCTTCGTAGGAAGAACAGGGCAAATGTCAATGTCAGGTCCATCCACAGCTATCTGACTCGCTCTCTAGTCCTTATGTAGATACATTCCATTTTGTTGGTGGGTGCTCTGTCATCCAAGTATGGAGAAGCTAGATGCTACCCAAAGCTTCCACATTCTTCAGCTTACCTATCATCTCTGATACCATTCAAGTTAAAGTCTAATATGGAAAACTTCAAAATCAGAAAGCCAAATTGCTGCTGGATCAGAATCCTCTCCAGTAGACATGTTTCCAAACTAGAAACAATTTTTGTTGAAATTCTTTACAACTTGAGTCCTTACCCTCAAATATATTCATCTACCAGGTAGGAATGTAACTCTGGATTTCTCAATACACACCTGAGCAGGGCGACCCAATCCTCACTCAAGACTCAGGGGCTTGCCTACCACCTCTCATTCCTCTTTTCCTTTGAAAAGGCTTTTCTTTGAAAAAGAGGAATTGATTTGCATTTTCCTCATTTCTCACCATTATTTGGTCTTCCCATGTTCCAAATAATGACAGAAGATGACAAAGGAAGAAAGAAGAGTTGATGGCAGACACGAATCGAGTGCTTACCGTATACCAGGCAAGCTTAAGACAGTGTCTGTGTAGGATTTCTTTTAACTCTCAGTCAACTCTGCCATGGAGTCACTGAATGTGGGTGACAGAGCGAAGTAACTGCTCATAGGACTGTTTATCATTACTATCGAGAGGCCTTTAATTGAAAGATTCATTATGGTACTTACAAAATTTCATCTCAACTTGCTAAATAGGTCTCGGGGTGGAGTCTAGCCTGTCAATCAGGTCACAGCCTGATGATGCCTCCTTGTGGGCATGTCCTTCCTATGAGGATTCTGGAAACTTCCTCTCTTTCTCTCTAGAGGTGGGCCACACTCTCCCTGCTTCACCTTCCTCTGGAGGAGACACTCAGAGCTAGAGGAGCCACGTGGAGACCTGCGTCAGGATGGAGCTGCTTCCGTCGCCATTGGATCCACAGGACTTTCCACCTACCAGCCTGTGGTCTTCCTGCATTCAGCATCATTGAATGTGCTACATGAGTCTAAAGAGGAATTATGGACTAGTATCACACATATGGGCTAACATTGGACTCATGGAGTTGATCTGGACTGGGCTGGGGTGTTTTTTCAATATGCAATTGCTCGTTGACATAAAGCTCTCTGAAACACAGACATGAGTGTCAATGGTGTCAATGTGAGACACCAGGCCTAACACATTCATTAGAACCGATTCCATACTAGGCTGTATTCTCTTTGCACTGTCAAACTTCGCCAATTATTATTTTGGTTGTGAACAAGTCCATCCCTACTATGTAGAGCAGTGCGTTAAAAGAATACTTTCTTCAAAAGAAAAAAATTAAAAAGAATACTTTGTGAATTAGCAATGCAAAATAAAAGCTGTTGGTAAGTCTAACAAACGCAAGTTGGCAAACTAGTACATTTTTTCCCATCTCTACCCATAGTTCTGTCTGAGACGGAAATCTAGGTCCTAAATGTGATGGGGAAGTACGGAATGCGGACAAAGGGTAGTAACAGAATCAACCCAAGATTTCATAGCACTTGGCAGGAGAGAGACCCCATCTCCACGGCAGGGAACTGCTTGTTGCCGGAGTGGGAAAACTCAAAATGTACCACCCAGGCGCCCTCTACTTGAAAGGTGCCCTGGAAATTGCTGCACCATTCACACACTCTAAGATAGTGGGATATATATCTATCCCCATCACCCAAGGACTCCTTTCAAAACCCCAAGCTAAACCCCTGCCAGGCAGTTCCTCGACTCATAGTCATCCAGTCGGCAGAGAACAGAACCGCCCCACCGGGCTCCAAGGCTGTGGTCTTCATAGAAGCAGGTGCCACAAATCCTCCTCCCATGGAGCAGCTGGTGGGTTTGAAAGAGTCCATCTTTCGGTTAACAGTTGAGCGCTTAACTACTATGATCAAAGCTACCGCCAGCAGCCTTTCTGTAGCCAATGCTTTGGCATTGATGTGTATGTGAAAGTTCATTTTAAAATCAGGTGTCATCGTTCATTCTTTCATTCACTGCAAGTTCCCACTTCCTTTTCCCACTCCACTCAATAGCTTTACGCTCTCTCAGAACAAGAGCCGCTGCTGTAGTCTTAATAGCTGCACATATTTGGCACACTAACATCAGCAGAATGGATTACATGACCGAATGCAGTTCTACTTATTTATACAACTCAGGTAGTTCTAGATAAAACTGTCTTGAGTTGCCTATAGCACTTGAGGCATTTAAAATGAACATGGAAGATACAAAATTGCCTTCACAAATAATTTTATGTCCCTCTTCAGCAATAGCTTGCTTTTTTCTTTAGGGCAGTTTTATTGATCGGTTATTTTTATTGTGGCTTGTGTGGAAGTTTACAGAGAAAATTTGTTTCCCATTTAACAATTTATACACAATCTTGTTTCTTGAAATTAGCAGCAATCCCCCCTCAATATAACAGCACTCTATGCTCCTGACCCTTCCTGCCTTCTGAACTTTGTACTGGGCAAATGCTAACCTGATGGTCTCCTCTGGTTGACTGTCCTGAGGAGTACATTCCTCCCAGGTGTAGTGTCTTTGCACCTTATGATTGTTGCTTTTAGGTGTTTTCACATCAGTTCCAACTCTTAACAATCCTTTGTTCAATAGAAGGACACACTCCACATTCCCGTGTCATCCTCGCAGTGATATGTTTGAGCCCATTATTGCAGCCACGGGGTCAATTCACCTCTTTTCCACTGACCCTCTACTTTACCAAACGTGATGCCCGTTTCCCTTTTCTTTCTTCACTTTATAGGTCTGTCTGCTGTTTCCGTAAAAGGTGATCCCCGTGGGAGGGTTCAGTTCCAGGTTTGAAGGGGGATCTAAGGGGGTCATAGTCCCCAGTCGCTCTCAAACCAGTACGTCTGGGCTGCTTTCTAATTTCGTTCTACATTTAGTTTCTATTCTGTCCAGGACCTTCTGCTGTGATCCAGATCAGAACAATCCAATCCTGATCACAGCAGTCAGAAGTGATAGCAGGGGGGCTATTTTGCTCCCCTGATCTCAGGTGAGTAGACACTGTGATCTGCATGGTCCATATGAGTTGCTTGGTCAACTGGGGTCTTATTTTCTCTTCTTCTTTGCTCCAGACAGGGAAGCTCAAGAGGTGCACCTTAGACTCATAAGCCTGTAAGTCCCTACTTGCTACTAACCAAGGTGGGATGTAGAATATTGCCTTTGTGGACCAGATTGTGCTAACTGACCTAGATGCCTCTCGTGACTATGACCCCAAGTCCCCACATCAAGTGCCTCCATCCCTCAAGGGTTTTGATTATGGTGAAAACATTTTCATAACATTGTCCCCTATAGTGTTACAGGCTAACCTAAAGCACAAATGCTAAATGAAAAGCAATGGACATATAAAATACATATGTAGAAATAGCCTCTGCCAAGTTTGCTCATACTCTTGGGTGGACATACTATCCCACACCTGTTTAGCTTGCATATCTACCTATGTATCCTCTAGTAAATTACTGCTTATCATACTATTATTGCAGGATTGTGTATCTAATCATATATGCCATTGTTAAGGCACAATTTTGAATTCAGATGGTCCAACATTCTGAGTTTGGATATTCCCATGATATCTTAGAGCTACGTGTCCTAAGACAGGAGGAATGAAGCTTTAAGTACCTGTTTGCTGGCTTAAGAAGACCACAGGGTAGGTCTAGAGCAAGTGACTATTTGAGACCAGAACTTGCGTTCATGGAAGCATGGGTGAAGAGCCCTCTATGTGCTTGCAGTCCAAAGGCCTTCCGCCACCTCCCTTTCCTCCAGGAACTAAGAAGACCACTGGAGGGTCATCATGGGGCAGAGAGAACACAAAGTCACTCTCTGTGAGGCATAATTGGGGCTGACATTTTTTAAATGTGCTTTCTGGTTTGGACTCAAGTACTTTCATTTCCCTTTCAAAAACAATAAAAACCCTTTGTGTGGACAGTTAAAAACGACAGGCTCTGAAAAACCATAAACAAGTCAAAAAAAAAAGGTCTTCTTATTTTTAAAAAAGGCAGGGTAACCTGTGTGAGTCTTAAGGCTAGAGTTCTGAGGCAGGACACACATGTGCAGCACATTACACAGTCGTAATGGGAGCCAGGCGAAGGGAGATCCCAGCACCCATTACCCAAGCACCAGAGAGACACAAGCACCAAAAAACAAACAAAGTTAGACATAAAATGAGAGGAATTTGCATGCTATGTAAAGCTGCTTCTTTTTACAAAGGGGGGGGGGAACAGTACAAAAGAAATGTCAAAATCTTTCTCATATCCCTGAGTCACAGTATCCAATTCCTCTTTTCATCGACCCAGAACCCAAGGTATACCAAGAAATTTGAAAGACACTTCCGAAAAAGATATCCCCAATGCAAACATAGCACGGGGTGGACAAACACGTGCCAGCATCCTGGAAGTCTCAGCACACTTGTGTGACACAAACGCTGGACGGCGGCCAGGGTTCCGACTCTCCTTACCTAAAAGAGTGTGACAAGGCTTGCAATCTGCAAGGAGCCCGAGTAAGCATTGAAAAAGAAAGGAAGTTTCGGATGAATCTAAAACAAGTAAGTCACCTACTTTTTACAACTCGTTTAAGATCGTCATTGGATTCCCAAATGCTAGGCAATACTGTGAGCTTAAAAAAGAAACCTGTTCAGCTGTACAAATCAACAATCCAGGGATTTGGGTTGAAAAAGCTGTCCTATACATGCAGACTTCCGTTTTCTTGGCAGTATTTTAAAGTCTATGCCAGTGGCTACATCAATAGATGCCCCATGAAGTAAATTTACAATACCCTTCAATAAAATAAAAAAAGAAAAAGTTACCTAACAGATGTACACATTAGTCCAGGGTTTGAGAACGCTACGTGCACTGTGCTAAGCTTGGAATGAGACCAGTTCAAGTGCAGGGAACAAATCACTTTGTCCTGTCAATACAGACCATCACATACAGGATCCACAACGGCGGACCGAACCTCCGGACCGGACAAAATTCTGGTTGCTTCCGCACAAAGGACAAAACACAGAGTCATGCAACCTGAGTGGAAAACAAACCGGCCCACACATCTTGCATGCCAACAGAAGCATGGCCAATGTAACCCCCAAGGGTCGTTCTCAGCAGGATTCAAATCCACATCGTCAGGGAGGGAGGGGAGCACGTGAAGGCACAGTGAGGCGGTTTTATCAAAATGGCAAAGACAAGCTAACCTGAAGCACAAAAGCTAAATCACAAGCCACTGCTCACACAATCGAATGCCTAAAGCATGAAAGTCGACATGGTTTCCAGATGAGTGAAAATCGATGGACACATGAGCATACTGTGATGACCCCACGGAAGAGAAATGCAGCGTGTGGAAGGGAAGCCAGGTTCAATCCGAGCGTGCACCTACACTCAGCCCCACTAGGATGCCAAGCTCTGCCCACGGTCACAGCCGGCCCCCTCCTCCCAGAGAGATACTTCCCCTGTGAGGCTGAGAACGAATACACACACGTGAAAGCGCACAACCAGAATTTTTAAAAACCACCTTAAGGCATTCACAAGTTCAAATGCGAGGCCCTAAAGACTGTGGGCACGCCCCTCAAAGCTCCTGTCCCCAAGAGTGCCCTCCCTCCCTCCTCTAGCAGCGCTGTTCAGATCCCTCCAGGAAGCAACCTCCTGGGCCACAGACATACTTGACGTCTTCCAGCTTTTTTGTGATGACTGAGCCAACGGATGAAAAGGCAGCTGAAGCCCTTTGTCCAGCCTGCGTCAAGGTCTCAGATGTCTTCTTGTATCTGTATTCGAGCATGAGAGAACAGAGAAAGAAAGTTAAGTTCAAAAAATTCTCTCTTATTTCAAGCATAGTGGTCACTACCTATTCAAAAAAAGAAAAGAAAGGAAAAAATTGCGTAAGAACACCTAAGGTCCTTCACAGTGACCGTGTCAGCATCTCCACAGCGCCTCAGTCTGAAGTGTGATTCTCGGCAACATCCACTGGAAGGCCCCAGGGCAGCCAGAAGGTAGGAGCCTCGATAGGCTCAGATGAAAACCAAAACAAAAACTCAGGGAATGGACTAAAAAATGATCAGGGAGCAAAGATGAAAAAAAATGAGAGTCTGAAATAAATTATACCTTTTGTTCCGAACTAAAATCAAATCAAACTCCTCAGGTGTCTTTTACAACTTTATCTCCTAAAAACCCAAACCCACTGCTGTCGGGTCTAGTCCTGCTCATGCCCTATGGAGCAGGCTAGACAGCCCCTTTGGACTTCAAAGGCTGCAAGTCTTACAAGAGCAGGGAGGCTGATCTCTAATCATGCAGCGTCTAGTGGGTTTGAACTCAGGACTGATTGGCAAGGAGTCTAGTGCACATTCCACTCCACTACCAGGGCCCCGTTCATCTCCTAAGAGGGGGCCAGATACAGCATTCAGGTCAGGAGATGTAGGGTCCCAGAGTATTTTGCTGTCCAATAGAATCCATGGCCAAAAAGAATTGTTCATAACGTTGCATGTCTGTAAAGCAGCCAAATAGGACCTTTCGGGAACAATCATTACAACACCAGAAAGGTTACAACCTCCCTTCCCAACTACCTCGAATATGGTGCCTACGAGAGAAGCCAAGGCTGCCGCATTACAGAAACGCGTGCTCCGGCCGTTTGACTGACCCTGTCAGCATCAGACTCTGAGAGGCCACACAGCTCAGGCTGACAAGGTCAAAGCATAGTCTCCTGATGTTGTCCGACTGCCTACTTACACAGGGAGGCAAATGGACCGCAATGAGTTGGTACTACCATTTCAGAAATGCAACCAGCCTCCTGCTGACGGGTCTCAAACCCATGCCATCACGTTACTGCCACCTCATAGGAACCACCCTATGCAGGGCTCCCAGGACTGAGCGGCTTTCCCCAGAGCACACAGCCTCATCTTCTTCCTACACAGTGGCGAGGGAGTTTGAGCTGCCATGTAGTTAGCAGCCTGATGCCCATGCCACAGCCCCACCAGGGCTAATGGATGCCCCCAACCCCTGCCATCCAATCAACTCTGACTCGTAGCAAGCCCCTAGGGGGGTTCCGAGTGTGTACATCTTTACAGCAGTGGACAGATTCAGCTTCCTCCCACACCTGATGGGTTTGAACTGGCAACCTGGGGCTAGCAGTCCCATGCTTACCTAACAGCACCCACCAGGGCTCTTAGTAGGGGATGGGGCATAAACATCATGAAGTGCGCCCCGTTCAGCTGGTGGGAATGACTACAGAAGACGAGAGCCAGTTCACCAGAAACAGGCTCCTTCTCTTGTGGGGAAAAGAAACAGCAGGTAATGCCATATCATCATGTGTGTTATCAAAAGAGACTTTAAGGAGTTGGCCTCGGTCACACCATGTCATCAGAGACTGTGATCCAAGCATCCACACTATGCATGATGGTAGGTGTCACCAAGTTCACTTTCAACTCAGAGCCACTCAGTGTGACCGAACAGAACAGTCCCCTCGTGCTTTCCAACCTTGCAGTTAGCAGCTGCAGGCTTAGCCACCGTGCAACCTGGGCCCCTTCACGCTTTGCACAGAGCAGGGGACCCAGAAAGATCGGCTCTGTAGTTAGACTCCCGTTCAAACACAGACCCGCATGTTGAGTCCAAACTTCTCTTGAGCCTGTTTCCTTCCCCAGGGCTATCTTACCACCCACCCTATCGACCGACGTGGAGGACAAAACGGCATCATGGATGTATTTGGTAAATTAACATGGCGCGTTGTTGGAATGAAATTTAATAAGCTCCCGGGCTTTTTTTTTTTTTTTTTTAGTTTGTTGTTGCTTCTTGCAGAATGGTCTAGTGTGCTGAAATTAAACAGAGGCAAACGCATTTCAAAGTCAAGCACACTGCACCCTGGGCCCCCCCAAGAGCAGCAGCAGAAGCTTTCTGGGCTCTTTCCCTTCCCCTCCACAGCCCTAGTGGGGGTGGGGGTGGGGTGGCAAATGCTCTTTACCACTCTCTAGGAAAAGGCGCCAGCAAGCGAGCAAACGTACGCGGATGTCGCCGTCACGTCTTGCCACCCTTTGGCAATGTTCTGCTTTATTTCCTGTAGCGAACTGATTCCCAGCTTCCGCTTAAGGTCGGCGAGATGCTTCTCCTTGGCTGCCAGCACTTGAGAGAGAGTCTGGATTTCCTCTTCCACCTAGGAGGGGAAAGGAGGCAGGGTCGGAACACTGCGCACGTCATTCATATAGAAATTCTAGTCGAGTGAGTGTGTGTGTGTGTTTATTGTAATTTTGATTCATTGATTTGCTTCAAGTATAAAGTAACATATGATAAAGCTGGGTCCAGTGAAAACCTGTCAGAGAAGGAAAACTCAAATATTTTCCACTGAGAGGGTGAGAAAGAAAAGAGGAGTAGGAAAAAGGAAGAGGAGGAGGAAGATAAAGATGAAGAAAGGAGGGGGAGGGGGAGGAGGGAGAAAGGAGAGGGGCAAGGGCTGGGGCTGCAACCTGTGTGAGAGAGAGACAGACAGACAGACAGACAGACAGAAGTGCTAAGCCAGCAACCTGTCAAAGGCAGGAAAACACGGCAGCCCCTTTGAGCTCCGGCTCTCACAGGTTGCACTGCGTGATGGCTGTTCACTCCACTGGTTAGGATTTAAGTCCATATAAGAATAATGAAGTAGACAGTGTTTATGTTAAGTGTTGCTTTTGTTACTGGTTTTGTTGCCTTTTCTTCTAAGCCTTCACCTATTTATGGTGGTCTAGGGTTCATTGTGGGGGGCACGTGTGGGGGGTTGTATTAAATTTTGGTGGTTCTTTTTTAGAATAGGATTAATTAATAGGATTAATAGGGAATGCTAGTTGTGTTTTGTTATACAACAGCCATGGCCACTGAGGAGTACCCTGAGATTTGAGTATGGAATGTTGCAGGTTGGGGGGCTTTCAGGAGATCTGATCACGTTTATCTATTCCACAGAGCGACACACACGCTGCCTCTCCACCACGAGTCCTCCTCCTCAGTCTCCGCCACCCCACCCCCCACCGCCCCCGGACCTGACAGCAAGGTGACAGCACCTGCTCCAGAAACACGGACAGGAACGTGCTTTAAGAGCAAAGCATGAAGCTCCAGATGAGACAGTTCCTCTTTGAAAACATGATGCTGCGAAGCCAGATTCCAAAGGCCACATATCACGGAGCCCATTTAGATGAAATAAACAGAACGGGCAACTCCACAGAGACAGAGAGTTAGCTAGTGGCTCCCAGAGGCCGAGGGGGTGGGGTGGGAGTGATGGTGGGATGATGTCATAGTTGCATGTACTAAATGTGACTGAACGCTACATGTTAAGATGGCCAAGATGGTCAATCACAAGTGTGAGCACCACAGTCATAGCGCCGGCGAGTGGTTCCGTACTTTTGCAAGCTCTCTCCTGAGCTCTTCCTGCTCCTCCTCCGACAAGGCATCCGGGGCACCCATGGTGGCAGCGGCATCTTCCCCTTCCTCCAGGACTGGCTCTGCTCGCAGCACACCTACATGGGGATTTACAAAGAACGACCTCTTAGGCCTGAACGCTAAGCAGCAGTCTCACGTGGGCTCCTCTCCCCCAACCCCCAGAACAGACCCAGCCCCAGCCAGGGGAGGGGTCTGCTGGCCTGTCAAGACTGCCTCTTCTAGAAAAGGAGGCGAGAGAAGGGTGGGCTCACCATGAAAGACAACCAAGTTAGATTCTGCCAAAATAAGGGTTTAGAGGGGGGAAAATAGCATCCTCTCAACTTCTGCTCTTATTTGTCTGCAGAGAAAGGTCAGAAGCCAGGAATGGGATCTGGCCAAAGGCTTGAAAATGCTCACACCAGCAGTGCACTATGACTTAGCTGGACGCCTTTAGCCCCTTGACACGAACGAGAGGGAGTATGTGGAATGCTGGCAGCTTCCTCTGGTTACCAAATTCAACACTTCAAAACCTCCCGGGTGAGGGGAGAACTGTCGCGGAAACTCAAGGCATCCAGAGATTTTCCTCCATGTCTTTCCGTTAGGTATTGGAGGTGGGATACACTGGCAGCTGTTCTTCTTAAGATCCCCTCCAGACACCCTGAAGGAATCCTGGGATCTGTTTAGGATCATAGAAATAACCAGTAATCCCAAAGAGGTTTTCCGCTTTAAGATCTTCCCCCAGCTGCACCCATTTCTCTGGAGGAGAGCCAGTGAGTAAAAACCCACCAGGTAGAACATGGGAATTCTGGAAAGAGACCAGGGAAGCCGCTGCCCTGAGCCATGGTGGCCTCCCTTCCTGCCGACCCCAGCCCAAAGCCAGGGAGAGCCCGGAGTCCAAAGTGGCATCGCCATGGGCACTGACGTTAAGAGGACAAGCAAAAATGTCTGCATGCATTATTTCTAGAATGCAAACTAGCTCACAAGTCCACAAGGGACCCCAAAACCAAGAGTCTCAGTAGCATCTGTGCATCTCATTTTTCTTTCTGCCACAGGCCCTTGCCTAGAGTCCTGTGGCTGGAGCTGGTCTTTCGTTAGTGTTTGAATATTTTGTTCATCCTACATTTCGGGCACTCATGTAGACATTTTTACCTAGCATGTGTCTTGCCCACGGAGCTTCCCTATTGTAGCTGAAACCTGGGACGAGTGCTTACTGGCTTACTATCCCAATGACCCTTGGGCTCCCCCAGCCCCGTGTCACAGGTAAAAGCCTTCAAGAATGTCTCCTGGCAATGGAGGATTTTTTTTTAAGCATGAGGCCCACAGGAGATTTTCCCCTCCTGAGCCCCGGCACTTACATGCAGGAACCAGTGGTATAGTGAGGTTACACATTGAGCTGCTAATTGCCAGGTCAGTGGTTTGAACCTGTCAGCGGCTCCTTGGGAGAAAGATGAGACTGATGACTGCCCTAAAGACTGAGCCCTGAAAACCCCGATGGTCCGTTCGGCTGCGGTCAGAAAAGATTGTCTAGCTGTGGGGTCACCCCTCTTGTTCGTCTCCTCCTCTTCCCACCAGTGAGCGCGGCAGCCACTGCAGTTGTTCCCCACTACCCGCCACACCCATGTCTGGAAAGGCCCTAAGTCAGCCGTGCCACAGGGTGGCACCCACCCCCCACTCCCCACCCTTCCCAACACACACACACACACACACACACACACACACACACACACACACACACACACACACACACACACACACACACCCTAGCCGCCAGACAGCTGATGAGGAGCTCAGCAGTCAGGAGCAAGAACAGCCACGCGCCTCCATAGCGCCAGCACCATGGTTAAACATGAAAGAACTGCACGATCCAGTGAGCTCACGGGGACATGCGTTATGTACGAGGTACACAGACACGCTGCTTACTGTCAACACGCATGCCACGCAGCATTCCAGGAACAAAACATTGCCCACAGGGAATACCAATGAGGCAGCTCAAAGCACTTCAAGCGGGAGTGGTAACTGGGGAGTGAATGAATCCCGGGTGCACAGACACAACTTCACAGTCTAATGAGTAAGCCTGGCAGCTCAAGGAGCGCTGGCTTCTGCCGGTCCCCTCTGCTGCGTGCCCAAAAAATACCTGCAGAACAGACACCTGATCGTGCCACTGCCCGGCGGCTGCCTGTCGTCTTCACTAAGGTTCAGCCCCTGCTTGCGGCACACAGGCCTGGGGCAGAGCGCCCCTGCTCCATGGCTTCGGCAGCTCTGACCCTAAGGGCCGTGAGTGGAACTGGTTACCGGCAGCAGTAAGAGGACCGCGGTGTGCTGCGAAGTTATCCCGGGGCCAGATGACGGGATGCAGCACAAGGCTGACGAAGAGAGGTGCACACGAGCAATAAGCAGACGCAGCCACACAATCCAAACCGGAGCGAGTTACATGTGAACACCATTCGGTTTTTAATATTTTGTACACTACCTCTCTAAGTTCTCCCAACTAGAATGGGACCCCAAATTGAACGTGTTAAATATTCACAAAATGGCAACAAAGACAGTGCTAAGCCAGGCCTCAAATATCAAAGATGACTTCATGCTTTTTGGAATGACCATGATTGTGCCCATCTCTATAAGGCGGGGGGACGATGATGCAATATGCCATTGCTGATAATGTTTTATGCATGCTTGGACAATTCAGAAAGAACATGAGGTCAAGTATTCGGGTAGGCTCTCAAGGAAATTATCGCTGCAAAAGCGAAGTGGGGCTGACCACAGTTGGTCTTCCATACCTCAAAGGTGACCTTGAGACTCTAATTTAGGTGACTCCCTGTCCTGTCTTTTCCACGATCGCCTGTAGGTGGCAGCAAATCATCAACATGAGAAACTGTAAAGCGTGCTTTGTTTCAGTTGAGTAACAGGATGAACATTTGGGGAAATAATGGACATTCAAGAAGCCTAGAGCAGCAGGTATGGAAAATCACCAGCATGACACGACGGTCATATCTTTGGAAAATGATAATACTCCCACCGCCACTGCAGTGAAGTGAAATCATTGGTGTGACTCTCAGCCACATCAAAGGACTCGCTCTACACCCAAACCCAAAGTCGATGCCGCCTGCTATCAGACCCTTAGGAAAAGGCAGGGGACCGTAAATCTTATCATTCTAGCCCACAGGACTTTCTCGTCTGTGAGCTTCTGAAATGATAACTCTGCGGGAGTAGAAAGTCTTTCTCCCACGGAGAGGCTGGTGAGTTAGAACTGCTTCTTTGCAGTTAGCAGTCCAGTACGCACCCTCGACATTTCCACGGACCCTACTGACTACGTGGGGGCAGACACCCAGGATGTGGGAAACTCTAATGGAGGAGAGTGGTCCGCTTTGCCATTCCTCTGGGTCGAAAGTGGGCCGTGTCAGAAATGAGGACAGAGGATGGTACCACCACCCTGAAGAGGGAGGCCCGAGAGCGAAGTTTGGACCGGTGGCAGCCACAGAGGGACCAGCAAGACAAAAGGGGGCTGGCGGTATGGCGGGTCGTATCTAGACTAGCAGTTTCCCAGACTCATCACAAATAAGCCTCTCTATGAAGTCGAAGAACCCAGGAGACTCTGAGAAGAAGCAATTGCATCCCCTTGTTATCAAAGCTAAGGCTTCCCCAGCCCTGGGGCGTCAAATTTCACTTTATTCCTCTTTCTAGATGTTAGACTGTTTCCTCACTGTTTTTCACAAGCACGGTGTCCACTGTAGAGGTTAAGATGGGGCTAAAAAAAAAAAGATGGGGCTGAAGATTGTGGAGCGCTCCTTCTGTAGACAGCGTGGACGCGCTAGAGGTTACTGCACAGATGGCTGCTTTGGACAGGTGTCCGTGGCAAGTGGAGTACGGGCTGGCTCTGCAGCGGGGAAAAGGCCAGGTAAAATGCTTTTATAGGAACACGGGAGTGAGGTAACTGGAATCTAAACCCAAGTAATAATCAGGGACATTGAGAGCAAGTGGCAGATTTTGGAAGAAAGAATGTTCATGTTTGGGTGACTGAACAGAAAATGTGTTAAAGACACCAGGATTTGGCAAAAGCAGGCCTCCGATCCATTTGAGCAGCTGAACCATAAAAATCACCAGTCAGGGCCTTTCCTGTTCCTGCCTCCCTGCTGTAATAGCAACTCCAGACCAAGTGTTCCCGCCCCTCTCTCTATCTACATGACCACGGAGCAGGAGAGAATTGTTACTAAGTGTGTCAGATAAAGAAAATGAAGTCCTCTCATGGCCACTCCGTCCATTCTGACTCAGAGGGACCCCATAGGGCAGGCTAGAAACTGGCCTAGTGGGTTTCTGAGACTGTCGTTTGTTACAGGAATAGAAAGCCTCATCTTTCTCCCATGAAATGGCTGATGGTTTTGAACTGCTGACCTAGCAGTTAACAGCCCAATGTCTAACCGCTATCTCACCAGGACTTCTAAACTGAAGTCCAGAGACCTTAAGCCAGCAGTTCTCAACCTGTGGGTCACAACCTCTTTGGGGGTCAAATGACCCTTTCACCCAATTTCATAACAGTAGCAAAATTACAGCTATGAAGTAGCAATGAAAATAATTTTATGGTTGGGGGGGTCACCCCAAAACATAACAAACTGTATTAAAGGGTCACAACATTAGGAAGGTTGAGAACCACTGCCTTAAGCTAATAACAAATTCACTAATTAGTCCAGAAGTATACATTAAATTATATTTAACTAACTTAAAGTAAGTTAAGGAATTGGGAGGCAAAAAACATTGATAGAGGTATAAATACAGGCAAGTACATATATAAATATATTAATATATAACAATAGGGATTTAGGTCTATGTACATATATTTCAATGTTACCTATAAAGTAGAAGATGGGCATTGGGTCTCCCTTAACACAAGAACACTTTGTTCTAATAACCTGGCATTCTGTGATGCTCACCTTCCTGACATCATCGCTGAAGACAAAAATGGGTGAATAAGGAAATGTGGTGAAGAAAGCTGATGGTGCCTGGCTATTGTAAGATGTAACATCTGGGCTCTTAAAGGCTTGAAGTCAAACAAACGGCCATCTCACAGGGAAGCAACAAAGACCACATGGAAAAAGCACACCTGCCTGTGTGATCACAAGGTATTGACTGGATCAGGCATCAGGCATCAGAAGACCCAGAACAAACAAATTTACCATTCAAATGATGGGGGTCAGAGTGGAGACCCAAAGCCCATCTGAAGACAATTAGACATTCCTGCACAGAAGGGTCACAAGGAAGGAACAAGTCAGCCAGGTTGCAGCAGAGCAGACGGAACACACAACATGCCTCTAGTTCCTTAATGCTTCCCCCTCCCCCACTATCATGACCCGTTTTCTACCTTACAAATCTGGCTAGACTGGAGCATGTACACTGATACAGATAAGAGCTCTCGACACACGGCATCCAGGACAGATAAACCCCTCAGGAACAGTAATGGGAGGAGCATACCAGGAGGGTAGGGGGAACGGGAGAGGAGAAGGGGAGAAACCGGGAACCGACTGCAATGATCGACATATAACACCCCCCAGGAGGACAAATAACAGAAACGTGGGTGAAGGGAGAGAGCAAATGGTGTGAGATATGAAAATAATAATACTTTACAATTTATCAGGGGTTCACAAGGAGGAAGGGAAAAAAGAGGAGCTGATGCCAAGGGCTCAAGTAGAAAGAAAATGTTTGAAAATGATGATGGCAGCATATGTACAAATGTGCTTGACACAACGGATGTATGAATTGTTAAAAAGAGCTTTAATAGTCCCCAAGAAAATGGGTTATTCATTAAAATAATAAAATAAGTTCAGGACTTCATCCTACCTGCCCCCTAACAGATATGGTCATTTAAAAAAGACAAAGTAATAGTGGGAAATTAAAAGTAGAGAGACCAAGGTTGAAATAAAGTTTTATTCGAACCACCCACACTTATCCCAGTGCATCTCCAGAGCTACTGTTTAAAATCCAGATTAGTTAAAAGGCCTAATTAATTGTTTTTCACTAAGGCTGCTCTTAAAGAGAAGAGAGAAAATATAAGTAATTGTTATCAAGGTCCTAATACACCAGCCCAGTTTAGGGATATTTACGTCTTACCCCATAAAGCCCCAAATGAGAGCAGCACTATTGGTTTCATTCAGGAATTGAAGGCCCTCTGCCCTCACTACTCAACACACCCAAAGTCACAGAAAGGGTCCAGAAACAGAGGTTCAAGACCCAGCCTTTCCCCACAGGGACTTTCCCCTTCCCTGCAGGGTTTGAGAACCCGAGGGGAGGGTATGTCAAGGAGGCTAAACCACCAAGACAATACTGCGGTCCATCAATCATAAGATGTTTATTTTTCTTTCTTTTTTTTTTTTGATGTTTATTTTTCTTACCCCAAACACAGAACAATGAGTCAGCTAAGTGGAGTCGGGAATGCTTGTTCCTCTCCTGCAAGCTCACCTCAAAGTCTGCAAACTGGGTGTCAAAGGCACCTCCGTCTGCGGGCAAGCCTCTCTGCTTTCAAAAAGGCTCAGTCACAGATTGTGTGTGAGAAAAACAAATAGAACAGATGTCAATTATTCATCATTAAAAAGAAATTAGGGTATGCTGGGCCCTGAATATGAAGACGTTTAAAGAAAAACTTTAGACAGTCTATTTTTCTTTTGAAAATATGCGAAGGGTTGTTATGGTTGGCATAAAAATGCAAATACACTGCCGTCAACGCAAAGCCAATCATAAGGACCCTATAAGGCAGAGTAGAACTGTCCCTGTGGGCTTCTGAGACGCTAACTGTTTATGGGAGTAGAAAGCTCCGTTTCTTTCCCTCAGAGGTTTGAACTGCTGACCTTGCGATTGCAGCCCCATGTGTAACGACTTCACCATTGGGCTCCCTTCATGGTCAGCATTATCAGTCTAAAAAAATTCTAAAAGAACTGCAATACGCAGAAAACTTTAAGTAACAATAAAGCCTGACTATTTAGCTAACTTGGCAGTACCGATTTTCCTTCATGAAACATAAAATAATACACCCTATAATGTACAGTATTCAATGAAATGCCACACGACTTACTTCAGAGAACTTGTAAATGACTTGGGAAAGATGTCATTCTTTAAGTTTGTGGCTGAAGTGAAAGTGTGTGTGTGTGTGTGTGTGTGTGTGTGTGTGTGTGTGTGTGTGTGTGTGTGAGAGAGAGAGAGAGAGAAAGAGAGAGAGAGACAGAGAGAGACAGAGAGATATAGTTGTAGACTATGAAGTCCTGACTTTAAGATCCTGATATTTTGATCTAAGTACTGACAGTGCCCAGAACAGAGCAAATGTTAATATTTATCTGGACTGGTTTATAGATTATAAAGATTGACCCCAAGCAAGTTCCTCTTTCCTTCTCCATGGGAAGCCACCCATTTGCCACACACTCCCACAAATCTCAACTGTAAAGCAAAGCCTTTTCAAGTATCGTTTAGAACCTACAATTCAGCCAGGGGAGAGGCTGGTGAACACCAATCCCTGCTCCGCCCTGGGGACAGTCCACGTCAGCCAGCACCCGGGCGCCTGTTTGCCTTTTTCTCTCCAGCCTTCAGCTGTTCTTCCTTGACAGCCTTTCCAACAAAGACCAACTGAAGCAGAGGTGGCCTCTCGGGAAGAGCTCTTTCTGCCCACTGGCCCTTCATGGAAAAAGCTTTACCCTTAAGAAATAGTCATTTACAAGCAGATTGTTGCAACTCCCTGGGACAGAACAGACCAGGGCAGCCAGCTCCGGGGGACCTGCCCTGATAGAAGCAGGGACACTGGAGTTGCAAGGCCACGAGTCATGCCCCATCCTGGTCGGAGGGCCCCAGAACCCATCCGGTGGACGTCTCTCATCTGCAATCATGTACATATCCCCTTCGTGGCCCCTTGCCCCACTTGCCACTGTGATCCACCGATCCTCTGACCGTCAGGATTTTGTGAATGTTTTCTGGGTTTTGCCTTCTATCATCAGCCCCAAAGCCATGAACACTTTGGACACCAGTAGGGCCCCATGCTGACGGTCTCCCTCGTCTGCATGCTTTGTCTCTGTCTGGTTTCTGTCATATTGCTAAGAAAGGAGGCTTTATCACATGCATTTGAATGAGGGAGCTCTCCTCCTAAAAAAGTCAGAATTGATTCCACAGTAACTGGGTGGGTTTATTTCTTCTGGCTCATCAGTGTCATTTCCTTGCTTCCCGTAACTTTCCCCTGCTACTCACCCTCTGCTTCCCTCCCCACCCCCTGCCGCCACCACCCCTGGCCACACACACTCCTTTAATCAAGGACAGTTTCCGGTCACTGTCTCATTGAACATCTCTGCAAACCCAGGCAGAAACGCCCCCTCTTCTGATGCTCCCACCCTCTCCCCGGTCTTTCCTTCGTCTGCTGGAGACAATGTTCCATCTCCTCCCTCGCTGTGAGCCGCTTTCACACCCACTGCTCCGGCCCGTGTGGGCTCCAGTGATTTCCCACGGAGATGCTTCTACCAAAGCACCTTGAAGGTCTGCCTCTTCTCATCCGGCCACCCCCTCCCACCAGTGTCTGCACATATCAAACAACACTGCTTGTCCACGTCACTTCCCGGCCTTAAAGCCTCCCATGGATGCCCACCTCCCAGCCAAGCTCGGGGCTTTCACAATCCAGACCGCCTGCTCTCTCTCCCACGACTGCCGCTCACCAGCCGGACAAACGCTCCAACCACAGCTTCTCCAGGAAGACATCTCGCTTTCTTGTGTTGTGCACATGTTATTTCCCAAAGGCCTGTTCATTTTAAAACTCGGTGTGAGGTGTCTTCTCCTAGTGGCTTCCCAGAACCCAGAACCCAAGCTAAGAGATGGCCCCCGGCGCGGGGTATAAGCTTTACGTCATGTGTGCTTCAAGCATGCCCACTAGGCTGTGCCTTAGCACTACATTCCATCCAGTACCATCAGCCCCAACAGGCTGTCTGCACACCTGGCACTAGGCAACGCTGGCTTAATAAATGATCTCTCATAGCCATTAAGTCAATGCTGACTCACGGCATTCCCCTGCGGATTTCTGAGACTGTGACTGTTTACAGTCTTTCTCCCTTGGAGAAGCTGTTGGTTTCAAACTCCCAACCATGCAGATCCCAGCCCAGCGCCTAACCCCTACACCACCAGGGCTTCTAAATGAATTCGAGGCAAGTACAGTTGTAAAGACGGCACAGGTTTCATTCTGTTGTGCATAGGATCGCTATGGGTTGGCACTGACTTGATGGCAAGTAACGACAGGCAAGTCGACAGAGAGCCCAGGTGGCGCTGTGGGGAAGCATTGGGCTGCTAACCACAAGGTTGGTGATTCAAATCCACCAGCCGTTCCCTGCTCCTCGTTCCCTGCTCCTCGGAAGAAAGATAAGGCTGTCTGCACCTGTAAAGATTTACAGCCTCGAAAACCTGATATGAGGTCACTATGAGTCAGAACCAACTCATCTGCAGGAGACGGGAGAAAGGGACACAGCGGGCTGTACCAAGCAGTTCCTGGGCGGAGCGCCTAAGAAAAAGGTCAGACGTTCAGAAAGGCCAGGGGCTCAGCTGCCGCAGACATGGAAAGCCCCGGGCAGCAGTTCCACGCTGACCCTCGTGCGGTCACCAGCACTGAGCGTCAACAGCAAGTGGCTGCACGGATACGTGGATAGGTGTGCGGTGAAGGGAATGCTAAGAACCCAGTCCCCTCCTCGTTTACAGCCTCTGACCTCATGTTCCCTTCTCGCGTCGCTGCTTTGATCTATCCTAGGGCTTCCGTTGAAAACAGACATAAAACGCTACTCTCCTTAAAAGAAAACAAGAGATGTTTTGAATCCCATTTGAGCAGCCAGCTATCTTTAGGCTACGGAGTGTGTACAGAGTGGAATACATCATGGATGGACAGATGGACTGACGGATGTAGAGGTCGGACCCAGAGGCTGGGACAGAGCACACAGTCAGTTAGAAGGGAAGGAGATGTCAGAGAAGGAGTCTACGGTGCCTTTTATGTAGTCTGAATTGTAATACCACCCAACCGACAAAGAGCAAGTCCAGGCCGCGCAATGGTTAAAGCCAGCTTTTGAATCCCCCTGCGGTGGCCTGGGAGAAGAACAGTCAATCTGCTCCTAGAAAGCCCCACGGGTAGCTTTCCTGGTCCTAGAGGACCCTGGGAGGAGCCCTGGTGCACAGAGGGTACCAGTTGGGCTGCTAACTACAAAATAGCCAGTTCAAAACCAGCAGCCACTCCTCAGGAGAAAGATGAGGCTTTCAACAGCCATCAGGAGAGACACGCACAGGGGCAGTCCTAGGCGGTCACAGTCTAACCTGTCTCTAACTCGGAATCGACGTGATGTCAGAGCACTGCAGGTGTGCTGTGAATTAGAGGACACACAGCCACCACACTTCTACCACTCAGAGAGACTGTAGGTGTTGGCCTGCGCCAGAGACGTCTCTGGAAAGGTTTAAAGAAATGTATACACCCTTCTTACAGCCTCTTCCAAGAGGCGACCATACCCTTTACACCGAACACAACATGAAACTTCAGTTTCACAAAAACCCTAAGCCAAACCAGCAGCCATTGAACCGATTCTGACTCATCGGTTATTGAGGCATAAAATGAGAGCACCTCTCTCACCCCTGTACCCAAAGTGAGAGCCCGCATAGCATTCGAATCATCTTTCACAGCACATCCACACAAAAATAATAACGCTCAACAATGGATACAATGTTGGAGAAAATGTTCAAAATCTGACTGTGGTGATGATTGTACAACTTCTCCTGAAGTGAATCAACGATTCAATTATATAATGTGTGATTTATACATTAATAAAACTGTTGAGGGGGAGAGTACACAAGGTAAGAAGATAGTTCCCCTTTTCTACGTCGTGGCCGGTGGGCCCTCCCACTGCGCCCATCCCCGCTCTGCAAGGGAGAAAGGTCCGTCCGTGTGGCTGGGCGGAAAGAGGTGTGGCAGGGCACACCTGGGAGCTCCGCACTGCGGCGTTGGGTCACGTACAGCATTCCAGACCGCCACTCACTCCGACGTGCCAGCAGCACCCCCACCCCACCACCAGGTGTGATGGCCGAAAAAATGTCTCCGGGCAGAGTCTCACGTCCCCTGGGGGACACGATCAGACTCGGCTGAACTCTGCTGAGCACGGTTTTAAAGGACAGGAGCGGTTCATAGCTTCTGCTTAGCAGGGGTTGTGTACTAAAGGGGGAGATTCAAGCAAGGGTCCTGGAGACTGTAGATTTCTTAAGGCCGCGTTTTCCCCGTGGTTGCCCGTGAGGGTGCAGGAAAGCCCTAGGGGAGAAAGCTGAGCCGGTAGAGTTGCAGCAGCAGGAAGAAAAGAAAGCACAACCAGCTGACCCACCCCCAGGTGGCGGTGGTGAGTCCTGGGCGGTGCAATGGATACACCAGTGCGGCTGATCACCAAGAGGTTGGGGGTTTGAGTCCAAGCAGAGGTGCCGCTGAAGAAAAGACTGGTGACCTATTTCCCATCACTCAGTCATTCCACACCCGATGGGGCAGAGTTCTACAGTAACCCGCCTTGGGCCGCAAGGACCACTGGCGGTTTAGAGAGGGAGGACAGGAGGCAAAAAGGACCTTATTTAGGGAGTCCGCTCAGGCAGAGGTGTCCACCTGGGATTCTGCTAGTGGAAGAGTTCCCAGAGGCACGCTCACCCTCGAGACTTCACACAGAGTGGAAGAGGAAGAAAAGACAGCAAAGTAATGTTTACCTTGCTCCCTCAAGTTTTCCTGAATGGACTAACAAGCCAAGGGAGCCTAATCTGCAGTTCATTGCTTCCAAGTCACTCCCCACCCCCAACCCCTATCAGTGTGAAACTAGTCACTGGGGTACCCATAGTGTCCAGGAAAGGCCAGCCACATAGAAATTGGAGGTCCCCAGACAGGATTGGCATGGTGGCTGCCAACGACCGTCCCAAAACGTAAGAACAGTTATGGGCGTGGCTCGGGCTAGGTGTTGTTGAGTACAGGGTCACTATGAGTCAGAGCAGCACTTCACAACAACAGAGAGGAAGTCCCTTCCTTCCTCAGCTGGCCTCTCCATCAGGAGATTTTACATTTCCAATTCTGTTCTGATTTATATTTATACACCATAGAGATGCTTGCTAGTTAAAATCTCTAACAGTCATGGAAAACTTTCAATAATCGGCTCAGCCCTGACAGGGAAGAAATGTGGCGTGGGGGGATCGCACAGAAATCAAAAAGGATAAAATGAAAGTGGACGGGGACCCTATACACTAAGGAATTTTGGTTTGATTTCTCAGACCTTTTGGAGTTCTAGGTATGATAGCATTAAACTAATTGTCAGAGTTATCAAATGATTCTTAGTTCCTGAAATTGCTAGACATAACCAGTACAAGGCAGGACTGCACTTTTCCTATAAATTAGGCAACTGAGTCTATGTAAGTAACACTTGGGGAATTACTCGGATAGATATTGACAAATGGGAAGAGAAAATGCCAGCAAGGCGACCACAGGTGAGCTCCACAGGTGAGCTCCACAGGTGCTGATGGAAAAGAGAAAGGACAGAATGGAATGCCCAGTCCCTAGCAGAGCAGAAATCAACAAACCACTCCCACGTGCTCAAGCTCTTTACCAAAAGAGAAGGTACAGATGACTTGTTCTGTATTATCCATTTAGTGTTGGCAAATGTTGAATATTCTGTGAACTGCTGAAGGACAAACAAACCAATCTTGGGGGTAAACAAAATCCAGAATATTCCTTAAAAGCAAGGATGGTGAGATTTCCTCTGAGTTCCTTCGGGCAGCCCGTCAAGAAAGACTGATCACTAGAAGAAGTCATCAGAGACAGTGGGTAAAATGAAGGCTAGATGAAGGCAAGAGGGACTGACAGTGACCAGAACAACACTAGTGACAAGGCAGGGCCGCTACCACCACAACATAAGATCCATGACCAGAGAAGTGGGGATGTTGTGGATTTTGAAAAACGAGCTCTGGCTGGGTGACTGTGAACTGTATCTCAGCTAACTACACTTGGTGAATGAGGACCTGGCACCACCTCTCTCCGCCTCAATCTTCCCATTTATCAACTGAACAGGAGAGCAGTGTGAATGAGTCCTTTCCAGTTTCCTTCACTCATTCATTGACTTCACAAGTACGAGCTGACCGTAGATATCCCAGCACTGTTTGGGAGAAACAGCAGGGAATGAAACGGATAAAATGAAAACCCTGTCAGAGTTCATCCCCCATGCTCTGAAACTCCATATAAACGGGTGTTCCTCAGATGATGGGCCGCTGTACTGATGGACATTTTAACAAGAAGAAAGGAACGGATACCATAAGGTGCCAGCGTACAGCGAACATAGATAATAAGTAAATTCTTATTTCAACTATACATATTTACATTCATAAGATCTCACTGTCAGGATGCAGGCAGAAAGAAAATGTTGATGGAAACATATGAACAAGCATGCTTAATACATTTGAATGATGGATTGTTATAAGATTTGTAAGAGCCCCCCAATTAATAATTTTAAAAAATTTTTAAAAATTTTAAAAAATGATCTCACTACCATCAGATCAATGCCGACTCATCATGACCCCGTAGGGCAGGGTAGAACTGCTCTGGTTGGTTTCAGAGACTGTGACTCTACAGGAGTAGAAAGCCCTTTCACCCGCGGAGTGGCTGGTGGTTTCGAACTGCTGACCTTGTGAGTTAGCAGCCCAACAAGTAAACACTACTCCACCAGGACTCCTTTCATGTTTAAGAGTGCTCAGCAGAGACATCTAAAGTATTATTGCTGTAAAGAGTTTGAAGTTCCTGCTAAAGACCTCTCTTTGTTCCAATCATTGGACCCAATCCTATCTTTTATTCAGATGGTTTCTCAAGAACACGCTGCCCACAGTTTAGTCATTTGCCCCAAGATGACATTTTGGATAAATATCAAAGAATATGTATTTTTGGATCAATCTTCCCAACCTTTCAGAACAGGTCATCTTTTTAGCAGGACTTCTTACCCAGATTAAAAAGATAAGAGCTGAATGAACTTTTCAATGTATTAGTAATATAGAGTTCATAGGAGCCTCTATGCATCAATACAAAGAGCACAAACACACCCATTACATCTAAACACCTGGCTTGGGGTTCAAACAGTTCCAGGTTTATTATGCCCTGAGGGGTGCCCAGTACTGAGATCAGTAATCACTGTCCCAGATCTCCATTTTTATTGGAATGTTTAGAATCTCGGTGTTCTTACCAGATAATGCCTTAGGGTAGTTTCTATTTATTTAAAGTTCTCATCTCCTACTCTTTTTTTACTAACCATGAAATTGGAGCCCTAATGGATACATGAATTATTAGGGGGGTTTTGGTTATTTTTTTCTCTAGCTGCTAATATGCATGTATGTGTATTATTCATTTTTTATTTTTAATCACATGACTCCAATCCCCCATAGCAGGGAGATGATCCTTCAAAATTTACCCAAGGCTCTCCCAATCCCATCATTACCTGTGGTTTTCACAGAAAACATCTGAAAAAGGCAATGGTGGACCACAAAAAAAGGAAAATTTGCACAGCCATACGAGGATGGCAGAGAGGAACTAAAAGGAACAGCAAGCCGCGGAAGTCTGCCAGTCCGGGCTTCCATGGCCTCTGGTCACCTGGAAACCAGACTGCGTTCCAACGCAGAGAAGCCCATGTGCTTCTAAGGAGGACTGGGAGCCACGGGGTTTTCAGTGGCTGGTTTTGTCCCAACAGATTGCCAGGCCTTTCTTCCTTTCTACTTACACTTCATTCTCAAACTCAAAGTCCCCCAAGTTCCTGGCTCCTTAGAAGCAACGGTGGTGAGTCTTCGTCTTACAAACTTTGGACATGTTGTCAGGAGAGACCAGTCCCTGGAGAAGGGCATCACGCTTGGTAGCGGGGCAGCCAAAAGGCCGCAGTGGCCATCCAGGAGATGGGGGTCGAAACAGTGGCTGCAGCAATGGACTCAAGCATAGGAACAATTAGGAGGGTGGTGGAGAACAGGGGAGTATTGAATTCTGGGGTGCATAGGGTCTCTATGGGCTGGAACTGATTCGATGACACCTAACAACAAGTTTCCCTACTGTTGGCTCATTTCCTGTCCATAAACTCTAGAAACTGGAATGGATGACACCCCTTTACAGGCTGAGTCCACGAGAAGATGCTTGTCCACTTTATTACAAAAGTTCAAGTAGGGCCGTGTGTTATTTGTTGTTGTTGCTGCTGCTGCTGCTGCTGCTGCTGCTAGGTGCCCTGGAGTTGGCCACACCTCACAGAGGCCCTTTGCACAACCGAACTAAGCACGGCCCAGGCCTCCGCCATCCTCGCAGTTGTTCTTGTGGCTGAGCCCCTGGGTACAGCCACAAAGCCCATTCATCTCCTGGAGGGCCTGCCCCACGCACGTCACCATACACGATGTCCTTCTTCAGAGAGGGAGGGCGAGCAAAGGAAAATGGGTTCCTGGGAACGAACCTGACTGCTCCCCTCGCTCCCAACCTCTAAAGACCAGCTCTAGCTTCTAGCAAACATCTAACTGTACCCCAAAGATGGCACCAACTTTAGCCAACCAATAGTTAAAGGAAAGTTGCTTTAACACGTGCCCCGTTGGCAGCAAATATACAAACTAAGACTCCACGACTCAGTCGTACGCGCTGCCCTTCCTGGCTTTTATAATCTTCTCAGTACAGGTGACACTGAACACATGGGGGTACCAGCACGATGAGTCAGAATCGACTTGGGGGCAAGAAGAGAAAAAGGAGACCTATTAATTTTTTTTAATTAGCATTTGCTCAGCAAGACCTCCTTGCTTTCAGGGAACTGGCCTGAAAGATCAAGACTGGGCCTGTGTCTGGCTTTGCATGGGCTTCTTCTTCGCATAGCCTATGATGCCCACTGACCGGAGCCTCTGGCCATCAGAATTACATCATACTGCTGCTAGGAAGGAACAACCATTTCCAAAGGTACAGGTGGCACTCTAAGCTTTTCATTTAAGCAAATCTCTGTATTTGCATATGCAGATCAAAACCCAAGGCACATCCATTAGCAGAACCCTGAATTTAATCCATATTTCAGAGGTTTAAGTCTCATTTTATCAAAGACAAAATCTGGGGAGCCTTCCAGAATCACATCTACAACTGGAACCAAAGGCCTTCAAATTCCTCTTGGGTCATTTAGCAGTTCAGTGATCTCAATGTGATGATCCGTAGAGGCCGAAACTCTTGTAACCAGTAATAACTTTAAACGGCAAAACTCCCATTGAATGCATGTTCTGTGTTTCCCAGAGTGGGTGGGATCACCCAGGTACAATCTATGGGGCACTGGGAGAAGCCAAGGGGGCTGCAAAAAAGCAGACACTTCTACTTTATCCTGAAGGATAGGTGATAGCGAACAAAAGTTTTCATTGTGCTGAGTAATTTTAGGGGCTAGTAGGTCAAACTATTTGGGGACTCTAAGTTCTAAATCTTTCATGACCCATCAACCTCGCGGCCGAGTCTGTAACAGCTGTGTTAATTACATTAGACAAAGCAGCAGCCTCCCACCACACACATATACCACTCAGACGCAGGCACAAGCGTGTGTGTGTGCGCGCACTACACACACACAACACATATTGCCACTCTCACTGATTAAGCATATCCAAGCACTAAAAAAGTGTCCAGCATACAGACACACCTATGAGATTTTCGTGCTACTTAATTTTACAGAATCCGTAGTTACCACGTTTCTGAAGCGTAGGCGACCCAGGCAGAGACGAACTCCCACTAGGAGACAAGTAGAGATAGCTTTTGTTCACTCCTGTATCAAAATCAAATGGAGACTGGTAATCCTCGTCCAAGTCCAAGTCTCTATCATCCATTCCAGACAAAGGCGGAGCGCATGGCTCACCGACCCACCAACTGCTGTTTGCTATTCTTCAGGGACCTGCCGCTTTGGTCAGATTCCTTTGGATCCAAGCAGGACACCCGCAGCCTCTTCGAAGAAATCAACCCCAGGATTTAGAGACCCTGGCTTTCCAGCTCAGGTGAGACACAGCCTTTAGGGAGCTCCAAGCCCTCAGGACAAGCACTCGGAGCAGACCGGTTTAATCAATGACTTATCCCCAGCAATCAAGGAGGGGCTGGATCTGCCACCTGCTATTACTCTGGGCCAACACTGAATAATCTGGGCAAGGGAGAGCAGCTTCCTTCAGTAAACAGGAGTGGCCAGTCCTGCAGTATCGCCCAATGGTCAAACACTTCAGGCAAACACCAGGTGGAATTACAATAAGAAACTAGCATTTATTTATTTTTAAAGCCAGTCAGCTGACCAGTTACCCCCGGGCAGACTTAATCTTCTAGGACAAGGAAGGATTATTATCAGTGTAATCCACAAATGGCATCTGGGTGATACTTTCCCCCCACCCAGGTTTACAATAGAATTCTGAAAGCCAGGCTTCCTGATAATAGCCAGCAGCTTTCTAAGCAAACCTTGGAATGAACATAAAGCTACATGCCCAAGATGACCTTTGCGAAAATGTCGCAAGACCTTCCGGTGGGACGGTCTCGTGTCTCTCTTACCTTTCCTCTTGGAAAGGGATAAAAGGGCAATACTTCTGTTGCCGAGCGTAAGCCTGGGTCCACAGGGTCTGCCCACAAGCCTGTGAGCACACCGCAGGGGGGTAACAGGGTCGCCTTTGTATGGGGTGCCCTTCCGAGGGCCCAGGCTGCAGTTAACCCGTAACACAAAATCCTTAAGTCACTGAATTCACCTCCGTTGGCTGGAGCCCATTAGCAGCGCTTTCTCCGGCCAACGCACCCTTTGTGCAGGTGTTAACACTTGCAGTTCACACAACTGGCGCCACGTGGCTCATCTAAGATGAACTGGAAAACAAGGTTGATTCGCCTTCCCGTGGAGACCCATGTGTGTCAGAAAAGAAATGTTCGTTTCATATTAACATTCTTAAGGGACGCTAACCCAAAATTGTCTTTCTCCTAAAAGATAACAACATCTGGGCAACCACAACCGTTATGTGTGCTCTATTACTATTTAAAAGAATGACTCATTTGATCTTTTGAAACCCGCAGTCTCGCGTTCCTGGAGTAGACCATGGCTAGAGGACTCCTTAGACCCTTCCCCTACTCGGCACTCAGCCGCGAAATAACGGCCACAAAAGCCATTTCTCGGATGCGTTACTCGTTCCCCCTCCTAGAGGCACAGGTCTTAATAGCTAGTCAGCACCAACACCCCTACAATGCAAGCCATGGTTTCCCTCCAATTTCTCCCATCTCCACCCCCCCCCCCCAACGCTCCATGTCCTTAGATCCCACAGAACCCATGGGCGGAGCTAATTTAACCAAAACCTAGGTCCAGGCCCACTCCGAGACACATGGAAAGCGGCTTCGTGAGGGCTTCCTATGAGATAGAAGTTGGTGGATCTCCTGAGACTATGGCCCTTAGGCACCCTTTTGATGTGGAACTGAACTCACTCCAGGGACTCATTTTTCACCCAAACAATCACCAGGTGTTCGAGGGGAACAGTACGCTAATGAGGTAGCGCACCTTAGAACTATCAGCCATTTAAGGTCAAACGGGCAACATGTGCCCAGGGCCAAGTTCAGAAGGGGTGGGAGAGATGAAAGAATGGAAACAGGAAACCCAAGAGGATGAGGGATACGTCCACGATGGGACTTTGAGGGAAATGCCATGACCGAAACACAGCAAGGTGTGTATGAATGGTTGAATGCAAACCAGATGAACTGCTCTGGAAACCTGGAAAAGTTAAATAAGCAAAAAGCTAAAAGGCTCATAGAGCTACTTCTGAAAAACCAGCCACTGACAACACCAAGGAGCACAGTTCTATGAAACACACAGGTGGCCCTGCATTTGAGTTCATAGAGAGCAACCGGTTGGCAGGCATCTACGCTGTACCCCTCGCCTGAAATACTTCCCTGCTTCCTTGCCAAGTTCATTCTTCTTACTTCAGTCGGTCCTACAAAATAGGACCTTGGACCAAACAGGACCTTGAGTATATCCCAGCTCAATTTCGAGGACATCTTAAGAACAAATTTGATCAACTGAACACTCAGGACAAAAGACCTGGTGAGCTGTAGGAGGACATCAAGACTATCTATCGTTCATGAAGAAAGCAAAGGCCGTTAAAGAGACAGGGAAAAAAGAAGAGATACAAGTGGATGTCAAAAGAGACTCTGAACTTGCTCTTCATCACAGAGTAGCCAAGGCACGTGGAAGAAATGATGAGGTAAAGGAGTTGGACAGAAAATGCCAAAGGACTGCTCCAGAAGACAAATTATTATAATGAAATGTGCAGAGACCTAGATTTATACAATCAACAAGGAAGCACACGCTCAGCATATCTGCAACTGGGAGAACGGAAGAAAAAGCAACTGAAGCCACGAGTCGCCCTACTGAAAGGTGCTATGGGTAAAATATTCAGTGATGAAGGAGGCGTCAAAATAAGATGGAAACTCCTTGAGATGATTGAATGACTGAACCATCGAATTATAGGATAGGTAAATTACGTGTCAATAAGACAGTTGGAGGAAAAAAAAGAGGGGGAAAAAGATGGGAAGAATATAACCCTGAGAGTCACTGTACCGAAAAGAACATGCAACTCTTTCAGGAAGTAGCATATGACCAAGAAACAATGGTACTGAAGGAAAAGTGCAAGTTGCACTGAAAGCACTAGCCAAGAACAAGGCAAACAAAGCTCCAAGAATGGAAAGCCTACCGCACTAGTCCACGCCAAGAAATAAGGAAGGCCCACTGACTGGAAGAGATCCATCTTTGTACCCACTCCAAAGAAAGGCAACCCAACAGAATGTGCACATTATAGAACGATATCATTGATATCACATGCAAGTAAGATATTGCTGAAGATCCTCCAACAACAATTGCGGCATAATATTCACAGGGAACTACCAGAAATTCAGCCCAGATTCAGAAGATGTGAAACAAGAAATATCATTGCTGACATCAGATGGATTTTGGCTGAAACCAGAAAATAACATAAAGATATTTACTTGTATTCCACTGACCATGCAAAAGCATCCAACTGTGGATCATAGCAAACTATGGACAGCCTTTACAAGAATGGCAATTCCAGAACCCTTCTCTGTGCTCCTGCGGAACCTGTACATGGATCAGAGGCAGTTGTGTAAGCAGAACAAGGAGGCAGCGCAGGGCCTACAGCAGGAGAGATATGTGCTAGGGTTGCATCCTCTCCCCATTACTTATTCGATCTGTATGCTGAGTACACAAGCCGAGAAGTTGGACTAGATGAACAACTCAGCATCAGGTTTGGAGGAAGGCTTATTTAGCAACCTTGCTGGCTGAAGGTAAGAGGACTTGAAGTATTTGCTGATGAAGATCAGCGATTACAGCTTTCGATGTAGATTCCAACATAATGTAAAGATGGCCAGAATCCTCACAAGTGGACCAATAGGTGACATCATGATAAATGGAGAAAAACAATGGAAGTTGTCAAGGATTTCATCTTATTTGGATCTATAAGCAATGTTCATGGAAGCTGTGGTTAAGAGATGAAACAACACATTGCATTGGGTCAATCTGCTTCCCAAGACCTCTTTTAGTGTTGAAAAGCAAGGACGTTTCTTTGAGGGCTAAGGTGTGCCTGACCTAAGCCATGGCGTTATTTTCAACCACCTCATATGCATGTGAAAGTTGGACACTGAAAAAGGAAGTCCGAAGATTATCAATGCATTCAAGTATGGCGCTGGCAAAGAAACTGAACGTACCATAGAATGCCAAAAGAGTGAACACATCTAGTCTTGGAAGAAGTACAGCCAGAATGCTCCTTAGGAACAAGGATGGTGAGACTTCATCTCACACGCTTTAGACATGTTCTCAGAAGAGTCCTGTCCCTGGAAAAGGACATCACGCTTGAGAGAGGAGGAAGACAGTGATAAAAGAAGACCTCCCACGGGATGGGCTGACACAGTGGCTGCAGCAATGGATTTCAACACAGGAACAATTCAGAGGGTGGTCCCAGACCAGGCAGGGCTTTGTCCGGTAGACCGTATAGGTTGCTATAAGTTGGAACCCCTTCAAGAGTACCAGCAACAACACAACATTCAGATGGAAACCCACTTCTTCTCAGAAGCCCTCCTCGCCTTCTGGCCCCTCCTCCCTGGTTCTGCTCCCAGCCACAGCACAGAATGTGAAGTGTCCTCCAGTCCTCTGGCTCAGCCTTCTCCTCCCACACAGGCTCCCGTCTCTCCCGGAGGACGGGCCGACCAGGAACACTGGCTCCTCATACACACGAAACACATAGTAGTTCAGGGAGACATTCAATGCCCCATTGATAAATTCAAACAATTAGACTTTAAGTTATACCTAGAAGTTTTACTCTTTGCTGCTGAAGTACAATCTTGGTCCTGTTATAGAACATCCTGTTTCCTTGAACCCAAAGGGGTTTCTCAACGCCTCCAGCCAGATCCCGGCAGAGGCGGGGGCATGTGAGAAAATGAGAGTGGGTGGGGGGCAAAGGTGAGAGGGGCATGAGATCCTTCAACACAACGGTCACTTGCAATCGGCTCAAGATTCATGGACAAAGTTTTCAGAACTGAAAAAGAAAGAAAAGTTATTTGGAAACAAGACCCATTAAAGACCTTGGATAACCCATTTTCACACTTACTATGTATACAACGAATCCATTTTAAAACCACTGAAGATCTCTGAAGGAGGCAGAAGCAGGCTACAATGTTACATGGTATGGTGGTTAGGGAGGTTGTCAACTAGACACTCCTGGGTAGGAGGAGAGTCGAATCTGTCAGTCAAGTCCCAGCCTGATGATACCTCCTTGCTGCCCTAAGACTCTGTTATATGAGAGTAGGGCAGAGCCAATTTCTCTCTCTGCCGCTCACTTTCCTGCCTGCTGCAACTGAGCCCTGAGAGCCGTGGCCCTCTGCCATGCTTCCACTAACCTTGAACCCACACAACTCGGCACCACCCCCCCCACCCCGCGACCTTCCTGCTTCACTTTCCTGTGTGACCTGCCTGCAGCTACATGAGCTGAAGAGCGCCCTGACTCGTGGTGGACTCGTAGACTTGAGTTAAACTTGGACGGGGATTTTTCGATGTCTTCTTTTGATAGAGAAGATTACTTGTGGACATAAAGCTCTATCTTATATGAGTGACGTATATTAGTGTCACTGGATTTATCTAGGCAACCTGACCTACCTGACTCTGGAAATGGTGTTCAGGATGCACCACGATAGGTAAAATGAGGCTAAAAGAGCAGGGAATCAGAAAGAGGCTCCCAGTACAGCCCAACAAAGAAGAGAAACCTTTAAATCAGTGGTTCTCAACCTTCCTATGCCATGAACCTTTAATACAGTTCCTTATGTTGTGGTGACCCTCAACCATAAAATTATTTTCATTTCTACTTCATAACTGTAATTTTGCTACTGTTATGAATTATAATGTAAATATCTGACAGGCAGAATGTCTTTTCATTGTTACAGATTGAACATAATTAAAGCATAGTGATTAATCACAAAACAATATGTAATTATATATTGTGAAATATTTATTTCTAATGACAAATGAAATTTGTCTTGAAGCATGGTGTAGCATGGGTAACAGTCTTAATATAACAATAGTTAACTACATTGCTATATTTTGTGACAGTATCCATAAAAAGCCAACTTCTCGGTTCCTAAGACCATCAGAAATATGTGTTTTCCGGTGGTCTTAGGGGATACCAGTGAAAGGTTGTTCAACCCCCCACAGGGTCGCGACCCACAGATTGAGAACCACTGCTTTAGACCAAGGGCAACCATCTCAATTCCAAGTCTTAGCATTTCCCACTGTGGGCTACTTGGCATGTCCATGGCTGTACTTCAAAATGAACAACCAAGAGACTTATTTTGCCATTTTAACTCTAAGACCTGGTTTAACCCAGATGCTCCCATCTCTTGAAGTCACCAGCTTGAGACGTGTAGGCCTGCCATTGGAGGGCCTGTTTCTGAGTACTCAGCTGCTCTCATGAAGGCGATGCCACCAAATGGACCACACAACCAACACAATGTTTGTCTTTTTCCTCTGTTCTACTGTCGCTGGCCACTCCACTTCAGACACAGCAACACTCGTTTGGTCTAGGACCAGAAAATGGCATGTCTATATAAGACCATCTTCCCACTGAGGAATTCCACATCGACTGCTCCCGTAGATTCTAGCATCTGCAGTAGTCACCAAGTGTGCCCTGGCTTAGGGGTGGGCTGTGCTTCAGAACTGACCCATGCAGACACCCTGAATTCACAAGGACCGACGAAGCAGAGACATCTGACCCACACAACGTCAATCAGAGCCCTCCCTGATAGCTACTCTAAGAGTAGGGAAGTGATTCTTCCCTGTAAGGTGAGCTGCTAGATGCTAGTTTTGGGGGGGGGCCAGGCCTTCCCATTCCAACCTGCAAAAGAACTGTGGAGAGATAGAAGGAAGAAGGGCGACAAGACAGGGATGGAGCAGCAGCATCTGATTCCCTAGATCCAGCAACAACAAACCAATACATTTTTGCTCAGTTTCACTGATGACACATAACCCACTCTGCTAACAGGGTTCCTCCTTTTACGGGAAGACTACCCGAATACCTTTTTTTTTTTCCAACCACATAAGGGATTTCCAAAACATTTTTGGGATTTAAAGAGAGTGGAATTTTCCACAAACCTTTTGAAGCCCCCTAGTATTTCTCCACACGATGAGATAGTCTTGGCTAGATTCACCTGTCCTGCTTTCTGAGCCCATTGTAAACTTTTCTTAGATGATTTCCTCTAACACTGCCTTCTCTCACCAAGACTCTACTTAATATATGCATAGTATGTATTAAAAAGTGTTCATTTTAGTACTGTGTAAAGGGTAAAAAGATAGATTATATATGCCTACAAAACGTGGAATACTTTTTAATGCAAAATTTTAAAAATAAGACATTGTCTTATTAAAAGTAGATCACTTTAATGCAAAATAGGATGTTCACATGATGTAAAATATTATATAAACATGAACATTACAGTAAAGAACTGCATATATTTTACATGGTGCAGTTATTAAACAAAGTTATTTCCAAGACAGTTTCATCATATGATCCCTGTTGGTTCAGTAATTGCAGAAAGGGCAAGCCATCGGTCAAAAGAAAGAAAACAGGCTGAAAGAAATTGACGTCACACAACCCGAGCCAAGGGCTCACAGACTGCAGGGCCAGCAGAGGGCAGCCCCACATCGACCCAGAGCGCCTGCAAGAGGCATGGTGTCCTGAGCCCAGGGAAACAGGATGTGACCTCCTCCCTGGGGGTCAGAGAGCGAAGTGGGTGAAGGGAGATGTCGCACAGTGTAAGACATGACAAACTAGTAATTTATAAATTATCAAGGGTGAGGGAGGGAGGGAGGAGTGGGTAGGGAGGGGGAAATGGGTTTAAGTGGAGAGCAAATATTTTGAGAATGATGAGGGCAACAAATGTACAAATGTGCTTGACACAATGAATGAATGTATGGATTGTGGTGAGTTGTATGTGCCCCAATAAAATGATTTTTTTTAAAGAAAGAAAAACCCAGAAAAAAAAAGAAAGAAAAACTGAAGTTTCGATCTGCCTAATAACACACACCTCAAGTATTTCTGGGTAGATTTTCCCTAGAATTGGAACACTTAAATGTTGACATGGCAAACGTATGTGTGTGCATGTGTGTGTGTGTGTGTGTTTACACTTCTCAAAAAACTACTCTCACCACCAGAGTAGATTCTAACTCATAGTGACCAAGCCAGCAGAACAGAACAGTTCCTGGGGATTTATGAGACGGTAAACCTTGCTGGGAGCTGAAAGTCTCATCTTTCTCCTACAGAGTGGCTAGTGCATTTGAACTGTGGGACCCTGCAGTTAACAGCCCGACACATCACCCCATATACCAATACCACAAGGGCTGCACGCACGCGCACATGCGCGCGCACACTTGCTGTGTCAACCTTTTTTACATGCACAATTCACTAACGTTAGTTACATTCATCATATTGTACAACCATCATCATTATCTATTTCCAAATTATTCAGTCACCACTGATGTTTATTTATTGCCAGAATCTTTACAATGGCAGGTGGTACTGGGGATTCTTCAGTCAGAGAGAGCCTCCCTCCTCAGACTTTTTCTCCTATTTATTATTTATAGGAATGTGTGGATTCTTAATCTTTGAAACATATGTGACAAAAATATTATATAGTGAACACACCACAGACAGCCAAAAGAACAAACAAATTTGTCTTGGAAGAAGTACAACCAGAATGCAATTTGGAGACTTCATCTTAAGTACTTCGGACATGTCAGGAGAGACCAGACCCTGAAGCAGGGCATCGTGCTTGGGAAAGTGGGGGGGCAGTGGAAAAGAGGAAGGTCCTTGAGGAGGAGGGTTGACGCGGTGGCTGCAGCAATGGGGTCAGGCATGGGGACAATTGTGAGGATGGAGCAGGACTGGGCAGGGTCTTTTCTGCTGTTCAGCAGGTCACTTTGAGGTGGAACTGATTCAGGGGCACCAACAATAACCGCATGTGTACACCTATTCCATATCCATGGAAGGATAAATACACGTAGCTCGACTATTATCATGTAAGGACATGTAGCATATTTCTACACGCACACGCACACAATTAAACACACATACAAGGGATTGTCTCATGAACCCCGCCGCCATGCAGTCCATTTCAACTCCTGGCCCCTGAGGGGCAGCAAGGACGCGCCCTACGGACGACGGACGGCCTCGCGCTTCTCCTCTGGCGCAGCTCCCGCCCCACGGACCCTCCCCAGCGTAACTCACGCTGCCACCAGGGACGCGTGCGTCCAGGCTCTCGAAGCACTTCTACTTTTGAAACACGGGCTTCACACGCCCGGCAGCCAACTGGCTGTTTGCTTGTGTTTGTTTTCCTGCTGCCCCCGCAGTTCAGGAAGCGCACACAATCCGCTGAGACAAAAGTGCCTATGTCACCGGGCTCTGGAGTCACAATCACAATGTACTGCTTCGGGAAGAATGGCCCACTAAGAAGCGAGGACAGCAGGCCATTGTGTCCACCGTATGAACCATGTATGGGAGAGCTCAGGGGGCTCGCAGCAAGGTTGCAGGAAGTCTAAGAGGCTTCATCCAAGCTTACTGTTTCTAATTTGCTGACTGGCTGTAAAGGGAGCTCTGTGGGGGCGCATAAGCACAACCGACTGTCAGAACCTGAAAGAAACCCAGGAACTGCAGGCCCACTTTTAATTTGGAAAAACTTCCATTATGCTTACCCGGCTATTTTTGGCAACCAGAGGAGCAGACAGAATCCTATTCCTTAAGGGACTGGGAGTGTCTGGAGAACTGTAGGCACTTGTTTAGAATTAATATTTGACCATCAAGCCAGCTGAAGCATACCAATCATACTCCGAATACTCCACCGCCAAGCCGCACATGTTGGCGCTGAGCTCCCTTTTAACCGACAACAAGCTAATCAGGTGTCTCCCACTGGGTCGATCCTTGACAAAATATCTGTACAGATAATGGTAATTTTTCCCTCTACAATTTTATTCAAAAATAGTCTCACTTTAAAATCTATAGCGTCTCCTCTGAAGCAGCTGCTCTGGTTAAGAAACGCCACTTCTCATTCCAAAGTCCGCGTATTGTTTCAAGCCGGTGTGGGATGCCAGTGTTCCGAGTGCACTCCAAGAGGGGCTTGCTGGTTACCTTGAGGGCAAATCAATAGCTGGCAGGCTGCAGGGATTGCCTTTCCGTCTTTTGGCACAAGAGTAAAGACCTCACATTTTTGAAATATCTGACTATAATAAGAATGGTATTTATTATTGCTAAGGCTCCTTATTGACTTTTCGCAAAGAGTTTTATAAAAACCGTACTATCAAAACAGCATATAGCTTATTACAGCAGGAAACAATCTTGGTGTCAAGAAAAACAAACAAAAAACCTGGGGTAATCAAGTTTGGTTGGGGAGCAAGCCTAAGACGGAAACATACTTTTCTGAAAAATACCTGGAACCATGAAACTACGCCATTACTGTCCTGCCGCTCCCGCAAGATCGAAGTAACACGCTTTGTGGATGATTTAATGGACGGACACCATGGCTGAGACGGCGAACCACTGCCGAGCCACTTCGTGCTCAGGCACATGCTGCATTTCCCAACCTCCCTTCCAGTTAGATGTGACCATGCCACCAAATTCTAGCCAAATAAGGGATACACAGGCAGTTGCCAGTTTACGAACAAAATTCTTCCCAACACCGTCTTCAGAATTTTAGGTTTCGTTGGAACGGGTACACGCAGTTCTTCTTCAGCCACATTTTATCAGGAGCCTTTTCTTTCTTTCTTTCTTTTAATCGTTTTATTAGGGGCTCATACAACTCTTATCACAATCCATACATAGATCAATTGTGTAAAGCACATTTGTACATTCGTTACCCTCATCATTCTCAAAACATTTGCTCTCCACCTAAGCCCATGGCATCAGCTCCTCATTTTCCCCCTCCTTCATGAACCCTTGCTAATTTATAATTATTATTTTGTCATATCTTGCCCTGTCCGACATCTCCCCTCACCCACTCTTCTGTTGTCTGTTGCCCAGGGAGGAGGTCACATGTAGATCCTTGTAACTGATCCTTCGGCACCTCGTGATCACACAGGCTGGTGTGCTTCTTCCACATGGGCTTTGTTGCTTGAGCTAGATGGCTGCTTGTTTACCTTCAAGCTTTTAAGACCCCAGACACTATATCTTTTGATAGCTGGGCACCATCAGCTTTCTTCACCACATTTGCTTATTCACTCACTTTGTCTTCAGTGGTTGTGTCGGGAAGGTGAGCATCATAGAATGCCAATTAAATAGAAGAAAGTATTCTTGCATTGAGGGAGTACTTGGGTGGATGCCCAGTGTCCTTCCGCTACCTTAATACTAAACCTATAAATATGTGCACAAAGATCTATTTCCCCATCTTCATATATAAAAATATTTGCACATATAAATGCCTTTGTTTAGACCTCTATAAATGCTCTTTGCCTGCTAGCTCTTTCCTCTATTTCCTTTGACTTTCCTCTTGTCCCACTATCATGCTCAGTCTTCATTTGGGTTTCAGTAATTCCTCATGGTTATATTACCTTTGATCACAGGCCTCCTACACCCACCTTACCACCAATTTGTATCATTTGTTGTTCCCTTGTCTCTGGATTTGTTAACACCACTACCTTTCCCCAACCTCCCCCTCTCCCATGTGCCCCCGGAACTGTTGGTCCCATTGTTTTCTCCTCCAGATTGCTCATCCAGGCTATTTTATTTAAACAGACCTGTGGAGATGATAACATGCACAAAAACAAGACAGAGCAAAACCAAGCAACAATATGCAACAACACAACAACAATAAATCAATGACGAAAAACAAAACACACAAAAAAGAAAAGCTTGTAGTTAGTTCAAAAACTGTTTATTGGTGTTTAGGAGTGTTTTCCAGTCCAGTCTGTTGGGGAGCCAAGCCCTGGCCCCAAAGTCCATCTTCAGCATTCCCTGGGGACCTCACCGCTTATCAGGAACCTTTTCAATGATTTAAAAGCTCCATATGACATCCCCTGACAGAGGGGTCACTGGGAAGGGATGAGTCAACCACTGTGCAGTAAAGCACCGATGAGGCACACAATATTCTACTGGTTCCTTGAGGCTTCCTCACCCACCACTGCCTTCCACTGGGGTTAGACCAGGGCATGCACACAGGTACAGATAAGAGATAAAATCTCATGGTACATGGAATTCAGGAACAAGAATGGGAATAGCAATACCAAGAGGGTAGGGAGAGATGGGGAGGAAGGGGGAACCAAGCGCGATGATGGACACATAACCACACCCCCACCCCTCCAGGGGGACAAACAACAGAAACCATGGGGGAAGGGGGACAGCAGTCAGTGTAAAATATGAGAAGAATAATAATTTATAGTTGATCAAGGGGTCACAAGGGTGGGTGTGGGGAAGAGGAGCCAACACCAGGGGCGCAATAGAAAGGAAATGTCTAGAAAATAACGGTGGCAATGTGTGTACAAATATGCCTGATATAATTCATGTATGGGTTGTTAGAAGAGTTGTAAGAGTCCCCAATAAATGATCTTTTAATAAGTGAAAATAAAAACTCTGTTTCCAGCAAATGATGGTGACTGAGGAGAATCTCTTGCCAGTAGGGTCTGGTTCAAGAAGCCCAGGTGGCATCTTGGTTATGCCTTTGGCTGCTAACCGTGAATCTGCAGTAAGAAACCACCAGCCTCTCCTCAGAGGAAGACGGCTTTCTGCTCCCATAAAGAGGGACATCTCAGAAACTCACAGGGCAGTTCTCCCTGTCCTCGGGGGGCGCTGGGAGTCAGCAACAACCCAGTAGCGGTTGGTTTGGTTTGGTTAATTGTTTCAAAGGGAAGGCAAGTGTACATACCTCTAATTGTCAAATAAGAGTTGTCCCTAACCCAGATGCTTGCAACCAGGGACCTAAACTGTATATGTAGCATGAGTGAGACAATGATTATTTGTTAATAGCCAAAGAGATTTGAAGCTATTTGTCATTACAATAAAAATTAGCTTAAACTGACTAATAGACGTCCTGCCAGATTTCATAAATTTTTCTTTTCTTTTTTTTTTTTTCCAGGGGAGAGCGCAAACGCAGTCCCCCACTACCACAAATTATGCAGTCGAGTTTCCCACATTTGGGGAAATCGCAGGGGTCAGCACATCCGGAGTGCAATGGATAAGCCTCGCCCTGGGAAAACCACCTTCGTGATCATGGTATCTCCCCTGCCAGGTAAGTATAAATTTTTCTTTTACAATGATCAGATGTAAAAAAATAAAATGATCATATAAGGAAACTTCAAAAGGTTCACAGAGAAATTACTTTTCTCAAAGATAGCAGAATGTTTCCACTAATTCTTTGAAGCCCCCAGAATCCCTATAACAGTGCAGGTAGCTATCCATTTACACTTTAAATGAGTATCCACTGAAACCAAAGTCACTGCCTTCAAGTCAGTGTTAACTCACAGCAGTCCCACGCGCAGTGTAGACCGACTCCCATGTGTTTCCAGTACAGGAAATGTCTGTGAAAGCAAACGGCCACACCTGGCTCATGAGGACCAGCTGGTGCGCTGAAGCCACCAACATTTTGGATTGCAGCCCAGTGCTTTAACCACTGTGCCACCAGGGCTTTTAAAAATGACTACCGATGGACCAAAATGAGAGGTTCCAAAAGGAGCAATGAGGAACGTGTGGAGGTCACCAAGCAAAAGTCAGTAACCTTCACTGATAAACATTTTAAATACTTGTTTCTATACTGTCAGACCTTAGAGTCCACCCTGGTTCTGAGATGTTTCTGATCAAGACCTGGAAGCTCCGAGCAGCAGGAGGCCTGGTTATTTTGTCACAGTAAGAAGAACAACCCCCCCCCCCACACACACATACGCACACACAATCACACACATGCCAGAAGAATGCTACCTCTCGGGGAGAGGGGTGTGTCTGATCAGAGCGCATGGGATCAAACAAAGTGGGAAGGAGAGAGAGTGGAACACCATGCTCCAGGATGATATTACTGCTCAGAGCAGCCAGTGCAGAGCACCACAGGGCTGGCCCCATCACGAGACAAAGACATGACTTCCCCTTGGTGACCCATAGTGCTATGAGGGCGGGGGGGGGGGTGCACTGGAGACATAGTGCGGGAATTGTGCCGGATCTGACCCCATCACACTGGGGCGAAACACTATGGGTGTGCAGCGGAGCAGAAAGGGGAGCAAAGCAGTGAAGTCCCCAGGGAATATCAAAAATAGGATTTGGGGCCAGGACATGGCACCCCATCAGACTCAGCAGGAAAACACTCCCAAGTTCAGCAGATGGACCTGGAACTATTTATAGGTTTTTCTTTTTCGGTTGTTGGGGGTTTTTTATTGCTGTTTTATTTTGTTGTTTTGTTTGACTCTATCTTGATTTTGTACTTATTGTCTCTGCATGTCTATCTAGATAAGATAGGTGGGAAAAGCAATCTGGAGGAGAGAACAATGGGAACAATGACTCCAGGGGGACACGGGAGTGAGGGTGATGGGGGAAAGTAAGTGGGTGTTAACAAACCCAGGAACAAGGGAACAAGTGATCTAAAATTGACGGTGAGGAGGGTGTACAATGCTTGATGGGAATTAGTCAAGGGAATGTAGCCGAAGGAATTACTGAAACCCGAACATGATGGTGGGACAAGAGGAAAGTAAAAGGAAATAGAGGTGAGACCCAGCAGCCAAAAGACATTTATAAAGGTCTAAATACAGGCATGCACATATGTAAATATATTTAAATATAATGATAGGGAAATAGATCTATATACATATTTTTATATGTGAAGTATTGAGGTAGCAGACGGACATTGGGCCTCTACTCTACTCCCTCGACACTAGAACACTTTGTTCTAATAAACTGGCATTCCATGATCCTCACCTTCCTAGCATGATTACTGAAGACAAAATGGATGCATAAGCAAATGTGGTAAAGAAAGCTGATGGTGCCTGACTATCAAAAGATACAGCTTCTGTGGTTTTAAAGGCTTGAAGATAAATAAGCAGCCATCTAGCTGAGAAGCAACAAAGCCCACATGGGAGAAGCACACCAACTTGTGTGATCATGAGGTGTCGATGGGATCAGGTATTTGGCATCAAAGATAAGGTGACCAGATGTCCCACTTTTGGTGGGACAGTCCCAATTTTTAACAATTTTTCCTGCGTCCCACGGCATTTTTTAAAAGTCCTGATTTTTGGAAGGAATGCATGACAAGCTAGGGTATACGGTTTTCGGCTGCCATGTGGCTATTTCGCCAGGATATGAGTTTCATGAATGGTGTCCCGCTGGTGTCCTGCTTTACCAATGTTAAAATCTGGTCACCTTAATCAAAGACCCAGAACAAAAAAATCATATCAATATGAATGAGGGGGAGCAGATAAACCCCTCAGGACCAATAATGACAGTAGCAATACCAGGAGGGTAAGGGGAAGGTGGGAGGAGAGAGGGTAACTGATCACAATAGTCTACATATAACTCCTTCCCAGGGGGATGGACAACAGAAAAGTGGGTGAAAGGAGACAGTGGTCAGTGTAAGACATGAAAAATAATTATAAATTATCAAGGGTCATGAGGGAGGGAAGGTGGTGGAGGGGGAAATGAGGACCTGATATCAAGGGCTCAAGGGAAAGCAAATGTTTTGAAAATGATGCCAACATATGTTATGTACAAATGTGCTTGACACATTGGATGAATGTATGGATTGTGATAAGAGCTGTAACAGACTTGACTGGAAAACGCTCCTAAGGGCCAGCAAACGATCCCTGAACTAACTACAAGCTTTTCTCTTGTGAACTGTTTTGTTCTGTTCTTTGTCAGTGGTTTGTTTTTGTTGTTTTGTTGTCTGGTTGTATACTGTTGCTTTGTTTTCCTCTGTCTTGTTTTCGTGCATGTTAGTGTCTCCACAGGTCTGTCTGAATAAGACAGGCTGGATGAACTATCTGGAGGAAAAACAATGGGACCGACAGTTCCGGGGGGACTTGGGGTGGGGGGGTAGGGGGGGTAAGGAAGTGGTGTTAACAAACCCAGGGACAAGGGAAAAACATGGGACCCCAAATGGTAGAGAAGGGGGAGTGGCAGGCCTGGTGGGAAATGATCAAGGGTAAGGTTGCTTAGAGAAGAGGTATACTCTAGCCCAGGTGGCGACGACGCATGGTAGTAGGGCAGGAGGAAAGTCAAGGGAGATGGAGGAAAGAGCTAGGAGTCAAAGGGCATTCATGGAGGTCTAGACAAAGACATGTACATGCAAATATATATAGGAGGATGGGGAAATAGATCTATGTGTCTATATTTAGAGATCAAGTATTAAGGTGGCAGAAGGACCTTGGGCCTCTACTCAAACACTCCCTCAATGCATGAATACCTTCTTTTATTAAATTGGAACTCTATGATGCTCACTCTCCCGACACAACGGCTGGAGCCAAAGTGGGTGAACAAGTAAATGTGGTGAAGAAAGCTGATGGTGCCCGGCTATCAAAAGAGATAGTGACTGGGGTCTTAAAGGCTTGAAGATAAACAAGCGGCCATCTAGCTCAGAAGCAACAAAGTCCACATGGAAGAACACACCAGCCTGTGTGATCGAGTGGTCCCAAAGGGATCAGTTACCAGGCATCAAAGAACAAAAAATCATATCATTGACTACACACCTCCATGATAGGATCGCTGAAGACAAATGGGTGCATAAGCAAATGTGGTGAAGAAAGCTGATGGTGCCCGGCTATCAAAAGAGATAGTGACTGGGGTCTTAAAGGCTTGAAGGTGAACAAGCGGCCATCTAGCTCAGAAGCAAATAAGCCCACACGGAAGAAGCACACCAGCCAGTGCGATCACGAGGTGCCAAGGGACCAGGTATAAGGCATCATGCAAAAAAAAAAGATATATGTGTGTGTATGTATGTGTATATATGTGTATATGTATATATATACCATATTAAATGAAGGGGGAAGTGCAGAGTAGAGACCCAAGGCGCAAGTGTCGGCCACTGGAGATCCCCTCACAGAGGTGTTTAGGAGAGGAGATGGGTTAATTAGGGTGTGATGTAGTACCGATGAAGAACACAGCTTTCCCCCAGATCCTGGATGCTTCCTCCCCCCAACTACCATGATCTGAATTCTACCTTGCAGGGCTGGATAGGACAGAGGCTGTACACTGGTACATATGAGGGCTGGAGGTACAGGGAATCCAGGGTGGATGATACCTTCAGGACCAAGGGTGTGAGGGACGATGCTGGGAGAGTGGAGGGTGAGTGGGTTGGAAAGGGGGAACTGATTACAAGGATCCACATGTGACCTCTTCCCTGGGAGAGGGACAGCAGAGAAGGGGGGAAGGGAGACTCCGGATAGGGCAAGATATGACAAAATAACGAGGTATAAATTACCAAGGGCACATGAGGGAGGGGGGAAAGGGGAGGGAGGGGAAAAAAAAAAGAGGACCTCATGTAAGGGGCTTAAGTGGAGAGCAAATGCCTTGAGAATGATTGGGGCAGGGAATGTATGGATGTGCTTTATACAATTGATGTATGTATATGTATGGATGGTGATAAGAGTTGTATGAGTCCCTAATAAAATGTTAAAAAAGAAAAGAGAAAAAAATGATTAGGGCAAAGACTGTACAGATGTGCTTTATACAATTGATGTATGTATATGTATGAATTGTGATAAGAATTGTATGAGCCCCAATAAATTGCTTAAAAAAATAAAAAATAAATTTAAAAAAAAGAGCTGTAAGAGCCCCCAATAAAATGATATTTTTTTAAAAGGGGAACAATTGTTAGCACGCAGACAGGCCAGGTGGGACAAGCGTGCATACCCACAGGACAAAACCGTATTTCACTTACTCTGCTGCTCTGACCAGGAGAAAACACACAGGCCCCTGAGTAGCATCTGTTTGGACTACTGACAAGGCTTCCCGAAGCAAAGCATCAGCCACAGAGACATTCAAATGCTTAGAGACGGAAGGACCCCACAGGAAGCATGCTTATGCGTAGTTTCCACTGAAGGTCCGAAGTTCCGATAAAAGAAATGAAGAATTACTTATCAAATTCCACTATTAATGCAAGGTGGACAATCACCTGAGCAGCTTTAATTAAATTCTTCCCTTGGATTAAAAAGAAAAAAAACAAGTAGTGTTTTGCACACTAGCTTTCAAGCTGAATGCGTTACAACTGTAGTCATCAAGAATTCCTCTACCTTAGATAAAGGTCGTCTCACAAACCTGACAAGTAATCTAACGCCTTTTAAAGCTAAACAGAAACATTAGACCCCTCTCTCTTCCCCCAGTGATCTGAAATCAAGAAGCAGTACACTAAGGTAGTTAGATTCGGTGTCAACTTGAATTTTCAAGAAAGTCCAGGGGCAGAGACCAACCTATCGATCAGAATAGCCTGATGGTGCCTCTTGAGAGGTGTGGCCTCTTTATAAAAGAAGGGGACAGTGGGGACCCTTCTCTCTCTTGCCCTGTACCTTTTTACTTGCTGAGACTCTGTGTCTGCCAACACGGGTGACCCCATGTGGGTCACCAACTTAGGAGCCAACCTGGGCACTGTTGGAGCCTTGCCATGTTTCCACTAAACTTGGACCCGCACAACTCTAGACCCATGGACCTGTGATCTCAGACCTGCATCTGCTTCAACTTTCTCCGCCATGGCTTTCTGCTACCCAAGTCTAAAGAGGGTGCTGGTTTTGATCAGACCCAAGGATCTGAGTTGGATATGATTGGGATGCCTTATTGATATAAAATTACTTCTTAATATAACATTATTTCTTAGGCACGTATGATTGTCACTGGTTTTGCGTCTCTAGACAACCCCTCCTAAACAGACACCATGTTCAAAGCCTGCGCTTGATTCTTCATTTCTTTTGTGACCAAGAATCTCTGGGAAAATGGCCTACCAAGATAGCAAACCCAGCACTGCCTGATGGTTCACTGACTAATGGCAACTCTCACCAGAGCGCCTGCCCGTCCGTGGGCTTTAAAAGGGCAGGCCTGGCGGCCTCATCTCCTCTCAGGATGAAATTCTAGTCATTTACCCAACATGTTGATCAAAACAAAGAACAATTCTAAATTGAGCTTCTCATTAAGAGGATTTGATTTAGAAAGATAATCCTCTGGAGAAATCTGGCCTCTGAATTTACTGGAAATCAAAAGGCACTAACTGCAAAAAAAAAAATAATAATAACGACAAAGAACGTAGCTCTGAAAAACAGGAGACGAAGGTACACCTATCTTTGTAGAAAGGGTGCTCATTGAAATGAGCCGATCCAAGACCTGGGATTTTTCTCGGCCACGTTTTCTCTCTTAAAAACAAAATTAAGCAAATGCTATTCAAACAGATTTCCCTTGATAACATTTACTCTGCTGCTTAAGAACAAAGGAAGAAAAATAAGAAAACAACAGGACACTTGCAATACTAGGAACCACCGCTCCTAAATTCCCTGCACTCCCCAAATAATCCTTAGTTGCTCTCAAGCTGATCCCAACTCATTGAGTCCCCCAAAATTGGGCTCCATTGAGTTTTTGCTAAATAAACTTGAATATAGCTCCTTGAGATACTCGATGTAAGAAAAGGATCACTCTGGGCTGCAATTTAAAATCCAGTTCCGACTATGGCTTTTTAAAAGTGAACGAGTCAGCTTCTTCAGCCACCAAACCAACTAAATGCTTCTTAAGTCAGTGCTGAGCTCAGTACTGTCCTGTTATGCTGATATATTTTATTATTAAACATCATGACAGTCGGTCAACAACATACTAGAAGAGGGAGGGGGAGATGAAGAAATGATTAACAAGTAAGCTTGATAAAGGATTAAATTAGGCAACTAACTGGACGTGTGTGTGTGTGTGTGTGTGTGTGTGTGTGTGAAAGCTGACTACTGAGGACCCTGCAAGGGTGAGAATGCAAAAGGATAGCTCAAAATTTCACACACAAAATTGCAGGTGTCCTAGTTATCTAAGGCTGTGTGACAACTTACCTGAACACGTGGCAGCTTAAAAACACACCTTTATTATGTCTGTCTCACTATGGTGCTGGAAATCATCACCTGTTTCCTAGCCCAAGGGCAAGTGAAGCACCCAGAGTCACTATTAAAAATGAAGGTTAGGATCCCATGTTTCCCAGGATGATTCGGGAAAACCAAAAACAATTGAATGTAACACTAATTAAATGCCAACGGTGTGACAAGGTGTTAATGGTCACTTGAATTCACACGTTCTAAAGAGGAAGTAACTGAGGCACAGAAAATTACCTAGCTTGCTCGGGATCACCAAACGAAATGAAAGCACACCCTGTGTTTGAAGCCAGACAATCGAGAGTCTATACTTCTGGCCATTGTGCTGCTCTGCCTGGTTCTGGTACGTATTTTAATCTTCCACACGTTTTGAACAGAGACTACCAAAGGAAAAGAGCTCTCCTACTAGAGTCCACTGCTACTTGACAAAGTGCCCAGATAATTCAATGAGAACAACATAAACTTGTTATCAGGTAGTACTGAGACAACTGGATCGCCACATGAAAAAGATCTAGACTCCTAGCGTGTGCGTGTGTGTGCACACACTCACACACACAAACCAAACTCACTGCCGTCAAGTCAATGTAGACTCAAAACAATCCTATCTGACAAGGCAGAGCTCCGGTGAGTTTCTGAGATGGTAACTCTTTATGGGAGTAAACGCCCTGGCTTTCTCCCAAGGTGCGACTGGTGGTTTTTAGCTGCTGACCATATGGTTAGCAACCCAACACATACCCGCTATGTCACCAGGACATCTTAGCTTGCACCCCATACTTAAAATCAAGGACCTAAATGTGAGAGCTTAAACTATACAACTCTTAGAAAGAAACATAGGATTAAATGTATATGACAATGAATGCACATTATTCCTGAGAAGTGACGACGGCAACAGGCTCATTTTGCAAAGATCATAAAGAAAGACCAGTAGCTAGAAAAGGCCCCCATGTTTGGTAGGGAAGGTCAGTGAAACTGAGGAAAGCCTTCAATCCAATGGATTGGCACGCAAGCTACGCACAATTGGTTCAGGCCCAGAAGATCAGTCACTATGAGTTGGAGCTGATTCGACAGTGACTAAAAACAACAAATGGACATGACTTCTGATGAGACAGCAGTTTATGAGATAATGGCACCGAAAGTATAAGCAATAACAATGAGAGAGATAAGAGGCACCATCAGAATTCCTAACACTTGTGCTTCACAACACCATCAAGGGGATGAAATGATGATCCACAGAAGTGAAAGAACTCTTTGAAAATCCATGTTTCTGATAAGGTGCTTGAATTTAGAATATATAGTTCTTACAAATCAATAATGAAAAGACAACTCAATTTTAAAATGTGGGAAAGTCTGATTAAACATTTCTCCAAAGGAGATATCCATCATCATTCATCAACAAGGAAGTACAAGGTAAACCCCGAAGGAGACATCATTTTATGTCCACTAGCATAGCTCCAAGCAGGTAATATCCAGCCATTTGGAGGATACGGAATCTTCACGGTGCTGGTAGAAATGTAAAACTTATGCAGTCGTTTAGGAAGACAGTCTGGCATTAAAAAAAAAAAGAGTTAAACACAGACATAGCAAGTCCATTCCTAGGCATATACCCCCAAAGGAGTGGAAACGAGTGTGTACAGAATGTACACAGACATTCAAAACAGCCAGATCACGAAAATAACCCACGTGCCCATCATCTGAGGAATGGATAAATCAAATGTAATCTGTCTACATGGACAATAAAGAACTGAAATTATTACCCCATGGATGAACTTGACAACACGATCAAAGAAAGAAGGCCATTACAAAGGAACATGCTATAGGATTCCTAAATGAAATAGGCAGAATAAGCATATCTATTGAGACAGGAAAATGATTAGCGCTTGCCTAGGTTGGGAATGGGAGTGCGTAGAGGACCGTGAGGTGTGATGGGCGACGCCTACAGGACAGCTCTCTGAGGTGATAAAGGCTCTAAAATTAATTATAGCTAAGGCTGCACAGCTACATGACTGTGCTGATACCATTAAATTACACACGCTAAGGGGTGACTGGAATGGAATGGGAATTGTACTCAATAAAGCTACTATTTTAAAAAGCAAGGTAAAGTGTATGGTCCCACCTATATAAATTTGTACCATGAGTGTAAGTATAAATGTACAATAGTGTATGTATACCATTTTTTCTGGAAAGAAAGACAAAAAATTAACATGGGGAGACTACAGGGAAGAAGTTTGGTTTGGTTTTCATTAAATACCTTGATATTTCCTGGAAATTCTTTATCCTGTGTAAAAACAACAATAAAAACTTAAGGTTTTTTTAAGTTTAAACTTTACTAATTAATTAAAATGATACAGAACTACTCGAAGAATTGATGAATATATCAGTGAAACCAACTGAAGTTAAGGCGGTGACCTAGGAATAAACAATAATGTATTATGTTAAAAGAATTATAATTTATATCAGCAGATTAAAGATGAGTCATTCTCTAACTCAAGCCAGAAATTCCAGATAGCCAAAAGAGGCTAAATATAAAAAATTAGAAAACATATGCAATAAAAAATTAGAAAAAATGTATAAGGCTATTTTTATATCCCAAGTATTAATAATTTTTGTAAGATAAAATACCCCCACATTATTAAAAGATTGACAACTTTGACTACATACAAATGGTATGACACGAGGCAGAATAAGTGAAAGACAAGTGATATGTACTTATAATAGAGAGAAGCTTAATAACCTTAACTTGGTCAAACCAAAACCAGACTCACTGCCATCAAGTCAATGATGATTCACAGTGAATGCCTACGGGCTTCTGAGACTGTACCTATTTGTTTGAGTAGAAAGCCCAGTCTTTCTCTCTTGGAGCTGTTGGTGGTTTTGAACTACCAACCCTGCAGATCACACTCAATGGGTAACCACTACGCCACCAGTGCTCTTTCTTGGTACCATGCGCATACTAATAATTCAGTAAATGGCAGGTTAAAACAACAAAAGTGGAATTAAACCTATGCACTAAAATAAAAGAATGGATAGAGCGAAATACAGGTTGACTCTATAAAAAGTTATCCATGGGGACTTAAATACATATTCTATAGGTGTGAAGTGCAGATGTAATTCTAAAACTTGGTTTGTGTTTTTATCACCACTGTCATCTGACCCCAGTCCACTTTGAAGTATAAAACAAAATGTTCCCTATAATTATTTCAGCTGAAAAAAAATCAAAGTCAAATAATTCATGTAAGGTAGACCCCCCCCATTTCCATGTCTCACAATATATAGTGTGTTTAAAACAAAAAGATAGCACTAAAATAAAAATATTCAAATTTATTCCTGCTGTGTTTTTCTCTGCCTCTACCCAAAAAAGGTTAGCACTTGATTCCTCACTGAAAGGTGAGCAGTTCAAAAACACCCAGAAGCACCTCAAAAGGCAGGCTGAGGGATCAACTTCAGAAAGGTCATGACTCTGAAAACCCTATGGAACCGGCCTATGCTACACTGGGGCCACAATGCGTCAGAATCAAATTGACAGCAACGAATGACAGCCAGGGACAAGAACAAGATCCGTACAAAAAACTAAAATCAACACTCCACCATTTTCCACTAAGAACTAACCATCGATGTAAACGTAGGGTTAGCCAAATTTTCACTCTTTTATGGATTCCCAAAACAGGCCAGCTATGACCAGAACCCCAAAGGAAGATGAAAATGACCAGACTCTTCTCATCTCCTCCAAAAGATCACGCCCCACAAACTCAAAGCCCCACTGCCATCACGTTGGTCCCAACACTAGAAGACACAGAGGCCTCCCTTTGGGTCTCAGACTCGGTGTTTCCTGGAGCAGCGGCTTCTTTGCCTCTTCTCCCTCCGGCAATGGTCATTCAAATTGCCAGTCTGTGGTCAGCAGACCCACCATGTCACCAGGCTCCTTTCTGGTCATGCAGACCGAGGGCTTTTGATCCAAAATTCTTATAACAAGCTCTCCAAATAACCTTAGGCTTACTCTTAGTTACTGCAATGACTGATCCACCTGAATACCATATCTCGAAAGTAACAGGTACAGCATATGCAAAGTAGTCAGCCCTAAAACGATCATGCAAATTAATGATCAAAACCCAAGAGCATAGCGGATAAAAAGAATATAATTGGCTCCCCTTGAACTCGGCACATTTATTACAAAGAGTCTCACTTGAAACAACATTCTCGGTATAAATGCCTGGAGTTAATTCCAAAATAAACTGAACCAGGTTAGGGGAAAAGGCTTGATTCGTCCACTCCCAAATTTCATGTTGGGATGACTTTGAGAAACTATCGTACGCCAGCCCATACTGATCCTACAGCACACCCGTACATTCCATTATCAACAAAATTTCAAATGTTTTAAGACTTCAAGTGCTTGTAAACGAATTTGTGTCCCAGCCTACCCAAACAGCTACGATATGTGATCAAACAGCTCAAGTCAAATGGGAGAACATGTTCAGACTAAGCACCTGGGACCTGAGGTAGCTTCAAGAATGAGTAACATTCACACAGGGGATGGGAAAGGGAGGGACCAGCTATACCGCACATCGTGCTATCCCTAGAAACTGGGTCACGGAAGACCAGTTGCGTGCAAACCTGATTGCCATATCCCCGCCCAGCCGCTCTAGTGGCAAGCCCCTCCCAAGTTCTTTGTTTCAATTCCCTGCCTTGCATTAATTACCCTATGAGAATGTATAAGAACTCTTCCCTAAAATTGCTAGTTGGAGACATTGGTAGGTTGCCCAAGGTCCTTCTAACAAGATCTCTTTGTCTTCAATAAATTTTCTTCTTTGCTTGTACAGAAATCGGCTTTCCTACTTAGGTATTCTTAAGTCATGGGAGAAAGGATCTTCACTTTGAGGTCCTACTGGTAACGGCTTGGCGAGCCAGCCAGGAGGCCCTTGGGGTTCGGCAGACACCCCTGTCTTCTATGTGAGATCCACGAGAGGAACAGGAGGAATGTGGACCAACCTGAGGGATGGGTGAGTGGAGGAAAAATTTCTCTAACTCCCTACTTTCTACCAGTGTTGGCTTGAGGCACGTGGACTCACTTTCTCTGCAGGCAAAGTTGTCTTTCTCCATCGGTCTTTGTATGTTTGCAGCTTATCTTTCTGCTAGGCCCTTCTTCGAATTTTGGTTTGCAGGAGATTCTCTTGGAATTGTTTTAATAGTGAATAATAATAGGTCGTGAGTAGATACCCCAAACCTACAGGATGTACAAGTTAAAGAGTTGTCTGCCTAGGCTAACCACCTCTCAAATCTGAATGCCTTGCATGTCTGAGGGGAAGGGGGTTTGTAGTGGCAGAAAGGCTCAAGTCCTAGCAAAATGTCTGCTTCTTTGGTCACATGGATGCTAATTTTATTTTGTCATTATTTTATCTAGATTTTTTTAACCTCCTGTTCTTGAGTCTGTATTTTCTTGTACTTGATTGTCCCTTCCTAAGCAATAGAACTTTCTTGCATTTTGGATTCAGGAGCCGGAGATTTCTGGTATGCATCAGATGATCCGGATTTCCTACACTCTGATCTCGTTCATCACCTGGTTCCCAAACTATCCCGGTGTCACTGGGGCCCTTCCTGTGCCATTTCATGAACCCAGTTGTTTTCTTCAGACCGTCTCTCATGGTAGGTTGTTAAACTCTGGGGACTTGATTTGGGCTTTTGCGTGTCTCCTTCACCACTTAGTCCACTGCCCTGACGTCCCATAAACAGAGAACACTTCAATCCAGGCCCCCTACAACATGCAGACTGTAGTGCTCCATGAGTGACCTAAACTCTCTTGAGGATTTGAGTCACCTACAGACTCTTGTATGAGTTCTTTTTAGAACCCAGTGGGATGAAGCTAGGACCAAAACCTTTGTGAATGCCCAGTCTCAAGAGATGCATCACTCATCTACCCTGTACCCAATAATCGGGCACTGAGCATACATACAGGGGAGAGACCCTGTTTCATTGCAGCACAGTTCACAATAGGAAGAAGTTGCAAAGAGCCTAAATCCCTATCATTTGAAGATTGGATTAAAAAAACACCTCTGGTATATACACACAATGGAATACTATGCATCCTTAAAAACAGCGAGGAAACCATGAATGACCTTAAACATCGAGGAATCTGGAAAACATTATGCGGAGTTAATGTAACCAATCACAACAGGACAAATACTATGAGTCCACTGCTGTAGGAGCAAGCAGCAGGACGGGCATAAGCTCGGCATGCAGGCATCCAGGCTGCTGGCCAGGGCGGGTACAGACAGCATGGGAGAAAGCCTTCTCAATGTCCATGACCCCAACACCATCCTCTCTAGGTTTGCTATCTTGAAGGGCACTTTGCTGGAGGTTGCTTCTCATCAGCGGGGATCAAATGGTTAAGGGAAGGGGTGGGGATGTTGACTACATGAGTGGCTGCCATGCAGGTTATGATGAGGCCCCCCAGGCAGGGAGCTATCCCTAACAGAGGGATGAGGGATACTGATGAGAAAGTCAAGTCAGGAGAGAGGAAAGGGACCACTTGTATCTGGGCGGACACAAGTGCATGGCTAATGGTAGGAAAAGTGGGAGGACTGACATCACAGTAGGGATGGAAATGACAAAAACTATATGTAAGGACCCTAAAGGAGAAGTATCTCTGGTAATATGCATCGAATAAACCCAAGTTTCTGGGCACATCTTAGAGACCCAGGCCAAGTGCCATAGACTACTGGGGCACTGCATCCTGGATCTTCAAGGGGCACACATGCTCCAAAGGCTGCAGCAGTGAGATCCAATGAGGAAACCCCACCAGGTGAACTGGACTGTACCTCAAACACACTGGTAACCGGAGGACTTAAGACTGAAACTCCACGGTGTTTGAAGAAGCAGAAGAGAGTTATACCAAGATTATGGAACTGTTGGTAGGTGGACAGTCACTGACTTACTACATCAATGCCCTAGATGCTGTATTGATACATATTCTGGCAAACCTCGGGCTGACATTCTCGGTGAATATTATTGTAAATTTTCCCTGAGAACCAACTCCCATTGTTCGTGTAGATAACATCCAACCATGAAAGGATTAATTCTGTACAAGTGAATAATTCTGATATTGCAAAACAGTGTTAGCCTACATTAACCCAATCTCTCTCTCTCTCATCAATGCTTTAAACAATTAGTACCAGGGCCTAATCAATATTAGTGGAAGATTTTTTTGGCCCCATGGAAATAATCTATATGACTCTACCATAAATTAACAAAGAAGTGTCTAACGGGAGCTAAAGGCAGATTTAAAACAACAGAAGATAAATCCAGGAATGGGTTTGGGCATGCACTAAATCCTACCTCCAATTTAAGAACAATTAGTTCTTACCTCATGGTCCTGCTCAATACTTGCTCTCAGGAAGGGAATAGAGAAGATATGGGTGCAATAGCAAAGTGTGGTGAAGAAATTAGATGGTGCCCGGCTATCAGATAAAATAGCAACTGGGGTCTTAAAGGCTTGTTTCTAAACAAGCAGCCATCTAAGTGAGATGCCAACTAAGTCCACATGGAAGAAGTACATTAACATGAATGACTGAAGGATTGAAAATCACATAATCTGAACTCAAAGGGGGGAATAGGATCATAGTAAATTGTGAGAGTCTGGTTTGCAGAAGGCTATGTATGACCATGGGAGTCCAAGATACATTTGTGAGCTCTACATAGGAAATAAGCCTCCAGTGATTTCCCTCTACCATAATAGAGGGATGGGGAGACAATGGTCCCCAGAGTGCACTGAGAGATGATGAACAATCAGAATGAGAAACCTGACTTAAACCGTTTACACCTTGGCAGGTGATCACTCCTCTGGTGCACGCTGGGCCTGATGTGGTTTTTAACCTTTTCTGTGGGGTTCCCTTGTTTTTGTTTGTTCATATTGGGGTTTATCTCAGGTGCATTTTGTCCCTGGGGGTGATCCTCTTGAATTATGTTTTTCTCTTCTTATAATATGAAACCCAGGATTGATGAACCTGTAGAGACAGCAGGTAGAATAAGGATTTCTGGGGGGGGGGCCCTAGTGAGGGGGTGGGTGGTAAAGGGGAGCTGACATCAAGGAGTTCAAAAGGAAAATAATGTTTTGAAACTGATTGTGGTAGCAACTGTACAAAACTGTTGGATGTGAATGAACTATAGAACAACATAATATCTATATTTGCTCCCAACAAAAAGGTTTTAGAAAGTAACTGGAATAGATATGAAAGAAATGTATGATTCCACAATCCAAATTTACCACCTGTTTTGTCTGGTTAGGATTGCATTGAACATGTTGTTTGGGACCCAATTTTCCTCTCAGACCAGTTTATCCTGAATATCTTTCTAGTTAATTAAATATTTTTTGTAAGGCATAAATACTCTGGGTAAATAAAATTCTGTTTTATAAAGAAAGAAAGAAATCAAACCTGGAGAGAGGCATCTCTAACACTCTATTTTCCCAAGTATCTCCAGGCATAGAATGTCATGGTTCTGGGGAAGGGTGCAGGAATGGAATCTGTTTACACTTCCTTTTAATACATAGAGAAATCTGATAGAATCTATCACTTTGTATAAGACCTTAGAGCAGTTAAGCAGTAGTGCTGATTTACTCCATTGTGCCTAATCACATACTCTTTTGACACAAATCACAGGGAAAATTTATTTCTCTGTTCTTTTTTAAACAAATCATTTTATTGGGAGATTGTATCATTGTTATCACAATTCATACATTCATCCATTGTGTCAAGCACAATGGTACATTTGTTGCCATCATCATTCTCAAAATATTTCCTTTCTACTTGAGCCCTTGGTATCAGCTCCTCATTTTCCCCCTTCCTTCCCACCCCCTCCCTCATGAATTCTTGATAATTTGTAAATTATTACTATTTTGTCATGTCTTACACTGTCCAATATAACCCTTCACTTACTTTTCTTTTGTCCACCCCCCAGGGAGGGGGTTATATATAGATGCTTATAATTGGTTCCCCCTTTCTACCCCACTGTCCCTCCACCCTCCCAGTATTGCCACTCTCACCACTGGTCCTGAAAGGTTCATCTGTCCTGGATTCCCTGTGTTTCCAGCTCTTATCTGTACCCATGTACATCCTCTAGTCTAGCCAGATTTGTAAGGTAGAAATGGGATCGTGATAGTAGGAGAGAAGAAGCATTAAAGAACTAGAGGAAAGTTGTTCGTCTCCTCCTCGCATCCCTTCTGTAAGGGGATGTCCAGTTGCCTACAGATGGGCTTTGGGTCCCCACTCCATACTCCCCCTCCTTCACACTGGTATGATTTTTATTCTTTGACACCTGATACCTGATCCATTCAACACCTCGTGATCACACAGGCTGGTGTGCTTATTTCATATAGGCTTTGTTGCTTCTCAGCTAAATGGTCGCTTGTTTATCTTCCAGCCTTTAAGACCCCAGAAGCTATATATTTTGATAGCCAGGCACCATTGGCTTTCTTCACCACATTTGCTTATGCACCTGCTTTGTCTTCAGTGATCCTGTCGGATAGGTGAGCATCATGGAATGCCAGTTTAATAGAACAAAGTATTCTTGCATTGAGGGAGTACTTGAGTGGAGGCCCAATGTTCATCTGATACCTGAATACTAAACCTATAAATATATGCACACAGATCTATTTCCCTATCATCATATATGAATATATTTGTATATAAACTTCATATGTACATGCCTGTATGTACATGCATCTATAAATGCCCTTTGCCTCCTAGTTCTTTCCTCTATTTCCTTTTACTTTCCTCTTGTCCCACTATCATACTTAACTTTCATTTTGGTTTCAGTAATACCTCTTGGTTACTTTGCCCTTGATCAAGTTCTACCAAGCCTCTTACACCCTCCTCATGACCTATTTTGGATCACTTGTTGTTCCTTTGTCCCTGGGTTTGTTACACCCACTTCCTTTCCCCCACCTTCCCCTCTCCCATATCGCCCCCCACCGAATGGTAGGTCCCATTGTTTTCTCCTCCAGATTGTTTATTAAGCCTATCTTATCTAGATAGAACTGCAGAAATAATAATATGCACAAAAAAAAAACAGAGCGAAACAAAGCAACAAAAGAAAACAAAACAACCAATGATGAAAAAAAAGGAAAAGCCTGTAAATAGTTCAGGATCTGTTTGTTGACCTTTAGAAGTATTTTTCCGGTCAAGTCTGATGGGGTGCCATGCCCTGCCCACAAAGTCTATTTTTGGTACTCCTTTGGGACCTCCTTGCTCTGCTCCCCTTGCTGTTCTGTTACACACCCTTAGTGTTTTGCCTCAGTGTGGTGGGGTTATAACAGGCACAATTCCCACACTGTGTCTCCAGTGTTGTCCCCTGTAGGACTATGGGTCAGTTAGGGATGTCTTGTCTCATAGTGGGGCTGGCCATATGGTCTTCTGTACATTGGCTGCTCTGAGCGGAGCTAACATCCTCAAGGTTTGGTGGGTCAGGATGTGCTCCACTCTCTCTTCCTCCCATATTTCTCTGTTCTACTTGGATGAACACAGTAAAAATGGTATGGTTCTTGGCTACTAAAGGGTATAGTGAAGACCCAAATTTCTCTTCAGCAGTGTCAGTATTGGGGTTTCATTTTGTCCCTAGGTTTCCAGATGCTGTCCCCAGTAAAGAAATAGTTAATTTTGAACTTAGCCAAACCCAGAACTAGACAGCTGACGAAAGGGTTTCTAGCAATAGGGACAACTAACTCTGGGCTTTTAGCAAAACTTTTTTAGAAGCCTTCCAGGGGATGCGGGAGGAATCCCATAGACTGGACCCCTGGGGCTCTCAAGTATTCTAATTAGTAAGAAAAGCTAAGCTCAGCACCAGCACTAGGCCTCCCAGACCTAGATAAATCATTCCAGTGATATGTTCAAGGAGTTTCTCGGGGGGCCCGAACTCAACCTGCATCTAGGACCAGCCACTAGACCTGAGGCACACTTTCCAAACAGCTAGACACAGTGGTTGAAGGTTGCCACACACACATTTTGTTATTGACTAACCTTAAAATGTTTTTCGTCCTCGTGTCCTTGTAAACCAACTTATGTTCTAGCGCAGTTATCCAAAGCACTTTCATGAGCAATGAAACAGCTCAAACTGAAGGCAAGGATAAGTGCGCAATGAGTGCCTGTGACCTGAGGTGGCGTTGAGAGTGAGCAACATCCAGAGAGGGGACTCAGCCAGGGGACCCGGCGACAGAGCATGTGGGCGACATCTCAAAGTGGTGGTATTTTCCACCCAGAGACCCTGGCAATAGACGCCATCTTGGGGGTTGGGGGAAGACAGCAGATGGTACAAGATATGAAAATAATAATTTATCAAGGGGTCACAAGGGTGAGGGGAGGAGCTGATACCAAAGGCTCAATAGAAAGTAAATGTCTAGAAAATAATGATGGCAGCCTATGTACAAATACGCTTGATACAATTGAAGTATGAATTGTTATAAGAGCTGTAAGAGCCCCCAATAAAGTGATCATTTAATACGCAAAAAAGTTCTTATATAATTTTATATAGTAATTTCAAGGTAGAACATTGATCTATGTTTCATTTATCTACCTTAAAATAACTACTATATAAGATTGTATAAGAGCTCTACCCTACTTTAAAAAAAATCTCTACCCTAAAATTGCTGGGTGGCGACACAGGTAGCATTGCCTGGGGGCCTGCCATACTCCAGGCCCCAACCTGCCCCAGCCCCCCCACCACAAGGTCTCTTGTCTTCAATACATTGTCTTTTATACCTGTACAGAAAGTATCTTTTCTACTTTGATATTCTGACTTAGTGGGTAAACGACCCTAATTGCAGCAAAAGCAAGCCCACAACTAACGAGGTTACTTTTAATACACTAGCCTTGCATTCTGCATCCATTGATCACCAACAGTCTCCTCTCATAGAGACAGCTTAGGTTAGGGACCAGAGCTCCAATCTGCTTGCATTGCTTTCTTGTTCATTATGGAATATTTTTATTGATTTCTCAATGAGTCCTTAGAATAAAAGAGAACTAAGGTATGACAAAACTAATATTTGAATTATTGCTAATTACATGATTGTGATGATTGCATGTTGTGATGGTAATACCTACTTTACATTTTTCCACACATAAGAAAATTTCCAGATAAGTTTTGTCATTATCATATTTTACAGATGAGAAAAATGAAAGCAAATTATTTAATTTGGTTAAAATCTCATGATAGCTCTCTTGTAATACTTAAGAACTGGGTTTACTATAATACACTCCCTCTCAGAACACAAGAGAAAATAAGATTAAACAAAGGAATGCTGGTGAATTTCAACTTATGGAAAGCTTAACAAAATGAATCTCAAGAAAATAATTGGGCAAAAGTGTCAAATGCAACAGGAATGTCTGATTAAAATTGAAGTCTCCCCACTGTCATCAAGACAATTCCAACTCATAGCAACCTTATAGAATAGAGGAAGGTTTCTGAGACTGTAAATAATTATCGGACAGTGTAAGACATGACAAAACAATAATAATAATTTATTAAAATGTCATGGGTTCATGAGGGAGCGGGGGTGGGGAGGTAGGAGAAAATGAGGAGCTGATATCAAGGGTTGAAGTAGAAAGCAAATGTTTTGAGAATGATGATGGCAACAAATGTACAAATGTGCCTGACACAATGGATATATGTATGGATTGTGAGGAAAGTTGTACAAGCCCCAATAAAATGATTTAAATATGTGTGTGTGTGTGTATTGCCAGCCTGAACTTTTTTCACACCTGGAAAGATAAGGAAGAACCAATAGCTGGAAGGTAGTAAATGGTGATATCAGCAACTGTACGTCAAGAAAATAATGAACAATAAGCCTACTTACAAAATTAAATATTTTTTAATTAATTTTTTAATTAAAAAAAGAAGCCGCCTTCATAGGTGAGCCATGGCTGTGCCACTCACTAGTTAAGCACCGGGCTGCTAATTGCAAAGTCAGTGGTTCCAATTCACCTGCCACTCTAAGAGAGAAAGGTATCTGCCCTCATAAAGATGAATAGTTTATCAGAAATCTTATAGTGCAATTCTCCCTGGCCCCATAGGGTGGCTCTGAGACGTGATGGACTCAACAGCAGTGTGTGGGGTGGTGGGGGTTGTTTTCTAATTAGGTAAGTTGGCTGTGAATGAAAGGTGAGGAAGTGAAAGAACACAACATTAGAACTGAATCAATGGAAGGTTGAATTATTCAACTTGAAGGAAAACCAACCTCCCAAACGAAACTACAGAGTAACAATCGGAAGTCAAAGGAAATCTGAATAAGCCTAAGAGCTATGTAGGAACCATAAGAAGAATAACTTACACGTGAACAGCATTCCAGACAGGAGGAGGCAAAAAACCACAAAGAAAAGTGAGTTGTTGGAATAAATTACCTCTCCCCCCAAATAATTAAATATGTATTCAAGGAGTTGAATGAACCGCAAACAAATTAAACCCCAAAAGAAAATCAAGACCCAGCATAATTAAACTTTACAAAGCCAAACCAAACTGATTTCTCAGCAGAAAGCGCACAGGGAAGAAGGCAATGGGATAAAGTATATAAAATTCTGAAAGAAAAAAATTGCTAACCCAGTAAGATTGTCAATCAAATACAATAGTGAAATTAGGGCATTTCCAAATGAACAGACATGAAAGTAATTTGTTAAAAAAAAAAACAGACCAACCTTATAAGAAATATTCATGGAGTTCTTTAGGCAGAGAATCACTACTAGTAAATAACACCTGAGATTAACACACAAGAGACAAGCCAAAAGTCAACCAGACATATAACTATCAAAGCAAAGCAAATCTACAAAACTAAAAATAGGGAACCAGAGAAACCAATTTTTAATCAAGACAATTATGAAGTAAATCGAAGGAATAGTGTAGTTATAGAACTTTCAAGTGGAAAAGCAATCAAGCAGATTTCAAGGTATACCAGACTGCTTAAATCTTGGGGAGAGATTAATATAGTACAGGGTAACCTCAAAAAAATAAAACTCATTAAGAGAAAAATCATAAAGGTTTAGTAGATACTAAGACAACAGCAATGAAAAACTTGACAAGAAAACCCACAAATAAAATGAACTCAGTATAGAAAATTATGTGGAAGACACCAACAGAACCACTCACCAAGCAAAATGTCAGCAATAAATTTATACCTATCAATAATTACACTGGATGCAATGGATTAAATGCATCAGTCAAGAGACACAAAGTAGCATCATGGATAAGAAAATAAAACCCATCAGTAAGCTGTCTACAGAGACATATCAATAAGACACATAGACAAAACGAGATTAAAATCAAATGTTGGAGAAATATATCAAGCCAACAGCAATCAAAAAACACTGGAATATGAAGCCCAGGATGGATGACCTTATAGGGACAGCCAGTAGAATAAGGGTTTGGGAGGTGGGGCAGCGGGGTTGGGGGGGTGAGGGGGGCAAGGCGCTGTAAAAAGGAGACAAAGTCAAGGAGTCCAGGAAGAAAAAGACTGTTTGGAAATTGATTGTACAATACTGATTGATGTGACTGAACGATGGAACGATATGATATATGTATTAACTGGCAATTAATACTAAATTTAAATAAATGTTTAAAAAGAACAAAAAGCACTTGAGCTACATTACATTATTAATTTCTGATGAAATAAACTTTAAGGCAAAAGCCAGCATCAGAGACAAAAAGGGCATTATACAAGAAAAGGGGCAATTGAGCAGGAGGACATAGCCAAAGAAATATCTATACACTCAAAGAAAGAACCTCAAAATACATAAACTCTAACAGAATTAGAGAGAACTAGACAGCTCTACAACAATAGCAAAGTGGCTTAATGCACCTCTTACAATGAAGGGCAGAATAGAGAGGAAATTAACAGAGGCACAGAACTAAACAACACAAACAACGAATGGGACAATGTATATTATTTCCCAGTGTGCATGGAATACTCTCCAGAATAGACCATAAGTTAACTCACAAAGCAAACCTTCATAAAATTTTAAAACATTGAAATATCATGAAACGTCTTCTCAGACTACAATGCTACAAAAGTAGAAATCAACATTATGAAAATCAAAGGGAAACGTCAAATACATGGCAATTGAGTGACACTGCTTAAGATCTACTGGGTAAAAGAAGAAATTTTAAAAATTCTAAATAGTCATCCTGTGTTAGTCTGGGTAAACTAAAGAAACAAATCCACAGAAACTCATATGTATAAGAGAAAGCAAGTGACCCTAGAACCAGAAAGGCGAGGGAGGCATTGATCTCTCCACCCTTCAGTTAATCCCATGTGTTTATTGGCCAGGTTGGTACAATAAACCTTAACTAACTCACATGCCAAGTGGTTTGTGTACACTGGAAAATATGAAGTCTTACTATGAAGGCCACGCGGATTAAAAAATCAGAATCACTAGGCTGAAACAACCAGAGGTAAATACAGGTCTGCGTAGTTCTGGTAAAAGCAAATGCCCAGGCTCATATTTATAGAATCTGTAACATTCTCCCGTGGTTGATGTTTGCTTCATTGGACACTGGGATTTTTGTCATTTAAGTAATTCTGAGGTTGGTCTCAAGGAGCTCTGGTGTTGTCAAGGGTGAAGCATCAGGCTGCTGACCTCAAGGTCGGCTGTCCAAATGCACCAGGAACTCTCCATGGGATAAAGGTGAGTTTGTCTGCTCATGTACACATTCATAGTCTTAGAAACCCTAAGGAATAGTTCTACTCTATTCAATAGAGTCACTGTGGGTCAGAATCAACCCGATCACTTTTGGTTTAGGTTTTTGGGTTTGGTTTCATTTTGCTTGAATCAACTTGTGAAAACTTAAGTACAATTCTGTGTTAAAGCAGGAGGATGTGCATTTTTCGCTGTTTTGATGAAGTAAGAGAAATGCATGATTGGAATCTATGAGTTTGGATGTCAGTCTTCTCTTCCAAAGGCTGGTATTTTTCCTTGAATTGTTTTTGTTTCTATTTTGAAAGCTTTCAAGATTATTTTTTTAAACTTCCTCTATTCATCACAAATGGATTTAAAATACTCAGCATTTCTGAGTGAAACAATGAAACACTGTGTAAGCCTTTGAAGGCCAGAAAAAGTATGTACGGTGAAGTGAAATTTCTTAATATGACCCTTCTCTCCATATCTCTGTAGCTCACCCCAAACCATTGGGGTGGGACCATGCAAATAGGGTACGTGAAGCACTGAAAGAGGGGACTGGCCAGTTTTGCCACTCCCCGTGCATAAACGCCATCTCAGAACAGGAAGAGAAATCCCAGGACCATCAATAAAGAAGAGTGAACAGGGGAGTACACACTGAGACCAGAGACCGCGGGTAGAGCAGCAGTCAGATTTCCTGGCCCAGAGGGACAAAGGCCAAAGAACTGTGTGCCTGAGAGGCTGAGGACCGGAGATAGAGACTTGGCTACTGGCAGAAGAGATATGCCGCATCTCTTAATGTTTATGATCATCACCTGTTAACTTCATTAATAAATCCCCATAATCATATTGCCTGAGTTCTGTGTGATCATGGCAGCAGGTTATTGAACCCAGAACAGAAGCAGGGTGCATGGGAGGAACAATCGGTGTTAGAATCGGATAAAAAAGAATGGAGAGTCGATGCATGCCTCCCCTCTGCCTTACAGCAGCCCACCACCATGGGTTGGTAGAGAGATGGATTCTCCTTCTCATGGAAGCTGGAGGAGGTCAAATGAAACCTCCATGCCTTTTCCTCAATATTTTTGTAATTTTATTTTTAAATTATTTAGAACATTTCATTTAAGACTTAGACTGTTTTAAATGAAAGAAATTAATTTACAAACCATTATCAGCCAATTAATGGGCTCACCTTCTGACTGCAAGATCTTTTACTACACCTTGAAACATTGCAAGGCTGTCCGGTTCTCACTTCCAACTCGATGGCCGGCAGGTTCTGATTACATATTTTTTGCTTATTATGCCCTCACTTAGCTTACATATATTTTGATATTTTGCCAATCATTTTGTAATTCGTGAATATGAGCATAGAGAAATTAACAGGATAGCCAAAAATAATTGGATAGGATGTTCATATCTTTACATTATCTAATTACTTGTAAACTCAAAAGGTACATCTGACAGCAATGGGTATAGAGCTCTTGGATCATTTTCTATAATTATGTTGCTCACTTAAGTCTTCCAGTCACAAAACTGAATCCAAGCCAGGCCTGGGCACAGATTTTATTCAAATCAATTTCATTTTGCTGCAAATCAGTCCTACATACATTCACTGGAAAAGTTCTCTCAATAATTAAGGATAAGTTGATGGACCATATCAAAATAGCTAGCTACACAAATACATGACACCTGTTTCATTCTATTTTTTTTTAGAATAATGTGCTAGCCAATTGGAAAAAATAAAGTGTGAGCTCAACCTCAGTGTGTTAGTGTGGGTAGACTAAAGAAACAAATCCATAGACTCACATATGTGTCTAAGAAAGAGATTTTCCGAGACTAGAGTCACATTCTGAAACAACTCTTGTCTTGGTGTGCCAGAGTCCTCGGCGAGGACCTGCTGGCCTTGATTCGCTGGTGGGGCAAACAATGTTTCCACTAGTGCCTGCTCAGAAACGTGCTCTGCCAGGCTCCTGGGATGTGGGAATGGTGGGCATCTTTCTTTGTACCTATCAGTATTGGGACCTGTTGTGATACAAGTCCATTTCTTTCTTCTTCTAGAAAAAAAAGAGATTTACATACAAGAGGAATTGAACATTGAGAAAACATCCCAGTCCAGATCAAGTCCATAAGTCCAATATTAGCTCCTATGTCTGATACCAATCTATAAAGTCCTCTTCAGACTCACGAAACACATGCAATGACGCCAAATACAGAAGACCACAGGCCAGTGGGTAGAAAGTCTTTGGATCCAGCGTCATTGGAAACATCTCAGTGCTGGCAGGGGTCTCTCTGTGGCTTCTCCAGCTTCCGAGGTCTGGTTGTGTCCACGTGGCTTGTCTTCTGCAATGTCTCCCAGGGAGTCTCTCTCAGAGAGAGTCTCCCACCTCCAAGGAGGAAAATACCAGGTTTCCCAGAATTCTCAGGGGAAGGCCACGCCCACAGAAGTCTCATTGGCTATCTCCAGATTGATAGCGTAGACTCCACTCAAACACTCTTAATCCTTAAATTGACACACATTAGGTAACTACCACACTCAGTAATGCCTCACACTCAAAAAATACATACACACCTCACTTATCAATATGGTTACATTCCCAAGACTAGGTTGTTATACTGAACAAGCATTGATGCAAGAGGTGGGGGTGTGCCCTGTATTTGGCATCAATGTTTTACCCCCAGTCACTTACCATCCCTTGGGTCCCCTTGGCTCTTTGCAGGATGCCTGTGGCACAGTGGGACTTCTTCCTACTCCAGTATTCCCCACCACCACACAGCTCAAGTGTGGCCCAGCACCTGCACCTCCTGCCACCTGCCCTGGGTAAGGAATTCACTCATCTTCTGTCCACCGCATTCCTATAGCCCTATGAGATCTGATTTCCACTTCCTCCTTTATCATCCCCCAGCCCCAAACTCCCGGGCTCCTTTGTGACAGCACCTGACTTCTTCCAGATAAACCATCACCTTGTGCCATCTCACCATTGTCTCACATTCTCATGGCCAGTCTAAGGTGTTTAGAACAAGAGTAGATATCCCACAATCCATTGGCCTAGTTGCCACTGGGGCATCTAGTGCAGTGGTTCTCAACCTTCCTAATGCCGTGACACTTTCATAAAGTTCCTCATTTGTAGTGACCCCCAACTATAAAATTATTTTCTTTGCTACTTCTTAACTGTAATTTTGCTACTTTTATGAATCAGGCGACCCCTGTGGAAGGGTCATGTGACCCCCAAAGGAGTCGCGACCCACAGGTTGAGAACCACTGATCTAGTGCATCATTTGGGGGTAGTCCACAGAGGTAACCAGGCCTGGCCATGGCCCTGCATAAGGGCCAGAGCATTGGAGGTGCTACCTGAGAATTTTTTCAAAGTTGTCCTAAGTGCAAAATGTCAGAGAGTCAATAAATGATAAGTAGGTATAGTCCAGGTGACCATTTACCATTACTGGCCATTTTGATCAAAGAGTATAAAAGAATGATAAAATGGGGGAGATGCACAGGCACAATTTTAAATTTTCATGTAATACCTTTTTTTTGGAGAGGTAGAGCTCAAAAAGGGGGAAATATAGAACATAATTTCAGATTCTCATGGAAGGTAGAATTTCTGAAGCCAGACAGTCAGACTGAACCTCTGAAACTATTGTCATAGGATATTCTTTAAACTGTAAAACCAAAAATATCAGAAAGGTCACAGGGAGGAGATGAGCCAATCAGAGTGCAGTGTAGCAAAAATGAAACATACAACTTTCCTCGAGTTCCTAAATGCTTCCCCACCCCCACCCCAATTGATCCCAATTCTACCTTACAAATCCAGCTAGACCAGAGGATGTGCACTGGTACAGATAGGAACTGGAAACACAGGGAATCCAGGACGGATGATCCCTTCAGGACCAGTGTGAGAGTGGCGATACCAGGAGGGTGGAGGGAAGGTAGGGTGGAAAGGAGGAATCAATTATAAGAATCTACATATAACCTCCAATAAAATGATAAAAAATATATCCACTTAAGTCTTCAAACCATAGTTTAGCTTAGACTGGCTTAACTAGTAAAAGAATGTCTTCCCTCAAGCACTGTGCTCTTTCAAGATCAATGTGGGATCAAATTGATAACAACAACTCAAAAAATAGAAGACTTATGGGGCGGTAACTTTATATTCCTGGAGGAAGAACAACTCAGAAAAGGGGCGCTAGAAGGACTGTTTCCTTCTTCCTCCCTGCAATGTGAGATAAGAAATAACATTCAACTCTTCTATAGACATCTGTGCATGTGCATGAATCTACATGTCTTCCTCACATGCATGTCTTCCATCACTTATTACATATATCACTCCTCTTAATACCACAGGAACCGTTTAATTTCTTAAAATCTTTACCAAGATATCATTAGCATATCTTAAAATCCACCCACAGGAAGTACACAGTTCCATGGGGTTGGTTTTTTTTTTGGTATTCAGAGCTGTGTAACCATCACCACCATCTAAGTTTGAGACGTTCCACATATGAGAAGAGAAAGAAAAGACTACCCGCGTACTCACTAGCAATTGTTTCCTAGCCCTTCCGCCCAAGCCCAGCTCTGAGCCACCACTAATCTATTTTATGTCTATATGCGTACGTAATATCCTCGTAATGCTAAGCTGTCTTCAATCAATAAAATATTTTGTGGTGAATTTCAGCTATGTGACATTTTCTTCTATCTTTGTTACATGAACAGTTGATCATTTATCACGGTCAGTTTTACTATTTCCATCAAAATGTGTAATACATTCACTTCCTCACTTCTCTCATGGCTTGCAAAGTTCTCCAAATCATTTTTACAACTGGACTTCAGTGGAGGACAGAATATCACTAGGATTACCAACTCCTTTAAAAGGCTAGATTCCAACTAAAAATACTTGTGGTATTTCCACGATTTCTTAAAAATGTTAAAGCTTTGAGGTTTGTTTAGAAGTCTTATAACTGGAAGTTAAATTTTGCTTGATATGGTTTTTCACTTACTTTCAAAAATTTAAATACATAAGCAGAATCCCAGCTTCCTCATTCTCCTCTTCTATATTTATGCTCAATACTCATGGATCTGTGAAAAATGAAAAGCGGTCTAGGTTGTTCCTCATTACTAAATCTGCAGGCCCCAGAGAATTAACTCATCGGCGGAAAACACAAAAAGGACAAATAGTCAAAAGCTGCTACTAGTTAAAAAACGCACAATCATCAGCACGGGAGCAAAGCCACAAAACCCCTGAGGGACCCCCAAAATAGACTTCAGGCTAGGAGGGGCAGTTCCCGGAACCCCCACAACGAGTAGGGAGATAGTCATAAATGTCAATGGACAGACCTGGAATTATGCATGCTTTTTCGTTTGTTTGTTAAGATTTTTTCCCTCTTTTTAAATTTTTTCTTGTTTCATTCAATCTTTTGTTTGTCTCTGTTGTGGTTGTTTTGCCTCCTTTATAAAATAGGCATAGGAAGTAAGCCTGAGGAGAAAGCAACTGACCAATGATTCTGGAGGGACCAGGGTGGTGGTGGGAGACGTGGGGGAAAGGAGCGGTGAGTAAACAATGCTATAGACAAGGGAACAACTAGGAAATTAAAAGCAACAACGAGGAGGATGCAGAGATCCTGGGGGTGTTGGAGCAATCAGCAATCTAGCTGAGAGGAATTACTAAGAGGCAGAAGAAGGGCAAGCATGATGGTGGGGCAGGAAGAAGGTAAAAGGAAACAGGAAAGATCGAGGGAGCAAAGCTATGGATAGAGGTGCAAACATAGGTGTGCACGAATGTAAATAGTTAATAAAATAAAGGTATTGGCTTATGTACATATAGTTATATGTCAATACCCTGAGGAAGTGGGCAGACTTTGGGCCTCTGCTCAAGCCCTCCCTCAACAGAAAACTTTGTTCTTCATGATCACCCTAATGACCCGATCACTGAAGACAAAACGTGTGCATAAGCAAATGTGGTGAAGAAAGCTGATGGTGACTGGCTATCAAAAGATATAGCATCTGGGGTCTTAAAGACTTGAAGGTAAACAAGTAGCCATCTAGCAGAGAAACAAGACCACATGGAAGAAGCACATCAGCCTGTGTGGTCACGAGGTGTCGACAGAATCAGGTAACCAGCACCATAAGACCCCAAACAAACAAACAAACACATAAAAACAAAACAAAAACAAAACAAAAGATTAAATAAAAAGAGGAAAAACTCTAGCAAAAAAAAAAAAAAAACAACCCACGAAAAAGCATACGTAATTCCAGGTCTGTCCTGTTAAGAATGAGTGGGGCTGGAGCAGAAACCCCAAACCCATCTGTTGACAATAGGACATCCCCTCCAGAAGGGTCACAAGGAAGGGATGAGTCAACCAGGGCGCAGTATAGCACCGATGAAACACACAATCATCCTCTGGTTCTTGGAGGCTTCCTCACCCCCCACTATCATGACCCCAGTCCTGCCTTTCAGTTCTGGCTAGAGTGGAGCATGTGCACTGGTACAGATAAGAGCTCACACACGGAATCCAGATCAGAAAAACCCCTCTGGAATAGAAATGGGAGTAGCAATAGGGGCAAGGTGGGGGGAGGAGGTGAGGAAGGGGAACCTGATCTCAATGATCAATGCATAATCCACCCCCAGGGGATTGAACCACAGAAACATGGGTGAAGTGAGACAGCAGTCAGTGTAAGATATTAATAATAATTTACCAAGGGGTCAGGAGAGTGGGAGGAGTGGAAGGAGGGAAAAAAGAGGACTTGATACCAAGGGCTGAAATAGAAAGTAAATGTTTAGAAAATGATTATGGCAACATATGTACAAATATGCTTGGTATAATTGATGTATGGAATGTTGAAAGAGCTATAAGAGCCCCCAATAAAATTATTTTTTAAACTCACAACCGTATACAAAATACTACACAAATGTCTAATTATGAGTTATTCCATGTACGCGGGTATTTGCTTGCTTATATTAATATATGGTGGCCAAGGTGTGCCCAGCACCTCCACAGGCATCACAGCTGAGCATCCAGTGCGGTGGTTCTCCACCTTCCTAATGCCGTGACCCTTTATTGCGGTGGCCTCCCCCAACCATAACATTATTTTTGTTGCTACTTCCTAACTGTAAATTTGCTACTGCTATGAATCGAGCGACCCCATGAAAGGATCATTCGACCTCCAAAAGGGTCGTGACTCACAGGTCGAGAACCACTGATCCAGTGCTACATCCAGTCACTAGTACCTGCCTACCGGCGCCACGATGGCACGTGCCTGTAGCCGTCCTGTCAGAAGATGAAGGTGGTGCAGCACAGGAAGGTCTGCAAGTCCAAGATCAGCAGCAGCAGTTGCTCCTGCAAAGAGCTCCTCACCCTCTGCTGCTACCATGTTGAGCACCCACGGGAACAAATGCCCCGTCCCTTTCTGCCTCACACACCACTACAAGCCCCAGGAGTTTACGGTCTACTACTGTGCCCAGACACGTGTTCACGCCAACCAATGCCACAGGGGCAACCGCGGAGTGCCTTCATGTAAGGCGATAAAGCAGATGCTGCCGCCAGCAGGAGCTGTAGGCACATCACGAAAGGCAGCTCTTTGCCCTCTTCTGCAGCCAGTTCACTAAGTGCTCCGACATATGCCTCATTCCCCTGTGCTTCGGTGTCAAAAAACAGGTTATGCCTACAGCAGCAAAGTTCTGGGCACCCCAGCACACACCCCTCCCCCCCCACACACTTATCCCAAAGTGTCTTCCCAAAGTGACTCCAACTCAGTATCCCCTCCACCACCACTACAGTGTCTAGAGCAGTGGTTCCCAACCTTCCGAATGCCACAACCTTTAATACAGTTCCTCCTGTGATGGTGACCACCAACCATAGCATTATTTTCATTGCTACTTCATCACTGTAATTTTGCTACTGTTATGACTCGGGCGACCCCTGTGAAAGGGTCGTTCGACTCCCAAAGGAGTCATGGCCCACAGGTTGAGAACCACTGGTCTAGAGGCAGGCAGTCTGTCAAAGCTGAACAAGGCAAAGAAATCGATTCTCTGAAACAACCAGAAGGAACATGGTCCTGCTGACACTTTAGTTTTAGCGCAATAAGATTTACTTCCAACAACCTCTCAATGTTTAATAACGTTGTGTTGTATGGTGTATATATATATATATATATATATATATATATATATATATATATATATATATATATATATATATATATATATATTTCTCCTACTAAAGTTATATTTTAAAGTCATATATATACCAAAACTCACACTCACTGCCATCGAGTCTACGCAGCTCATAATGACCCTACAGGACAGGGTAGAACTTCTCCTATCGCTTTCTGAGGCTGTTCACTCTCTGGGAGTAGAAAGCCCCATTGTTCTACACAGTGGCTGGTAGTTTTGAACTGGTGACCTTGCAGTCAACAGCCCAACTCCTTACAACTATGCCACCAGGGCATACAAAATACAAAATTTATTAAAGCACTGTCTTGAACAAACTCCTGTGTACTAGAAAGAATGCCAGATACACAAAATTGGAATTCAGTCAGCTGAGGACATATATACCTAAGTGCTCACGGCATTTCTTTGCTCTAGTGTTCTAGCTTCCGTGTGTGTGTGTGTGTGTGTGTGTGTGTGTGTGTGTGTGTGGCAGCTGTACATGGATAGCAACTCACAATGCGCCGACAGTCTATACAGCAGACTTCACCTCGCTGGGCAACGGGTGGGTGGGAAAGTGATATACAGCACTTCCCCTCGAGGCTCAAACCCCACTTCTCTGTCTACTTTTTCAAATGTTCACCCCGGATCCGAGGGCCTTCAAATCGCACCCGCGGTGGCTTTCTAGGGAAGCAGAGATCACCCTCGACTAGCGCAGGTTTCTCAGAGGAAAAAAAGTCAAGAACACCTACTGAGAACAGGTGCTCAGGAGGGAGTGGCTAAGGAAAGGTGTACACAGTTGGAATAATAGCCACAGCGTGGGGAGGGTGAGAGAGAGTATGACATGGACGATCAGGTGTACACATCTGGAACAGACACAGAGTGGAGAGGATGAGAGAGGGAGTAACATGGATGGATCGGGCAGAATGGGACTGCCCTTTTGGGTTTCTGAGGCTGTAAATCTGCACAGAAGCCGAAAGAAAACCTCACTTCTCTGGGGAAGCGACTGGTAGAACTGAACATAACCCACCAGCACTTATATTGCCCATAGGATCCCTCAATATTTCAACTTGAGGCTAGACTTTTTCTTCAGTTCGTTCCGCTTTAGAAATGCCCACTGTGTTTGTCCTTTTGATTCTCTTTACTCAGGACATTTTAACACTTTGTCTTCTTAAGCTATTATTTTACCCAGCCAAGTCTACATGTATTGTCACCCTTTATATGCTGTTGAAAATATGTATTTTTATTGAACAAAACATGTGGCTCCCAGGGTCATTTCTATCACCAAGGCCATGTTTTCAACTGCTGTCCTTTGTTTCCAACTTTCGCATTCCAATCACCAATAATTATCAATGCATCTTAATTGCATATTTGACACATTTCAGTAGTCAGAAGTTGGTAGAAATATTTAATTTCTTCTTCTTTGGCATTAGTGACCATGTGTCAGTTAATTAACACTCTATTGGCTGGTCCTCCTTGTAGATATATGCATATTTTTCGGTCTTCCCCAGCATTGTACTTTACTACAGATCTTGAAATGTTCTTTCTAACAATGACTGCAACACAATTCCTCTTTGCCCTGCCCAGTATAGTAGATCATATGAATATCCAATTTAAACTGCCCAGTATCCATCCATTACAGCTCACTCACTAAAAACTCATCACCATTGAGTTGATGCTGACTCACAGTGACTCCTTAAGGACAGGGTAGACCTGCCCTGTGGATTTCCAATATTGTAACTATTTTTGGGAGTCGAAAGCCTCATCTTTCTCCCTCATCATGACTGATGGTGTCAAACTGTTAATCTTGCAGTTAGAAGCCCAAATCATAAGCAATACACCACTAGGACTCCTTTAGCTCACTGCAGCCAAAAGTACCCATTTTATGCATTCCATTTTATTTTTAGAGACTTCCAATTTTACTAGATTCAGTTTTACACTATTCCCCATTCTGATTTTTAGTGGATGTTCATGGCGGTTTCTTTTCACTTTGAGTAATGCCATGCCAGCAAATGCAAGACCTGAAAGCTTTGTTTTATCAACATCATTACAGTCAACCCTGCTTTGAGGATGTAGCTCGTCTGCAGTCATTTCTTAAGGGCCCGTCCTAAGGGGCTCATCTTCCAGGACCGTACAGTGTTCTATAGCTACTGATAAGGTTCTCAGCGACTACATTTCCAGTGTGAACCATCTCTTCCTTCTACCTATTCTTAGTCTGGAAGCTCCACTGAGATCTATCCATTCCAGGTGATATTTGAAAACAAGTGGCACAACTTTTGGCATCACAGCAACATGCAAGCCTTTATAGTACAACCAAATGACCGACGACTGGTGGCAGGACAGGTCTACTCTGGCTGATGGGTTCACTGTCAGTCACAATCAACTTGAGGACAATGGGTTTGCTTGAGTTTGGATGCCTTCCTTCCTCTCTTGCCTGATAGTTCTGGTATCCATTTCTCATGGCATCCCACATGCTAACTATCCTGATTGTTGACTAGTTTCTCCAAAGAGCTTCTTTTTTTATTAATCATTTTTCAGGGGGAGGGGGGCTCTTACAAATCTTATAACAATCCATCATTGAATTGTGTCGAGCACACTTGTACATATGTTGCCATCAACATTTCCAAAACATTTTCTGAGCCCTTGGTATCAGCTCCTATTTTTACTCCCTCCCTCTCTTACCCTCTGACCCTTGTGAGTCCTTGGCCAATTATATATTATTATTATTATTTTGTGTCTTACACTGTCCATGGTCTCCCTTCACCCACATTTCTGTTATTCATCCCCCTCAGGTGGGGGGAATCTATCTATCTATCTAATCTATCTATCTATCTATCTATCTCCAACCTTGTGATAGGTTCCTCCTTTCTCCCCCATTCCCCACCCTCATGATATCAATACTCTCACTACTGTTTCTGAGGATTTTATCTATCTTGAATTTCATGTGTTGAGAGCTCTTATCTGTACCAATGTGTGTTCTCCAGTCTAGTTGGATTTATAAGGTAGAACTGGGTCATGGTATTGGGGATAAAGCAGTCAGGAACTAGAAGAATGATGTGTGTTTTGTCAGTACTACACTGCACCCTTCCTTGTAACCCTCCTGTGGGGGGATGTCCAATTGCCTACAGAGGGGCTGTGGGTCTACACTCCAACCCCCCTCTTTTGCATTGAATTGATTGTTTTGAATCTTTTGATACCGGATACCTGATCCTGTTGACACCTCATGGTCAGACAGACTTGTGTGCCTCTTCCATGTGGGCTTATTTGCTTCCCTGCTAGACAGATGCTTATTTAACTTCAAGCCTTTAAGACCTCAGACACTGTATCTTTTGATAGCTGGGTACCATCTTCTTTCCTCACCACATTTGCCTATGCACCTATTTTGTCTTCAGCGATTATGATGGAAAAGTGAGCCAAAGAGTGCCAGGATATTAGAACAAAGTGTTTTTATGTTTAGGGAGGCCTTGAGTAGAGTCCCAAAGTCTGTCTGCTATCTTAATATTTAGCATACAAATATATGTATATTGGCCTCTATCCCTTTCATTACAAATTAATATATTTACATATAGACATGCCTATAACTATAATTCTATAAATAGTTTATGCCTCCTACTTCTTTCCTCTATTTCCCTTTACCTTCTTCCTGTCCCATTATTATGCTCAGCCTCCATTCAGCTTTCAGTAATTCCTCTTGGATACATTGGACTTGATCAAATCCCACCAGGCATTCTATACCCTCGTTGCCATCAACTTTTGTTCTCTTGCTGTTCCCTTATCCTTGAGTTTCAAAGAGCTTCTTAACCATCAGAGTGTTACACAGATGGTTTTTCCCTCTGTCCAGAGTAGGGAGTTTCAGTCATGCTCTTAATGCTCTTAAATTGAGGTGTAAGATATTGATTGCAGAAATCACAAGTACAAGCAAAATACAAAGAATTTACAAATTCAGAGCATGATGTGCCATTGTGTGGCATGAGTAAAGCATTAAGATTCTACGCCTGTTTTACATTAATCATTAAGATTCTACACGGGTGCTATTGGCATGGTGATTCCTGCCACAACTGCCAAGCAACCTTGCCTGTACTCAAGATCAGAGTTCATTCTGAATCCAATGGCCTCAACAGAAATAGAAAATATAGCATTTTCTATTCAGCAAGAGTCTTCAATTAATCACTAAAGCAATTACCAACTGGGAAATGAAAAAGCTAATTTTGTGGTCTGTTAACAAAAAAGTAGAGCACTTCCAACAATGTTTAAACTGTTTCCAATATTCAAAACAAATGATCCTTTAACCACTCGACGTTAAAATACACCATTTTAAATTAAAGAGCTATCAAAATAAAGTATTTTATCCAATGTTCTCTCCAGCTCCAAATGTTTTCCAAGTCCCTAGAGTTATTTTTCCTACCCACTCATATATAATGTCATCTGGAAATCATTAAAGGTGGTGGTGAAGTTTTAGTTTTAAGAGTCCATGATTGGATGGTACTCAAAGACTTGGTTCTAAATAGGATCACCAGAGGAGAGAGCATGGATAAGAAGAGAGGACCAGAAAGAGAGCATAGTGTTAGGATGATATGGAACAACCAGCAAAGGAGACAACAATGTCCAAAATGACTCACCTACTGATGTACAGTGGCGCACGGTGGTTCAATGGAAAGCTTCTCATCTTCCCTAAAGGAGACTTGGGTACAGTTCCTGGCAAAGGCACCTCATGTGTAATCACCATCTATCTGTGAGTGGAGGTTTGTGTGTTGCTATGAGAATGGGCAGATTTCAGAGGCTAATACCAATTAGGAAGAAAGACCTGGTAATCTGCTTTCAGAGATCAGCCAATGAAAACCATATGGCCATGGTCTGACTTGTAAGAGATCATGAAGAAGACACAAGACCAAGTAGTGCTTGTTCCATTGTTTACAAGGTCCAAACTCAACAGAAGCAAACAACAATAATAACTAAGGTAGAAATGATCTGAACAATCAGCCTAATGATTCTATTTTAATTCAACGAACATTCGGACAAATCTATTCCATGCACCACAATAAACACATTTTACAGCAAAATGCCTGGCACACAGTAAGTCCTCAAATATGTACACTAAAAATTTCAGGCTTCCTTTTAAGTGTTAATTTGGTATCAACTTGAATCTAAGTGGAATCTTCTACTGCTTATCTGGCAGCCTGTCATACTAAGGTGGCGTGTGGGTTGTGGTGCTGCTGGAAGCTGTGGTACTTCAGATGCCAGCAGGGTCACCCAAGGTGAACATGTTTTCATGAAGCTTCCAGATTAAGAACACACAACAAAGAAGAGCTCTGCTCCCCATTTCTGAGAGAGAAGCCCATGAATACCTCATACATATCTTGGATGCATTTTCAAATACTGAGAAACATTGTCAGGGGTACTGCTGGCAGATGGGCCCCAGGGTGGGAGATACTGCCAGATGATGGGTCTCTCAGGTTTGAGGGCACTCGAAATGTGACTCAGAGAAGCAGATTTCTTGGAGGGGAGTTGACCATGGTGACATGAATCAGGTAAAGCCAGGGGCAGTGAAGCCTTTGGGATCTTCATTTGCTGATGGGCCACAATTCAAGGTAAAAAGAAACAGCTGCAAAATTTTTCTAATGAGTGGAATTTGGAATGTGTGAACTATGAATTTAGGAAAACTGGAAGTGGTCAAAAATGAAACGGAATGCATGAAGATCAATCTCCTAGGCATTAGTGAAGTGAAATGGGCTGATATTGGCCATTTTGAATCAGAAAAATTACATGATTTACTATGTTGGAAATACCTAATCAAGGGGAAAGGTGTAGCAGTCTTTGTCAGAAAGGATCTTGCTAAATCCATCAAAGTACAGTGCTATCTGTGATTAGATTATATCTATCTGCCTTCAAAGAAATCCAATCAATACAGTTATTATTCAAATTTATGTAACAACCACAAACTAGTATGACGAAAATGAAGAATTCTACAACAACTTCTGTCAGAAATTGATCATTTGATCAAGATGCATTGATAGTTATTGGTGACTGGAATGCAAAAGTTGAAAACAAAGAGGAAGGAACAATAGTTGGGAAACATGGATTTGTTGATATAAATGAAGCTGAATATCACATGATAGAATCTTGCAACAACTTGTTCATAGCAAACATCTTTGTTAACAACACAAAAGGCAACTATTCACATGGACTTCCCCAGATGAAATATACAGAAATCAAATTGACTACATCTGTGGGAAGACACCATGGAGAAGCTGAATATCAGCACTTAAAACTAGACCAGAGGCTGACTGTGGAACAGGCCGTCAATTGCTTAACTTCGTTATGGATGACGCTGAATGCACAAGAGTAAAAATATGATCTTGACTCTATGTCTCTAGAATTCTGAGGGATAGAATTTTCATTAAGAAAGCAAAAGGTCATTCAAAAGACAGGAAAGAAAGAAAAGATCAAAGTGAATGTCGGAAGGGACTCAGAAAATTGTTCTTAATCATTGAGTAACTAAAGCAAATGGAAGAAAGGATGAAATCAAGGAACTGAATAGAAAATTTCAAAAGGCAGCTTGAGAAGACAAAGACAAATATGATCATGAAATGCACAATGACCTAGAATTAGAAAACCAAGAGGGAACAACATGATCAGTATATCTAAAACTAAAAGAAATCAAGAAAAAGTCAAGCCTTAAATTGCAACTTTGAACAATTCTATAGGCAAAATATCAAAGGATGCAGGAAGCAACAAGAGAAGATTGGAGGGATAAGCAACCTGGAGGAGACAAAAACGGGACTGACGGCTCTGGAGGGACATGGGAGATGGGGAAGAGGGGGGAAAGGAAGTAGGTGTTAACAAACCCAGGGACAAGGGAACAATAAGTGATCCAAAATCAATGGTGAGAGGGTATAGAGGCCTGGTAGGGCTTGATCAAGGGCAATGTAACCAACAAGAATTACTGAAACCCAAATGAAGGCCAAACATGATAGTGGGACAAGAGGAAAGTAAAAGGAAATAGAGGAAAGAACTAGGAGGCAAAGGGCATTTATGGAGGTCTAAATACAGGCATGTACATATTAAATTTATATATATATTTACATAGGATGATGGGGAAATAGATCTATGTGCATATATTCATAGGTTTAGTATTCAGGTAGCAGATGGACATTGGGCCTCCACCCAAGTACTCCCTCAATACAAGAACACTTTGTTCTATTAAACTGGCATTCCCTAAGTGAACATGAGGTGTTGACAGATAGCAGACACCAAAGAACAAAAACCATCATTGTGTGATCATCTTCCCCACATAAACACTGAAGACGAATGTGTGCATAAGTAAGTGTGGTGAAGAAGGCTGATGGTGGCCCACTATCGAGAGATATAGCGGCTGGGGACTTAAAGGCTTGAAAGTAAACAAGCGGCCATCTAGCCCAAAAGCAATAAAGCCCACATGAAGCAGCACACCAACATGTGTGATCATGAAGGGCCGAGGGGACCACGTTTCAAGCATCAAAGATGGGGGGAAAAATCATATCATCGTGAATGAGGGGAGTGCATGATGGGGACCCAATGCCCATCTGTAGACAACTGGACATCCCTTGCAGAGGGGTAGTGGGGAGGAGATGAGTCATTCAGGGTTCAGTGTAGCAATAATAAAACTCACAACCTTCCTCTATTTCTTAAATGCTTCCTCCCCCCAACTATCATGATCCCAATTCTACCTTGCAAACCTGGTGAGACCAGAGGATGCACAGCGGTGCAGATGGGATTTGGAAACACAGGGAATCTAGGACAGATGAACCCCTCAGGACCAAGCGTAAGAGTGCCAATACCAGGAGGGAAGTGGGGATAGAAAGGGGTAACTGATCTTGGGGATCTACATACGGCCTCCTCTCTGGGGGATGGGTGAAGGGAGACGCCGGGCAGTGTAAGATAAGATAAAATAATAATTTATAAATTATTAAGGGTTCATGAGGGAAGGGGGAACAGGGAGGGAGGGGGGTGGAAAAAAGGAAAATGAGCTGATTCCAGGAACCCAAGCAGAAAGCAAATTTTGAGAATGATAAGGGCAACGAATGTATATATATGCTTTACACAATTGATGTATGTATGGATTGTGATGAGTTGTATGAGCCCCAATAAAATGATTTTTAAAAACAAAAAACTGGCAATCCATGATGCTCACCTTCCCAACACGGTCGCTGAAGACCAAGTGGGTGCATAAGAAAATGTGGTGAAGAAAGCTGATGGTGCCCGTCTATCAAAACATATAGCACCTGGGGTCTTAAAGGCTTGCAGATATACATACGGTAATCTAGCTGGGATGCAACAAAGCCCACACAGCAGCACACCAGCCTGTGTGATCACCAGATATTGATGGGATCAGGTATCAGGCATCATCAGAACAAAAAATCATATCATTGTGAATAAAGAGGAGTGTGGATTGGAGACCCAAAGCCCATCTGTAGGCAACTGGACATTCCCTTACAGAAGGGTCATGGGGAGGAGATGAGCTAGTCAGGGTGCAGTATAGCAATGATGAAACGTACAACTTTCCTGTAGTTCTTTCATGCTTTCTCCCCCCAATTATCATGATGCCAATTCTACCTTACAAATCCAGCTACACTAGAAGATGTACACTGGTACAGATAAAAACTGGAAACACAGGGAATCCAGGACAGATAAACCCCTCAGGACAATAATGAGAGGAGCGATACCAGGAGGGGAGGGGGCAGGTGAGTTAGAAAGGGCGAATCGATCATAAGGATCTACCTATAATCCCCTCCTTGGAGGGCAGACAACAGAAAAGTGGGTGAAGGGAGACGCCGGACAGTGTAAGACATGAAAAAAAAATCTAAATTTTCAAGGGTTCATAAGGGAGGGGGAGCGGGGAAGGAGGGGCAAAATGAGGAGCTGATACCAAGGGCTCAAGTAGAAAGAAAATGTTTGGAGAATGATGATGGCAACAAGTGTACAAATGTGCTTGACACAATGGATGGATGGATGGATTGTGATTAGAGTTATATGAGCCCCCAATAAAATGATTTTAATAAGAGGGAAGATTTGAAAGAATACCCTGTGCCAGAAAGAGCTAGTCAACAGTCCACCATTTCAGGACGCAGTAGATGAGCAAGAACCAATGGTGCTGAAAGAAGTTCAAAGTGCCATGAACACATTAGCCACAAAGCTCCAGGAATTGATGGGATACCCACTGAAATGTTTCAGAAAGCTGACGAATACTGGAAGCACTCACTGGTGTTTACCAGGAAATGTGGCAGACAGATTCCTGGCCAGCTGCCTGAAAGAGATCCATATTTGTGCCCAATCCAAAAGATGTGAATCAACAGAATGCTCAAACTATAGAATGATATCATTGACGTGGTACAGACGTAAAATGTTTAAGATCATCCAACAATGGTTACAGCAGTACATTGACAGGAACTGCCTGAAATTCAGGCTGGATGCAGAAAAAGACATGGAACAAGGAATGTCATTGCTAATAGCAGATGAGCCAAAGTCGAGAATACCAGAAACATATTTACTTGTGTTTCATTGACTATGCAAAGGCATCTGACTCTGTGAACTGTAATAAACTCTGGGTGACCTTGAGAAGAAGAGGAATTTCTGGAACCCCTCAGGGTTGCTGTGACCATTATATATGTTCATATCTGCAAACCACTCAATACATGGTAAGTGTTCTGAAGCTGGTTAATGAAATTATGATAACCCGTATTTTGGGGTGATGATTCAGGAGTCTATAAACAAATTCATCTGTAAATCCATTTCTTCGAGAGCACAATAAAATAGCCAGTGGAGGGACCAAAAGGGCTTAGATTCAGAGAAGTGTCAGGAGAGATGAGGAGTTGATGGAGCCTGAAGGATTTGAGGAAAGAATATGGAAGCAGAGTTCATTTTGCTATTCATTGCCACCAACTATTGATGCAAATAGATAGCCAGGTACCTTGTATTTATGTGACTTGTAGAACAGTGCAATGGAGTACTAGATACAGAGGGCCTCTAGCAATGATCGGATAGTGATGTAGGAAAAAAGAAGGGACAAACGGTAACCTGGGGATTCGTTACCTTTGATCTTCATCAGGGACCTCCATGCTAATTTTCATCAGGGACCTCCATGCTAATTTTACTGCATACGCTGTATTTTTCTAATGGCTCTAGTAGCCATAACGTCCGTTGATGATGTAAAAGGAAAACTCAGTCGTTTATAAAAAATAGACATTGGAGGTTTTTATCTTCTGAATTCTAACAAGTGGAAGTAATCATATATGCCTTGTGCAGTTACTATAAGGAATGAATATGGCACTCAAACGTACCAGCCCCTGATGTTCAATGGTTAGTCCCTTTCCATTTCTTCCTATAGCTATTTGTAAATACTTATCCTTATTTGGATCTCAAATTTAAACAGCTGTAAACTCAGAAATCATGAGTCCTTCTTCCTGAAATTATCGTAGAAGACCACATACTAAAGCAAAGAAGAATTTTGTTTCCTGTTCTGACCTTTTGAAAGCTCTATAGATGGTAACAAGGAGCATTTGGGTCATGTGTAGGTCATATTTCATGCGTAACTGCCTGGTGGATATTAACCCCACTCATATTTAAGTTCCTAAATGGAATTCTATATAATTTCTCTAAAACAATTATTCTTTCCCCATTTCATTTGTGTTTCTCCTGATTTCTTATGAATAGCAATTCTGTTCTCATGAGTCTTTACTTCTTTTAACATATTTACCAATCCAGCTAGCTTACTAACTTCAGTCTCCTCCAGATCCAGTTCTTCTCTCTGTTCCTCCTATCACACCTTAGGCCTAGTACATAACACTTCCTCCATTACAATTGGCTTACCTATAGAAACTGTTTCCTTGGGGGACACCAAGGTCAACTAGCATAGCATTGTTCATAAACACAGTTTCTACATAGTTCATAAGGACAATGAGTAAGGACTCGGGTCTTCACAGCTTCTAAAAAGCCACCAAAAGTAAAACCACTGGTTGCTACCTGGAGCAAAGGAAGGTGAAGAAAATGCCAGGCACTTGGAAACAACGATTCTAAGGGCCTCACAAACCACAGGAACCCCAACCTGCAGGACATGAGGCCAGAGCTAGATGGTACCCTGCCCACATTGCCAACCACTCTGAAGGGGGTCACAATAGGAGGCCCTGGATAGAATGTGATCAAAATATGAAACGAAACTAAATCATTATACGCACACACAAAAACAAAACAAACTTCTTGGTCAGATAAATATTGATGAAATCTCCAAGACTATGACCCTTAGAGCCTGGAACCAAACTCAAGCCAGTTCAACTTTCAGCCAGACAACAAGCCTATTAGGTGAACAATAGCATCAGGGAGGCAGGCACTCCTTAACCCCATCAACTGCCCTACATCAAAAGAGCAGCCCACCCAGGGCTAGAGCTCAGAAAGGAAAGAAGGATGGATTGAAAGAGTACACACAGGAAGGCCATGGGATGAGTGTGATTACATTGTAGTCAATGTCACAAATCAGATGTATATGAATTATTGAATGAAACTTCAATGTGTTCTGTAAACGTTTATCCAAATCAAAATAAAATTAAAAGTCAAACAATAAAGAAACTTTCTTGAGTGTGGTGGCTTTGAGGTGACCCATTGAGCTGCTATTTGCAAGGTTAGCAGCTCGAAAGCATCAGCCACCGACGGGAGAAAGACAGAGCTTTTTACTCTTTCTACTCTTATAAAGAGTTACAGTCTCAGAAGCTCACAGGAGCAAGTCCACCTTGTCCTAAAAGGTTGCTATAAATTATCGTTGACTCTCAGGCAGTGAGAGAGAGAGAGAAGGAGACCAAATGGAGCCCTGGTGGCACAGTGGTTATTCGTTGGGCACCAGGCACTCCATGGGAGAAAGATGAGACTTTCGACGCCCATGAAAAGTTAGTCTTGGAAACCTTTAGGGAACTTTTACGCTGCCCTTCAGGATTGCTGTGAGTCAGAATCCACTAGATAGCAGTGAGTTAGTTTTTGAAGGACACCAAACTAATGAGGGCTCAAAATGACCTGGAGGGGGATTTTTATTTAAAAACAATAACAACGATTGCTGGGCCCGTGCCAGAAATTCAGATTCAGTAGATTTGAGATGGGTCCTCAGAAGTTCTCTATCTAACAAGTTTCCAGTTGATGCAAATACTATCTATCGGTGTGTGGAATAGCCTTTGAAAACCAGTGCTTTCTAGAATGAAGGATGTTTTTTCAGGATAAATCAGTGAAACCTATGAAAAGGAATCATTTAAAAAGCAACAACATTCGGTGGAGATTTGCAATCAAAGGACCTGAGGCCTTCCAATCAACAGTTATGAGCATGAACCATCTTTGCAGGCAGTTCTGTAGCCCAATTCTGCCTTCAGGTTACCGCAACAACAATTTAACTTAACTCTGAACCAGATCAACCAAATAAAGAGAGCTCCCAGTTTTCTCATTTATTCCTGAGACAATAGATGCTTGTTACTTTAAGATGCTACATTGAGGGGGGAGGGAGAGGGAGGGAGAAAAATGAGGAGCTGATATTAAGAGCTCAAGTAGAAAGCAAATGTGTTGAGAATGACGATGGCAACAAATACACAAATGTGCTTGACACAATGGATGGCTGTATGGGTTGTGATTAGAATTGTATGAGCCTCCAATACAATGATTTAAAAAGAAACAAGATGCTGAATTGTGCAGTAAATTGCTTATATCAGAATAGATAACTCAAATAGTTGTTTAATGCCAGATCCTGGGACCTAGCAATCTGGAGGTTCTGCAACAGAGTTGGGCTGCCTTGAGAATTAATGAGCTCCCCTTTGACATGCTAGTGTATGCAGGCATAGGAGATAGAAATATTAAATTAAGACACAATAGAATGGATACATCCATAGGATGAATGGGATCTATAGCTACTTCCAGTCACCAAATCTACTGAATTTAGTTATTCCAAAGTGATCCATGGAATCCGTGGGTGGTGGCATGGTTAATATGCTTGGTTACTAATTGTAAGGTTAGAGGTTAGAATCCACCCAAATGCACCTTGTAACAAAGACTTGGTTGGGGGAAGAAAAATCAGCCACTGAAAACCCAATGGGGCACAGTTTTATGCTGACACACACAGGGTCACCCTTGGAATGGACTCAATTGCAACTGGGACAAAGCTCTCTCTGCCATCCACTGCCATCAAGTTGACGGCAACTCAGCAGGACGCTCTACAGCAGTGGTTCTCAACCTGTGGGTCGTGACCCCTTTGGGGGTCGAATAACCCTTTCACAGGGATCACCTGATTCATAACAGTAGCAAAATGACAGTGATGAAGTAGCAACGAAAACAATTTTATGATTGGGGTCACCACAACATGAGGAACTGTAGGAAAGGGTCACAGCATTAGGAAGGTTGAGAACCCTGCTCTGTAGAGTTTCCAAGGCTTTGTAAAACTTTATGGAAGCAGAACATCTCATCTTTCTCCTGCGAAGTGGCTGATGCATTTGAACCACCAGCCTTGCCATGAGCCGTCCAACGCTTATCAACAGCGCCACCAGGCTCTTAAAGTTCTCACAAGTCAAGATGAATACGTTGTACCACAAATGCCTGAATCAAATATTTGGTACACTAATTCAAATCCATGCAGAGTCTCTGCTTTAGAACAAATAAAAGCATTCATTGTGTGTGATTATGTTTGTTTTCCCTGCCTACTTCCTCAGAGAGGTTGGCTCACTTCCCCAGCCATCTCCCATTTATATTTTTATCTTAATGAACTACTTTAGTCTTGTCTTCTCACATTACCCTTTCCCATTTTGAAAACAATTCGCTCAGAAGAAGCCTGAATGCAATCGTTTGAATCCTTTATTGGATCCCTTAACTCCTAAGGACCACCAGCCACCTGTGGGTCTGCAGCGCGGTGGCACCTGGCAAGTTGCTATGGTGCTGAAAGCCATGGCATCAGTGTTGCAAACACCATCATGGTCACCCATGGTAGGCAGGTCTCAGCAGAGCTTCCAGGTGAGAACTGACAAAGTAGAAGGCAGTCCAGTTCTTCAAAATGAACCACTGAAAATCTTAAGACTAGCAAAGGGACATTACCTAACCTAGTGCTAGGAGATGTGCCTCTCAGGTGGGAAGGCCCTCAAAAGGGGACTAGAGGAGAGCTGTCCCATCAAAGGGTGGCCTTCATGATGTGGCTGGAATACAGCTTCCAAGGGCTGATTTGACACCACTCAAAATGAGAAGAAACCGTTGAAGGCATCCGTTTATGAGAACATGATACATACAAAATATGAACCTACGAAAGGTGGAATATGACAAAAATGGCATTGATGTTGTGGGCATTTGTGAGCGGAAATGAACTCATCTTGGTCATTCTGAACTGGACAGGATGTCTATGGCCTCAGTGCCTGGAAGAACAAAGTGAAGTCGAAAGGACTACCGTTCATCCTGCAAGAGGACATTTCAAGCCCTATCCTGAGGGATACCACTGTCAACGATGGGCCATTAACCAGGCACCTGAAAGAAAGACCAGTTAAGGTGACTATTATTTACATTTTAGGCACCAAACACTCTCAGAGGGGAGGGAATTAGGGATTTTTATCAACTCTGCCATCTGAAATTAGGAGACCCCACTCACCAGTCCAACACACCATCAAGATGTATTAATAATTACTGGTGATTGAAATGTCATGCTGGGAAAAGAAGGATCAGTATTGGAAAGGATGGCCTTGATGACAAAGGTAATGATGGTGCTCACATGATAGAGTTTGGCAAGACTAATAACTTACTCAATGCACGTCCCATTTTCAACATAACCACTGAGCAAATGGACCTCGCCAGGTGAAATAGAAAGGAGTTCAGCAGAGTCTGTCTGCACAAAGAGATGTGGGAGAAAGTCAACCTCATTTGTCAGAATGAGACCAGGGCCAACTGTGGAGCAAACCATCATCACTTGCGTTCCTATGGAAGTTCAGGTTGAAGCTAACAACTCCATGATAGACAAAATATAACCTTAGGTATGTCCCCACTCCAATTCAGAGACCAAGTAAGGCACAGACTGGACAAGCTGAATCCTATGATTGAAGCCCAGATTATGAGATGACATCAAAAACATCATCTATGAAGGTGCATCAGCAAAAAAGAGGAAGAGTCTCCACGAGCTGGATTGATACATTGGCTCCAACAATGGGTTCAAATACAGGAACCACTGTGAGGATGGCCAAGAACTGGGCAGGGTCTCGTGTTTCATTCTGCTGTACCTGGCCATTGTGCATCAGAGCTAATTAGACAGCACCTGATAACAACTGACGTATACATCATAAGCACACACAGAGACCAACACACGCACTGACAACTAAAAGTGAATTTTCAGAAAACACTCACCATTACAACATGCAAAGCACTTTAATATTATCCTGTTTACTTCGTTTCCTAAAAGGAAGCTGAACCCACAACCCCAAATCAGGTTCCAACATGCAGATTAAAAATATATTCTAAGACATATTTCTAAACATTCGACGGCTCCTTTGGTTGCTTATGTAGAGGTCAAAATGGAAAAAAGAAAAACCGAGAAAATAAATTCCTCTCAGGAAGCACAAATACTTAATTCCACATCACTCACCGCCATAAAATAAGCATGAACCCTTGGGCTGCCACCCAGTCCAGGCAGGCTGCACGCCATTTTGGTTCAAATGCAGCTAATTATCCAGGCCCTCAACTGCCTCTCTTTCTACAGCTGAAGCGTGGAAAATTCACAAACAACCCCAGGTGAAACTCTCTTATCACACACTTACCAAGTCTGGCGCAAAGGCAAGATTTCAGTCCTGTTGAATATTTTAAAAGGGAAGAAGAGAAGAAGCGAAAACATTAGCCCAAAAAACCCACCACACACACACAAAACCCAACCCACTGTAAATAACTGCATCTCTCCAACCGGAGACCAGCATCAGCAGCAGTTTTGTGGAGCAAACCTACAGAGACAGAAAACGGATTAGGGGCCATCGCTGCAGCGCGGAAAGGAGGACATGTTCTAAAGGTGCATCGACGTGACAGGTGCATCGCTCTAGCAATTTACTAAAAAGCGTCGCGTTTCAAGGTTAAAACAAGTAAATTTTAAGAAAAGTACATGGTAATTACTGATGGTAAATTATACCTCCATAAAGTCGTTAAAAGGGAAAAGATCTGTCTTTACTTGTAAGATAAGCAAAGATGTTTAAGGTGCATTTTAAGGGAAAACGCTAGCAAAGTACAGAATAATAAGTAAGACTGGTCCCACGTAGATTTCTTATGTGATTATACATCTTCCTTGCAGTGCATTTGTGCAAGGTTTGCCAAGAAGCAAATCGCGGCAGCTATCTGTGCGGAATGGATTGAGGGTGGAGAGTCTGACACTACCTGTTTGCCCATTGGCACTGTTGTTTTGAGTTTGCTTTGTCCTGAGCATGTAATATTTTTCATAAGTAGAAGCCATCAGAAGCAGGACTCTCAAAACAGAGCCCAAGATATTACAGGGCCACTTTGACAAAATGGACCTGTGAATGAAACTAGCTCGGTAGAAGACTTTAAAAATACAGTGTGTCTTTAATAGTACAACACGCTGTGACAGGAGCCTCAGTCTGAAACGTTATTTCAAAACACCTGGCAGGAAGAGAATTTGAATGACCTCTAAGGAGGAAAATGTGGTTACAGGAGAATCTAATAATTTGCTTTCCAGGCGCTAAGGAGAAGACACACACACACACACACACGCACACACACACACTACACTGACTTGTGTTTTGCAAATATAAATTTGAAAAGGCATTTGAGCTGTTCTCTATAATTTACAAGATTAAATGGAATTGAGAATATGCTCTCCCTGGAGAGTCATCAAAAATAAAAATGCAAAAATGTTGGGCCAAGAGACACTGACCTAAAATTGAACCACTAAAGGCCACCCAACACCAACTACCAAAGCTTGTAACCAGACCTGTGCAATGGCACAGATCTAGGTCTGGGTTCTGCCCTCTCCCCTCCTCTAACGTCCCAGCTTTTGTCAGTCCAGACACTTTGGGCACTCTCCGCCACACTAGGCAGGCACACAGAGGTGAATGTTAAGAAGTCTGGCTCTCAGCCCCCCATGCCCTTCCCCCAAATGTAGTCATCATCGATTTGGGAGTCTGGAAGATCAAAAAAATTAAATTTGGACCGCAGACTACTAGCTTTCCATCTTCGAAACACAGATTCACCCAGGACCACTTACGGCCCCTCTCCCCTCTCACTATTGTCCTCGCCTTCTTGTGGCACATCTACTTCCTCCTGGGCACCACTGACAAACAAGTGACCACTACTGCAGCCTCTTCGCACCCAATTGTCCCCTCCCCCCCATGAAAAGCCTGCCTTCTCTCCCAGTGCTTCTCTTCCTGTGGAGGCCTCCTGCTGCTGTGGAGTCCCTGCCAGACCTCCTTCCTGTAGGCTTTTACCCTCCCTACCACCATAACCAAAACAGCTTGGGTGCAACAGTTTGTCATCTGCTACTAACTTAAAAGTTTGGTAGTTCGGCCACGGAAGAAAGGCCTGGCCATCTGCTTCCATAAAAATAATAGCCCCAAACACCCTCCAAACAGTTCTGCTCTGCAACACATGGGGTCACCATGAGTCAGAACTGACTCAACGGCACCTGACAACCATCCCTTTGTGCTTCCAACTGTGGCTTTCCAATGACCAATAATTAACAGCACATGGTGCTTACCCGATTAATCAAAGTCATAACTGCAGATGTTGATAAAAATGTTCAACTCCTTCATGTTTGGCATTAGTGGTTGTTGTGCACAGACCGGCTGTTTGTGTGTTATCGATAGGAGCCATGTGTAGGCTGGCAGTTGAGGGTCATGGTTTCCTTGGACACCCCAGTTACCTGCTTTGTTCTACCTCCTAATTCTTGTCATAGTACCTGGGGTCTTAAGAGCTTGCACGCAGCTGAGGTACAATCACTGGTCTCTATTCACCTGGAGCAACAAAGGAAGGGGGACCGTCAACTGCCGCTCTAAGCTACTGCGTCCATTGCCACAGACTCGAAAGATCTGGGTGGTGCCCAGCTGTCTTTTCTGTGGCAGATCCTTGATCAAAAGGAGGAAAGTGCAGAATTTCCCATCAACAGAGTCCAATCACGAATTCTAGACTTCCTGAAACCCTAAAGCCAGGATAAAACTTTGAAGCCACTGAGTCACATAACCTTAAGCCTTAAATCAAAAATATCCCCTACAGCTTTAAAACCAAACAACAGTTTAGCTTAAAAAGTAAAAACGGTCTGCCCCAAGCATCACACTCTTTTGAGATCCATGGCTGCGGGATCAACATGACCGCTGGAATTCAGCGGGCCAGTGAGTTTACGTAAATGGAAGAGAGCCGCTCAGGAGAGGGGTGTGAGAAGGGTGGTCCAATTCCATGAGTATACCCAACGTCACTGAAACGGACACGTAGAAACCTGAATTAGTATATTTTTTTTCTTTTTTTTTATTTTAACAATTTATTGGGGCTGATACAATTCTTTTCACAGTTCATACATATACATACATCAATTGTATAAAGCACATCTGTACAGTCTTTGCCCTAATCATTTTTTTCTCTTTTCTTCTTTTACATTTTATTAGGGACTCATACAACTCTTATCACAATCCATACATATACATACATCAATTGTATAAAGCACATCCATACATTCCCTGCCCCAATCATTCTCAAGGCATTTGCTCTCCACTTAAGCCCCTTGTATCAGGTCCTCTTTTTTCCCCCCCCCCGAATTAGTATATTTTTGCTGTTCATATTCTCCACAACAAAAATGAAATAAATGATAGGAGTTTGGCTCCTTTGGAAACATACACTTTCTGTTGGATCAGGCCTCAGTGAAAACTCAGCCAGGATCCATCGCAGGCCAATCCTGGGCCAATGACACTAGGGCCACCCTTCTACCAGTGGCATTAATTCACGTGCTAGCGTCCCACCTACCTATTGCTGAGGTGCAAGGCCAGTTAGTTCATTTCTTTCTTTCTTTTTCTTTTAAGCATCATCGTGCAGCCTCGTACCTGCCATCTAAGGACCACCAACTGATGATTAATCAAACAAATATAATCATTTCCAGAATTCAGCGTGTCATGTAACCTATTCAGTGGGCTAAGGGAATAACGTACTAAGGGTTGTATAATTCCATTTTCAACATTTTTGTTTACTTCTACTTGTGACTTGAGTCAATATTTACAGAGGAAACTGGTCGTCCAGTCAGTAAGTCATGCACATTTTGTTTCAGGGATCAAGCACTCTCCCTGCTTCCTCTCTGTTTCCCGTTTCTCTCTGCCCTTCTTTCCCATCCCGTCCTGCCTTGTCAGCTTTATCCCGGAGCAAACTCGGCCCTTTGGAGCCCCGATTGTTCTAAGGAGTTCTATGACCTTCCACTGGACAAAGCAGCAAAATACTTTCCCAGAAAATGGTGTTTTTCATCTTCTCAAAACATTCATAATAACGATTACATTTTAAACCATCACCTAGCTTTATGTGTTGGTGAACCCCTAAAACCAAATCCATGCAATAGATTCCAAATAAATAGGATGAATTTTGTAATTGGCTTTCAAAAGTATCCATGGTACAGGCTAACGTCTGCATCAGCCACCGCCATGGCAATCATGCTACTACTGAGGACAGTAATCCTTATCAGGAAAATTTAAATGCAGATACTCTGGTCATTTTTGTTTTGTTTTTTAACCTATTATGAAGAATTTTATAATCATAGTAGGCAATCAGTACATAAACGACCCCTTAATTACACCAACCTGTAATATTATAGGTTACGCTAGCAGTTAAGAAGCCAGGGCCCAACTAAAACAGAACAGCACTAAGAGAAAAAAAATGTGAACTGTCAAAATTCTAGGCATATTACAATATGAGAAACCATAAAAAACCAAAACTGATCAATACTCATCTGCACAAACAACAGGACACTTCAAGCTGACTGGGGTTAATTGACTTTTCTGCTGCTCTGAGCTCCTGAAGGACCTGCTGTGTCCCCGGCTCACAGCTGAGCCCCACACAGGCCTCTCCATGGCAACCGCAAGTCTCCAGCCGAAGAGCAGCATCCGGTGCCTCCTCCTACATGAAATATTGATCAGGTTCACAACAGTGGTCTTCCTGGAGACGTGCAGGATTCCCTGGGTGGTGTAAATGGTTAACGTGCTGAGCTGCCGACTGAAAAGCTAGTGGTTCAAATCCACCTAGAACATGCTTTGGGAAGAAAGACCTGGAAATCCGCTTCTGGAAAAACACCTCCACCGTCAAACCCATGAAGCAGCGTTCTCCTCTGGCACGCAAGGGGTCTAAGAGTCAGCATCATCTGAAGGAGAGATCCTGGGGCAGACACATGACTCAGAGCCCGCCATGCTCGGCTAGCAGAATGACCATCATAAACCCAGAAAAGCAGTGCTCAGACCTGGTTCTTTGGGGCCAGCGTTCAGCGTTGTGTTGACAGAGCTTCCTGTGTCCAGTCTGTACGGCCTCCAGTCTCCATTCCATCCCAACTACTCACTGCGTGCAGTTGAGGCCAACACACGGTGACCATTCAGGACACGGTAGAACTGCCCCTGTGAGTTTCCAAGCTTGTAACTCATTTTTGGTTTTGTTTTTAGATTGTAACTTTTGACAGGGGTAGAAAGCCCTGTCTTCTCCCGCAGAGCAGCTAGTGGTTTTGATCTACTGACCTTAAGAATCACAGCCCAATGCACAACCACTACGTAGCCAGGGCTCCCAATCAAACTAAGGGTTTCAAAAATAGTTGGTCATCTCAATCCCTTCACCACAATGTAAATTCTAACAGGGAAAAAAATTAATAAAGCACAGTACCAATTTAAAAATCTAATAACTCTACATTGTGAAAGCTGGAAAAAGAATTAAAATGGTAATGAGTTATCTGTGGGTTATTTTTTAATTTGTTCCCACACTCCACGGGGTTCAAAATGAACAATTGTCTCTGGCACAGCTGAAGTGCTTCTGGAGGTTAACTCCTTATCTGGGGAGTTCTGGTATTAAATTCAGTTCAAAGTGTGCTATCATCTAGACAGGCATTTTCACAGGTCAAGGCAGAAGCACAAAGGCAGGTAAGAGAGCTATTCAGGTTTCCTCACAATGGAAAGGATTTCTTTGCTTTAGTCCCCCTCGCCCTGAACAACGCAGGGAAAAGCAGATTCACCCAAGGCAGTTCGAAGAGGCAGGAGCAGCCCGCTTCAAGCTGGGTGTGCAGCCAAAGAGGTGACGCTGTGTAAAGAGGTTGTCCGGAGTTGATTGATAGCAGTCAGCACCATAAATGTTGGGACACATTTTGATGGAAAAGTGGTTGGTGTGCCATAGAGGAAGGTAGACAATAGGGAGCCCCTGAAATGCAAGGACGCCCCCCTGCTTCTCATCTAGGACCCAGTTCTGTGCCAGGCACCCAGCAGGAGCTCAGAGCGGGAAGGAATAACTGCAAGAATCATCGGGATTGTTTCCTTCAAAATGGCGCATTACAAAACAGATCTCCAATCCGCTTTGCATCTTACTCCATTCTGCCCCTGGCAGTCACTACTAGATCTGAGAGCCACAGAGAAGCCCTAGATCAGGCGTGCAGAACGCCTGGCCCGCAGGCTGTCAAAATCATTTGGTCTGGCCTTGCCAAGGCAACCACGGGCAGAACTCCAAATTCAGTAAATCTAGGAGCTTTTTTCATAGCACCATAAAATTATTAAATGAATCACAAAAATAGTGTACATTTTGAGGCCATGTAAGGAGCATCCATCATAGGCTAGACAGGACGCATACAAGTACATGGGGGACCTGGCGACCCATCTGCCTGTATTTCGGCGACTCAGGCAGGCTGGAGTATACATAGTTCCGGCTGGAGTGTACATATTTGCCGCGTTAACACATGCGGCAAAACTTTGGCGATCTGGTGATGTTGATGAGATGTATTCATCAGCATCTCAGTGACCTTGGCCTCTTATGACTGGCGATGATATTGTCAACTTTGTCCACATAGGCGATAGCTAACTCCAATCCAACCATCATCGGCACATCCATAATCAACCACCCTTACCCAAACCGGATTTCAGGTGAAGATCAAGGACATTATAGGACCCAGACTCACGAGTCAGTGGTTTGAACCTTGGCTGTGTTCCAAATCCAAGATACAGGATTAGGAGAGGGACCAAAGCAAAATAATCACATAGATGGAAATACGCACCGGAGATAGCTATTAAAACTTGCTGGTGTGACGTCTTACAAAAGGCAGCTACAAAGGAAAGTTGATGCAGGCGCATAGATCTTTCCAAGAGAAGTGGACAAATGGTTATGTTCTGTTGAAGTTCAAGGCAAACCTTGTGCTCAGTTGGTGGCGATGCCTTAGCAGCAAGAAGAAGCCAACCAGGCGACAGGTCAGAACAGACTAACCTCCACGGCCGGGGGCCAGATGCGCCTGGATAAGAGCAGCACTCTTCAGTGGACTCGCACAACAGGCTGCGGTCACTTGGGCCTTGTTGAGACACAGATAGTATTGTTCTCACAGTTCACGTCGCCAGGGAGCCAATGGTAAAGAGGCCGAGGCCTCGTGGAGGGGAGATTGTGGAAGAGCGCTTGGTGGCTGCTGTGGTGTTGTGTGCACCAGACAAAGTGGAATTGTTTCCGAGGGCTCGTCTGTGTCAGAGAGCCCTCTCAGATAAGATTGCCGGTTGAGTACGACATTGAAAGAACACTGACGGATTCTGCTGGAGGTTTCCATTGCTCTCGCTGGCTGGTACTGAGACAATGGGCAGGACCCGTGCTGCCCAGCTGGTTGGTTGGTCCGGTAGGTAGTGGAAGCGTTTGATATGCAAGAACGGCTGCCACTCTAAGCCAGGCATGGCACTCAGCGGTAAGGGCTTGTTGGGGAGACTTGTTTTATTAATGGAAACACTTGAGCTCACATCTGAAAAGGTGAGACCTGACTACAGAGGGAGCGCCAACCATGAGTGGCTCCCAGAAGAACTGTTTTAGTGAGTCATAAATATTTTCCCCCCTGTAATATTGGCTAGCAGCTCAGAGCCCAGTTCAGGTTGAACCTGCAAGGGGTGCAGTCAGTACATTGTTATAAATGTTCTTTTGGTTCAGACCTGGATCAGGGCCCTGAAACAAACCCAGCTGGGCATGAATGTGAGCACTGCATACCATTAGGGTGCCTTCGTCTACTTGACAAAAAGGCAACGGAAAACACACATTCTCAGCAAGTTCACTTCCCTGTGTCTGCTCTAGACGAAAGGGTTTGCACACAAAAATATCCACTACAGCGTGGGCTTATGATAGTTCAGAAAATGCTGGAAATTAGAATGTCCATTAGCAGAAAAGGAAAAATGAGATTAAAGCCCTTCTAGAGCATTAGGCTCATTTAAGATCTAGCTTATAGGATCACCTTGACAACAGCAACACAAGCGAATACCCGGGAACCCTAGAAGGCGGCGAGTCTGTGCTACTGGGGTCGGCCAACTCAGAAAAGGCAGGTGACCTGGAAAGGAGTGACTGACGAAGTCCTGGGTGGAGTGGGAGAATAATGCGGGACAAAGCCCACAGGACAAGAGACCAGACTTACTAGCCAAACAGAGACCGGCGGAACACCCAAGACTGGCCTTTGGTCACCCTTCAAGATCTGGAACTGAACTCCCCCACATCTTCGAATACCCAGCCATTTAAGATTTGTTCAAAGGCAGCATTCGCCCAAGGTCAAATACAAGTACAGAGGGCTAGGACAGAAGAAGGGATGGAAACAGGAGACAGGGAGGAAATGGGCTGAGTGATGCTCCATCGAGGGAATACAATGGATGAGTGGAAACAAAGCGTGAATGTAAAACTCTGATGCCCTGGCAAACCTTCACCTGGTTCACAAGGAAGAGCTGAAAGGAGGAAGCGGCAGGAGGGAGCAGGAAGGGGGAAAGGCGGAGGGGAACGGCTGCACAGCTCAAAGAACGTCGTCAGTGTCACGAAACAGCACACGGAGAAACTGATCAATGTTTTACTGTGTACATTCTCAATAACAATAAAATAAATGAAATTTCGAAGGGAAGAAAGAGTGAGAGAAATGGAGCATGAGGCCTAAAAAGGGGTCAGGACGCAAAAGCAGTACGAGTGTCAGGCCCGTTGTTCATAAGATGATTGAGTTCTTTAACTGGAAAGAAGCCAACGCAAAAATGAAATCTAGGCACCATTAATTAAATTAAGCTCCCTCGGTGGCAAAGTTGGCTTGTAATTAACTACCAACCTAACAGGCAACCTGTCTGAACCCACCCAGTATCACGTGGAAGAAAGAAATGCCTGGGGGGTCTAGCTTTACACTCAAGAAAAACCTACGGATGAAATGCAGGATGGTGGGCCATTGGGGAGACCGGGTCGGGGAAGTGTGTGTGTGTGTGTGTGTGTGTGTGTGTGTGTGTGTGTGTGTACACACGCAAGTGAGCCTACGTGCACATTCACACTGCTGAATGCAAAGTTGGTGATCTGAAATGGAAACCCCTACATAATTTATAATAAAAACTAGTTAGGAAGGGAGGGAGGAAGGGAGGGAGGAAGGGAGAAAGGGAGGGAGGGAGGGAGGTAAGGAGGGAGGGAAGGAGGTAGGGAGGGAAGGAGGGAGGGAGGGAAGGAGGGAGGAGAGAGGGAAGGAGGGAGGAGGGAGGGAAGGAAGGAGGGAGGGAGGGAAAGGAAAGAAACCCCTAAGGAGTGCAGTTCTACCATCAAAAGAATTAACCATGAGTCAAAATTTACTTGTCGGAAACAGATTGGATGGATGGATGGATGGATGGATGGATGGATGGATGGATGGATGGATGGATGGATGGATGGATGGATGGGGTATCCCCTTGCATTTTCAAAGTTAATTCCACACCACTTCACTTTTACAAAAGACCTACAAAGTACCTGCTTTTGCTCACTGAAAGAGATCTGAGAACGTCTGTTCCACTTGAATGAAGCACGGGGTAAAAGGAACCTATCACCCAGTTTGTTTTGATTATAGCAAGCCATTAACAAGACAGCACACCCACCACTTCCAAGGCCCGCCCCAGGATGCACTCCGAGCGCAGTATCACGACGCCGGCCCTTGGAGTGGCTGTCTGTGGACACGGAACGTCAGTGCTAGTTTAGTTTTTGTGTTAGCGGTTGGTTGGAATGCTCCGATCTGGCCCTTCCACCCACCAATATAAATTTATAGTAATCACTTTTTCACTTTACACCTTTTCAGCTTAGACAGGTATCATAGAAGCGCTCTACTTTTGGATAGTGGGGGAAACCTGTATTCTGGAATAGTATGTCATAGTCAAAAGCAATAAAATAATAAATAAAGTTATCCAAGACATACAGAAACGCATATACCATGGCAGCAGCGTGTTGTCTTAAAAGGCACGCACACACACAGCACACCAAAAAAAATCAACTCTAGACAACGTTGCCAAAGTGTGTTCTATGAACCCCACCTCAGCATTACCTAGAAACATGCTGCAGATGCAAATGCTCAGGTGCACTCTAGATCTGGTGGATCAGAACCTAGTCAGGGGTCCAGAAATCTGTATTTCCACAAGCTTAGATTTGAGAACCACTGGCATGCGAGGCATGCCCACAAACAATTAGGCACAGATGTGGCAGGACTTTTACCAACCGATATCCCTGAAGAATTATCTTTAGATACTTCTAAAGAAAAAAAAATCTTATTAACATATCATTCGCATACCATGCAAATCTTCTAATATATTAAGAGGCGGTTAGTGATCAGCACCACAGTCCATTGTAGAGCACTGTCTTCCTTTTTATGCTTCTTGTAATTAGCTCCCCCTTCTTCTTCAACTGCCCCTGTCATAACCTAAGAAACTATTCATCTAGTTACTTTTTCTCTGGACTTGCCTATCCTGGATTTCATGTAAGTAAATCATACGTAAAACTCCCAACAATAACAAAGTAAAACACAGAGAAGCCTCAATCTAAGAGAACGCAGAAAATAATACAAACTAGAACAAACTAGAAATGAGTTCAAAGGGAAAATACGTGATAAGATGTTAAGTTTGATCCTGGGTCTGCATTAATTCACTTTCAGATGTACTCTGTCTGTAGGTAGGGATGCTCACGTCCCTGGGCAATGGTCCGAGGGAATTCAATGAAGACTTACTCCCCACGGGGACTCTGCAAATTAAATGTGGGCTTCCACTGTCTTCCACAGCCTTCTGTAAAATGTCTACATTCTTTGGTCCCTTGTCCTCCCTTTTCTTTCGGTACCTTCTTTCCTTCATCTTTTTTTTTCTTTTTTAAACAGAGGGTATATTCATAGATCATACATGCAAGTTAAAAATAACTTTCTGATATGATCGAACAATTAAATTGTATGATGTGTGGACTGTGTGCCAATGAACCTATTAAAATTAACTTTCTGGGGTGCTGGGTGCTAGGGAAGAGATTAGGGTAATGGTGAACCCTGCAAACATGGTGGCGATAAGGCCGACAGACTGGAAGCACTGACAAGTGAGGAGGCATTGCAGGTCATGCCCAAACATGAAAAACGAGTTCAGTGGGAATTTTAGTTCAGAGCCGTCACCAGAGGTCACTGGCGGGACTGCTGTTGCCTTTGGAGAGAGTGCAAGACAAATGGCCACCTCCAGCCAAAGGACTGCTATGAAAGGGTAAAAAAAGACAAAGAGACGATTGTTTGAAAATGCTAGACTTTTGTAAGGTCTTTTGTTGAATTGCTTCGCTGATTGTTGAACACTGGGCAGTGCTGTGCCCCCCCCCCCATTCCCAGCCGCACCCCAGGCTTTCTTATAGTTGTTCGTGCTATCTGATCAACAGGGTGAAGGACAATGACTGTACAAATGGGGATTTTTCTTCTTGTCATGATTGGGCTATTGAATCATGTGATATGTGGATTAAATGACAATAAAAGGGTTAAAAAATCACTTACTAAGGTGAGTGGATTAGCAAGACATAATATGAGATTGGTGAAGAGCTCAAATCAGATGTTAGCAGTGAACAACTACTTGGAGATCATAAATGATGATATTGTGATTTTATAGGGAAATAATATATTTTATTTATAGGCAGAGCAAAAGCAGTTCTGAGTAATAAAGAATGATGCATTTTTAATGGGGTTCTTCCCTTTTGAACCATTTTAATGTTGCTTGAGGTTTTTTTTTTTAATATGTCTGCTTTATTTTCAATTGAGGTTTTCTGCTTTGTTTTATCATGGGGGTGGGCTGCTTATGTTTTGTATAATTTTTCTGTATATGAAACCCAGGGCAGGTAGATCTATAGAGACAGTAACTGGATTAAAAATTACCTAGGGGTGTGTCAGGGGAGGTTGGGGGAAATGGGAGCTAACAACAGTGAGAATGAGGAAGAAATTCTCTGAAATTTATTGTGAAGATTGTACAACTCCTCTTAATATGAATGGATGATTAAAGTGTATGTTATGTGAATTATATGTCAATAAAACTATTTCTTTAACACAAAGAAAGGGAGTTTGATGTCTAAATAAAAAAGAGTGAGGAAATCAAGCCTCTGTCCCACTTTCAAGGTAAGGGGCAGTGGAAGCACACACACCACACGTGCGCACACACACATATATACATACATGTAATACACATATATACACATGTAAAATTCATTTCTCAATAATATTATTGTCATGGGATCTGTCATTACTATAAATATTTATTGAGATAAAATAAATGGCCCAAGCATAGTCAGAAACCCACTTTAAAATACATTTTCAGAAACCTTTAAATCTACACCGAGGTTCATTGTTGGTGACTCAAGGCAAGTTCCCCTCTAACAAAGTGCAGTGTGACCCAGTGCTGGCCATCTCCATGACCCTTGCTATACCGAGGCTCCAGGCTCTCCATAACGCTTGCACTGACTAAGTTGTGGAAGTAGATCACCAGGATGTCCTTCTTGGTCTCTGAGTCTGGAAGCTCACCTGAACCCTGTCCACGTGGGTAATCCTGCTGGTACTTGAAATACTGGTGACATAACTTCCAGCATCATAGCAACAAACAGGCCACTACGTGGACAAATTAACAAAGAGGAATAACTCTATTTAATTTTTCTCCTGAGAGCTTGCAAGAAGAGGTGAATTAATAAGCCACACATCACTACTCTAAATCAAGGTTCAAACTAGTGTCTGCAGAGTTGTAGATTATCTGTCTACCTTGAGCATTATGCTCTTCTAAGATCTCTCGGAGATCAAATCGACAAGGCCAACTCAAAAGATTAGAAAGGAACCGAACTCACTGCCTGAGTCGAGTCAATTCTGACTCCTAGTGATCCTACAGGGCAGACTAGAACTGCTTCCATGGGTTTGCAAGACTGTAAGTCTTGTTACAAGACTTACAATGGCGGGGTCAAGCCTTGTCTTTCTTCCACACAGGAACCTTCTGACTCACTGCCATTGAGTTGTTTCTGACTACTCTCAGCAACCCTGTAATGACAGGGTGGAACTCTCTCTGTGAGCTTCCTAGTCTGTAACTCATAACAGGAGTAAAAAGCCTTGTCTTTCTCCTGAGAAGCGGCTGGTGTTTTTGAACTGCTAACCTGTGGTTAGTAGCCCAATGCATAATTACTATACCACCAGGGCTCCTTTGATTAGAAACTTAGGGGAGAGTAAATTTGTTATAACTCAGAAAAAGAGTGTATAAATGGGTGCACAACACTTAAAATGTAGTTCCAAGGTTGCTAAATAGTACGTGAAGAAATTGTTGAACTGGTGTAAGTTTTGCTAGGTTTTTACCCTCAACAACAACAAAGTTAATAAAATTATATACTCAACAAATCCTTGAACTCACTGCCATCGAGTCAATTCTGACTTTAAATGAATCTGAAGGACAGGGCAGACCTGCCCTCTATGGGTTTCTGAAACTGTACGTCTTTACAGGAGTAGAAAGCCTGATGTTTCTCTCACCAAGGCTATAAATCTGTTCAGTAACCCAGAAAGACAAACTCACTGCCATGGAATTGATTCCTACTCACAGAGGCCCTTTAGGACAGAGTAGAACTTCCCTGTGGGCTTCCAAGACTACCTCTTTACAGGAGTAGAAAGCCTCGTCTTTATCCAGAGGAGCAGCTGGTGTTTCCAAACTGCTGACCTTGTGGTTTCCAACCCAAAGCATAATCACTATGATACTGGGTCACATCTCTCTCCCAAGGAGTGGCTGGTGGTTTTGATCTGCTGGCTTTGAGGTTAGCAGCCAACAAATAAACACACACACACACACACACACACACACACACTTCTTCTATATATGTAGAGAGAGAGGAATTATGGATTTTCATTTTGAAAAGATTTATTTTTTTAATGAAGTGAGCACTTGCTTGATTTGGCATCAAGAGCTCAGAATGTCCTCTGGGGCGTGTACCACACAGCAGACGTAAAGGCCATCCTCTAAAGCAGCCCAGATGCTCCTAACCTGTGCAACAGAAACATCCAGAGTTCCCTTTTGTGCGATGGGTGCTCTTCAAGTTTCACCGAGGAGAAGAAGCTGGACAAAAGCACGTTCTCACTCTCAGCGTTTGGGAATATGAGCTGCTCCAGTTCCAAGCTTTATTGCCTTAGACACTGCCAGCTCATCACAACCCGCTTGTCCTTTGACACAAGGACAACCTCACGCTCGAAGCTACCGCAGGACTACAGAGAAGCGGCTGGCAGGCCCTTCCACTCCGGGATGTGCTTCTCCAGTGCACACAGGGGGAAATCACATCTTCTTTTAGCCTGAAAGCAGGCACGGTTCTTCTTTCCCACAAGCCCTCTTTCAGCCTTGCCCCAACCCCTGACAGACCCAGAGTTTTAGCTGTATCTATCTAAGCAGCATTGTTCTGTAGCCAGAAAAGAGGAGGCAAAAAGTGTTGCTATTATGACTTCATTTAATAGAAGTAGCCAAGTATCAAGCAACAACCACAGAAAGTTTTCCTTCCCATGAGAAGAAGCAAAAATAATGAAGAAAGAAAACACTTTTCCTCTAAAGCAGTGGTTCTCAACCTTCCTAATGCCGTGACCCTTTCATACAGTTCCTCATATTGTGATGAGCCCCAACCATTAAATTATTTTCATTGCTACTTCATAAATACAATTTTTCTACTGTTAGGAATCGGGCGATCCTGTGAAATGGTTATTCAGCCCCCAAAGAGGTCGCGACCCACGGGTTGAAAACCACTACCTTAGGATATTATATGATCTCATAATTAGAAATGTCCAGAAGAGGTGAATCCAGAGCCAGAGAGGAGCCCCTGGGTGGTAAGTGTAGACACTTAACATTTCCACTTAAAGGCACCTCAGAAGAACTAGCCACTCAAAACCCTGTGAAGCCCAGCAACCCTGACATTCATAGAGTCTCGACTTAGAATCTATTCAAGGGCAACTAGTGTGGTTTTCACATAGGGGCAGAAAAGAGGATCACGGTTGCCAGGAGGTCGGTGTGAAGTAACTGCGATTGCCTACGTTTCTTTTTGGAGTGCTGTGACTGTTCTAAAATTAGATACGGTTTAATCTACATGAGCCCCAGTGGTGCAGCAGTTATTCGTGGGGCTGTGATCTTCCTGGTCAGCACTTCGAAACCACCAGCAGGGCCATGGGAGAAAGTCTGGGTTTTCTACACCTCTGAACAAGTACAGTCTCGGAAACCCACAGGGTGTCCCAGTGAGCCAGCACTGACTCAACAGCAAGTCTCATACATTTAGCTCTGTGGATGTACTGAAAGCCAGTGATTTGTACATGTTCAAAGAGTGAATTTTTAAAAATCATTTTATTAGGGGACCATAAAACTCTTATCACAATCCATACATACACCAATTGTGTAAAGCACATTTGTACATCCATTGCCCTCATCATTCTCAAAACTTTTGCTCTCCACCTAAGCCCCTGGCATCAGCTCCTCATTTTCCCACTCCCTTCCCACTCTCCCCTCCCTCATGAACCCTAGATAATTTATAAATTATTATTTTGTCATATTTTGCACTATCTGACATCTCCCTTCACCCACTTCTCTGTTGTCCGTCCCCCAGGGAGGAGGTCACTTGTACATCCTTGTAATCAGCTCCCCCTTTCCAACCCAGTATCGCCACTCACACCACTGGTACTGAAGCAATCACCCGCCCTGGATTCCCAGTTCCTATCTGTACCAGTGAGCATCCTCTGGTCTAGCCAGTAAGGTAGAATTGGGATCATGATAGTGGGGGAGGAGGAAGCATTTAGGAGCTAGAGGAAAGTTGTATGTTTCATCGTTGCTACATCACACCCTGACTAGCTCATCTCTTCCCCAAGACCCTTCTGTAAGGGGATGTCCAGTGGCCTACAAATGGGCTTTGGGTATCCACTCCACACATACCCCCTCATTCACTATGGTAAGATTTTTTGTTCTGATGATACATGAAACCTGATCCCTTTGACACCTCGTGATCACACAGGCTGGTGTGCTTCCTCCATGTGGGCTTTGTTGCTTCTGAGCTAGATGGCCGCTTGTTTACCTTCAAGCCTTTAAGACCCCAGATGCTATATCTTTTATTAGCCGGGCACCATCAGCTTTCTTTGCCACATTTGCTTATGTACTATTTGTCTTCAGCAATTGTATCATTGAGGTGAGCACACAATGATATGATTTTTTGTTCTTTGATGCCTGATAGCTGATCCCATCAATACCTCATGATCACGCAGGCTGGTGTGCTTCTTCCATGTGGGCTTTGTTGCTTCTCAGCTAGATGGCTGCTTGCTTACCTTCAAGCCTTTAAGACCCCAGATGCTATATCTTTTGATAGCTGGGTACCATCAGCTTTCAAAGTGTGAATTTTATAAGCAAAAATCTTACTATAAAGCTGCTCTACTATCACTTATACAAATATACATACTGCAAACATGGTCATTCAAAACCTGTATCTTTTGAAGCATACTTCATAAATAAATAATTAGATGAAGCAAACAAAAAAATTTTTAAATGTATTTCTATTTTTACAAAGTTAAGTTACATACTGGATTTATCTAAGACAAAACTGTTCTGACAAGTCTAGAAGCTCTTTCTGTAAACACAACACTGGCTCGGAGTACTTTGCTTAAACTTCTTATAAATAGAATCCTAAATAGCCCTGTTTGTCTATCAATGGTAAGTCTGTTCATTGACATACAGAGGGGTTGGTTTATACATCCTTACAATCCCTCTAACTGGACACAAGTAACTGGACACCACTGGCAAACATAAGGGATGAAGGGGTAACAGAAAATGGGAAAATAAAAATAAGAGAAAACATAATGGGTAAGGTAGGAATCAGAAGAGGACCTAGGAGATCAGATTATTTTTAAAACTTTTACACCTTACTTCCAGAGTAGCCTTAGGATTCCTGGCGGAAGCGCTACAGGATGTTGATCCCGTCAGTCAGCCAGAGTACAGAGCTGGCTGCTAAAGGTCTCCCAACTGCCCTAGCTACTGCCCAGTCATCTCTGCTGCAGTCAAAGTCTCCACAGCTCAGACGGACCGACTCGAAGGGGGAGACTGCCCAGGTGAAAGGGGTTTCCTCCCCCTCTCCCCAAGTCCTTCACAGGCTCCGCCCAAGCGCTGGAATACACACCCACCCAGCGGGGTAAATGTGCTCCTGAAACCTCTTTAAAGTGAGGCCTGAAGTGCTTCTGACCCGGGCCATGGGATTTCCCATCGTGCCATATGCATGTGAAAGATGCACAGTGAATAAAGGAGAATCGGTGCATTTGAATTGTGGTGCTGGAAAATATTAAGTGCCATGAGCTGCCAAAAGGACAACCCAGTCTGTCTTAGACTGCGTCTCATGTACTTTGGACGTGTGGTCAGGAGAGACCAGTCCCTGGAGAAGGACATCACGCTTGGGTAAGTCGAGGGGCAGTGACAAAGAGGAAGGCCCTCATCAAGATGGGCTGGCAAGGTGGCTACAATGGGCTCACACACACAAATTGTGAGGATGGCGCAGGACACGGCGGTGTGTCCCTCTGCAGTACAGCGGCCGCTGTCAGTGGGAACCCACTCGATGGCACCGGACATCTGAGGTGATGAACACTTTCCACACAACCCACGGCACGGTGTTGAGATTACAGTACATGGCGCCCACTTCCATAAGTAGCGGCCCTAGATTGGGGTTCCTCGGCTACACAGCTTTATGGGAACCACAGCCTCGTTCTTCTCCCGCAGTGCAGCTGGAGATTTGAACAGCCCACTTTGAGATTAGGGGTCCACAGCTAACCCAGAGCGCCATAGCCTAAGAATGGATCTGGCTGCAAGCAGAGCACTAGTGGGGTTTCACTGAAGGGAGCCCACTTTAAACCTTACAGAGATCAAGTGATTGGTGAGCGCTAAGATGCATGACCAGACCACTGGGTCTATTCCTTTATGAGTTAGGAAGCATGTGAAGTTGAAAAGCAAGACAGCGGGTGTAATTGCCTTTCTGTCAATCAATAGCTGTCAGGGAGGCTTAAGCACTTTACTGGTGGGCACAGCTTTCAGTGTGAACAAGGGCCCTGCACCTCTCTGCTCCCTCAGTAATGCATTCCAGCAACCCAGGAAGCTACTGCCTTCCGGGGGATGGGAATTAGAGGAACCTTCTAGCACAGATGTTTCTGAAGAGTCAGTAACTGAATTGGAAAAGGGAAGAAGGATCATTAAGAGTTTTTTTTTTAAGAGCACCGCTGTCTGCGGTGGCGGAAGTCGCCAAGGCCAGAGGCCCCAGAGTGTCAGCAGAGCAGTGCACCCTTTCCTCACCGGGTCCAACACTAAGGAGCTGGGGGGCAGAATGATGGGTGGGCAAAGGTCCAGGGGTCACGTGGCTGGGAGGCAGAGGGCCTGAGAGAGGCGTGGCTGCTGGCGGAGGAGAGGCGTTGCTGTGGCCTGATGACTGTATCCTTACTGTTGACTGACTCTGACTTGTGGGAACCTGTCAATTTCCTTAACAACATTCCTTACTTATGGGGCAGGGTGGGGACACGCGCGCTGCCATGAAGTCAATTCTAGCTCATGGTGGCTCTGCAGGCCAGAGTGGCAGTGCCCCGTGGTTTCTGAGAGAGTAATTCCTTTTAGGAGTATACCTTATTGTTCTCCCATTGGAGCAGTCTGCTGAACTGTCCTTTAGAAGCCCCCCAGTGCACAGCCCACTACGCACCACTGACCATGCCACCACGAAACAGGAGTGACACCAAACCAAACGCACTGCCGGCAAGTCGATGCTGATTCATAGCAACCCTACAGGACAGAGCAGAGCTGTCCCTGTGGGTTTCTGAGACTTGACAATTTACGGGAGTAGAAAGTCTCCTCTTTCTTGCGGGGAGCAGCTGGTGATCTTGAACTTCTGACCTGGCAGTGAGCAGCCCAACCCTACCACCAGGACTCCTCCAATTAACAACAGACCTGCTTTTATGCCTCTGAAGCAGATGAACTAAAAATGCCTCCCTCTCCTGGGCTCACCACGTCCACCCAGCGGTAGAGAGATGACAGAGAGACAAAGGACCAGTCCTATTTTCCTCAAGAAGAAGCTAAGTAGCCAGCCCAGGCTTCATTGCACAGAACTGCAGAGGCAGAAGTAAACTCCACTTAGCCAAGAACTGGGCCTGGGCAGGGCAAAGATGTCTGAAACGCCCTCTGTCTGCATATCCACCCCTGCCAAAGCAGCCCTAACATTTAGTATCTGATACCGTGACTGGCAACTCCACCTAATGAAGGTCTCTGACATGAAAGAAGTCAGGCATCAGCACGTAGGTCTTGAGTTCCCTTTGAGGAAACCTGATATCTGGAAGGCCTGCCAAAGCAAGCACCCTGTGTTTGCAGCAAATGCTTGTGATTAAGCGCCTGAGTACTGGATTGACAGGATGTGTGCGGGAGGGGGAGGAGGGCGGACAAAGAGTGAAGAAAGTGAGATCTGTGCCGTTAAGATCTGGGCCTTGCTTTTTACTTTCATGCCCAACCAACCAAATGGCCTGCTACCGAGGCAACTCCGATTCCATGACCCTACGCTGGCCTGCTGGACGGGGTGGAACTGCCCTGGAGGCTGCCCAAGGCTGTCCCTCTCTACAGGAGTAGGAAGCCTCGTCTTTCTCCTGCAGATCAGCTGGTGGCTTTGAACTGCTAACTCTACGGTTAACAGCCCAAGGAGTAACCCCTACGCCAACAGGGGCTGCTTTTACGTTCATTAGAACATGATTGTGTTCTATTATCGTGTTTGTCCCTTAAGGAATATTTTATTCTAAGAAAGAATGATTCAGCCACTGACAATGGTGAGAAGAGGATTTGGGATTAATGAAGTCATTTAGGTTTTTAACAGTGATTATTATTTAAAAGAAATGTTTTCTGGGGAGGGAGAGGGGAAAATGAGGAGCTGATGTCATGGGCTTCAGTGGAGAGCAAATGCTTTGAGAATGATGAGGGCAATGAATGTACAGATGTGCATTACACAACTGATGTATTGTGATAAAAGTTGTATGAGCCCCTAATACAACGATTAAAAAAAGAAATGTTTTCTTGTTATGCTTTTATGCATATATTTCCACTTAGGTTAGCTTTCCTGCCTTCAAAAAATGATACAGAAATATGTCAAAGCATAAAAAAATAGTAAATACATTTATATTGTACAAAAACTAGATGGTCTATAAACAAGCCCAAAGTCAAGGCCTACTCATAGTCAAGGGTAGAACTGCCCCTGTGGGTTTCTAAGACTGGAACTCTTTACAGAAACAGAAAACCCCACCTTTCTACCAAAGAGCATCTGGTGGTTTCGAACTGCCGAACTTGGGGTTAGCAGCCCGCCACTTAACCACTAAGCCACCAGAGCTCCTACACAGTTCATATAAATTTTAAATGTGTTGTCCAAAGCAAAGAGATGATAGGACAGGCAGGTGGGCATCTTGGTCAGGAAAAACAAAATCTGAGAGCCCTCAGGTGCCTTCTGCTCTGTGTGTAAATTTCAGTGAGTGCTCCTGAATCCCAGGTTGAAGATGCCTGCCAAGTCTGCGCCCCTCCCTAACCACTAGGCATGTCGTGTGCATGTCAGGCTCTTGGGGAGTTGAAATGCTCACTGGTGGACAATGGGAAGTGACCACTCCATGGAGCGATGGCTCAGTACTAGGGTGGCACCTGATAAGAATTAGATCTGACTCACTACTTCCCTCAGCTCCGCTAATTGTAAAAAAGAACATTTCCAGTTCAAATTCTAGTAAATTTTTTATACGCTCATTCCTTAAAGACGGAAAAGGGAATGGTGCTGCTATAGCTTCTAAGTGTTTATTTTTTTGCTAAGGATTCCTATAACAAACCAACCCATGCCGTGGTGTTGGCTCACGGAGTAGAGCTGCCCCCTAGACTTTCGGACTTGAAAATCTTCATGGAAGCAGAAAGCCTCCTCTTTCTCCCACCGAGCAGCTGGTGAGCTAGAACTGTTGACCATGTGGTTAGCAAGCCAACACTTAACCCACTGCACATCAGGGCTCCTTAAGGATGCATAGAGAAAATTCACACAGTTAAACTATAAAGGAATTAATCATTTGAAATGGTTTGTCCCTCAGTTTTGAATCGATGCACATACAATAACAGTTGCTTTATAATAGCAATGAAATGAATAATAAATGGATAACCTGGGACATTTGTTTGCAGGGTTTTTCCATTTCTCTAGGGAAAAAATTATCCCGATGAGAACACACAAACTATCTTGAATAATATCACGAAACCCAAAACTAAAAGCAAAACTTAAAACAAACCAAAACTTCAGTTCCAATTTATGGTCCCCAAGCCATGGTATTTACAATCACCTCATATACACATGAACGTTGGACACTGACCCACATGGAAGAAGCACACAGTCTGGGTGATCACAAGGTGCCGAAGGGATCAGGTATCAGGCACCATCAGAACAAAAAGTCCTATCATTGTGAATGAGGAGGAGTGCCGAGTGGAGACCCAAAGCCCAGCCGTAGGCAATTGGACATCCCCTTACAGAAGGGTACAGTGTAGCAACCATGAAACATACAACTTTCCTGTAGTTCCTGAATGCTTCCTCCAACCCACCCCCACCCACCCCCTCCACTATCATGATCCCAATTCTACCTTACAAATCTGGCTAGACCAGAGGATGTACACTGGTACAGATAAGAACTGGAAACACAGGGAATCCAGGGCAGATGATCCCTTCAGGACCAGTGGTGAGAGTGGCGATACTGGGGGTGAGTGACGGGAGGGGGCGTGGAAAGGGGAACCAATTACAAGGATCTATATATAACCTCCTCCCTGCGGGACGGACAATAGAAAAGTGGGTGAAGGGAGACGTCAGACAGTGTAAGATATGATAAAATAATAATTTATAAATTATCAAGGGTTCATGAAGGAGGGGAAAGCGGGGAGGGAGGGGGGAAATGAGGCGCTGATACCAGGGGCTTAGGTGGAGAGCAAATGTTTTGAGAATGATGAGGGCAATGAATGTACAAATGTGCTTTACACAATTGATGTATGTATGGATTGTGATAAGAGCTGTTTGTGTGTTCCCCTAATAAAATGATTTTAACAAAAGTGAAAGAAAATAAGGAAGACCAAAGAAGAATCGATGCATTTGGATTATGGTGCTGGTGAAGAATGCTGAAAGTACCAGGGACTGTCTAAAGAACAAACAAATCTGTCTTAGAAGAAGTACAGCCAGAATGTTCCTCAGAGGCAAAGATGACAAGACTTCATCTCATGTACTTTGGACACGTTATTAGGAGAGACCAGTCCCTGGAAAATGCCATCATGCTTGGTGAAGTAGCGGGGCAGTAAAATGAAGAGGACCTTGGACCAGATGGACTGATCCAGTGGCTGCACAGATGTACTCCAGCACAAGAACAATTGTGAGGCCAGCATAGCATCGGGCAGTGTTTCGTTCTGTTGGACATAGGGTCTCCAGGTTAGAGACCAGCAATGGCACCTGACAACAAACAAACAAACAGAAAGAAGGGAAATGGGTGTAGAAAGGCAGGCATGGATGTGAGTTCTGTGCCCCACCGTGGATTTTTGGAAACTGTCAGAGCTATCTCATATGCTTCAAAGCTGAATCCTCCATCAAAATTCACCATTTTCAAGTTTAACACACAGTCACCAATGTGAATGGAACAACCAGATGAGGACGATCTCACCAGACTTTCCTCTGCAGGGACCCCAGTACTGGCCAGAACCAGACACCTGGAAAGGAAGGCTCTCAGGCCAGAGATCACCGCTCCACACACCCCACCCCAAACTTTGGGGTAAAGAAGAGAAAGTAGGTTTGGAATGGGTCTGAAATGCTGGCAAATGCAACGCAACAGCTCACTAAATGAGGATAAACCGTCATGTCTCCATGATTATTCATGACTATTCATCCAAACTCGTATTGACACCATGAACAGTAGCCATCCTTTTAAAATCAGCCCAGAGGGAGACTGGAGCTGTGTTTACCTTGCACCTGCGATCTGAGGAAAACAGCCGAGCCTCAGGCTGGGACACTGGCCCTAGGGTGAAGATGAGGTCTCCACAGAGCTTGACTGGGAAATGGGGATTTGACCGAAAACCTCCCTGCTGAAAGCAAGAACTCAGAATGTCACATTTGTCTTGAGAACTCACTGAGTTATTTTTCGTTTATTTGTTTTACATTATATCTTCACAATATCTTTTCATTTCACTGTCACCTCCTGGCTCACTTGCCTCCTGAGCTATCACACCACCCAGGAAAAGCATAGTATTTTTTTTCTGAAAATACTTAATAAGCACTTACTCTATCACATTTCTTCCACATAAAAATGAATTACTGCTTACAAACCTGAAGTCCTTGAAGGTCAAACCCAATGATATCACTATTCAGATGCATTTTCCACTGAAAGCATATTAACTAAAACCAGTGACATATACAGGAATAGCAAATTTGGGTTTTATGCCTTTGCTTCTGGTTTCTCCTCTCATTTAACAAACATGCACAAACGCCAAACCACTCATCCTCTACGTCTCAAAAACAAAACACAATCACCCCTAAGCCCGTGCAAGCAAATAACCATCGCTTACTCCAAATTTCCCTTCAAAAATCTACTTGCCTTCTCAAAAGAGCAGCCTGGGTTTGCTGCATCCCTCTTCCTCATTCCCACAGGCTCAGAAGCTGCTGTATTGCCCTCCTCACTCCCTTCAGCCCTATTCCAATCCATGGAGTTAGCATCCGTGCACTGCTAACCTAAAGGGCAGCCGTTCAACTCACCAGTCATTCCTTGGGACAAAGATGAGATTTTTTTGCTCCTGTTAAAAGTTATAGTCTCACAAACCCTCAAGGGCAGTTCTACTGTCTAATTGGGTCACTATGCGTCAGAGTCAACTTGGCGGCGGTGACTCTGCTTTGGCTTTGGGAAGATTTCTTGGGTGACGTACACTGTTAACAAGCTGGTAACTGAAAAGTCAGAGGTTCTAATCCACCTCAAATGAAAGACCTGGGCATCCATCCACTTCTGAAAAATCAACCACTGAAAACCTTACTGACTGTGCTGAAATTGTAACCACAGTACCTATAAATATGATTCCAGTTGGAAATGTAAATATGATTCTACTTATGTTAATTAGGTCATGCCCAAGTCAGGTGGGCTAAACCTAATTACTTCTGAGCTATATATTTTAACAAAGAGAGAGAGCAGAATGGATTCATACATGGGAGGATGGTCACCAGACACCAGGCGAGTGGCTGACAGAAAGAAAGGACCCGGCCAATACTCTGATTTGTAATTCTAGCCTCCACAGGTGTGAGGAAATAATTTTCTGTCCTTTAAGTCCACAAAAGAAAGAAAAAAACCCCACGGAGCACAGTTCTTGGAGTCGCCATGAGTCAGTATCAATTTGAAGGCAACTGGTTTTTAAGAGCTCTTGAAACATGATGGGAGAAAGATGAATTTTTCTACAACCATAAAGCATTACCATGTCCAAAGCTCACAGGGGCAGTTCTACCCTGGCCTAGAGGATCGGCATGAGTCAGGATTGACTCAAAGGCAGTGAGTTTCATTTTTATGTACTATTATTTTGTTTGGCACTTTTATAGCTTGTTGAACTTCTTCTGAAAAGATCCAAACTACTCCCACCTCCTAACTACTTCTTGAGCCTATCCAAAGTACTGATGGTCCTTTGATATGGCCCTGTATTTACTGACACTCTCTCCCACCAAAAGTTAGAGTCAAACTCCCCTCTCCTTGAACATGAGCTTACCTTTCTGAGTCCTTTGTAACTAAGGGAATCCTGGAGCTAGGTCATAACAGGCTCTGCAGTTCCCCCTGTGTGGGAAACAGAAGGATTCCTCCCAAGTTGTCTCCCCCAAATATGTGCTTGCGAATGACTACACATTTGGAGGTCATCAGAAGTAGGTCAGGGTTATTCTCTCTAAGAGCTAACAGCCATCTAGACCAAGCAGTCACCACTGTTTATCCCACAACAAATAGGGCCCACTTCCTTCTGATAAGGATAGTAGCTGTCTGTTTCCTTGTAGGAGACCCCAGAGAGGTCAAACCCGCCTTAGGATGATCAAGGTTAGGCTGCCATCATGAATCTAGGGTCCGCCCATCTTGTCACATGTACACCCCTAGACCTTCCCATTCCTATGGGCATACACCTAGCTCCTCCCCTTCCTGTCACGCTTGTGCCTATCATACATCCCCTTCCTATGATGTGTATGCCTATTGTACTGCCCCTTCCTGTGACGTGTGGTTACCTGTAATCACGTCCCCTGAAGGAGACATAATCCTTAGTTAGCAATAAAGTAGGGGCTCTCTCCTGCTCTCACGGCCGGGCTCCCCCCACGAGGACCACCAAGCGGGGCTGAGGTGAGCATGCCACCATGAATAGTGTCTGACTCCCTTATTCCAAGCTCTCCTCTATCTCTCATGCTCTCTATGACTTTACTATAATCTTTACTTATTATCGCTGTATAATTGTGCCTACCGGACCTGTGATGATTTGTTGGGGACCCTCTTCACCCCACATCCCTGGCTTCTCTCTGGGGAGCCCCAAGTGAACATGTCTGAAATCCAGGCGCTCTGAGGATGCTCAACTGGAGGAACCATAGAACACATAGCCAAGAAGTCCAGGCTATGTAGGTATTTCCAGCATGGATCACCCGCCTGCTGCGAGAGTGAGACTCCTGTGATACCAGCCTAGTCTTTAAGGCGCCTCAGGTAAAGCTGAGTGGAGGAGGACAAGCTGTCCCCAGAAAGTCCTGCCCAAATTGCAGATCTGTGAGCATAACAGACACTGTTGTTTTAAACCACACGGGTGGGGGTAGTTATTTTGCAGCTCTGTATAACTAGAACAGCACTGATGGGTGACATCCCCCCAAACAAATCCATTCATTGTCCACCCCCATAGATTCTAGTCTATTCTTTCTTTCTGTTCAATCCCAGTTAGTTCCCTTTCCACTCGATGTGAAGACCCTGCTCTCATGATTTCTCCCCTGGCTTCCCAAGCACCCCATGTTAGTTGCCGTCTACCCCAGTCATCTCTAAGACACGCTCAAACTGCC